>NC_133619.1:133104471-134436471 GCF_048593235.1 Sminthopsis crassicaudata
ACTTCACTTTATTTATTATTTTGGAAAATTGATCCCATTAACATTTATAATTATAAACATTTCTTTTTTCATTTTGACTATGCCATAGAAGACCGATTTTCAGAGTTAAATTTTCAAAATTACAGTTTTCTCCCCTTGTGTCAGGATTTTCCCTCTTCTAACCCACATATTTGCTGGTACATCTTGTGTTTTAAAAATATATAGATCTACAGTGGAATAGGTTAGGTTCACAGGACAAAATAGTGAACAACTGTAGCAATCTAGTGTTTGATAAACCCAAAGATCCAAACTTTTGGGATAAAAATTGCTTATTTCTCAAAAACTGCTGGGAAAACTGGAAATTAATATGGCAGAAATTAGGCATGGAGCCACACTTAACACCACATACCAAAATAAGATCAAAATAGGTCCATGATTTAGGCATAAAGAACGAGATCATAGATAAATTAGAAGATCATAGGATAGTTTACCTCTTAGACTTGCGGAGGAGAAAGGAATTTGTGACCAAAGGAGAACTAGAGATCACTATTATTATTATTATTATTTTAAATTTCATTTAATTTTTTTTTTTTTTTTTTTTTTTTTTGAGTCTGGGGTTAAGTCACTTGCCCAAAGTCGCACAGCTAGGAAACCTTAAGTGTCTGAAACCAGATATGAACTTGGGTCCTCCTGAGTTCAGGGCTGGTGCTCTATCCCCTGCGCCACCTAGCTGCCCCTAGAGATCATTATTGATCACAAAATAGAAAATTTTGATTACATCAAATTAAAAAACTTTTGTACAAACAAAACTAATGCAAACATGATTAGAAGGGAAGTAACAAATTGATAAAGGCCTCATTTCCAAAATATATAGAGAACTGACTCCAATTTGTAAGAAATCAAGCCATTCTCCAATTGATAAATGGTCAAAGGATATGAACAATTTTTAGATGATGAAATTGAAACTATTTCCACTCATATGAAAGAGTGTTCCGAATCACTACTGATCAGAGAAATGCAAATTAAGACAACTCTGAGATACCACTGCACACCTGCCAGATTGGCTAAGATGACAGGAAAAAATAATGATGAATATTGCAGGGGATGTGGGAAAACTGGGACACTGATGCATTGTTGGTGGAGTTGTGAAAGAATCCAACCATTCTGGAGAGCAATCTGCAATCATGCCCCAAAAGGTATCCAACTGTACATACCCTTTGATCCAGCAGTACTACTGGGATTATATCCCAAGGAAATACTAAAGAAGGGAAAGGGACCTGTATGTGCCAAAACGTTTGTGGCAGCCTTTTCATAGTGGCTAGAAACTAGAAAATGAATGGATGTCCATCAATTGGAGAATGGTTATTTAAATTATGGTATATGAATGCTATGGAATATTATTGTTCAAAATGACCAGCAGGAGGAATACAGAGAGGATTGCAGAAACTTACACTGATGCTGAGTGAAATGAGCAGAATCAGGAAATCGTTACACACTTCAACAGCAATATTATATGAGGATATATTCTGATGGAAGTGGATATCAACAAAGAGAAGATCTAATTCAGTTCCCATTGATGGACAGAATCAGCTACACCCAGAGAAGGAACACTGGGAAATGAGTGTAAACTGTTTGCATTTTTTTTTCCCCAGGTTATTTTTATCTTCTGAATTCAATTCTTCCTGTGCAACAAGAAATTCGGTTCTGCACACTTATATTGTATCTAGGATATATTATAACACATTTAACATGTATGGGACTGCCTGCCATCTATGGGAGGGGTGGAGAGAAGGAGGGAAAATTCGGAACAGAAGTGAGTGCAAGGGATAATGTTGTAAAAAATTACCCATACATATGGTACTGTCAAAAAAAGTTATAAAATTAATAAAAAATGTAAAAAAAAGATTTAACTCTAATATATATATATATATATATATATATATATATGTGTGTGTGTGTGTGTGTGTGTGTGTGTGTGTGTGTGTGTGTATAAATATCAGCATTTAAAAAAAATTGACACAATATAAATTCTGCCTTTAATCTCAGATATAGGAAAATTCCTCTTCCTTTCACAGTTCAGATTACTTAACTCTACTTTCGATATTTTTAAACTTTTTTTTCTTCTTCTAAGCAGTTCAGGTATTTCATTTTCCCTGAATAAAACAATAATAATAATAATAATAATTTCTTTTCCTCCAATTCATTCATTTCTCTGGCATTTGTTTAGCGTTCTAATTATTATCTCAATTCATCCTCATTCTTCCTCTTTCCTTCCTCTAGCACATATATATCTGATCATGCAAGCTAATAGCTATTTTTGTCTTTTCTTTTTTAATTACCCTTTGACATGATATTATTTCTACAGTATAATATTCTTTTCTCCCTTCTCAATGTAAAAAGAATCTTAAGCTGACTTTTTTCAGTCCCTATGGATTTAATTAACTTTGGTAAACTGTGTTCAATGAGATTGCTTTTATCCTGTTAAAATATGTTTTTAAAAAATTCTATGTATGTATGTATATACATATTGTTTTGTTTTTATTCACACTGTTTTCTAGATTTTATAGTCTGCATGTAGACCATTGCTTTTTGTTTGTTTGTTTGTTTTTTTATTTTACTACCACTTCCTAGAATCATAAAATATTATAATTAGAAGATATCTTAGGTCAGGAATTCTAACTCAGTCCTGAACAAGTATCCTCCCCTTTGAAAATCTCCAGTAAGAGTGAAGCCTTTGCCTCTTGAGTGAATCAGTGTGTTGTTATATGACTTGATGTAAAACAGTTTATTTTGCTTTATAATAAATCTGAATTTATCTCCATGAAACTTTTAGTCATTGCTTTCAATTTTGCCTTCTGGAAACAAATAGAGTCATATAGTCTCAGTTTTAAAAGGTACCTCAAAGCTACTTAGCTGAAATTATAATTGGGATCTTATCAGTTTCCAGTGTAATATGTTTATTTTCATTAAAGAATAATCTTGCACCATTAAACTGACATTCATTGATAATTCAATTGACACCCTATAAAAGATTGCAAAACCTTTTTCTTTACCCTGAAATTCTTATGTTGTCAACTGCATTTCTGGGGGAATTTAAATTGAGGTTTTTATCTATTAGAATTTTGTGGATTCAATCAGTCTACATTTTGATCTCTATTTCCATGGTTTTTGAGCTTTATTTTAACATAATATTCTGAAATTCTGAAATATGTATATAGATAGGGATATAAAATACATACATACATATAAGTATGTGTGTGCTTGTGTGTGTGTGTGTATATATAAAGTATATGCTAATCATTGTATCAAATAAGAAAAATACATATCCATGAACAAAATCAGTCCTTGCCCCAAAGGATTGTGAATTCAGATGGCGAAGAAAATACATCTAGGAGATGACATTTTGTTTTGAAAGTTTATAGTCATAATGTGGAGTCATAATGGAATAGATTGACACATGCTTCAGTATATATTGCAATGTTTAATTACAGTTCCAAAATTGTTAATAGGAGGGGTATGATGGATAAATTTATAGTGATAGTGTGGGTTGGGAGAAGATGGCTGTTATAGTCCCTTTTATATAGAGAATATTGTAAAAATAGAACATTAGCGTACTCCCTCAGAATAATGAGAGGTGAGAGGGCTAGAAAGGGAGAAGAAAGTGAAAAATTTAAGTCTTTAAGGCATGCCATCTTGTCTGGGTAGCAAAAAGCTAAAATGAAATTACAGGGAATACTTTAATAAATAACCTTCATAATAAAATAAAGGTTTTAACTACTTTATTTTTAAATAATAAAGAACTAATTAAAATGTTTGACAATAAATGTTCCTCCCCTCAAGCAATTGGGGTTAAATGAGTTGCCTAGGGTCACACAGCTAGGAAGTATTAAGTGTCTGAAGTCACATTTGAACTCAGGTCCTTCTAACTTCAAGGCTGGCCCTCTATCTACTGTGCTATCTAGTTGCCTCAACAATGAATGTTTTAATACAATAGTAAATGTTATCTCATATTGCATTCATACATTACTTTTATCTCCATCCTACCCTCCAGCTTTGTTCTGCATCTAATTTTTTTTTACCCCAATACCACTATAAGCTTTTTAGAATCATATATTTTGCTCAGTAAGAGTCTTAGAAGATAGTTATTTTAATTACCTCACTTTATTCTCTACCAGAAAAAAAAACAAACAAAAAAAAAAAACTGAAGCCAAAAGAGATTATGATTTATCTATTTCACAATGTTTGTAAATTCCTTCTTCAGGATTTTAATTCAGATCCTCTGGCTTCAAATGCAGCACCTTTCATCTATTCCAAATGGCTTCTCTTTTAAAGGCATGCTGAAGCATTTATTCTATTGTGTTGGCTTAGTCAGCTATAAATTTTCTTACTGTTTACCTCTATTCCAACCCTCTTAAAGGCTCTTTTGAACCTCTCATTAAGTTTTTTTTTTTTTTTCCTACCCACTTCTTATTACAGATATGATAGCCACATAATTTACTGAGAAAATTAAGCTCATTTATTGGGAATTTCTTCCTATTTCTTCTCCAGATTTCAATATTCCTCTACATTTTCATTCTTTCCTTCAATTCCAGATTTGCAATAGACCTTTTTCTTAATCTATAGCATTGTCTCTAGTTTTGTATCAATTATTATCCTACTAGATCTATCCCAAGAATTTATTCTGCTGTTTCTCTGTATCTTTATTATTTCCATATCTACATTATACTATCTCCTTTCTTCTTTTCTAAACAAAGAAATATATATATTTGCATCTTTGGACCTCTATCATCTTATGTTTTCCAGTTTTATTGCCAAATGACTAGAAAACTAATCATCTCTATTTATTCCCTCTACATCACTATCTACTTTTCATCACTTCCAATCTATTCTCTTATCCCATTTACTAGATAAAACTACACTAAGATTATACTTTATTTGTTTACTGCTCTGCCTTTGTAATTTTATCCTTTATCCTTTTCCACCTCTCTGAACTTTTTTGACAAAGTTGATCATCTATTTTTCCTGGATACTGTCTCTCTCCTCTATAATATTTATCTTTTCTGGTTGTCTTCCTGTTTTACTGATCTGTCTTCTCACTTCATTTTAATAAATCATAATCTATAGTCTGTATGCTTAGTGATATCTCCACATGCTCTTTTTTTAGAGCCTCATCTATCCTGGCTAGAATCTTTCATGTGATGATTTCATCTATTCTCATAGATTCAATTGGTAGTGACATGAGCCCCAAATTCATCTATTGTCAATGTCTCACAGAGATTGTTGCTTTTTGTCCTTCATTCTCAAAGAGGCCATGATGTAGGGAGGTGATACCATAACAGGCAACTGAATTGGATTTAAGTGAGGGAGGGATGTGCAAGATCACCTCCTTCATTTTCCCCCATAGAGCCATCTGGTTCCAGTGTAAAGATAGAGTAAGATGACTGGAGATAGCTCTAGATGAAATTAGTGACTTTGTCCTTGTTAACTTAAGGTCTTCAGTAGATCTCAGTTTAACTGAGGCTGCACCCATTTAGTCATTAAGACTGAGTGACAATTTAAGCAAAAAATGTCCTATTTCACCTAGTTAAAAACATATGCAAAATGAATAAATCTGGGAAGGGAAGATCCTCAGGATTTCTGACCCAAGAAGAAAGGAGTGCTATTTACATTCAACCTGAGTTAATCAGGATCCAAACAATGAACAAATTTAGCTTGACTTGGGATTTCTTGGTGGCCAATCCATGAGAGTCAGAGTGGTTTTGGTTTAAGTCATGGTCCTTAAGAAAGAAATCTTGCTAGTAAACACCAACATATCTTGAGAGGCTTCAGAGATGCAAAAGGAAAAAAAAAAACAAAAAAACAAAAAAACAAAAAAACAAAAAAACAAAAAACAAAACAAAACAAAACAAAACAAAACTTAGGAGCATTTGTAGATAAGAATATGGTACCCTATATGGACAGAAGGAGAAGGGAAGAAAGGAAGGAAGGAAGGAAGGAGGGGGGAAAGGAAGAAGGAAAGGATGGAAGGAAGGAGGAAGGAAAGGAGAAAAGAAAGACAGAATAGATAGGAAAGAACAAAGAGAAACACACTTGACTGAAATCAGATTTTGAGAAAAATTCATTAAGGAATTAATTAAGGATTTAGGAATCTTCTTATGTTTCTGGCCAGAAGCAGGTTCAGCTCCTCTTTGGGAAGAGGGAACAAACACTGAGCATAGAAATAAGAGAAGCTTCATACTTTTTACCTTGGCATAGTCTCATCCTTTCAGAGAACAGATTGGAACATTCCTTTCTGGGTTATGATCTTTCTGATACTGTATGTTTTCCCCTAAATATGTATAAGTATGTCCCTGCTCCTTCCTCATACATCCCATGTTCAAAAATGCAGAAAATTCTTCCTATCGCTAGTGTTGTTTAATTATCATCTTAAGCTAACACAGAAGTGATTTGGTCCAGTCAGATGTGAGCTGGTTCAGCTATTATCTTTAAACTTATAGTTTCTCTTCATTTCCTTTTAATAAATAATAGATTCTTGATAAACCCATTTCTTGTTTGGAAACTATAAAACTTAAACAAGCTATTTTTTTCCCCCAATGCTGACAAATATGTTTCAAGAAACAAGTTTTCAAATTAACGGGAACAAATAGAAATCTTGGAGAAGAGTCTGACTTTTGATGTTCTAGTTTGTTTGTCCCCACTATCCTTAGGATTTTTGTATAATGTGCTATTTGACATACCTAATGTTTGTTTAGTGAGGGGAATTATGACTTTCCAACCTAATATAAACTCCAGTACCATCTCTTACAACTGAACAGTTATTAAAAACCCAGGTCAGATTCAGAGGTAGAGGGTACCACGGCCATAATTCAATGGCTGACATTTGTCACTGCTTCTTCTAACTGCACAAACGTATTAAGAGGGAAAGAATATAGAAATGAGTGGGATTGCCCTAATTTCACATTAAAACATCCTATCAGAATCAACATTAATAATTTATTCATCCTAAAAAAGTATTAATAAATTTTTCTGCAATCGAGGAGTTCCTATAAACTTTTTTGGAAATATAAACAACAGGTACAACACCAATATTGTTAAAATTCTTCCAATCACAATTAATCTTTCCTCCCACCAAAATATTCCTAATTGTCCCAGTGCAAAGTCGATTTTAGAGGATACAACTTGTCCTTAACAGCCCTTTCTAAAGGTTCCTCCATGAGTCTTTTAACCCTGGCTTTGCAATATTTGTGCTTAAGAATTAAGTTGGTTAGAATTGCGTTCAGAATAGACATGTTTTACTTTTATTTAGCTGTTACTCAGATCATTTTTTTGAGAAGATTTACAAAGAACAGAATTATAAATATTTGTTAGCCATATTGTGGGGTTATTTTTCCCTCTCCTTCTCTTGTCATGGGGAAGAATTAACTCAAAATTTAAAGAAATATCTACAAATTTATTTTTAATTCACTAAATTAACTTCTAAATTTTGCCTATCTGATGAATGAATTTATGTGATAATATTTTGGATTCTTTTCATCTACTTCTATGCTAAGTGAACCAAGTTACTGGGGACTTTACTTTCCATGGAATCAGCTATGTGTAAAATCTGTCATAAACTGAAGATTCCAACCTCTGACAGTCAGCTTTTCACAAGTTTCTCTAGCTGAGAAGGCTGTAACTTAGTCTCATTTGCCTTTGTCTAAGAACAGAAAAGAAAACATGAAACGTGGTAAGACTAAAGACCCATATCAGAGACTACATGTCAGTTGCTTGTTTGGATAAACAAAAATCTAATGCCTCTCCAATCTGAAGAATCATAACTTATTTTTGTTTCTACACAAATGCAAGTGGGAAAAGATCATAATAATGTTCACTTCCATTATCTATTGAAAAGTGAAATTATCATTAAATCAAGTATTTATTAACAATTTAGTTTGTGGCAGAGAGAACTTTTAGAAATATAGATATAGTTGACACCTTCTCTTCCCTGTCCAGCAACCTCACTTCATTTATATGCTGTATCTTACCTCCATGGATCTGTGATTCTGCTTCCAGACTTCTGGTTCTTCCTGCTATCAGAAGATATGTTATATCATTCAATGATAATTATTCAGGTGTTACTCCTTCTAGTGAATTTTATGTTCATACATACAAACATATGTGTGTGTGTGTGTACATGGAATATTTTTTTTACCATATGTCTCTGCTCTTGTTCCTGGATTTCTTCATATTGCATCATTACAAGATTGGACAGAAGTGTTATATTAGTGTATCTTCAATGAAATTCAACTTTTTTGGGAGCAAGGATTCTTTTTTCCCTTCTTATATTCATCTTCCTTATCACAATTTCTAACATATAGCAAGTACATAATAAATGCTTACTTAATTAAATATAAAATATAACTCCAGGCCTACTTGTTCAGTGCTATACCAATAAAACTGCCAAAACATTATATTATAAAACTAGAAAAAAACAATAACAAAATTTATCTGGAAAAACAAAAGGTCAAGAATATCAAGGGCAATAATGAAAAAAAAAAAAGGATGAAGGTTTAACAGTATCAAACCTAAAACTGTATTATAAAACAGCAGTCTTCAAAACCATTTGCTACTGGCTAGGAAATATAATGGTGGATCAGTGAAATAGATTAGATACACAAGACATAATAATCTGTCTGATTTTTCTCTCCCAACATGGTTTCATAAAACAATGTGTATTAAAAATAAAGTTACAGTAAAAAAAATTCTATGGCTCCACTGAAGTTCTTATATATTTTATTTCTTTTGAATAAGGAATACAAATATATGTAAATCACAAATCAAGCTTCAGTAATCCTTTTGCCCTTGAATTTGTTTTAGGTTTTTTAAATTTTGTTTATTACATACATTTTGTACATTTAAATAGATCTAGGACCATTTATTTACTTCTGACTTCCGAAATTGTTTTCTATGCATTATTAGTGTTCCTTACTGACATTATTCTTATCTTGCTTTAATGTTTAACATTTTTTTTGGTAACAGACTTGATTTATGTGGAAAATTTTCATTCTAATCCTCTATTTTCAGTTTATTGTCCTTTTGATGAAAGACATAAGATCCAATCAAACATATATTTTACTGAAACTTATAAAAAATACCATATCCTCCATCAAGAACCTTCTCAGTTCTTAGCATAATATCTTTAGTTGCTAACATAGTGCCTTTCATATAATAGGAACTTAATGAATGTGTATTAAATGTATTTAATTTTAAAGCTTTATATTTAAACTATTTTGCAGATTTCCTTTTCTTGTTTTTAGCCACTGTCAGTTTAATTGACATTCACTTCCAAAATCGCTTATTTCGACCTGAACTAGAGAACTCATATGATAAATATGAGCTGTAATAAGGATACCTCATATTTTCTTCTGTTCATTTCCAGTGGTTTGAGATATATTACCCCAAACTTCAATTATTTGATGTTAAGCCTTTATAAATAGAATGTACTTTTATCTTCATTCAATTGCCTTCATAGTCCCTTAACTTGACTGCTATTAAAAAACATGAATAGGGTTTTTTTTGTTTTTTTTTTTTTTTTGTTTTAAACATGAGTAAACTTTTTTTAGAAGCATAAGCTTTAAAATGAAATAATAAAATTACTATACCTGGAAATGAAATGATTTGAAGTTTCTGAAATGTCACAGGAAAAACTCCTTCAAATGTATTAAAATTTTGATTCTATGCAGAGAAAAAAGAGAAGCCAGTTATACATATATATATGTAATATATATATACATATACATATATATGTATATATAATATATACATATGTAATATATAAACACACACACACACACACACACACACACATATATATATATATATATATATATATATATATATATATGTAATTATTTATAAGTAATTGAATTTTAAATTTGCAACTGAATTCTTCCTTAAAATAAGGTCATTGATTAATTAGTAGTCACAAGGAAAAACTTGTGGCTATTATATATATATACTTTTCAAATGTCATTTATATACAAATTTTACCTGATTTGATATATGTGTAGAAATTAGTAATGAGATTTGAATAAAGAGATATTTCCTGCAATTATCCACTCTAATTCCTAAAATAATCCAAGCTTCTGGGAAAATGGGGGTGGGAGGAGAAGGAATTATTTAGGGATTACTTATCTCCTATATATCAAAATATATAGTGACTTTAGAAAAAAAAAAAAAAACTATGTAAAAATCTTTCAATAGTAATCAAAAGTATGCTCCAGTCTCAGAGAAAAGAGGGTAATTGCAACAATCATCATAGGCTTTGAATATACATCCTCGAAAGCTTCATACTTCCCTATGATAGGAACATTTTGTATTTAGTTATGTATTTTAAAAAAATACATTTTCCTTAGATGTTTTGCATGTTTGGCTTTATTTCATATGGTATAATGTTATTATAAAATTATTATATTTATATTGATACAAAACAAGATCATATTCATATTTGGAATATCATGAGGGAAATAGGATTTTCCAAGGATTATGCCAATGGAGTACAAATTCTGGTGTATAGTATGAGGTTCTGGTTAGCTTCTGGGACCAGCCTTCGTTTTAGCAGAGAAATCAACAAGAGATAAAGTCCAAAATCTTTGTTATCTCCTTCACAGTCTGTCTCCTTCACCTGGGGCCCAGCTAACTTTCTGGAGGCTCTCCAGAATGGGTCTTAGTTTCAGTGGAGGAAGGCAGGAGAGCCACCAGGACAGTCTCTATCTTGAAGTCTCTCTCTGGCTGAGTTTGTCCCCAGTTTTATATACTCTATTACAATTATATCATTACAGTGTATTGAGTCTAAACCAATCATTATATCACTAGGGAACCATTATTTGTTGTAAGATTAAATCAATCATATGGAACTAGAGAACTCATATGATAAACTAGATAACTATTGTCTTATCAATTAATTCCATTGAGTTAACATCTTGTTGTAGGACTAAATCATACAGAGTTCCTGCCCTTTACATATACTACTGGAAAGGCTTTGAATATACTCAGGGACAATTATGAATAGATCTTTTGAGAATTAAGCTAGCTAAGATGAAAGAGGCTAATTACCCAAACACTGTACACAGTGATTATTTTATTTCATTGTTATTTTTTAAAAGAAATTCTGGATAGAGCATAATATAAAGAGCATATTTTATATCATTAGATTATAAACTCTACTTTTTGGCTTTTTTTTTGTTACTACTTAGATCTTAGGACAGTACCTGGCACATAGTCAGTACTTAATAAATATATATTGAAAAATTGTATGAATAAATGAATGGAAAGGTTATAATTTGTTTTTCTAGTATATTAACTCATGCTGATGATGGTTAGATAATTTCCTTGCTTTTCCTTTCACAAAGCAAGTTCAGACTTTGATGTGTTCATTAACTAACTCCCATAGTCTACAATATTTTACCTACTTATCTCTACTTTCTGCCTTCCCTGGATTTCTTCTAGTGTCAAATAAAACCCCACCTTCTACTAGAAGGATTTTCAATTCCCCTTAATGTTAATGCTTTTTTTCTATTTTTTTTTTCATTTTATCCTGTACATATTTTATTAGTAAATAGTTGGTTTCATATCTCCCCCATTAGGCTGTGTGAGGTCACTGGGAACAAGAGCTATTGTTTGCTTTTTTTTTTTTTTTTTTTTTTTTTAATTTCCAGGGATTAGGACAATGCTTGGCATATAGTGTGTACTCAATAAATGTTTATTGACTGATTTGAAATTTTGAAGTTATGCTAAAAAAAGACTAAATAGAGACAGTATGAAACTTTATCAGTATACCTATAGAACATAGGCATTGATCTATCAATATCTATTTTTTTCTCACAAGTTATGTACCAGTGGTTATGCTAGAGTCTGAATTTAAGCTTCAAATTTTCAATAATTCAATTCAAAATTATATATTCCCTTTCTCTCTTGACATTCAATCAGAATAGTTAGGGGTGACATGGGACTACATACATTAAGATCACAAGAGAAAATGATGGAATTACTAATATGTCTTAGTTATATTACCTATGTCTCCTTAAATGAAATGGTACCATGATTCTAATATCATCTGCAATTTGGCTATTTCAAATCGTTTTCCAAAAACTAGAAGATGCCCCTTCTTACTGGGGACTCTTGTTTTGTATCAATTTCAGCCCTTCAAGGGAGGATTTGGTTTTAGTATTTATTAAAATTTTTGTTTTTATTGTGAACTTTAAAAAATGGGGTACCAGGGGCAGCTAGTTGGTTCAGTGAACCTGCCCTGAAGTCAAATCTGGCCTCAGACACTTAACACTTCCTAACTATGTGATCCTGGCCAAGTCACTTAACCTCAATGCCTCAGGGGAAAAAAAAAAGTATCCTAAAAAATAATGTAGCAAATATGCAATTCAATATGCAAAGAAAAGAGTACTGAATTTGAAATTTCATACTTCTATTATAAATATAAAATGGATTATATAATTGATGTTAAAACAAGATATCAAAAATATTTAAAAGTGCATGTCAAATTTATACTTTTCTAATATAGTTGGCCTTTTTGTGTGTATTTGTATTCTTCCCTGAATTTTGTTCTATTTTATTTTGAGTGCTTAAAAAAAAAAAAAAAAAAAAAAAGATTGTCTTTTTCAACCTCTTTTTGAATCACTATGAGTAATAAACTTTCTTTTCTCACTAAATTCACCCCCTAAAAGAGGAATACAATCCCCTCCTTCATTTCTATGGGTAATTATGCACCACCTTGTAGTTCCTAGGGGGACAAATATTTAAATATGGTATAGCTATGGTTCATATCTAAAAAATTAGAATCCCTACTAGTAAAAAGTTGTTCATTGTACAATATATGTTATTTATAACCACTACTTATTTCTTTTACAATTTTATATATAAATTTAAAACAGAAATACTAAAGACCATTCATTGACAAATACTTAAAACATGGGTCACTAGCATATCAATCATAGCATATTTTTCTAAGAGGTAGGAAAGACTACTGTAGTTTTATGAAACTGCTAGACAGATTTACTTCTTATCTCAGTCCTTATATTCTAAGTCTCAATTCAAAGCCTTTATCTTAAGTAAACAATGCATGCTTATTCTCCTGGTAATACTTATCTCTTTTTAGAAATAGGTGTACTAAGTATCTCTCATGACAATAAACATCCCCGAATTCAAGATCTCTTATGCTCACAATCTGACCATCAAAAATAGAAATATCTGTCCCTCAATATTGCTGTTCACTGATCTGTGCTCTAGGGGAAAAAATATCCAATCTCAAAGCAATAAAGTGATACATGAATTTGAGATCCAGTGTCAGACTTGATTAAGCAAGTACATATATATATATACTCACTGCTTAACAGATCTTATCCTAGGCTGAGAAGGAAGATCAATTCTTTCTGTTACTGTTACATTTAAAGTTTGAATCAGATTGTCAACTGTCAAATTATAGTCAGTGAGAATAGTAGAAAAAACAAGAGGCTTGAATGTTTCCATTTAAAGTCTATTTGAATGAACAGCTCTTCTTACCTTATTTATTTCTCACTTTTGAAACTTACCTAATTTAGCAGAAATAATAGACCAAACAAAAGTCTCTGCTTCTACATGACTTGAGCAAATCCATGAGAAGTGGTATACTTTAATGTCTTGATTTAAGCTTCATTATCAGTGAACATTGATCATGATTGTGTGTATGTGTGTTTGTAGTGCAATTGAATTAAAGGGTTTCCTATTCCTTCTGTCACTAGTCATGGAAGGTAAATAAGGTTAATATTTTATAATGCAAATTGGCAATGCTTTTGTTGCATCTATAGTTATATATTAAGGAAGAAAGGAATATCTATTGGTAAAGAGGAAGTGGTGTTTCTTTGGGACAAAAAATGAAATTCTATATACTTAATATAATTAAAGTATAGAGAAACTACATTGTCATTTTTCAATCATACCAAGTTATCAACAAATTATATATATATATATATAGGGGATATATATATATATACTTAATATAATTAAAGTATAGAGAAACTACATTGTCATTTTTCAATCGTACCAAGTTATCAACAAATTATGGGGACAATAATAGGGGAAGGGACATACACTTCATAATTTGATAGTCTCTTACTGGACTAAGTGGTCAAAGAAAAAGCAAACTTATTAATCATTTTGTTAACCTTGCTTAGGATAAAGGGAAAAGATTGACAAAACATGGGAATCATATTTACACTAAGATGGTGACAATTTAAAATATCATTACTTATGTCAAAAAAAAGGTCAAAATAGAGTCCCACCCCTCCCTTTACTGCCAAGCTTCTCAGTAAACACTGGTATCCTTTTCTTGTTAGGTAGTTCCATATTAACATCCTTTTCCTTCCTTTCCTCCTTCTTTCCCTCTCTCCCTCCCTTCCTTCCTTTTTCCTCTCTCTCTCTCTCTCTCTCTCTCTCTCTCTCTCTCTCTCTCTCTCTCACTCTCCTTCCTTATGTTTCATTTCAATGTATAAGAAATAACCCTTTCTCTTGGATAAAAACCATTTATGAAAGGCACTAGATCATATTGTTTTTCTTTAGATCCTATGATGTTAGTATTCTTTCAAATCTTTATGGATTTTTATTAGATTTTTCTTATAAACTTGGAAATCTAAGCCATAATGTTAGAATTTAATTTATCCCAATGGAAATAATTACTGTGATCTACAAAAATGATGGGGAGGCAAACTTGGAAATCAATTATCTTGATATTAATGAAGTGTCCTTCAGATTGATTAGGCAAGTGAAAATCATCACACCTTGATAAGTGCACAGAAAGACTCCACAGGGAAGATCAGGCAATGTCAGTACTGAGTATTTCGCCAGTAACTTTTATATCAATAATATATATGATATATTAATAATAGATAACATAGAACACTTTAATGTTTGTACCATGGTTTACATTATCTCATTTGGCCATAACTACAAATGAGGAAAAATAATATGTTCTCATCATTATCTCAATAGGGAAGCTAAAGCTATTAGAAATTAATTGATATACTCAAGATTACAGAGTAAGTGATTGATGTCTGACTCAAATCTATATCTTCTCTCCTAGGTTAGGATTGTATCTGCTATGTGACTTAGCCACCTCAGTTTTACTTTCCCTGTTTTTCTTCTGACACACATAGAAATAGTTTTTGTTCAGCAACTCACAACAACTTAATACCTGTCTTCCTCACGAAAATCAATTACTGATTTATTTCATTTGTTTTCATATATAGGAAGTATTTTTTAAGAAAACATTGGAAAGAACTGTTCTTAATTAGTCAATAACTGTATTGGTGAAAATATTACTAACATCAAAGAAATCAAAGTTATAATCAGAGTTTATTTGGGAACAATCTATAAAAAGTAGTGTAGAGTAGACTTTTATTTCATCAACAAGTATTTACCTTCAATTGTTCTATTCAGTTATGAAATTATTTTATTAAGATGTAAAGAAGGTATTTGTGTGAATGATACTATATTATACAGCTATGATTTATTCAGAATTGTGTCAATAGCTGTACATCTTTAATTACTTCCACATAGGTGAAATACAGACACCTAAATATCATTTAGATGCAATGTCAATGTCAGGTTTAAAAATTCTCTTTCACTTGCTGAATTTATCTGTGAAATTATTTTTGTGATGGGCACAAGAAAATAATAGCACTTTTGTGTCATATAGAATGAAAATCTTGCTGTTGTCATTATTATTCTTATTATGATGTTCTCATCTAATTTGATTAGGGTGAGATAGAAATCATGTTCTGATAAGTGATTATGATGCTATTATTTTCTTATATTTAAAATTCTGTATGTAATTTCTCAGATTTTTTTAGTGACTACTTTTTACATTATAAGACTAATAGAAAATAGGAGAAAATAGGTGACGAGGAGTCAGAAAGAGTCATTTTCCTGAGTCCATATCTGGACTCAAGACACTAGTTTTGTGATGATGAACAAGCTACTTAAATCTGTTTACTCCAGTTTCTTTGTTATAAAATTAGTTGAAAAAGGAAATGACAAATCACTCTAGCATCTTTGCCAATATAACCTCAAATGAGATCATGAAGAATTGGGCACAACTGAAAAATGACGAACATATAGGACAATAAGTTAATTTTTATCATATTCCATATTCCATCATTTCCCTGCCACCTACCTTGATGCAACTATTCAGAACAATGGGTTTCCAGAGACATAATACTTTGAAATTAAATTTCTTAGCTCCATAACTCCATTCCTAAGATCCCATGTTATTGTTCTATGAATACACCCCTTGGCTCCTTCCAAGTAGATGATCCCAGGCATAATTTTCATTCCACTATAGCCATATTCTTGCCATTTAATCATTGAGAGCACATTTGTCTCACTCCACCAAAAACAATCACCATCTCCATCTGTGGAACTATAATCAAATCAATAAAACTATTACTAAGAAAAGGTACATTAGTGAATATCCCATTTGATTCCACTCTTTGAGAGGAAAGATCTTTGAGAGAAAAGTCAATGTAACTCTATCTATAATCTCACAGTACTTGAACTATAATGCCATAAATAAAGATATATGTATACTTATACATATATCTACACACATATGCATACATGTATACACACATAAGCATATATATGTATGTATGCATGTGTGTGTGTTTGTGAGTTTAAGTGTAATTATAATTTTAAGTCCTGTGATATGTACTGGAAAAATAAACTCTTAAAAAGCTACACTGACTTTGCTATCCAAGAGATTATATTTGTAAATGAAGAAGAAATACATGGGAGGTTGGGAACATAAGTGTGACAAATCAAGGGATATTGATTAAGTGGAATCTACATAACTACCTTCATATCCATGTGTTTCCCTTATTCTTCTTTAGATTTAATGAAAACATTGTCAGGACAACTCTGGTAGTGGAGAGAATGACAAGGATGACAATGCATTCTGTTCACACATGGTTTAAGTTCTTCTCTCTGCATAATCATAAGGCTTTCATTCCATGCATTATGGAGATTATGTATAGTGGTATGCCAACATCTACTTAAGACAATTTTCACAATTATTTTTCTTAAATGGATCAATGTTATATAGAGAGGCAGTTTAGAATAATGACTAGAGATCTGGACTTAAAAGAAGGAAGAAAGGAATTAAAAACCTGCCTCTAAAACATCCTTACCATGTAACCCTGGAAATGCCACTTAACCATCACTGCTCTTGACAATGCTCTAAGATGCTAATTTGCTGTAAAAGATACTAGCTGTATTGGTAGATATAATTTTAACACTTAAAATTTCTTTCAGCAAATCAAATCAAATATATTAATTCCCTATCAATATACTGTTATTATATCCAGATAATTGTGGCAATCAGTTCTTTCCATAATTAATCTCCTATTCTAGTATAGTTTATTCAATGAGTTATCAATAATATTTTATAATCTTTACATATAAGGTTTTGATTTATCATCTTTAATCTTGTGAAAGATGAAAAGTTTCTGGTTTATAATGCTAAGTATTTTATCATTTATTGCTAGGTATCTGGTAGATGCTAAATTTCTGTGGCTGGCAATGATATGCTGCCAAATTTCTAATTTTTCATTCCACAATTTTTATTAATCAGCAAGTCTGGACTTCTTAAGAAAAACTTTCTGTGCTTTCTTGGGACAATGACCTAATCCTATTAGTATAATAAGCCTTTCTATTTCCATAAAGACATCTGCTGACCCAACTATTTGTCATTTCCTTATTGACATTGTTGTTTTAGTCCATGTACAAAGATGCCTAAGGTAGATACATCTATACACTTTTTGATTTTGTTCTTGTATCTTAATCTTTTCATAGACTATGACTGGACATAACTAAGTGGTGTGGTAGATAGAATATATGACTTATAATTGGGGCCTGAATTCAAATACATCTTTGCCTCAGTTTTCTCACCTGCAAAATGGAAATAACAATAGCACTAACCTCCTAGAATAGTTATAAAAACAAAATAAGTTAATAATAGCTGTAAAGACAAAATAAACTAATATTTATAAAGTGCTCTACAAACCTTAAAGTATGTTCTCTCTATATATATTAAACAAATCCAATGGTATTTGTATGTTATACTATTTCTTTATGAAGTTTGTTTTGGTTTTAGCCATTTAGATCATGTCTGATGTTTGGAACCCCATTTGGAGTTTTCTTGGCAAAGACAGTAGAATGTTTTGCCATTTCCTTCTGCATATCATTTTACAGATGAGGAAACTGAGGCAAATAGTATTAAATGACTTGCCCAAGGTCACATAGTAGTGTCTGAAATCAGATTTGAACTTGGGGAAATGAGTCTTCCTGACTTCAAGCCCTGTAATTCTGTCCACTGCACCACTTAGCTAAATTGAAGGTAATTTGTTCCAAAACTAGTACTTTTTACTTTAAAATTTAAAATTTTATTTAACATGTGTCTTAAGAACAAGTATCCATTATTTTCCTCTTTTTGACAAAATAATACTTTATTTTAGAAATTTATAGTGAGGAGTCTTATGTTTCACTAATATTTTATTTTATTTTTGTATTAATTACTCCTAGATCTATTACTGTCCACTTTATTGTTGTTAAAAACATATTTTAAGATTGGAAATGTGAATGGAATAAGTTTTTAAAATGTGGTTTCATTGTACATTGACTTCAGCATGACAATCAATATCTAAACTTATACAGACTAGCCTTTCTTTCTCTCTCTTTCTGTCTCTCTTTGTTGCTGCTATCATTGTTGTTGTTATCATCATATCATATCATCTTTTTAATTTTTTAATTTTTTAATGTTTTTAATTGAATTCAGATGAAATTGTCCCAGGACAAATTAGAATATTTTTCCTCATATTTAATGTTCCATAGGGTAATGTAAATGTTGAATAAAATAGTACATTTTTTAGTTGAACATAACTTTTTGGATATATTTATCCTTATCCTTACTGAAAGATTCATAAGTATAAATTCAGTAGTGGAAAGGATATTAAGGATGATACATATTTTATCCTGTTCAAAATGACTGTAGTTTTTTCTTCTATGAGTACATTTTTAAATATTTTCATTCCCTTTAGCAGGGAGATTCACTGGGAATCAAGTGGACCCTATCTCAAAGCATCAAGGATTCTTCAATCAAAAACAAAGCATTAATTTATACAGATCAATGTTAAGGCTGGGAAATTGAATTGTGAACAATTTTTTTTTTCTGACATAATGGTCTGATTTCAGTCTAGTTTATTAATGGATTTCTCTAAATGTCTTATGATTTTTACTGTGGGTACTTGTCTTCTGTTAATCCATGTTAATTTCTGATGTACTTTTACCATGCTATTTCTTGCTAGCTGTTTTACAAGAGTATGTTTATAACTCAGAATCATTACATGGACAAAAACATCCCTTTTGCCTTATATGCATTTATAACTCAGTCCTAGTTTCTTGAGCATGATTATTTTGGAATTTCTTAAGATAAGGACTAGCCCTGCAATTCAATCATAAAACTGCTCTTTCCTCAAACATATAGCATGACAGCCATTCTTTGCCAACATATTTTACTTTCTGTTCAATATATCAATATGATGTTTTTTTGTAAACATATTGTTGCCTGAGTTGCTCTTGATATTACTAATGTAAGGTTTTTTATTTCACTTTTGGATCTTAGCCATTTCATGGACTGAAGGAAGAGCTAAGATCATTTTAGTTGCATTTAAGAAATCCAAATGGGAGACATATCCTTTACTAAAACTATTTCAAGAGATGTTCACTAGTTTCAAAATCATTTCTATTAAAGTGTTGATTATTTATAATGGTCTCTAAAATGTTTACCAATCCTTTCTTTTTCTGTTAGGAAGTAGTAAACTTTTTAGAATGATTGGGCCTGTGATTTATTGGTATTATTCACGTTTTTGTTAGGGTATTTTAAAAATGTTACGGGTAAATTTGAAACACAGGAGTATGCAAGGGTTAATGTTGAAAAATTATCCATGCATATGTTTTATAAATAAAAAGCTTTAAAAATAAAAATAAAAAATTTCCCCCAAAAATAGAAAAAAAAGTTTTTTTCAGTCCTAGTTCACTTGAGAGATTTGACATCCCACTTATGATTAGATTCCCCAAAGCATAATTTTTGCTCTTTCTCTGTCCCCTTGATTAATCTATGACTCATCTATATGTGGATTCTATTCTAAGGAAACACTACCATGTTAAAATTATATTTCTTTGATGAATGTAATAAAAAAATAAACATGAATATATCAATATGTAAAGAAAACAAAAAAGGAATTAGATGTAAAACTATAAACCTCTACTATATATAATTTTTCTATCACATATAGCTTTTTAAAAATATAATTCAAATTAAACATAGTAGTTTCACCACTTTCCTATCTCCTTCTGAAGTTCTTTCTGCTATCATATTTATTTTTGATAATTCATTTACTCACTTTTCATTCTTTCTTCACTTTTAAGTATCATCACCACTCTTATCTTCTTAACTCTACCTCCTCAAATAAAATCCTACTTTGTAATAAATAAGTATAGTTACATAAAACAAATCAACACAAATAAAGTCCTACCTTGTAATAAATAAGTATAGTTACATAAAATAAATCAACACATTGAAAATAAAGAATATTTTATTCATTGATATCAAGATGCCATTAGGAAATATCCCTTGAGATAATGAATCTGTTTATGTTTTTAATGGGCTTTTACTATTTTAGGCTATCTATATAATCAAGTTGTTTATGATTTCAAAATAAACAAATAAACTCTTTTCTTTGTAAATTATGACAAAATCTACTTAGCACAGATGATAATATAATAATTCTAGAAAGAATTGTAAAGGTCTTAAACAGGTTCCCCGAAAAATTTCATGTTTTATGCAATCTTTTCCTAAAATTTTCTTTATTTTATGTTTTTAATGGGTAATCATTTTCTTTGGCCTTAGAATAATCCAGCATAATTACTAATTTGATTGTAGTACGTGAATTAGCCAAGAATATGTTGCTAAGTCAGAAGTTTTGTCATAATGACAAAATGCTATTTTTCAAGCACTCATAACATGTTATCATATTGATTATAAACTTCTCTCAGATACCTCCATTATGCTATGGGTTTTTCTTTTAACTCTTTAGACAAAATATTGTATTAATTTTTTTTTTTTTTTTACTGGAATAGTGATAGAGGATGGAGGATAAAGCTGTGAATGTTTTGTTTGCAAAACAGAGATATTTGGCTTATGTTTTTAGAGATCATTGATATTCTCATACTTTGATAATAGATTTGTGATGACTTTAGTTCAGAAAGTTAGGGTCAGAACAATGAGATGAAAATAGTAAAAAAAATGTACAGGGCCTATTTATTACATTTCTTCATATCTTCCTTAGCACTTTAAAACAAAGCTGAGAGTATACAATTGGTAGTTAATAGATTGAATAACATTACTATGAAGATTGATAATTATTCCCCAAACATATACAAATATGTATATGTATATGTATGTATGTGTATATATATATATATATATATATATATATATATATATATCTACATAGAGATATATACCCATGTACATCAAATATCTATATTTATATATTGTTATTTGGGAGAGAATTGCAAATTTTCCTACTTAGTGTTGCACAATCTGATTCTGGTGTTAGAAGAGTTAATATCATCAGGGTATGCACTATGGTTATGTTATGCAAAGTTGAAAATTGCAAATATTAGAATTGGTCTCATGGGAAGAAATGTTAACCTATGCAGAGCAGTTTCTGGAGACAGAACATTGTTTTTTGCTCTTTTGTCACTTTCAACCAGCTTCTGACAGTACATCCCTTTGTGTCATTGTCAGTTCTCTCTTGAAGCATGCTTCAATTCCAATGGACATATGTGTGGGACACAAGTCATCTATCTATGCATACTCACTTTAAATCTTCACCAAAAAAACAGCAAAATGTTACTTGAAATTTAAAATCTCTTCTGTGGGGCCAACAAGGTGAAATGTAGTTGTCAGACTGATCTAACAGATTCTTTTCTGAATATTCCTTTCATGCATGGGAGTTTTTTAAGTATATGAAAAAATAAAAGAGAGGGAGGAAAAAGTACTAGGCATTGATGGAAGATTCTCCTTGGATTTTAAAAAAAGGAATTTTTAATTAATTTAATCAAAGTAAGATGGAGTTTATAATTTATTTTAAATTATTTTATTTTATTGAATTTAATTATTTATTGTAAATTAATTTCAATTAATCCTTTTTTTCTGTTTTTTTATTCTTCACATTGAAAGAGTAAAAAGAAAAACCCAGAAAGTCAAGTAAAAAAAGCAAAATGCACTTTATAAAATAGACATTCAAAATTCAAGCTAGACTATTCCCTATCATATTAGTAATCCAGCACAGGCCAATAATATTAATTTTTAAAATTATTAAAATGTCAATACTTATCATTTCACACAACTGTAGATACTAATTTTTAATTGGAAAATGCTCTAAAGTATTATAAAGAATAATAGAAAGAATAAAACATATTATTCTTTATATATTACTTGACCAGATAGTATTAATAATAATACTTCTGTGTTTCTACCTAGAAAACAGATATCAAGAATTTAGAAAGAATTAAACAGTATATTCATTGTTATGTAAGAAACATAAGAAAAAAAGGAAACCTTTATCCACCTTGGTAAATCGAAAAAAATTAAAAATACACTGCATTTTCCAGAAAAAAAAAATCCTTATTTTTATGATGCCAATTTTCAGAAAAAATTATACTATATTATGGAATATTAACCCAAACTCTAAAGATAAAATGGCATGAATAAAAGTTGTCTTCATATATTTGAAACTGTTAAAAACTGGGAAAAAGTAAAAGAGAAATTCACACACAAATTTTTAGATTCCAGTAATTCTGCTCTGTTTTAAGAAAAAAAATATTTTTTTAAAAAATCAGAAGTAAAAGAATGAGTCATGAAATAATAAAACAATGAAATTATATTTGATTGTTAAAAATAACAATTTTTACAAAAAGATTTCATGGAAAATCTCCTTCAAATGATTTTGCTTACTAGAAATAATAAGGAATTAATCATATGTTAGTTGTAAATATATTTGAAATCACTTAAGCCTATGTAATCTGTTTTTTTTTTGTTTGTTTTTTACTTTTAGTTTTTGATATCATTATTTTGGTAATGAAACCTGCGATTTTTCATCATAAAATTAGTCTTTTCTATTAGAATTCATGTTCTTTGTGCATGTAAAACTTTTCATAACTTGTCTTTTATTATAAACACCTACTATGGTTCCTGACATACTGCAAGTGTTTAATAAATACTGTTGATCAATTTTGAGAATATAAAAATAGAAGTGGCACTTCCTCTATAATTTATAGTCTCAGGGAGTTTCCTGGGGAACTCAAGTCTGACAAGATAGTTACTTAGCATCTCTCAATTTCAGGCAACCCTCAAATAGCTATCTATTAAGACATTTATAAGTCATGACCTACATTGGTGAATTAAAGTTTTCTGTCTTTAGCAATCAAGATTAAGTGACTTCCCTAGGGTCACAGTACTATTAATATCTGAAACAAAATTTGAACTCAAATCCTCCCAACTCCAGGGCTGGTGTTTTAGGTACTCTGCCACCTGTCTACTCCTGGAATTTTCTAACATTAGTTGTATCTAATTCTAATGATAGCATAGATCTTTAATTCATTGGTATATTCTTCCATTAGAAAAAAAGATTTCTTAGAGAAATTCACTAAATTTTATCAGTTCACAAAATTAATATTATATATGGGAAACAAGAATGTAAGCCCAGGCATGGATTTCAAAGAGATTTCTGAAGACAGTCGTGTTATCAGTGCTACAAATAAAGTTCTAAATTATCAATACTGAAAAATTGTCATTCAAGAGCTGTATATAATAGTAATTTCTATGTAAAAAGACCCCTGGAAAATACAGTTAATACGTAGTAATCTTTATTATTGTTATTTATTATTATTATTATAGTTTTTATTGACAAAATATTTGCATAGGTAATTTTTCAACATTGACCATTGCAAAAACTTGTGTTCCAACTTTTCCCTTCCTTCCCTCCACTCCTTCCCCTAGATGGCAGGTAGTCCCATACATGTTAAATATGTTCAAGTATATGTTAAATACAATATATGTATACATATTTAAACAGTTATCTTGTTGCACAAAAAAAATCAGATTTAGAAAGACGATAAAAATAAGTTGGGAAGAAAAACAAAAATACAAGCAAATAATAACAGAAAGAGTGTAAATGCTATGTTGTGGTCCACGCTCATTTCCCAGTGTTCTTTCACTGGGTGTAGATGGTTCTGTTCATTACTGATCAATTAGAACTGATTTAGTTCCTCTCATTGTTGAGGATAGTCACTTCCATCAGAATTGATCCTCATATAGTCTTGCTGTTGACATGTACAATGATCTCCTGGTCCTGCTTATTTCACTTAGCATCAGTTCAGGTAGGTCTCTCCAGGCCTCTCTGAAATCACCCTGTTGATCATTTCTTACAGAACAATAATATTCCATAACATTTATATACTCCAGTTAACTCAGCCATTCTCCAATTGATAGGCATCCATTAAATTTCCATTTTCTAACCACTACAATAAGAGCTGCCACAAACATTTATGCACATACAAATCCCTTTCCTTTCTTTAATATCTCTTTGGGATATAAGCCCAGTAGTAACCCTGCTGGATCACTGTTTGGTAATATTTTGAGTATAGTTTCAAATTGCTCTCCAGAATGGTTGGATCCATTCACAGTTCCATCAACAATGCATCAGTGTCCCAGTTTTCCCACATCCCCTCCAACATTCATCATTTTCTTTTCCTGTCATCTTAGCCAATCTGACAGGTGTATAGCGGTATCTCAAAGTTGTCTTAATTTGCATTTCTCTGATAAATAATGATTTGGAACACCTTTTCATAAGAGTAGAAATAGTTTCAATTTCATCATCTGAAAATTGTCTGTTCATATCCTTTGACTATAAATTGGGGAATGGTTTGATTTCTTATAAATTAGAATCAATTCTCTAAATATTTTGGAAATGAGGACTTTATCAGAACCTTTGACTGTAAAAATGTTTTCCCAATTTATTGTTTCTGTTCTAATCTTGTCTGCATTAGTTTTCATTTGTACAAACTCTTTTTAATTTGATATAATCAAAATTTTCTATTTTGTGATCAAAGATGATCTCTCTGATCTGTACCAAAAAAGTTTGGGAATGTAGAAAGTAGAAAAGTAAGATAGTGCTTTGATTATTTGGGTAAGATATGAGAAATTCAACATATCACTTTTTATTTTCAAACTATATGCACGGATAATTTTTCAACACTGATCCTTTCAAAACTTTATGTTCCAAATTTTTCCCTCTCTTTCCTCCACTCCCTCTCCTAGATGGCAAGTAATCCAATATATATTAAATGTGTTTAAATATATTTTGTTCCAATATATATCCATCTTTATATAATTATCATGCTTCATGATTAGGGGGTTTTAATTCATTCTTATTATAGTCCAATTAATTGATCTTCTCTTTCTTTATTTTATCCAAGTAAGCATCTAAAGAGATAAAAGTTACCATCATAACCACTTTGGATGCATCCCATAAATTTTGATATGTTTCCTCATTATTGTCATTCTCTTGGATGAACTTATTGATTGTGTCTATGATTTTTTTGTTTCACACACTCATCCTTTAAGATTTGATTATTTAGTTTTCAATTAATTTTTGGTCTATTTTCCCCAGGCCTTTTAATGCATGTGATTTTTATTGCATCATGATCTGAAAAAGTGAATTTACTATTTCTGGGTTTTTTTGCATTTGACTTTGGGTTTTTTATACCTTAATATAAGGTCAATTTTTGTATAGATTCCATATACTGCTGAGAAAAAAGTATATTGTTTTCTCTCCATTTACTTTCATACCTAACTTTTCTAGAATTCTATTTACCTCCTTAACTTCTTTCCTATTTATTTTTAGGTTTAATTTATCTAATTCTGAGAGAGCAAAGTTCAGATTCCCCCCACTAGTATAGTTTTGCTGTCTAATTATTTTTGCAGGTCTCTTTACTTCTCCTTTAGGAATTTGGATGCTATATCATTTGATGCATATATGTTTAGTATTGTTCTTCTTCATTATCTATGGTACCTCTAAGTAGGATGTAGTTTCCTTCCTTATTCTTTTAATTAGATCTATTTTTGCTTTTGCTTGATCTGAGATTAGAGTTACTACTTTTTTTTTTTTTTACTTTACTTTTTTACTTATGTGTAATAAATTCTGCTCCAGTGTTTTGTTTTACTTTTACTCTGAATGTGTTAATGTATGCTTTAAATGTGTTCCTTGTGAACAGCAAATTGTAGGATTTCTGGCTTTAAATTCAGTAGGCTACCCGCCTCCTTTTTACAGGAGAGTTCATCCCATTCACATTCACTGATGAAATTTCTAACTCTGTATTTCCTGACATCTTGTTTTCCTCCAGTTATATTTTTCTTTTCCCTTTCCTCCTTTCCCTCCTCCTCAGTATTTTGTTATTGACCACCCTCTTCCTCAATTATCCCTTCCCTCTTGTTGCCCCTTCCTCTTTCATATACCTTGTCCCTTCTACTTCTTTTCTTCCTTCTATTAGCCTCCCACTTTCCTTTCCCCTTCTCCCTCCTACTTTTCATATAGGGTGAGGCAAATTTCTTTGTGAAGCTAAATGTGTCTGATATTCCCTCTTTGAACCAAATCTGATGATTTTTCAGTTTGTAAGATTCTTACTATGCTCATCCTCCTCTTTTCTTTCCTTTGTAATAGGTTATTTTTTCCTCTTAATGAGTTGTAATTTCCCCCATTTTAGTTCTATTTTCCTCTTATTATAGCAGAATCATCTATCCTCCTCTAGTTTCTTTTTTAAATCAGTACAACAAAATCCAATTATACCTACACCCTCTAAGGATACATAACAAAGATAAAGATCTCAAGAGTTAAATGTATCATCTTTCAATGTAGTGATGTAAGCTTCTTAACTTTTAAAAGGAAGTTATTTTTTTTTTCATTTTTTAAAATCTTTTTATTCTGCTCTTCAATTCCATATTTGAAGATCAAATTTTCTATTTAGATATAATATTTTCATCAGAATTATATGAAATTCACTTGTGCCATTGAAAGTACATCTTCTTTTCTGAAATATAATGCCCAATTTTGCTGGATATCTGATTCTTGACTGCAATCCAAGTTCCTGTGCTTTTTGGGATATCATATTCTATTCCCTTTGATCCTTTAAAGTAGAAGCTGCTAGTCCTGGGTAATCCTGATTGTATCTCCTTGATATTTGAATTGTTTCCTTCTGGCTACTTGCAATATTTTCTCCTTGATCTGATAATTCTTTTAATTATCTACGATGTCCCTTAGGGTTTTATTTTGGGGTCTCTTTCAGGAGGTGATTGGTGAATTCTTTCAATGATTTTGTTACCCACTGGTTCCAAGGCATCCAGGCACTTTTCCTTGATGATTTCCTGAAAGAAGATGTCTAGGATCTTTTTTCATCATGGTTTTCCAGAAGTCCAATAAGTTTTAGGTTGTCTCTCCTAGATCTATTTTCCAAGTCAGTTGTTTTTCAATCTGGTATTTTACATTTTCTTCAATTTTTTTTTTTGGTTTTGTTTGACTGTTTCTTGAAGTCTCATTGAGTCATTCATTTCTTTTTTTTCAATTTTAATTTTTAGTGAATTATTTTCTTCAGTTAGTTTTTTAATCTCCTTTTGCATTTGATCAATTGAACTTTTAAATGAAGTGTTTATTCATTGCATTTTTTGTATTTCATAGATTTTGTGTTTCAGTGATTTGGTTTCTTTGTCATATCTATTTTGTAAGGAGTTATATGCTTTTTTCCATATTATCAAATCTATTTTTAAGGAGTTTTCTTCAGATAATTTCTTTTTTTCCCCCTTTTTCAAACACTCTTGCAAAGATGTCATTTCTTTTCCCCATTTTTTTCTAACTCTCTTTTAGGATTCTTTTTGAATTCTTCTTAGAAAGCCTTATGAAATGTGGACCAAATCATATCACCCTTTGGGACTTCATCTGGAGAGGATTTGCCTTTAGGGTTTAACTTCTGTTTTCTTTCTCTATCTATGATCAGAGTTTTGTTTTGTTTTTTTTTTTTTTTTTTTTTTTTTTTGCTCAATTTTTTAAATGTTGAGTTCTGCTCTTAACACAAAGAGGAAACAGTTGCTTTAGGGCCAGTGTTTTCAGTACTGGGTAGGCATGGCCAGTTCCTGCGTTTTTCTGAGATTCAGAGTCTCACAAGTTGCCTTTTGCATTTCTTTTTGTTGTCTCATAGCTAATCTGCTGAACCACTGGACTGTAACCAGGAAAGAGTAGTCTAAGAGCTTTGCAATAGATTCTCTGGTGCACAGAATCCAAAAAGCCCTGGATTCTTCCCTCAGGCTTTCTCTGCCTCCCTGCTGGCAACCTCTCTCCCTGACCAATTGAAACAGACCTTTTCTGAAGTTCTTCCAAAATATCTTCTTCTGGAAATGTGTTACACTCCAAATATTTGTGGATTCTGTCACTCCAAAGCCAGTTGAGAGACTTGATTTGATGCTCTTGTGAGACATAGTTGAAGGAGTTGAGATAGAGATGTCTACTCTCTAACCACCTTGGCTCTGCCCCATTTAACATTTTATTACAGCAGCTAATGTTTATATAACCAAAGTGTTTTCTCTGATCGTGATTTTCCTACATGCATACAATGTGCTGCTAATTACAGAGAGGAAATGTGGCCTAATTCAGCAGTATAAAACAGAATTAAATTGTCATCATAATTCTCACCAACAGTAATCCAACACTGTCTCTGTAACACTTTGACCATTAAATTTATATAGCTTCTAAACTCAATTTGATTGTCCCATGTTAATTATTATTATCCTCAGTGACTAAATGCATTTTTGGCTTAAGGAATTTGTTGTCAGTCCAACAAAATATGAAGGAAATCAAAGCAAGAATTGCCTTGAAATAATTGATCAGGTTTTCAAAGGCAAGGTGAAATGAATCATTTTCAAGTCAAGTATCAATTCCAAATGAAAAGTAAAACAGTCTACATATTGACAGTTCAAAGTTTTTCCTCATTCTTATGATTTTGGTCTTGTAGATCATTGTATTATATAGGTGGATAATAATCTAAGTTTTATGTCATTACAGTCATGCTACAAAGAGGTTTTTTTTTTTAACTTTTAGTATTGCTTTAATAAATATTTTTAAAAGAATGACATTTTTTTAAAGTACACAAAGGAGCCATCCTTCTTTAGGTGAAAATGTTGCAATTGCAATCTATATGATATATCTGTTTTCACTCTGATAGAATTTATCATGTTTTCAAGACTTCTTCTTGAATGTTTTTCTCCCCCATATTTTTCAGTTCATAAAATCTTTACATATTTATGAAAGTACCCTCATCTATTGATTGTGATGCTTTCATTTTGGTGTGCAAATAGAAACAAACATACACACCCATGCATACAGACAAATGAATTTCCATTCTGATATGCTTAATAGTTATTCCATTTCCTAGATATTAAAAAATACTCCAAGCTAAATTAAGGCTTAATTAACTATATAATTGGAAAACAAAATTTTAAAAAACTGAATATGTTGATAGTTTATATATGAATGAACTAGAATTTAATAGGGACTTATATATAATTGTTGGCTATATGAGGTAAATAGGGCTTTATTAAGGGTTTTTAATTTTTATAAATGCTTTACATGCTATGATATATTATTTTCACATAATGAATATTCTGGACACAAATGCTTCATTGTATAGTAATTCTATAAAGTTGTTTTGGCTATTGCTTTACAATTAGAACTGAACAGTGAGAACTGTAGTTATCATAGTCTACAAGATTAAGAATTGCAAGGATCCAACATCCACATGTCACATAAGAGAAAAGGTTCAAAGTGGTAGTAAGGATATTGATCATAAATTATAGTTTAAAAACACTTTTAGGAGAAATTACTTGAAGAGACAGTACTTAAGAAATAAAATAAGGAATAGAGTTATTGATTATATTAACTACACCTTGACTTATTAAAGAGTCATAACAAAAAATGCAATGATAGTGTAATTTACAACATGTTACTAAAAGATGTTTCTTAAAAAATATTTATCTTCTGAGCCTTCCTTTTTTTCTCCTTTTATTTTTAAGAAAATGAGTTTTCTTGGAGGGTAGCAAATAGTTACTAAGATAATTGCATTTATCATGAATATCCTTCAGGTATTTGAAAGGCTGTCACATGGAAGCATGTTTTGTTTGGACCCAGGGGGATGGGAAGAAATAAATGTGATGGGTTGACTTCCAAAAAAAGAACTACTGATGATGTAAACTTTTAAGCAATTATAGCTATTCCAGTGAATAATGTGCTGTCTTTGGAGATAACAAGCTGCTTTCCTGCTCCCCCCACATCCCATATTTGAAGACTTAAAAAAAGTCTAAATTATATTTGTCAGGTATGCTATAGATGAGATTTTTTTTTTAACAGCATTGGTTCATCTAGTTGGTCCCGAGATCCCATCCAAATATGAAATACCATGGTCCTGGTGTTCAGTGAAATATGCATCCCACAGGACTCTCTTATTCACAAATGCTGCATTTCAATTTATCCTCTGAATTCATAATATGACAGCCCAAAACATTCAATTTATTCTACTGCAGCATCATTCTGCTTACTTTGCTTTGTGTATATCTATATATGTTGTATGTGTTTCAACAAGAGCTTATGAAATAATAAAGTTTCATTTGATATAACTTATATACACTAATTTTGTAAGGAAATATATTTTTAAAAAATCTAATTTAAACGTGCTATTTCCAAAACATATCATTGAATTTAGATAAATGATCAGTAACACATAGTATACACATTCATACATTTTCAAAGCAAATATCCACACACATACATGCATTCATACACACATTAAACATACACAGACAAATCTTCACAATTACTGATATGAACATTTTTACAGAAAAAAAATCATCACATATTATAAACATAGTCAGTTTTAGAAGAGATATATTGGGGAAAATCCATCTGGTAAAATTTAAATATAACCAGTTAGAAACATATATTCAAAAACATCTCTATCATTTGATAAACTTCCTGAAAGTTCACAGAAATTAATCTTCTTAAATCCCAAAGAATTTTCAGCATTTGTTATTAGTACTAAAATATAAATTAACATATAAAATAACTAATTAAATAAGTACTAAAATATAAATTAACATATTTTCCAGTTTGGGAAGTTCTTTCTGTCTTTTGGTGTCTCTTTTTCTCCCTGGTTCTCTCTATATGTGTCTCTGTTTCTCTTTGTTTGACTCTGTGTCATTGTCTTTGTCAGTCTGTGTTTCTCTCAGTCTCTGTCTCTGTGTCTCTTGTCTCTTTCATACACACTCACACACATGTGACTGGAAGTTAATTATTCACCAGACAACACTGTATAAAGAGTTATATCACAGAGGAAAGTAAGAAGATAAAATGTTTTGGGAATTTAGCAAACTGGGTTCAAAGGAAGAGGAAGAGAATGGATGATAGAAGGTTGACAAAATCAAATGTCACAGGCTTTCTTAGTTGTTGACTTGAAAATACGGGTATAAAATCATGAGGAGGGAAAATGGAACCTAATTTCTCTAGTAATCTTGAAAAATGATTGGATTTTAAAACACCTTTTAGTGGTAATAAAATGTTTGTTAATAGCTTCTATTCATTTCTAAAATGATCAATTTCTATATTAATTTTTAACAACAAACTATTGTTGCACTATAATTGTTTACTACACGATGCCTTAATTTGATGCAAGCATTTTTGTGAACATATGACCAGAATACTTTGTCACTTTTTTCTTCCAAGTTTGACATAGTTATAATGGCACAGGAGAAAAAGGCAGTTCCAAAAAAAGAATTTATCTTCCTCAGCTTTTCAACTTTTACTCAAAGTAAGAATATATGAGTTCTGGTACCAGTAATGACTCTTACTGTTACTTTGTATTTTTGAATTTTAGTATCCAATCTTGCAAAATAGTAATGATAACACTACCTGCTTTACAATATTGCTATAAGGATAAATGCCAAAATGTAAATGGAAAAACTCTACACACTTCAAAGAGCTAAATAAATGTACATAGAGTATTCTTATTTCAAAATGCATTCAGAATCATGTTCAGTGTCTGTATTATTATGTTAAAATTGGATTAATCTTGTGAGTTATCTCAGTTGTGAAGGCTCATTGCTTGTCAAATGAGATCATCTAGCAGCATACTTCATCAACTGGGGATAACTGCCTCCCCTATGTTTTTGAATCTGAAAGTTCACATCAGGTCAGAAGCAATTATTCATTCTTTTCCAGGATGAGATCTTCATTTCAGTAAAATAAAGTGTATTGTTTATTATGAAAAATTGCTTTATGGCTTTCTTTTCTAATAATGATTTATTGTCTAAGTTCAGAATCAAAGATATAATTGAACATTCATAAAATCATTTAAATATGACATGCTATAATGTTAATAATAATCAACACTTATGTATATTTCACATGTCACATATTTGAGGTTCAAAACAGGTTTATGGAGGAAGAATTAAAAATTATTGCAGATTTTTTTAAACAGATGAAGGCTTAGAGAATTTTTGTGATCTTTTAATGATCACATTATTGATAAATGTCAGCAGCTGGATTTGTACCTATATCTACTAAGGCATGCCTACCTACATAAAAACTATACATACTCTGCAGTGGTCCTCAAACTTTTTAAATAGGAGGCCAGTTCACTGTCCCTCAGACTGTTGGAGGGCAGAACTATAGTAAAAACAAAAGCTCACACTCTATCTCCGCCCCTCAGCCCATTTGCCATAACCCATTGGGCCCCATTAAGCATCCTCAGCCCGCCTCATCTGGCCCGTCGGCCATAGTTTGAGAATCCCTGTTCTAGAGTCCTTTATTTTTTGTTTTGTTTTTGTTTTTGTTTTTTTTTCAAAACCAAGCAGCATTTTTAACATGACAAATGTCCCGATTCTCCTAGCAGCTACTTATTGCATTTTTTTGTAAATATTATGGATCAAATATTTGGTGCATGAAGCAACATTAGAAATGTTCAAGTTGAATTCCCTCATTTTCCAGATGAGGAAACTAAACTGCAGCAAGATTATGTGACTTGTTGAATATTATCCAAGTTATTTATTGTCTGACATAAATTTAGAGCAATTTTTCTAATATAAAAGAATGTTTCTACTGGTAGAATGTAAGTACCTTGAAACCAAGGTCTGTTTCCTTTTTTGTTTTTGCATCTTATCCCCTACCACTTTGTTTAATATATAACAAATACTAAATAGATATTTATCAATTGATTGATTGAGAGATGAATAAGCTATATAATATCTTTAACTATATAGCATTTTGACCCAAATCAAAACTAAGAAAGATTCATGAAGATGAAGAGTATTTATTTTGTACTCAAAAGAACAAGGTTTAAGTCTTTGCTTTGCCAAGATCACTTGTGTGACTAGCTAGACCTTGAACAAGTCCTTTAACCTTCTAATTTTTATCATTCTCATATTTAAAATAAAAGTGAGCTATTTAACTTAAACATTCCAGTACAGTTTTAAATCCATGCTTTGTCTTTGGTAACCTTTTATCACCCTTTCAAATATCATTCTCTTCATGTCACATTATGTTCAAGTTGAAATTTTTTTCTATTTCTAAAAGCATATCTATCCAACCATCAATTTGTTAACTTAAACAAGTGTTCTGTACATGACAATCAGAAGACTTAATGCTTCTATTTTGTTGTTATTCATAATATGAAATAACCAGATGTTTGTTTATGTTGTGATAGTCTGCTATTTTTTAGAATTATGATTATCTGTTATTTCCTCCTCCTCTCTCACACCACCCTCTAATTCATATTTAATGTGTTAGTGGAGGAAGGACAGTATTTCTAGGCAGACCTATGATATAGTACAAGAAATTCTAGATTTGAAGGCAAGAATTCTGACCTTCACAGAAAGACTCTAGGACAGTCATTTCAACATTCTGAATTTCGGGTTTTAACCTATGTCAAATAAAAGTAATAGAATACACTTGCCTTTTCATAGGATGAAAAAAATACCTTATAAACCATAAAGCCTGGTGCATTTGTGAACTATTATTATAGGAAATTTTTAATTTCTACTTTACAGAATCAGTGGAGGAGACTGAGAGGAGAATTTTAAAGGGGGATAATGAAAATTAATGTTAAAGGTTAAAGGAAAGTGACCCATTTAACATCAGTCAAAAAGTATTTATTAAGTTCTTACTGTATGTCAGGCACTTTGTTCATTGTTAGGGATGCAAAAAAAAGTAAAATATAGTCAGGACCCTCAAAGTATTTACTATCTAATGGACAAATAAAAGATGGAAGAAGAAACTAAAAAGCGGGTATGTGATAGGAAAGGATACACAGTACAAGGATGTGATGAAAGCCTGCTGCCTGGTGATGAATGAAAAAACGACTCCCCTAGTTGCCATATTTTAATGGAGAATCTGGAAATCTATGATATTCACCATATTCTCTATCTACTATCTTCAATCAGGGAGAAGAACCCAAAGGAAGAGTGATTTTCATTCAGAGTTGATGTTATCATGTAAGAAGTTGAGTATCTGGACACAATGATGAAATCCAGGTAGGTTGTCAAATAGGAAATTAGTGAGATGAGGAAAACGAGGACAGTGGCAAAAAGGCTCATGATGAAAGCTTTAAAGTATCCAAAATATCCTCAGACCTGGAAGAGATCTCCGAGTGAATCTAGTGCAACCCACTTCTAAAGAAGAAAATGACTCATACTTTCCATGGAAAGTAGTTATCTAGTCTGTTCTTATTATGGTGAATTTAATCTAGTCCTTTTATAATGATGAATTTTATGTAGTATGTAATTTCAGTTTTGGAAAAAACGTATCATTTTAATTTGTTTTCTTTCACCTAATTTAATATCTGTTTAATGGCAACTTCTACCCATTATATTACTTTTTTATTCTGCTGTGTGGAAAAAATGGAATAAGTTTGATCCATATTCACCTGATTTATATTTTCTAATAGATGAAAAAAGTTTTTAATATTCCTTGCCCCAGTCCATCTCAAAATTTCATATTCTCAATTATTCCAATTGATTGTTATTTTGAATCATTTCTAGTTCTCTCACCACATTTTTATCCCCTTCTTTAAAACCCACTCTACTTTGAAATATCTTGCCTATAATGGGGAATTTGGAATTAAAAAAATAAAAAAAGCTATTAGAATTTCCCAGCTTAGTTGAAGAGCATTTATAGTTCACTCTAATAAACCACAGAGTGAAATTTCATTTCAGTGAAGTCAAATAAATTCTGAAAAATAGATGGAAATTCAGATTTCCATCCCTTCTAACCTATAATTTACCAAGAATTTTCTTTGAAAAATACCTGTTATTGAATCTTTAACTTAGGAATTCTAGAGAGAAACAATTCACCCCCAAAGGTAGGTTCTATTTTGCGTTAACTCTAGTTTTTAAAGTCTTTTTAATTTTTTTTTTTTTTTATTTTATCAACTCAAAATTCATCTCTGGAACTTTTGACTATTGTTCCTAATTCTGTTATCTGAAACCAAACAGAGAGATGATCAATAAAAGCTTTGTATAGTAAATGTTATTTGAACTAATCTTTGAAAGAAATTGAGATTCTAAAATATAGAGTTAAAGGAATGATTCTAAGTTTATAAAATGTAATGTGCAAAAGTAGAGAGATGGAAGGTCTTCCAACAGAACCAACAGAAGCAAGATTAAAAGAGCACTACAAAGCTGGAGAAAAAAAATCTTTACACCCAGAATTTTTGATAAAGGTGTCATTTCCAAAATATATAATAAATCATGTTAAATTTATAAGAATACAAATCATTCTCCAATTGGCAAATGGTCAAAGGATATAAACAGACAATTTTGAGATGATGAAATTAAAGCCATCTATAGTTAGGTGAAAAAATGGTCTAAATCAATATTGATTGGAGAAATGCAAATTAAAACAACTCTGAGGTACCACTTCATACCTCTCAATTTGGCTAAGATGACAGGAAAATATAATGATAAATGTTGAAGGAGATGTGGGAAAATTGGGACACTAATGCGTTGTTGATGGAATTGTGATATAATCCAACCATTCTGGAGAGTAATGTGTAACTATGTTCAAAAAAATGTATAAAACTGTCCATATCCTTTGACCCAGCATTGACATTATTGAGTCTGTATCCCAAAGAAATCTTGGAAGGGAAAGGATCCACATGTGCAAAAGAAAGAATCAATTTCAAATCTTCACTGTATGCCATTATACAAGTCACAACCTTCCAAGGTCCTTGTTTTCTCATTTGTAACAGGATCATCATCATCATCATCATCTTCATTTTCATCATCATTGTTATCATCTTCATTATCTCCATAATTATACATATATATTTATGTATTCCTTTTGTTTTTCATTTAACCATATAAAGCTAAGTACAAAAGAATATAATTATATTGATGTGAATTACTTGAAAAATTTGATAATTGGGGGGTGTAGCCAAGATGATAGAGACAAAACCTTCTCTACATCCCTCACACTAATTAACGAAATCCAGCTCTGAATTAGCTCTGAACTGGGAGAACTCACAATTATTGAGAGTGAGAGTGCAACAAATAATCAGTAGAAGATAATTTCAAAGATCACAAGAAAAGATCTGTTTCAATCTGAAACAGGAGAAAGGTAATGAAGTACAAACAGCTGAGTACAAACTCCAGCACAGACAGTGGGCTCTACAAGGCAGAGAATTTATGGGGAGGAATCTACAGCTAGTGTTGGCTACTCTGTCCTGATTGAAAGCCAGAAGATTAGCAGAGGAGTTATAAAACATCCAACACAAACACAAAAAATATGTGGTGAACCCTGAAAAGCCAGAATCTCACAGCACCTGGCCATGCCCACCCAGCATCAGAAGTGAATCAGCACTGACCCAGCATACCTGTGGCTGTTTGGAAAATCTCCCTCTCTGTAAAGGCAGACTTTAACTTTAAAAAAAAATTAATAAAAAAGTAAAGAGGTCTCTTATGATAGATAGTTTTTATGGTGAAAGAGAAGAACAGATTTCAAAACCTGAGAAGATTAAAGGCAGAGTGTCTTCAGATGAAGACCCAAAAGGCTATATAACCTGGACCCCACCACGCAAGGCTCTCCTAGAAGAAAGTAAAAAGGATCTTAAAAGAGAGCTAGAAGAAAAATGGGGAAAGGAAATGAAAAATTTGCAAGGTTTGGAAAAGACAACACAGAAACTATCTGAAAAAAATTCACTACAAAATAGACTTGGTAAAATGGAAAAAGCATATAACTCATTAAAAGATAGACTTGATAAAATGGAAAAAGAAAGCAACTCTCAGAATTTGTGAAACAGAAAAAGAAAATAACTCCTTAAAAAACAGAATTTTTGAAATGGAAAAAAAAAATCCCATAGAATAACTCATTTTAAAACTCAATTGAAAAAATAAAAAGAGAAAATAATTGCGAGAATAAAGAACTTAAAAAAAAAACTCAATTGGACAATTACAAAGAGAAACTTAAAAAGTAAATGAAGAAAATAACTCAACAAAATTCAAAATTGAACAAATGGAAATGAATGACTCAATGAAACAAGAATCAGTCAGGCAAAACAAAAAAAAAAAAAAAAAAGAAAAAATAGAAAAAAATGTAAAATACAAAATTTGGAAAACAACTGACCTGGAAAATAGATCTAGGAGAGACAATCTAAGACTTATTGGACTCCCTGAAATACATGATGAAAACAAGAGCCTAGATACTATTAGGGAACCATCAAAGAGAACTATCTAGATATCATAAAAACAGAAGGTAAAATGAGCATTGAAAGAATTCACCAAATGCCTCCTAAAAGAGACCCTAAAAGTAAAACCTCAATGAATAATAAATGGTTAAATTTGAGAACTATGGGACCAAGGAAAAAATATTACAAGCAGCCAGAAAGAAACAATTCAAATACCAAGGAGCCACAAAAATGATTACTCGGGACCTATCAGTTTCCACTTTAAAGAATCGAAGAGCCTGGAATCTGATATTCCAAAAGGCAAAGTAACTTGGAATGCAGCCAAGAATAAATTCCTCTGCTAAACTGAGCATTTTCCTTCAGGGAAGAAGATGGACATTCAATGAAACTGATGAATTCCATTTGTTTTTTATGTAAAGACCAGAGCAAAACAAAAAATTTGACTTCTAAATATAAAACTCAAGAGAACATAAAAAGATAAAAAGAAAAAAAAATAAACCCTTGAGAACTGTATTTCTGTTATAGTCATATACTGAGAGTACATGTATTATTTTACTATTATAAAAATAAAGTAGAGATAGAAAGGGGATTGTACCAGAAAATAAAGGGGAAAGTGGAGGTAAAATGAGGAAAATTACATCTCAGGAAGAGTCAAAGAAAACATTATAATTGAGGGAAAGAAGGAAGGGTGATGAATATTGTATGAATGTTACTCTTATCAGATTTGGCCCAAAGAAACATATTAAATATATTTGGTTACACTGAAAAACATCTCTAATCTTACAGAAAAGTGGGAGGGGAAAGGGGAAAAGGTTAGGGGTAGACTAAATAGAAAGGAAAAGAGAAATAGTAAGGTAAAGGTATAAGAAAGAGTCTCTTTATACCTTTATACTCTTTATATGTAGGTATAAGGGAGAGTCTCTAAAGGGGAACAATTGCTTGAGGCAAGTAGTGCTCATAAGTAAAGTACTGGGGAAGAAGGAAAGGGGAAAAGGAAAAAAAAAGTATAATTTGGGGTTAATAAGATGGCAGAAAATAAAGAATTAGTAGTTTTAATTATAAATGTGAATGAGGTGAACTCTCCCATAGAACATAAGTGGATAGCAAACTGTATTAAAAGCAAGAATCCTACAATATGTTGTTTACAAGAAACACATTTAAAGTAGAGTGATACATACAGAGTAAAGGTAAAAGGCTAGAGCAGAATCTATTATGATTCAGGTAAAGTTAAAAACAAACAAACAAACAAACAAAAAAACAGGGGTAGCCATCCTGATCCCAGATCAAGCAAAAGCAAAAATTGTTCTAATTAAAAGAGATAAGGAAGGAAAACTATATCTTGCTAAAGGGTACCATAGGTAATGAAGCAATATCAATATTAAACATATATGCACCAAGTGGTGCAGCATTTAAATTCGTAAAGGAGAAGGCAAGAGAGTTGCAAGAAGAAACAAACAGCAAAACTATAACAGTGGGAGATGTTTGCCTTGCAAACTCAGCACTATGTAAATTAAACACAAAATAAAAAAAAGAAGTTAAATAGGTAAATAGAATACTAGAAAACTAGATATAATAGATCTTTGGATAAAATTGAATGGAGACAGAAAAAAGCACACTTTCTTCTCACCAGTTCATGGAACCTATACAAAAACTGATCATATATTAGGACAAAAAGACTTCAAAATCAAATACAGAAAGATAGAAATAGTAAATGCATTTTTTTCAGATCACAATGCAATAAAAATTACATTCAGTAAAGGGCCAGGGGAAAATAGACCAAAAAAAGTGAAAACTAAATAATCTCATCTTAAAGAATGAATGGGTGAAAGAGCAAACCATAGACAAAATCGATAATTTCATCCAAGAGAATGACAATAATAAGAGAACATACCACAACTTGTGGGATACAGCCAAAGTGGTAATAAGGGGAAATTTTATATCTCTAGATGCTTACTTGCATAAAATAGAGAAAGAAAAGACAAATAAATTGGGTTTGCAACTCAAAAAGCTAGAAAAAGTACAAATTAAACATCCCCAATCAAATACCAAACTTGAAATTCTAAAAATAAAAGGAGAGATCATTTAAAAAATTGAAACTAAAAAAATATTGAATTAATAAATAAAACTAAGAGTTGGTTTTATGGGGAAAAAAAACCCAACAAAATAGATAAACCTTTAATTAATTTGATTAGAAAAAGGAAAGAGGAAAATCAAATTGGTAGTTTCAAAAATGAAAAGGGACAACTATTCTTGGTGAGGAAATTAGAGCACTTATTAGGAGTTACTTTGCCCAATTTCATGCCAACAAATTTGACAACCTAAGTGAAATGGAGGGATACCTAAAAAAAATATAGATAGCCAGATTAACAGAAGAGGAAATAAATTACTTAAATAGTCCCATTTTAGAAAAACAAATATAATAAATTATTAATCAACTCCCTAAGAAAAAAATTCCCAGGATAAGAATTCTACCAAAATTCCACCAAACATTTAAAGAACAATTAACTCAAATACTATATAAAGTATTTGAAAAAATAAGGAATGAAGGACTCCTACCAAATTCCTTTTATGACACATACATGGTACTGATACTTAAACAGAGAAAGAAAATTATAGACCAATCTCCCTAATCAAAGTTGAGGCAAAAATCTTAAATAAAATATTAGCAAAGAGATTACAGATAACCATCCCCAAGATAATACACCACAACCAAGTTGTGTATTTATACCAGGAATGCAGGGCTGCTTCAATATTAGGAAAACTATTAGCATAATTGACTATATCAATAACCAAATTAACAAAAAAAAATATGATTATCTCAATAGATGCAGAAAAAAAGCATTTGATAAAGTCCAACAACCCATTCCTATTAAAACACTAGAGAGTATAGGAATAAATGGATTTTTCCTTAAATTAGTCAGTAGCATCTATTTAAAACCATTAGTGATCATCATATCTATTGGGGTTAAATTAGAAGCATTCCCAGTAAGATAAGTCATGAAAGAAGGTTGCCCTCTATAGCTATTCAATATTGTATTAGAAATGCTACCTTTGGCAATAAGAGAGGAAAAAAGAGATTAAAAGATTAAGAGTTGGTAATGAGGCAACCAAATTATCACTCTTTGTAGATGATATGATGGTATATTTAGAGAACCCCAGAGAATCAATGAAAAAGCTATTAGAAGTAATCCACAACTTTAGCAAAGTTTTGGATACAAAATAAATTCACAGAAGTCATCATCATTCTTATAAATCACTAACAAAACCCAACAGCAAGAGATACAAAGAGAAATTCCATTAAAAATAACTGTTGTTGATAATATAAAATATTTGGGAATTTATCTGCCAAAGGAAAGTCAGGAACTATATAACCAAAACTACAAAACACTTTCCATATGAATAAAGTCATGTTTAAGCAATGGAAAAATATCAAATGCTTGTGGATAGGTTGAGGAAATATAATAAAGAAAAAACTCCCTAAACTAATGTATTTATTTAGTGCTATCACTAAATCACACACCCAAGAAACTATTTTTACTAACCTAGAAAACGTAACAACAAAATTCAACTGGAAATACAAAAGGTCAAGAATTTCAAAGGAATTATTAAAGAGAAAAGTAAATGAAGGTAACCTGGTTGTACTAGATCTAAAACTATTTTATAAAGCAGCCGTCATCAAAACCATTTGCTACTGGCTAAGAAATAGATAAGTTGATCAGTGAAATAGGTTAGGTTCACAGAACAAAATAGCTAGTGACTATAACAATCTAGTATTTGACAAACCAAAAGGCCCCCTTTTTGGGATAAGAATTCACTATTTGACAAAAATTCCTGGGAAAACTGGAAACTAGTATGGCAGAAACTAGTCATACACTCACACCTAACACCATATACCAAGATAAGGCTGAAATGGGTTCATGATGTAGACATAAAGAATGATATTATTAATAAACTAGAAGAACATAGGATAAATCCTCTCAGATTTGTGGCAGAGGAAGGAATTTGTGACCAAAGAAAAACTAGAGATCAGTATTGATCATAAAATAGACAATTTTGATTATATTAAGTTAAAAAGCTTTTGTACAAACACAATTAATGATGACACGATTGGAAAGGAAGCAATGAATTGGAAAAAAACATTTTTATATCCAAAGGATCTGACAAAGGCCTCATTCTAAAATATATAGAGAATTGACTCAAATTTATAATAGTTCATGCCATTCTCAAATTGATAAATGGTCAAAGGATATGAACAGATAATTTTCAGATGAATAAATTAAAACTATTTTAGCCATATGAAAAGGTGCTCCAAATCACTATTGATCAGAGAAATGCAAATTAAGATAGCTATAAGATTCCACTAAACACCTGTTAAATTGGCTAAGATGACAGGAAAAGATAATAATGAATGTTGGAGGGGATATGGGAAAACTGGGACACTGATACATTGCTGCTGTTATTGTGAATGGAGCCAACCAATTTGGAGGGCGATTTGGAACTATGCTCAAAAAGTTATCAAACTATGCATACTTTTGATGCAGCAGTGCTTCTACTGGGATTATATCCCAAAGAGATCTTAAAGGAGATAAATAGCAGCCGAGATAAATAGCAGCCCTCTTTTTAGTTGCAAGAAACTGGAAACTGAGTGGATGCCCATCAGTTGGAGAATGGCTGGATAAATTATGATACCTGAATGCTATGAAATACTATTATTCTGTAAGAAAATACCACCAGGATAATCTCAGAGAGGCTTGGAGAAACTTATGTGAACTGATGCTAAGTGAAATGAGTAGAACCAGGACATAATTATATATGGCAACAAGACTATATGACGATCAATTCTGTTGAACGTGGCTCTCTTCAACATTGAGATGCTTCAAACCATCACATCTATTAGTGATGAATAGAGCCATCCAGAGAGAGAACTGTGGGAATAGAGTGTGGACCACAACATAGCATTCTCACTCTTTCTATTGTTATTTGCTTGCATTTTGTTTTCTTTCTCAGTTTTTCTTTTCTTCCTTCTTGATATGGTTTTTCTTGTGCAGCAAAATAATTGTATAAATATATATACATATATTGAATCCAATATGTATTTCAACATATTTAACATATATTGGACTACCTGCCAGACAGGAGAGAGGGTAAAGGTAACGAGGGAAGAATTTAGAAGAAATGTTATGCAAAGGTCAGTGTTGGAACAATTACCCATGCATATATTTTGTAAGTAAAAAAAACTTTAATAAAAAATAAGGAAAAATTAATAATTTAGTGTTTTATGTTATGATAACAATGGTCATATATGCATACTTCTAACAGCACTAGGCTGACAGAATTTCTGACTGAATCCACTTCGAGCTGTTCCCAACTGATGTATTTTTACCAGCTAAGGATTAAATTTCATGCAATGTATATATTTCATTGCTTTCTCTTATTTTTATTTTAATTAATTGGTTTCTAAAACTATTATTTCAAGGAAATATCCAAATGTTGCAGCTTTTAAAAAGCATATTTTGAGTGGTAGAAAAAAACAAAAAGCATTCGATTCTGCTGGTGTGAAAAGGTCAACATTTCAAGAATTATTCAAGCACACAATGAAACACTATCAACTAAGCTGAAATGCAAAAGAAAAGGGGTTTATAAATGAAGGAAAAATGCCAATAGGTGACAAACTATTACTGCATAACAGCATAATTAATCTTGACAAAACATGTCAAGAGAATAATTGGGAACCAGTAGCTGGAGGGAGAACTTGTTATTGATTTGTCTCCTGTATGTGACAGGTTTTTTAAAGTAAACAAAAAGCAGGACCTAGTCAAAAACAAATTAACAAAAACAAACAAAAAACAATTTCTTGTCATTGCTATTGGTAGAGGGACATTTGTTATAAGCAAGATAATGCCAAATTTGGAGAATTTAAATTTATTTTTTCTAGTTTATAGTATTTTATTTTTACAAATACATGCAAAGATAATTTTCAATATTCATTTTTGCAAAACCTTGCGTTCCAAAATTTTTTCCCTTTATCCCCTTTCATCCCAAGACACAAAACAATCTCATGTCGATTAAATTTGTACAATTCTGCTAAACATATTTTCATATTCAAAATACTGCACAAGAAAAATCAGATCAGAAGTGAAAAAAATGAGAAATAAAACAAAAACAAGAAGAAGTAAACCACCATGAACAAAAGGTGATACTATGCTTTGATCCAAATTCTGTCTCTATAGTTTACTCTCTGGATGTGGATGGTATTTTCCTTCAGTAGTCTGGAATTGCCTTGAATCCTTTCATTGTTGCTGACCAGGTACAATGTCCTCTTGGTTTTGCTCACTTCATTTAGCATCAGTCCAAGTAAGTCTTTCCAGGCATTTCTGAAATCAGTCTGCTCATTATTTCTTCTTCTTCTTTAATTTTAAAGCTTTTTATTTTCAAGACATATGCACAGATAATTTTACATCACTGACCCATTTATAGCCTTGTGCTTCAGATTTTTTCTTTCTTCCCATCCCCTCCCGTAGATGGCAAACAATCCAATATATGTTAAACATATTAACATTATATCCACTATGTATAAAACATATTTATATAATTCTCTTGCTGCACAAGAAAAATCACATCAAAAAAGGAAAGTAAATGAGTAAAAACAAAATGCAAGTGAACAACAAAAAGTGAAAGTATTATGTTGTAATCCACATTCAATTCCCACAACACCTCTCTCTGGATGTAGATGGCTCTCTTCATCACAAGATCATTGGAACTAGCATCAATCATCTCATTGTTGGAATGAGTCATGTTCATCAGAATTGATTGTCTTATAATATTGATGTTGTTGTGTACAATGATTTCCTGGTTCTGTTCATTTCACTTAGCATCAGTTTATATAAGTTTCCCTAGACCTCTTTAAAATAATCCTTATGATCATTTTTAATAGAACAATAATATTCCATTACATTCATAAACTATGAATTATTCAACCATTCTCCATCTGATGTGTATGCACTCAGTTTACAATTTCCTTGCCTCTACAAAAAGGGCTGCTACAAACATTTTTTCCATATGGCTTCTTTTCTTAGGGTTGTTATCATGAAGACCAAGTGAATTAATATTTGTGCAGAACTGATTAATCCTGTGTCTGCCACATAATAAATGCTATATGTCTTTGTATTCCCTTCTACTACCAAGAACATATCTCTACGAAGAACATATCTCTCTATTATTCAGAAAGAACAATAGAAAGGAAACCAAATAGCCTTGATTTTAATCTTTGTTCTGTTACTTGTTAGCTGTATATCTGTAGTAAAATCAATTAACCTCTTTGAAACTCAAGTTCCAATAAACTAATAGTTGACAGTCTCTGTGAACTTATGCACATAGGGATCCTTCTAATAATAACAAAACTCCAAACTCTTATACATCCCTGCCTATCTTTTACAACTTTTATGCCTTACTCTCATACATTTTTCACATTGGGACTAGCCATCTTGGTGGCAATCTATTTTGCAATTTTTGGATAGACACCAATGTAAAACACAGTTGTCAATCGATTATGCTTACTGAGTGAGTTGTTGGCACAGATTCCTCCTGAGTAATTCTTTGCTATTGCCATTCTTGAAATCTAAATCTTTTTAATTCCTCATTCCTAATATTTTCCAGGCTATTCCCACTCACAATGGTCCACTCCATGGACCATTACCTTATCCTTGCCAACAACTTAGTTAAAGACAGTAGGTGTTCACTAAGAAGCTGACTATTTGGAAATAAATTATTTAGGAAATGCAATTCAATAACTCAAAGGTTCATCATCTCTAAAATGGAAATGATATCTGTATTACCTACTTTACAGAGCTATGGTGGGGATTTAAATAGATAATGAATTGATAGTTCTCTGTAAACCATAAAGTAGCAAAAAAATAGCTAATTATTTTATTGAGCAAATAGGTATTTACATTTCAACTGAATTGAAATAAATAGACTTGAACTGTGTTTCATTTTGAGCAAGAACTATTGCTGCAGGGAGGAAAAGTATGTTTTGCTGAGAACTTTCAATTACATTTTAAACATGGATTAGTTGAAAATACTATTTTAAAATACTGTTCCAAATACTATTCCTAAAATATAATCAAGTTTAAAGAAAAGGATGGAGAATGAGTCAAAATAAATAAATAATTGCAGACTTTCATTGTAGTTCCTTATCAAAACAAAATACAAAGAAAAATCACATCACTTTTTTGGCCTCTCTGCTCTTCTCTTACTAACTTTTAATTCAAAAAGTTGATTTGAACAAACTGACAGAGAGGCCAAGAGCCCAAAGCAAGGTTCGACTTTGTGAATGTTGAAATAATAGGTACACAGACATTGGATCAGGAAGTCCTTCAGAAGGATTACTTTTTAAGTCAGTCTTACCTTTTTGCTCTGAGCTTCATTGCCTTCCCCAAGTGCTGCAGGACCCAATTACAGTCTGTGCTTAGCTTCAGGAAAACTCGCCTGAACAAAGCTATTCTTTATTTCCCCTATTTTTTGTTGGAATCTTCACAGATTCAAGTTCATATTTTCTGGTTAGAAAAGGAAAAGAGAAGTATAAATATCTTAGTATCAAAACTGAACACTCAAAGTGGGTGAAAACAATAAATTCAGAGTCACAGGATCTCATTACTGATATTTAAATATGACATTTTGATCAAAAGCCCAAGGCAAATATAAATAATTGTACTATTATTTTTGTTCTACTGTTCCTCCCCTTTTTAAAGTGCTATTTTATTTATAATTATTAGGCAATAAAAAAGAGAAAAATCAAAGTAGGTGAGCTTGCTTAATTTTCTATTATTAATTGAAAAATGCTTCTTTCTTACAGACTAGATATTCTTTTATGTCCTAATTAGGATTAATATTATTCATATGTCACATAACAGGAGGAGTGGGGATGAAAATTTTAAAGGATATCATTAAAGACATTATTTATGAGCTAAGGTAGGGAAACTAAAAAGATATAAGCTAAAGATAAAAATAGTAATTGATATTTATGTATTTCTAAATTCACAAGTTTTTTATCATAGATAATCTAGGAATTAAACAATTTTAATCTAGATTTTGCATATGGAAAAACTGAACATCAGTTCAGAGATGTGAAGAGACTTCTAGATTAAATAGCTAAATCGTATGTAAGATAATTTAATGGCAAATTTCCCAATATCTCATGTAATACCCTATCCAAAACAGCACAATATCACCTATAAGTTTAAACTTTCATGATTTATGTATAGTGACATCCCTAATTGACAGAATAGTCTTCTGTATTGCCTTAATTTAATGACAAGAGATCTTATTCTAGTGACAGCATCACCGTTTTTAGATGTTATATTAATCTTAATGATGACCTCCTCTGTTCCCATGGGCTGAATTATCATCTTTATATGAATTAATTTCAGTTGACCACATCCAGATATAGTATCTCCTCTGATTTCACTATCCTATCACCAAGGATATTCATGGATTCTGTCTAGAGAGGAGATACAAATGCATTCAACCTTCTAACATTTTTTCACCTTTTTAGGATAATATTCTATATATAAAATCTTCCTTTAGCATCCAACAAAATTTTTTATAAGTAGTCAATGAATATTTGTTGAAAAAAATAGAGGAAGAAGAAAACAGTAAACACAGAAGAGATGGAAAGATGAATAGAATGATGGAAGGAAGGAAGGAAAAAGTACTTTATTTACTTAGATAATGCCAGAACTGGATTATATAATGACACTTTATTTGTCATTATATAATCCAGTTCTGGCATTATCTAAGTAAGGTTTACAAGTCATTTCACTATTGAGAGTCCTGGATTTTTCATATAATTTATTTTTACTCAAAATGCCTGCAGTAATAAAATTACATGTTCCAATTCAGTATTGAGGGAAGTTGATCCCAAAGAGAAGAAATTCAGATTTTTTTTGTTCTTAATTTTCTGACTTTTTATGTCAAGATTCTGAAATCCTAGGGGAAATAACTTGATCAAAGCTTAAATATGACTCATGTGTAGGACCTCTGTTAATAGAACTTCATAGACTTGCCTTAATATAAGTTACTCAAAATAGAAGTAGTAGTTATGAGATATATGACAGCATTTTATCTCCCACAAGGGGAAAAATGCATAAATTATGAGTTTATTATATAATAGACTCATAAGAATGAATTAACTCCTTTTGTTAAAAAATGAGAAATGTTTTGGGGAATACTATACATGTGATTTACATTCATTTAGGATCTGTACCATTGAAACAATTCTCAAAGTTCAAATCTTCTAGAAAACCTAGGCATATGTTGGACTTTAGGGCTTAAATGGCATAATCTTTTTAATGACTTCTGTAATGCCATTCCTTCTCCTTGAGAGTCACTGTAGTTGCAGGAATCACCTCCACTTTCAGTGTATTGTGTATGCATGTATATATACATGTACGTGCAAATATGTGTTTTTATATAGAGACAGATAGAGATAGAGAAACAGAGAAACACACACAGAGAAACACACACAGAGAAACAAAGAGAGATACAGAGAGAGATGGATAATGCCTTCTGAAATTGGTATTTATCTACTTTTCTCTTTCCCCTATTGAAAAAAATCAGCATTCTTTGATCTTGGCCTTTAAATTAAAAGTGGAAAAATGATCATAAAATGTTATAATAGGGAGGAAGCTGGGAGGTATGACACAGTGGAAAGAGTACTGGATTTTGAGGCCCCAGTCTGGGCTTCTGACCTCAACAAAGAACTTATATACAATCAAATTATGATTATATACTTTTTTTTTTCCTTTTCAGGATAAAGGAAATGAGGCTCATAAAAAGACCTTGTTCTAGATTACAAAGTCAATCTGATAGCAATGAGCATATGGAGGACATATTTTCATGAGCTAAGTCAAGGAAAGGAGGAAATGTTTTCATTTATACCCAAAATAGTATTAACTGATTAGAATTTCACAATTAGGTGATTTTCCTTGAGAATGATCAGATCATACTAATAATGGATAATGTATTTACCACCCAGTACTTATAAAATACATTTTTCATTTCATATTCATAAAAATGTTATGATATGCTTATCAGAAGTCATAGCATCCCTACTTTAGAGATGAGGGCATAAAGGGATATTGTAAATGTAAGTTATTTATCCAAGGTAGATAAGTACACTGTGTGTGAAGCCAGATCAAACCAAAGGCTAAATAGACCAATATCATTCTTTTATATTATTCTAGTGGGGTACTGAATATGGTATATATAATTTCATTAGTATAGAGAACTCCCTAGTAAGAAAACTTTTCCTACCAATATAGGTCTGCATCTTCTCAGCAATTCATCTTCTTCAAGAATTGTCTAGCACACTGAAAGTTAAAGGACTTGTCCAGAGTTTCATAAACAATCTATTTTAGAGGCAGACTTTGAACACAAGTAATCCTGGGTCCAATGGTAGCTCTCTTTCCATTCTATCATACTTCCTCTCACTATACTATATTTTCTCAATTTTTCATTTTATTTGTGAAAATCCACCTGAGTGGACAAATTAATATAATTTAAATTCAAATCTGTCCACCAAAAACATATCCATATGAGTCATCATGGCAGAAAGGAAAGCCTTAGATATCAATTATACAAAATCATGTAAGTTTAACTAAGCCAGAAAGTCTGTTTCTGGGATCAGCAGTTGATTATGTAATTTTTATTATTATTATTTTTTTTGCCAGGTCTAGATTGGTTAAGTTTAAATTGGCTAAATCCTAGGAAGTTGGCCTTTCAGTAAAAGAAACTAGCCACAAGACTTCATAAAAGCCATTCACTATAGTGCAAGGAAAATTCTAATCTAGGTCAGTAGAAATCATTCCTACACTAACAAAAGTCACAAATCCTTGAGTTGAAGTGTTTTAAGTAAGGGTCATTTGTGTATAGCCCAGATGTTCTTGTCAGTTGAACTCATAATGTGAAAACATCACTTATGAAATTAGATATTAGAAAAAACATTCTTAATTTTTATATTTTTAACCTAAATGCTGGGGAAAAAAATGTTTATTTCCTTATTTTGACTAGCTGTTGTGACCTGGTTGTATAGTGCTCATTACCTCAAATGCCATATTTACTCTGGCAAGCGTTTCCTCAGTAAAACATTTATTTCAGTTGTGAAAATGTTTTATTTGGGCATTTCCTAATAGCCCAAATGTTTGTTTCAGTTGCAAACATTTGTTCTTTCAGAAAAGGTTTCCAAAATGGACCATTTCTTTCAAGTACTTTGGCAAACAAATACTATGGGCAGTGAATTTGACCAAATGTTTTTCCATCTGCTGCTCCTGCTTCCCTGCAAGTTTTCCTATATAAGTCCGGAACACTTGGGGGACCTCCGTGGTTGTCTGGAAGAAATGCATATTTAAACATTTGCTTCACCAGACTAACTCACACATTTTTGAAAGATCTACTTAATAAAATGTTATCAAGAATTAGGAAATATCTGTTTGAGTGATACTGAAAACACTTTGAATTGTCCACTGGCAATATTTACCATTGAATATATGATGATTATGTAAACAATTGTTTGGAATATGACTTACACAATTAAAAAGTAAGTCAATTCAATATATCATGGATGAACCAATGGAAATCTAGAGATGTATGTGTGTGTGTTCGTATGTTTCAGATATCTTGAAATTAAGATACAGCAGAAAATTTAAATTGAATATACTCTGAACATAATTATTTATCTTTCCCCATAAACTTTTTTTCTGTTATTACTGAGAGCAACATCACCATCCTCCCAATTTCTCAGGCTTGTAACTGCAAGTCATCCTAGATTGCTCACTATTTTTTTCACACACATACACACACCAAGAAACCCCCCATATCCAAGCCAATGTCAAGATCTGTCAACTTCATTTTTGCTTCCTTCTCTCCTCTGACACTGCCACCTCTCTAGGGCAGACCTTCATTATCTCATGTCTAGATTATTGCAATAGCCTGCTTATTCCTACCCCAAGTCTTTCCCCACTCTAATATAGCCTCCCCTGAGACAGCAAAGAAATTGTCCTAAAGCTAAAGTCTGATGTCATATATCCTTCCCTGATTTCTTCACCCCGAACACACTCAGCAAATTCCAGCAGCTTTCTCGTGTTGTACATATCAAATAAAAAATGCCTTGATTGTCATTCAGAGTCCTTCATAATCGAACTCCCTCCTACATTTAATCTTATACTTACTAATACGTTCATTTTTATCTATGACTCTGATTTTCTATTTTGAAAAAAAAAGGATACTTCATCTGTCAGATCTAGGCATTTCTTTAGCAATTACCATTTCTGAAATGTTCAATTTCCATTGCTCCGACTACTGACTTTCATTGTTTCCTTTAAGTCCTGATTAAAATTCCCTTTTTATAGAAAATCTATTCCAAACTACACTTAATTCTAGTGTCTTTCCTCTATTAATTATCTGTTATTTATTATGTATAGACTCTTTACTTATAGATATTTATTTTCATGTTATTTTCCCTCTTAGATTTTAAGCTATTTGAGAACATAGATTGTCTTTTTTTTCTCTTTTTGTATCTCTAGATTTTAGCAAAGTTCATGAAACATAGGAAGTACATAATAAATGTCTATTGATTAATTGTATATGGTATGGGGAGATAGTTACATTGAATTCTCTTTCTTGAGAGTAATTTCTGTTTTGTGGCATTTAAGTGAGAAGCAACATGGTAGGCTAAATCACAAGCTACTACCATAACCAGGAAGACATGGATTTAGGCTCTATCTTTAAAATATTGTCTATAGTCCAATGGAAAAATAATAATCTCTCTATACTATAAGCAATTTTTTATATCTATAATTCATAGGTGAGTTGCTGATTTGTATGGATAGAAATAATTTCCACACCAAGGGTTCCTTATACAAAATGCAACAAAACACACTCACACACAATACACACACATTACTTTGTCAACATTATTCCAGATGTGCCTATTGGTTCAATTGGGCTTTATAATATAAATATTTCTGAAGCTATATTATAAATAATCAGTTAATATGACAATTTACATGAAAATATAGATTATGGAGTTTAAGCTCTCTAACCAAATCAACTCACTTTTCCTTATTTAAGTCTTTGATTTTTGGTGACATTTATTCATTCCATTTGGTTTTCTGTTATAGAGCACAACATGTATAATTTAACTTTTAGGAAAAGTTCAGTTAAAAGATCTGTGAAAGTAGTAAAATAAGTAAAGGAAGACAGTCAAACAATTAGTCATTTAACAAAGCATTTCATCTTATTCAACTAAAATAAACCAACATAATTATCTGTCAAGTTACATAAGATGTCATGATCTCCCAATTCCTAGTTGCACAGAAGTATTTACTGAGAAAACCACATTTTGAGGATATTAACATCTGAACTGAACTATGTTGTTGAAAAACATATTAATGTTTACAAAAATAATGAAGCATTATGTTCAAATATATTATCTTCATAAAAGCAAAAACAAATTTGCAGCATAAATAGTAATTCATAATGGTATACATGCACAATGGCAATTAATCAGTTTGATTTTCCATCATTATCAGAAAAGTCTAACAATGTTCCCTTAATTGTCTAAAGATAATAAAACTTTCCCCAATTTCCCTATATATTTACATCTTACCAAATGTGAAAATGACTTCACTGGTGCTAGATAACTTCACTGGTGCTAGCAATTACTTATTTAGTTACTGACAAAATGCTTTGAAAGATTGTAAAGCTTAAAGGAAATTGCATTAGATTAGAATCCATAGAAGCTAAGTTCAAATCTGGATGTCGTTCCTTACTATTTTTGGACTACAATTTCCTTATTTACAAAATGAAGATTTTGAACTAGATAATTTCAAAGGCATATTCCATCTAAAAATACTATCAACTTCACTCAGTAGCATTAAAATTGCATGGCTGAGCTCACACTGGTTAGCAGAGTATTGAGTTTAAAGAATTTAAATAATAAAATTTTACTTTGATATGTGAGTTTTGCATCCCTTAATTATAGGGATGAGGAAATTCCTTTCTTTTCTCATTTTATGAAGAGCCTCAAAAGTAGTTATTGGTTTCTTTCTATGTATAGGTACCAGGAGTATATTTCAACTTGATTCCCTTTATTCTTGAATCAAGAAGAATTAAAGTTCTTATGATAAGAGAAACTAATAACTAGAAGTGCCTCCTGACTTCACAATTGCATGTTACCTATATTTGACTACATTTAAATTACCCCAAATTCTGAGAAAGCTGTTTTTAGTTTAATAAAGTTCTATTAGCAGCAAAGAATTAGGGGAAGGATAACGACAGAGGATCTTGAAGGACTACATTGCTTCCCCAGCTATGCTCTCTTGACTCCATAGATAAGGCAACTACAGTCTTAAATTGGAACTTTCCTTGGAGCCTGGCACCTTCTCAATCTGGATCACCCATCTTCCATAATGGACTTCTCCCATTTGTGAGTAAAGTCCCAGGCTAGCCATGTCCTATCTCTTTCTGCCTATGTTTCTGATTCTCTAGATTTTATCACCATGACTCATCTAGAACTTCACTTAGCACATGGGGACTTTTTATCCTAGAATATCATCTCTCACCAAACTGATATACTTTCCCCACTAAAGCGTTCCTTCCAAGGTCTTCATTGTAGATTCAACTGTAAGTTGGCTTTTCATCATGAACCTCCCTTCTTTGCTTCAGATTCTAATATTTGCTATTTTGCCCCTGCATAGAGAACTTCCTCTTTGTGAAAGGGAGGAATGTTGTCCTTTTTCTTCTTGATTAATGTAAGTTGTGTATTTAGATCATATTTAGATGTATTCTTTGAATAAACACTTTCGTGAGCATCTCTTTGCATTTTAAACTGTATATAGATACACAGGTATTCACCTAACAAGTAGCAGAGTGGGTGAGAGGTTGTGTAAGGCATCAAGAAGCTGATTAGAAAAGAAAAGCTGGAGGAAATCAGATGCATAGGGTCATAACATCATAGTTTTATAAAAAAAAAAAAAAAAGTGGTTGTGACAGATCCTCAAATCCATCTCCTTTACTTTATAGAGAAGACAGCCCTAGAATGATAATATGGCTTTACCAAAGGTACATCATTAGAGTTATTGAATGGTTGGACATAGATATGTACCTAAATTCTCTGATTTCAAATCCATGTACAGATGAAAAGGATTTTTCTAAAGGATCCTAATGTCTCTTTTGCTGATTTGTGCTTTTTCGTCTGTTTTCTCTCCTTATTACTCTCTTTCCAGATGCTCCATTCTATGTTTTCATCCTTCCTTAAATTCCTTCTTGAAATTCCCCATGTTTCCCTTTAGTTTCTGTCTCTCTTATACTTTTCACTGAAATGCTATTTATAGACACATATTGCTCTTCATTTTTTTTAGCACAGATACACTTTTATAGAGGTTTCAATATTATATTTTCACAATTTATTGTGATTTTATGCACACAATTTATTAATGATATGGATTTAATGCAGTAGCTTAATTTGTACTGATAGTGTTTTTATCCTGAACATTTTCTTTTTTCTCTTCAGAGAATGCTTTCCTTCATTTTTATGCCAACATTATTCAAGAACTAGAGGCATATACAGCAACTGAATAATTATGAGTTATCTTTGACATCAGTTAGAGCTGAAAACTTTTGCTTCTTAACCTCTGATATCACTGATATGCAAACTGTCATCTTCGCTCCATTTGCCTCTTGACTTAAGACACTGAGCTCCTTTGGACTTGTTCCAGAGTCTGGCTCTAAAAGCAAAAAAAAAAAAAAAAACAAAAAAACAAAAAAAAAAAAAACGGATTTCAGCAGCTTTTACTTAAGAACTTTTTTTCCTCTACTGAATATTTTAAAATGAAAATTTGAGACTGCAAAACAGAAGCTATCTGTCTTGTCTTTACATAAGCAAATAAACTGTGAGAGGAGTTGAATGTACTCCTTTTCAGGAAGACTTAAAACTATTAATTTCTCAATTGTGCTTAGAAATCTAAATGTATGCTGTACATTGAAAAAGGTAGAAAATGTTGTAAATATATAACATACTGCTTATCTGCCCTAAGTAGTAATTTATGGTGTTGAAAGTGGTTTCCAAACACAATAGTAGTAATAAGATCTCTTCACAGACCGACATTTCCAAACCTTAAAGTGTATGTCTGTCCTTTACATATGACTTTCTTCCATCAAAAATCATCAAAGTGAAACTTCAACTGTCTTCCTTTTATCCCTGTCAAGAATAAATACACCTAAGAAGTATGTAAGGCAATGTGGCATAAAAAGGAACAGTGAACTTTAAATTAGAAGAACTAGTTTCCAGTTTCAGATTCCTACTAAATATGAGATGATTGTCATTTAATATCTTTGTTACCTTAATTTCTTCATTAGTAAAATAAACCTAATTCTTATTTATACTATTTTCTCAAAGATAATTATAAAGAACAAATGTGAGAATGCATATAAAGCATTCTGTAATATTTTAAAAGCTGAATGAATGTCAATTAGTATTAAAAATAACTAGTTAAACCACAAATACTCTAGCTTTTGCTCTTAAGGATAAATGTATCAGATGTAACTTTTTTCTTTATTTCCCCAGCAACCTAGATTAATAAATTAGAGAGTCCGAGTTCATATTAGGGTCCTCAGATATGTACTATAAACAATCATCTATAAATCCAGCAAAAATATATTTCTATTTTATGCTCTAAAGAAAATAATTATCAAAATGAAAACCTACTTGTAAATACAGAATCTGGTTACCCCACTTTAGTCTGGGTTTTCCCTGGTTGCTACTGAAAGCTGCCAGAGACATAGAAACAATTTAGGATGATTTGTGGACCCTTTAAGGATATATTCAATAATAACAATATAGTTAGTGGTGTATCTGAAAGCTATAGGATAGCCTGGACCTGGCTTGACTGCTCAGATGTACTTTCTTTCCAAAATGGGCTTTTATAATTTGATGGAGAACTTCATGAGACTTTTCAGACCTGATAACTACTACCTACTCTTGGGAATCCCCATGGGAACAAATTACATTATCAGGTGGAAAGAATTTCTAGATACTAGGAAATTTAAGAAAAAATAAAGGCCTGAAGGATTTGGTAAGAAGTGAAAAGTTGGCAAGGAAAACGGTTTGTAAAATGAAATTTGTCTTTCTTAATTAGGACATAAGGATTGGCCAGAAATCAAGTATATCAAATAAGATAAGAAAAATAGGTATATGCTTAACCAAGGTATAATTATCTACAATGACCAATTTTGGTTGCAGAGAACAGACGAAAAACAAACAACAGAAAGAACCATACACACTCACATAGATAATACACTTCCATTCTTTCAGTAGAGGGATTGAAAGTGGTGAATGTGAAATGTTATATGTGTTGTCAGATTTAGTGACTGTCAGTAGACTATGCTGTTTATCATACAGGAAGATTTAATGGAAGGTCTGTATATCAGGAAAAGACCCTCATATAAAAAGTAAAGGCATCATTACAACTTTTTACAAATATATTTGTTGATTTTTCAATTAAAATTCAGCAAGAGGTGGGGCAGAATACATATAAAGCCACCATTGAAGTCATATTCTCATTCAGATTGTGAAGGGGGTATTCAATTGTCAAAGTAGTTGATGGGGAGAACAATTTCTGGCTATTTCCATGAGCTGGAAAGCTTTCCATGACTGTAAGCTAAAAACTAATTCATTTTGAATTTCATGTAAGTTAATGATAGAGGGGGGAATGATGAAAATGCTCCAGCAATCAGGAGTCCAAATGAACCCACTGCTCCATAACTTTCATGAAGTTATATATAACTTCCATGGCTAATGAAAGCTCTGACAATAAGATCTCCCTAGGTAACAGGGACTTATAAAAGCCAGAATAGCTGGGCAGGCTGCCTGACTGACATATGACAGGGATTAAAACTCATATGCATCTGTGAAGCATATGAGGACAGAAGGATACAATTATATTTCTTGGCTACTTGTTCATCTTATTACATAAAACTTGCAAGATGCAAGAAGAATCACTAGTCTTGCTTCTAAGTAGCTGTTCCACCCCTCACTTCACCTGTATATCATCCCTGGATCTTACTGTGAATCTTAGGTTTTTATTCTCTTTCTTCCTCTGTTATAGGCTTTGATCTTTTCCCATCTGAGTAACAAGGTACTTACCTATCAGCAAATCACTCAATGTGATGCAACTCCAACCTTAATAAGAACCCCACATTACCCTTTGGGCATCATTCCTAGGATAGAATAGGGTTCAATCTGTACTACTGACCCTATCCAAAAAACAAAAACAAAAGCAAAAAACCTCTATGTCCTTTCTGAGAGTATCAGACTGTATGGTGTGGCATACAATAATTTAGGAGCAGCTCATCTCAAAACAAGAAGAAAGAAAAAGGAAGAAAAAGGAAGAAGAAGAAGAACAAGAACAAGAAGAAGAACAAGAACAATAACAAGAACAAGAAGAAAGAAGAAGAAAGAAAAAGAAGAAGAAAGAAGAAGAAAGAAAAAGAAGGAAGAAGAAAGAAGAAGAAGAAAGAAAAAAAAGAAGGAAGAAGAAGAAAGAAGAAGAAGAAGAAGAAGAAGAAGAAGAAGAAGAAGAAGAAGAAGAAGAAGAAGAAGAAGAAGAAGAAGGAGAAGAAGAAGAAGAAGAAGAAGAAGAAGAAGAAGAAGAAGAAGAAGAAGAAGAAGGAGAAGAAGAAGAAGAAGAAGAAGAAGAAGAAGAAGAAGAAGAAGAAGAAGAAGAAGAAGGAGAAGGAGAAGAAGAAGAAGAAGAAGAAGAAGAAGAAGAAGAAGGAGAAGGAGAAGAAGAAGAAGAAGAAGAAGAAGAAGAAGAAGAAGAAGAAGAAGAAGAAGAAGAAGAAGAAGAAGAAGAAGAAGAAGAAGAAGAAGAAGAAGAAGAAGGAGAACTTTATCTCTAGGTTGCCCATCTACTAGTGGTTTTCTCAACCATAACAATTCATAAAGATCATCTAATACAGGACAGAGGCTCTGGAATCTTGCCAGTGGAAGGAATGATGTCCTAAATAAAGGAATTGGGCTTCTTTCAAGTATATAAGTTTACTTTTTTAAATAAATGCCAAAAATTACATCAGGTATAACATAGGAAGCAGATTAGATAACACTTTTTTTACTGGCATTTGAACCCATTTCTTTGGGACCAGTAAGCCTTGTCTGAGTTAATTCTTCAGGTCACATAAGCAATAAAATTGAAGTGAAATCTCTATAGTGAAATAGGAGCTATACTTTTTTGGGTATACTCAGGAAAATGTATAAAAATGTTAGATAATTTTGTATGAGATTTGAAATAATTTCTTACTATCTATGATTTTATATGTAAATCAATTTATCTTTCTGAGGCTCGGATTCTTGAAGAGGAAAAGATTTTATAGTAATATCAAATGATGAAATACGTTTGTTATTTTGCAAAATTCAAAGTTCTATGTAAATTATTTCTATTGCCAATTTTGTTATAATGATAACTATGAATATTATTATGAAATTATAATATTAATATGTAACATAATGATATTAATTATTACTAATTTTGGTTACATATGTGAGGAAGTTTTATAGGAACTTCAAGGATTTTTCCTTGGTCATGATGTCCACAGTTCCATTATGCTGGCAATAACTTACACCAGATGTTGGCACAATTCTGAACACAGGCATAAATCAAATGAGTGTTAACAAATTTTAGCACATACACTATTCTTTTTCTGAAAAATGAAAACAAAAAAATAACACTCCCTACTCCCAAAATAAAACCCCCAAATTAAATAGTTTCTTAATTTAACTGCATAAATCGATCTTATAGTAAATAATGATTCTCAAAGGTACTGTAGTTAGAAGTCATCTATTTGACTAAATTCTCATTTAGAGATTAGGAATCCCTTCCCAAGAGAGACTGAGCAATTAGCTTGTCAAAATGCTTCAACATAAAAACTAAAATGAAGTTACAAGGTGAAACAAACATAAAAAATAAAAATGTTCAGATATGTTTTTGGTCTTTTATTTTTAATTCTGGGTAAAATTATAACATTGTTCTGCAGTGTTCATAGTAAATACTGACCTAGCAATTGAAAATAGAAATTGTACATAGACGATTAAAGAAAGCTTTAGATCACTGGTTTTCAAATCAGATTTTTGTGCTCCAAATAGTTACTACTGTTGGAGTTTCAAATGAAATCCATTTAATTCTTTCTGTCTTTTTGCTTCATCATGGGCAAGACAGTCATTATCCTAGTAATAATTTAAATTCTCAAACCAGAAAACAGGCTAACAGAAGGTATATTTGGAGACTCATGTTTTGCTTTGGCTCACCATTTCTTTTGCTTCAAGCTCTCAAAAGAAGTGAACACAGCCTATGTTGATTGATATTCAATCTCTATAATTCTCTTTCAAGACATGGGTAGCATTTTCTATCTAAAAATTTTGGGACTGTCTTGGATCACTGAATCACTTAGAAGAACCAAGTCCTTCAAATCTTGTTATTCCTGTAAACAATATCTTCCTGATTCTGTTTGTTTCACTCAGCATCAGTTTATGTAAATCTTTCCAAATCTTTTCAAAATCAGGTTGTTCATTATTTTTTTATAGAAAAATAATATTCCATTGTTTTCACATATTACAATTTATTCAGCCATTCCCCAATTAATGGGCATCTAATTACTTTCCAATCCTTTGCCATCACAAAAATAACTGCTAGGCTATTTTCACACATGTTGGTCCTTTCCCTCCTTTACTTCACTTCCATTTGCTCTGTTCTGGTTTTTAATGTGTAATTTTCTTCAATTAGATCTTTTATCTTCTTTTCCATTTGATCAATTCTACTTTTCAAAGTGTCCCAAAATTTCTTGCAGCTGTGAGCCTTGCTTTGGAGATCAGAGGTCCCTTGTGTTTGCAGGGATAGCTTTGTCTCTCTGTTCAGGAAACAGCCTGGTTTCCCAGAATTTGTTTTCTAAGATAAGACTGAAGGCTGCCCCACTGGACTGCTCTGCTAATTGAGCACGGAACAAGGTCTCAATTGCTGTTCTACTGTGATTAAGATAATCCCTCTCCCAAACTCTGTCTCAGATGAACGGAACAGTCTTTTCTCTCCAGTGAGAATGATCTTTCTGAAAGTTTTTCCAATCTATTTTCACCTGGAGAATGGTTTCATTCTGTCAGACAGACTTTGTACCATGGCTTGGTTTCATGTGGTTTTCAAGGGATACTGGGAGAGCTTTAACATCTTCCTAACTTCACTCCAACATCTTGTCTCTCTTGTGACAACATCTTGTCATATTTCTAATTTCAGATGCTTACACTGAATATCAAACAATCAGAGCTAGTTTGGGCTGATTCTAGCACTCTACTGAAAACCCAGGTTCTCTTTTTTTATATGTAAATTTATGATTACTGTTTTACAATGCTTCTCAATGTCACTCAGACCTTTTAATTTCTATAAATAGTTATTTTTTGTTTTAGTTTTTTTTTTTTTTTTTTTTTTTGCTGTGATAATTGGGGTTAAGTGACTTGCTCAGGGTCACACATTTAGGAGATATTAAGTATCTGAGATCAGATTTGAACTCAGGTTCTTCTGACTTCAGAACTGATGCTCTGTCTACTATGCTAGCTGCCCCCAATAGTTATTTTGTGCAGAATTAATAAAGATTTGATATTATAGAAAGAATTAAGGGTTTATATTTTAATGATCAATGTGTATGACTTTCATCTCCACATCTGTTTTCTTCTTTCTGAAATGAGGCATTTGCTATCTAGGCTCAATACTAATGGTCTTATTATTCTTTTATATAGTTCAGAATGTCCTGAAAATTTTAAGAATTGAGATTTTTATACAGATAACTTTTTTTTAAACAATTTCTTTCCCCTTACTACTGAAAATTCCAAATACACTTTAAACAAATTTATTTTCAAAGGAAAGTTCATTTTGTTACTTATTATGTGTGTGTTAAAAGTAAATGTTATAATATACATATACTATGTAATTTCCCAAATGACACTCATGATCAGGGCTATGTACACATGCACATATCCATATATAAAATGTATTACTTACATAAGCTTATGTATATGTGTGTGCATATTTGCATATATGAAGGCAATTCATTCAGATATACAGAGGTATTCATATATATGTATACACATGCAAAATGCATGTATAAAAAGAATGAGAGGTACCTATAATTTCTTCTCTTTTTTATTGAAGCAAGGTTTTTTTTTTTTTATTTTTGTTTCAAATATTGGTTTTCCTTTTTTTTTTTTAAAAAGCAATTTCCATTTTGTTCATTCTAAAATCTGCTCCTTGGATGAAATTTCAAAATTTCAAAAGCTAATGGAAGTAGTGTTTTATATGGGGAAACCAATCAGTGCTTGAGTTTAAGCAAATATACAAGAAATAACTATACAAGAGATTTACAGTTATGAATCTAAGAAAGATTTGTAAACTTATGGAAAATACACACGGTTTAGGTGTAATTCAGGAGCCTTTTGTGCTACTTGATATAACTGCAACATACCCTGAATAAATCAGTGGCCCCTGTAGTCTGTGAGTCCACCCAAATCCAATACTCTTGGCTGATGAGGATATAAGAAACCTTTAGCAAAACAAGGAGAAATATTTTATAATGATCCCTACTCTAAGATCTAGTGGCTTAAAGTTTGTTTGTATGCAAAGAATTATAATAGCCTAAGTAGGGCTGGCCATGGTATTTTTGTTAAATGAGCAAAATGGAATATTTTAAATTACATATGGACCAAAACAATTTATATATTAATCATGAAAACCATGGTGAATTGACCTTAATTCAGATAGAAGTGACAGAATAGTTGTTAAAGTTGATCATAGATTGCCATAACTGGCCTAAAATAAATAAAGGAATGAATAAATAATTTCACTAAATATAATTTTAAAACTTTAAAACTCATACACAAGAATCTAAAATGATTCAATAATGATTATTAATAATTATTTACATCAGAATAGAATAGAAAAACAAAGCTAGATAGGACCTTAGAGATAACCAAGTGAATCAGGAAAAAAATCAGAAGCCAAAGCCAAGATATTCTATTTCACACCATAACTGAGAAGCATAATTCTAATGTAAGCTTAATTTTAATGTTAAAAAAAAACCTAGATGAGACTGACTGCACTCTTCTAAAATGTACTGCAGATCTTTTATAGCCCTAACATGATTCTATTATCTCCATTTAAACCAGAGATATAAAATACATATTTTAAGTAAATCTTCATTTTATAATCTTATTTTAAAATTATTTTAAATAAAAAATATTAATTTTAGTTTACCTATTCAAAATTAATTAATTAATTAATTATAATATGTAATAAATATAACATGACACAACAATGTAACAACACAACACAACAAAATGTATAAATATAATATATAATAATGTCATTAAATTATTTCATATTTGTATTTAATGTATTTGATTTTGTTAATTTATTATTAATTAATTTAACTTTTAGTTATGTTTATATACAATATAATATTAAATAATATAATTATAATATAATATAAATATAATTAATAAATAAAATAGAATAAAATGAATAAATATGACATAATAAATAAGTATTATCCAATATATAATTAATTTAACATTTATTTGTATATTTTATATCAATATTATATATATATAAATTAAAATTAAAATAGAAAATTAAAAATTAAAATTAAATATAAAAATTTAAAACTAAAATTATTATATTGAATTATATATAACAATTTACATAAAAATTAAAATGAAATAAATGAAATATAAATAAATACAAAATGCAAACAAATAAACATTTAAAAAAGATATCATAAATATTCTCTGCTCTAGGGATGGATCTTCTTAGATACAGAAAAGAAAGACTAAGGAAAATTTACATTTAACAACAGAATGAGTGAAGCAAATTCTAAGCAGAGAAGAAAAAATTATAATTTCTAAGAAGTTCTAAAAATTTTAGTATGATTAATCTGTGTGTGTTTAAAATGTGTTTGATGAAGGAATTAGTTGCCCAGTCACATAACAAATAACTAAGAGATATACATGTTGATAGGGATATTTTTCATTTAATATTTTATTTTCTCTAATTGCATGCAACTATTCTTAACAATCAAGAAACTGAATTTCAAATTCATTCTCTCTTCTTACCCTGCCTCAATTTGAATTTCTAAGAGGTAGAATTTTAATTTGAGTTGCAATTGTGATATATTTAAGTCTTTTTCAATTTTATCAGGCTCTTTGTGAACCCATATAGCTTTTTTTTTTGTTTATTTTTGTTTTGACAAATATATTGAAATAATTTGTCATTTCTTTTTCCACCTCATTTTACAGATGAGCAAATTGAGGCAAATGAGGTTAAGTAACTTGCCAAAGGTCATAAAATTGGCATATATGTGAGGCTAGATTTGGACTCGGGAAGATGAGTCTTCTGACTTCAGGCCTGACATCTATTGGTACACCTTGCTGGCTCAAAGTATATATACAATTTTGTATATCTATAGAGCAAACTCCAAATAGTTCTTCAAAATGATTGGACCAGTTTACAACTTCACCAAAAATGTGTTATCCAATTTTCCCACACTCCTTCCAGCATTTTCTATTTTTTATTTTTTTTATTTTTTTATTTTATTTTATTTATTTTTTTTTTTTTTTTGTCATGTTACTTAATCTCCCGGGTATAAAAACCCTCACAGTGGTTTTAATTTTAATTTCTCTAACCAATGGTGATAAGAACATTATTTCATATGACTGACTACACATAGCTTTGATTTCTTCTTCTGAAAAATGCTAATTCATATTCCTTTACTGTTTATTAATTGGGAAAGGGTTCTTATATTTTCTAAATTTGATTCATTTTCCTATAAAATGAAAAATGACTCCTTGATCAGAGAAACTTGCTGTAATTCTCCATACACTAATTTTCAGTTTTCTTTCAAATTTTGACTTGCATTGGTTTTGCTTATGCAAATATATATTTTTAAATTTTATTGTAATCAGAGAGAAGAGTTTACATGCCCCTATAATTTGCTTATGATATCATACTTTAGTTCTAAGTCATATACTCATTTTCTTCTAACCTTCATGTATTCTGTGAGATGATGCTGAGTTTCAAAGTGCTTTGTAATTTTTCAAGACATTTTTGTCTTGTAGTGATTTGAGCTTTAAAAGCTTGGATCCGTGTATTTATCAAATACTAGATGGTTATGTTTTTGGACTACATACATATGAACTACATATAGTATAATGTATTGATCTATCACTCTATTTCTTAACATGTGTTTCTTTAATATTCTTTATTTTTTTTCTTTTATATTTTTTAAAAACTTTTTTTAGTTCTATCAAATAATTCTTTGGTAGTCTGAATACTATGGTATTGAATAACTAAACTTAGGTTGTGTAAAGGGCTAGAACTGAGCAATGCACTTGGATAATGAAGCACGTGAGACTAATTGCCAATTGGACGGTTCCCTATTAACTTGTTTAAGGTTGACCCTCCCCAGCTATTCTGTGCTGACTTGATTGGTGGGACAAAAAGAGGGAAGTGACTTGTGTGGGAGGAATAAAAGAAACTTGGGTGGTGGAACTCATGCTCACTTGCACTCGTGACCTGGCATTGGAGGTGACAGTAAAGATCTAGAATAAAGACATTTAGTGATCCTGACTCCTGCTGATTTCTGGAAAGATAGAGTTCCAGCATTTGGCATCCAACGTGTGGCTGGCACCCTACTTCCACCGAAGTCCTCCGGTGACCAGGAGATTAGGTGAGTATTCTAATAGAAATAAGGAATTTACCTTGTTAAGGAATAAATCAGCAATCTCTAGTAACTGAGATGGGGCAGATGTTAGGTAAATCCTGGGCCTCAGCTGACCCTGCTCCAACCCCAGCCCCTGCCTCATCTAGCAATGCTATAGAGGATATAATTAAGATAATTGATGAGAAAAGTTTACTTGTTCCCATCCCACAAATGAATAATCTCTTATACTCATTGATTCCCAAGTCCCCTTGGTTCTTAAATGAAGAAAAACTAAGTATAGATAAATGGAAACTAGTGGGACTTGAAATGAAAGAATTTTACTCAAAAAATGGGCTTTGTCAAATTTTCCCAGAGGTATTTTATCTATACAACTTGATTCTATTAGACTTAAGCTAGAGTTTAGAAGAAGGAAGAGTTCTAAAAAGGCACTGAGAAGGAAGGGTGAGGAACAAAAGATAGAAGATAGGCAAACTCAGGACATTGCCAGAGGGCAAGGGGATTTGAATGAGGAATCTGAGTGTGTAGACTCTGATTGTCCTGAAGAAATTTCAACCCCACCTAGAGAGCAGATTATTGATCAGCCCACATCCACTCTACCTTCAGGGAAGGAGGGAGGAGGAGTAGTGGGAGGGGCGGTGACATCATCAGCGCCCCCCCTCCTCCTACACAGAGCCCCCCCCCCCCAACAACTGCCCACTCCTGTAACTAGATTAGAAAGAGGGCTTATTGAAGCAATTGAAAATGGAAAAGAAGTAGATAATGATTTCAAACTTCAAATTTTTCGCGTGATTCAACAGTATAATTCTGCAGGTCAAGAGAGTAGAAGATATGCTCCTTTTAATATGGATGTCCTTAAAAACCTGAAAAAATCTTGCACTGTCTTTGGGGCTACATCAGATTATGTTAAGATGTTAATACACAATTTGGCTTATGAAACCTTAACCCCTAGTTACTGGAAAGTCATTGCAAAAGTGTGCTTAGAACCTGGACAAAATTTGTTGTGGTTTTCTGAATTTACTGAGCTCTGTAGAATTCAAGCCCAACAAAATAGTCAAAATGCAGCTAATACTTCCATCACCTATGACCTACTAATAGGTGTAGGTTCTTATGCAGACGCTTCGGTACAGATTAATTACTTCATAACAGCATTTGACCAAATTTCTGCTGCTGCTATCAAAGCATGGGCTTCTCTCCCCAGTAAAAACTACAAGGGTGAGACCTACCCAAAAATTGTACAGGGACCAAATGAACCTTTTGCTGATTTTGTGGCACGTTTGCAGACAGCTGTCACATAGAATAATGGTGAAAATGAAGTAACAGACACTTTGGTGAGGCAACTTGCTCGAGACAATGACAATGAGGTTTGTAGAAGGATTATACTAGGACTACGTAAGGATGCTCCTTTAGAGGAGATCATAAGACGCTGTGCCACAATGGGCACAAATACCTTTTATAGCCAGGCTATGATGCAGACTTCCCAAGATCCCAACATGGGGAGACAGGATCCCTTTTGGCAAGGGGTTTCCAGAGAGACTCCTCAATGCTTTCAATGCGGTAAAGTAGGCCATTTGAAAGCTCAATGTTGGCATAGAGACAGAGTGAGAAGACAGGCTGGGAGAACAAGACCCAAAACCCCATGTCCAAAATGCAACAGAGGACTCCATTGGGCCTCAGAGTGTAGACTGATTCAGGGAAACAGGATGAGGGGCCCAGCTCCAGGGCCCCAAGCAAAAAACACTTGGGGCATGATGGCAGCCGATGCCACACCCAGAGATTGCCTGCTTCCAAGTCCAATACCCAGACATGACCAATCAGCCAGGAAGCCATCTGAGGGGAGAAAGGGATTACACAATCAGTCAGCCAGGAAGCAACATGATGGGAGAAAGGGACTACAATTAGGGAGGATAGAGTTGTATGCAGCTGGGACAATTGAGATACCCCTTGGAGAGGTGAAATCTGTTCCTCTCCAACCTATGGATCCCTTGCCTCCAGGCACAGTAGGCTTGACCATTTCACCTCCTGAGAGTACTTACAAGACAGTGTTCATTCATACAGTGACGTGGGAAACTGGGGAATGTGTAGATAATATCCCAGTCACTAACACAGGGAGACAATGTGTGACTTATCAACCAGGGGAAGTAGTAGCATCAGGTTTATTGATACAGACTCCTAATAAGCAACCTGGTGACAGTCACCCATGTTCGGACTCCAAGCAGAAAAACCCAGGAATATACTGGACAGCAGCTGTGACAGCTGACCGACCTATGCTCACCATCTATATAAATGGCATAGCATTAGAAGGACTGGTGGACACAGGTGCAGATTGCACAGTCATTAGAGGTGCCAACTGGCCCAGTCACTGGCCAAAGACTAAGGCAGACACCTACATGTCTGGGGTAGGAGGATCAATAGCAGCTGAAGTAAGTGCTACCCCTTTAAGATGGGTATTTGAAGGTGAAACAGGAGTTTTTACTCCTTTTATAGTTGAAAAAATCCCCATCAATCTGTGGGGAAGAGACATTTTACAACAATTAGGGTTAAAAATGAGTACTTTGGTTTTTTAGGCAGGGCTGCTGTTGAAGGCCTGCCAACACTTTCACCTGTTCCTATCCAGTGGAAAACTGATACACCAGTGTGGATAGAACAGTGGCCCTTAGATAACAATAAAATTCAGGCCTTACTAGATATAGTACAGGAACAACTTGACCAAGGACCTTCTCTAAGTCCTTGGAATTCCCCAGTATTTGTTGTAAAAAAGAAATCTGGAAAATGGAGAATGTTGACTCATTTAAGAAAGGTAAATGAACAGATGGAAACTATGGGAACTCTTCAACCTGGACTTCCATCTCCTACTCAGTTGCCTAGAGAATGGCCTCTGTGGGTTATAGACATTAAGGATTGTTTCTATTCTATCCCTCTAGATAAGGAGGATATGAAAAGATTTGCCTTTTCAGTGCCCAGTGTTAACTTAGCTGAGCCTTATAAAAGATATGAATGGACAGTTTTGCCACAGGGAATGAAAAACAGCCCTACTATGTGTCAAATGTATGTTGCTGCTGCTCTTAGTCCAGTAAGAAAAGCATTTCCAAAAGTAATGTTATTACATTACATGGATGATATATTGGGATGTGCACCTGAGGAACAAATGTTAGAAGCATGTCTACAAAAAACCATAGAAACACTAAGGAATTATAAATTGCACATAGCTTCAGAAAAGATTCAAAGACATGCTTCTTTTCAATATTTAGGATATGAAGTATATCCTAAGGTGCTTACAGTACAAAAACTCTCCTTAAGAACAGAGAAGCTAAACACCTTAAATGACTTCCAGAAATTGATAGGAGATATCCAATGGATGCGTCCCGTGCTAGGCTTGACTACCTGTCAATTGCAACCATTATATGACATTTTAAGGGGAGACAGTGCTTTAAATTCACCACGCCAGCTTACAAAAGAAGCTCAAGAGGCTTTGAGACAAGTTGAACTGTCTTTATCCAATGTGGTTGAAAGAGTCACTCAAAAACCCTTGGAAATATCAGTTTTTGCTACACAAGAGGCCCCCACAGCAGTCCTTCATCAAGGAGACAGTGTGATAGAGTGGGTGAACCTCCCAGCACAACTAGAACAAAGCCTTATTCCTTACCCAGTGCTTGTGGCTAGAATTTTATTAAAGGCCATTAAACGAGCAGTACAATTATCTGGGACAAGACCTGACAAGATATACACCTTTTATTCTAATGCACAAGTTAATGTGTGCTGCGAAACCATCCCAGAGTGGCAAATTTTATTAACCATGGCTCCAAATTTTGCACACGGGTCTCCATTAAAGATAACCAGACTGCTACATAATTGGCAATGGATTCTTGAAGAAAAGGTTTCTAAAGTTCCTCTTAAAGGACCAACTATCTTTACAGATGCATCCAAACATAATATTTGCGCTGTGTATTCTCGTGACTTAACTATAAAGAAAGTAATCAGAACTCCTTTTCAGTCCACTCAGCAGAATGAATTGTATGCAATCATTCTAGCTCTTGCTTATTATCCAGGAGACATAAATATAATATCTGATTCGGCCTATTCAGTAGGTGTGGTACAAAGAATTGCCACAGCCCAAATAAAATTTGTAGCCTCCAATATATATCAGCTCTTTAAAGAGCTTCAAGAGCAAGTGAGAAAGCATCCAAGTAAGATTTATATTTTGCATGTCCACTCCCATAGTGGACTTCCAGGTCATATTTTTGATGGTAATTCAAAGGCAGATAGCCTTCTAACCATGCTGGCCAGTACTCCTTTATTTCAAGAAGCACAAGAGTCTCATTCTAAATATCATCAGGCTGCCCGAGCTTTACGTTTGCAGTTTGGAATAACAAGAGAAGAAGTTAGGAGCATAGTAAAAGCCTGTACAGCTTGCCTTCCTTTCCATGCTCCTACACTCCCTCCAGGGAAGAACCCTCGTGGTTTGAGACCTAATGAAATTTGGCAAATGGATGTGACCCATTATAAATCTTTTGGTCGTCTATCTTTTATCCATGTCTTGGTAGACACCTTTTCAGGATTCACATTTGCAATGCCAGCAGCAAAAGAGACAGCCCGAGTGGTAATTGAATTCCTTATACAAGCATTTGCAATTATGGGTGTTCCACAAGCAATAAAAACAGACAATGGACCTGCATATACATCTAAACATTTTACACACTTTTGTGCACAGTATAAGATTTTACATACCACGGGCATACCCTTTAATCCTCAAGGGCAGGCAATAGTAAAGAGAAGAAACAGAGATATTAAGACACTCCTCCAAAAACAAAAGAAAGGGGGAGCCACGGGTAACCCTAGAGAACTTCTAAATTTAGTTCTCTATACCATTAATTTTTTAATTTTTGACAAAGATGCACTGGCTCCAGCAGACAGGTTTTATAACTTACCGGAAGGGCAGTGAGCAGTGCGAGCAGCTCCACTGTCTTTAGATAATCGCCAAGTGATGTGGAGAGACCCAGAAAGTGGTGAATGGAAGGGACCAGATAGGTTAACTGCTTGGGGGAGAGGGTTTGCTTGTATCTCTACAGATGGAGAAGGAATCAGATGGGTGCCAACGAGCCGTATTCACCTTGTCCATTGGAGAGAGACGGAGCAGACCCTTGAAACGAAGGAGAAAACCCAAGAAACATCGGGTGGTTCCGTTGCTGACTGTGCCCACCACTGAAAGAACCTGGCAGTTATGGCGTTTGACCCATGGACATCAAAAACAAATGACCATGGACTTGAAAATCCTCAGGAATCATTGGATTCTCTGAGACATCATAAGACTATTGTAGGACTGAAAGTCTTCAGGAATCATTGGATTCTCTGAGGCATCATAAGACTATTGTAGGACTTGAAAATCCTCAGGAATCATTGGATTCTCTGAGGCATCATAAGACTGTTGCTGGACTTCAAAACCTTGTGGGGATCATTGGATTCCCTAACATATAAAAAGACTGATGTGGGACTTCAAAAACTTGTGGGGATCATTGGATTCCCTAACAGTGAAGCAATGGACAATAGATTGGTTTTGGACTATCTCTTGGTTGCTGAAGAAGGGGTATGTGTGTCTGGTGTTTACATACCCTCCTTCTAGGACTTCTGGAAATCTCTTACAATACCATGTTGATTTATATTGTTTGTTATATCACTACTTGCATGTACAATTCCTGTTTGTTACACCACATCGAGTCTGCACTGACTGTGGGGAGAGTCACCACTAATAGCCTCTGTGTTATTGCTATGTGCTTGTGTAATAACTCCCATGCTGATGGGTTTGTGCATACTTGTCTCTAATAAGGCCCTTCAATCCAGAAACCCGTTAGCAAATCCCCACTTCTCTTTGATGCTTCTCATCTCCCTTCCTGAGATGTCAGGGAGGGCGTGATTATCTCATTTTTAGTGCTTTCATCTCCCCTCCTGAGAAGTCAGGGGGGGCGTGATCACCTCCTTTTTGGGGTTCTCATCTCCCTGACCATAATTTATAAGAAACCGAACCATTCTCCAATTGATAAATGGTCAAGTTATATGAACAGACAATTCTCAGAGGAAGAAATTGAAACTATATCCACTCACATGAAAGAGTGTTCCAAATCACTACTGATCAGAGAAATGCAAATTAAGACCACTCTGAGATACCACTACACACCTGTCAGATTGGCTAAGATGACAGGAACAAATAATGACAAATGTTTGAGGGGATGTGGGGAAATTGGGACACTAATACATTGCTGGTGGAGTTGTGAAAGAATCCAGCCATTCTGGAGAGCAATCTGGAATTATGCCCAAAAAGTTATCAAACTGTGCATACCCTTTGACCCAGCAGCGCTACTACTGGGATTATATCCCAAAGAAATACTAAAGAGCGGAAAGAAACATATATGTGCCAAAATGTTTGTGGCAGCTCTTTTTGTTGTAGCTAGAAACTGGAAGATGAATGGATGTCCATCAGTTGGAGAATGGTTGGGTAAATTGTGGTATATGAAGGTTATGGAATATTATTGCTTGGTAAGAAATGACCAGCAGGAGGAATATAGAGAGGCCTGGAGAGACTTAAATCAACTGATGCTGAGTGAAATGAGCAGAACCAGAAGATCACTGTACACTTCAACAACAACACTGTATGAGGATGTATTCTGATGGAAGTGGAAATCTTCAACATAAAGAAGATCCAACTCACTTCCAGTTGATCAATGATGGACAGAGGTAGCTACACCCAGAGAAGAAACACTGGGAGGGGAATGTAAATTGTTAGCACTAATATCTGTCTGCCCAGGTTGCATGTACCTTCGGATTCTAATGTTTATTGTGCAACAAGAAAATGATATTCACACACATGTATTGTACCTAGACTATATTGTAACACATGTAAAATGTATGGTATTGCCTGTCGTCAGGGGGAGGGAATAGAGGGAGGGGGGGTAATTTGGAAAAATGAATACAAGGGATAATATTATAAAATATATGTATATATATATATATAATAAAAAAAAAAAAAAGAAAAGCAAAGTAACTGAGACGGAGACATCATGTTCTTAGTCATAACAATCTTGTTAATAAAAGATAAACATGAAAAAAAAAAAAAAAAAAAAAAGAATTAACATTCACTCCTCCAGTTGCTTAGATCTGTCTTTTTTGTGTGTGAAAATAGTTTGATAAATGAGGATATATATACTTCCAGGGTTTGCCTTGGCAGCTAGACTTTCAAGTATTTATTATTTTATTATCCACAGTAATTTTATTTCATTCAAATTTTTTTATTGTTAAAGTTTTCTTTCTTTCAAAATTTTGATTTCCAAATTTTCTTTCTGAACCATGCTAAACATAGTTTCATGTTTACCACATTTAAAAACAGAAATGGAAAAATATTTTTTCAATCTGGACTTATATTTCATTCAATCCTTTATTTTAAGTGTATTTTTCTTTTTTAAGTGTCTCTTGTAAACAAAATATTGTTGGAGTTTTTAAAAGCTATTATGATATCCACTTCTATTCTATGAATGAGTTTAATCACAGTTTATTATGTAAATAATTACAGTTATTTACAGTTATGACTGTTAACTGTATTTCACTTCATCTCATTTTCTCTCATTTATCCTTCTCTATCCCTCTCTCAACTCAAAAAGTGTTTTTTTGTTTTTGCATCTAACTACTGCCCCTCTTTATCCATTTTATTTTTATCATTCTCCATCCCATAATTCATATGTTCTTCCATTTCTAGTTCACATTGGTTAAGAAAGATTTCTATACTCAACAAATTCCAATGAGAGTGAAGTTCAAGACTTCCTCCACCACTATAAAATTCCTTTTTTGTGTGCCTTTTATAAGAAAAAAATATTTTCCCATTTTACCTCTTCCTTTCTCATTCTCAGAGGGTATCTGTTTTTCTCATTACTTCAGTTTTTAAAATCATTCCAAAATAATTCATTCACTCTCATGTCCTTTGCCTATGTAGCCTCCTACCTAATATAATAAAGTTCTCTGCCTTGGAACTATAATTAGGGCTCTTTGTCCCTTGAGGAGGACCACAAATACTCCTTTACACCCTGGAACTGTGACCCAGAATTGAATATGGGCAACATCATTGCAAATCAGGGCCAGTTATATCCTATGCCAGCAGATGCTCCACTATATCTCTTTCTGATCAATTATTCAATACCTTTATTATATCTAATCTAAGAGTTCCTGAAGTTGCTGCTGCTACTTTAATCCTCACCTCCAAAGCCCTTTGCTTTTGCTGATGTCTTGTTCTGGGACACATACTTTCAGTCTTATCATAGCATGCAAATACCTGAACTTTGTTCTAAAAATATAGAGAACCAAATGATGACTGACTCTACAGCAGTAATCATGCTCCAGGTTAGCATATTCCAGGACTGAGACTGATCCTTTTCTTCTCACTATGACAGCATTCTCAACAATGGATTCACAGTGTACCAAAACCACCTACTGGTTCTTATCTTTTATCAGAAAGTTTGGTTTGATGATTTCCAAGATCTTGAGAAAGTACTTCTTGGATTCTCATCTCTTGGAAGGAGACGTCTGGTTTAAGGTCATTTGATATCAAAAAATTAGCTAGGTCATATGAAATGGTATCTTTAAATGAAGTGATCCACGACCAATTATACTGAGTGACTTTTTCCATTCTCTTCAAAAAATTCATTGCAGAAGTTCAAATCAACATATGGAATATTTTGCTTAATTTCTCCCACATCTCCATTGCATCATTCTGGCTGTTCACCTTTCAACTCCTATTCTCATAAACATTTATCATTCTATTTTCTCTTTGTGTAATGCAATTACTTTTCTCTTTTTCTATGGCTTATTGGCTATGTGTTGTAACCTGATGACAATCATCATGGTTCTATCCATTAACTGTTACTATGAAAACTAAAGAAATATTATTAATGAAAATGTGTTTGTTTGCTTTATGGACAGCTTGAAATCAGTTAAGTTTTATATTTTCCCAAAATAAATAGATTCAACTTTTCTCTGGAATCAGCACATTATCTAATACTTTCTGTCCAATATATATATATTGCTTGACTAGCCCAGTACAATAGGGTTTCCATCCATATTTTGTAATTTTGGCAATATGCTTCTTCATCCACTTTGTGGAAGGAGAAATTAAACACCTTTGAGTGACTGTAAAATTCTTTGAGAAATTTATATAACTTCTTTGTGGCATGCTAAAATTGGCAAAATATTATTCACAAACAACAGAATCTGTTAGACTTCCCACAAATAATTTCATGATCAAGATGCTTGCTATCCCAATTCCACTATATTGAAGTGAATAAATGTAAAAAAGACTTCTGAAATGGATTATTTTAGTTATAACATCTTCCAAAAATATTGAATCAGTTTGATGTATGGATAGGATATATTTTATTGCAGAGAAAAGTATTTGAAGTAATATTTTTTATACCCTAACAGTGTATCATAAAAAATACCACAATACAGAATATCTTCAATTTGTTTATTGTTGACTCTCATATAGGTTTTGTGAGATGAGAGAGCATGTAAGGAAATATTTATATTAATGTTTTCTTGATTATAATTTTTGGATAATAAAAAGTTTATGCCTTCACGCCCCATGTCTTTGATATTTTCTTCTTTTTCAGATATCTTGTATCTTTCAAAGCCCTCACGAGTATATTGCTTCTACTGTACTGCCTCCGCTACAGATAGATACCATTTCTGTGTCCCAAAAGTCTTATTGCAATTTGAGGTCATTAAAACAGTACTAAAGCAGTTTGATTACTTGTTTAATCAATGCGGGTTTCTGAATTTTAATTGCTTCCCCTATTTTTTTCCTTTATTTTTCCTCTTTCTTCCCCTCTTTTTCTCTCTTTCTTCTCCCTCTCCTTCTTTCTTTTTTATTCATATATTTGTTCATGTCTATTAGGAATAGGAAGTGAATGACTCATGTTCTTCTTCAAAAATCAAATCTTACCTGTTATTTGGATAAACAGACTGTCCACAATCACACTAAGGTGGCTCAAGGATAGTTTTCAAATTAATAACATTTTTTTTTCACCTGTCCATTGAAAAAGAACAATTCTAAATGCTACTTCTATGCTCACCATTATCCAACTCTTTCAAACACACACACACACACACACACACACATATATATATATATATATATATGTATATATATAATAAACATATACATCTATACACATATGTGGATGTTTTCACTTATATGTTATATATTTATATATATTTATTTATATATATATTTATTCACAAATATATTTATAAATATTTATTCACAAAAATATATATGTATGTGTGTGTGTCCATATGGCATAAAGATATGAAACTTTGATGAATTCTGCAACAATTTGACACTTTTTTTTTTCTTAGTCATATCATGCTAAGTATCTTTCCTTCTCTCTCCTTTTCCCACGTTTGTATTAAAATCACTGAATAGCAAGGCATTCTATATTTTTGTTTTGTTTGCAGAATCTTATCAAATTATTCATGGAATTTATCTTCAAGAAACACTTAATTCTCAGCAACCAATGCTACTCCATTAGGCAAATATTTTTTCATTCTCTAAGACATGATGACAAAATGCCCATTGTAACAATGTTTCTTGGAATTTCTAAGTATGACACACCCACCACCTTTTTTTTTTTTTTTTTTTTTTTTTTTTTTTACTCTCTGAGGAAAGTATCCTTGTGTATGACTGATTTTTTTTTCCTGATATGATGCAGATCATCCAGCAATATGTCCACTTCTTGAGTATTAAACAAGAAGTTCCTACTAGTTTCTAAACATTTAAATTAATATGAATTGATCCTTTAAAAATTGTCTGATTCTTAGCACCCTCTGTTCATTTTCCTAACACCAACAGAATACAATTGATGTGAATGTTTCCTTTGAACATGATTTCACCTTTTCTTAATAATTCAGAGTTCTCAACATAGATTGCACTATCCTTTTAACGTTTGCTGTAGTATTTTTAGTGAAAGTTTAAAATTAAACTAATTATGAAAGACAGTTTTGAAAAAGGTACCCTCTAACTCAGTGTTACAAGAGTAATATTATGTGACATGCAATTATATATATTAGAGAAAAACTGAAACTTGCATATAATTTTGGGAAATGTAATGTTTTAATAATGACAAAGGATGATTTATTTATTAATTATCAGCTGAGGTAGAATCATAGAAAAAACAGATAGAGTCGACTTAAAAGAGAAAAGAGAAGAGAGAAAAGGAGGAAGGAAAGAAAAAAGAAATGAGACAGGAAGACATATACAAAAAGAGAGAGAGAAACAGGGAAAAGAGAAAGAGATAGAGACACAGAGAAAAAAAGAGCCACAGAGAATGAACTATATATCAAGTACATATCGATTTATGTTTATAGCTGCAAGTCACAGTACTATTGATAAATAAATATTATAAATATGTATTGTTGAACAAAACAACAGCTTGGAAGTATAGGATCAGAGAAGTTAACCATCAGACCAATGAATTTGGCTAAGATGCTGTGATCAGGTACTAGTTAAGTATAGATGGGATCAATTAAGCTTAGCAATGGAACCATAAAATGAACAAAGAAGGTGAGCATACAAATAAGAAAATAAGAAATAAAATGTATGGCTTCAAGGAGCTTGCAATCTAGTGAGAGGAAGAAGGATAAAAATGAAGCTGGAAAACTGGGAGAAAGGAAGTACCCAGTTCAGGAGCACTGTATTCCATAGACTACTTGAAACAGCAGAACAGCAATAAAAAATAGAGAGCTACTGGGAGAATTCAGGTTCCTTAACTCTATTAAGAAAGCCTTGGGATAACTTAAATGTTCTATCAACCAGCCCTCTTAATCTGAGTTCAGGAGATTAGTTGAGAGTTGAGATGTGGAGTATCCAAAGCTGAGTTAGCAGTGTGATGATGAGATAATAAGTTTAAGGGGATGCAGGTGGAATGGGTGAAGATGGAGAGGGCAAGGTTTCTTGGAACTGAAATCAAGCAGAACTGCAGTTGAAAAGTGGATTTAATTGAGAAATGTAGATCCCATTCATATATAAAAGAAAACTTTACTTTAAATAAGATCACTAGAGTTTTGAGCTTATAGAAAACTTCAATTAATACAGAAATAGTTTAAATAGTAAACATAAATATAAAATGCCATTGAAAACAAAATTAGTATTGACAAAATATAAAAAATATGGTTTCTTAAACTTAGACATCAAGTATGAATGCTTTATTTTACATTTATCTTATATTAATTAATCTGGTAATTAAATAGAAATAAGGTAAATTTTTTTCTTACCATAATTGATCTAGTTTTGTGATTCAAGGAAGTAAGCAAGGTTCCCTACCAAATATTAGCGCTCATTTATCTATCTTTAGGGCTTCCTTTTCATTTTATGAGTTTGAGGATACTACATCTTATATATTCCACTTAAATGATGTTTCAAACAAGATAATAAACAGAATATGTGATTGAAACAGCTTGTGTAGTTTTATTTCTGTCCAATTGGAGTACAGCATTGAGACTATTTTATCTCTTGATTAATGTTTTGTCAAGGTTGATGTCACATGGTTTGAGATTCTGATGCCTCATAACATGAATCATATACCATGTTAACATTTAAACTTGCACAGCAGTGATTCCATTTGCCATGCCTACTTACACAGAGAGAATGCTAAAAGATTTTAATGTAATATAAATCTCTTTTTTCTAGTTTCATAGCAGAAAACCACATTTAAATAAAACTATCATTGGGGTAATAGATGAAGGAAAGAATATAAACTGTGGACTTCTCCTGAATAAAGATTTAGACCACCCATCATCTTAAAGACAATACTGTTGTAGATATATTTTTGAAATAGCAATTCATTAATATACATTACATATTTATTTATTTTGTGTATGCTTAAGTACAGTTCTAGATTCTGAGGATACAAAAAGTGAAATAATCCAGAGTTCTTTTTCTTATGGAGCTTAAAATCCAATGCAAGATAAATATGTACAAAAATATTTATGAAATGGAGAAAAGTGCTTCTTTTTTCAAGTAATTTTAAATTTTTTGTTCTATACTATATTGTGGAGATGAGCAAAATGGAATTAAAGAGGATTACTCCCTCGTTCACTAGTTTACTTGGCTCTTCATTTTAATGTATCTGCATTTTGATTATAGTGTCTCACTGACTTGTTTTAATTTTTTTTTTAGCTAAGTTAAGTCATTAAGGATCTAAATTCAATTTATGCTCTATAAATTAATTTTTAAAAATATATCATAATATCTATTACAAGAATTCTAAAATATGGGTCTGAAATATCCCTTTTGCACCAGTACTCAGAACACAGAAATTCCAAAATTTGCATGAAATTGAAAATTAATTTTCAAGTTTAGTTTCTAAAGATTGAATTCATCTCTCCAGGGTGTCTTGCAAGCTATAGATAACTTTTTTCATTCCTAACTCCAATTCTCATTATGAATGTAAGTCTTTTCAAAAATAGTCTATTTTGAATTTCCAAGGCTAACTCTTACAGGAATTTAAATTCTGGGGTAATGTTGATTTGCCATTCAGAAATTCATCATTGAAATTTTTACCTTAATTCTCATCATAATAGATAAGTATTCCCTATAGGAGAAGTCTACTGGGAATGACAATGTTAAATGTTTAACAATGCTTTTGCTTCATAAATATTTTTTGAACATTTTTAACTAAGGAAAAGAGATGTGAAATAAAGAGGTGATGTCTGGAAGTAGTATATTGCTAAATAGTATTTTATTGAAGGTTTATACAGTAAAGGTAAAATATTTAGTGTCAGGCTCCTTGCAACTGCCATATATATCCAGGAGAAAAAAAAATGGATTCAATTAAGATAAAACATCAGAATTTGTGTTGCTGAAGTCAAGAGACAATAGACATATAAAGGTCTAAATATGTCAAATGAATTCCATTGGCAACATCCTCATCTTTCCTTGCATAATAATATGATTTATACTGTGTCAGAGAAAGAAAATTTTATGATCAGTTCTATTGGGATATATGTTATTTTGATTAGCAGCCCAAGAATAGTAAAACTAAAAATCGAATGATATTTTCCCACTGCACAACCACAAAATGCTTGTGTGGACCATCCATCATAATAATATAGAAAGATTCTCAGAAGAGTTAGTTTAGGGAAAGGCAAGTTCTATATCATATTGAAATGATCCAAGGGGACTTCTCTTGTGGCAGTAAAATATTTTTGTTTTATCTGTTTTTCCCTAGCCCTCTTGAATGGAAGACTGCTATACTGCCTAACTCCTCATCAGTGACCCAAGCCCTTGCAGAAAAGGTAAGTGAAGAAGCTGTAGCTGATTTTTTATTAAGTTTACCTAATCAAAATTTTAAAAAATAGTGATATTAGTAATGGTAATAGTTCAGCACCATTATTAAATATTTGACTATTGGCTTCTGTCCTAGCATAGTGAATGGAAATACTAAGACATGTTACACAATTATTATTACTATTATTTATTCTGATTGCTAATGCTTGGTAAAATATTGAATGATATGGTGCATGTTAGAGGTATATTATTATAAAACTGAGCAAACCCAAAGAAGGGAAGAATTATATGGACATAGTTCCTTTTGAACTATTTACTTTCTCTTTTATTTAAGTACTTATAACTAGTTATAGTCTATGACTGACCACATTCAATAGAGAATTAAGATTTTTATTTTTTAAAGTGAAATTGCAAAATCATATGCCAAACTATTTAGGGATATGAATTAGTTTTACAATTAATCATAATGAAAATTCTTTCAATTTTGCTCACATGCTTTAAAGTTTTATTTTTAAAAGTATGATAATTTCATTCTATTGATGATTTCACCACAAACTTTAAGTTGAAGTAATTTTTGGTCAATTATTGACATTTTGATGTCATTATCTCTCTACACTTAGCTATGTTAGTTTTTAGATACCTGAAACACAAGGTCATACTCAAAATCTTCTGCCTTGACAGAATTTGTCACATGCTTGAGTGACCTTCAAGAACCCAGGGTCATCTCAGTGCTATGACAACATAACCAAAAAGGATTTTAATGGAAAATTCATGGTTTTGATTGATTTCGGTTTCATTTTATATTTTTGAATCAGTTCATGCATAACCTAGTTCAAACTTGTTTTTCAGGTGAAGTAATTGAGACTGAAGATATTTTACTAATTAACCTAAGATCACAGAACTTTTAAATAGTCAAGCCAGGATGAGAAAACTTTGGTCAATTCACCATAATCACAGTTCAATCACAGATTCAATTGCATCACTGTGTATTTTTTTTAAATTTTTGTCCCAAAAATATCAGAAATAACTTCAACTCTTCTTACCAGCAAAACATAATAAATCTTGTTGACTCTCTCTCTCTCTCTCTCTCTCTCTCTCTCTCTCTCTCTCTCTCTCTCTCTCTCTCTCTCTCTCTCTGTCTCTCTCTCTCTCTGTCTCTGTCTCTCTCTTTCTCTCTCTCTCTTTTTCTCTCTTTCTGTCTCTTTCTCTCTCTCTCTTTCTCTGTTCTCTCTTTCTCTCTCTCCCTCTGTCTGTCTGTCTCTCTCTCTGTCTGACGTCTTTGTCTCTGTCTCTCTATCTTTGTCTCTGTCTCTGTCTGTCTCTCTGACTCTGTCTCTCTCTCTTTCTCAGAGAGACAGAAATATAACTTAATATTTATTAAGGGAAACCAAAAAATAGCAGGGTTTTCAATTATGCTATTAGACAAACACAAATAAAATTCAAAATATTATTTTAAAATACTACAAGAAACTACATTATTCTTAAAGGAAGCATATAGAATAGTTCAATGACAATATTAAGCATGCAGCATATATATTTTATTATTAAAGCTTTTTATTTTCAAAACGTATGCAAAGTTACTTTTCAAAATTCACTCTTGCAAAACTTTGTGTTCCATTTTTTTTTCCTTCCTTACCCCCACTCTCTCCAATATATGGTAAACATGTACAATTCCTCTATTCACACTATATCTTTGCTACAACCATCATGCTGCACACACACAAAAAAAATCAGATAAAAAAATATGAGAATGAAAACCAAATATAAGCAAACAACAAAAAAGTGAAAATGCATGTTGTGATCCACACTCAATCCCCAGGGTCCTTTCTCTGTGTGTATATAGCTCTCTTTATCATAAGACCATTGGAACTGGTCTGAACCATCTTGAGCAGCAGCATATAATATCACAAAGGAAAAGATAACAATTGCAAAACACTGATCATATATAAAACATAATAGTAGGACTTTAATATTACTTTTAAAAACAATTGGATATATATAATATAAATGTAAGTGAAGAAAAAAACTGAAAAAAAACAATAGAGTATTTAGTCAAAAGAAGGCATATCATCATGTGAATGGCAATACTAACACATCTACATTATCCATAACTTATATTTCTTCTATTCTTTTAATGAGCACAACTATTATTTTATCTCAGTGCCTTATCATTTCTCATTCTTACCATTTCAATAGTATTCTAATTGGCATATGTGCTTATAATTTCAACTTTCTTTGATCAGACTCCACAGACTTATGAAAATAGTCTCCAAAAGCATAGATATGATGACATTACCTCTCCCTTCGTTCTTGAGAAGTGACAATGATATTCTGTTTTCTATATAATAGATATTTGTTCAAGAAGATTATCTCTTAAACCTCTTTACTATCACTTCTCAACCTATCTTTCTAAATTTATTTGAAATAATCTTCTTTATATATTCTATGTTCCAGCTAAAGTGACTTGCTTTTCTGGGCCTTAACATTCTATTCAATGATTCTTTATCATTGTGCTCTCTACTATCCTTGACTTGAATAAACTATATATTTATTTGATTCGTTTATTACACTTGGTTTCTTGATATCACTTCCACCAAGAATCCTCTGAATTCTATTGTGGTTATTTGCAATCTATGATTAAATCATCTTTAACTTGTTATCTAAGTTAATGAGATATGTTCTCAGTAGTATTTAAATTCCTTGAATAAGGAGACTATCTTTCATTTTAATTTGTATTTCTATCAATCAGATTAGTGCTTTGCATACCTGCACAAATACTTGTTGAATTGAATTGTTGTGAATGGCTCATTCCTTTCCTTCCTTCCTTCCTTCCTTCCTTCCTTCCTTCCTTCCTTCCTTCCTTCCTTCCTTCCTTCCTTCCTTCCTTCCTTCCTTCCTTCCTTCCTTCCTTCTTTCCTGCCTTCCTGATTGCCTATCTGCCTTCTTTCTTGGCCAATGACACTGCATAAATCCCTTGTATATTTAAGAAGAATTTGGCAATGCCCTTAAATTTGACTCTGGGGAAACTAGCAATACAGCTGGCTTATGCTACAGAAAAGCTTCTCTAATGAAAACATAGTAGACTCTTATAGCTAGAATTATAATATGTGCTTTGCAGCCCTCATTCTAGATTTGCAACTTTTCCATGTTAAAATGTTAATTTCCCACCTCAAATTTGTGGGCTGATTTACTGTAGACATATGTCTAAGCACACAGGAGAATAGTATTATCACTTCCTGTTAATAAAAGTATATTTCCAACAGCATGGGTATCTGTAAGCAGATCAGGCTCAATGTGAATGAAATTTTTCATCTGTAGGTATTTTTGCTAAAATTAAATCTCTCCCAATAAGATCAGGAGTGAAATAAGGATGCTAATTATCATTACTATTATTCAAAACTGTAAATAATTAATAGCTTTAGCAAACTTGCAGGATATAATGTAAATCCACAGAAATCATCAGCATTTCAACACATTACTGACAAAGCCCATCAACAAGAAATAGAAAAAAGAAATTCCATTAAAAAATTACTGTAGACAAAATAAAATATTTGGGGGAATCTACCTGCCAAGACTAACCCATGTACTATGTGAACACAATTACAAAACATTTCTCACACAAATAAAGTCAGATCTAAACAATCAGAAAAATATTAATTACCCATGGAAATGCAGAGTTAATATAATAAAAATAACAATTCTGCCTAAATTGATCTATTTGTTCAGTGGCATAGCCATCAAATTGCCAAAAATTATTTTATAGAACTAGAAAAATAATAACAAATTTCATTTGGAAGAGCAAAAGGACTATCAAGGGAAGTAGTGGAAAAATAATACAAAGAATGGTGCCTCAGCAGTATTAAATCTAAAACTGTATTGTTAAGCAGCAGTCATCAAATTGTCATCAAACATCAAACAAAACCATTTTACTATAGGCTAAAAAACAGATAGGTAGATTAATGAAATAGAATAGTCACATGACACAATAATGAAGGCCTATAGTAATCTAATAGTTGATAAACCTCCAAACTCCAGGTTCTGGAATAAGAAAAAGTTTGCTGGGAAAACTGGAAAATAATATGTCAGAAATTTGGTATACACCCACATCTCATACATACCAAAATAAGGTCCAAATGGGTACATGATGTGGCCATAAAGATGATGCCATATGCAAAGTAGGGGAGCAAAGCATAATTTACCTATGAGATATTCAGAAAAGGGAGGAATTTATGACTAAAGAATAAATAGAAAAAATTATGAAAGTCAAGATGTACAACTTGGATTACATTTAATTAAAAAGCTTTTGCACAAACTAAACAAACTGAAACAAGATTTAAAGGGAAGTACAAAACTGGGAAAAATCTTCAAAGTCAGTATTTATGATAAAGGTCTCTTTTATAAAATATGTAAAAAGCTGTGTCAATTTTTAAAAATACAAGTCATTTCCCAATTGATAAATTGTCAAAAGATATGAAAAATGTTTTTATATAACAAAATGAAAGATATCTGTAGTCATACAAAACAATTCTCCAAATCACTATTGACTAGAGAAATGCAAATTAAAACAACTGAGTTAGCAACTCATACCCCTCAGATTGGTTAAGATGACAAGAAAAGATAATGACAAATGTTGGAGAGGATGTGGAAAAACAGGGACACTAATGCATTGTTGGTGAAGTTGTTAAATGATCCAAGAGCAATATGAAACTATTCCCAAATGGTTATAAAATTATGCATACCCTTTGACCCAGTAGTACCACTATTGAGTCAGTATTAAAATATATATATATATATATATATATATATATATATATATATATATATACTAATAGTACTATATATATATATATATATATATATATATATATATATATATATATATATAAAGAGAGAGAGAGAGAGAGAGAGAGAGAGAGAGAGAGAGAGAGAAGGACTCACATGTACAAAAATGTAGTAGCACTTTTTATGGTACCAAGGAATTAGAGAATGAGTAGATGCTAATCAATTGGACACAACAACAGCAAGACTATGGGGATGATCAGCTATGAAAGATTTGTTTCTTCTCTGTGGTTCAGTGGTCTAAAGCAATCCCAATAAACTTCAGACAGAAAAATTCATTTACATCCAAAAAAAAGAGCTATGGAGATTGAATGAAAAGCAACATAGGTTATGTTCACTTTTTTTTTTTCTTATTTTTTTTTCTCTCCCATGGTTTTTCCCTTTCATTCTGACTTTTCTCTCCTAATTTGATTCATAAATTAATATGTATTAAAATAAATAAAATAAAATCTAACCTCTTAAAAAAAAACCTTTAACAAACTTTATAATTAATGAACAGAGGGGGTAGAAGTCAATATGATGGAAAATAGATATGTCTCTATCAGAGCTCCTCCTACTATCCTTCCAATCAATACCAAATTAAAGATCTTAACTGCTTTTGAAGTGACAGAATTCAAAAATATTTGGAGTATAACAAATGTCCGGAAGAACATACTTTGGAAGAACATTAAAAAAGGTCTGTTGTAATAAGGCAGGCGAAGAGGCTGCAGAGCCCAGACCACAGCACAGGGAAGCTGAGGCAGAGAGCTGGGTTGGAGAGCCAGGGCATTGAGACATCTGCAGCGGAGTATCTAACATGAGGCTCTTAGGCTACTCTGTCCTGGTTATAAGCCAGTGGTTAAGCAGATTTCTTGTGAGAAAAGCAAAGCAAATACAAAAAGGCAAATAGTGAGCTCCTGAAACCCAAAATAATCAGGATGGGGCCATTCCTACACAGTACTGGAATTGAGTAAGCAGTATTGCCCCAGGGCAAACTAATGCAGTTATGGCCCCTTTGCCTTAAGAGACACACCTGAACCTTTTAGAAAATTGAGCAAAAAGGCAAAAAGAACTCTGAACATAGACACCTTTTATAGAGAAAGAGAAGAATAAATCTCAAATCCTGAGGATCCAAAAGGCAAATCGGCTCCAGATGAAGCTTCAAAGGGTGGTATGAGTTGGTCCCCATTTAACAAAGCTCTCTTGGAAGAATTTGAAAGGGATCTTAAAAGACAAAAGAAAAATAGGGAAAGGAAATGAGATCTTTGCAAGAGAGTATGGAAAAGGAAAAACATAAATTTTCTGGAGAAAACTCCTTATAAATAAATTTGATGAAATGGAAAAAGCATATGAATCCTTATAAAATAGATATGATAAAGAAGCCAATTTATTGAAAAGCAAAATTTGTGAAATAGAAAAAAAAATAAAAAGAACAAAAAACTCATTTAAAAGTTCTATCGGCCAATTGCCAAAGGAGATTTTCAAAAGTTAACTGAAGAAAATAATTCACTAAAATTGGAATTGAACAAATTGTAGTTAATGATTCAATGAAACATCAAGAATCAGTCAAATAAAACCAAAAGAAAAAACAAAAAAAGAAAAAAATAGGAGAAAATATAAAATACCTCATTGGAAAAACAACTGACGTGCAAAATAGATCTAAGAAAGACAACATAAGAATTATTGGACTTTCTGAAAATTATGATGAAAGATGAAACATCATCTTTTAAGAAATCATCAAGGAAAACTTCCTGGATGTCCTAGAACCAGAAAGAAATAGCCATTGAAAGAATTCTTGAATCATCTCCAGAAAGAAATGAAAATTCTAAGGAACATTAAAGCTAAATTCCAGAATTACCAAATCAAGGAGAAAATACTGCAATCAGCCAGTAGGAAACATTTCAAATACTGAGAAGCCAAAATCAGAATTGCCTAGGACAAAGCAGCTTTTATGTTAAAGGATTGAAGGGTATAAAATCTGATATTGGGAGAGGCAAAGGAACATGGATTGAAGCCAAGAATCAACTATCCATCAAAACTGAGAATCATTTTTCAGGGGAAAAGAAGGACATTCAATGAAACAGGAGACTTACATTTATTTGTAAGACCAGAGCTAAATAGAACATTTGATCTTCAAATACAGAATTTAAGAGAAGAATAAAAAGATAAAAAGAAAAGAAAAAAATAGCTTTCTTTTAAAAGTTAAAAATCTTATATATCCTATATGTGAAGATAATATGTTTTAACTCTTTTGATCTGTATCTCTGTTGTGGGTATACTTAGAAGGTGCAAGCATAATTTGATTTTACTGGGATGATACAAAAAAGAAATGAGAGGAGGAAAGGTGATTCCACTGGAAGAAGAGGAAAATGGAGGTAAAATGGGGTAAATTACATCTCATGTGGAGGCAAAAAAAGAACCTATTGCAATTGAGAGAAAAAGAGAAAGGGAAGGAACATTGTGTGAATCTTCATCTCATCAGATTTGACTCAAAGAAAGAATATCAGATGCATTTTGTTTCACACAGAATCTAATTTCATTATATAGGAAAGTAGGAGGGGAAGGGAGAGAAGGAAAATGAGAGGCTTATGGAAAAAAAAAAACAACAGAAGAAGAAGGGAAAAGATCTAAGACAGGAGGGAAGGAGTGGTCATTAACAAAATACTGGGAGGAGGGAAAAGAGAAAGGGAAGAGAAAAGAAGAACTGAGGGAAAACAAGAAGACAGGAAATAGAGTTAGTAATTTTATCTGTGAATGTGAATGGGATGAACTCTCCCATAAAATGGAAGCAGTTAGCAGAATGGATTAAAAGCCAGAATCCTTGTTGTCTATAAGAAATACATTTAAAAGAGAGTTACATTTAGAGTAAAGGTAAAAGTCTGGAGCAAAATCTATTATGCTTTAGCTGAAGTAATAGATTGAGCAAAGGCAAACATAGATCTAATTAAAACAGATATGGAAGAAAACTACATCCTACTTAAAGTTACCATAAATAATGAAGTAATATCAATACTAAATTTATATGCATCAAGTGGTATAGCATCCAAATTTCTTGAAAAGCTAAAAAAGCTGCAAGAAGAATTAGATAGCAAAACTCTACTAGAGAATTCTCAGTCTTAGTCTCAGTACTAGATAAATCAAACCACAAAATAAATAATAAAGAAGTAAAAGAATCCTAAAAAAGTCAGGTATGAAAGACTTTTGGAGAAAATTAAAAAGAAACAAAAAGTAATATACTTTTTTTTCTCAGTAGTACATGGAACCTATACAAAAATTGACCATGTATTAGGATTAAAAAACTTCATAATCAAATGCAGAAAAAGTAACTGCATTTTTTTTTCAGATCATGATGCAATAAAAATTACATGCAGTAAAAGGCCAGAAGAAAATAGAACAAAAATAATTGGAAACTAAATAATCTAATCCTAAAAAATGAGTGCTTGAAACAACAAATTATAGAAACAATCATTAATTGCATGCAAGAGAATAACAATAATGAGACAGCACACCAAAATTTGTGGGAAGCAGTCAAATGGTTATTAGGAGAAATTTTATATCTTTAGATACTTACTTGCATAACACAGATAAAGAAAAGATCAGTGAATTGGGCTTGTAACTAAAAAAGCTAGATAAAGAATAAATGAAAACCCCCCAAATAAATGGAATTTGAAATTCTAAAAATAAAATGAGATATGAATAAAATTGAACGTAAGAAAACTATTGAAATAACAGTTAAAACTAAGATTTGGTTTTATGAAAAAAATGACAAAATAGATTAAATTTTAGTTAATTTGATTAAAATAAGGAAAGAAGAAAATCAAATTGTTAATAACAAAAATTAAAAAGATAAATTCTCCACCAATGACAAGGAAAGTAAAGCAATAATTAGGAGTATGTTGCCCAACTATATGTCAATAAATTTATTAATCTAAGTGAAATGGAGGAATACCTACAAAAATATAGAATGTCCAGATTAACAAAAGAGGAAATAAATTAAATAGTCCCATTTTAGAAAAAAAAAAAAAAATAGAACACATTATTAATCAATTCCCTAAAAAAAAATCTCCAAGGCCAGATGGACTTACATGTGAATTTTACCAAGCTTTTAAAGGATATTTAATTCCAATACCATGAAAACTATTTTTAAAAATAGGGAAAGGAGTCCAACCATATTTTTTATGTCTCAGATATGGGGCTGATACCTAAATCAAATAGGGTCAAAATAGAAAGAAAATTATAGACCAATTTCCCTAATGAATATTGATGCAAAAATCTTAAATAAAATATTAATAAATTGAATACAGTAAATCATTCCCAAGATATTACATCATGACCAAGTAGGCTTTATACCAGGAATAAAAGACTGGCATAATATTAATAAATTTCTTAACATAATAGACTATATCAATAACCAAACTAACAAAAGTCATGTGATTATCTCAATAGATGCAGAAAAATATTTGATAAAATCAACACTCATTCCTATTAAAAATATTAAATAGTATAGGAATAAATGGAGTTTTCCTTAAAATGATCAGTGGCATCTACATCAACAAGCATCATGTGTAATGGGGACAACCTATAATCATTCCCAATAAGATCATGGGTGAAACAAGATTGCCCATTGTCTCATTACTATTCAGTATTGTATTAGAAATGTTAGCTTTGGCAATGAGAGAAGAAAAATATATTAAAGGAATTATAGTAGGTAAATGAGGAAACAAAATTATCACTCGTTGTAGTTGATATGATGGTATTCTTAGAGAAACCTAGAGAATCAACTAAAAACTACAACTAAAAAACAATTCACAACTTTAGCAAAATTGCAGGATACAAAATAAATTCATATAAATTATCAGCATTTTTATATATTACCAACAAAGTCCAGCAGCAAGAGATACAAAGACAAATTTCATTTAAAATAAATTTTGATAATATAAACTATTTGGGAATCTACCTGCTATGGCAGATTCAGGAACTATATGAACACAATTACAAGCACTTTCCACACAAATAAAGTTAGATCTAATCAGTTGGGGAAATATCAAGTGCCCATGGGTAGACCAAGAGAATATAATAAAGCAATACTACCTAAATCAATATACTTATTTAGTGACATACCAATCAAAATCCCAACAAATTATTTTATAGACCTAGAAAAAATAGCAACAAAGTTCATCTGGAAGAACAAAATTTCAAGGGAATTAATGAAAAAAAAATCAAATAAAGGTAGCCTAGCTGTACCAGACTTAAAACTATATTATAAAGCAGTGGTCATCAAAGTCATTTGGTATTGGCTAAGAAATAGAGTAGTAAATCAATGGAATAAGTTACATTCACAGGACAAAATAGTCAATGACTATAGTAACCTAGTATTTGACAAACCCAAAGATCCCAGCTTTTGTGATAAGAACTCACACTTTGACAAAAATTGCTGGAAAAATTGGAAACTGGTATCACAGAAATTAGGCATCGACCCACATTTAACACTGGATACCAAGTTAAGGTTGAAATGGGTTCATGATTTAAAATAAAAAGTAATATTATAGGCAAATTAGAAGAACAAAGAATAGTTTACATCTCAGATTTGTGAAGAAGGAAGGAATTATTGGCTAAAGAACAACTGGACACAAAATTATTGAACCCAAAATATATAATTTTGATTAAATTAAGTGAAAAAAGTTTTCTACAAACAAAACTAATGCAGAGAAGATTAAAAGGTAAGCAATAAATTGGGAAAACATTTTTACATTCAAAGGTTCTGATAAAGGCTTCATTTTAATTATATAGAGAATTGATTCAAATTTATAAGAATTCAGCCATTCTGCAATTGATAAATCTTATATGAACAGACAATTTTCAGATGAAAAAAATTGATACCATTTCTAGTCATATGTAAATATGTTCTACATCACTATTGATCAGAAAAAATGAAAATTAAGACAACCACTACATACCTCTCAAATTGGCTAAAATGACAGGAAAAAAGTAATGATATATATTGGAGAGGATGTGGGAAAAGTGACATACTCAATACATTGTTGGTGACATTGTGAATGAATCCAACCATTCTGGAAAGCAATTCAAAACTATGCCCAAAGGGCTAGCAAAACATGCATATCTTTTGACACAGTGGTGTTTGTACTGGGCTTATATCCCAAAGAAATCTTAAAGGAGAGAAAGGGACCCAGATGTACAAAAATGTTGTGGCAGCCCTTTTTGTAGTGGCAAGAAACTAGAACCTGAATGGATACCCATCAGTTGGAGAATGGCTGAGTAAGTTGTGGTATATGAATGTTATGGAATATTATTGTTGTATAAGAAATGCTAAGCCGGGTGATTTCAGAGAGGCTTGGAGAGACTTACATGAATTGATGTTAAGAGAAGGGGGCAGAACCAGGAGATCATTGTACATGGCAACAAGGACTTTATATGATCATCAGTTCTTATGGATGTGGCTCTTTTCAATAATAAGTTGACTGAAGCCAGTTCCCATAATAATGTGATGAAGAGAACCATCAATACACAGAGAGCAGAGTATGGGAACTAAAGGTGGATCACAACATTGCTATGTTATGTTGCAACTCTTTTTGTTGTTATTTGTTTGAATTTTATTTTCTTTCTCATTTTTTCCCTTTTTGATCTGATCTTTCTTGTGCAGCAAGATAATTGCACAAATATGTATTCATATCTTGGATTTAATATACATTTTAATATATTTAACATATATTGGATTTCTTGCCATCTTGGGGGGTGAGGGAAAGGGGGGGATTTGGAACAAAAGGTTTTATGGGGTCCTATTGAAAAATCATCCATACATATGTTTTGAAAATAAATAGCTTTATAAAAGTAATTAATGAACAGATGTATTTCATTCAATATATGCAATAAAAATATTGTTCTTGAATCTATGAACTTCTATTTACAATGTAACAAAATAACCTATCATCCCTTATAACTTTTTTATTCTATATAATTTTGCTATATAATTTAGTGATTTTTTTGTTGTTTCTTTGTATTAACATCACTAATATCTTCCTTCGTTCCTTAATCTACTTCCCTCCTCCCTTCTCCTTTGTTAAAAAAAATTCAAATGATATTATTATCAATATTTCGAAAGAATGAGAGTTTAAAAAAATAGATATTCACAACAATCAGCACAATTCTCCAGTGTTAAAAATAGATGTCTCATTTTTCATATTTGATCCATTATTTCTTTGGAAAGAAGAGGGAACTACTATCAAGATAAATGTATTATGCTCATGTTTTAAAAAAGATTTCATAAGTACAGAATTTAAGAAGTATGATTAGTCAACAGTTGATCTGAAAAAGATTCAAATAATTTAGTGGATTGCAAGTCCAGATTAGTCATTAATTGTCGCAATGGACAGAGTGCGCCTCCTGGAATCAGGAAAATTTATTCCTGAGCTTGAATCTGACTTTGTCACTTAATAGCTATGTGACTCTGGGTAAGTTACTTAATTTTGTTTACCTTACTTTCCTCATCTATAAAATGAGCTGGGCAAGGGGAACAAAACAAAACAAACAAAAACGCCTAGAAACCTCAGCAAACTACTCCAGTATCTTTGCCAAGAAATCCTCAAATGGGGTCACAAAAAGTTGGACATGACTGCAAAACAATTTAACAACAAGCTTAATAGTAGTAAGTATTGTGATTTAAAAGCCAAAAAAAAAAAAAGTCAATGTAATCTTGTCCATATGTCAAATAAAACAGATGCTGACTCTTCTCACCAGGCTACCCATTAAAGGGAAAAAAAAAAAAAAAAGATTTCCCTTTAGGCCAAGAAATCATTCTCAAATATTTTAGTTTCTTGACTCATAGGATCTACTTCTTGATAGTCTCTAACATAATATTGAAAAAAACTCAACAATCACTCTTCCAGTGTTTAATTGTTTTGTCCTTTTCTAATGCAGCTGACACAATATTTTCTGTAGGGTGATAATTGTTGAAATCACAACATCTATATGGCCTTGTAATTTCTGTATGATCTCTTTTGTCTAATGGTTCCAAATGTAAACCAGGTTATCTTCTGGTCCAGACACAATCCACTTTCCACTAGTGACTGAAAAATTAGCAAAAATGCAGTATTTCCTGACACAACTCCAGTAATAAACAATTGCCCTTCCAAATTCATCTCTTAAAATTCCTTATGTGAAGTTGTGATTAATTCTTTATGACACAATTTATAGGTATTGACAAACTGAAGATTGTACAAAGGAGGGCATGTATTATGGTAAAAGACCTTGAATTTTTTTATCATATAAGAAAAACATGAAAAATTTAGGAGAATTTTGTCTAAAGAACATTCAAGGGAAAAAACTGTTGTGTTCAAGTTTTCAAAGAACTATTATATGAACAACTATCTAACTTACAGCATTGCTGATATCAAATTTAGAAAAACTTCTGTTCATCTTCACTTCCACATACATATTGGCTGTGTGGCTCTGGGCAAATCCCTTAATCTCTCAGTGCTCTAGCAAAACTCATTAAGAATATAATTTACATAGAAAGCAATAACCTACATTGGTTGAAAGCATTTCCCTCTTGAAATGTTGCCTATACCAATGCAATTATAGACCTAGTCTTGATCCCTATCCCACAGTGGGAAAGCATTAAATTATTTCCAGAAAGCAGAGCCAGGAACAAAGGATAGAAGTTACAAAAAAGCAGATATGGGTTTGATATCAGAAAAAAACAAAACAAAATAAAAAAAAAAAAAAAAACCCCTTCGGACAACCAAAATGGAATGTGTTGTGTCAAGTTGTGCCAAATCTTCCCATTTCAGAGGATTAATAAAACCTTGTCAAGTTGGGCAAGATATAATCGGGATTCCTTTTGGATATTGATTGGATTGAAGAACCACTGAGATCTGTAAAATTTTTCAAATTCTACAATTCTGTTATTAAAAGATTTGCTCTAAAAAATCAAGTTTTGATAAAGTAGCAGTATACAGTTCAAAAAATTGTTGATAGCCTTCTGCATCATAATACCCTATAATAATGCAGCAGTATCATCAGACATTTTTTGGCACACCAGATGCTTGTACAAAGGCAATAACCACAATAGCAGAATTTGCTTAAGTATCTTAACTCCTCTTAGGAGTTCTCACCAGTATTAGTTTCATATACTTCATGTATTCTATTCCAGGCTGGAACCATAATCAAAACCTCTTTCTGGGACAATTGAACTATTGCTGATTCAGAGGTAATTTCTGGTTATCCAAATCATATCAGTAACTCACATAGTATATGAGAATGAAATCTATGCAATCTAAGCTAATAAAATCTATCAGATAGAGAATCTTGCCATGTAAGGTGAATAAGCGATTTCTTAATGTTTATTATGCTTCATAGTAAACAAGCATTCCTGTACATAATAATTACTATTCTGTTTATGCCACATTTTATATAGTAGGATTTGGGCACTCATAACCTGGAATTTAGTAAAATGCTAGAAGGCAAACAGGTACAAAATAGAAAAAAGAGAATACTGAAGAAAAAAAAATAATCTATTAGAGGATTACATCTGCAATAAGTCTATTGTACTGCTTAATGTCATAATATTTTCATTGCTTGAATTGATTCAAGAACCCTAAAATGTAATATTAAAAATTTTACTTCTACTAGTTACATGAAATTCAAGTGCAGAGGACATCTTATTGTTTGTTTTCCCCCCTTTCACTATTTAGATACCATTCAATAATGCAAATGCATATTTTGTCTCAGATATTAATACAAAATTAAATATTAACAATCTATATCAGAGTTTGAATTAAAGTAGTATAGGACTATGCTGTCACTTTAAAGAATCAAAAATTAAACTATTTCCTTAACCCTTAAAATTTTACTTTGATTATGATATGGAGTGACTAAAGGTCTTCTCTGATTGATATCAGGTCATAAACTCTGACAAATTTTGTTAATTGATTTCAATATATTTATTAAGTGAATACTATATAAAAGGTACTTTACTATGGTTTTGGAGTATTAAAAAAACAAAACTAAAGTTTGCCCTTGAGGATTTTAATTTTAAGGAGCATAGATTTAAAACTAAAAAGGATATAAGCAATCATTAAGTTCAACTCCCTTCTCTTAAAATGAAAAAAAAAAAATATATATATATATATATATATTTTTCTTTCTTGTAAATACCAGCCTAGCTAGCTTTCAAGAAGTTCACCAAAAGAAGGTTAATACCCTAGCTGATGCTTTTTTTCATGCCTCAATAATTCATGAAACACTCTTAAGTTATAAAGAGATTAAAGATTGTCTGCATGGAAGAAGTATATACACCATTAAAACATGGCTATATGAAGCACTGCAAGATCTTAAACAGATTCAGTCACAGATCCAAGGACCTGTGACATAATTTGCAGTTCAGTTCTTCAAAAATATTCAAGTACTTGGCAGGATATTAAGCTGTAGAACTGCTTTAAAAATTAATGGACATCATATGACTAAATTCCTATTCATCACACTGACTTTTCTTAACCTCAAAAATCTCTTTTTCTTATAAAACATGTGTAATGATTTTAATCAGTAACAGCATAGAGGGACCAATTATTTGTTTTTTTAATGTAATAATATGTTTTACAGTATGTTAGATTGTGTATACATTTTAAAATACATATTACATTATGTAAATTAATACCATGTTATTTATAATATGTCAATATTCTCATGTGACTGAGACACCCAAAAATGTAAAAGACTTATTCAATATTTAAAAGACAATAATTAATTGAATACCTGTTTTGTGTCCCTAGGCTTTAAGGACACAAATTAATTAAAAGAGCAAAATGCCTATAAACATATTCTAACTATAGAAATCATAGGGAACTAAATAAATACATTTAGAAATATGATAAATGAAATAATTTAAATGCAAAAATATGTTTGGAAAGGAAGCATTCCCAATTGAAGAAATCAAGAAATACATAATAGATGTTGTTTAAGGTTCATTTTAAAGGAAGAGTAAAACTCTGTGGTAGAGATATGGAATGAATGCATTCAGGGAACGGGAAACAATTGAAAAGCACAAAAATAGGGGAAAGAGTGTCATGATTGTGGTACAGAGAGATAGCAAGTGCATCTCTATTACAGATTTCAGCAAAGAGAGTAATGAATATTAAAAAGAGGAGCTCTGAAAGCTAAATGGAAAAGTTTGTGTTTAATTCTAGAAGTGACAAGAAGGCTCTAGTATTGATTTATTAGAGAAATGCCATTACTAGATCTTTTATTAAGAAAAATCAAACTTTATTTTTCAAAATACATGCAAAGATAGCTTTCAGCATTTATCCTTGCAAAAAAATTGTGTTCCAAATTGTTCTCCTTCCCTCCACACCTCCCCATTTCCCTAAATAATAAGTAATGAGAAATTCTTCTAAACATATTTCTACATTTATAATGCTGCACACACAAAAACAATCAGATTAAAATGAGGAAGCAAAAATAAACAAGCAAGCAACAACAACAGCAAAAAAATGAAAATACTATGTTGTGATCCACATCCAGTTCCCACAATCCTCTCTCTAGATGCAAATGACTCTCTTCATCAAAGGTGTATTGGAATTGATCTGAAATACCTCATTAAAAAGAGCCAGATCCATCACAATTGATTATCACATAATATATACAATATTCTCTTGGTTTTATTCAGTTCACTTCACAACAGTTTAAGTCTCTCCAGTGCTTTTTGAAATCATCCTGCTGATCATTTCTTATAGAACAATAATAGCCATTACATTTATATACCATAACTTATTTAGGCAGTCTCCCAGTTGATGAGGATCCACCAAGTTTCCAGTTCCTTACCACTACAAAAAAGGCTGCTAAAAATATTTTTACACATGTGGGTCACATGCACAGTTTGATAGCCCTCTTGGCATATTTCCAAATTGCTCTTCAGAATGGCTGGATCATTTCACAACTTCATCAATAATGTATTAATGTTCCATTTTTTCCACATCCCTCCAACATTTATCATTATCTTTTCCTGTCATCTTAGCCAATCTGAAAGGTGTAAATTGATACCTCAGAGTTCCCTTAATTTGCATTTTTCTAATCAATAGCGATTTAGAGAATTTTTTTGGACTAGAAATGGCTTTAATTTAATCATCTGAAAATTGTTCATGTTCTTTGACCATATATCAATTGGAGAATAACTTGTATTCTTATAATTTGAGTCAATTTTCTGATATGAGGCCTTTATGAGAACCTGCAAATGTAAAAAAAAAAATTCCCCCTGTTTTGTGCTTCCTTTCTAATCTTAGCTTCTTTGGTTCTTTTGATGCAAAATCTTTTCAATTTAATATAATCAAATTATCCATTTTACATTTCATAAAGTTCTTAATTTGTCATTGGCCATAAATTTCTTCCTTTTCCATAGATATGACAAATATTCTATTCTAATTTGCTTATAATATCACCTTTTACATCTAAATCATGAACCCATTTTTTACCTTATCTTGGTTCAAGGTGTTAGGTACTCATCAATGCCTAGTTTCTGCCATGCCAGAAAAAATTATACTTTCACAGATAGAATTAAACAGGGATAAAGTGGAATCAAGGAGAAAAATTATGGGACTGGAGAAGGTGTGCTGTAGGATCAAGCTAAGGCGATAGCCATGTGAGTCAGAGAATGGGCCAGATGTAAGAGATATAGAGGTAAATAATGTAAAATTTGGCAAGTGGTCAAATGACCAAAAGCCTCATGGGATATGAGGGACATGGCTTTGTTAGCCTGTCAAATTCGGGATAATCTGATTTTAATTGTTAATGTAAAAATCAGCATCCTTCCTGTGGGTAACCCTAAATCAAAAACTAATATCTTAAGATGGCTATTTCCTTCTTTTACAAGTTAATTTTTCTCTAATTTTACCATTAATGTTCCTTTTTTACTTATTTTCATAATATAAATTAGTTCAGAATTAATAAAATTCTTTTTCTCCATGTATTTATAATTGAAGAAAAGATTCACTGTGCTCTAGATCTTTAAATCAATGTTTCCATTTGTGAGGTAAGGCCTTACTTCCACAGTATTAGAGGATTATCACAGCCAAGAGAATTTTCTAAATAAGAGGGCGAAGAATGATTAATATTACTCATCTCAATTGTATAATGAATTAGCTCAGAAAGTCTCCCCTAAAATAGAGTTATAAAGAATGATAAATTTTAAAACAAGATTATCGGTGAATCTAAATTTAAATAAACTTAACAATGTATTTAAAGTTACATATTTTGAAAATTAAAAAAATACTGGTTTAAGCTGTAGGAAGATTACTTCTACTAATACTCTAATGCTGAAATATATAATCTTAAAAGAGTTGTTGTAATATTGAAAGATTAATTTATTTCCTGAAAGCCACAAAAACAATCTGTATCATTACTAGGACTTGAGCCCAGGTCTTTCTGACTTCTACACTTGCCTGTTATCCATTAGATAGTAAAGCAGGTAGATCTCTAGCCCTGGAGTCAGATAGGAGTTAAATTTTTGCATTAGGTGCTTAGGTAGTTGTGTGATCCTGAGCAAGTCACACAACCTTTTGATCTCACTTTCCTCAATTATAAAATAAACAATAATACTTGCACATATTTCTCAGGGTTTCTGTGAAGATAAAAGAAAAAAAAATATGATGCATTTTTCAAAATTTAAAGTGCTTTATAAATTTTAGCTATTATTTCATGGTGTCTCAGAAAACAAGAATTTTACTTGTCTATGAACATTCTTCAGAATCTGATTAGATGAAAGATAAAGAAAGTGTCTCATTTGCTTGATTAAGAGCATCAAGTACTTAAAGTTTGCCTCAAACTTTAGAATGGGAAAGGGGGATGGGTCTCTTTCTAATAAGACCACATGTTTCTGATTGGGAAAAAAGCACAATCTGCAGCAATTTCAACATAATTTCCATATACAATATTTTTAATACATTTACATGCTCTACCCATCTGAAGCATGAGAAAAATTGCTACTGGATAGCTTTTTAATCACAATTCTCTCTCTGGCAAAAAGAACATCGCTCACATTCTTTGTGCTCCTAGTTGAGTAGTTTTATGCCATAAATAAGATGTCCAAAATATCCTTTCAAGCTCTGAGTATTTGAAATACTACTCTCTCCCTTTTCATGGAAGAAGAAAGGAAATGCTGAATTTAATTCTCATAAAATGGTTTTGATTTAAGGATAAAAGTAAGCTATGTATTTCTCTGTTATGTAAACCTCAAAAGCAAATTATATATCCAAGAATATTGTGAAAGAATGGTCATGAGCCAGATTTCCCTACCACAAGTATCTATTAATAGTGCTTTTGAAATAGTTTAAAATAATAGCATTTTTCACCAATGAAGTTTCAGCTTTAGAATTGTGTTTTAGAACCTAACATATCCCTTACAAAAAGATAATCTTGCTAATGAATGAAGCCTCTATTTTTTCATCATTGAAATGGGTTTGTTTTAATGTAAAACAAATTTCCTTAAATATTTAAATGTCTCAGTTAACCCTAATGATTTTTTGGCATGACATTGTTAATGAGAAAATAAGGTCTATTTTGCAAAAATGCTGATCCAAGTTAAAAAAAAAAAAAAAAAAAAAAAAAAAAGATGTTACAGGAAACAGAAGTCATCAAAACTCCCAAAACAACAGAGGAATTCAGAGTTTAAGAACTTGGAATGATCTCATCTTCAACTTGATTATTTTGCAGTTGTTGCGTGCGAAGCCATTCATATTTGAGTCTGAGAAAAAGAATGAACTCACAAAAGGCCAAATCCTAATTTTTAGTGACTTGGATTCTCACCATTTTCTCACAATCATTTTCACTGAGTTTATTATTAAATACTTCAGTGTCTTTTATTTTTTAAATAACTTTTGTGATGTTATTTATAGTGATCTCAGATCACCTAGCTCGTATCGAATATAAAATTAAATTCTGGCAATAGGAATGATTTTAGTTTATGCAATTCATTATAGTTAGGACATTTTTAGAGACTTAAATTGGACTCGTTTCTTCATGTTAGGGAAAGAAAGAGACTAACAGATAGACAGATAAGATTTGCAGATTATAACTAGAAAGATAGACAAATTGTGAACATTAAGCTTAAGTTAGTTTGCTGCTTTCTGACATTGTGGTTGGGTCCTGTCAATAACTACAGTTTCCTCTTTTAATTATCCTTATCCTCTATACCCTGAAGTCACTCTTGTTGCAAAGTAAATTTATTCATCTTACTTTTATAAGCATGTGAGTGAACAAATGAAAGAACAAAAAAGGAGTAAAAAAGGAGTGAGCAAAATTATTGATGTAGCAGCAAAAGATGGGTGCTATAGTTGGATAAAGATAACACAGAATGATTTTTGAGTCAGAGAGCCATAAATGAATAGAGTGATGGATAAGCTTCATGTTCCAACATCATGAGTCTTGAACATACCCACTTTCCCCACTCCACCTCCACCTTCTGTGTATGTAGAACTTCCAAGATTAGGTAAGATACCAATGACAAAATAATGATTTTATATATATATATATATATATATATATATATATATATATATATATATATATATATATATATATATATATATATAAATATAAATATATATATATGCATATATATATATAAATATATATATATAAATATATATATATTTATATATATATATATATATATATATATATACACATATTATTTTCAATATTGCCCTTATTGGATTTGTTTTATGAATTAGGAGATTAAAGAAGTTATAGACTACGACCATTAAAAAAAGTTCTTCTCCCAAAATACAGGTTTTCTTTTTTCCTTCAAATATATAACTTTTTTTTTTTTTTTTTTTTTGAGGCTGAGGTTAAGTGACTTGCCCAGGGTCACACAGCTAGGAAGTGTTAATTAAGTGTCTGAGACCACATTTGAACTCAGGTCCTCCTTGTTGTTCTATCCACTGGGCCATCTAGCTGCCCCCAAATATATAACTTTAAGAAAAAAAATAATTAGCTAGTGAGTGCCCATCAATTGGGGAATGTCTGAATAAGTTATGGCATATGAATGTGATATAATATTATTCTATAAGCAATGATGAGCCGGCTAATTTCAGAAAACTCTGGAAAAACTTATATGAACTGATGTTAAGTAAAGCGAGAAGACCAAGAAAATTGTGTACACAGTGGCAACAAGATTATATGAGGATCAAATGTGATTCAAGTAAATTTCAATAGACAATAGACTTGTGATGAAAAGTACCATGCACATTCAGAGAGTGAACTATGGAGACTGAATATAGATTAAAGCATGTTTAAACCTTTTGGTTGTTACTTATTTGCTTTTTTTTCTTTCTTTTTTTTCCCCTTTTCATCTGATTTTTGTTGTGCAGCATGACAAATATTGAAATATGTTTAGAAGAATTGCTCAAGTTTAAACCATATTATAGTGTTTGCTGTCTTAAGGGAGGGAGAGGAAGAAGAAGGAGAAAAATTTGAACACAAGGTTTTGCAAAGATGAATGTTGAAAACTATCTTTGCATGTCTTTGGAAAAATAAAATACTATTAAAATAATAATTGGCGCAGTGTATTTGGATTATATACTACTAGATATTTATTTTGTTTTGTATATTAAATTTAATTCAGTTTTTCTGACTACACATTGAGGGGAGCTACTATAATGTTTGTTTCAGTTGAACCATTTATTTAATGGAGCTGAAATGCATGACTAACTGAAAAAAAGACAGGTAACACATTTGAACAACTAAAGAAGATTAAGTGAAGAGAAATAAAAGTCTGCTATTTATTTACAGTCAGGATTCACTTAGGCAAGATTATGAAATAAAAAATATTATTGAAATTAAACTTTGCTCTAGTTTCAATTATGTTGCTTTGGTAACAAAAATATTCATAAGATATTAACAATTTTACAAAAATTATAAATAAAGCAAGTAGAGAAGAACATGTAATATGGGTATTATGATAGCAAGCTTATATAGAAACACCATACAATATATGTGTATTCATATAGACTATAATAGATATATATTGAACAAAACAAGTAAAGAGAGAGGGAGAAATATATTACACTACTTCTATAGGTACATATATATATATAATGTATATATATATATATATATATATATATATATATATAGAGAGAGAGAGAGAGAGAGAGAGAGAGAGAGAGAGAGACAGAGAGAGACAGAGAGAGACAGAGAGAGACAGAGAGACAGAGAGAGACAGAGACAGAGAGAGAGAGAGAGAGATAAACAAACAGGCAGAGACGGGGGATATATTTCTACATTAACATATAGATATGTGTATGTATATATATATATATATATTCCTATTACAGAAATATATGCATAGAAGCAATAGGAAAAAGAAAAGGCACCAATATATGAATGTTGAACATGATTTTTATGGTCAAGATATTTAACATAAGTTGTATTATAGCATAATTTGAGAAATAAGAGTAGCAGCAGAAAATAAAGAAGCCTAAGTTTATTCTATGTGTCTGAGGCTGACACATTTCCTCATTTTCCATTGAATATGTATAAGAAAAAACAGTTTAACCACACATACTTCATAACCAAAATAATAATAATTATAAGATTACATTACTATAAATACAGGATTAATGTCACTCTAAAAAGGAAATTGTTTTGAATCTGAAGAAAAAAAATATATAACTCAATCAACTCAGATGATTAGAACTCAGCATCCCACACAGACACAGATGTTAATAGCTCAAATAGTACAAAACAATAGGAGAGAATATACCTATACTATCCATTTCTAAGATAACTATATCTCTCAAATTTAAAAATTCAAATTTAACTTCTTGAACTTTGTCAAATATTCCTTAAGAAAATAGAAGCCCCAGGAAATTTTAGACACCTTCTATTGTGAGGAAAACAAACAAATAAAAGCAAGGAGGATGAACCTCAGCCAACGTTTTTTAGGGTATTACTTTAGGAAAGCTTTATAAACAGGGCTATCATGGAGAGAAAAATAATCAATTCAACTTAAAAAGCAGTAATTAAATTCTTATTATATTAATCCCATAGTACCTATTCATATGCATAGGTATTATGTCTTTTATTCTTTTAGAAAGAAAAGCGGGGGAGATGGGGAAGCAGTCCTTCCCAAAACTTCAATGAGTTTAAATTCTCTTAGGAAGAATAGTGCATACACCAAAACAGATATAGCAATTTTTTAAATTGGAGAGAGGGATAGCATTGCAGTACCAAAGGGATATTCAGAAAAGACTTCTGTGGGACGGGCAATTAAGTTTCCTAACATATTTCTGAATTAAGGAGGTATAGGAAAAAAATTAAGAAACTTTGTGAACACAAAAGGATTATTTATTTGGAATATTAATTGTGACAACAACCACAAATAATAAATACTTCCCAGTCTCCAAGACTGTCCGGATGAATAAAAATTGTTCATATTAGTGACAAGTACTGGAAGTTTAAGGCAAGGAATATCTGAAGAACTAATGAGCAGCATATCATACAAATGGCAGAAAAGATGTAAGAACAATTTTGGAACTTGTTGATATCAGAGAATAGAAAGATGTCCAAGTATTGAAAAAAATATGACTACATACAAATGATTTCTCTTGGAGAAATTGTGTCATAATCACAAGAAAAAGGATCATCCTAATTTTTGAGAAGGGGCCCCACTGAAATAAAAATGAATTCATCTGTAATTGAGGATTTGGAAAGAGGAAGAATAAAAAAAAATCTTACAGTAGATTATAGATAGTAAGTGCTAAAATTCCTAAAAACTAGGACATTTCACAAAAATCATGTTGAAATAGATTAAGGAACCTGATCATGCCCAAGGGATTATCTACAAATTATGAAGGGAATTGAGAAGGAATTCATTATTTTTTTTTATAAATTGGAACAAATAATGCTTTCTAGAAGATTTCTGATAAACATCTAACTGGTAGAGAAGAAAAAGCTTAGTTTTGACACTGTCCCCAATTTGAGTCAGGGGAAGACCTTAAAAGTTTCAAGGTCTTCAAAAATCATAGATACACTTTTTCCCTTGGTATCCTAGTAATATAGCCAGAACAGGTTGGATCTTTTTCTACATTAGAAATCAAAAACTTACTGATGAATTTTAATTATTTTTATGGGGAATTTCCTGATCACTTATGGATTAAATAAGAGGACTTTCAGAAAATAGGAATTTGTCTTGCATTTATTCTTTAAGCTTGAATTCATATTTTTCCCTTCACTCTATTTATGAAAGAATGTTTCACAGATTTTAGGGAATGTTTTGTATCCAAGTTTCTTAAACAATTTAGTAAATCTTTCTTTTTAAAATATAGTTAGATTATCTGACTAAATGATTCTCAGATGCTTACCAATGAGCACTCTCCAAACTATTAGAGAAAGGTGCTTTTCTTCCCTCTACTCCCACTCCTGTCATTCTAATGGACATAATGGGTTTGACATAACCAGATTAATAAATTTATTTGCAAATTACAATTTGGAATAAGGATCCGTATCAATATCATGAACTATATTAATAATGTAGGATTGATAATAATGTTGTTGATTCATATCTTAAGTAATTATATTAGTGTTTTGTGAGTCTAAATTTTCTATTTTTTGCAATTTTTTCATGTTTTATCACAACACTGTTTTTAATAATTAGAAAGATATTTTGCAGTAACATTGTGCTTGAATTGTTAGATTTAAGTAAATGAGTTAGCAACTATAAGAAATTGAAAACATTTTTTAAAATCAAGATTTTGCAATTTTTGTACAATTGCTGCAGATGAAAGAGAAGTTACAACATTTTTACACAAGCATGCATGCCAACACATTTCCCTTCCCTAATATAAGGTAGATTTTTCTTAAAATATTCATTGGGCTAATCTAAATTTCAGATTCAGTGATTCTGGAATTCTTATTTCCAGAGATATATTCCTCAGAATATTAATAAAATGTGAGCCTATTGATGGTGAGGATTATCTCATTTTTCTATTTTTCATTCTAAGCACATAGTGCCATACTTGGCACAAAGAAAGTAGTCAATAAACTGTCTGTTGATTAACTGATTGATTGAATGGTATAAGAACATAGATATTCTTGGCAAATTTACGTTTTTAATTAATGAGGTTATAGTTAGATTACAGCAGAAATGAAGGTTAAGGAGACTTGCATATTTTGAGAAAAGAATGGCTAATTTGAAAATTACAATGAAATATGACTTTTCATGGCTTCCATCTCCTTCTCCCCCTCTGAGCAATGTCAAGGGAATATAAAACTCTTTACAAGTTTTAGGAAATTTAAGCAGAAATGTTTTTTAAAGAATATTGTAACTTTAGGCCATTTTATACATGAGTTGCTTCCTTAAACATGTTTCATAATCTTGAATTTAAAAAAAACACTTAATTTTAGTATTAAGGGAATTGATATTATGATATTAAGGTGATATCCACATATTAAGATAGTTACTGGGTTTTAAACACATATTACATTTTGGAGCCCATTGTAATCTGTACATTTTTTCTCCTTACCTTTTTTGTCTTAATAAAATTCATATAGATTTTTTTAGTCTCAAATTCGAGCATACAAATTTATTTTATTTTATTTTGTAATGACTCAGTTTTCCCCATTTCCATGTTATCTGCTAATTTGATAAATTCATTTTCCGAATCTATTAATACATCATAGGACAAAGCGAGAATCCATGTTGGGAAGTGCCATCATAAACCCATTTTTATGAATGATATCAAATCTTTACTACTTTTGAATCTGGCTGTTTCTTAATTTTCAAGTTTACTTAATTATTTAATCATATAACCCATATTTTTAGATTTACTAAAATATGAAAAACTTTGATTGATATTTTGCTAAATTTTAAGTCATTCACTCTATAAAACTATATAATTTTATCAATGTTAAGTCATTCACTCTATAAAACTATATAATTTTATCAATGTTCCAGTTTTCCAATAGCTTTTTTTTTTTTTTTAAAGGACATGAGTTATCTGGGAAGAGTTATTATTGATTAGTCTTTTTGACTGTGACATAATGTTCCTTTTCTATATGTTCATTAATAATTCTGTTATTAATTCCAGCAGAACAAGGAAATATTTGAAAATGTGTAAGTCTTTTAAATCTTCTCTTCATGATGTATTCTGATGAAAGTGGATATCTTCAACATAAAGATCCAACTCACTTCCAGTTGATCAATGATGAACAGAAACAACTACACCCAGAGAAGGAACACTGGGAAGTGAATGTAAATTGTTAGCACTACTGTCTATCTACCCAGGTTACTTATACCTTCGAAATCTAATACTTAATGTTCAACAAGAAAATGGTATTTACACACATATATTGTATCTAGGTTATATTGTAACACATATAAAATGTATGGGATTGCCTGTCATCAAAGGGATGGAGTAGAGGGAGGGAGGGAATAATTTGGAAAAATGAATACAAGGGATAATGTTGTAAAAAAATTACTCATGCATATATACTGTCAAAAATTATAAATAAAATAAAAAAATAAATCTTCTCTTCATTACTATGAATATAGCAGCTTCTTTAATCCATTTCCCATATAGCATTACCTTAATTTTGCTGGGCATCATGATCGTTATTCTCTCCATGCATTGCAACTTAACAATGTCTTTCCTAAAAATCACTTCCTAGAACTCAATATATTAAATTGAAATAGGGCATGATGAATACGGAATTTGAAGCATTAATTTATTTTAAATATATTTATACTATGCATTAATATATATATATACATATATATTTATATTAATATATTCATTTTCAGATGACAGTTGTTAAAATTACCATAAAGATGACCATTAGGCAAAAACATGTAAAGATAGATAAATGAGAGATAATCTTTTCATAAATACTTCTAATTATCAGTTCTTTTGCAGATGCAGAAGGTATCATCCTTAATATGTTCTTTGTATTTTATTTGAGTTTTATAATACTTTTTTAAAATTTTATTTTTGTTTTTTTTGTAGCAGAACAATGCTAAGTCCTCTTCTATATAATTCTTCAAATACTTGAAAAAACTATCATTTTATTGATCAATAATTTTAATAATTATTTATTATTCTCAACATCATAGGTTATATCCTCTTCAATTCTCAATGCCTGTAAAAATTTTTTTTTCCAAACTGTGTGGCATATATACCTACTGGCCTATACACAAACACCCTACCAATAAAATTATAGCAGAAAATATGCAGGGTGACATGGAGGCCAAGATTAAAATTATGAACTATTTTCAAAAACAATTTCTAAATAACTCAGTTTTCCATGGAAAGCAAGGGAACATATTTTTAAGTTTTGGGGGGCATTTTACAAAAGTCATATGCTATCACTGGGCTACAGATAAAAGGAGTGGAGCTGCTTAGCAAACAAGGTTTGACTGCTGAGTCTCTCTTAATTCCCCTTCTCACTCTAGTAACAGGAAGAAAGGGTCTGGAATTTGTGGAGAGAGAAAGAGCTTCATGTGATAGTACTTTTCATATCCATTTGTTGTCTTCCTTTAAGATGCTCTGCAATATGTGTGTACACATCACCCCTTTTGTGTTGGGGTCACAAAAGCTCTTTTATGCTTTCATTTCATGTAACTCTAATACCTAGCACTTTTCATTCTCATATTCATATGCTAGTCCCTGAACCTTTATCCTTTCAGAAATGAAGGACAGACTAGTTAGAAGAAACTGAAAAGCCTAATGAAAAATCTTCATCAGGGCCTGCTACTGAGTAACTGTATAGTATATCCAACTGTCCTCATATAAGCTAACAGCTTTATTCTTCAATATACAGAGGCAAATTTAATGTACAAGAAAATATGCTGAATTTGAAGTCAGAGAGCTTGGCTTTAAATTCTGGCTTTACCAATTGGGATCTTCTTAACCTTAAATAAGTCATCTAATGTCACATTTTCATTTAGTTAAAGTGTAAAATTAAAAAAAAATGGAACTGCATTAACTTTAAACCTCATCCAAGGGCAGCTAGTTGGTATAGTGGATAGAGCAGCAGATTGGCCATGCCTACCTAGCACTAAAACTTGTGGGGTGCAGCAAAGCAGATTTTAGAAGAAATTTCATATCTCTTGATGCTTATTTGCATAAAATAGAGAAAGAGAACTGCAATGAATTAGGCTTGCAACTAAAAAAGCTAGAAAAAGAATGAATTAAAAACCCCCAAATACCAATCTTGAAATTCTAAAAATAAAAGGGGAGATTAGCAAAAATGAAAATAAGAAAACTAATGAATTAATAAATAAAACCAAGAGTTTGTTTTATGGGAAAAAAACACAAGATAGATAAACCTTTAGTTAATTTGATTAGAAAATGGAAAGAGAAAAATCAAATTGTTAGTATCAAAAATAAAAAGGGAGAACTTTGCAATGTCAAGAAAATTTAGAGTAATAATTAGAAGTTATTTTGCCCAACTTTATGTCAATACATTTTATAACCTAAGTGAAATGGAAGAATACCTACAAAATTATAGATTGCCCAGATTAAAAAAAAAAGAAGTAATACATAACTTAAATAGTCCCAGTTTAGAAAAAAAGGTATAGAACAAGCTATTAATCAACTCCCTAAGAAAAAATCTGCAGTCAGATGGATTTACATGTGAATTCTACCAAACTTTTAAAAACAATTAAATCCAATACTATATAGACTAGTTGAAAAAATAGGGAAAAAAGGACTCCTATCAAATTCTTTTTATGACATAGATGTGGTACTGATACCTAAACCAGGTAGGATGAAAACAAAGAAAGAAAATTATAGATAAATTTCCTTAATTAATATTGATGCAAAAAAATTAAAATAAAATATTAGCAAAGAAATTACATCAAGTCATCCACAGGATAATCACCATCATCAAGTAGAACTTATACAAGAAATGCAGGGCTGGTTCAATATAAAGAAAATTATTAGTATAATTGACTATATCAATAACCAAACTAACAAAAAACTGTATGATTATCTCAATAGATGCACAAAAACCATTTGATAACATCCAACACCAATTCCTATTAAAACACTACAGTATAGGATTAAATGGATTTTTACTTAAAATTATCAGGAGCAACTATTTAAAACCATCAGCAAGCATCACATGTAATGGGGACAAAGTTGAACCATTCCCAATAAGATCCAGGGTGAAAAAAGTTTACCCACTATCTTCACTACTATTCAATATTGTATAGAAATGCTAAATTTTACAATAAGAGAAGAAAAAGAGATTAAAATAATTAGAGTGCATAATGTGGGAAGCAAATTATCACTCTGCAGATAATGTGATGACATACATACTTCCAGAATCATAAAGAATCAACTTAAAATCTACCAGAAACAATCCACAACTTTAGCAAAGTTGCAAGATCAAAATAAATGCACAAAAATCATCAGCATTTTTATATATTAACAACAAAGTCCAGCAACAAAACATGCAAAGAGAAACTCCTTATAAAATAACTGTTGATAATATAAAATATTATCTAATATCTAATAGTCTATCTGCTAAGGCAAAGTCAGGAACTATATAAACATAATTACAAAACACTTTCCACACAAATAAAGTCAGATCTACACAACTGGAAAAAATATCAAGTGCTCTTAGTTAGGCCAAGCTAATATAACAAAAATGACATTACTACCTAAATTAATCTCCTTATTTAATGACATACCAATCAAAATTCCAAGAAATTATTTTACAGATCTAGAAAAAAATGATAAAGTTCATCTGGAAGAACAAAAGATCACAAATTTCAAGGGAATTAATGAAAAAAAAAAAAAGGCCAATGAAGGTGGCTTAGCTGTGGCAGATCTAAAACTATATTATAAAGCAGTGGTCATCAAAACCATTTGTTACTGCCTAAGAAATAGAGTAGTTGATCAGTTGAATAGATTAAGTTCACAGGACAGAATAGTCAATGATTATATTAATCTAGTGCTTGGCAAACCCAAAGACCCCAGCTTTGGGGATAAGAATTCACTATCTGACAGAAACTAATGAGAAAATTGGAAACTAGTATGGCAGAAACTAGGCACTAACCCACACTTAACATTATATACCAAGATAAGGTCAAAATGGGTTAATGAGCTAGATATTAAGAGTGATATTATAGGCAAATTAGAAAAATATAGAATAGTTTGTCTCTCATATCTGTGGAGAAGGAAGGGATTTCTTATTGAAGAAAAACTGCAGCTCATTATTGACCACAAAATAGATAATTCTGATTATATTAAGTTAAAAATGTGGAAGTTAAAATGAATCTTGACTCCTCCTCCCAGAGACTGGGCTTGTGGGTGGGCTTGTGAATCTCCTGAAAGTCAATTTCCTGGAAGTTCATGAGCAGGCTTTTCCTTTCTTCCTTATATATGATCTCTAAAGGTGTGAAATCTAATGTGTGAACCAATGAGTGAACTCCTTTAAAGATATGAACTCCTTTAAAGGTGTGAACTAAGTACATTACCTTGTCTCAAGTTCTGGCCCATAACATCTCCTTTTAGGATCAGATCAATCATACTGAACCATGCTAAATTAGATAATTATATCTATTCCAGTGACTTAGCACCTTGTAAGAATCCTAACAGACAATATTAGAAGAGAAGCAGTAAATTGGAAAAACATTTTTATATTCAAGGGTTCTGATAAAAGCCTCATTTCTAATTGACAACTTTATAAGAATTCACGCCAGTTTTCAATTAATAAATGATCAAAGTATATGAACAGATAATTTCTAGATGAAGAAATTGAAACCATTTTCTGTCCTATGAAAAGGTGATCATTATTGATCAGAGAAATGCAAATTAAGACAACTCTGAGATACCACTACACATCTGTCAGATTGATTAAGATGACAGGAAAAGATTATGATTAATGTTGGAGAGGATGTGGGAAAACTGGGATACTGATACATTGCTGATGGAGTTGAAAACTGATTCAACCATTTTGCAGAACAATTTGGAACTATGCTCAAAGGGTGACCAAAATGTGTATATCCTTTGATCCAGTAATGTTTCTACTGGGTTTATATCCCAAAGAGATCTGAAAGGATGGAAAGGGACCTACATGTGCAAAAATGTTTGTAGCAATCCTTTTGTAGTGGCAAGAAACTGAACCTGAATGTCCATCAGTTGGAGAATAGTTGAATAAGTTATTGTACGTGAATGTTATGGAAAATTATTGTTCTGTAAGAAACGACCAGCAGGATGATTTCAGAGAGAGCTAGAGAGACTTACATGAACTGATGCTAAGTGAAATGAGTAGAACCAGGAGATCATTGTATATATCAATAAGAAGATTGTATGAATATAAATTCTGATGGACCCTGCTCTTTTCAACAATGAGATGATTGTGGCCAGTTTCAATGATCTTGTGATGAACAGAGCCATCTACATCCAGTGAGAAGACTGTGGGAAATGAGGGTTGTTCCCAACATAGCATTTTCACTGTGCTTGTTGTTGTTTGCTCACATCTTATTTTATTTCTCTTTTTCTGGTTTGATTTTATTTTTCTTGTGTATTAAAATAATTTTATAAATATTTATGTATAGATTGGATTTAACATATATTTCTACCATGTTTTTCATATATTGGACTACTTGTCAGCTGTGGGGGAGGGTGAGGAAAGGGGGAAAATTGGAACACAAGGCTTTGCAAGGCTTAATGTTAAATAAATCTCCTTGCATATGTTTTGAAAATAAAAACTTTAATTTAAAATGTATCTATCATCAAATCTAAGATCATATGATAGAGAACATGGAATAGAATTATTTTATTTATATTGTATGCTTTAGATTTACTTTTTTAACCTCTGTAAGCACCAATTTCCATATTCTTAGCAAGCAAATCACTTTGACAGATCAGCAAAGTCTCCCAAAGGAGAGATGGGAGGAAGGATGTTTAAAGTCAAATCCACCACTACCACCTTGAAAACTATTTCCCTTCATGGGGAATTTAAGATCCTTGGGGATAACATCATCCTCTAACCTAGATCTGCTTCTAGCCCAGGTCCCATATCTAAAAATTTTTGAAAAAAGCATGTACATTATCACCATTACCAACAATGACTAATTAACATAAAGATTAACAAACAGGAATCCTCAAAGTGATAATATAACATATTATAAGTCCTTATAATCATCAGTCAGGCAAGCAAATCAAGGCGTAGGGCCAACAATCTTCACCAATAACCACTGTACTTTCTTGTCAGTCTAGCAAACTGAAATTTCATGTGTGTTATCTCCCCATTAGGCTTGAGACCACAGACTGTCTTGTGTTTCTATCTATAACCTCAATGTTTAGTAAAATTTATTTTCTGTTGCAAAGAATAAATACTTAATAAATGCTTCATTTATTCATTCATTTATGCATTTTTATCATTATTTATTGTTACTTTTAGAAATTTTGAATAAAGTATGATATAAAACATTATTCAATAGATCATTTTCTGAAAAATGATTGGAGCATTTTTCATTTAAAGAAAATAATTGTTGAAGTATAAGAAAGTTCTAAAGGGATGACATAAATTCACACTTTATTATATGTTTTATTGCCTTTATCTGAATAATTGTTTCAGCATAGTTTATATCTTTTAGTAAAACACCATTGCCCCCACCAAAAAAAAAAAATTAGGATAAGAAAGAAGCAGACAAGTGCAAAAAAAAACAAAACAAAACAAAACAAAACAAAAAAAAAACTAAGGAGATATATTCCTTACAAATGTTTTTACAGTGGATAAATCAATTTAGAAAACATGTAAAAAGACAATAAAAATAACTATATTTTAAGAAGTTGTTTCAGGGGACAGCTAGGTGGTGCAATGGATAGAGCACAAACCTTGAATTCAGGAGAATCCGAGTTCAAATCTGGTCTCAGACACTTAACACTTCCTAGCTGTGTGATCTTAGGCAAGTCACTTAACCCCAATCACCTTGCAAATAAATAAATAAAGAAGAAGAAGCTGTTTCAGGTTTCTTCTATTTATAGATAGACCAATTCTCAAAGTGGGGGAAATATTTGCTGTCGATCTTAAATCCTCTGTTAGAAGTAACCTTAATTTGGTTATATTAATAATAATCATCACAAGGATGATGATACTATTACATAGCTCTTTAAAATTTAAAATGTGTTGTATATTTAATTATCATCACAACCTTGTGACTTATATTCTCTAATTTTCAAATATGTAAATGGAAACTTGAAGATGTGATTTGCTCAAGGACATAGAGTCAGTAAGAATTTAGGATGGGATTTGAACTGAGGACTTTACAATTCCACATTTAGCATTCTCCACTGTGTCAGATAGCTTGACACACATAGCCTTATTACAACAGACCATAAATGTTCCTTTCTATACATTGTGCTGGCAGAGTCATTAGTTTTTATAGCATGTCAGTCAGCTAATCTTCGTTATTGAATTGAGGCTTTTTTGTTGAAGTGCTACAGACTCAGAAATGTTAGAACTTAATTAGTCTAAGGGTTATGTACTTTAAAATTCTCCCTCAGTTAGGCAATGTCCAAATCAGACAGATTGCGTTTGAACATTTTGAAGTAAATTGAATTCTGTAGAAGAGTCACAAACTTTAAATTCAAATCCCAAATATGATAATAAAATGATGGGGTAGTAAATTACTTCTATGATCCTTTTATCTTATTATCTATAAGCACACTATATATATATATATATGTATATAAAGTCAAAGATTGTCTCTTTTTTTGCATTCCCAATATTTATCACATTTGAAAAAGAAATCAGTTATTTTTGATTATTTTGATCAAATTTTAATTTGATCAAAAGATTAGACATATTTCTTAAGCAAGACAGTCTCAAATGAACCTAGATTGAGATAGTTTCTTTTAAAAATATTTATTTATTTAATATTTTTTCTTAGTTATATTGAAGATATTTTTACACTTATTTTTAAGAGTTTTAAGTTCCAGATTCTCTCCCTTATCCCAACTTACAATTAAGAAACCAAATGTGAAGTTATGCAAAACATTTCCACAAAGTCAAGTTGTGAAAGAAAATATACATCTCTCACCCTAATCAAATGAAAATCCTCAAAAAAAAAGTTCAAAATAAAGAGAAAGATAGAGAGAAAAATTGAGAATTCTTTGATCTGTATTAATACTCAATCAGTTTCTTTTATGGGTATGGATAAAATGTTTCATCATAAGTTCTTCAGAGTAGTGGGCAATTGAACTCCTGAGAATAACAAAGTCATTTACAACTTGTCACCCCAGAATAATGTATTACTTTGTACACAGTATATTTCACTTTGTTCATTGGAAGACTTTCCAGGTTTTTATTTTTCCTGAAAGTATCCTGCTCATCATTTTCCAGAGAACAATAATATTCCATCAGAGAAACTTGCTTCAAAATATTTTTTAACAAATGCTTTTGCTAATTGTATTCCTGCCCCCTTTATTCTCCTTATCATTTTCCCTGACCCTTCTCAAAAGTGATTTGCTGGTTATCTCTCCTTCCCCCAATATTCCCTCTCTTTTATCACACAACCCTCTTCCCATATCTCATTCCCCTCTTATTTTCCTGCAGGGTAAGATAGATTTCTATACCCCTATTTAATATGTATGTTATTTCCTATTTGAGCCAATTCTGAAGAGATTAAGGTTCATTCATTTACCTTCTCCTCCTCTTCTTCCCTTTCACTGTAAAACTTTTTCTTGCCTTTTTTATGGCAGATACTTTGTACCATTTCACTCTTCCTTTGCCTTTCTCCCCTCTTATCCCTTAAATTAATTTAAAAAAAAAATCTATTATCCCTTCATATTCACACCTGTGCCCTGTGTCTACTCAAACTAACTGCCATAATAATGAGAATATTCTAATGAGTTACAAATAATTCTCTTCCATGTAGGAATGCAAACAGATAAACTTTATTAAGCACCTTATGTTATCAGTTTCCTTATTATCTCCTTATGGTTCTCCAGAGTCCCATATTTGAAAATTAAATTTTCCATTTAGCTCTGATCTTTTCATCACAAACACTTGAAAATTCTGTCTTGCTGAATAAATACCTTTTCCCCTGAAGGATTATACTTAGTTTTTCTCTGTAGGTGATTCTTGGCTGCTGTCCCAGTATCATTGTTCTCTAGAATATCAAATTCCAAACTCTTGGACCTTTAATGTAGAAGCTGCTAAAACTTGTGTTATTCTGACTATGGCTTCACTATACTTGAATTGCTTTTCTGGATGCCTGTAATATTTTCTCTTTAACTTGGTAGTTCTGGGATTTGTCTATAATATTCCTGGTAGTTTTCATTTTGCGATCTCTTTTAGAGATTGGTGGATTCTTTCAATTTCCATTTTACCTTCTAGTTACAGAATATCAGGACAGTTTTTCTTTATAATTTCTTGAAAAATGATGCCCTGACTCTTTTTGATCATGACTTTCAAGTAGAATAATTATTTTTAAATTATTTCTTCTGAAACTATTTTCCAGTTCAGTTGTTTTCCTATGAGACACAGTTGTATCTAGTTTTTTTTCCCCATTTTTTGGGTTTTGTTTTATTGTATCTCGATGTCTCATGAAAGTCAGTATTTCTCATTTGTTCAATGTTATTTTTTAAGGATTTATTTCTCTCAGTGAACTTTTGTATCTCTTTTCCTAATTGGCCAATTTTGCCTTTTGAGGCATTCTTCTCTTCATTATCTTTTTATATTTCCTTTTGCATCTCTCTCAAATATTTCCCTAATTTTTCCTCCCTCTCTCTTGATTTTTGAAATCTCTTTTGAACTCTTCCCTGACCTGAGACCAATTGTATTTTTCTTGGAAGCTTTGGAGGTAGGAGCTTTTACTTTATCATTTTCAGTGTGTGTTTTGATCTTTCTGGTTACCATAATAAACTTTTAATAGTGTGAAATTTTCTTTTTTTGTTTTCTACTCATATTCTTAGCCTATTACTTTTTTTTTTTTTTTTTTTTTTAAACTCCGTTAAAGTAGGGCTCCATTTCCTGATTGGAGGAAGCACTGTTCCAAACTTCAGGAGTTTTGTGCAGCTATTTTCAGAAATCCTTTTAGAAATTTTGCCACAAGCTCTTTTTTCTGTCCTAGAGCTATTAGGTGTATTCCCACCCCACCGTAGCTATATTATCTAGTGTGCTGGCTGGTTTAGTACTCTGCTGACTACTGATCAGGGGTGCACTGGAACTGCATACTAGACTCCCACCTCATTGCCTCACAGACCCTCTCCAGTGATTTTCTGTGTCTTCTTTGGTGTCCCTGAACTGAGAGGTCCAGAAGTCTTCAGTACTGCTGCTGATTCAGAGGTCCCTCCTTGCTGAAGCTAGAGTCTGAGTGGGAGCTAGAGCTTGAGCTGGACCTCTGCTGGGATTGTGTGCTAGATTCTTACTCTGGTTCCACAGACTTTTTCTGCTGACCTTCCAGATACTCTTTTGTGTCTCTGGGCTGAGAAGTCTGAAAGCTACCAGAATTGCTGCTGATTCATTAGTTGGGCCTTGCCTGGCCTGAAGCTGGATATGGGGCTGCATGCTGGACTCCCATCCTGGTGTCATAAAACTTTTATGCTGAGCTTCTAGGTTTTCTTTAGCTGGAAAATGTTCTCTGTTTTTTTTGGGTCTTCTTATGCTCTAAAATTTATTTAGAGTCATTATTTAAAGGGATTTGGAGCAGTTTGGGGGATAGGTTGAGCAAGTTCCTGCTTTTTTACTCTTCTCCTCTGCTTCTTACTCTGCTTCTCCTCAGTTTATTGAATCTAGATTACCTAAAGATTTATTTATTGATAAAATCTTATCATTTAATAGCAGATAATTTAAAAGAATAAAATAATCAGATCAAAATGGGTCCATGATTTAGGCATAAAGAGGGAGATAATAAATAGATTAGAGGAACAGAGGATAATCTACCTCTCAGACTTGTGGAGGAGGAAGGAATTTATGACCAGAGGAGAACTAGAGATCATTATTGATCACAAAATAGAAGATTTTGATTACATCAAACTAAAAAGTTTCTGTACAAATAATACTAATGCAAACAAGATTAGAAGGGAAGTAACAAATTGGGAAAATATTTTTAAAAACAAAGGTTCTGACAAAGGTCTCATTTCCAAAATATATAGAGAACTGACCATAATTTATAAGAAACCAAACCATTCTCCAATTGATAAATGGTCAAAGGATATGAACAGACAATTCTCAGAGGAAGAAATTGAAACTATATCCACTCACATGAAAGAGTGTTCCAAATCACTACTGATCAGAGAAATGCAAATTAAGACCACTCTGAGATACCACTACACACCTGTCAGATTGGCTAAGATGACAGGAACAAATAATGACAAATGTTGGAGGGGATGTGGGGAAATTGGGACACTAATACATTGCTGGTGGAGTTGTGAAAGAATCCAGCCATTCTGGAGAGCAATCTGGAATTATGCCCAAAAAGTTATCAAACTGTGCATACCCTTTGACCCAGCAGCGCTACTACTGGGATTATATCCCAAAGAAATACTAAAGAGCGGAAAGAGACATATATGTGCCAAAATGTTTGTGGCAGCTCTTTTTGTTGTAGCTAGAAACTGGAAGATGAATGGATGTCCATCAGTTGGAGAATGGTTGGGTAAATTGTGGTATATGAAAGTTATGGAATATTATTGCTCAGTAAGAAATGACCAGCAGGAGGAATACAGAGAGGGTTGGAGAGACTTAAATCAACTGATGCTGAGTGAAATGAGCAGAACCAGAAGATCACTGTATACTTCAACAACGATACTGTATGAGGATGTATTCTGATGGAAGTGGAAATCTTCAACATAAAGAAGATCCAACTCACTTCCAGTTGATCAATGATGGACAGAGGTAGATACACCCAGAGAAGAAACACTGGGAGGGGAATGTAAATTGTTAGCACTAATATCTGTCTGCCCAGGTTGCATGTACCTTCGGATTCTAATGTTTATTGTGCAACAAGAAAATGATATTCACACACATGTATTGTACTTAGACTATATTGTAACACATGTAAAATGTATGGTATTGCCTGTCGTCGGGGGGAGGGAATAAGGGAGGGGGGGTAATTTGGAAAAATGAATACAAGGGATAATATTATAAAATATATATATATATATATAAAATAAAAAAAATTAAAAAAAAAAAAGATTTTAAAATAATAAGATTTTCTCAAAAAAGCTAAATCTCCCCTTTCTAGTGGAAAGAGGGATGGCTCAAGGCTAAGCAAAAATCAGGATTAACCAGAGGCCAAGTACTCCTTTTCTGGGAATTGGACAAAGGTTAACCATAGTTTAAGTTAAGTTTTCTTTTCTTAGATTGGACTAGAATCTAAATTGAGTTATAAACCCTATTAAGGAACATGGTGGGTGGTATATAAAGGTAATGGAATCTTATTGTTCTATAAAAAATTATGAACAAGCTGGTTTTAGAATGTCCTAGAAAGATTTATACAAACTAATGCTAAGTGAAACAAGCAGAACCAGGAATCCATTGTACATAATAACAGTAAGAATATGTGATGATCAACTGTGAAAGATTTGGTTCTTCTCAGTGGCTCAGTGATCCAAGGCAATGCCAATAGACTTTGTTAAGAAAATGCCACCTGTGTCCAGAAAAAGAGCTATAGAGATTGAATATAAATCAATACATACCATGTTCACTTCTTTTTAAATTTTATATATCTCCCATGAATTTTCCCTTTTGCTCTTATTTTTCTCTTCCAGTGTCATTCATAAAGTAATATACATTAAAAATAAATAAATAAACAAAAAAAAAGAACATAGCGGGGTGGGATGACTTGACCACTAACCACAATTTTCTCTTTCTAATTATACTGTCTAGTTACAAAAAATACTACCTAAAAGAAAGGACTTCTGGCATAGAATAAGAAATTCTGGGAGAAACTGACTATTCAGGTGACCTCCCTTGTCTAGCTGAATTATATTCAAAATAAGTTTCTGCCCTTTTTAATTCTTCTTTTTTGTTATAGAAATAAGGTCTGTACAGCACTTCTTTTTTCTGACCTCCCAATAATCAAGTGATCTGATTTTGTATTCAAATGCTAATTTTGCAAATTATATCACAGATGTCCCAGTAATTTTGTCCTCAGTTTACTTTTTATTTCAGATGATCAATTTTTAAAAACTATTTGACCATCCTTAACTCAACTGTCAAAATTAGATTTCTAAAACACATATCTAACCATGTTGTGCAGCTTCTTAATAAATTCTAGTGGATTCCTATCACCTCTACCATCACATAAAATTTCCTGTTTGTTATTCAAAGCTCTTCTAGCACACTACTACTTTTCATTCTTCTCAACTATACACTAACCTCATTCTTCTTCCTCCCATTGCACAAACCCTTCGATGTTGTGATATTGGTTTCCTTTCTATTTCTAGAACAAGAAATTCCATTGCCTGATTCCAGGCACTTTCACTCCTTGCCCCACTATTGGAAATCCTTCCCTTTTCATCTCCATCTATTGTCTTCCCTAACATCCCTCAGGCAAAATCTCACCTTCAATGAGAATCCTTACCAATCCTTCTTAAATCTAATATCTTCTCACTATCACTTATTTTAATTCTATTTTATAAAATTGTTTTTACATAGTGATTTTCTTCTCTTTTAGAATGTAAACTCTTTGGGGAAAAGGATGTTTTCACTTTTATTTTTGTCTCACCAGTGCTTAGCAGATTATTTGTCATCTAGTAGGTGCTTAATATTAATTAAGAAAAAAAACAAACAAACAAAATTTTGTCTATAAGATAAATACTTTCTTGGGAAGTTTCCATGTTTGTGTGGTTGGGTTGGGTGGTTAATTTAGATGCCTGTCAAAAATGGTAACATGACATATGTAATAAGACAAACTCCCTGAATGAACAGCCAAGAGGCCTATAATTAAGTTAATAGCCCTGTAAAAAGACAACCTGGGGAAGCTTTGGGAGGTGTAAACTTGATATCCCTGGTCTTAGAAGAATTCACATCAATATCTTCCAGATGGTAAGATGACCTCTTAAAAATCGAAGAAAAAAAAAAAAAAAAAAGGAACCCATGGAAAGAAAGAATTCTGCCTTGGGTCGTTTGAATACAGCTAAAATAGTTGTAATAAAATCTGAAGAGTCTTTGGAGAAAACAAGGGAAGTGTGTTATCAAAATTGTGTCAATATATTCAAATGCATGAAGCATATCTAAAACTGTATGCTATTTCGGGATTTTATCATTCTTATCTTATCTATTGAAGAATTTGACAAATATTAAAATGTCAAATTTGAAATGGTTATTAATCCCATAAAACACATGCTTAAATATTTATCATACCATTTTTCCTTAGTAGTAAATTTTAAATCAGAATCAATTTATTTTCATTACAATGTAACATTTCTGATCATGGCATATTTCATCCCATTACCAGAGTCATTGATTATCTGGTTTAGACCCCTTTGATTATTCATAGTAAAATGATAATTATTTAAGTCCTTTAAAATTTTTACATGTTTTTAATGACATTTAAGTCCAATATCCATTCCTTGATCCCCACCTTTCCCCAAAAAGAAAGAAACTGTGTTTGCTTTTGGAAGAATAGGTGGTATAGAATTTATAATTCTTACCTCAAACTATATGCCATATAGTGGAAAGAATTGCATTAAACCAATCCTGATCTTCATGATCAGGGGAGGAAAGAAGGAAGGTTCACATAAAGAAAGTGACAATGTATTGAAAGGATAAATGGCTGTTTCCTGTCTACATTAAAGACAAAAGGAAAGGAAATGGATTTACAATATATTAGGTTATAATTAAGTTATAGGTAAAAGATACAGCAGCCCTCTTTGATCTTATAAGCAATTAAATTGGAAATAGTCAAAAAGTTATGGGTAAGAGAAGAGTTTTGGGGTCTAAAATGGATAAATTGTTCTAGCTCTAAGTCTATAATCTATAATAATTGAATTTAATATAACTTAAAATTTCAATCTGTTTCTTCAAATGAAAATGCTATGATTAGTTCAGCTATAGTTTTTATATTTTCTGAACATAATATGTTCTATGGCATAATTCTAATGAAGAACAAGAATGTTTTCCAAAAGACAGGTAACATATTTTAAGGAGAAAAATTTCATTTTTCAGTGATAAGAATATGCTAACAGCAATCAGCTATTTGAAAGCTAAAATTTTCATAAGGAAAGTATTTATATATACATATGTAAATAGATAGACAGATATAAATATAAATAAATATATAAATTAACACACAGGACAAGTTGGTACAGCCTCACTTTTTCCATCCACTCATACACACCAAGACTAGAACTTATGTTTTTAAAAGCTGTGAAACACTTGTTTTGAATAACTTCTCCATGCAAATTCTCTACTGAATAACAGCTTATCTGTTTAGCATTTAATGAAGCTTTGGGGATCCAGTGACTAACTATACTACAAAATAATCTGTGAAAGATCCATATAATTAATGTCCACCAGGCGGTATATATGCTATGTTCAGATGAGAGAATAGTTGCCAGAAATGTCTTTTATTCTCCATTATACTGTTTATTTGCTTGTTTTCAGAGCTCAGTTATATCTCAAAGATTCACAAATTTTCAAAAATATAAGCAGACTTTATTATTGCTGCTGCTTTTTTAAAAAGTTGCACAACAATAGCATTTAAATAGTTGCAAATAATAAAAAGTGAGAGTCTACAAAACTTTTATAGTCCTCTTACCCTGGAGACTTGCAAATAGTAAAATGGATACATACAATCAATACTTTTATTTTAATCACCCAACAACAACAAAAAATGGCTAGTGTTAGGAGAAGATTTAAGATCACTTCAAATTAATTTGGACATTTATAAGGAATGTTTAGCTTGCTGATAAGAAGGTTGAAAATTTTTTAAAAAAGAACAAAGTTTAATCATAATCACAATAATAATATTAATAAAGACTTTCAAGGAAAGGAAAATATTGGCACATTGAGATGGAAAATGATTTTTCTATGTCTCCATTGAGTACAGAAGGAAAGGAAATGAGTTTAATTTACAATATATAAAGGATTTAGGCTAGAAATATGGCAGCCCTCCTTGACCTCAATGGGCTGTTAAACTGGAAGCAGTTAACAGAAGGGTGGGTGAAGGGAGGTATTGTTAAATATCCTTCTTTTGAAGATATTTTAAAATAAGATAGAATCTCAGAAGTGTGACAAGTAAAAAATTTGTTCCTTCCTGAGGGCACAGACATGAGCTAAAGGTCAATTTCTTTCCTACCCTTTGACTACCATTATATAGCCCACTCAAAAGAAAAAGGCTTTAAACCTTTCTTGCAATCTACACACAGGAATAAGAAAAGCTGCTAGTGTTTTAAGTCTTCACCAGTCTTTCATTTACTTCCTAATCTCATAAAAAATATTCTTGGGATCCACAGGAAGAGACATAAAAATAAGGAAGCCCATAGTTTTATTTATTTATTTTTTAAACATGGAGCTTTTCCAAACATTTCTCCTGCCTTCAACCCCTTCTCTACCTCAATTACCTCCACCCAGAAAGTAAATGCAGGGACTTTTTTTTTTTTCTTTTTGGTGAAGGTGGGGGTAAATTTAATTACATAAATGTGTTTTCTTCAATGAAATGTATTCTCCTTTGAGGGTGGGGGCAATTTTGTTTTGGTTGTTTGTTTAGACTTTTATTTTTTGTTTTGTTTCACCAGTCCTAGTCAAATGTCTGACATACAGTTTCTACTTAAGTATTAAGCAATTAATTTACAAAGAAACCAGGAAATGTTTTTCAAGGAAATTTAGAATTTTGATCCTATATTGCAACATTTCTAAATGCAAACATACAAACATATATATCTATATCTATATGTATAGATTATAGATAGATCTATCTATCTATCTATATTTATATATCTATATATCTAATTTGTTAAATCTTTTGTATTCTACAGAGCACTCAAAGGAGTTAGTTAAAAAACTTTGACTGAAAACATTGAAAGAGATTAGGAATAAAATTAGAATTTTGAGTAAAATCTCATAAGGAAAATATGTGTCATAGAACAGAAACTAGATATACCTCCAAATAAGTCAAAGACAGAATGAACTTAAAAAAAAATAATCTTGAGGGCTAAAACTCTTTTTATTTTTGTTGTTGCAAGTCTGGCACCAAATATTCATCCTGACATATAGTAAATCTCTAACAAGTGTTTACTGAATTTAAGTAAATAAATTTTAAAAATGCATTTGTGTCAAAATATTGTTCCAAGAAGTATTAGCATTTGATCAACATGAATCTAATAAGTTTCTTTCAAAATAAAAATACTGCAATTAATTTAACAAAAATGTTTATTTGACATAAAAATATTTATAACTGGAAGCAATATCAAGTGCAACAGCTTACTGCATTTTTTAAAGTATAATTTTCTCCTTTATAAATATTTGGACAGCTGAGTATAATTTTAGTTCATCATGTATTTCTTTAAATTAATGTTACTGTTTCGTTTGGTATATACCTTACCTGTATTGTTTATGAATCAATACCCAGCAAGACCCAAAACTGGCACCAATATTTTGAACTATAGGTACTAAAATAACTGAGGAGAAGAAGTGAAAAATTAAAAATTGATTGTTATCATTTCCTTTTTCTCTGACCACATCTTATTTTTGCTCCACATAGTAATTTGATCTGTTCATTTTTGTACAAGTTTGTTAAGAGTTGTTTATAAGCCTTAAAATGTAATAGAAATATGAAGTATTATTACTTTGTAATTTTTATGCTATGTAACAGCAAACAACACATTTTCAAGCACTGTAACTTGATCACACTATACCCTAGAAATCTGAAAAATATTCAACACTTCTTCCAGGAATTAATGAATTTCACTTTTTAACCTTTCTACAATTCTGAAGCAGAGAAAGTTTCTTCTCACTTATGCAACACATGGCCATGGGCTTACCATGTATATTAATACAGACCAGTTTCAATATAGAAAGCTACAATCTAAGTATCCTCTCTTTTAATGTCGTATTCCTACTGCAATTCTTTTTTTCTCTCCAGCTGTGTACAATCTTAGTAAATTATTCTTCTCAAATAGCATGGACTATTGTTTAAAACAAAATCTAACAATGCAATAGTCTAACATTCTATAAAATGCTTTTTACTGAGATGCAGAAATCTTGAACTCAAGAAGTGGGCTCAGAAGCCTACTTTATGTCTCATAGAAAGACAATTCCCCACATAGAATAACTTCTAGTGATAGCAGAGAGTAAAGCTCAGGTATATTGTAGTTTCCTGTGTTTCCTGTTGTTCCTTTTGTATTCCAGCTACAAGAACCATATGAGGCATCATTTTATCCCTCTAAGAGACATACTGCTCAGGAAAATCTTTTCAAAAAAGAAAGTTAGTTCCTATTGTATGTACAAGTCAAAAGTTAATCAGTATTAGGACAATGTGCAGAATTCACAAGTCAGTGAATTTAACAAAAGAGGAGGTTGATTTCTCAGAAACACAGCAAGAATAAATGCCAACGAGATGTAACCTTATAAAAATGAAACCATTTTATTTTTCATTTTAAAATGTATTTGATCAGTCAGTCTTCAGGATATAGTCTGGGCTTAGACATCCACAAAACTGAGATGCTAAGATGTTGTGCCCAGGCTAGGAAAGTATAATATGAGAGTCAGAGTGAATCAGGATGCTCGGTGAAAACAGTTGTGTCTGGGTCAAAGAAACCAAACCGAAATACTGCTGACCATACTACAGCCCCCAGATTCTCAAATTTAGTGTTAATTTTTAGGCAACCTCTAGAAAATTCCCCATTTTTTAATACAAAAATGGATTATATAATCAAACTGGCAAGGAGTTCCCCATCTTTGGGTAGTAGGCAGATCTTAGAACTCTTAATTATGGAATAAATGTAAAGTAACTTCTAAGGTTGATACTGCTCATTAAATCATCCCATTTAGAAACTTGTATTGATGGCCATACTGTCTAAGAAATTACCGCAAATTTAAAACCCAACTGTCAGGAACAGTATAGTATAAAGAATTGGCTAAATGAGGCAGTCTGCTTATTTCTTCCTTACATTCCTCCAAAATCATCATCAAGCACCAATAGGCAAGGGGAGGCCAGAGGATATAAAACTCTCCCTCATAGCTGCTGCAATTAAAAGATTCCACTAAATATTAAAAAATAAAAAAAAATTAAAAATGTTGAATTTTAAATAAATTTTTCTTTTATATGTCAGTTTAAAATGGTGATTCCTAAGAATTACAACTAACCAAATGATCTTGGGTCCAATCATGGATTTTTTTTTAATTCATAAATTATCATTTATTATTTAATTTCAATAACAAGTTAGAAAAGAGTGGGAACATATTCAAAACAAAGATGGAGAGGGAGGAGGGAGACTTTCATTTGTATCTGCTCTGATCAGATTTGATCTGATTTCTGAGCCTTGGTCCAGGCACACAATAAATCACACAATAAAGTGGAATTCTGGATGCGGTGGGGAGCTAGAATTTTAGGAAAACATCAAGGGATGGCTGAAGTTACACATTCAACCTAAGGTGGTGATGTGATTCTCTTTGTACTTACAGCACTACTGCCTTTTATAGAACTGAAGCATAGAAGTTTGAAAAGTTCCATCACACACATTTCAGCTCTTACAAAAATTCTCATAAAGTCTTTTCATCACCTCTCTTATTTCTTGTATTTTGCTTTTAGTTTCTTTGAATATGCATCCAACTTCTAGGAAGTCTGCTCAAGAGCTACTATTTGCTCCTTGAATAAAGTGATCAGATCAGATAAGATTGAAGTGCTTCATACTTCTGGTTTAAGTCCTTTATATTTCTACTAATGTTTACTGCAATATTTTTCATTTCTGAATATATCAAGTTGGTTTGTTCATATTTTGCAGAAATTTATAGTCTTCACTGATGGCTGCCAGCTTGCTTGACAGATAAATGGCTATTTTGGAGAACATGTATAGGAAGAGGGAGGGGTGTGAGGTCTGCCTCAGTGAAATCCAAGGCTTTCTCAGCCATATCTCTACCACTACATTGTCTAGGCCAAGGAAGGAAGATAAGAGAGATAATGGAGGAGGGGAAAAGGGGAAAGGAAAGAGAAAAGGAATGGGGAGACATGAAAGGGGATAAGAAATGAATCTTCATGCACATATTTCAAGAAAAGTTTTCCTGCTCTATAAACTAAATAAAATAAATATAACAAGGGAAAATATTAAACAATTGCTTAAAACTAAAGATATCCACCTGCATCAAAATGTGTGTGAATTATCTAATTCATCATCTTCTAATATTGTCTCTAATATCATTTTACCAAGATATGTTCCAATGTCCTGATATGTAGCAAACAGGTAGAAAAACCTGTCACCACTCCAAAATCTTAATGGCTAATCATAACATCTCAGATTTATGGACAAGTCTGCTTTCTAAATCATCCTACAATGTAAAATTAGGAGTTCAGGAATCTGGTTCACAGGAGCCAGAATGCTAAAACTATGCAGCAGATGAGAATTCGTAAAAGGGAACAGGCCACATCAAAACAAGATCTGGGGAGACCAGAAAAGTAGCAAGTATGTAAAAAAGAGAGAGAACCAGAAAAAATGTAACAATTAGAAAACTTGAACAAATAAAACAAAAGAAGATTGTTTTGCCTTTGATGTGTGTCTCTATGTAGCTTCCTGCAGATTGTGAGCTGGCTAGAGCTATAACCTTTGCTTCATCTTGAAATTTAAAGGAATTGGTTTTCTGAGATTCAGAATACTGATGGTTAGGACTAGAATCTGATTTTCCCAATTTTCACTCAGCTTTTGGTTCTATATTCCACACAGTCTCTACTTGATAAAAACATGCCCATTCTCCACTTAAATCCATCTTTCTTTTCAAACTTTTATTCTGGAGCTTTGGATACACTTAGCTCAGTGAGAGACTGAATATATGTCAAGATTCCTTTATCACCTCAAAAAAATGAGAGATTCAAAAAATAAACTTTGAAAATTTCAAATAAAAATATGGAAACACAGAAATTCAAGGGAATTTGCCATTTAGAGTTCACAATTGGGATGTGGAAGAAGAAAAACATTTAATACAAGGAAATGAAAAAGCTTATGCTAATGGATAATAGAAGGTCAGAAAGGAATTCTTGAGGTAGAGATTAATTCTAAAACAGATAAAATTAGATCCCCTCCCTCCATAAAAGAAAATGCTATGGTCACAAGAGACTTCAGAGTGAAGGAACAGATTAGAAATAAGGCTAGAATTTGGAATTAAAAGCCAATAAGAAAATATGTCTTAGGAAAATAGAAGTCAGATATAACTACAAAGACAGCAGACAGAAAGTCCTCATTTATATACAAAAGCACACACATGCAAAATCATGGCAGCATTTATTTTTTGGTGGCAGCAGAATATTAAAAATAAAATATAAAGATCTAGTAATTTGGGGACTGACAAAGTTTGCCTTCAATTGTCAACCAATAAATAAACATTTATCAATTATATACTATGTACCAGATACCATAATAAACATTGAAGATATAAAGAAATGCATGATAGTCACTGCCCTTCTAAAGCTCAGGATATTTTGGAAGAGACAACATGAAAATAACAGTATACAAACAGGTTATATACAGAATAAATTAGAAAAAATAATTTAGGCCAGGTGAGAGAGATCAGAAGTGATTTAATATAGAAGGTAGGATGTTATCTAGAACTAGAATAAAATTATGGAAACAACGGGGAAATAAAACATCAAAAACAGATGAAGCTTTGGGAAAGCCATTGGGAATGTTAACAGTTGAGCGATGAGTGTCTTGTGCAAGGACTTTTTTTCCAGGATTGTGGGATTGGTGTGATACTAGGAAAACTGCACACTTCAATATGTGCTTCAATAAGCACATTAATAAAGTGAACAAAAGTTCTAAAAATATATCAACAGATGCAGAAGCTTTTGACAAAATATGGCATCTATTACTATTTAAACAACAATTAGAAAATATGGGGAAATGGCCTTTTTTTTAAAAATGAGCAATAAAATAGCTCTAAAATCATGATCTATAATTATATATAATGGAGATAGATTCCTTTCAAATAAAATTATAGGTTAAAACAGGATATCTATTGTTACACTTCTATTAAGCATAGCACTAGAAATATGGAGTACAAGACAAAGAGAACAAAAAGAATTTGAGGAAAATAATTACATTTTGTGGATGATATAATGGAATTCAAAGAAATATAAATATTCAACTCTAAGAGTAATGGAAATAATTACTCCAGTAAATTTTTAGCATATAAAATAAATCACACATATAATCAACATTTATAATATCTATAAAGCCTAGTGGAGAGAGGTAGAAAGAGAAATTCCATTAAAATATCCACAGAATGTTAAAAAAAAATTGAGAATGTAGGTGCCAAGATATCAATTGAAACTATATAAATACAAGTAACATTTTACAGAATTATAGATCTAAATACTGGAAAATATTAATTGCTAATATCTAGAATGAATAAGTAAAATATAAATGTCAATAACACTTAAAGTAATATACTCAGTGCTATACTAATCAAACTTTAAAGACTTACTTTACAAAACAAGAAAAAATATGATATACATAGATAAAAGAGCTAAGAACAAAGAGGAAATGATGTAAAGTTAAACTATAGGGATCCCATCAGTACTAGATTTCCAACTATATTATATAGCACTAATTCTCTAGATAATTTACTGGAGCACTTTATTGCTAGAACATATTAAATATAAAAATATTTGCAGCAAGTTTATGTGATAACTATCTTGTTTTCTAAGAAATTGGGATTTATATATCCTCTTATGGGCTAGGAATTCTGCAAAACAATCTTGTGAAGTAGATAATATCTACTTATTTACTTATCTAGCTATCCATCCACTCATCCATCCATCCATCTATCCATCCATCTGTCTATCTGTTTACTATTTATTTCTTTTTTATTTTATAATTGAGTAAATTGAAGCAAACAAAGATCAGACAACTAGTGAGTGGACAAGACAGATTTGAAATTTGGTCTTCTTTACTACTGACCCAATGTTCTATCCATTACATATTCTAGCTTCTTCAGTTTACAAGATATGTAAGAAATCAGTTTAATTTTATGATACATTTAATTGATAAATGTGTAAGGATATGACCAGACAACTTTATTTCTTTGTTTTTAGCTTTTTTATTTTCAAAATTTGCAAAATTTTGTGTCCCAAATCTTCTGTTCCTCCTGTCTCTATCCCTTATCTTAGACAAAAAATAATCCACACACACACACACACACATATTAAACATGTGCATTTCTTTTCTACAGATTTCCACATTTATCATGCTGAACAAGAAACAGATCAAAAAAGAAAGAAAATAAGAAAGAAAACAAAAATCAAGCAAAAAAGTGAAAGTACTATATGGTTATCCACATTCAATTCCCTTAATCTTCTTTCTGGGTAGCTTTCTCCATCACAAGTCTATTAACTTCATTGTTAAATAGAGCCATGACCATGAGGATTGATTACTGCCTGATTTCTCCAGGCCTTTCTGAATCATCCTGCTTATCATTTTTATATAACAATAATATTTCAAAACATTCATATACCATAATATATTCAGCCATTTTTAAACTTATGTGTATCCACTTAGTTTCCAGTTTCTTGCCACTACAAAAAGGGCTGCTGCAATCATTTTTGTGGATGTGGGTCCTTTCCCTTTTTTATGATCTCTTGGGATACAGGCCCAGTGGAAATACTGCTTTTTCTTGCCACTACAAAAAGGGCTGCTGCAATCATTTTTGTGGATGTGGGTCCTTTCCCTTTTTTATGATCTCTTGGGATACAGGCCCAGTGGAAATACTGCTGGATCAAAGGATATGCACAGTTTGGTAACCCTTTGAGCATCGTTCCAAATTATTCTCCAGAATAGTTGGATCAATTCACAATTCCATCAACAATCTATTAGCAGTGCCCCAGTTTTCCCACATCCCCTCCAACATTTGTCATTATCTTTTCTTGTCATCTTAGCCAATTTGAGAGGTGTGTAGTGGTACCTCAGAGTATCTTAATTTACATTTATCTGAACAATAGTGATTCAGAGCACCTTTTCATATGATTAAAATGATTTCAATTTATTCTTCTCAAAATTGTTCATATTCTTTGACCTTTATTAATTCTAGAGTGGCTTGAATTCTTATAAATTTGAGTCAATTATATATTTTAGAAATGAGGTCTTTATCAAAACCTTTGAATATAAAAACGTTTTCACAATTTATTGCTTCCCTTCTAATCTTGTTTGCATTAGTTTTGTTTGAACAAAACCTTTTTAACTTAATATAATCAAAATTATCTATTTTGTATTCAATAATGAGCTCTAGTTCTTCTTTGCTCACAAGTTCCTTCCTTCTCCAAAGATTCCAGAGGTAAATTATCCTATGTTCTTTTAATTTGTTTATATCATGCTTTATGTTTAAATAATAAACCCATTTTGTCCTTATTTTAGTATACTATATCTTAGTATATATATACTTAGCATATAGTGTACTATATATCTTAGTACACTAAGTATACACTAAGTATACTTAACTTAGTGTTGTGTGGGTCAATGCCTAGTTTTCCCTTTACCCAGGAGTTTTTATCCAAAAAGCTGAGATCTTTGGATTTGCCAAATGCTAGATTATTATAGTCATTGACTATTTATTCTGTGAACCTAACCTATTCTATTGATTGAATACCAAATGGATTTGTTGACCACTGCTTTAGTTTTAGGTCTGGCATAGCTAGGCCACCTTCATTGGCATTTTTTTCATTAATTCACTTAAAATTCTTTATATTTGTTCATCCAGATGAACTTTGTTATTATGTTTTCTAGATCTATAAAATAATTTCTTGGAAGGTTGATTGGTATGTCACTAAATAAGTAGACTAATTTAGGTCATTTTTATTATATTCTCATGGTCTACACATGAACACTTGACATTTTTCCAATTAATTAAATCTGACTTTATTTGTGTGGAAAGTGTTTTGTGGTTGTATTCATTAGTTCCTGACTTTGCCATGGCAGATAGACTCTCAAATATTTTGTATTATCAATAATTATTTTAATGGAATTTCTCTTTGTATCTCTTGCTATTGGACTTTGTTGGTAACATATAAAAATACTGATGATTTCTATAAATTTGTTTTGTATTGTGCAATTTTACTAAAGTTGTGAATTGTTTCTAATAGTTTTTAAGTTGATTATCTAGGGTTCTATAAATATACCTTCATATTATCTGCAAAAAGTGATAATTTGGTTTCCTCATTTATATTATTTTATATTATAGATATATTATATATATAATATATATATTATATATTATAGATATATTATATCTAATTCCTGTAACCTCTTTTTCTTATCTTATTGTCAAAGCTTATATTTCTAATACAATATTGAATAGTAAAGGTGATAGTGGGCAATCTTGTTTCACCCTTGATTTTTACTTGGAATGGTTCTAATTTATTCTCATTACATAGGATGCTTGCTGATGGTTTTAAATAGATGTTATTGATCATTTTAATGAAAAGTCCATTTATTCCTGTGCTCTCTAGTATTGTTAGTAGGAATAGATGTTGGATTTTTTTAAAATTATTTTTCTTCATTGTTTGAGATAATCATATGATTTCTATTAAGTTAGTTATCAATATTGTCAATTATATTAATATTTTTCCTGATACCCAATTAATCAGAATTTATGGGCTAAGTCTTACTTGGTCATTGTGTATATTATCCTGGATATAATTTGCCATAATCACTTTGTTAATATTTTATTTAAGGTTTTTCATTAATATTCATTAAGGAAATTGGTCTATAATTTTCTTTCTCTGTTTTGATCCTACTTGGTATAGGTAGCAGTTCAATATGTGTGGTCATAAAGGGAATTTGGTAGGAATCTTTCTTTTCCTATTTTCTCAAAAAGTGTGCATAAAACTGGCTTTGCATAATTGTTCTTTAAATGGTTGATAGAATTTACATGTAAATCCAGCTGTCTCTGGACATTTTTTTCTTAGAGAGTAAATTAATTAATGTTCAATTTCTATTTCTAAAATGGACTATTTACATAATTTATTTCCTCCTTTGTTAATCAGGGTAATCTATATTTTTGTAATTATTCAATCATTTTACTTAGATCATCAGATTTATTGTCATACAGTTGGGCAAGATAGCTCCTAATTATTGCTTTAATTTCCTCTTCATTTGTAGATCATATTTGCTTTTCATTTTTGATCCAAGCAATTTGATTTTCTTTCTTCCTTTTTCTAATCAAATTAACTACAGGTTTAGCTATTTTGTTGGTTTTTCATGAAACAAATTCTGTTTTGTTTATCAGTTCAATAATTTTCTTACTTTCAATTTTGTTAATTTCCCCTTTTATTTTCAGTATTTCAAATTGGATATTTAATTGGAGATTTTTAAGTTGTTCTTTTTCTAGCTCTTTTAGTTGCATTTTCAAGTAATTGGTCTTCTTTTCTCTATTTTATACAAAAAAGCATTTAGAGAAATAAATTTTCCCCTAAAAAGTGCTTTGACTGCATACCATAAATTTTGTTGAATTGTCTGTTCATTGTCATTCTATTGGATGAAATTATTGATTGTTTTTATGAATTTTTGTTTCATGCACTCATTCTTTAGGATTAGATTATTTATTTTCCAAATTATTTTTGGACTATTTTTTCTGATTTTTTAGTATATGTAATTTTTATTGCATCATGATCTGAAAAAGATGCCTTTCTCCATCTGATTTTAAGATTTTTATGTCCTAACACATGGTCAATTATGTAGGTTCCATATGCCACTGAGAAAAAGTATATTTCTTTCTGTCTCCGTTAATTTTTTTTTCCAAAAATTATATCTATTTTTTTAATATTCTAATTACCTCAACTTCTTTCCTGTTTACTCTGTAATTTGATTGACCTATTTCTGATACAGTGAGGTTGAGCTCTCTGACTAGTAGTTTTATTATTTCTTCTTGTAGCTAGCTTAGCATCTCCTCTCAGAATTTGGATGCTATACTACTTGGAGAACATGTGTTTAGCATTGATATTACTTTTGGATGGAATTATTAGTTGTGTTTATTGTTAAACCTGGTCATTCTTTAGGATTAAATTATTTAGTTTCCTATTATTTTTGGTCTATTTTTACCTGGCCTTTGATTATAGGTAATTTTTATTTCACAATGATCTGAAAAACATGTAATTACTATTTCTGCCTTTCTGCATTTGATTTTGAGCTTTTTATGCCTTAATATATGATCCTTCCTTTTCCAAGCTGTTGACTCTCTCATGCATATCTTTCATTTCCTTTCTCATGTTTTCTTCTACCACTCTAATTTGCCTTTTAATATCTTTCATGAGCTCTTCCACGAAGCCTCTTTGTGCCTGAGACCAATTCATATCACTCTTTGAGATTTCCTCTGTGGATTCTTTGTTTTTGTCTGAGTTTGAAGTAGCTTCCTATGGTCATAGTTCTTTTCTGTTTCTTATTCATTGTCTTTTCCTTTTCTTTTGTTATTCATTTCTCTCTCTCTTCTCTCTCTCTCTCTCTCTCTCTCTCTCTCTCTCTCTCTCTCTCTCTCTCTCTCTCCTCTCTCTCTCAAACTTTTATCATTGAGATCTTTTTTGGGGTAAAGAGGGTGCTAATCCCAGGCTTCCTTTGATGCTCTCAGCCTTGATTTTGAGCTCAGGGGGCTTCTTATATTTGCAAGCAGCAACTTTGCCTATACTTATCAAGAAATAGCCTGATTTCCCAGAATTTGCCTTTTGAGCTGGGACTGAAAGCTACCCCATTGATTTGCTCCTCTACTTAGCCAGGATTAGTGGTTTTTGTTGATTTGCTGTGATTAAGATTCACTCACTGGCTTTCCCAGAGTCCTTCTGAGCTGGGCTGAACACCCTTTTCACCCCGTAAGACTAATTTTCTTAAAGTTTTTCCAGTCTATCTTGAGGTGGAGAACGGTTTTGATTCTTACAGTCTGTTTAGAGGCTTAGTTTCATGTGATTTTTTGAGGGAGATTGGGAGAGCTCTAGAAGTTTATTGGTTTTGTTCTGCCACCTTGAGCCCATCCCTGGACCCTAATGCATGATCAATTTTTGTGTAGGTTCCATGTACTCATATATATATATATATATATATATATATATATATATATATATATATATATATATATATATATGTATATATATATGTATGTATATGTATATATATATATGTATGTATATGTGTATATATATGTATGTATATGTATATATATGTATGTATATGTGTATATATATACATACATATATATACATACACATATATACATACATATATATATACACATACATACATACATATATATATATATGTATGTATGTATGTATATAACTTTTCTAAAATTCTATATATCTCCCTTAACTTCTTTTTTATTTATTTTGTAGTTTGATTCAACTAGTGCTCATAGAACACGTTTGAGATCCCCAACTAGTATAGTTTTGCTGTGTATTTCTTCTTGTAGCTTTCTTAACTTTTCCTCTAGGAATTTGGATGCTATATCACTTGGTGCATATATGTTTATATTGATTTTCATTATCTATGGTATCCTGTAGCAAGTATAATTTCCTTCTGTATCTTTTAGTTAGATTTATTTTTGCTTTTGCTTCATCTGAGATCAGGATTGCTACCCCTGCCATTTATTTTTCTTCCACTGAAGCATAATAGATTTTGTTGCAACCTTATACCTTTGCTCTGTATGTATTACTGTGTTTTAAATGTGTTTCTTTTTTTTTTATTTAGAATTTTTTTCCACAGTATATATGCATGAGTATTTTTTTTAATAATACTATCCCTTGTATTCATTTTTCCAAATTATCAGCCCCTCCCTCCACTCCCTCCCCTTGATGACAGGCAATCCCATACATTTTACATATGTTACAATATAACCTAGATACAATATATGTGTGTAAATACCATTAAATGTGTTTCTTGTAAACAACATATTGTAAGATTCTGACTTTTAATCCAGTCTGCTTCCATTATCATTTTATGGGAGAGTTCATCCAATTCCCATTCACAGTTAACATCACTAACTCTGAATTTTCAGTCTTCTTATTTTTTCCCAAGTTATACTTTCCTCTGTTCTTTCCCCCTTTCCCTCCTTCCCACTGTTTTTATTCTAGCCACCATCTTCCTCAATCAGGTCTCCCCTTTTACATCCCTTCCCACCTTCTTGTCTCTTTCCTTTTCTGTTCTCTGTTCTTTTAGTTTCCTTTCTCCTTTTCCCCTCCTACTTCTCTATAGGGTGAGTCAAGTTTCTCTATCAAACTAAATATGTCTGATATTCTCCCTTTGAGCTAAATCCAATGATGTTAAGATTCACACAATATTTATCCCCCTCCCTTTTTCCCCTCAATTAAAATAGTTTTGTTTTTACCTCTTCATGTGATGTAATTTACCCCATTTACCTCCCCTTTCCTCTTCTAACAGTATAGTCCCATTTCTACCCCAGTTTCTTTTTTTTTTAATCATGAAAATAAAATCAAATTATATCTATACCCTCTAACTATATCCCTAACAAAGTATATAGTTCTTAAATGTTTCATCTTCCCATATAGGGATATAATCTTTTTAACCTTTAAAAAACATATTTTTCCTTTCCTTTTTATTTTTTATGCTTTTCTTGAGCTTTGTATTTGAAGATACATTTTTTTCCTTTAATCTCTGCTCTTTTCATTAAAGAAAATGCCTGTACTGTCCTTAGGATTTGAGGCCTGTTATTCCCTATATCTATAAAAGCTATCTCTAGTCAGAGTTCTTTATGCTTTTTTTTTTTTTTTTTTTTTGCTCGTTTTTAATGGTTGAAATTCCAAAGGGGATATTGTTCCAAGCTTTGACTACAGGCAATATCATCTTTACACTGCCCTGGAACTAGTGCTGACACCTTTCTTCTTGTATTGGGAAGCTCTGGCCAAGTCCTGCATTACTCAAGGGTTCACAATTTGCCTTCTGTACTTGCATTGGAGGTCTCACAGCTTGTCTGCTGATGCATTGGCTTCTGAACTAGGATAAAGTAACAATGCTTGTGTATTTTGGGTAAGGGTACCAGTAGATTTTCCCCAGCATGGAGGCTTCTCCAGCTTGGGTCTCCACACTACATCTTCCTCCCCTGTTGGATTGAGACAGAATTTTCCTCAAGTTCTTCCAAACTATCTTGTGATGGAAATATGCTACACTCCAAATATTTGTGGTTCTGTTGCTCCAAACCCATTCAAAAGCTTGATCTGGTGTCCAACTGACATAAGCCAGGAAAAACTCAGACAAAGATTTATCTGCTCTCTGCTATCTTGGTTCCACCCCAACAATTTTCAAAGTAAGAAACAAAGACTACTCACATAGTAGTATGTGAGTATCACATAGATAAAAATATAATTGCAATAAATCCCTAATGTTTAGAAAAATATTAATTATGGTATTTCTAAAGTTTTATATAATACTCATTTAATTATGAAATTATCAAAAAAGGGAAATAATAATTGTTAGAGATAGTTTAGGAAAATATATATATTGAAGGACTTGTTATTATACACAGTCATTTAAGAAAACGATCTGAAATTATCCACTGAAATTACTAATCAATGCAACTCAGTTGACTTAGCTTTATAATTCCTCAGTTTATAATTTTTTTTTAAGAAAAGGAATAAGATGTTTATGTACGTGTATGTGTGTGTATTCGCATGTGCATGTATGGGTGTTTGAGTTGCAGGGTTTTTTGGGTGTTAAAACAAAATATAAACTAAAGGGATATATCAATCAATTATGAAATATAAATGTGATTGAATTATTCTATTTCAAGAAATAATATTAATAGATTTAGAATTCAACAGAATCATAATGTTTTAAATTTACATATAAATATATATATATATATATATAAATAGTGTAAAATTAATCACTTTAAGATCTTTTATAAACTGATGAAGAATGAAATGAGAACTAGGAAAGTGCATATACTTATAACAGTGTAAAAGACAAATAACACCGAAATCTGTAAGTATTATGACAAATACACTACTCAACCATTTTTACAGAGAATAGATAATGAAGCACACTGTCCACCACCTGCCAGAGAAATGAGAGGTTTAGTGTGGCAAATGAAATGAATGCTTTTGTATAAACATCATGGGACAACTTGTTTTCCTTTCATTATACATATTTGTTTCAGAAAATTTGTTTCTTTTCTCTCTTTTTCCCCTTAAAGAGAGGCAAAGTGAGAACAACTAAACAAATATTTTGATTAATTAATAAAAACAGTTAAAGTATAGTTTAGATAGTTACATGACATTTCTGATATGTGTACTTTATTGTTATATTTTATTTTAAAAATAAAGATTCATTTTAAAATTTCATATGATCATAAAGTAAGCATTGTTAAAAGCATAAAGTAAGATTGTTAAAGGGGAAAATTGGGGGAATCTTATAAAATTGGGCAAAAGGTTATATGTCCTTTTCAAAAAAAGTCTTGAAAAGAGAATAACTTTTCTAAGTTGTAAATTAGAATGGAATAAACAAGTTAATAATTTCAAGAGAATATAAAAAAAAATTTAATAGAAGGTCAACAGGCAGGCAAAATAGGAGGGGGGGTGTACTTTATATCAAAAGCAATTTACTTTGAATAAAAATCCAGAAGAGTTCACTTAAAAATCACTCAAGCATCTGAGCTGCCTAGGGGCATTAGCTGGTGGAGTGAATAGAGTGCCAGGCCAGAAGTCAGAAAGACTCATTTTCTGTGTACAAATCTAGCCTCAGACATTTACTAGAAATGTTATCCTTGGAAAGTCACATAACATTGTTTGCACAGTTTCCTCAACTGTAAAATGAGCTGGAGAAAGAAATAGAAAAGCACTCCAGTATCTTTCCCAAGAAAATCCCAAACAAGATCACAAACTAAAATGACAAAATAATAGATGACTAAATAATAAATCTGAAATCAGTGACCAAAAAGAAAAGCCTGGTTCTATTAAGAGAGACTAAAAGGAAAGGAGAAAGAATCCACAAAACATCTCCAGGAAAAAAAAATCTCACAATTAAACTTGTAAAAACCTAACTACAATTGAGAATTTTTTAGTGAAAGAAAGAATACAAGTATCCAAATAGTTGATAAATTGACATAAGATACTAATGACTTAAAAAATTACCAAGAAAACTTCAAAGAGATAATCTTCTCTTATGATTAGACATTGGGAAAATGAGGTTCATGATCAATTGATATGATGACATATATCTAAATTATAAATCATATGGCCATGTGGAATACAACTTTCTGCAAAGAAAATAAAAATGAATATCATAGAAGTAGACAAGGACATATGAACAATCTATAACATATAATCAAAAAAAGAAATCCTTCAATAGAATTAGAGTAAAATATTTCATCAAAGAATAAGAGAAAGACAAATAATATAATTAAGAATGAAAACTAGATAACCATAGTACTTCATTGTGTCCTGGCTTTGTCAACAAAAAAAGAAAAGAAAGACTACTACAGGATGTTGTATGTCTCTTCTGGGTAAAACATCCCCAGCCTAAGGATGAATAAGTTTCAACCTGCTTTATTAGAATTAACTTAAAATCACAAAGGTGACAAGTCCATTTGAGCATCTATTATTACCATATGATTGCCATCAATATGATATAAACTAAACAATAAATAAAGCTGTTTCTCTAGATTGCCTCGTTTGTCCCCATATACTTTATTGATAAAAGCAAGAGATCCTTTAACAAATCAGTAATGTAGAAATTATGTTAATAATATTATATGCTTCCATATGAGGTAAAAAAAAGACACACACACATAGAAAGGGAGACAGAGAAATACCTTGTTTATGCTTATGTTTACTTTTACATAAGAAAAGAAAAGACCACATTGCTTTCTTTGGTATATTAAAAAAAAAAATCAGGCTTCTCTATCACTACCAATTCCCCCTATATTCAAATGGTTTTTATTCTAAAAAGTCAATGATATTTTGAAGAACTGAAACTGATTAAGGTTTCTGCCTGTTAAAAAGAAATTTCCTTTGATCATAGTAAGGCATAGTCAAAATGAGTTACTCTTCCATTCCTGTCAGGAAAATGGATTTATATGGTATTATTTCCAGCTTAATAACTTTAAGAATGAGACATCAAAATGAAAAGATTAATTTACTGGTAGCAACAAAAGACAATGAAGGAATTGATAATAGTTTAAATTTGATTGACTTTCAATGCATGTCTTTCCTTTATGTGGCTTAATAAGGTATGAAAAGGTTTTTCAAAAATCCCCATAACAAACTATACTTTCTCACAAATCACATCAAGTATTATAAGATTAATCTTTCCATATCATGATCAGTATTGGAAAGACAATTGAATGTAGTTAAATTAATGTTGTCCTATAAAAATGAATGCAATGAGAAGAGGAAATGGTTTGAAACAAGTACATTTTTTGCTCTATTAAAATTACAGTAAACAAATCAATGAAAGAGACAAAAAGATACATTCTCCTAACAATAAAATAGCAAAGGTTGCCCATACATTAGCTTTAGCAATTACAAACAGAAAGCCAATTCTTGAGCTACTATCTAATTTTAATTGAAAAATAATTCATTTTTATTTTCTCAATATTTAAAAGGAATATTTTCAGCAATTATGGATCATAATTATAATGAATTGTGGTACAAATAAGAAAGAAAATAATCCTTATTTATTTGAACAAAATATAATGTGGTTATTACTTTAAATTTAGTTTTATTTTATTAAATACCAGTACATCAGCACAAAAAGTGTTTTGAGAATGCAGCACCATCCAGTGTAGAACTATATCAGCATAGAACTGATCATAGCATTCCAGGAGAAATCTGTGGGGCCTCTGAATCATGGCAACAGTGGTAGTTTCCAGACCTCTCAGCTCACAGATACCAAAGACAGTTTTGAAGGTCAACATGGCCTTCATGTTGAGATGATGAGAGGGGAGCACAGTCTAGTGCAGATTGTGCCCCCAAAGCCCCAAGTCTGTCAAAACACAAGAGGATTCTGGAAACTACTGAACAGCAGAGGATGTTTTCAGAAGTTTTAGACTACAGCCAGTATGGGGGTTGAACAATTAGTCAGAAGGACTAGTGCTTTTTTCTAGCACTGAGACAGGATTCTCAGATCCAGATCACAGTCTTAGGTTTCAGTCCCAGAACAAAGAGAAGTACTAGCACACTAGAACTTGCAGGATAACACAAGATTTTTAAGCTTTTATATCAAAGGATTGGAGAGCTTGGAATATGATATTTCAAAGAGCAATGAAGCTAGGACTATAATTTAGGATCACCTATCCAACAAAACTGAGTTTTTCTTCAAGGGAAAAATGGATCTCCAGAGAATTTTCAATAATTCTTGATTAAAAACAACAACAACAAAGAGCTGAATAGAAAATTTGACTTTCAAATACAAAACTCAAGAGAAACGTAAAAATGTAATCATGAAAGCGAAATAACAAGGCACTTAATAAGGTTAACCTCTTTACATTCCAAAATGAGAAGATGATACTTGTAATTTATAAGAACTTGCCAATTATTAGAGCAGTTAGAAGAATTGTATATAAATAGCGGGCATGGGTGTACGTTGAATGTGAAGGGATGATACCTAAAAATAAAATTGAATACTGAGGGAAGAATATACTGGGAGAAAAGGAAAGAAAAAATAAAATGGCATAAATTATCTGACATCAAAGAGGAAAGCAAAAGCTTTTACAATGAGGGGAGAGGTGAGAGACAGTGAGTGTACTTTATTCTCATAGGATGAGCTTAAAGAAGGAAAATTTTGTACATGTGAAAATGAGTATAGAAAGTCACACACAAGAAAGTGGGAGCAAAAGGGGATGCTGGAAGGCAGGATTCTGTTAGAAGGCCAGATTGATTGGGAGTGGGGGTAGTAAGAAGCAAAACACTTTTGAGGACAGACAGGATGAAAAGAGAAAGAGAAGGCAATAAGTTGGAGAGATACATGTAGCAATAGTAATTGTAAAAGTAATTGTAAAATAAGTTTTTTTGTATAAAATTCTCATTTTTAAAAATATATGGAACTGAGTCAAAAATTCATAAACATAAAGAAGAATCATTCCTCAATTGATAAGAGATCAAAATATATAGACAGTATTCTGATGAAGTAATCAAATCAATAGCTGTATTTTTAAAAAGTTCTATTCTAGAAAGTTCTGAAACAAACTCTGGGAAACCAGATTATTTTCTTAAAAGAGCAGGCAAATCTACCTCCTGCAAAGACAAGAAGCCCCTGTGTTCAAAGCCAAGGCTCAAAGCTGCACAAGAATCTTAGGACAGTGCCTCCTTTACCCCAGGAGCAGAGCTCAAGTATAAAAGTAAAAAAGAAAAAGAGGAAATACCAAAAGAAAAAGAAAGAAAATAAGCAAGAAATAGAAAAAGAAGCTTGATCATAGACAGCTACCATGATGAGAGACCAAAAAAAAAAAATAAATAAAAACAACAACAACAAAACAAAACAAAAACAAAACATGAACAAAAAACAAACAAACAACAGCAACAACAACAACAACAACAACAACAACAACAACAACAACAAAAACTCAGAAGAGGACAAAATGTCCACAGGAGAATCTCAAAGAGTAATATGAATTGGTCTCACACTCAAAGAAACTTCTTGGAAGCTCTCATAAAAGAATTTAAAATGCAAATAAGAGAGGTAGAAAAAAAAATAAGAAAAGAAATGAAAGGTATGCATGAGAAAGTCAACAGCATGAAAAAGAAAAGAAAAGAGAAAGTCCAAAGAAAACAATTCCTTAAAAAGTATTATTAACCAAATGAAAAAGGAGAGACAAAAGCTAAGTGAAGAAAATCACATGTTAAAAACTAGAACAGGGCAAATGGAAGCTAATGACTTTAGAAGATAAGAAGATTCAGTCAAAGCAAAAAAGAATGAAAAAATGGAAGAAAATATGTCATAACTCATTTAAAAAAAAAGCTGACCTAGAAAATAGATCTAGAAGAGACAATTTAAAAATTATTGATCTATTTGAAGGTCATGACCAAAAAAAAAAAGAGACTAGCTAAAATTCTACAAGAGATCATTAAGGAAAACTATCCCAATATTCTAGAAAGAGAGGGTAAAATAAACATTGAGAGAATTCAGCAATCACCTTCAAAAAGAGATCCCACAAGGAAAACTCCAAGGAACATTGTTGTGAAATTCTAGAACTACAATCTCAAGGAAAAAATACTAGACAGCATGGTGATAAAGAATGCTTTCCTTAAAATAATAAGCAGTATCTATCTGAAAAGAACAGCAAGTATTATTTGTAATAGAGAGAAGCTGAATACATTCCCAATAAGATCAGGGGTGAAATAAGGATGCCCATCATCAAAACTATTATTCAGCATCATTTTAAAATGTTGGCTTTAGCTTAAGAAAAGAAAAAAAAAATTAAATAAATCAGAATAAACAATGAGGAAATAAAATGATCTCTCTTTGCAGATGATATGTTAATATACTTAGACAATACCAGAAAATCTTTCAAAAACCTACTGGAAACATTTCATAGCTTTAGCAAAGTTGAAGGATATAAAATAAACCCACACAAATAATCAGCATTTCTATATATTACTGACAAAGTTCATCAGCAAGAGATAGAAAGAGAAATTCCATTTAAAATTACTGTATATAAAATAAAATATTTGGAGGTCTATCAGCCAAGATAAACCCAAGAACAAAACACTTCTCACACAAATCCAATTTGTATCCAGAAAAAAGAACTAAAGAGACTGAATGTAAATCAACATATGCTATGTTCACTCCTTTTTTCTGTTTTTTTAGTCTCTTCCATGATCTTTCTCTTTTGATCTGATTATTCTCTCCCAACATGATTCATAAAACAATGTTTATTAAAAATAAATAAATTTACTAGATAATTTACCCCCCAAAATTATCTTTATATATAATTGGAAAAAGGAAAACACTATAAATGGGGAAAAATAGTTTTACCTATAATTGAGAGAAAAGTAAAATACTAAATAATAAAAAAAGGGAAAAAAAGAAAGAAAGAAAAGCAGTATATTCAAATGAAAAATTGCTATCTTTCTCTTCTCCATAGGTTCCACAGAGAAAAGAGGGACCTTTTCAAGCCCCTAACCTTACCTCAGTCTAAACTTTTTTCTCTTTCTGTTTTATCAATTTAGCCTTATCTTGACTGTATTCAGCTTTGCATCCAGATAGAACACTGAGTCTTATCAGGAAGATTTATCTTCTAAAGTTCAAATCTGGTTTCTGATACTATCTTTTCTGATAGTGAAAAAAGTCATTTGACCTTATTTTCCTGAAGTTTCCTCATCTTTAAAATGACCTGGAAAAGAAAATGGCAAACCCTCTAGTATCTTTGCTAAGAAGATCCCAAATGAGATCCACAGACATAACTAAAAATAACTGAAATACAACAATAGGCTCTATTATTAGTTATTCTGTCTTGCCCTAGCTTTCAGCCATTTTTTTTTTGTCTCACATTACTCTCAGCACAATTTTAATTATTCTTCAACCTTAAATATCTTCTATCATAATGGTAAAATCCTTTATATCACTGATTTAATTTTTACTTACCCTTTCTTTCTCTCCTCTATTCTCCAAAAATGTTATTTTTCATCTCACTTTCAATAACGTTTTACATTAAAAGTATTCAACTTTTTTTTTTTTTTTTTTTTTTTTTTGTCATGGGCTTATTTACTCAGTCTAATGAAGTATATATATTCCTTCAAATAACAGTGTTCTTAAATCAATAAAACATAATATATGATTAAAAAGGAAATAAACTATATTGAAATACAGTTATCAAAATATTACAAAAACAAGTCCATGAATCCTAATTTAGGAAATCTTCTTTTAAGAAATAACCAATATTAACTAATATTGGCTATTTAAATACTTTTGAATTCTATATTTGACAACTATATCTATCAGGAGGTGGTAAAAATTCAGTTCTCATACTTAGAAAATCATAGACTATTGGATGCATTATCCTCCAGAAATAAGGTCAGAAAATGTCAGAAAAAAAATTTGTATTGATAGAATACACCAATGACCTCTGGAAAGAGATGCCAAAATGAAAATTCTAAGAAATATTGAAGACAAATTCCAGAATTGTCAGGTATCCAAGTATCCAAGAAGAAAAAAAATTCATATATCAAGCAATTGCACAGAAGTTAAAATCTCTCTATTAAATTATTGAATTACTTAGATTATGATCTTTCAGAAGGGAAAGGAATTCTGACTACAATCAAGAAACAACTAATTATTAAAAAAAGACCAGAGCTGAACAGAAAATTTGATCGTCAAATACAAGACTCAAAAGAAGCATAAACATCAAATCAGGGGAAAAAATGTTATGCAATAAAGTTAAACTTTGATGTCCCTATATGGGAAGATGATATTTGTAACTCTTGAAACTTGTATCTTTATTTGGGCAATTAGAATGAGTATACATAGATAGAGCATGCATGTATAAGATGACTTTGATGTGATTATATTTTTGAAAATTAAGAGTTGGAAAAAAGGATTGTTTGGGGGAAGGAGCAAAGAAGAGGCAGAGTACAGTAAATTGCATCGTATAAAGATGCAGAAAAGACTTATTACAGTATAAAGAATTAAGGTGGGAGGGGTGAGCACTGTTTGAACCCTACACTCATTGGATTTGACTCAAAAAAGGAATGACATACACCTAGTTGGATATGATATTTCTGTCACCATAGGGAAGTAGGAGAAGAGAGGGGAGAGAAAGAGAAAAGGATGGTGATAGAGGGAAAACATAATTAAGAGGGAAATGGAGGTAGAAAACATAAGGCTGATAGAAGGAGGACAGATTGAGGTCGATGGTGGTCAGGAGCCAAACAGTAATAAGGAGAGATAGGGTGAAAGAAGGGAAAAAATATAGAGAGGGAGAAATAGGATGAAGAAAAATAGAGATTGTAATCATAACTTTATTTATGGATAGGACGAACTCTCAGAGCAAAAGTAAAAGAGTAAAGCAGAATCTATTATGCTTTAGATGAATGAAACCAAAACAAATAAAATATCCTGAAATCAGACAAAGCAAAAGAAAGAATAGATCTAATTGAAAGAAATAAGGAAGGAAGCTAAACACTAGAAATAAGGAAACAAACTAGATATATATAACCACAAAAACAAACAAATAATAAAAAAAGAAACAAGCTAAGGAGTGAATAGGATTTTTAAAAATTATAGAACTCTGAAGAAAATTGAATGGAGTTAGAAGAAAATATGACTTTTTTTTTTTCCTCAGCAGTATATGACACCTATACAAAAACTGACTTGAATTAGAAAAATAAAAACCTTACAATCAAATGCATAGAGGAGAATGCAGAAATTTTAAATGCATTCTTTTCAGATAATAATGCAATTAAATTATGCTTAATAAAGGACCATTGAAAGATAGAGTAAAAACCAATTAAAAAGTAAACATTCTAATCCTAAAGAATGAGTGAATGAAACAACAAATCATAGAAATAATCAGTTACATCACAGAGAACAACAATAATGAAACAACCTAGCAAAATTGGATAAGGCATAAGCAGTTCTTATAGGAAATTTTATTTTGTATTAAAATGTTATTTAAGTGATTTATTTTTTAAATACATTTTTATTTTCAAAATGTATGCAAAAATAGTTTTCAACATTCACTCTTGCAAAACCTGTGTTCCAGATTTTTCTCTCTCCCTTCTCCCCATCCCCTCCCCTAGACAGCAAGTAATCCAATATATATTAAACATATACAATTCTACTATACATATTTCCACATTTAACAGGCTGCACAAGAAAAATGAGATCAGAAAGGAAAATAATTGAGAAAGGAGAGAAAATGAAAAGCAAGCAAACAAGAAGAAAAAGATGAAAATATTATGTTGTGATCCACAGTCAGTCTCCACCATCTTCCTTCTGAATGCAGAGGGCTCTCTCCATCATAAGTCTTTTGGAATAGGCCTTAATCATCTCATTGTTTAAAAGAGTTACATTCATCAGAGTTGATCATCACAGTCTTGTTCCTGTGTACAATATTCTCTTGGTTCTACTATAAGAACTTATCATCAATTGCTTTAAGTCTCTCCACATCTTTCTAAAATCATCATGATGATTATTTTTTATAGAACAGTAATATTCAATTTCATTTCTATACTATAATTGTTTCCAATTAATTGCCACTACAAAAAAAGGGCTGCTATAAACATTTTTGAACATGTGAGTATTTTTCTATTTTTTTATGATCTCTTTGGGATACAGATCCAGTAGAGACTGCTGGATCAAGGAGTATGCACAGTTTGATAGCCCTTTGAGCATACTTCTAAATTGCTCTGCAGAATGGTTGGATCTATTCACTCCATCAACAATGTATTAATGTCCAAGTTTTCCCACATGATAGGGGAAATTTTAAATCTCTAAATGCTTACATGAATAAAATAGAAAAAGAAGAGATCAATGAATCAATCAATTTAAAAAAGTTACAAAAATAATAAATTTGAAATGCTCTATTAAGTATTAAATTAGAAATCTGAAAACTAAAAGATTAATAAAATTAAAAAAGAAAACTATTGAAGTAATACATAAAAACTAAAAGTAGTTTAAAAAACAATAAAATACATAAATATTTGGTCAACTTGATTAGAAAAAAGAAAGAAGAAAATTTCATTTCCAATATCATAAGGAAAAATTTGAATTCACTACCAATGAAAGAGAAATAAAAGTTATATATTATTATAAATTAACCTATTTCATCCAATTCTATGTCATGAAATCTGATAATCTATATGAAATAGATGAATATTTATTTAAAATATATAAATTTCCTGGATTAGCAGAAAAATGAAATAAAATACTTATATAACCAAATTGCCAAAAAGAGAAACTGAACACATCATCAATGATTTTTTTATGAAAAATCTCCAAGAGTAAATGTGTTTGCAGCAGAATTATTTAAGGAACAATTAGTTCCAATGCTATGTAAACTATTTGGAAAAATAGATGAAGAAAGAATCCTATAAAATTTATCTTTTGACATAAAAATGGTGCTGATACTAAACTAGGAAGAGCCAAAACAGAAAGAAAATTATAAACAATTTTTTCCAATGAATATTCATGCAAAAATTTTAAGTAAAGTGTTTGCAAAAAGATGCCAGAAATTTATCATTGGAATAAGACACTATGCCCAGATGTGATTTATATGTGGAATATATTGCTGGTTCTATATTAGGAAAACTTTCAGTAAAATTGACCATAACAAATTAACACAAATTATGTCAGTAGTGCAGAAAAAGCTTTTTACAAAATACAGCATATATTCCTTTGAAGACACTAGAGAACATAGAAATATAGCTTTCTTTAAAATAAGCCTAAGCATTATCTCTAATGAAACTACACTAGAAACTCTCCCATGAAGATCAGAGGTGAAATAATGTATCCCATTATCATCACTATTATTTAATATTATTCTAGAAGTGTTAGCATTAGCAATAAGAGAAGAAAAATACATTGAAGGATTTAAAATAAGCAATGAGAAAACAAAACTGTTACTCTTTGCAGATGATATGATAGTATACTTAGAGAATCTACAGAATCAACTTAAAAAAAAAACTACTTGAAACAACTTTAATAAAGTTGTAGGATATAAAATAAATACAAAAATTTTTAACATTTCTAAATATTACCAAAAAAGTCTAGCAACAAGAGAGAGAAAGAGAAATTCCATTTAAAATAACTCTAAACAACATAAACTACTTGGGAGTCTATCTGACAAAACAAACCTAGGAAATATATAAACACAATTATAAAACATTTATTTTTCATAGATAAAGACAGATCTAAATAATTGTAATAAAAACAAAAATATTTGCTCATGGGTATCTTGAATCAGTATAATAAATTTTACAATTCTATTTAAATTAATATATTTATTCATTGCTAAACCAATCAAACTATCAAACATTGTTTTATAGAATTAGAAAAATAATAAAATTCATTGGGAAGAAAAAAAATGCAAAAAATACAGATACAATAGATCTAAAAGTTTTTCATAAAGCAATAACAATCTAAACTATTTGTTACTAGTTAAGAAATTGAATGATGAATCAGATGAATGGGTCAGGTATACAAGACAGTACTAAATGACCATAGTAATCTATTATTTGAGCTTCTGAGATAACAACTGATTATGTGAAGAAAACTTCTAGGAAAACTGGATAATAATACGTCAGAAACTTGGCAAAGATAAAAATCTCAATCCTATAACAAGACATTATCAAAATGGGTACATGATTTAGACATAAATGCTATTATCATAAGCAAATTGGGAGAGCAAACAATAGTTTATCTATAAGATCAATGGAGAAGGGGAGAATCTGTGACCAAACATGAGATGGAGAACATTATGAAATACAAAATACATCCTTTGATTGCATTCAACTTATTTATTTACACTGACAAATCCAGTGAAATTAAGATTAGAAGGGAAGCAAAAAACTGGTTTACATTTTTCATAGATGATGTTTCTATAAAGACTCTATATATATATATATAATTTATAAGAATTTATGATTTATAATGAATCAAATTTATAAGAGTAGAAGTCATTTCTCAGTACATAAATTGTCAGTTGATATAAATGGGCACTTTACAGATGAAGAAATTAAAATTTCTAAACTAATATGAAAAAAAAATTACTTGGAATTACTATTGACTGGAGAAATGAAAATTCAAACAACTTTAAAGTACTATTTTATGTCTATAAAATTGCCTAATATTATAGAAGAAAAAAATAATAAATTTTGAGGGGATGTGAAAAAAATTGAAAAACTGATGCATTGTCAGTGCAGTTGGGAACACATCCAATAATTTTAGAGAGCAAATTCTAACTATGTCCAAAGGGCATACCATTTTACCCAGTAAGACCATTACTGGATCTGTATGCACCCTCCAAAAAACCATTAAAATGCAAAAAATATTTATAACAGCTCTTTTTTTATGGCAAAGCATACAAAATTAAGGGAATGTCCTTTATTAGGGAATGATTTAATAAACTGTAGTATGTGGATTGAATGGAATGCTATTTTGTTATAAGAAATGCTGTAAACAAATTTCAGAAAACTATGGAAAAACTTACATGAAGTGATGTTTAGTAAAATAATCAAAACAAGAAAAACATTGCACACAATATCAGCCACTTTATGTGATGATTGGTAGTGATTAATGCAGCTTTTCTCAGCATTACAAAGATATAAGATAATTCCAGGAGACTCTTGATGAAAAATGCCAAAGTATGGAGTCAGAATGCAGATGGAAGCATACTATTTTCACTTTTTTTTTGTGCTTTTCCCCTTTTCTTTTGAGTCTTCTTTCACATTACAAATGTGGAATTATATTTAGCGCAATTGCACATATATTGTTCACACGTATTATTTGCTATCTTGGGAAAAGTTAAGGGAAGGTTAAGATGAAAAATTTGGAAGTAAAAATTTGCATGGATAATATAAAGAAAAACTATCTGTAAGTATAATTGGAAAATACTATTAAAAATAATCCATCTAATTAGTCAATAGATAAATAGAATGAAAGTTTAATTTCCTTTGATCATACTGCACTATGATTCTTGGTCCTGAAAAGCCTAGAACAGTGAGTTAATAAGAGTTCAGATACTACATCTATGTATATTTAAAAAAAAATGAAAGAGAAGACCACTCGATAATTGTTTGATTTAGTTTTAGTTTTTAAATATTGCATTTATTGATTTTCTTTATTCTAAAGGGGTTAAAAATTTTAAAAAGTTTAAAGTTCCATGACCAAGAATGCAAGGAGACAGCTGATTTTCTACATTAGGTTTAGGAGCTATCTTTAGCTAAAAGATAAAATCCTTAAAAAAAAAAAAAAAAAAAAAAAAAAAAAGCTTTTCAGCAAGAAAAGTTTACTTACCTCATTTCTGAAATGAATAAATAAATGAAAATAAAATACACTCTATTCAGAGATGTATGGTTAATCAACCCCTGGAGCTCTTCATTCAAAAAAGAAAATCTTTCATTGGTAAAAAAGAATAAAATATTTAGTAAAAATCTAGCTATTTTATTCCAATAACTTTCTTTTGGTTTCTTTTGGTATAGTAGAAAAAAAAGCATTAGACTTGAGTTAGGGAAATTTGGCTCTTCATTCTAGCTATGTGAACATGGGATAATCATGGAACCTTATTATATCTGTTTCCTTAAAGATTAAGTTTAGATACCATAAAAATATTTTTACAATGATAAAGCACAATTATATATTGCCTATTCTTTCTTTTAGTATTTTAATGTGCTGCAGATTTCATTGATTTGATTGCATTGAGACACAGAATATTGAAGAACATTTTAACTGATATCAATTATCCTTCACAAAAGTTAAAGTCAAATAATAAAAAAAAAGAAAGGGCAGGTAGATGGCACAGTCAATGGGGTATTGTTTCTAGAAGTAGGAAGACTGGTCTTCTCAAGTTCAAGTCTGACCTTAGGCACTCACTAGTTATGTGATACTTATCAAGTCACCTAATTTTTCACTTCAATTTTCTCATTGGTAAAATAAGTTGAAGAAGGAAATTGGTAAGACTCCTTTGAAGAATTTAAGTAAGAAAATGAAATGCAATATAACCTCACACAAAATGTAGGTGGATATCATCTGAAACAATGGAATGATTACCAACAAGAATGAATTTACAAATACATGAAAATATTATAATAAAACTTAGGTGCTACAAGGCACAATGGGATAAACAATGTGGGAGTAGGAATCAAGACATCTAGGTTAAAATATTAGCTTTGACATTTTATACTTTTGTAATCATGGAGGGAAATCAGTCTTTCTATTAGCCTTATTTATTAACCAAAAAATTGAGAAACCTACTATATAATAATACTATAAAATTATATTGTTTCTTATAGAGTTATTGCAAGCTAAATACTTAAAAATTATAAAGCAGAAATGTAAGTTATTTTTATTATTGTTATGATGAAATGATTAATTTTTCAGTGATATTTTGAGAAATTGGCTTGCATATGACTATCCATTCCAAAAATCTGAAAGAAAACACAGCCTTGATTTTAACTTACAGAAGAAACTAAATCAAATTACTGCATGGTTGTAAAAGCTTCTAGAAAAAGACATAATTACATTTTCAGAATGTCCAAGTATAAAATTTCTTTGGTGTTCCCTCCAAGTTTTGACTCTTAATTTTTGTCAAATAATTTTCTCTCTTAAGCATAAACTAGCTCTTATGTTAGGCAATCATTGGCAAAATTTGGGACTTGAGGTTGACACTAATTAGAATCTTTAAAATCATAAGACGGTCCATGAAACCACAGCTTCTGTTTATTTTTCTGCATTTGGTGATTGTAAATTGTCAGTGGATTCATTCCAAATAACTAGGCCATATTTCTTTAAAATTGGAAAATAATGGTGTAGATGACCTTGGAGTAGATCTTTTCTGTCTTGACAGTAATATTTAAATAATCCTGATTGATGATAATGATATTAATACATCCATTAAAATTTAGAATAACATTTCAATGGATTTTCCTAAAATACTCATATTTTCAAAGCCATTTTTGATAATTATCATAATTTCTAATCTATAAAGCATGAAAAGCTTTCAAAATAGAAAGTTCTTGGTTAGGAGACCATAATCACATGAGAACATAAGGAGATAAAATGTCATCCTCATTATACTGGCTGTTATTAGATTGGAACTGAGAAAGCCTACAAAGATCATTTAGAGATGCGATTACACTCTGATAATTATCCTTCAAAAAATAAACTTACCCACTGACATGCTAGTCTATAGAATTTAAAATGAAAAGGAATAATGGGATAGGAACTTGTCTCTGGTACATACAAAACAGTTTATAATGGGATACTAGTTGTAGTAGTAGCAGTAGTAGTAGTAGTAGTCATATCATAACATTTTTCTTTAGGAATTGAAAGTTAACATTCCTTTCATTAGAAGCAACCCTCTACAGAAAAAAGACCAAGTATTGTTATCATATATATCCAAAAGTTTGAATCTGAGCTTCAGAGAGGTTAAGATACAGGTCACTCAGTTCCTATATGTTGCAGTTGGTACACTCACACATGGATTTTCTTATTTCATATTCATACTTCTTTCCAATATGCAATTATGCCATTCTAGTCGTTCTAATGGATAAGTTGACAGACAAAGTTTGCCTCATTTGTACAAAATTATATGCATGACAGATTGTTTAATCAAGCTTCATTTTATTAGATAGGGGATTTGAAGTCCAGAGGTTCAAATCTTCAAATACTTTGACAGAAAGAAAACTCTTTACAAAAGTTGTTTTTCTATTTTTTTCTTACAAAATTTTGTGACCATTAGACTTATACCATTATTTGAACTTAATTGAAATTCATCATATAAATGTACTAATTTTTTTTTCCCCCAAATTCCTGCCAATTTCATCTATGTTTTTTAAGGTTAATCGTTTTTCTTTTTTTCTTTTTCTTTTTTTTTTTTTTTGGAGGTTTTATTTCTGTTAGTGGTCTTCCTATGAGATAACTTGCAACAATAACAAAAACAACAGCAACAACAACTTTTTTTTTTTTTCTATGCTAAAGAAAATATTTTGTGGTTTAGAATCTTAGAGCATTTCCAGAGGTAGTGAAAATTCAGATAGCTTGTCCATGTGATAGAAACAAAAAGCTTTAGAGATGTTATTTGAGCCTAGGTCTCCCTGACCTTAATTTTGATGTTAAACTATGCTACTATAATTTTACCAATTTATATCATTGTATAATATATTAAATATATTACTTAAATATCACAAAACAATATCATACAATTATAAATATTATGTTTCATATTGTTTATAATAATATAGTATATTTTACTATTTTATTGTATTAGAGAAATCCAAAAAAATACAGAATCGAGAAAGAGCTATCAATCTGTCAATCCCTTTCCGTGTCCGGGCCGGGTGAGGTTTCCTGTGTTGTATTTTGTACAACATTTTATATCATGTACAAAAACATGATAACAAAGTCTTACCTTGGGATCAGTATATATAACATGATATAACAGTATAACATATGTTCCTAAATATGTAATTACATATCTTATAAGTATTCTTATAACAAATCTTATAAGTAAGTTCTACATTGTCCCAGATTTTAGATATATTTCTCAACATTATATAACATTTTAGATAGTCACATACATTATCATTGTCATGCGAAAAATGGAACTATGTAGTTTAAATGATAATAGAGATAAATGAATATGGGACTGATAAAATGACCAATCCTAAAGTATAAGGGTATTCTCTCTTTTTTTTCTTTTTTTTTTCCCTGAGGCTGGGGTTAAGTGACTTGCCCAGGGTCACACAGCTAGGAAGTGTTAAGTGTCTGAGACTAGATTTGAACTTGGGTCCTCCTGAATTCATGGCTGGTGCTCTATCCACTGCACCATCTAGCTGCCCCATATATGGGTATTCTCCAGGGAGGGGTTGCCTGTAATCAAATTTCTTAGGAATCTATTCTTAAAATTATGCTAGTTAGCTATTTCAGCAATGACCTGGATAAAAACACAATTGTCATGCTTATCAAATTTTCCTAGAATGTGAAGCTTTTGTGAGGAAAAAACATGGTCAATCTGATGACAAAATCAGTATTCAAAAACATCAGTTCTAAGTCTCCAAAGGGAAAAGTAAAGTAATATGAAACTTAATAGGCATAAAATAAAGATCTATAGTTGTGTTCAAATAATCAGTTTCATATGTATAAATGGGACAAAAGTTGTTTGACACGAATTTCTATGGAAAAGATGTGGAGGAGTTTGGGATACTGAAAAGAGTGATTTTTAGTAGTAGCAGCCAAAATACATACAAATCCATAAATTAATGTTATCCAAGACACATTAGGAAAAACAGAGTATGCAGAATGGGCAGGGAAATAGCTCTTGAATCTGACCTGGACAGAACACATTTGGCTTAATCAATTAAATCTGGATATCATTTTAGTGAAGATAGACAAAGTTACATGTGACAAGAAAACTTAGGGAAATAAAGAATGTCACTGGACAGAGATCATAGAAACTGAGAATGTTTAGCTTGGAGAAGAGAAGACCTGGAAGAAGATTTGATAATATTCATGTATTTAAAGGACTATCATGTGGCAAAGGTATTAGAGATTTAGTGCTGTTTAGCTGTAATGGATAGACTTGGGAATTCTGGGTACAAGAAAAAGACTGGAGATTGTGAACTCATTTTGGGAAAAGATATTGGAGTGGTTTGCTATTTCTTTCTCCAGCTCATTTTATAGTTGAAGAAACCAAGGCAACCAGGGTTAAGTGACTTGTCGAGGATCACATAGCTTACATGTGTCTGAGGTCAGATGTTAACTCAGAAAGATCAGTTTTCTGATTTCAGGTCTGTCACTATTCACTGTGGAATGTAGCTGCCTCCTTGACAATTAGACATGTTCTAAATAGTAATGGACTATTTATTAAATACATTATTTAACCACTCAGGAGAGAGGTATAATAGAAAAAAAAATCTTCATTAAGTTTGGACCTAATTCGATTGTATTTGTGGTTCTTCCTAATGCAAAGAATGATTTGATGAACAGAAAGGAAGACAATGGAATTCTCATCTACTTGGCAAAGGATATGAACTTCATAAGTTTTATTATTTAGATGGCTGTCTATTCTGTTTTTGATTAAGACTATAATTCAGTTTTAGGTCTTTCTAGATAATTCCTAATAAGATTTCATAATTACTTGGTAGATGAAAAACTAAAACATAGAAGAAATGTAAGTAATATTCTAAGACTAAAGAAGAGACATTGGACTCAAAGAAGAGTATTGGACTCAAAAATCAGTATACATGAATAACATTTGTTATTGTCTTGTTCATTTCTAAATTAACACTAAAATCTTGTGATGTGAACATAGAGTTTTTCTTTTTTTTTCCAGCTCAAACCTGAAGATCTTGTGTAAATAGCTGATGATTTCATCTTATAGTATTGCAATTCCAAAGGAAGATGTTTCTGAACATGTTATCATTTTTCTTTCACTCTCCTCTTATTCTTATGATCAGTAAGAAAGTCTTAGTTATCACATCAGTTTTTAATTTGGGCATTTTGTAAATATGCATTTTCTTCAAGCTTACTTTTCTATTTTTAAATATTGTTACCACTATTGACTTTTTTCAATCCTTTGGTATTCATTTCTCCATGACGTTAGTAAAATAATTCCTGTGGTTTGTGTATATGTGTAAAGTAGGAATGATTCAAAGCAGATCTTTGTATTCATACATTTAATGAGTTGCAACTTTTATTTTCTTACATTTAAAGGAAGCATAGTAAACACACTGCTATCCTACAATATTCATTCCTTGATATTCTTATTCATTATTAAGATCAGATTGTTCTCTAGAACTAAAAGCATTCCTCTAATTTGCCAATAGTTTATCTTCAAGGAAAATAGCATTTATGTGGTCACTTCTATTCCTTAAGTCCAAGATTTCTTTGGCAAACTGAGTTTATTTTATTTTTAAAATATATGCACAGATAGTTTTCAGTATTCAGCCTTGCAAAACCTTTTGTTAATTTTTTTCCCTTCCTTCTTCCCACCCTTCTTGTAGAGACATATATCTATATATATCTGTGTGTGTGTGTGTGTGTGTGTGTGTGTGTGTGTGTGTGAGAAACATGTGCAGCACATACAGTCCCCATAGTCCTCTCTCTAGCTGCAGATGACTCTCCATCACAAGATACTCAGCCTGAATCAACTCGCTGTTCAAAACAGGCGGGTCCGTCAAAATTGAACAACATATAATTTTGCTGTTGCTATGTACAATGATCTCCTGGTTCTGCTCACTTCACTTAGCATCAGTTCATGTAACGCTCTCCAGGCCTTGCTGAAATCATCCTGCTGAATGTTTCTTATAGAACAATAATATTCCAAAACATTCATATACCATTCTCTAATTGATGGGCATCCATTCAGTTTTCAGTTTCTTGCTACTATAAAAAGGGCTGCCACAAGCATTTTTGCACATGTGGGTTCTTTTCCCTTTTTTATGATCTCTTTGGAAAATAGACCTAGTAGAGACACTGCTGAATCAAAAGGTATGCACACTTTCTAAGTCCTTTTGGCATAGTTCCATATTGCTTTCCAGAATAATTGGATCAATTCACACCATTACCAACAATGGATTAAGGTCAGACATTCATGATTATCTTTTTCTGTCATCTTAGCCAATCTGAGAAGTGTGTAGTGATAACTCACACTTGTTTTAATTTGAATTTCTCCAGTCAATAGTGATTAGAACATTTTTTCATGTGACTGGAAATGGTTTAAATTTCTTAATCTGAAAATTGTCTGTTCATATATTTGACCATTTATCAATTAGAGAATGGCTTGTAGTCTTACAAATTTGAGTCAATTCTCTGTGTATTTTAGAAATGAGGCCTTTATCAGAATCCTTCAATGTAAAAATATTTTCCCAGTTTATTGCATCCCTTCTAATCTTGTCTGCATTAGTGTGTGTGTATGTGTGTGTGTGTGTGTGTGTGTGTGTGTGTGTGTGTGTGTGTGTGTGTGTGTGTGTAAAAACTTTTTAACTTAATATAATCAAAATTTTCCAGTTTGCATTCCATAATGAACACTAGTTCTTTTTTGGCCACAAATTTCTTCCTTCTCCACAGATCTGAGAGATAAACTACCCTTTGTTCTTCTGCTTTTCTTATAGTATCACTCTTTATATCTACATCTTGAACTCATTTCGACCTTAATTTGTAATAGGATGTTAGATGTGGGTCAAGATCTACTTTCTGTCATACTAATTTCCAATTTTCCCAGAAATTTTTTTTTAGCTGGGTCTTTGGGTTTATCAAATACTAGATTACTATAGTTATTGCTTATTGTGTCTTGTGAACCAAACCTACTCTGAATTTATTTTTTAAAAATGTATGTGTTATATATATATATATATATATATATATATATATGTAATTTTAAAATCAGGTCATACAAACAAGATGCTATTTCTCTGATTTTAATTAAACTTAACATTTTCCTGTCCCAGGGAAGACTGTAATTCTCCTTTAAAAACATAGGCTATTCCTACAATAAACATTGGTACATCTGTGAAAATATTGTTTAAAATAAAAAAAAATTAAATATGTTTAAATTTTAAAAAGAAGTATTATTATTATTATTATTATTATTATTATTATTATTATTATTACTATTATTATTAATGAGACAAGTGACTCGCCTATGGTCAGGCCAGATTTGATACAGGGACTCCTGACTTTAGGGCTGGTGCACTATCTTTAATAATGGCATAATAATGTTACCTAAAGACCCATAATACCATTAATTTTTAGATTTTTGGAATGATACTGTATACTCAGGAGCAAAATTATAAATGAATGATAAAACATTTTAAGAATAAGTAAATTTCTCTTTTGATTTTGGAGTTACACAGGTGTTTTTGTTTCACTTTATAATTGTCTGCTTAGTATTATCAATTAGTATTTTTAGCAATTGTAGTAATCATCAAAGTCACCATAATATAATCTTCATATAACTTAATACCTTGGGTTTCACATGAGTTTTTAAAATCATTTTGCTAAAGTTGTTAGAAAAAATAGATTAGAGGAAGAAATCTAAAGTTCTTGGTACCTGTTAGGATGGTATAATATTAGTGTATTATACCATATATGAATCCTGCATGAACACAAACACACACACACACACACACACACACACAAACACCCCAAAACACTTCAAAGCAGGTAGGTAATTTCTTTTGACATGATAGCAGTTTTAAACGGCTACTGAGTGTGAATTCTACATATGTAGATTAAGGAACAATCCTCATCTCATTATGTCTCTTCTTCCTGTTGACCTCCAGTTATAAGGAGGACCTTCTGAGTTTTGGAGTAGAGATGGACTATTTCATTTACTCCACAAAGGCCAGTTTTGTTTGTTCTTTGTCTCTTAGACAAGACTTTGTTAAGAATGCAGCCAATTTCTATTTTTGTTTTCTTTTCCTTTGCTTCTGATATCTTCTGAGTTATTTAAAACAGCCAATATCACCTTTGCTTCTTAGACATGCTAAACAAGGCATCAGGAGCCAGAGCAGTTACAGTAGAATAGTACAATCAGAAGAAGAGGTAGTAGCAGACCAACAAATACAGAAAAGTTTTCACATAAAGAGAAATCACAAGAAATAAAAGATGTCTATTCTCACTGATAAGGACATATTTAATGGAGAAATTTAAAATTGTTTGAACTTTCTTGAGACTTGAATACTTGTATAGTTTTGTTTTGTTTTGTTTTTACATTCTAATCATTCTATTATTCTTTGTTGTTTAACATTCCCTTTTGTGTGGGGAAGAATAAAGCTGCCTGTACCATACTGTATTCATGTTTTTACCCTGGTTGCCCTTTGTTTTTCATCTCCCATTGCTAGGTTAAACTTTAAGTAATGGCCAATCATCAAATTATTCCTCAGTAACCCAAAGCAGGGATAGAATTGATTTGTTAGGAAGGCCCAGTTCCTTTCATTATTGAAGATATAGGCGACCTCTATGTGAATTATTAAATCCACGTAAAACATTGAAGAAAGGTAAATGACAGGTTATTATGAATATTTATGAATTATTAATTCTTTAACTTGTTTAATGAATTGTTACATTTAAAGTCTAAAGGCGTCAACATTGTTAATGGGTGGTTTTGTATAAATGGCAGGGTCTTATAAGTTAAAATAGTGAGGAAAGAGAATATATATAGTTTTTGTAACAGGAAAAAAGAAGAGAGCTCAATACAATATTTTAGGAATATAAGCAAGCCCAGTTAGGGAGCAGTATATGGAAACCAGTAAAGTAAAGGAAAATTATGAATATAATATCTGCGGCTCTTAAAATTATGAATTTTCCTACTTTCCATAAATATAAAATTATAGAATTGATTAAAGAGTATCAAATGCTATAACAGATCAATAGAAGGGGAAGGGAGGAAGATTATTTAGTAACAGACAAGAAAAATTAGGAAAACCAGAGTTGTACTTCCAAATCTTTACATAATTGACTAACCACTGATAAGCATACAACTTCATGAATCTTGATTTTCTCATCTCCAATCACAACTCCAGTTAGTTGATCCCTAAATTCCTTTCCAGTTTTAAATCTTATTTTTCCCATTTGTGCCTTTTGGCACAAGATCTTGTAGTCTTATTATATGTCAGTTGCCTTGATATTTTTGTTCATTTTCTTCCACCCCAAGAAAATATTGTACCTATTCCATTTCTTCTTTCAAAATACTACTTTACATTCAAATTCATATTTTGCATGAACTCTGACTAGATTTGCTTTCAGCATTATCTTTCTTTCCTTTGAACCATGGCCTTTATTGTCTATCACTAATTTGTTATTCAGTCCTCTACTTAAATCATAATATGTATATTTACAAAATTCAATATTTTATTGTCATGTTATATTGTTATTTTACTCATATTCTATTTATTTTTGTATCTAAACCATTACTTCAAGGATCTAAATTTCTTGAGTTCATCAATGATATTACCCTTTTTAGAAAGTATGTACTGTAATAACAGTTAATATTTATATATCCATTTAAGGTATTTAAAGCTCTCTGCATGCAGTATCATATTTACATTCTCACAACAACCTTGGAAATTAGGTGCTATTGATGCCCCTGTTATACAGATGAGGAAGCATAGGAAGGCAAAAATAAGGTAAAATGATCAAAATCACCACTACAAAGTGTCAGAGAATTTGAACTTATGTTTTCTTGACTCCAATTTGAGAACTCTATCCACAGTGCCACCTAGCAATCTTAGGAAGATTTTTTTTTTTAATTAAGTATTTGGTTATTTCGAAGAAAACATTAGTAATATTATTAGATTACAATTTTTTAAAGTTCCAATTCTTTTTTTGGAAAACTTTATTGTTACACAAGAAAATCATTGCCACTATTATCTGGAAGTGGAAAATATATGACTTTTCTTATAAATAATACTGAGAGCTATACACATGTAATTCAAGATACACATACACACACTCTCAGAGAAAAAGAAAATAGTTCATGGATGCAGATCCCTTATTCTGTCATTTTAAATGCTTGAAATGTGAACACCAATGAAGTGCATAAAGTTATTGCTTTATGATTTTTCTTCAAACATATGAAACATGTATTCCCATTCCAATAATAAAATTGAGTCCTTAGTCAAAATATTGTTTTTTCACTCAGTGAGCAAATATGTAATAATTGCGGCAGCTAGTTGGTGCAGTGTATAGAGCACCATCCCTGAAATCAAGAGGACTTGAGTTCAAATCTGACCTCAGACATTTAATATTTCCTAGCTATTTGACTCTGGGAAAGTCACAACTTCAACTGTCTCAGAGAAAAACAAGAGTAATAAGCATCAAAATGAACCAGCATTTTGTTAGAAATCATATAGACTTACATAGAAATTATTTTCTCTGCCTGTATCTTGAATTCAAAATGTGAATTTAAATAATTATGAAATAATAGGAAGATATAAAGCTAAATCCTATGATGTGAAGTACAGCTTATAAATAATATAGGAATTAAAGGAAAGGATAAAGTATTCTTGGAATACTGTTCTATTTCTGTCAGTTTTATTTGTGTTTGCTACTTTATTCCTCTTTTGTATGAAGTACTATCCAATATTTTAAATGAAAACAAAAATTAAATTTCTATAAGAGCTAACTTATTTATATGATCATACTGAACAATATCTTACATTTTATAGTACTTGAAGGTTGAATAAATTGAAATGTAAGATAATCATTTTTCTTATTCTAAAATAAAAACATGCAAAATAAAAATTCTCAGAATTTTTGATATCAGCAATGCTTAACTATATATAAATAACATCATTTTAGTGTTATAAGAAAATTAATTATTCATAATAATTGTTATTTCCCTTATTTTTCTGTGAAAGCTAACATGTCAATCATTACATTTTGGAGAATGAAAGTTCATCCCCTGATTTCATATAGTAAGTTCAAATTTGAAAAAAAAAAGTAATTTTAGATCATGTGTAAAAAGTCTTTGGATAAAAAGGCTTTGTCAAACAATCTATATTCTAACACTATTTTTCATATTTAAAAAATAATATTAGAAGTGGAAAGTTTTGGATTTCAACATTATTATAAAAACGAATCATGTCAGTCATGAGAAAATAAAAAGTATATTTTAAACATCTCAGTTATAATATTTATCCTCTTTTGCCACAGAGGAAACTCACTAATCAAAAGAAAAAAAAGACCAATTTAGTGAACAATATCTGTTTATAAGGATGAACTAATGTCACTATTGGTCTCGATATACAAACAACAAAACCAATGAATCATCTGCCTGCTACTTTGCACAATGTTGGAAACATGGGGAAATAAATCAATATGTGTCAGAAAGAAAAAAATAGGAGGTGAGTAAATCCTATTGCCTTCTGCTGCTCTAATGAATATAAAAAAGTAAATAGTGATTACATACATATGTGTTTGTGTCTATGTGTACACACATATGCATATGTGTGCATTTAAATATATATATATAGATATATAGATATATAGATATATATCTATATATATATGGTATGCATTGATTTCACAGTGCTCTTAAAAGATACCATAAACAAGCAAATCAATAAAACCAACAATAAAATGCTACCCATTTGTTTTCATATAAACAAAATTGTTGAACTAGGGCCAATGAGTCATTAATTATATTATCTTCAAGACCCACTATAATATCATTCAATATACATTAAGTACCTGAGGAAGCATATTAACTTTTCTTGACTATTAATGCACTATTTGTAATTTGTAATACTATTTGTAAGGGTTACATTAGAAGGGAAAACTTGTTATTTAGCATCAGTTATGCTTTTCAAAATATTTTATATCACCTTCTGATCAGATCTGAATACATAAGCTTCTCTCATCCTATTTAAAATTGGTACTAGTGGAGGGTGCCCAACAATGACAGAAACATTATATCATTTAATATATAATCATCATATAATAAATGAATATATAACAAAATATTAACAAAATTCTTCCATGCCTAATTGTAGAAATATATCTAATTTTTATTTTTTTCAAATTTGAACTTACTACATGAAATCAAGATTTCGGAGGGGGGGGCAACATAGTATTCACTGAATTAGGAGTCATAGTCCTAGGTTTGCCTCATAATTTTGCCATATCTATCAGTAGAAGAGTAGATTTCACTTTCCTCATCTGTTAAATGAAGAACTTGCACTGATTTTCTCTATTTCCCCCCCCTCCATTCCACCACATTCTCAAAACTTTAAAACCTTAAGATAATTTTTGATTTCAGCCATATTCTACTTAAAATATAGAATAAATGTGCATATAGATATATTTCTTGAATAATAGTTCAAACTCCATTCTCCCCCATAAAGATTTTTTGGGATAAAAAAGGGGAAAGTTATTTTATACCCACCAAAATTAGCCACATACATATATATATATATAATTATTTTTAAAGTTAATTTATATATACACACATACATTTCTATGTATGTATGTGTATATATATATATATATATATACATATATATATATATATATATACTTACTTTAATTTTTTAAAATTATAATATAAAATTATGAACATATTCCATTTGCTTTTCTCCTCCATTCAGCTTGATTTCTAGTAGGAAAACATTTTTATCTTAAGTAATATATTTCAATATATTTTCTAGAAGGGCTCAACAAATTGGTTATTTTAAAACTAAAATATGACTAGAATTTTGCAAGAAACTATAATATCAATTACCTCTACTTGCATACTTAATTTCTGATCTCTGTTTAAATGTACAGTACAAAAATAGAATATATTTAAGTTTTACTTGTGATTACAAACCTTGAGCTAAGTTTTCACTAATGAAATTATTAGCCTGCACTATTCTAATCCCAGTGTTTTCTCCCTTCTACATATTATTAAATATTATTTTAAATCTCTGTATTGCATCGAATTTTTTTTTGTTGTTCAGACATTTTCAGTCATGTCTGACTTGTTGTGACCTCAGTGAGGTTTTTTCCTTGGAGTGATTTGCCATTATCTTCTCTAGCTCATTTTACAGCTCTATTGAGTCACAGCTAGTAAGTATTTGAGGACATATTTGAAATTAAGAAGACGAGTCTTCTTGACTTCAAGCATGGTACTCTATCTTCTGTTTCATCTAGCTGCTCTGCAATGAATTTTAAAATAAGCAATTTTAACTTCAGAAATCACATGTATTGACATTATCTTGTAGAGTCAAAGGGAAGGAGAAGAAAGGGAAAGGAAGGAGAAGGAAGGGAAGGAGAAAGGAAAAAGGGAAGAATAAAGAAAAAAGGGGAAAAAAAGAATACCCTCTATTCTCAAAGAATTTATTTTGTAGCATCAGACAAGGGTGTGTTCATGAGAATAAAAAGAAAGTATTTACCAATAAATCCAAATAATTTTAAGCGGGAATGTTTTCTGTTTCTCTGAAATGTAATAACAACAAATATTTTTAATGCCTTGCAATTGAGGAATTAATTTACATAAATTGCCTCATTTTGATTTTCACAATTCTGTGAGTTAGACACATTTAATGATAAGGAAGCAAGATAGATAAAATCATACAGCCCAAGTCAAACAGGTTGATGAGTCTGACCAAGTTATGTTTCCACTCTATTATGTATAATGCTTTTCTTAAAATATCATTCATTGAATGATATAATTGGGTAAAAGTCTATAGCAGTGGACATCAATGATAAGATTAGAAATTCCTTGAAATTGCAAAATCTAACAAAATAACTGTTGTGAAGCATGAATGGAGTCTATAGATAATAAAATGCCAATGTAAAAATATTTTTTTCAAAATATCTTCTATTTAATTTATTAGAAAGACCATATTTATTAAAACATTCTCCTATTCATCTAGAGGAGGTAAATGAATAAAGCTTACTGGTAATATAATAATTCCAGCATTTGGGTTTCACAGTGATTAGACTACCATGTCTGGAAGCAAGAAAACTCATTTTTGTGAGTTCAAAGCTGGCTTCAGACACTAGCTGTGTGATGATGGACACCTCTCTTAGACCTGTTTGCCTCAATTTCCTCATCTGTAAAATGATTTTGAGAAAGAAATGGCAAACTATTACAGTTTTTTGTCAAGAAAAATCTGTAATAGGTAGCAAAAAACCAGACATAGCTAACATGATTGAACTACAACAAAAACATAATAATAATAAATAAAAAATTCACATGGTAAGCATGTTGTTATTTATATTATTAAAATGTAAAAAAAAATTTTACTTTTCAGTTATTTATTCTTTCATTCAGAAAATATTTCAATGCCTAATATATATTATCACATATTGAGGGATACATATTTATAAAATATAGTATTTTTAACAATTGCTTTTTATTTTCAAAATAATGCAAATATAGGTTTCAATATTCACCCATGAAAAACCTTGTGTTCCAAATTATTTCCCTGCCTCCCCCCTCCCCCCTCCCCTACACAGCAAATAATCATAATGTATGTTAAATGTGTAATTCTTCTATACATTTATCCACATAAAATATAGCCTTGTGAGATACACACCTAATAAATGTTAAGTAGCGAAAAAAGCATCATATAATAAACAAATAGTCTATACAATAAGACATGTGAAAACATGAGGGTGAAATAATTCTGGATTGCAGTTGACAAAATAAGTTTTTAAAAAACAAATGCTTTTAAAGCTAGGTCTTAAAGGATGGATGTTATTTGTATAAGCAGAAAAAATTACCCACACACACACACACACACACACACACACACATACACACACACATATATGATTAGAATTGAGGGTAGGCATTTGAACTATTAGTCTGATACACTTTGTTGTATGGTGATTCTCTGGTTCTTTCCCAATTGCTTTGGGTGGGCTGATTAGTGAGTTCATTAGATTCATACAGTTAGTTTGAGTAAATAGGCAGAAATGAACAAGGCAAATACAAAGGAAAACTCATATACTTTCCTACTGGAATTATAAATTCATTTGGTAGAATAATCAGATTTGTTTTCAGTATGTTCTTTGATAAATACTGCCTCTGTTATCTTGCATTCGACATTTTCTCTTACTCCAATATCTCTCTCAGATTTTAATTTGCAGCCCAGTGGCTGATTTTCATGTTGGGGGCAGTAAAGTCCCATGCCATTTTTTTTCCCCTTCAAAACATTGTTTGGAGAAACTACATTTAGAAATAGAAGTGAAGAAAAGCAAAGCTAAGGGTATATTGCCTTCCTTCCCTCTGCATAACATATGTTGAAGGCTTGTCTTTCTAAGTTCAAGTTTATTTGGGGGTTGAAATGAGAAACAATGTGCTGAACATTTAACAGGGGAGGTTTACTTTGTCCCAGCACAGCAAGGATATGCATCTAGTATACAGGGCCACTAAGGTTCTAGAAATTTTAGCCTTTTGGCTAAAGAGACTTGAGTAGTTTTTAGATATCCACCATGTTTGAGAGATAGAAATCCATTATAAGTTGCTGTGATTATTTTATGTTCCTGGAGCAAAAATCTGCAAAGGGGAAATTTAGATTATTCAGTTTGGGCATGTTGGGTGGGAGGAAAGAAGGAAGTTTCATGAGGAAACCACTGGTTTTATCACAGCATCAATACTCCTTGAGGGCATGTGTTGTCAGAGACCAGGTCTGAGTGTAATGTAGACTTTAAGGAAAATTTGAAACAATTGACTAGAAACTCAGTTAAAATTTCAGCTGCAATCTGAGTAACAGTGTGAGAAAGATTCAGTTTTTTAGTTGCTTGTATAAACTTTTGGATGGGAGTGAAACAATTTCCAAACTGAATGGGATTTCCAATGACAGGAGACTAGAAGCACCTCAATAGCTTCAGGCAATGACAAATTCAGGACTTTAGGAAGGCATATTGATAAAAATTGGGGTAGATAGTTAGGTATCTACTTCCTATGCATTATCATGAAAATATTCCACCAAATCTAAAAATCTATCATCAAGACCAGATATATACTCAGACAAATCTTGGTTATGGACATTGAAGAAAATTACTTATTTTTCTGTTTTCCCTCACTGTTTTTCTCTCTTGAATTGTGAGATTTTATAGCTGACAATTGGTAGGATGATAAAACTATATTTTCCTACTTGAATGTTATGCAAATATAATTTGGACAAGTTGATTTTCATTTAACAAAGCAGATAACCTATTAGAGCCCAGACAATAACCAGAATAAAGTCAGGCCTTAGAAATTAGATAGGGGAAGAGGGCTGGTTGTTCTGAAAACCTATTCACATCAGTAGTAATAAGATAAAGAGAGAATAATACATATATACATAGATAATATATATGATCATATATACCAAGAAGACTATATCACTCTTCAAAATCTATAAAGAAGTAAAGGCTTAGAGAATAGAATAAGGTGATAAAGTGGGTGATAATAGAAAGGTATGTAAATCAACAGGACTTGATCAGGTCTGTCATTTAATGGGAAAGGGACAAAAAGGAAGGAAATAGGAAACATAATAATACAGTACAGAAGAGTATTGAGATTAATTTGAGTAGGATAAAGTGTGTATATTAATAGGAATAGGATAAAGAGGCAAAAAGTTGAAGAAGGGAGGAATGCATGGGGAGGGTAGCAGGGAGGTTAAGTAATAGCAAGGTATATGTAAAGTAGAAGTATTAGGAATAGGAATTAATATATATATATATATACACACACGCACATAATGACAGTGATCAGGATTAGAATTTATTAGAGATAGCAAGCAATGATCTTAGACAAAGTAAATTTTTAAAAAGATTAAATCAAGAGAAATCTACGTTAGCCATATTAACATTGTACTATATATACACATATGAGCAGATGTACATGACTATGAACTTGTATGTGCATATATGTATTATGTGTACATACATATGTGCATATATTTGTATTATAGTTTGAGAGAAACAGACAAACCGAGAGAGAGAGAGAGAGAAAGAGAGAGAGAGAGAAAGAGAGAGAGAGAGAAAGAGAGAGAGAGAGAGAGAGAGAGAGAGAGAGAGAGAGAGAGAGAGGGAGAGAGAGAGAGAAAAAAAGTGAGGGTATGCACACATGCGTATACATGTGCATATATAAATATATCCAGGCTTAAATGTAGCCTTCTTGCAGGAGGGAGGAGGGAAGGAAAAAGAAAATAAAGTAAAAATTATAAAGCAGAAAAAAAAAGGAAACCCCCAAGGAAGAAAAGAAAAGATAGCTAGTAATAATGCCTTCCATTATTATATATGCTTTCTTATAATAAAAAATATTGTTATATATTTTGAGTCCTCCTCAATGTTCTGCTGAGTACATAACAAATTTTTTTCTTTCATTTTCTGTTTTGCTTTTTTCCTTATTTTGCATTTAAGTTGTATTTTTATTTTTATTTTTTTATAATTTTCTGTTTATTTAGGGGGAAAAAAAAGAAAGAAAAGGAAAATAAAATGAAACAGAGCAAACATTGTCCATGTGCATTCCTTTTTATACTAGGTTTAATGTGGTAATGACATCCAGGTGTGTAGTTCTCTTTGTCCCTGTCCTACTAGCTTTGTGATATTGTCCTGTCATTCAATCCCAGTGGACCATACTGAGCATGGGTTTTTCTTGTCAAATATTTTTTGGAGGGGTTGCCATTTTCTTCTTCTATGGATTAAGGCAGAGGTTAAGTGACTTACTCAGAGTCACATAGTAAGCGTCTGATGCCACATTTGAACCCAGGTTTTGCTAACTTCAGACTCAGCATTCTATCAATTGAGTCAATTACTTTTTTTTTATTCTTTCTGCTTTTAAAGATTTTCTGTCTCCTGTTGCTATCTAGTTGACAAAAGATATTTCTGCCTCTATAAGTCTAGACACTTTTAGCAGTATAACTATTCCCTCCCTTTCCTGTTTGCTGTATATAATATATTGTAAATAAATTCACTTTGATTTTGTTTAAAACAAGAGAATAACTTTTATGGGTTTTAGGGAATGAGATTTTTGATACCTAATTATTTTTTTTCTTTTTTCCTCTTCACTTTAGAATAAGTTGCTTTTGTCCAATAAATGAAATATAGATAACACATTATATCAAATGATATATTAATAAAACAGTACAGCATAATTTAACTTAATAAGTACATAATAGGTTTGATTTCCCTCCACCTCTGTCACATTCCAAATAAATGAGATATTAAGTAACAATAATAATACAAATACCTTCCACCTGTATACCCCATCAGTAAAGGAAAGAACTGTACAACAATAAGGTTTAAAAAAAATACAAATGTACCATCTCAGAAAATAGTTATGATTAAGTCACTTAGGTATAGATGGTATAGATAATCAGAAGCCTTGGATAAACACCTGATTTCTTTTTTTTTTTTTTTTTTTTTTTTTTTTTTTCTGAGGCAATTGGGATTAAGTGATTTACCCAGGTCACACAGTTATGAAATGTTAAGTGTCTGAGGCCAGATTTCTGAACTCAGCTCCTCCTAATTTCCATTACAAGTGTTCTACTCACTGTGCCACCTACCTACCCCTATCTGAGATGTTCTAAAAGGGAATTCATGCTCTAAGTAGAGGTTAGAATAGGTGACCTTTTCAACTCAGGAATTCTATACTTTTGAGTTATAGAATAGCATCTTGCTTAGTAAAACTGCTCTTGAAATTATAAATAGCTGTAAAGACAATTAAAAGATCTTTGGAGGGGTTTTAACACTATAAAATGGAAGGAAAAAAACTAAAAGAGAAAAAGATAGAGATACTTTCCACTTAGTTCTAATTTTTACTCATAAGAATTTTTGAAAAGGCATAATAAATGGAAACCAAATATGTTTTTTACAAATCCAAATAGCCCATGAAATAATTGTAATTTTAATTGTAGTGATAAGTGACCAGTTCATTTCTTATACTAGGTCAGCACAAAGTGTATTCCTTATCTATTATTTTCTCTCTTCACTCAGTAACAAAGGAACCAGATCTCAAGTTCTTAGGATTCTCATCTAATGGAATTCCTGCAAATTTCAACTTCTTTTTAGATTCTTTTGTGGAAAAAAAGAGAGCAAATACAAGAAATGACTCCTTAAATCCCCCAGTCTCGACATGCTGAAAACTAAAGTATAAAACTGCTTTCTTTGTATTTATTCTTTATGTCTTTTTATAGTTTCTTGCATGTGAATAAGAAACAAAAAAGTGAAAAGTTAACAAAGGTAAAAATGAAAGTCATTCAGCCCTCTACTGCATAATGATTTCTTTCCATTAAGGAAAAAACAGAATTAAGGATCTACATTATTGCTCTTGTCAAATAGTTTTTCTCATTGTTAAATGGCTGATATGGCTGATGTATGATAAATAGCATAAAAGAAAACAAAAGCCAGACTTAGTATTGTGCTAAAAATTGTCTACTTGTAACCTTTATTATTTATGCCCCATTTAAGATCTGCTTTTTTGAGAACAAAATAGAACTAGTATATTAATGGGTTAGTTTCTTACTACCACTAGAAATTCCTCAACTTGCTTGGCTAATAAGAAATATTCTATTGAACTTTAATCAATGAATAAACTTTTATTAAGTGCCTATAAACTAGGAACTGCGCTAAGAACTGGTGATATAAAAAGACAAAAGGCAGTCCCAAACTTCCAAGAATTTACCATTTAATGGGGAAAAATGCTTGCAAAATCAATAGATAGAAAATAAGTTTGATAAAAGTGTGAGTAGGAAATAATTAACTGAGAGAAGGCATTGGAATTAAAAGCAGATGAGGAAGGGCTCCTGTAGAAGATGGGATTTTAGTTAAAATTTAAAGAATGACAGGAAATTTAGAATTCTGGGAGTGGAGAGATAAAGTGTTGTTCACTAAGTAACCAGTTACTAATGAGTGTAGCCTCAAACAAAATGAAACTTGGGAAAGACCTTTTCTTAAAAAGGCTAGTGTCTCTCACTGAATCCCAGAGCCATCTCCAGTTGTCCTGATTTTTGTCTTGACACTGGAACCCATGGCTCTGGAGGGCAGAGTGAGACTAGCAACTTTGTTCAGTCCTGCTGATATCATTGGTCCTCTTCCAAAACAAAGGACAAACAATAACAATCTGGCTTTGTACATTGAAAAGAACAAAACACCCCCTCCCAGAAAGACAGAGAGAGAGAGAGAGAGAGAGAGAGAGAGAGAGAGAGAGAGAGAGAGAGAGAGAGAGAGAGAGAGAGAGAGAGATAGGAGGGAGGAAGAACAAGAGGCTGACTCAGTTTCCAGTACTATTTTCCAGGAGTATAGCTTTGTCACTTAAAACTATTTATCATGAAATTGAAGTCTTTTGGATGCCTAAATATATAGAGGACTGAAAGCCTTTTAATTTTCTTTTAACTACAACCTCAATCTTGATTCATTAATATTTCACTTTGTTGAGCCAAAAGCCAGTGGGTCCCATTCTTATTAATGTTGAGCTCCTCATCTACTGGGTCAAATGCACACTTGACTCTAATTAATATCAGGCTTTCTCTCTTTCTTACCAGCTCATTCACTCTGTGAAGTATTATATGTCAAGAGTCACAACAATCATAGCAGATGAAACAGAACCACTGTGTTTTACTAGCTGGAGATAAAAATGACTTACTTTTGTGTTTCTTTACATTCTAAAGAACAATAAGGCACTTGACTGGAGTTGAAGTTGGCAGGCATTTTGGTCATTAATCTTTAGGCACTTGTAAAACTTTATCAAATGTTCTGATATGTTTAAGGAAAGTTTTGCTTGGAATCATAACAATTTCCTCTTAAAATGGGATGAGTAATTAACGTGTAGCAAAAATAAAAGAGAAAATTTTCAGAATGGAAAGTAGTTCAAGGAAAGTTCAAGGAAAGTAGTATGGTTTGAAATTTAAATTTCATTTTCTTTTTTGTTTTTGTTTTGTGTTTTGACTAGAGAAAGGTAGTTAAAACACTGTATAAAAACTTAGTAGTATCTTGCTATAGGAGGCAAAATTCCTTCCCTATTTCTCTGAAAGTCATTTTAGCCACTAAGTAGATTTAGAAAAATGGTTGAATAACAAAGGAGAAAGGGGCCTACCAAATAAATAAATAAATAAAAGTAGCTGGAAAGTGGAGCCATATTTACCTAATTCAAATGTTAATACATGTATGTACTTGATAACTTGAGGGGGAAAATGTGAATAAAACGTTGTGATTCTTTCAACTTTATTGGCAATCATTCAGCCTACCAACAGGTATTTCTCAAGTGTCTACTATGTTTCAGACATTGCTCCAGGACCTGGGGATATAATAGAGAAATGATACAGGTTCTTTTTCTCCAAGTTGACTTTGTCCTGGAGAGATGGCATGTTGTGCACATGATAATATAAGAATAGAATGACCACTAGCAACTGATAAATCAGGAGAAAATGGTACTGAAGCTGAGCCTTCAAGGAAATTAGAATCTCTTTATTTAATTTTTTCCCTTGCTCTTTTATCCTAGACTTATGTCCTGATTTCCATTTTACTAAACAAAACAAAACAAAAATTAATTAAGTGAAAACTTAGGTGTTAGCTGTTGAGGGCTTTGTGAGAGTTGTTTAGTCATTTTTCAGTTGTGATGCCTTTGGGATTTTCTTAACAAAAGTAATGTAGTAGTTTGACATTTCCTTCTTCAGCTCATTTTAAGGATGAGAAAACTTAGGTAAAGACAGTTAAATGATTTGCCCAGGGTATCCCAGCAAAAGTCTGAAGCCAGATTTGAACTCAATATATATAGTTTATCTTGTACTTTATTCTTTGTACTTCACCATCTAGCTTAAGACATTCTATATGCATATCTACATAAAAACATACATACATTGGTGAGTATATATTAAAATTGAATTTTAATAAGAATCTCTAAGAATATTTAAAGAATCTATTAAAGAAAATATAATAGTAGGATAGATAATTATAGTTCAGTGAATAGAGTGTTGGGCCTGAAGTCAGGATTACCTGAATTCAAAATTGGCCTTAGATATTTACTAGCTGGGTGACCCTGGGCAAGTCACTTAATGCCTATTTGCCTTAAGCCATTGGAGAAAGAAATTGTAAATCATTTCAGAATCTTTTGTACTGGTGTGACATGGTGTATGTTGTCATGAAAAGTCAAAAATGACCAAACAACAAATAAGACTAAAATTTATTTTTAACCTAGTTGCTTTTGAGATGCAAGGAATTAATTCTTATCACCTGTGCATCATTGACTTTTAAGGCGTTTTGAGAATGAAACATGGAGAAGATAGCAGTATATAATATAAGCAAATTGCTTTTTTGGGAATAAAAAGGTTGTTTTGCCACCCAATAATAATAATAATAATAGTAAACTTTCTCACAAGCATATCATTCTATTCAAATGATAACATACTTTTATTAATGCTTCAAATGAAGTAGCATTCACTGAAAAGGGAATTAAGAAAAATGTACTTATTGTAGTAGATTTGAATTTTTTTTCTTCTAAGTGAGTTATTTATAAGAAGAGTTGTCAACTGCATGGTGAAGGACAAATAATAGCCAGGAGCTGAGAAGGAAATAAGCTTTCTCTGGAAGAGCTGAAAATGTTCTGTTCTACTCTTCACAATTCCTTCAAATTGGAGAAAAACAGAATGTCTAAAAAAAGCTGTAAATTTTGCTACTATATAGAGATGGAGTTTGTTTCATTTCAATATTTCTTGGAATGAAAGTATTTTTAAAGATGTCATTCTAAAAGTTCAATGATATAGACTTATTTGAGAAGATAACTTATTATACTTATTATAAATATGCTTAAAGTAATCTGATTAAAATGACAAATAATTTTCCCAATCCAATTTATACTTTAAAAATAACTGTTATTTATATATTATAATGGTGATATATGAAGGAACCATTTATGTGACACATAATGCCTGCTTGACCCACATAAATAAGAAAATAATATTTAAGAATGAATAATGCTATAGAAATGCACTTAGTGTTTAGTAAAACATTTTCTTCCAGGAAACTAAGTTGTTTTCCATAAAAGAGGTAGTTTTTATCACATAAGTGAGCACTTTAGTTCCAGAAGGTGATTTACTCATCAGAGGACTAGGACTGTTTTATTCAAACAATATAACAAGCTTCAGCAGTTGAATCATTAATGCCTTTTAGACCATGTCTTCCAGCTTAGAATCTAGAATAATAACAGAAGGAAAAAAAAAAAAAACTGTTTACATCCAGGCTTTATGCTATGCTGAGTTAAGAGGCAGGAATTCAAATAGAGCCTCTCTGCCCTGGGTTTGTCTTTCTAAACAGCCCAGATCTCAAGGGTTAATCTCTTATCAAAATGACAATGTTGAAAATTTATATCAATGACTTCCCCCTCCATCTCCAACAACACAGAATTTTATAGTGTAACTTTGGAGGTAAATGCAGCAAATGTATTTGAAATATTGTGGTAGAATCACAGTATTTAGAACTCAAAAGGATTTTTAGAGGGAATCCAATACATAATTTTCATTTTATGCATCTTGATGTTGAAGCCAAAGTGATTGTCATTTTTCCAAGGTTATAGTGGAAGAAATAACAATAACTTATAAAGGTCCTTAAAGTGCACAAAGTTTTGTCTTCACAACAGTCCTCTTCAGTAGTTTCAGCAAGCATTATTTCCATTTTTAGTTTAGGAAAACAACACTTTGAAATTTCTTTTTTATAAATTAATCAATTTCTGTAGTAACTGTCAAAGTAAAGGTTCAAATCCAGGATGCTGATTTTTATTTGTACCTCTTATCGCACATCATTGGCTTTTAGTGTATAGTGGGAAAATAAAGAGTATTCAATAAATTTTCACAAGGGTCATTTCCAATTTTTTTATTATATAAATATTTTTAGTAATTAAAGTAAGAGAAAATATCATTTGAAGTCATTCAGTTTTCCTAATCTCATAATTGAAAAGAACCTCAAAGACCAAATATAATTCATACAAGAATCCTTTAATAGGAGTGGTAAGAAACAAAAGAAAGCATGTGCTGGGTAAGTCACTACCACTTGCACCATATCATATTGGGTTGGGATGGAAACTGTATATGGCCTTGAACTCAAGATTAAATTAAGTAATATTTGTAAAGTACTTGGCACATAATAGATACTTTATAAAAATGTATTATCTTCTTTCCCCTCAAAGAACCTTGGGAATAATAGCAATGAAATCTGCTTTCAGCACAGCCATCATTGAGGGGAAAAATCATTATGGAGAAAGTACCTAAATTTCTTATTATTAACAACAAAAACTTCTAGCCAATTTTTAGCCATATGTCGATGGGTATGGAAGCTCTAGGAGTGGAAGCACTTTTGATTTCACCAGTGTTATCTTCAGTTTAGTCATCACAGACATCATCTGGAGAAGAAATTCCTAGGAAAAAGGAGCCAGCTATGTCCACCAGCTGTCAACAATCTCTATTCACAGGTAGGCAAATAAACTTAATTGAAAAAGAAAGGACCTTGAAGGAAATAGAGGCTACATTGTGACAGGCTGGTGGCACCAGCATCCCCATCACTAGGACAGCTATTTCCCTTGAGATCCTGTTACAAATAGAGCAGGATTCTGATTTCAAGATCCTTTGGAACAAAGAAATAATTCCAAAGACTGTCTGCAAACATCATCCTAGGAAACAACACTTGACGATTGCTCCTTCAGATACTAAAGCCATTTCTAATGTAAACCCTGAAAATAAACATTTTGTCACCTAAGTCCTTGGTGCTATTAAGTGGTTCAATAGCAGAAACTGATATGATTTTATCAGTAGATGTAATATTGAAATAGTGTGAACATATATCTGCTTTGCTGCTGCAAGCAAAAGGTTGTAAGACTTTTTAATCTGAAATAGTTGAAACCACCCATATGTGCATTGGAGTAGGAGATAAAGATAATCAGAATGATGTGAGTTCATGTCTAGGCCCAGACAGTTCCTCCCTGTGTGATTCTGAGCAACTCTTTTAACTCCTATTTCAGTTTTTTCATTTATAAAAAATATAATCATAGCACCTTTCTTCCAGAATTATTGTTAGTATCAAATTAGATAATATTCATAAAGCATTTAGTAAAGGACTTATCAAAGTGCCTATTACATAGCAGAAAATTCAAAAATTCTTATCTCCTTCCTTTCTGTGGATATGCATACCCAACATCATTTGAATGTGAGTTTGTTAAGAGTAAAGACTCCCTTCCTTTTCTATTTATATCCTCAGCACTTGGCAAAGAGCTTCATGCACAGTAAGAGTTTAAAAAATTATTTATTCATATTTTCATTCCTTGGCAAATGATCATCTAATTTTTGCTTGAAGATCTACAAATAAAGAAAAAACACCACCGCCATTTCACTTTTGATAATTTTTTTTTTCCTTAAAGAACAAATTTTTTTTTTCTTTTCATCTATTTCTCTTCCAATGATGGCTATACTATGCTGTTTATCCAGGCAAAACAAATTTATATCTTTTCCTTTGTCAATGATAACAGTAAAAAAGATTAAAAGAGAAAATATTTTGATATCTGAAAGATAATTATTTAGAAGTAAAAATATATATATAATCATAAAGATAATAGTGTAGTAAAATTACTTATGTAAGCAAATTAAAAGTATTTTTACAGTATTCCAGCTAACTAAAAATATTTTTCTCTCCCTATTTTATACACACACACAAACTCACACAGAGAAACAGAAAATAGTAGACAGAGAAGCAATCTCTGAGCCAGGAAGTTCAGGACTTGGATTCCAAGCCTTCATTTGATATTTTTGTGGCTCCTAGGCAATTCACTAATTTCCCATAAAGAGAACTAGGGAGGATCTGCAATATGGAAGAGTTTATTCATCACCAAATCTTTATACCATCAATCAATAAATCAATGAACCTTTATTAAATATATACTTCATTCATGCTAAGCACTATGATAAGCCCTGGCTGATACAAAGAGGCAAAAGCCAGCCCTTGTCTTCATGGAGCTTGAAATCTAATGTGGGATACTACATACAAACAAATATATACAAAATAAGAACTTTGTTAATTTAAAGAATAATATATATATATATATATGGAATGTATTATCCCTAAAAGACTAGAAACAGAGGTCAAAAGATTAAAGGGATGTTTGAAACTATGTAGTTTAGAGATGTCAAAATCATTAAATCAATTTAGAAAGTAATTGGAAAATGTCTAATAAATTAAATAAAAATATTATAGAACATAGATATTAGTTTTTAAATCACTATGACTATTTTTGAGTTTTACACCACTGATTCTCATCCATCCTCTCCTTTTACTAAAACCAACACAAGACTGAGTGATTTGTTCAGTGTCATATAAGTAGTAAGTGACATTTAGTGTTTCATTGGTATAGAAAACTACAGGTTTAATAAATCCCATCTACTAATGCAGTTCAGTATCTTCTCTGAGTTTTTTTTTCTTAAGATAGTTGCATAACATAAGAGATTTTTAATGAATTGCTGAGAATCATATCTTGTTTTAGAGGTTTGCTTCAATTCAGATTTTCATGATTTCTTAGGTTAATATTAAAAAAGTAGGATAGTATATAAAGTATATACTTTAAAGCTTGTACAATATATTATACAGTGAGAAAATGACAAGATTAAATTGTATAATCTGCATAAATTATTTGAGCCATATTATATCAATTGTCATTGTAAAATATTATGAGCTATTAAAATGCTTTTTTTCGTTAATCATTGTAACTGTTTCTGACATTTTTAAAGGTCTAATTTCATGTGGAAATTTTCTAAGCCCATTGGGTACAGTAATTTGTTACTTAAAATTTTTGTCATATATCTAGTGAAAATTTTCTGTGAAAGGAGGATTAAGCAGAAGAGTGGATTTAGAGTACAAAGAGACATTAGAGATCATCTAGTTGATTCCTCCCTCACCTCCAGAGTCCCCGCTGTTTTACAAATCGAAAAATGTCTTGTTAAATGCATATTTTCTGAATCCAAATACTGTTGCCACATGGATGCCTAATGAAATCAGAATCAACTCTCTTCCTTTTTTTTAATACATCCAGTTTTTTGTAGTTTCCAGTAAAGGGGAATTTCTATGGGAAAAGATTGACTCTGAAGACAAGCATAAAGGCATAATGAAGTGGCCTCTACATCAAAATATGCTTTGCCTACTAATGATGATCTTTTATATAAAAATTTGGACACAATAGAAAACAGTGGTAGGAGGCCTTTCTCAGTTCCAGATTTGTGCAAAAGACACAGGTCAATGAAGTATTTCTATTGCATTGCATGTCATAAGTAACATGTTATTTAAATTTTGGCATTTTGGGCTTTGCTTTTGGAATTTTGGGTAATCCTGAGTATTCCAGAGTAATACCTCTAATTTTCCATAATCTAAGAAAAGGGCTTGCCCATATTGAACTCTGTAGGTGTTTCTCAGGTAGCCAATACTGCCTTGTACCTCTGGACAAATCACTTACTAGATCTTTGTACAATGAATGATTTGACTAAATGATTCTTAGGTCTGTTCCTGCTTTTGATCTGTATTTGGAAATTGTTTCAGAGTTTATTATAATCTTTGTGTAGAAAGGGGGGATGACAAAGGTTTGTTATTAATTATTGCAACATGAATGAGAGGTCATCAAAGGCTATTTAATCTAATATGTCTGATTGACCTTAATATAAACATGCTGAAAGTCATAAGAAAACTAAAATTCAATTATGTTGGTCTGAGAAATTCTTCTGTTTATTCTTAAATTTATTTTGTTTTGCAGAAACTGCTTTGTTTTAATTGTGAACATTTGCAAAGGCTATATTCTGTTTTTACAATTGAGTGCTCCAGTTTAATGTAGGAGATAATGTTCCATGAGAAATGCTTATGAAGAATGTTGTGGCAGGACAAAGCAATTCCTCTTTGAAGTTCATCTTTCAGATTTTTTAAAAATGCAAACATGATATTGTACTGAATTGGAAAATACCAACATTTTTAAAGCAACTATTCCAAAGGAGCTAAATTCTATTAGAATAGCTAAAATGTTCATAAAAAAATCTGACTGGATATCTTATTGTCTGGTCCATTGAATTTTATAAAATACTAGGCAAAACAAAAACAACAACAAAAAAAAACTGTACCAAAAAAGAAAAACAAATGAGTATGTGTAAGTGTATGCAGAATAATAATAATAATAATAATAATAATAATAATAATAATAATAATAATAATAATAACTAACATTTCTATAATTTCTATCATGTGTTAAACATTTTATAAATATTTTTGATCTTTACACTCCCCCTGGGAAACAGCTATTATGATTCATATGTTAAGGTTGAAGAAATTGAAGCAAATATACTTTAGGTGACTTGCACAAGATCACAAAGTTAATATACAGACAAGATTTTAATTGAGGTCTCCCTTACTCTAGGCTTACCATTCTATCCACTTCTAGCTACTGCTGCCCCCAACTACAATACAGAAAATTTTAGTAGTATCCCCACCATTCAAAGCAGAAGAATGAGGTAATAATTCCCTATGACATTGCAAAACCCATAGTTAAGCATCCAACTACTTCTACAACTGGAATCTAAGCTCTTATTGTCTCGATAGCAAATTTCAAGTAGGGTCTTATTCACAGGGAGTTGCTATGAAGCAGATATAATATGAATAGTTCCCTTCCTATTCTCCCAGGTGAGAAGTAATAATAATGGGTGCCTCTCAGTCTGTAGTATTCTTATAGCCTAAATATGCTTATGTGGGAATTGGATGAGGTATTCCTGCCAGATATATCGTTTTTTTCTGGCAATAGTCAATGCTAACCTTAATTGATTATGGTGATTACAAAGTGAAGAATTTTTTTTAAACTTAAAATCAAAGCAGCATTCAAAAGAATTATGTTGCACTACTCTTTCAACTTAGTTAATGTTTTGTTTTTTTTTTTCCTTTTAAATCCTAAAAATAGCCTTTGCATTTCTTAGTGATTACTGATAATTCTCAATACATTATCTGTCTACATAGCTATATTAACTGTCAAGTATCCATTGTCAAATTACATGTTTAATTTTAAAAATTATTTATGAACATGAGTATTTATTCTTTAAACTTAGGAGGAGAGGGCGGCATTCATTAGTGGCTGCATTTATTAGATTTTGGGGCCATCTCTAGTCATCTTGATCTAAAAGTTGCAACTACACCTTAGATGGTCCCTGAGGAGAGAATGAAACTGATGATTTTATACAACTCTCATTCATTTAAATCCAATTCAGTGGCAAGTCATTAAATCACCTTTCTGATGTCATGGTTCTCTTCAAGAATGAAGGACAAACAACAACTTATGAGTACTCTGAAGATAACTTGTTATTCCACAGTCTCTTTGAGCTGTTCTACCTCAGTTTCCCTGAATTAGTTTTCCCTTATTATTCTGACTGAGTTTCCCTGAATTGTTCTATCTCACTTAACTGTTCTGTCTCAATCCCCTTAAGTTGTAAGCCACCCCTGGTTCATTAAGACTGAGGACCATTTGCTCTAAGGTTATAAATTGTCAATGGGAGATGAGGAGCAGATCAAACATCCTGGCTCCTAGCTCCTTCTACCTTCAAAGAATTTATGACACTGCCCCTCTAAAATATTACAAGAGATAAGACCATCCCAGATACTTCAACTGACATCCTTACTTCTGTTTTATCAAACATCCTGATTCTGGCTTTTTACTAAGACTTTATTGTCTCTCTCCAACCTGATCAAAAGGTTCTGTAAGAACTTTCCCCGCTCTTTTTTCTTTGTTTGAAAGGCATAAAAGGGTTTGGCATTCTTCCATTCACCATTGGATACTTTCCTGTCCAGTCAATTAAACTCTCCAATTATTAAAATATTTAAAATTCTCTAATCTTTATCTTGCCTCAGTTTCTCTAGCATTACAAACTCAACTGAACAGTTCCATTTGAGCAACACAGTTCCTTCTCTCCTTCCATTCTTCCCCCTTCTCTTCCTTCCTTCCCACCTCCCTCCCTCCCTCTCTTCCTTCCTTTCTTCCTGTCCTTCCTTCCTCCTTTCCTTCTTTACTTCCTCTTTCTCTCTCTTCCTTTCTTCCTTTCTTCTTCCTTCCCTTTCTTACTTCCTCCCTCGCTCCTTTCTTTCCTCCCTTGTTCATTTGTTCCTTCCTCCCTCCCTTCCTTCCTCTCTTCTTTCCTTCCTTTCTTTCTTCTTTTCTGCCTCCTTCCCTCCCTTCCTCCCTCCCTTCCTCCTTCCTTCCTTCCTTCCTTCCTTCCTTCCTTCCTTCCTTCCTTCCTTCCTTCCTTCCTTCCTTCCTTCCTTCCTTCCTTCCTTCCTTCTTTCCTTCCTTCCTTTCTTCCTTTCTTCTGAAGAGGTCAAAAGAGATAGCCCAGCATGCAAATAATTAACAGAGAACTCCTGTCTTAGAAGAGGTCAAAGGACCTGAGACACAAATGATTAATAGAATTTTACATCCTTAAGAGGAATTCCTGTCTTATTTACAAGTCTCTCAAGAACCTCTTTGATATATACAAACATCTCTATATCCTAAGAAAGCAGAAAAGTCCTTTTCAAATACAAACTCTATTTTATGATTTTGCTTGTGTATAAAATGAATCTCCAAAATTCTATTCATTGCACTTGTGCCCGCCAGCTTTTTTACTGTGGCGCCCCTTTCAAACAGTCTGACCTTTCTCCCTGGAGACCAATTGCCTGTTTATCCCTTTACTAATCAATAAAGACTTTATTTTAACACAGCATTGAGTAGTGAATTCATTCCCTAAACCCGGCCTTGGTACTTTGGGAAGAAGGAGGGACAGAGGTAATCAAACAGCCAGGAAGGAATGACCCATCTGTTCTTAGAGCCTCATCATTTTGTCCTCATCACTTCTTTCCTTCCTTCCTTCCTTCCTTGCTTCCTTCCTTCCTTCCTTGCTTCCTTCCTTCCTTCCTTTCTTCCTTCCTTCCTTTCTTCCTTCCTTCCTTCCTTCCTTCCTTCCTTCCTTCCTTGCTTGCTTCCTTCCTTCCTTCCTTCTAATAAGGTTTGGTTTTAGGGTTCCCTTTGTCAGGGAATCAAATGATAAGGTTTAGATTTAGGGAACCAAAATGAGATTAGGGTTCCTGGTGGTCAAGGAGTTAAATGATATGATAATAGTGGCAGGTTTGGGGTACAGAGAACCCAAAGGAAAGATATGGCTCCCCTACACCCCCTTGGGATTTGGTACAAGGGTAGGGAGTTTTAGAGAACCCCCTTCTGGCAGAGCAGAGATTTTCTGTAAAGAAATTTACAAACCTGAAAAGTCTAGACTGATAAAAGAGGTTTATTATTCACTTTGGGAAATCAGTTTTTACTATGCAAGAATAGAAAGGCTGAATTCCTTAGAAGCAAAGTCTGACAAAGAAGTAAAGTTTCTAGTAGAGAGATCCTGACAGAGGGGCATAAGTCTTGGTAGGGAAATAGGTGAGGATAAAGAGAGGGTAAGTAACACTGGAAGAGAATATTATTCCAGTGGGCAGAGGTTTCCTTGGCATAACATGGCATAGCCTGGCATGTCAGTACCTCTGCAAAGAAATTGATTTTTAATTGCTGGGTTTTTTTATAAGAAAGTTTTTAGCTACAAGCTAAGCCTGCTCCATGGGAGCTGGGCTAGTGGGTGGAGTTCCAAGTTGGCTCTTTTCATCTACAAGCTGGATTTCAACTTGAGCTGGAATTAGAATTGAATGAGTCTTTTTAATTCAATAGGGTTGGAATTCTTTTAGCTCAGGACTGAACCAACCCCACCAACCCCTAAACAACTTTGTCTGATACCTTGGGGCAGTCTCTAACTGAGACAGTTGTAGGAGATTTTCTCCTTCAAGTAGTTTTAGAGTTTCAGGGTTCCTTCCTTCCTTCCTTCCTTCCTTCTTTCCTTCCTTCCTTCCTTCCTTCCTTCCTTCCTTCCTTCCTTCCTTCCTTCCTTCCTTCCTTCCTTCCTTCCTTCCTTCCTTCCTTCCTTCCTTCCTTCCTTCCTTCCTTCCTTCTTTCCTCTGACTCTCATTGAATGGCTAACAATAGGCCCCAGCCCAAGCCTCATTTAGTTATTATTTGTGTCCTGATGACTCAGAGTGAGAATAAATAACTTTTATTGTTGTTGCTGTTGTTGTTTGTTATGGCCTGTAACCCTGAATATTCTCCACTCCCAGACTGATTTTTTTTTTTTTTTAACTAGGTAATAGACCCCATTCTTTGCCTCATTTCTTATCTTCCTTTAATTTGAATGGTCACTGCCTCAGAGTAACTGAGAGCTGTGAAAGACCGCAATTTAAAAGACCTTTTTTAACCTTTTTTTTTTTTTTTCTATAAGCATTATGTTGCACATATGATTCATACAAAGACACCTCATGGCCAATAAAATAAGCCTATGCACTTAAATGAGGAAAAAAAAAAAAAGAAAATAAAAATAACAACACCTGAAAAATTCAGAGGGAGCTATAATCCTCTTTAGCAACTATTTTAATGCAACTTGAAAGAGAAAAAATTAATGTTACCAAACATGATGTATATTAAAAAAAAGTTACATCATTTAAAAATGGGGGAATAAGGAAGCTTGATTTCTTATGCATGGATAAGGAGAATTCATGAACTTATACTCAAAGCAAAGGATTAAAGGAAATGAACTGGATAGTTTTGACTATATAAAACTTAAAAATTGTACAAACAAATCTAATATAGAAAATTATTAGGGAGACATACTTGGGAAATATCTTACCAGTCCTAGTTTAATCATATGGCAATTCAGACTTTGTAAATGAGAATGCTGTAAATTGGCTGAGTGATATTCTAAGTCATTGGGCTGTAACATCAAAGGTTTTGAAAAACTTCTACCTATGTCCCAACAAGTAAATCTTAATGAAGCTTGATTCCCTCCTCCCTTGCTTCCCCACAATACTTGGAGCTAATGTGTCTTTGTGCTACTTCTTGGCATAGGTTAAATGCATTTCAAAACAATCATATACAAGTAGTTGTTAAGGACATTTTATTTATTTTTTTATTGAAGGAGTGAGGAAGTGAGATAGACAGATTAATAAGTATTTGAAATAATAAAAAAAAAAAGATTAATAGCATTGCATCAGACATACCAGATTTTGAAAAATAAAGCCAAAGAAAACTTTGTACCAAAACTTAAAACCATTCAACATATCAATATTATTGTTTCGATATTAAATTTTTTACATGTATTTTAAACTCCATTATTTTTATGTGTAAAATGACTTTCATTTTAATAGAATTGTATTAAATTTTAATTAAGGAAAAAAACCCTTCTATTGCCTCTCTGTATAACTGAGAACCTTCAGCAAGCAACTCATGTTTATTGACCAAGTTATTTTATGCATGTATAACAACTGGCAGAGTTGGCAGAGTTAGCTGACCACAGCCTCTGAGATTTATGTTTCTTTCAGGTTTGGGAAGACAGGAAACTAATAACTTGAAACTTCAGTACTCTTGAGGAGAATAAGAGAAGTATAAGTAGTCCCATGGCTACAGCAGGGCCAGTGAAAAATACAGTGCTTGCCAAATCTGCAGTAACCTTAAGACAGTTAGATGAATTCTATCTAAATGGGTTAACTGGGAGATTTTTGTTACTATGTGTTGTTTATTAGGAGTGTTTGTCCCAACAGTAGTAGGTATGCTGAGAAATAACCTCTCTAGCTATACCCTCATCTGAATTTGTGCTTTTTAATTTTTTTTTCTGTTAATGAAACTGCTGGATTTTGTATTAGTTCTCACAAATAACAGTGATTAATACTATCTTTATGTCTCCTGGGGTCTCTTTGTTCATATCTTAAGGGTGTTTTAAGAGAAAATGGAAGAGGGAGAGAGAGCAATGTCAAAGCAGTAAACCCAATAAAAGCTGTGCTCTCTAACTGCATAAACACAAGGAATTTCATAACTGTCATCTTTTAAGTGGATAATGATTGTGAATGCATGGCCCATTTTGTAAATTTGCCTCATATATTCAAGTTAGTGTTACAAATGTGATAGTACTTTTGGCAAAGCTGGGCTAATTGTCTCCAAGGAGGCTTAAATTGCGAAGACCTTGGGAGTTGTACTTCTTCTAGGACTTATCTCAGCATTAGATTGAAGATCAGAATAATAAGTAAAGGAGGACTTTGAAGAATCTCTTTATAGAAAAAGGAAGTGAATTGGGAGAATGAAACTGAAATGTCATATGGAAGACTCTTCCTAAGAGACTAAGAAACCTATTTGTGACTTAAACTGTTTTTCTGTTCCTTAAGGGGGAAATCAAGTTTATTAAGAGGCTTTACTAGAGAGTAACTTAATTCTAATTTTTCAGAATAAAACTTAAATGAAAATGATGCACTTATTCCATTCTGACTTCTCCCTTTAATTTTATTGCTCAGAGCAAAGGGTGGCAAGGTTAATTGGTAAGGGTTACTTCAGTAGTTATACATTTTCCCTACTTCTTGTTAACTTTTTAAAAATGGTTCTATATGCATAATTTTAATAGCATCTTGAATTAGTATCTTGCTAAAGACAGTTTGAAAGGGACTGAAAGAAAAGTTATTTGTAGTTATTTGATTATGTAAAAGTTTTATGTAATCATGTTTATTATTATGTAAAACGTAAAGTTATTTGTAGTTATTTGATTATGTAAAATTTAAGAAGTGATCAACAGATGTTTGAAACTTGGAAACAAGTTATAAATTCAATAATTCTATAAGTATTTATATTTTCATTTTTAAATTTTTTTTAAAAAATATTTTATTAAACTTTGCAGAAAAATGAAAGAATGTAGAAATGGCATTTATCCCTAGCTTGAAAATATTGTGAGCTAAGCTTATTGTCTCCAAGCTGATTTCTTTTTTATACCAAAAACCTTTGGGTTTTTTCCTTGCTTTTTTCCATCTACAAAAAAATATATGGATGGGGGTTGGGGTGGGAATAACATCTAGAAAGCATCATACTATGAGTTGGCCCTAGTTAGTTTTACTGAGCATGATAAATAAGAGAGTATATAAACATAAAATTAAACAGAGAAATTAAATTCAGATTTGACTGAAGCATATTCATATACTTGGAGATGGAGGTAACAAATAAAAAGAATGACTAGAAAACAGAAATTGTTTTTTGTCAAGATGAGGAAAGAAAAGGGCAAAATTAAACCATTTCCAATCTCTTCTACCTCATTAGATGAGACAGGATTTGGATTTAGATCTTTTTGAAACTAAGCTACTTTATCTACTCTGCTTAAGAAGGTAAGGTATAGGTGAACAATTAAGAAATAATAGCATTCTATAAATTGTTGTATATGAATATTATGGAATATTATTTTTCTGTAAGAAATGACCAACAGGATGATTTCAGAAAGGCCCAGAGAGACATATATGAACTGATACTGAGTGAAATGAACAGGACCAGAAAATCGTTGTATTCTTCAACAACAATATTATATAATGATCAATTCTGATGAATGTGGCCATTTTCAACAATGAGATGAACCAAATGAGTTCCTATAGAGTAGTAATGAACTGAGCCAGCTACACCCAGCAAAAGAACTCTGGGAGATGATTATGAACCACTAAGTTGAATTCCTAATCCCTCTAATTTTGTCTGCCTCCATTTTGGATTTCCTTCACAGGCTAATTGTACACTATTTCAAAGTCCAATTCTTTTTGTACAGCAAAACAACTGTTTGGACATGTATACATATATTATATTTAATTTATACTTTAACATATTTAACATGAATTGGTCAACCTGCCATCTGGGGTGGGGGAGGAGGGGAAAATTAGAACAAAATTTTTGGCAATTGTCAGTGTTGTAAAATTACCCATGCATATATTTGGTAAATAAAAATTATTAAAAAAAAGTCTCTCCCCCAAAAAAAATATATATACACACATACATACATACATACATATATGTATATACACACAGATATATATATATATATATATATATACATACATATATACACACACACACACATATATATATATATATATATATATACACACACACACACACACACACACACATATACACACACACACACACACACACACACACACACACACACACACACACATATATATATTAGCATTCTACCTTCTGGAAATACTTCAGTGAATATGATGTCAGTTATTAAAGAGGATTGATAAATGACTAAATCAAAGGTGTTCACTAAATGGACAGAAGACATATTTTTTTTCTTTAGGTGCCAGTGTTTATTAACTTTTCAGAACAAATTGGAAATATCATTCAAAGAATAGATGAATTTCTGTCTTGTTTTTTGATGTTATATCTTCATCTCCAGGTGATTCATCAATATATTACTGACAAGTTCGGGGTATCATTCCTTCACTTAGATTATATAAACATATAATATAATATAACATGTATATATATATATATATATATATATATATATATATATATACACATACACATACACACACACACACACACACACACACACACACACATATATATATATGGTTTAAATCTAAAGAGGGATAAGTTGAAGAACTAGAGGTCATTGACATATTGTGTGATAAATATTCCATAAATCATTCTTAAACATAAAAAAGATGACAATTTAAAGTAGTTGTCTACTATAGTCATATTAGTAGAATCTCATATGACACTTTCACAGAATAAAAATTCCTTTTTACTAAGTGACAATGTCTAAAACAATACTAAAATAATTTCTTGATTAAATAATCTGGGATAAGCTGCTTAAGTATGCCTGAGTGAATATACTGACAAGCAGTTGCAACAATATTCCTCTCAAACATGAACCTTTTTATTTTATAAGGGAGTCATTTACAAATTTTTGAGTTGCTTTTTCTCACAGTTTCCTAATGTCACACAGCTGAGGGACCATGACGAATCTTGTCTTGAGGCTATGTCATAACTGGCAAAGTAAAGCTACAGCTTTTTGGGATTACAGTCTTGATTAATAACTACCCAATGAAATAGGACTTTGCAACAGTTTTATTATCCACAAAGGAAATTGTTTACATATCACTTTACCATTTAAGAAAGATTCTAAAAGTTTTACTAACTTGTAGCAACAATTTAAAACATGTAAGTGACGAAAGAAAGGTGATGTAGTCATTTGTTTCTGGATCAGGTCATTTGAAATTTTGACATTAGAAAATATCATGTATTACAGCTTTTTATGGAAAAAAAGATTCTGAGTTCTTTCTCCTAATGGATATATGTATAAAAATTTGATATTTGTAAGTAGTTTATCTTCTTGATCTATGTTGGAAAAAGAAAACAAATTTGGAGGATGTGACAGTTTCATAATACATAAAAAAGGAAAATAGACATTGGGGGAAGTAGAAACAAATAGTTGTTACTAGAAAGATACTATCGATATTTATTCTTGAGTGGTTAGTGTGACTAAGAAAGATAGGAAGCATTCTCTTGGGCTTTTTTGGTATATTGTATGCATTCACTGGAAATCCCTGATATATTGTTCAATTTTACACATTGCATCAGATTAGCAAGAGAGAAAAGAAAAGGGCCAACAGGCTGAATTAAGAGCTGCCCAAACATGAATACTTCTTGTTGTACTTTGGGATGGAAGTATGTTTTATGTACAAGATGGAAGAAATAAAAAGTAACACAACAAAAAGATTTCAAGCAGGTAAGAAGAGGGAAATCCTTGTTAAGATATTATGTGAAGAAAGAATCTGACACAGAAGAAAAAAAAATTAAAACAGAACAAAAATCTGAAGCTTTGGAACAAATATAGCAGATCTAAAACTCTTCTCAAAGAGAAGAATGGAAATTTTCAGACACTAGAAATTAGGAAAAATTCTTTTGTAAAAGAAAGGGGCAAAATGAAGGAAAGGAGGAAAGAAAAAAAGAACAAAGGGAAGGAAGAAAGAGAGAGAAAGAAAGAAAAGAAAGAGAAGTAAGAAAGAAGAAGATAGAAGAGAAGAAAGAAAGAGAGAAAGAAAGAAGAGAAAGAAAGAAAGAAAGAGAAAGAAGAGAGAAGAAAGTAAGAGGAAAAGAAGAGAAAGAAGAAAGATAGAGAAGAGAAGAAGAAAGAAAGAAAGAAAGAAAGAAAGAAAGAAAGAAAGAAAGAAAGAAAGAAAGAAAGAAAGAAAGAAAGAAAGAAAGAAAGAAAGAAAGAAAGAAAGAAAGAAAGATGAAGAAAGAAAGAAAGAAAGAAGGAAAGAGAGGAAGGAAGGAAGGAAGGAAGGAAGGAAGGAAGGAAGGAAGGAAGGAAGGAAGGAAGGAAGGAAGGAAGGAAGGAAGGAAGGAAGGAAGGAAGGAAGGAAGGAAAGAAAGAAGAGAAAAGAAAGAAAGAAAGAAAGAAAAGAAGAGAAAAGAAAAGAAAAGAAGAAGAGAAAGGAAGAGAAAGGAAAAGAAAGGAAAAGAAAAGAAAGAGAAAAAAGAGGGAGGAGGGAGAGAGGAAGGGAGGGAGGCAGGGAGAAAAGGAAGGAGGAGGGAAGGAAGGAAGCAAGCAAATAATTAACCAAAGAGAAATGTTTTATAAATTTCTGAAGTCACAGAAAGATCTATTGAAAATTCCTTCAAGAAAAAAAATATATAAATATATTTTTTAAAAGTTAAAATGTTTACATCCCTATATGGGAAGATAACATGTTTAATTCTTGAGAACTATATGTCTGTTAGAAGTATATTTAGAGGGCATAAGAGTAATTTGACTTTACTGTGATACTACAAAGCAGACGATATGGATGGAAAAGGGGTTGTACTGGAAGAAAAGAGAAGGCAAACTACAATGGAGTAAAATATATGTTATAAAACAGAAAATATGTATGTAAAGGGGATTGCACTGAAGAGCAGAGTAAAATGGGGCAAAAAAGACCTATTAGAGTTAAGGAAAAGAAGGATGAACATTGTGTGAACCTTAATCTCATTGGATTTGACTCAAAGAGAGAATATGAGGCAGATTTAGTTTATTGTAGAAATTTGCCTCATCTTATAAGAAGATAAGAGGAAAAAAGGGGAAAAGAAAGACAGAAGTAACAGAAGGGAGAACAAAAGTAGGAAGAGAAATGAAAAAAAGGGCAAAGGGATATAAAAAGGAAGGGCAGACTGAGGGAGGTGGTGGTCAGAAAAAATACTAATGAGGAATAAAAGGGGAAAAAGAAATAAAAAATATAATTTGGGGAAAATAAAATGGCTGGAAATATAGAGTTAGTAATTTTAATTTTGAATGTGAATGGAAGCAATATCAGTCCTATAAATATTTATACGAGTGGTATAGGATACGAGTTCCTAGAGGAGAAATTAAAAGAGCTACAGTTTTTAGGGGAAGATTTATATCTCTAAATGCTTACTTGTATAAAATAGAGAAAGAGAAGATCAATGAACTGGGCATGAAACAAATAAAAAAATAAACCTCCCTCAATTAAATACCAAATTTGAAATTCTGAAAATAAAAAGGGAGATAAATAAAATTGAAAGTAAGAAAATTATTGAACAAATAAACAAAACTAAAAGTTGGTTTTATAAAAAAAAACAACAAAATAGATGAACCTTTAATTAATTGAAATAGAATGAAGAAATAAGAAAATCACATTGTTAGTACCAAAAATGAACAGAAAACAAACAAACAAAACAAACTTTCCACCACTGACGAGTAAATTAGAGCAATGATTAGCAATTATTTTGCCCAACTATGTGTCAAAAAATGATAATCTAAGTGCAAAAATATAGGTTGCCAGATTAATAGAGGAGGAAATAAATTTCTTAAATTGTCCCACTTTAGAAAAAAACATTGAACAATCTATTAATCAAATCCCCAAGAAAAAAGATCTTCAGCACCAGTTGGATTTACATGTGAATTTTATCAAACATTTAATAAACAATTAATTCCAATACTATGCAAAATATTTGGAAAAATAGGAAAAGAAGTTGTTTTACAAATTCCTTTTATGACATATAGTGCTGATACCTAAACGAGCTAGGATCGAAGAAGAGAAAGAAAACTACAGACCCATTTCTCTAATGAATATTGATGCAAAAATCTTATGAAATATTAGCAAAGAGATTACAGTAAGTTATTACCAGGATAAAACACCATGACCAAGTAAAATTTATATTGGGAATGGAGAACTGGTTCAATATAAGGAAAACAGTATAATTTATTATATCAATTAAAAAAAACTATCTCAATAATTGCAGAAAAATAATTTGATAAAGTTTAACTCTCATTCCTATTTAAAATACTAGAAAATGTAGGAATAAATGGAGTTTTAATTAAAATGATCAGTAGTATCTATTTAAAACCATCACCAATCATCATTTGTAATGGGGATAAACTAGAACCATTCCCAGTAAGATCAAGATCAAAACAAGGTTGCCTAATATCACCATTACTATTCAATATTGCATTAAAATGTTATCTTTAGCAATAATAGATGAAAAAGAAATTAAAGTAATTAGAGTACATAATGAGAAAACCAAATTATCACTCTTTGCAAATTATATGATGGTGTAATTAGAGAATCATGGAGAATCAACTAAAAAAGTACTAGAAACAATTCACAACTTTAGCAAAATTTCAGGATACAAAATAAATCAATATAACTCATTAGCATATCCAAGTTATCAAAAAAGGCCAACATCAACAGATACAAAGTGAAATTCTATTTAAAATTACTATAGATAATATAAAATATTTTGCTATCTACTTGCCAAGACAAAGTCAGGAACTATATGAACCCCATGACAAAATGCTTTCTCCACAAATAAAATAAGATCCAATCAGTTGGAAGAATATTAAGTGCTCAAGGGATAGGCTAAGCAAATATAATAAAAATAACAATTGTATCTAAATTAATCTACTTATTCTACTGCCACTCCAGTGAAACTCCCAAGAAATTAGTTTGCAGAGCTATAAAAACTAATGACAAAGTTCATCTGGAAGAAAATAAAAAGGTCAAGAATTTCAAGGGAATTAATGAAAAAAAAATGCAAAGGAAAGTGGTCTAGCTGTGCCAGATTAAAACTATATTATAAAGCAACTGTCTTCAAACCTATTAGGTACAGGCTAAAAAATAGAATGGTAGATCAGTGAAATGAGTTATGTTTGCAAGACACAATCGTCATTGACTATAGTAATGTAGTTTGTAATAAACCCAAAGACCCCAGCTTCTGGGATAAGAAGTCACTATCTGACAAAAATTGCTGAGAAAATTGGAAATTGATATGGCAGAAACTAGACATTGACCCAAGATATACCTGTATCTAAGATATGGTCAGATGGGTTCATACTTAAGACCTAAAAAATTATATTATAAGCCCATTAGAAAAACAAAGGATCATCTCCCTCTCAGATCTGTGGAGAAGGAAAGAATTTGTAGCCAAAGAAGAACTAGAATACATTATAGAATGCAAAATTCACAATTTTGATCATATTAAGTTTAAAAGTTTTTTGTAGAAATAATGCACAAAGATGAGAAGGGAAGCAATAAACTGAGAAAAAAATTTTACTTCCAAGGGTTCTGATAAAGGCCTCATTCATAAAATAGAGAATTGACTCAAATTTACAATAATATAAGCCATTCTTCGATTGATAAATGGTCAAAGGATATGAACAATTTTCAGATGAAGAAATTAAAATAATTTCCAATAACATGAACAAAATGCTCCAAATAACTATTTATTAGAAAAATGCAAATTCAGACAACTCTGAGGTACCACTATAGCCCTCTCACATTGACTAAGATGACAGGAAAAGATAATGATAAATGTTGGAGGGGCTGTGGGAAAACTGACATTGCTGTTGGAGGTATGGACTGATCCAAGTGTTCTGGAGAGGAATTTGAAATTAAGCCCAAAGGGCTATCAAAATATGTATACCCTTTGATCTAGCAGGGTCTGTACTGGGCTTTTATTCCAAAGAAATTTTAAAGGAGGGGAAAGGCCCTACATATGTGAAAATATTTGTTAGCCCTTTTTGTAGTGGCAAGGAACTGGAAACTGAGTGGATGTCCATCAGTTGAAGAATGACTGAATAAATTATGGAATATGAATGTTATGGAAAATTGCTGCTCTATAAGAAATCATCAGCAGGATGATTTCAGAAAGGACTGGAGAAATTTATGTGAACTGATGATTAGTGAAGTGAGCAGAATGAAGAGAACAATGTACACAGCAAAAAAAGATTATATAGTAATCACTTGTGATGGATGTTGCTTTTTTCAACAGAGAAGTGATTCAAGCTAGATCACAACATAGAATTTTCACTTTTTTATTGTTATGTGGTTGTTGTTTTTTTCTTTCTCATTTTTGTTCCTTTTTTATCTAATTTTTCTTGTGCAGCACGATAGTTGTGTGAAATATGTGTAAAAGAATTGCACATGTTTAATACATATTGAATTGCTTGCTGTCTGGAAATCATTGTATAGGGAAGAATGGGAGAAAAAAAAATTGGAGCACAGAGTTTTGCAAGGGTAAATATTGAAAACTTTGCATATGTTTTGAAAATAAAAAGCTTTTAAAAAAGGAAATTTCTTCCAAATGCAATTAAAATTTGGATGTCATATTTTTCACATTAAGTGGCAGATGATAATGAGGGAACATTGTTGATGTGTGCTCAAATAATTATTACGATAAAGATAAGGGGATCCAACCTGAAGGGTTTTACTCCAACACGCATGGAGGTTGATTAATGACTAGTAATCATCTTGATATGTAAAATGGCAAAAGCAGTGACAGGTAAGAACAGGACCAGAGGGGAGAAGATGAATCATAGTAATAAAAAATTGTTATCACCCTTAAAAAGGGTGGTTATTGTTGTTATAGTGGAGATTGTTATTGTCCTACTGATGTATATTGATATGCAAACACATTCACACATCCACATCTGTCCCTGGAAAGAAGAAGGAATTGTATCTAGTAAATCAAGCCAGGATAATAATATGAGCTAATAAATTCAATGAATTAATATTTATAGTAAGTGAATTGAGAGATGAAGAAAAGTAGAGCTTCATTTCCTTTTTGGTGTAGTGCCTATAGAGAACATATTTGTATTTTAACTTGTGGGTACCATGACTGTCAGTTCAAGTCCTAGAATCATCTATATCCTGAAAAATGATGGTCAACCAGTAATGACTACCCTTATTGTGCAGGTCTTGACAAATTGTCATGAATCTACTTAATTGTACTGCTATCTAGTTCTCTATTTCTTCATCTTATCTACAAAAATGCATGAGAGACTTTGTAAAATGATCTTATAAAAAAACTAAATAACTCCTGTATAGAATTCTTTTGATCTGCCAGTTTAGTTCCCTGCCAAAAGAAAAAAATATATAAATATATTATACACATACATACATACATGTATATATTTATATATACTTAATCTCTTATAACCTGTTTTTGTTGACATTTTATAACTGCTTCATTTTCTAGATGTCAACTATCCAAAACATTAATAATAATTACTAAAATTTGGCAGGAATAAAATTTCTTCAATCTGTAGTTTATAAGGCCTCTTGGAGCGCACAAACAAGATTTAAATAAAATCCTTGACCTCAAGAAACTGAAAGTACAACAAAAGACACAAATAACCATTCTACAAGGATTAATTTAGTCAGCTACCTTTTATTAAGTTTCTACAATGTGTCAAGCATTGTATAAAGTGCTTGGAATACAAAGAAAGGCAAAAAAGAAATGTTCTTTCTTTCAAATAGTATATAATCCATGTGGGAAAATAGCATAATAACTTTGTACAAACAAGAGGTATGCAGGATAAATTGGAGGTGGTCTTACAAAAAATTTGCTAAGGTTAAGAAGGATTGAGAAATGTTTCTTGCTGGATGTAGGTCTTTTGCTGAAACATGAACAAAGTTAGGGAAATTACAAAGAAGAAATGAAAAGGTAGACATTCTAGCTATTGGGGAAAAAACCAGGGAAACTGCACAATCAAGATACAGAGTGTCTTGTATTGGAGCAATAACAAAGAAATCATTGTCACCATATAACTGAGCATATAGAGAGGTGTATGTACAATATAATGAGTCTAAAAAAAAAAAAAAAAGGTGGTATGGTGGATTTAGTGCCGAACCTTAATTTAGGAAGGCTCTTTTTCCTGAGTTCAAATCGTATTAGACATTTATTAGCTGTGTTACCCTGAACAAAACATTTAACTCTGTTTGATACAGTTTTCCATTTGTAAAATGAGCTGGAGAAGGAAATAACAAACCAACTTTAATACATTTGCCAAGAAAATCTTAAATGGGGTTAGAAAGAGTCAGATATGACAGAAAAACAGTTTACCAAGAATTTATTATAAAAGAAAAATGAAAAATTATTTTGAGAGGTAAAAGGAGGAACAAATTATTCTTGGAAAAAAATGTAATTTTAAAAATATATAGGTAGTATATATCAAAACACATGAATATATTATTTTATTGTATAAAATAAATTAATGTGTTATATCATGCCCATATCATAAAAATTAAAAAAAAATAACTTAAGTTAGTGAGTTCCATAAACAGTCTCAGGACTTCAAACCCTACAATTTTAAATATATTTTTTTTATTGATTAATGCACTCACTGAACAAATTTTTAAAATGACTGCTTTTGCAAATTGCTTTTGAAAGCATTGTATAGAGTTATGTAGTATAACAATACTTACATAAGTGATTGATTTGCATCAGACACTGTGCTTCATGTTGCAAATACATAGACTTTTATAAATATTTGGTTCATTGCCTCAATATTTTGGCTTACATTAAAATATTTGGTATTATACCAATGTAATCAGCAAATTTACTATAATTCATACTTCCATTCCCTTAGCTGAAATCCTAGTTTCACCTAGTCTAGTCAAAATTTTTAAGTTGTTTTGAATATGTTGGTCTTCTCACCCAATTTGTATTTAAACTCTCCTGAAGCAGGCACTATAGTTTCTACATTTTGAGAGTCACAAAAATCACAATACCTGACACATAGTCATTTAGTAAATGCTTATTGACAAATTTATTTTTTGTTATTATCATTAATCCCCATGGTTATTCAGCTACATAGATAGAACATTGGATTTGCCTGCTCTTAGCTACTCACTAGATATATAACCCCAGGTAAGTTATTTAAGCTATGTTTGCCTAATTGACTGAAGAAGAAAATGGCAAATCCTTCCAATATCTTTAAGAAAAAAACTCCAAATCATCACGAAGAGTGGAACATGAATAAACCACAGTAGCAAGGGTTATTCAATATATATAGTAACAGTTCAGTTTTGAAAGTAGGTAAACAATCATATCTCTATTATAAATTTTCAGCTTTATTTACGTATGCATACAGGACTCAGGCTTATAGTAAAAAAATTTGTTGTAGCTTCAGGGCATGCCATATCATTTTTAGTAAAAGGAAGAAAAACACTGAGGAAATATATGGTTCACATCTAGTACATTCCTAAAAGCCCAAATTGTCATCCACAATTTTAACTGTGTTTTTTTTAATGTGGAAATTGAACTAGAAACTAGACAGCTCATGATTTCCATTTCCTGAGAACAGAAATAGCACACAGAAAAAGGTTCTCAATTTTCTCCCTTGTGTTGCCATGACAATCGTGGTTTGGATGATATACCTCTTTGCCGTTGTAATAGAGGCAGGTGTCTTAATAGGAAGAGAACTCCCACATACAGTTTTATAGATCACCCAGAGGAATTTTCACATGGTAAAAAACCAAGTGTATTTACTTAAATGTAATATGTAAATGAAAACCTGAAGAATGAAACACAATATCTTCAAAATAGGAGTTAAACTGAATTATGAATGTTTCTCCAGCTCTATTTTGGTGGTCAGGTGCTTCTTCTGTCAGCTGCTCCTTAATGCAGGCAGAGGGTCAGACAACCTTTCTGACTGATTGCTATTGTTAGACCATACAGAAAACACTACTATTATTGCAATATTTGATAGTACCAGTAATCTAAGAGATTATACAAATTATCAAAGGGAGCTAAATAGAGATGCAATCATTCAGATATCTCAGGCTGAGGATGAAAGGAATTTGTTTTATAAATGTTATTGGTAATTAGTAAAGCAATCAATAAAAATCAATGAAGTTTTTATTATTGATCAAACAATATATTGAGCACTTCAGATACAAATACAGAAGTAAAACTGTCCCTTTCTTCAAGAAGTTTACATTCTAATGAGTTTATAACAAATTTATATAAACATATATAGAGGATGTTACATGCAAAACAGAAACAAGATGATCTTAGAGGAAAAGATAAGTGTGTGTGTGTGTGTGTGTGTGTGTGTGTATGTGTGTGTATATGTGTGTTTTCCTTTACTTTTAGGTTGCCTTCAAGTACTTATTTCTACTATACTTGATGTATGATTATTAAAATAGGAATTGTATTATTTTTGCAGAAATCAACATTACTTGTGAGGTGAATATGGTTTATAATTTTTTCTTCAAGAGAAAAAAATAAAATTTCAAGTATTGCATTTTTCAGTAGCTTCCTGTTATTACATAGATGTAAAATGAATGAATAATTGAATATAAACTGGACCCAAAATAGATAAAAATGAAATGAATAAATGAATGGATATGTTAATTAATTGCTTGATTTATCAATCATCCAAAAAAAAAAGTCTAAGAGTTAAAACTAAAAGGTTTGTGTTTAAATTCTTCATCTATTTATTTTTTGTGTATGTCATTAAATGAGCAAATCACAATTCTTGTGGTCTCAGCATTTTAATATGTAAAAATTCCAGATAGAATAAGAATTTCCTAAGATCCCTTCTAATCCTAAATTTTATGGTTTCCTGTCTTGCCATATTTCATATTATTCCTGTTCATGCATTTTACATTTTATCTGCTATGAAATATTAGCAATTTCTTGATCTCAATTTAGGTACTTCTGCATTTAGATATTGGTACAAATATTGGTACTTCAGGACTGCACATCTTTACCTACTGAAATCTATTTCTAATTCCAAGGAGCAGTTCATGTGCCAATTTATTCACAAGGTTTTCCTTGATTTCCCCAGGTGAAAAGTCAAATGTTATCATTATACTTATATTTTTTCTTAATCTAATCGTCTACTTTTTATAATTTATCTAATCTATATTCCTGTGTCTTGAATCATCATATTTTTACTGACTTTTTAATTTCTCTAAAGGGAAAGACTTAAAATTATATATATATATATATATATATATATATATATATATATATATATATATATATATATGAATATGCATATTTTTTAGAAAATGGTTATGATATTCACCTAAGAGTTTCATTCATCTATCATTTATCTCATATACTACTCATATCTTTAAAATAATATATGGGCATAGGCCTTCAGTAGTATTAGGAAATTAATATAAGTAAAATAACCATGGTCATTCTAATGTAGCATAATAAGGAAAACTTTTCAAAAAAGTTTATAAAAAATAATCCAAAAACAAAACAATTATTTTTCTTTTTGATTTAAGTGAAAAATTTCTCTCCTACAAGTCTGAGGAAAAAGCTATAGAAGACAAAGAGAAGGTGCCCTAAGAAATAAATGACAGATCTAAAAGAGTTGAAAACTTACACTTGATTGTATACCCTTTATTTATGAAAGACATTGAAAAGGAAGGTGTGTGTGTGTGTGTGTGTGTGTGTGTGTATACACACAAGTTAATAAAAGAGATATTCACAAACACACAGACAAAGACATCCAAAGAAAGAGATCATTGAAGTCTTTTAGCAGAAAGTCAATATAGTAAGTTTACTGTCCTGCAACATTTACCTTGATTTCCTACCAACAAAGTTTTTTGATAATACTGAGAAAAAAACAGACAAATAATAATGGATGAGGTATTTGAGATTTCACACCAAAACTGTAGAAATAAAAAATAAATTTTCTACTTGGTTAAAGTTTTAAAGGTAACCTTATTAACTCTAATAAAGTACACATTTAACCTATATGTGAATGAAAAACAATTTCAAGCCCCAGAAGTTAGGAAAATATAAATTAGAATCACAGGGGTGAGGATCAGAAAAAAGTGATAATAAAATTAAAAAAGAAAAGTATGTTTTCAACTGGGGAAAATCAGAAGAGATCGAAATGATAAGGTGGCATGGTTGTTAAGAGGCTGAAACAAAGATGATTTATAAGTTACTATAACTGTGAGAGTCCCTAGACAGAATCCTGAGTAATAAACTGAAGAGGACAAAAGAATATGTGCAAAGAGATTTAAACTTAGACTAACTCCTCAGTGTGTCTACACAGTTACTTAGGTTGGTTGTTGAATCCCTGAAGCTCTATCAATTAATTTACATAGATACAGTAACAGAAAACTATTTCAAAAACCTCTAAGTACCACACTATAAAACATGTGCACATCCCTATTTGGAATAGGATTTAAAGTGCCCAGCATAGCAACTTAAATACAATCTGTGCTCAAAAAATTTTATTAAATTTTAAAATTTTCATTTATCAATACTTATCACTTCATTTACATAATTCTCTGATGATTTACATACTTTCCATAATTAACTGAGAGCAGATAAAATCCTATTGTGCCATAAAAATATACATAATAATATAAAAATAAGGACACTTTTTAGGCGATCATGTGAAGTAAAAAAAAAAAAAGTGGAAAATGGGGAAATTAAGTGTTTATTTATTTGGGGAATTTTTTTTCCTACCACCATTTATGGATACTGAGGTATTCCCACAGTTATTTTAGTACCTTTTTAATTAAAAATTTAAATTTCAATTATAGTAAGTTTATTTTTATTACACATTGCTTTATGAATCATGTTGGAAGGGAAAAATCAGAGCAAAAGGAAAAACCATGGGAGAGATAAAAAAGCAGAAAAAATAAATGACTATAACATGCGTTGGTTTATGTAGAGGGCCACAGATATTGAGGGAACTCTGGGTAAAGTATAAGACCCTTCACCCTGGAGGAAACTTGCTGACAATTTCTGGTTTGGCTCTCCATTTCCCTTTGGTGCTCTCACCTCCCTTCCTGAGAAGTCAGGGAGGGCATGACCACCTGTGTTCTACTTGAAGCAAGGGATACTTACAGCAGGGTGCTTATAGTTAGCATTTATTCAGTGTGATTGATGAGATAATGGCTCTCTAGTCTGCATAAGCTTAGTGTGCTGTAATGATGTAATCATACTAGATATTTAAGGGCTAATAGGACTGGAAATGAGAGACTCCATCTTTGACCACCATCCTGGTGACTTTCCTGCCTCCTTCACTCCTTCACTAAAATCAAGGCTGGTCCTGAAATCCTCCAGAGAGCTAACCCATATCACTACATTTTGGCAACCTCCGAACAGGGTCCTCCAGAAGGACATAACAGGTTTACATTTAACCTCCTTAGATCTTTTTTTCTGAATGCAGATGGCATTTTCTGTCCAAAGTCTACTGGGCTTGCTTTGGATCATTGAACTACTGAGATGAAATAAGCCTCTCATAAATGATCATTGCACATTCTTGCTGCTATTGTGTACAAAGCATTCTTAGTTCTATTTGTTCATTCAGTACCAGTTTGTGCAAATCTTTCCAGGCTTTTCTATAATCAGCTTGTTCATATATATATATATATATATATATATATATATATATATATATATATATATATATTTTTTTTTTAAATAGAACAATAATATTCCATTACCTTCATGTGCCACAGCTTATTCAGCCGTTCCCCAACTGATGGGCATCTACTCATTTTGCAATGCTTTGCTAACACAAAAAAGAGCTGCTATAAACATTTTTGCACATGTGGGTCCTTTTCCCTCCTCTATGATTTCCTTGGGACAGAGACACAATAATGGTACTGCTGTGTCAAAGGGCATGCACAGTTTTATAGCTCTTTGGGCATAGTTATTCCCATGGTTTCTTGTTATGTCAGAATTACCCATTTATATAACATTAGCACAGAAAATGATTTTTTTTTTCCAATACCATACTTTTGATGCAGTATAATTGCATTCTACTGTGATACCTTACTGGGAATAGTTTTGGTTTATTTGAAGATACAACTTTCTTATGATTTAATGGAAATGGGAGCTGAGAAGAACTTTTCTTGCTCTTTGTGACTAGAATTATTAATGTACAATATCCTCTTCCAGTAAAGTGGATTCTGGACTGAGAATAACTTGAGACCTGATTCTGGTCAAGATTAGACTAAAGACTTGTCCTTAGGGTATTGGTAGAGAGTTTGCTTTGGGTCAGACATATTTAGAATAACTGTAATTATTTTTTTTTAATCCTACATATCTGTTTTGGCTAATTCCCTTCTCCGATATTGTTATGTAAGTGACTCTTACTTGACAGCTTATCATTCTCTTTGAAGTACTTGCCCACAGATGATATGTGTGCTACTTTTTGGCAACCTCTTTTTTTGTATATCTTAAGCATGATAATGCTCATAAATATAATCTAAAAATAAAGGAAATGTTGCAAATAAGATTGGCATCATTTGGTAGAGATGTTCAAACTCTTATCCACCTTTCCAAGATTATTTTATTAATCTTTTGGTATATCTGTCTATTGTCTCAAAAATTTTTGTCAGTTTCATTGGGGAAAAATGTTTGTTTCTCATAAATAAGTGAAAGTTACTATCAATTCTATTCATTGACATTTTACTTTCAATTCATTTATTTTCTTAAATATATCCCAACAAAATGCCAAAATATCCTGCAGTATTTAGAGAAATATTTTAATAGTAGACACATGGAAGAAAATCTATTCAGATAACTGACAGATCAAATGTCTATGAAAAACAAGGTCTCAAATCATTCATGAAATTTGACTCTTACTGATAAGGTACTTTACCTCCCACAGATGTTAATTATGGTTTTTGCTTAATAGTTGGCACTGATGCTTATAGAAGTTAGTACCAAAAAACCCAAATCTGTTTCTAATTCTCAAGGGGAAAGTAACAAATTGTGTGCATGAATAAATAACAGCCTAGATTCACATTCTGGAGAAAATTTACCAGTACACACTGTGACAGACTGCTGGGTTGATTTAGTACAGATAACACACCTCTGCCTCTATTTCCTTTCACTGAGAGGACAAAGTCAACCTCATATCAATAAAGAGTTAGATAGGCCAAAGTTATGAGTGATGGCCTAATGTTCCTGTGTCTGCTGAATCCAGGGGGGGATCTGATATTATGCTTCTATAATTAACTTTTCAACAAGTTCATTTTGTTTAGCTCTATGCCTAACGATACTGAAAATTGTAAATGAAGCAGTTTCTGAAGTCACTCGAGGGTATGAGGTGCTAATTTATATGTTTTTATCTACCAGTTCTAAAATGGTACATATTCATTAGAAATACATATCATTTAAAACATTTAACCCACAATAAAATCAAATATAGGAGACATCTAAAGAAAATGTAATTCTAGAAACAAGAATCAAGTCAAAAAGGGAAGTATGCTTTTAAGACCAATGATGTTGCTGTCATTCAGTATTAAATAGATTGATATTTAATACTTAATACTATTATACTCCACTCATTGGAAGATGAGTTTTGGGCCTATAAGAACAAGAAAAGAAAAAGAGAGGACAAGAGGGGAAAAAATAAAGGGATTATAAGGAGATGTGGTAAAGAAATGGCTTTTGTCAATATGATAGGAAATATTCACAAAATGAATGAAAATATGGAGTAATAAAGAAGCAAAGTAACTAAAAGGACATGTAGGAAAGATTGAGAAGAACAATATAACTCAAAGCTATTACAAGACTTGAATGAAATAAGGAATACCATAACTCAGAGTAAATTCAAGGTTATTCAAAATGCTAAGCATATGTATAAGGGTATTTTCATTAGATTTTGAGAAGAAATAGGTTGATTGAAAATGGCAGCTAATATAATACTAATAAAAGGCAGAGATAAGTCATACTCATTTAAGGTTATTGTACTTTACTCTCCATTGAGAAGAGCAATGGGTTGGAAAGACTACTTAATTTGGAATAATTTGGCATGAGTTTAAATGCTTTAACAGTCTTAAAGAATGAGTGTGTCAAACAACAAATACCAGAAACTATATATAATGTAGTCCACAAAAATAGCAATAATGAGACAACATGCCAAAACTTATAGGACACAGCCAAAGCAGTTCTTACGGGAAATTTTATATCTCTAAGTAACTACATGAATTAAATGGAGAAAGTAGATCAATGAATTGGGAATACAACTAAAAATGCTAGGAAAAAAAAAACAAATTAAAAACCACCAAGTAAATATCAAATCAGATATTTTGAAACTCAGAGTTTTAAAAAGTTGAAACTAAGAAAACTATTGAACTAATTAATAAAACCAAGAGTTGATTTTATGGAAGGGGAAATGACAAAATAGATAAACCTTTGGTTAATTTGATTAGAAAAAGAAAAGAAAAAAAAAAAAAGCAAATCATCAGCATCAGAAAAGAAAAGAGTAAGTCTACCACCAATGAAAAAGAAATTAAAATAATAAGTAGTTTTTTTGCCTAATTATATGGCATGGAATCCAACAATCTAAGTGAAAGGGATGAGTATTTACAAAAATTTAAATTTCCCAGATTAACAGAAGAAGAAACACATTACTTAAATAGTCCCAGTTTAGAAAAATAAATTGAATAAGTCATTAATGAACCCTCTAAAAAAAAATCTGAGGATACATAAGTGAATTCTATCAAATATTTAAAGAACAATAAATTCCAAAACTATGTAAAGGAGTCCTGCCAAATTACTTCTGTGACATAAATATGGTACTGATATCTATACCAGGAAAAGTCAGAAGAGAAAAAGAAAGTTATGTACCTATTTCCCTAATGAATATTAATGTACAAATTTTAATAAAATACTAGCAAAGAGATTCCAGCAAATTATCACCAGGATAATATACCATTGGCAATTAGGATTTATACCAGGAATGCAGGTCTGGTCCAATATTAGGAAAATTATTTGTATCAATAACCAAACCAACAGAAACCATATGATTATGTCAATAGATGCAGAAAAAGCATTTGACAAAATCCAAGACTCATTTCTAATAAAAACACAAAATAATATAGGGATAAAGGGAGCCTTTCTTAATATAATAAGTAGTATCTGTTTAAAATCAACAGCAAACATTGGTAATGGAGAGAAGCTGGATGCATTCCCAATAAAATTAAGGATGAAATGAGGATCCCCATTATTACCACTATTATTCAACATTGTACTAGAAACATTGGCTTTAGCAATAAGAAAAAAAAATAAAGGAATTAGAATAGACAATGAGGAAATAAAACTATCACTCTTTTCAGGTGATATGATGATATACTTAAAGAACCTCAGAAAATCATCCAAAAACTTATTGGAAACAAATAATAGCTTTTGAAAAGTTGCCAGGTATAAAACACACTTGCATCATCAACATTTGTATATATTACTGACAAAGCCCATCAGCAAGAAATATTAAAGGGAAATTCCATGTAAAATAATGTAGACAAAATAAGATGTTTTTCCTCCAAAAACAAAAGGGCAGTCATAGGTAACCCTAGAGAACTTCTAAATCTAGCTCTTTATATTATTAACTTCTTGATTTTTGGCAAAGATACATTGACTCCAGCAGACAGGTTTTATAACCCACTGGAAGGGCAGTGTCCAGTGTGAGTAGCTCCACTGTCTTTAGATAATAGCCAGGTGATGTGGAGAGACTCAGAAAGTGGTGAATGGAAGGATCCAGATAAATTAACTGCTTGGGGGAGAGGGCTTGCTTATATCTCTACAGATGGAGAAGGAATCAGAGGGGTGCCAAGGAACTGTATTTGCCTTGTCCATCAGAGAGAGACGGAGCAGACCCTTGAAACGAAGGAGAAGACCCAAGAAACATCTAATGATTCTGTTGCTGATTGTGTCCACCATTGAAAGACCATGGTACTTATGGCAATTGACTCATGGACATCAAAAATTTTTGGATTCCAACACCTTCAAAAATCATTGGATTCCCTGTGGCAGGACTTCAAAAACTCATGGGGATTATTGGATTCTTTGACATGTGAAGCAATGGACAATAGATTGGTTCTGGACTATCTCTTGGCTGCTGAAGGAGGCACATGTGTAATTGTTGTTTACATACCCTCCTTCTAGGACTTCTAGAAATCTTTTACAAGACCATGTCGATTTATATTGTTTGTTATATCACTCCTTGCATGTACAATTTATGTTTGTTATACCACATTGAGCTTGCACTGGCTGTGGGGAGAGTCATCACTAATAGCCTGTGCTTTATTGCTATGTGTTTGGGTAATACTTCCCTTGCTGATGGGTTTGTGCATACCTGTCTCTAATAAAATCCTTCATCCTGGAAACCTACTAATAATATCTAGCTTGACTCCCCACTTCCCTTTGGTGTTTTTCACCTCCTTTCCTGAGAAGTCAGGGAGGACGTGACCACCTGTGTTCTAAAACAAAAGAAAGCATGAGATGTAAAGGGCTGACTTTCTGAATAGGTACACTTGAATCAGATAACTGAGCACTTAAGGTTAATTACCTATTGGACAATAATTCTATTACTATGTTTGGAATTTCTCTTCTCTCAGTTAATGCTGGCTCAATGCTTGGGATTAAGAGAATTGTAAAGAGGGATTAGGGGGTAGAGTGAGACAAGCCAGAGTCACTTTGGAGGAAGACAATGAGAAGGGAGGTAGATAGGTGGAGAGCTTGTGGCAGTTTGTCAATCCCCTTTACTTCTCCCCCTAAAGACCAAAGACTTTTTCTTATCCTGACTCTGCCTAACCTGGACTTCACATATATATCTTTGTATGCTGTTTTAATGTGTTTTATATTGAATACCTTTAAGAGAAAATAATCTTATGAAATTGTGTCATTGTTTGGTCTCTGAGAGTGATATTAAAATTATCTACAAACAAATGACATTTAAATGACTATTAACATACTTTAATTTGATTGTTGGTAGTATAAATGTGAGGTCCTTTTCCAGAGATCAATGATTGGTGTTGAGAATAGAGCTGAATCATATAAATCCTGATATTTCCCCTTCTATAAACTAAAGGGGCAAAATGGGGGGAAAATGAAAAAAAAATATTTTGTAGTTTTTCCTTGGAGAAAGAAAGAATGGTTTTTAGGGTGGTTTTATCCTATGACTAGAGAAAATAACAAAATGTTCATTGACTATTTGATCTTTACATATTGCAATGATAATAAGTACTTGCAAAATCATCATAACAAAAATAATTCTAGGTCATACACCATAATCAGTTTTTGAGTTGGAAGGGTTAAAATAGTTTTATGAAGAAATTCAGAGTTTCCATTAAATCAAATGAAAATGAAAGTTAATATCTAGTGATATTAATACAAAAATTTAAGCTTTATGTTGAGTTTCCAAATAACTTCTGTTACAGTGTAAGCTTCTTGAGAGAAAGGATTGTGTTTCACTTTTTATCTTAAGCCTACCATAAAGCACAGTGCTCCTAGGCATATAGTATGAACTTAAGAAATGCCAATTGTATGTGAATGACTATAAAGGAAAAAAAGAAATATTAGGGAAAGAGTGAAAAGAAATGAGAGTGAAAAAGAAAATTAATGGATATATCTGGATTAACAGAAAACTAGCATGTATCATTAATATATTTTAAAGAAGAAGTTATATGTACATCATATAGAAAGTATCAAATAACATCATAGACAACCAGTCAATTAATTAATAAGTACTTATTAAAAACTTCTTGTATTCTATCCATTGTATTAGTCACTGAGTAGTTAGCACAAAGAATTAAAAATATATACCTTACTAGGCAATGGACTTACATTTTATACATTATACATACAATATTAAAATATAAATATAAAGCTAATACATGCATATGTTTATTTTTATACATTTACAAGCATGTAGTTAGTAGTTAAATATAAGAAAATCTAGGAGAAAAATTATTAGGACTTATGTGGATGAGAAAAAGCTTAATTTAGGATATGATGAACAAGATGCATTTTTGGAGGGGAATGAACAGAGATGAATTTTAGCCATGGTGACTGATCATTGCAAAAGCATAAGAATATTATAGGAATTAAAGTGTCACAAGTGTGGTGCAGAGAGACGATTTATTTAGCTGGATTGCAGAGTAAGGATAAAATTACAAATGAGGCTGGAAATGTGGGTTGAAGCTAGATTATATTAGAATTTATAATTTAAAAGCAGGAGTTTAGATTATATTCTGGCAGTTAGAGGAAGTAATTAAGTTTGCTTTAGTAGGGGAAAGGTAGAGTTTACATGATATTATTTGTGCTTATGGAAAATTATTTTGGTAGCAACCAATAGAATGGGCTGGAATGGTGACGTTTCAAATCACCAATAATGAAAATGCTACAGACAAGATAGAAATAATAAACTAATTATGCTTAATGATATACAATTTCGGACATGGATAGAGTAGGAGTTTGTGTTGCTTAACTATGCATATCTATTACAATTTTTTTTTTTTCTTCTTCATTGTGAGTAGGTGGAGATTTGAGAGGGTGGAAAAGTAAATGCCAGTGGAACAAACATTTATCAAGAGTTTTCAATGTGTTAGGAACCTATTATATTCCCCATTTAGTGGTAAGGTAACACTTAAAGAATAAAAATAAAAAGTCTTTGCTTTCAAAGAATTCAGTCTAATGGAAGAGATAAATTTCACAATAGTTATGATACCAATCAATTGTAAATGCTTAACATAATGAAAGGGATTAGTGCTTGTCAAAATATACATATACATATATAGTATGAGCATAAATATATATTATGTTATATGTGTGTATATATATATATATATATATATATATATATATATATATATATATATATATATATAGCATTCCAGTGACATTCTTCCAATGTCAGAAGAAATTGTGAAAGGTTTCTGTAATTTGTTTTATAGGGGGAAGGGACACCACTTATTGAACTTCTGGGAAGACATGCAAAAAGTACATAGATAGGACAGGAATACATGAATGGGTTGTGATCTGAATCATTAACATGAACTGTATTTATGAAATCAGAGATTAATTTTGAATATTTGACTAAAGTCCTCTGGAAATGATAATATTATCTAGGAATGGTTGACAGTAAAAAACATTTTAAAAAGATATTTTACAATCAATTGAAGCTCAAAATGGGTGACAAAATAGTGTCATTTTAATGAATTTTATTTTGGCATGAATTATTAGAAATACTTTTTTACCCTAAAAGAGGGGGGAAATGGTGTTTCAAAGTAGCATAGTTCATGAAGACTGTCACCAAATTAATCTTATTTCCTTTTTTTTTGCTAAGGTAGCTAGTTGATTGGAGGCTATATGGCTAGTTATTTCAGTAATTGGACTCCAAATCATTGTCTTTCTGGAAAAAAAAACACACACAAAAAAAACAGGTAAATATGATTGGGTAATAACTGAAACGTGGATTTAAAGCTGAATGACAGAACTCCCAAATATTTCTTTAATGATCTTTCCTAACTTGACTCATTCTTTGTCCCAGTAATCTTTTGCTGTTCGAGCTATTTATGCTGTCTCTTTCTTGTCATAACATGATTCTACATTTCCTGACTTTGCTTCCTTGTATTAGGTCTCTCCCTTTGCAAACAGTGCTCTGCCCCTTTTCTTCTATATCTTAGTTTCCCTAGCTTTCTAAAATTAATTCAAATTCTACTTTCCACAGAAGGCTTTCACTAGTTCCTCCAGATTCTAGTGCCATTTCTCCCAGATGAACTTCCTATTTACAAATCGTATATGTCTAACTTTTAATTTTCAGGTTTCCTCCATTATTTAAATAAAAATTATTTGATTAAAAATGACAATCATTGCTAGTAAGCCTCAGAATTGAACTGGATCCAACATCTTAAGAAATAACGAGACAAAAGGTGGCTGCTTTCTATCTTTTCAAATCTTGAATCACTCATCTCAAAGGTTGCTTAAGAGTACATTCAGGATCATAGACAAATAGGTACTTTGTTGGTTCAAGAAATTATCCTATAAACTTACTTTAATTTTCTCACATACTGAACACTCTGTTTTAGTTTTTCTTAACTTCTAGCAATGGATTAACTTCTAGCATTTTGGATTATTTGGGATCAGAACTAATCTGTTTATTTTTGAATTTGTATGTTCATTTAGATAACTTATTTTAAACTAAAACTAAGTTTGCAAATAGTGCAAAAAGTACAAAGTTCTCCATCATTTAAGAAGCCTGGGAAAATGAGAAAGATGAATATGTAAACATTTTGGTTTCCTCTTTGTCCTTCCTTTTTTAATGTCTGTATTGCCAAGACATAATTAATTTTTCATTGAAATCTACACTGCAGAATTTCTACCCATGATAAAATCCTCTATGGGAACTCTATATATTAAGAAGGTCAATCAAGTATGAATAGTGATGAGAATTGGTTTGTTAGAATGAAATCCAAAGTGCATGAAAAGTTCAGGGTTATGAAAGACACTTCAGAGGATTTCTTATTGTATCATGCAAAATTGAGGGTTTTTTGCAGTGTGACTTAAATTTACATAGAATAAAAGACAATTTAATTTCATAATTTAAATATCATTTCCCCAAGTAATCATGTTTTCACACAATTCATAATTAAATTGCAATTTATTAACTGCAGTAAAAGAGCAGGTTCGAGATAAGAATTACCTGATCACCAGGACTGGATTCTCTAAGGAAAAGACTTTATTGCTGGATAAAGCAGCTTGGGATGAATTGACATGGGGAACTAACTGGTCTAATGAAGTATTCAAGGATAGGTATTTTATAGGCAAATGTAGGAGTGGGGAGGAGGGAAGATGTTTATTCTTTGCTCATTGGTTAGACTCTCTTAAGAGAGATGTTTACTTTTTAACCATTGGCCCAATTTTGAGAAAAAAACAAGACATAAAATCATGTAGCAGGACCCAAGCTTCCTTGCATCCTGTGTACTAGGACACAAGCTCCTTGCATATGGGTGTGTGATTAACCATGTCCTGTTTATCCCAACTCAAGTCCCCTGCACCTGTCGTGGTGGGCAACAAGTTGTTTTTCTTTCCTTACCCCTAACTGCAAATAGACACATTGCTGGGGTATGTTTCATCATCCTTGTATCATGCTCTTAAGAGATCAAAAACATAACTCTACATTTACAAATAATATATAGACCATATGCTATTTTATGTTTTGGATAATATATTAGAGTTGTAGGTAAATATCTAAATAGTGACTTTGTTTTACTGTAGCTGTTACCTTGGGCAAGATACCCTATTTCATTTTCCACATCTATAAAATGACAAATATAATAGTGAAAATGTAAAAAGATTAAAATGTGATAGTGAAATCTAAGGTTTCCTCCAAATTTAATTTATTTTCTTGAAATAATTGTGTTAATTTAGTATATGTATTTTGCAAAAGAAATATTAGAATTGGAAGAGAACTTAGAGATCATTTCATTAACAATCCTTTATCTTTACTAAATAATTTAAAATAATTTATGTTAATCTATTTCATTTACATCTTTCTTTCTAATGACACTCCCTCACTCCCTAAATTCTGTTTTGCGAGAAAGTATATTTAAACAAAACAAATCAAGTTTCTAGCTATGCTGGACAATAAATGGTTCAAAAATGAGTGTATGTTTTCCTGTCAATCTTCTGCAAAACTACTTCTGCCTGCCTCACTGGTACAATCCTTGTCCACGTCATACCATCCCTTTATTCCATAATATCCACTCTACATTATAGGATCTTCCTGATTTCATTTGACATCATAAGAATACCAGGTGGCTAGACAATTTGTCTACACATTAAATCTCACTGTCAACATGTGGCCAGATCATGGTCTTTTGTATTCAGATATTTGTGTAATTCTAACCTTTCAAATTTCACAGGTATTATATGTTGTGAAATATCACCTACCACCCAGGACTTTATTGCACTTTATTTTATATTAATTTTAAGTTCTTTAAAGACTTCATTATTCTAGAAATCCTACTTATAAAACAAAGCTAGTATTATATTATTGTTAACATGATTTGTTTCTGAGTGTATGGGGATTTTAGAGGGTACTAGCACTTCTGGTGTGAAAGCTTGCTGAGCCCTTTTCAAGGTTCATCGTCTTTTTTGTTCACCTGCCACCCATCTCTCAAAAGTTGCTCCAGGAAGTAAAACGAGCAGTATCCACACCTGGATAAAACCATCTTAGTTTCAGTGCAACTGACAGAATGTAAAACCCTTGATGAGGTAGGGGGAATGTTTATTCCAGAGATGCAGACACTTTCTCTAATGGAATGGGCAGATGAGAACAATTTGTTCCAACAAAACAAGTGCCATGAAGTATTTAGAGTTTAGTCAGACATCAAAACCCACAATATTATCCACTGCATCCTGCTCCATTTCCAGTCATTCTGACCTTTGTTATGATTTTAATGACTCAGAAAGAGAATGAGTCTGATGACTCTATACAACTGTGGCTCACTTAAATCTAATTCACAGGCAAGTCAAGAAATCATCCTATAATGTCATTAGTTCTCTTCAAAACCAAACAAAAACAACATCATCATTATCAATACTTTTTCCTGAATGCAATTTAGCTTACTTTCCATTCTTTATCTCTTATTTAGTTTCTATATCCAATTCATTTTCTGTTTATACTGTAATTCAAAATATATGTGTGTGTGTTTGTGTCTGAGTGTGTGTGTGTGTGTGTGTGAGTGTGTGTGTGTGTGTGTGTGTATGTGTGTGTTGTGTTACACCAAGTACAAAAGATTGTTTATAGGGAGTAGAGGTACTGTTATGTATCTGTCAGGGAGAAAGGGTTTATACAATTACTATGTAAATAGTACCTAGAAAAAGCCTGAGAGTTTAACATTCAGTTTGAAGTGTTAAGGGTCATGACTGGAGATATATTGGATGAGGTACAATGTAAAATGAGTAGAAAAATGTATGACTTAAGAATCTGCATTTAACTCATATCTTGTGAAGAAATTATTCAAAGTGAATTCCTAACATATTTTGCCTGCTATTCTGGGATAACTGAATAGGGAACATTTCCAGAATTGAGAAATACATATTAGCTGTGATAGTTAAAAATAAGTATGATTATGTTTTTTTTTTTGTTTGTTTTTTTTGTTTTTTTTCACAGCTGGTACATTGTAAACATTAATTTATAACTTTGTTTTAGTATTTATTATGTTAGGGATTTATAGTCACTAGCCTTTATGTTTTAACATAATAAAGTTAGAGCTGTGAGTATTGATATATTTTGAGGTAATTAAGTACTAAAGAAAAGAGGTTTCTACAATTTGTTTAATAAATCATATTTAATAAATCATATTTAATATTTAATACATTGAGGTGAACCCTCAGAGTTAGGCCAGCTAGGTTATGCAGTGGGTAAAACATTCTTCCTGGAATCAGGGATATTTTCATTCAAATTTGGCCTCAGAGAATTATTAGCTCTGTGACCACAGCCAAGTTGTTTAACCCTATATGTTTCAATTTCTTCACCTGTAAAATGAACTAGAGAAAGAAATGGCAAAACCCTAATATAGTCATGAAGAGTTGAACATCACTGAAATTACTAAACACCAATGACTTATTTGTGCATATATGTAAATATGAGAGGACAGGAGAAATGTGGATGAGTTTTTGGATAAGAAGTCATGGGTGACTTATCCAGTACTATTAATATATAGCCCAGTGACATGACATATCAACTGTGTAAAGACTGAATACATTAGAGTAGATGAATATAATTGAATTGCAATCTTTCTATCTACCCCAACATCAGTCCTCATGTAAAGAATTTTCAGTAATTGATATTCCCTCAAATATGGCAATCAATCTTCTTAATTTTTATAACCTTCTATATTTTTCTTCAATTATCCAAAGAGATGGTCAAATCTTTGATCTTCTTAAAACTCATTTGTATCCTACTTCTCCAAAGTGAGAATTGCCCAATCAAATGGACTGCTTTCAACATACTTTTGAACTTTTCTTCAACCTCTGACAATGCTGATCATCTAATTCTCTTTATTGTGACACTGCTATTCTCCTGTTCCCTGTCTGACCAGTCCATCTCAGATTCCTTTGCTGAATTTTTATCTGGATTACATGTAGTAACCACGTGTTTCCATCAAAATGCTACCCTGGGCCCTTTTATGTTATCTTTCTGTGCTATTTCATTTGTGATCTCATCAGTTTCCAGGTATTCATTATTAACTCTATGAAGATGATTTTTAGATCTTCATTTCTAGTCCCCACGTGTTGCAGAGACCTCTTTTTTATCCTTTCTTTTCATTATTATTATTTATTTTGACTTTTGTTCTTACTTGTTAATTATTAATTGATTCAGAAATGATTACTTCTTTTTTCCATAGTGGTCACCTGTTTATTTAGATAAAACCAACTTCACCTTTATAGCAATATTTGAAAAAAAAAAAAAAACTTTCTGTTTTTCTTCTTAAGTTATTTATGATATATAGATATGAGACTTCTGAAAAAAATGCAGAATCTTTAGCCAATTTAATTCCTTGGTCTTAAGTGACATTTTTCAACAGTAGTGTAAAGGACTGAAACTCTGAGTAGATGCACTGAAATCAGACAACTGAGCACTTAAGGCTAATTACTTATTGGACAATACTCTATTAGCATATGCTTGGAAAATGTCCCTTCCCACTTTCTGTGCTAGCTAGATCTTTTAGTGTATACAGAGAATTGTAGGAGGGATTAGGGGGTAGAGTAAGACAAGCCAGAGCCACTTTGGCAGTAGACACAGAGAAGGGAAGTTGTGAAGAGCTTGCATCCATCCCCTTCACTTCTACCCCTAAAGACCAAGAATAAAGACTAAGGACTTTTACTTATCCTGACTCCCGCTGATTCTAAGGCATCCAGGGTGCTAACCCAGACTTCACATTTTAGTATTTTACTCTTTGTCTATTTTGTGATAAAGGTAATCTGTGTGGGTGCACACACTTCTGTGTGTGCATGTGTGTATATGTGTGAATGACTCCACTTATTCCTTCTCTCCAATGTATTGGGCAGTAAACTTGGATTCACAGTATAGAGTTGGATTCAGCAGAACAGAAAATCAGATTCTTCCTCAGATATTAGTTATGTCAACCTGGAGAAATTATTTAACTTTCCTGTGAATCACTTTTTTTTTTTAATTTGTAGAATAGATTGATGGATTCTAAACACTTTAGGTTTCTTTTACCTCTAAATATATAGTCATTGTACTCTCACAGATTCTCTGAAATCATTGTGTGTGGTAAGATAATATGAAATTTTATGAGACTATTTCAAAAATAATTATAACATATTTATGGGTGTTTGTATAACATAATATATAACATATAACAAATTTTCTTTCATCCCATATTGGGTTGTTTAGCCAAATGTGGAAGTCACAAAAATTAGGCAAAAATAAAAGTTTTCTGAATGTAACATCCCCAAATTAATTCAAAATCAAATATATATCAAATCTGAGGTGTTTCTGGCAATATTTGCTCATGTTGCATGATTCAAATTCACTACAACCTTGGTTCATAATATCCAACATGCACAAATATTTCCAGAAACACCTTGGCATTTGAGATGGATTGCATAATAATTTTTCAGGCAAAAAGTCATTGTAAATGGAAAAAAAAAATTAAGAAGCTTGGTTTATCAAAATTTCTAGAGAACATGTCCATAAGAATATAATTTCATTCATACAAGTGTGTATGTATACATAAATGCAGTAATGAGTTTTATAGTGATAAGTGATTTTATACTCAGATTGGCTTTTACAATAGATGTATAGTTTGTCACAGGGTCTGAATCTGGAATTGTTCAAACTTGGGAGGACTGATCATAGTTTGGACTCTGTTGGCAGAATATTGAAAGGGCTGGGATCATTTCCAATTAAACAAGCATCTTTGGAATAAGACTGAATTGTGTCTGGAAAGCATACAATATTTTCAATTGTTGTAAACTAGTCACTTTCACAAAGTCCAGTATTTTCGCATTAACATTTTTTTTTGGTGATTTTATATATTTTGTGCTTTGATCTGTATATATTAAACCACTGAGAAATCAAAGGTCTGCTTCTCCATTCATTTGGGTATCATAGTAAATAAAATGACCCATGAGGTAGTGTTCAAATGAGCATTGCCTTAGCAACCAAATAATGTACCAGTTCAGCTCTCTATAGCTTTTATGATCTTGTACAAGTAATATAACTCATTATATTAATATATGAAAAAGACATGGTTCGATTTGAGAAGCTTCATGATAACTTTTATCTCTAGGACAAACACATATAACACACACACACACACATATATATATATATATATATATATATATATATATATATATATATATATATATATATATATATATGAGCTGAGAGAGTAGATAAAAGATAACTAACGTGTTGGTTAGATTTTCTTTAAAGGACTTGAAGGGAGAAAATGATATGAAAGTAAGAATGGGATATAGCAGAACAAAAGAAGCACTAATATTGATTTTCTTGAAAAGAATCAATTTAACCACTATATAACTCTCAACTTGGCTAAGATGACAGGAAAGATAATGATGAATGTTGGAGGCAATATGGGGAAACTGGGGCACTAATAAATTGTTGGTGCCATTTTGAATGGATCCAGCCATTCTGGAAAGCTATTTGAAATTATAAAATAGTTAGTTTGAGTTATGCTCAAAATATCATCAAACTGTGCATACCCTCCAGCAGTGTTTCTACTAGGCTTTTATTCCAAATAAATCTTAAAGGAGAGAAAAGGATCTACATGTGCAAAAATGTTTGTGGCAGCCCTTTTTGTAATGGTAAGAAACTGGAAACTAAGTAAATGCTCATCAATCTAAATGCTCATCAATTGAAGAATGGCAAAATAAGTTATGGTATATGAATGTTATAGAATATTATTGTTCTATAAGAAACGATCAGCAGAGTGATTTCAGAATGACTTGGAAAGATTTACATGAACTGATGCTAAGTGAAATGAGCAGAATCAAGACATTATTTTACATGGCAACAGGAATATTATACAATGATCAATTCTGATGGATATGACTCTTTCCAACAATGAGATGATTGAGGCCAGCTCCAATGATCTTGTTATAAACAGAGCCATCTACTTCCAGAGATGGGAACTGAATGTGCATCACAACGTAATATGCTCCCTCTTTTTGTTGTTCACTTGCATTTTGTTTTCTTATTCATTTCTTTTCCGTTTTGTTCTGATTTCTCTTATGCAATAAGATAAATGTTTAAGTAGGTTTGCATATATTGGATTTAATATATATTTTAACATATATAACATATATTGGATTGCTTGCCATGTGTGGAGTGGATAAGGGGAATGAGGGGAAAATTTGGAACACAAGGTTATGCAAAGGTCATTTGTAAGGGGCCTTTAAATGGGTGCCACAGTGCATCAGGAGATTGAGGCCCGGAAGTAATTTCTGTGGATATTAGGACTGCCCTTGGGCGGGATCCTGGCCATATTGAGATAGCTTCATAATGGGTGACTCTCTCGCTGATTGGCTGTGTGTGTGACCTCACAGGCCCTATGTAAGCCCACTGCAGGCAGCAATCGCTCTCTTTAATCTGACGCTCTTCACCCTAGCTTCCTAGCCTGGGTGGCCAAGCCAAGATGGATAGCCAAAAGAGGTAAGGGTTTTGGTAGTGAACACATGGGTCTTCTGACCAGGTGTTCACTCGGGAACCAACAAGTCAGGGCATCAGTTAGGGCATTATGTGAGTAGGTATAATAAAGGCTTTTAAGATTACACGTGGTTGTTCTTGAGTGCGCTACCGGTTATTAAGCTATAGATTCAAGAGATTGTGGCCAGAGACCTTTGAAGGCCTCAGAGGAGGCGAGCCGGGTAGAGTTCACACTGCAAAGGACAGTGGTCAAAGGTACTCTGGTGGGTCTAGGACAGACTAATAATTGTAACTGCCAGGAGAGCACGTTACAAATGGCGCTCAACGTGGACGCATAAGGAATTATCAGGTTTTGAAAATATTTAATATTCAGAATTAAGATTCTGAAAGATCCGGTAGAAACGCCACTTAAGAGGGAAGACAGAGAAGCAATATGGACCCAGGTAACTCTGGGATCGGGCTCAAGGACACAGCTGAACATAATGCTTATATCAAGAGGTTAAAGAGCCAGATGGAAGATCTTTTAACAAAGATCACCACTGAAGAACAGCAGGAAGCTTGTAATCAAGCTCAGAGAAGGCTATCCCCACACCCAGTAAATATAGCTCGGAGAGGGAGCAACCTAGAGCTAATGCGCATGTATGACAGTATAGAGTATAAAATGCCACAGCAAGAGTTGCTGGAATTGCAGGTTAAACTACAGATGGAGATAGAGAAAGAAGAAAAAGCTAGGTTACTACAGATAGAACAGGAAGAGTTCAAACCAGTGGCTGAAACTAAGGAAGGAAATAAACGAACCATATGGACTAAAGTTGTAGAAATTCTTCTTAGTTTTGTTGGTTTACCTCATGCATTGTTGTTTTAAGGAATTTATTGATTACTCTTTCATTGAGAAGAAGTTTAGTTCTTTTTATATGCAAAGCTCAGGTTTGATTTTAAATCAGCCTTTGGGGAATTTTCCAATTCTTCTTCCCTCTGCCTCACCTTCTTGGGCCTAGGGAGAAGGGGGAGGAGGAAAAGGAAGGGCGATAATACCATCAGCACTGCCCATTAATCCATTCAAAACTCCTGTGTCTTCATTTCAAAAGACAGGAGTGGACTTTATGCCCCAAGGCAAAAAGGAATTGTGGGGTATTGAGTATAATCAGAAAAGTTTTAAAAATACAGTTCAGTTAATTTCTAAGAAACCTTACAGGGACAAGACCTTGCAGTTAGAGAGAGTGGAGTTTTATACTTGTAAAACTGCTAGGATCGTCTTTGGAAAGTTGGAACTCCTCTTTTCTTACCTCGTGGATTTTCTACTTCCACAGGTGAGCTTGATTTCCCAACCCCCTATGGGTACTTATAAAACAGTGTTTATGTCTAGAATGGTTTGGAAAATTGCTGTTTTAATCACTAGAATAAATAGACAGTGTGTGATCTTTGACCCAGGAGGAAAAGTTATATCAGATTTATTGATTCACACTCCTGGAGTACAATTCAGTATCAGAAACTCAAACTTTGATTTTTAGGCAAAAGAATTCAGGGATATAGCCGAGTGTTCTTTTTTCATTAACTGTATGAGTGGATGTTTTAAGACCAATGGACATTATGGCCTCATTCCAATCTGGAGAAGCAGCTAGACATGTGATCAACCATTTTTCTATTGTAGAAATTTCACATGCATTTAAGACAGTTTATGGATTGGCTTACAAATATTTTGCCTTTAGGTGTTTTTGCATTGAATTTGACTTTGCCCATTCCATTGGCATTTCTTATAATCCTATTAGTAAAGTCATTACTGCACAGACTATACCCAAGATCTTCTCTTCTAAACAAGAGAAGGGAATTTTGGGATATGTGATTGCTTACAATTTTTAAATTTTGATTTTACATTTTTAAACATTTTTGATTTTACATCTTCAAAGTATTTTGATTTTACATTTTAAAGTTATTTTGGTTTTATAATCTATTTCGGTTTTACACTTTTAAATTATTTTGGTTTAACATTTTTAAATTCTTTGCCTTTTACCTTAGCAATGCACTTCGGGCATACACAGAAAGTGCAGCTAAGTGACAGACTGACTAACTTTTGTCTGACTTTTGCTAATCTTTTTGACAACAACTTTGTTTCCACTGTGATGTGGAAAGGCCTGGATGGCATTTGGAAAGGCCCAAGTTGGGCCCCGAGTACATTCCTTCCTAGGTGCAGATCCAGCAGTAGAGTTCATCCCCACCAGAGACTTTTGTAACCTGGGGATCCAAGAGAAGGACCAGACAACAGCCCAGAGGGACCAGCCAGATGTCTGCAGCCCTCCAGACACTGATGGCAGCAATGCCCCTCCTGACCATGACACCAGAGACAGCACACAGTTCCAGTGTTGCAGCTGAAATGGACTGTTTTAGGTGATATGCAATATAAAGACTGTAAATGGACAATGGGCCTGCTTGCTCCTCCCGTGGCTACTTTCCATATGGTGGCCTGGGAAGAGGCTTTGCCCTATGCTTTCTATTGAAGGACTATGCTTTTAAATTAGTGGGTGAAAAACCAACACACCCACCTGCCGTTGTTATTGAGACAATGTTATTGGACATGACTTTGCTTATGTGCACCTGTGAAACTAGAATTGCTCTAGGATTGTGAAAAGTGCAATAGAGAATTGTGATAAGCTAGAATTGTTCTAGAATTGTGAAAAGTGCAATAGAGAATTGTGATAAGCTAGAATTGTTCTAGAATTGTGACAAGTGCAATTGAGAATTGTAAGAAACTAGAATTGGTCTAGAACTGTGATAAATGTAACTAGAATTGTGACAACCTACCTCACTGATATTTGTTAACTAGAATTGTGATGTTTTACCTTGTTGACTTCCCACCTCAGTGTTGACATCCTACCTCATTGGCATCCAACCTCTTCGGCTTATTGTCTCGAGTATGACTTTGATGAATGGCTTGAACACTTGGGCCACTGTTGAGCCTGGTTCTTATTGTCATACTTCTGTTTACTGCTCTGCTGCTTTGTACCTCCTTGGGCATAACACTCTGTCATCTCATGGATCAAGTGAACTATAGCTGGTGCTAAAAGTTTAGCTTGGTGAGATGTGCGGTTCCCGCAAAACAAGAGAAAGGGAATTGTAAGGGGCCTTTAAATGGGTGCCACAGTGCATCGGGAGATTGAGGCCCAGAAGTAATTACTGTGGATATTAGGACTGCCCTTGGGCGGGATCCTGGCCATATTGAGATAGCTTCATAATGGGTGACTCTCTCGCTGATTGGCTGTGTGTGTGTGACCTCACAGGCCCTATGTAAGCCCACTGCAGGCAGCAATCGCTCTCTTTAATCTGACGCTCTTCACCCTGGCTTCCTAGCCTGGGTGGCCAAGCCAAGATGGATAGCCAAAAGAGGTAAGGGTTTTGGTAGTGAACACGTGGGTCTTCTGACCAGGTGTTCACTCGGGAACCAACAAGTCAGGGCATCAGTTAGGGCATTATGTGAGTAGGTATAATAAAAGGCTTTTAAGATTACACGTGGTTGTTCTTGAGTGCGCTACCGGTTATTAAGCTATAGATTCAAGAGATTGTGGCCAGAGACCTTAGAAGGCCTCAGAGGAGGCGAGCCGGGTAGAGTTCACACTGCAAAGGACAGTGGTCAAAGGTACTCTGGTGGGTCTAGGACAGACTAGTAATTGTAACTGCCAGGAGAGCACGTTACAGTCATTGTTGAAAATTTAGTCATCCATATGTTTTTAAAATAAAAAGCTTTAATAAAAAAAGAAAAGGATCATGTTAAAATCTGTGTGTAAAAGCAACTATAAACTTTAGAAGAACACATATTTAGTTCTAGAAATTGTATAGTTGCTCCTTTTTGTATAAATGTGAATTTAGGAAGTATATGGGTCTTTCTCAATGAAAACAATGTGATAGTGAAAGGCATAATCTGTATTTTGCTTAACTTTTTTCAAACAAAAATCTAGTGAGCAAAACAAAGCTCCCATGAATTTGAATGTTTTTCAAAAAAAAAAATAAATAAATTATCAATTCAATAAAGGTGCTTAAGAACTTTGAAGAGATTCAGAGAAAGGGGTAAAATAAATTCAACTTTCCAGACACCTTCTATTCTAAGTTGAGTAATTTTAATAACAAAAGAACTTTTAAAAGTATGGTTTTATTCTTAACTTCCCTTCTATTGTGAGCTATCAATATGATTATTTATTTGTTTGTGTAAATATACAACTGATGCCTCTGAAAAACTACATTTTTTCTTGGCTATATTATATGTAAGGTACATGTGATCAGGAACTTCTCCAAATCTAAAAATAAAATTATAATAAGATGATTTTTTTTTTTTTTACATAAACATAGCTTTATTTTCCAGATGTTCACCTTTTTCTATCTTTTTCCCACCTGACCCCACATCCAGCCATACACACAAACATACAGACAGACACACACATATCCTTTAGACAGGGCTATGAAATACAGGGCCTTTGTCTTGTCTGAGAATAAGTTGACACCTACCTCTACCCCTCCTAAATGCAGGTAATCTTTATTTTGAAAGTACTCAGAAGTGAACTTAGGTTAAAATGTCCTCTCTAAAGCAACCTACCATGTACAGTATTTCACAGCTTATCTTGATTTATACTAACTAAGCTGACATTTCTTAGAGGCTAAATCTCTAATCCATATGTAATAAAAGTTAGGACATACATATGTTCTTAATTATCTCTTCACAAATTAGAGATAAACTTAAGACAAATATGTATGATTCAAATGTTTTATGAAGAAATGTACATCAAAAGAAGTTGACCTATGAATTGCCTAGAGGTAGGAAAATTGAGAATTCAATCATGAAAGTCAAATTGTTTTTTTTCCAATTCCTTTACTAACACTGACTTAAGTACTTAACTATTTCAAATCTTGTTAAGCCCCCACACTATAGTTTGCCTATTATTCTAAAGTCATCCATCTCAATGTAATATTAACTTGTATTTTTAATGGGAATTTATATTGTTACCAGACCTGCACAAAAATGGCAAAGTCTACCCTAAGACTCCAGCTTCATGAATAAAAACTCACTATTTGACAGAAATTGCTGGGAACACTGGAAAATAATGTCAGAAATTAAACGTAGATGGATATCTCATCCCATAACCAAATAAGGTCAAAATGGGTACATGATTTATGTGTAAAGGGTGATACTATAAATAAATTAGAAGAGCAGAGGATACTTTACCTATCAAATCTTTGGAAAAAAGAAAAATGTGAACCAAAGAAGAACCAGAGAACATTGTGAACTGCAAAATGGATATTTTTGATCACATTTAATTAAAAAAAGATTTTGCACAAACAAAACCAATGCAGCCAAGATTATAAGGGAAACAGAAAGTTGCTAAAAAAAAATGTATAGTCAGTGTTTCTGATAAAAAACCTAATTTCTAAAACATATAGAGAATTGACTCAAATTTATAAGAATACAAGATATTCCCCAATTGGTAAATGATCAAAGGATATAAATAGACAATTTTCAGATGATGAAATTAAAGCCATCTCTAAACATATGGAAAAAAAAAATGTTCTAAATCACTATCAATTAGAGAAATGAAAATTAAAACAACTTAGGAGTACCACTTCACATCTTTCAGATTCACTAAAATGACAGGAAAAGATAATGATAAATGTTGGAAGGAATGTTGAAAAACTGAGACACTAATGCGTTGTTGGTGAAATTGTGAAATGATCCAACTATTCTGGAGAGCAATTTGGAACTATGTCCAAAGGGCTATAAAACTGTGCATACCCTTTAATCCAGCTCTGACTCTACTATGTCTGTATCCAAAAGCAATCATAAAAGAGGAAAAAGGAGACACATGTGCAAAAATGTTTGTAGCAGCTCCTTTTATGGTGAAAAAAAATGAGAAAATGATCAGATGCCCAATAATTGTGGAATGGCTGAATACTTTGTGGTATATGAAAGTAATGGGATATTATTTTAAAAACTGATCAGGCTGACTTTAGAAAATAGGTTCAGGAATAGTTGCATAAGACTGAAAACTTGACATTTAAAGCCCTTCACAGTCTGATCTCAACCTATTTTTCCAGTCTTGTCCAGTCAAATGGTTTTCTGACTTTTCCTTACACATGATCTCCAAACTCTAAGCCTTTGCTTGAACTGTTTCCCACACTAGAAATCCCCCCCCCCCCCAACCTCTTAGAATCTGGACATTTCTTCAAAGCTCAGCTCTAATTTAATTTGCAGCTAATTGTGGCCTACAGCAATTCTTTTAGAGATTGATAGCACCTACCAGAATTCTATGAATGTTATTTTGATTGAGAGTTACCTTATTGGAAGGTAAGACAATCTGATAACTATAGATCCATAGAATCAAGCACTGTCCTTGGCATATACTAACTTCTTAATTAATGTTATCTCAGGAAGATTTCTTTGATTTGTAAAAGGAAAAAAAAATATGATTCAGTTCTTGATTGAATGTAAATAGTGTATATTTGACAAGATAGCATTTTATCCATCAAAAAGTACTTAATCTCAACTACTATAAAAATAATGACTACTTAAAATAGAAAAGGAAATTTTCTCATATAATTGGTTCCCTTGTCTTCCTACCAGTTTGTAACATTGCCTAGCCTTTTGAATAAGTGGTCATATGCTAATCAAAGTGCTCAAGAAAAGCTTCCAAAAAGATCTCTCCATGATGGAAATAATTCAATTATATAGGTTTTCAACTTTTTTGACTCTTTATCACAGTGCCTAACACATATTAATACTTTAATAAGTGTTCTTTGACTTCCTCAACTTCAAAATCACTTATGACTTGGTCTGCTGTTTCAATTTTCTAGTCTCAGTTTCTATTAGGAAGAGAGGAAACTCAGACGGAAGTTTTTTTGGTTTTTTTTTTTGTTTGTTTTTTTTTCCTTTTCCCCAAAAGTGTATTTTGATAAAATATCTTATTCATGAACAATTTAGTGAGGCAAAATAAAGGTTTGAGAAGGAACTTGCCATGATTATAGGGATGAAAAGAACCACTGAAAACATGCCAGTAAACTACTACTAAACAATTTTCTTAAGCGCAAATTCATATAAAGATATTTCTTTTTATTTCTTCTAACAGCAACAATCAAATAAGCAAAAAACAGAACAAAAACAATAAAAATCTCTTCAAGCCTGGGTTAGCACAAAAGGCTCAACAGACAACAAAAACTATGTGTTTAGACATAATGTAATTTTATTTTAATATAGAAAGTAATTGATTAATTTAATTGCCTCCAAATGTTACCATTGGTATATTAAAGGAGCTGATGTATGTTTACATTATTTTTCTCATATTTAGCCTTCATGTGGATGAAAAGAAATATCTGTAAAATAAAAGACAAGGACATTTTAGACTATTCAGGGAGAGGACTAAAACTTTTTAAATAAAAAAAAAAAAAAAATCCTGAAGTATTCTTATGGATATATTCAACAGAAAAACTAAATTCCTGCCACTAACATGGATTAAAATCCATCTATATTTGACCATTGCACCCAGATGACTCTGCCAGGGAAAGTGAGGCAGGTTGATGGGGGTGGGTGGGGACACTGAAATTATCTTGACTTGGGGGAGGGGAATTCTTCTTGAACTCTTGAGAAATACTCCTCTGGGAGAGGCCCACCTCAGAGAATCAAGATAAAGTGGTTTCATTCTGTTATCTTGGTGGGACTAGCTGCACTCTCTATTGAGTTGAGTATAGGACCATTCCTGCTTAGCCTGAACTTAAGTGGTCTTATTTAGCTGGAATTCTTGACCAGCTGAAAATTGACTCAGGACCACTCCCAATAAGTGGTCTCATTCAACCCAAAAATCTAGGTCTGGGGATAGTGACAAAATTGAAGGAATCTCATTCAATTGAAACATTCAGTCTCAGATTTTCTTATAAAAACATACAGTTTTAATTTGCAGAGGCCTGAAAGCAGGAATCATGCCATGCCAAGGGAACTCTCTAGCTGCCTGCCAGGTCCCCTACCAGCTGAGAATATATTCTCATCTCAGTGTTAACCCCTCTATCTCTCTGCCAGGATTTTTCTGTTAGGATCTTTATCTCTCTGTCAGGACCTTCATACTGAAGAAGTCAGTCTCCTAGCAAAAGCTGACTTCTCAGTGCCAATAAACTTCCTTTTGCCAGTCTAATATTTCAGGTTGGATCTTTCATATTGGATCTGCACCCTGACCAAAGAGAGGTTCTTATAACTCTCTGCACTGTCACTAAGCCTCACTAAGGTGACCTTGCATAATTCTCCCTCACTTAAATCCAGTTTGCTTACATGTCATGTCATCATCATGGTCCTCTTTAAGAATGAAGGACAAAAACCAAAATCCATCTATATAAAACATCTCCTAATATTTCCCTTGTAAACAACACCTTCCTCTATGAATTAATATTGATTTTAATATACAACCAATTGTCAACTTTTGGATGTGGGATAAGGAAAGAAATAGAAAACAATAAGAATGTAAAGTTCTTAGCTAGTGGCTGAAAGGTAAAGAAAAAAAGAAAGAAAGAAAGAAAGAAAACCTTAATTTTGATTCATTGATCCTATAATAAGTAAGAGGTTAGCTTCTGACAATTATCCCAAACTATATTATCTTGCTAAGGAATACTGAAAATACCCATTTTTGCATACAAAAAAATGATAATTTTGATGATAAGCACTTTCCTAACAGAGTAAGCATGAAATAAGTCATAAAATACAATATACAAAATAAAATTGATAACATGCAAAACATTTTTTCTTGCCAGTAATCTCTAGAATTCTGTGACCTTTTGTGCTATTTCAATAAAAACAACAAAAAAATCGCTTTTCATAGTTCATGAAATCTGATACCATAAATATTGTACAGCAACTAAATTATTAAAATAAAATCTTTTTCTTTTTAACCGGAATCTTTCTTTTCAATTTATCAGATGGCTCTGTGAGAGTGTTATACCATGTACTATATGCTGATAAGGTACTAGTGGTAGTGAAGAGATGTGAGAATAGAGGTGGGGAATCTCCTCCAGTCTGTGCAGGTCTAACGTGAAAGAATTCACAAACCTGAAAAGTCATTTTGGCAAGAAAAGGATTTGTATTGTTCACTAAGAAGGAGGCTTTCTTAGCAGGCAAAATTCCTGATTAGGAATTTTGGCAAAGGTGTATTAACAGACCCCTGGTAATATGGACAAATGTTGGCCTGGGGCTGGGAGCTGTCTGGGCTAATCAAGAAAGGACCATCAGATAAAGGACCAATGGAATAAAATCGCTTAACTGGGTTTGAAGGCTTTTTCCCAGAGTCTGGGAATTCCTTGACAGGGATCCTGACCACCCCCAAAAGATCTCAGTTTCTGATCAAAAGATCAGAAGGTGATTTTACCAAGATCTCAGATTGAATGAAGCCACTTAATTTGGGAAGGCATGCTTTTCCCAGGGTTTGGGAGTGTCTGGGGGGCCCTCAAAGGTTACATAATTTTTCCATAAAAGATCTCAGTTTACATCACTGCTGTAAACTTTTTTCTTAGACATTCTTTGAAAAGTAAGGGAAATTTTTCTTGAACTTTAATCACTGTTGTCAGAATACACAAAAAGTGGTGAAATTTCAACATCACCTCCAACACTTTATCCTTCATTTGAGGTAAATGGCACTGGAAATTGTGAACAGTGTACCAATTTGAAATAATCTATCAGCGTTATTTGCTTTCTATTCCATTTGAGAATCTTAACAATCTCAGAGTATGGATATATAGCCTAAGTGAGTTGACATTTATAATTGAGGATGAGGCTGTCAATTGAATCTGCAGTCTTGATGTCTCTAGCCAATTGTTCAGTTAGACCAACAATGGCTGCAAACATTTCCACAAGAAAGTGTATTTTCTCACTAAGCCACATCACTGATTTGTACTCTTTGACACAAGAGCCCAAAGACATTTACAATGCTTTGGAGCATAATTGTAAAACAAACGTTGAGATTTAAAGGCAAACAATAAATATACATATTTAATACATAGAGAATGCTTTTCCACCATGAGGTGAATAAGAACAGTACAGAGCCTAGTAAGATATCTGCTGCTTTACAAACTCGCATGCATTACTTCTCTGTCTCTGTCTCTTTCTTGGTCTCTGTCTCTGTTCTCTGTTTCCTTCTCCCTCTCCCTCTCCCTTTCCCTCTCTCTGTAACTCTGTCCCTTTCCCTCTCCCTCTCTTTCTCCTTCTCCCTCTTCTTTTCTTTCTCTCTATCCTCTCTCCCTTTCCCTCTATCTCCCCCACCCCTCTTCTCTCCCAGCCCCTCCCTGTGCATTCCCAGGAATTCGTGGGAGTGCCAACACAAAAATGAACACAAAGTTGTTGAGAAAATCACATGAATATTTGAAGATACTAAATGCTAAAGACTGGCTGTACACATTATTTTTTTTTTGTCTTAGTATCTCTTTAGCACAATATAAGCTCTTGGAGGAGAAAGACCTTTTCATTACAACTTTACATCCCCAGTATCTAGCACAACACTTTGAATATACATCTAAATAGCACAAGGGACAGAGGGCTGGGCTTTAAGTCAGGAAGACTAATTTCAAATACTTCCTCAGAAATTGATTGACTATGTGACCCTGGACTAATAATTTAATTATGTTTGCCTCGGTTTCTTCAACTATAAAATGAGAACAATAATATATTGCACCTACCTCCAGTGATATTATAAATATCATATAAGATAATATTTGTAAAATGCTTAGTATTGGGCTTGGCACTTAGTTGCTTTTTCCCTTCCCTAGTAGACAACTAATAAATTGAATTGAATCAAAATATCAGTAGAGATTTTCCCTCAAATAAGAGAATTTAAATGATTTGTTCATAGTCACAAAACTAATATATACATTTTCCTGATTGCAAGTCAAACATACTCTGAAATTTGATATGCTTTTGCTAGTTAAATAGTCATGCTATTTTAAGAATAATGTGAATGAACCTTGAACCAAGATACTGAAAACCTGGGGAAATACAAATGTCTTTTGAGTTTTCAATAATGAATGAGGATTTCAATACCTCCCTTGCCCACAACAGTATTGATATATTATTTATTTACTGGATATACTTGTTTGTTGATATTTAATGATCCATATTCTACTAGTTATAAAGTAAAAGCCATATATGTGTACATAAAAAGTACAGAAGGCAGTGCATAGTTAAAATCACTTTTGTGTGCTACAATAAATAATCACAATAGGCACTTACTAAGTTGATAAATTGGTTAAATACAATGATAATTCCTAATAAATTTAATTCCATTTTTGAATCTGGCCTGATTATAAACACTGCTACTACTTCATAGGTTCAGTAGACTTCTTTAGCATATATATTTTTAACTAAATAGATTCCAGTGGGTTTGAAAGACATGTGCATGAAAATTAAGAGCCAAGACAATTGTAAAATTGTAAGAGCTGGTAGTGGTTAGCTTTTCTGCAGTTTAGTTTCTGTAACTGTGCTTAGTACCTCAAAAGGACATATGCAGCTTGCTTTTTTTTTTTTTTTTTTAAACTGAGTTTCTGCAGCATAAGTGTTCTGCATGGGCTTTGAAAATCATTGATATTAATCTTACTTTCTAAAGTAAGGTATGGATTAAAATAATTTATTCCATCCTATTCAGTTGTCTCATTCTAGGTAATCATCCAGGAATAGTTTAAAAGCTTAATCAGACATTTCAGCATGTCAAATTCTAGTGACCCTTTGGAGACCAAAAAAAGTAATCCATTAACAAATTAACTCAAATATGGCAAAATTAAATTTAAAAATATTTATCCAATACAATATGATTCAAAATATTATAATTAAATATTTTAGAGAACTCATAGCAAAATAATAATTTTAACAAAATTTTATCTTAATATTTTGAATTAAATACATATTCATAATTTTACTTCATAAATTAGTTACATATGGAAATAGCTATCAAAGAAAAATACATGTCAATGATCAGGTTAAAGAAGTTCTCAAACTATGGTCCGCAGGTTAGATGCGGCCCTCTGAGGACGTTTATGCGGCCAACTGGGTTATGGCAAATGGGCTGAGGGGCAGAGACAGTGTGAGTTTTTGTTTTTACTATAGTCCGTCCCTACAACAGTCTGAGGGACAGTGAACTACAGGCTAGTCTTAATTTGAAAAATATACATTTTTTTTAATAATTTAGGACAACTTTAACCTTACTTTTTCATTTTCTCACTTATTTTTCCACTGAGCAGATTGTAGCATGAAATTTGATGTATAACCTATAGAGCTTGTTTAATATGAGTGTGCTTATATACATATGTACACACATGTATATTGATATGTATGCTAAGTCATCATATATGCATGTGTGTATCTAATATATTATCTAATTATATCTAACTATATATTACCACATATATAATAAGATATTATATTATCTAATATAATACAGACAATTTGAATTGTTTTATATGATTAAATCTGTATAAAGATTTGTGACCCTGAATAACTCACTCAGTTTGATCATCTATACAATGGGGATAATATCAGTACTTATTTCTGAGGGTTCTTGTGTAGCTAAAATGAATTAAAAATTATAAAGGACTCAGTGTAGTGCCTGACACATAGTAAGTGCTATATACATTAGCTATTATTATTATTATTGCCTATCTTGCTAGGTCTTTGAGGTCAGTTATGTTTTCAACTTCTTTTGTATTAAGCACAGCACTTTGTAACAAAGAGTATTTGTAGTACATTCTTGCCAAATTAAGAAATGAAGAAAGAGCGAGTCACTTGATTATGGAAAAGTATCATTTAAGTGTAGATGACAGACTGAGCCTGGGTGCGTCTAAAATCAACACAACTTTCATAATTCTTTAAATAATTTAAATTAATTATTTTCCATTTAAATAGGGAAGGGAAGTAGGCATTGGTACTCATGATATTCCCATAGAATACATTTATTATAAGTCAGACTTATATTAACATCTAGCTTTTGATAAACTTGGATTTCATTGTGATTTTTGTCCATTTTATACTTCACGATATGAACTTTAAAATTTAATCATTGCTCTGGAAGTTACAAGCTTTATGATTTTGACCAAGTTTTGTATCTCACCAGTTTTCACCAATTGGACATAATATTGGACTTCCATGCCTTTTAAGGTTGTTTTGAAAATAAAATCAGCTAATATTCAGCAAAAGAATTCTGGGAGATGACTATGAACCACTGCATGGAATGTCCGCCAGCATTTTGGATTTCCTTCACAGGCTAATTGTCCACTATTTCAAAGTCAGATTCTTTTTGTACAGCAAAACAACTGTTTGGACATGTATACATATATTGTATTTAATTTATACTTTAACATATTGAACATGTATTGGTCAACCTGCCATCTGGGGGGGGGGGAAGGAGGGGAAAAATTAGAACAAAATGATGTTTGGCAATTGTCAATGTTGTAAAATTACCCATGCATATACCTGGTAAATAAAAACTATTAAAAAAAAAGAAAAGAAAATCAGCTATTACATACTAAAAAAGACAATGCACTCCCATACAAATATATCTGTTTGTATACATGTGTGCATATGCATATACACACACACATATATATATATATATATATATATATATATATATATATACATACAAACATATAAATTTTATTAATTTTATAAAGAATTTTATAGAGAATTTAGTTTATCTTCCAAGATAATGTTTTCAACATCATTTAAAATGCTTTATTTTTACAAAATAAAGTGAGGGTAAAAAGTAAGTTAAGATGTCAGATAGTGGAAGGATGTATGGTAATTATCCCAAACAAGAAGTAATATATTTTAAACAAGAAGAAATTAAATTAAAATATAAACACAAAACAAAACAAAAACAAATCAGTGAGCCTTGATGTTTGATCCTTGAACTGTCTGGGATTTTTATTTCCATTTCTAAATTACTCTGACGACTACAGATGACCACTGCATCATTTTATTGAAGTTTTCTTGGCCTATCTAATGATTTACTTTTCTAATAAAGGAAAAATGCTGCAATTGGTAATGCTCTTTTGTTGGCACAAATGATGGGCATTTGTCTTTTAATATTTCATTTAATTTTCTTTTAATAAATGACCTCATAAAAATATGTTATCAGAATTAGACTTTTCACAGTCTTCACTGTAACAATATGGTCTATTTTAACCATAAGTGCCATCTCAACTAAACTCAGAACCAGCTACTTGGGAACTTGACGCATTCATCGTATTTTCTCTCTCTCTGATCTTCATTTGCTTTCATTTATCATCACTATGCTCTCCACAAAAGATCTCTATCTTTGTCTTCTGTACTTAAAGCTCTTTTCCTTAATTCTGCCATCACTTCAAGCTATCTTCCTTTACTTGACTTCTTTTTCACATGTAAATTAAAAACATTGACTACCACCACTCCTTTAACTTTTTTTTTAATTCCCTAACCACCTACTAAATGTTTAACTCCTTTCATTCTGTTATGCCACAGTCTCCTTGAGCTGTTCTACCTCAGTTTCCCTGCACTAGTTTTCCCTTATTGTCCTGAGTTTCCCTGAATTGTTCTATCTCACTTTCCATAACTCTTCTGCCTCAATCCCCTAGTTGTAAAACCCTTCTCTGGTTCATTAAGACTGAGGACCACTTGCTCTAAGGTTATAAATTATCAATGGGAGATGAGGAGCAAATCAGACATCCTGGCTCCTAGCTCCTTCTGCCTTCAAGAAATTTGTGACACTGTCCCTCTAAGAGATAAGATCATTCCGGATACTTCAATTGGCATCCTTATTTCTGTTTATTCTAACATCCTGACTTTGGTTTTCCATAAAGCTTTTATTAATCTCCCCATCCTGACAGAACCAAAAGGTTCTATAAGAACTTTTCGTGCTCTTCTTTTCTTTGTTTGAAAGCTATAAAAGGGTTTGGCATTCTCCCATTTGTCACTGGATATTTTGAGACAAGAGTCCTGTCCAATCAATTAAACTCTCCAATTAATAAAATATTAAAAACTCTCTAATCTCTTATCTTGCCTCAGTTTCTCCAGCATTACAATTCTGGCTTCCAAATCCTCTATTTAACTGAAATTACTCTCTCAAAAATTACTAATAATCTTTTATCTGTTTTTTTGTTTATTTGTTTGTTTTGCTTTTTTTTTTTTTTTTTTTTTTTTTTTTGGTAGGGCAATTGAGGTTAAGTGACCTCCCCAAGGCTACACAGCTAGGAAGTGTTGTGTCTAAAATCTCAGGTCCTCCTTACTTCAGGGCCAGTGCTCTATCCTACCATACCATCTAGCTACCCCAGAAGTCATCAACAAACTTTTAAATTAAGCTTTTAAAGCTATTTTCAAAATTTTTTCTCACTTTGTATTTACTTTTACTTCAGTGCCACATTTGGCAATATTTTTGTCATTTCATTCTCCCAGATCATGACTCCTTCATTAGTTTTTTGGTTGTTTGTTTTGTTTTATTTGTTTTTGATATTGCCCTTTCACTGGTCTCTTCTTGTCTGACTACTTCTGTCACTATAATTCTCATGTGTTAGTGATTTTATTAGTTTCAATGCGTTCAATTATAATTTCTTGGCATATTACTCCCAAATCTAATAATTCAGCTCTGTCATGTTCCTTAGCTTCAGTCCAGTATAAAGTATCATTTGAATTTTAAGCAGATATCTCAAATTCAACCTGTCCTGAAAAGAACAATTATCTTTCTACCAAATCTTCTCCTTCTTTTAATTTCCATTTTTTTCTTTTTAATATCTTAGCATCATTGCTATCATTTGTTTTGCAACTGTGAAGACTACTTTGTTTCTTTCCTCTCATTATGGTAACGATACTGAGGATAATGATGATGACTTTTTGTCATATAGTACTTTTCTATTTGCAACATAACAAATCTGAGAAGTAAGTTCTATTATTTCCCTTATGTTAGATAAGGAAAGTGAAGGAAAATGAGATTAAATGAATTTCCTAAAGCCACATAGGTAGTACCAAGTAGAGGCAGGATTCATATTCAGGTCTTCCTGACTTCAAGTTTAGCACTCTATGCTAATATCCCTCATAAATTCTCTAGTTCACTGACAAAATCAATGTCCTAATTCAGAGCCTCATAACCTCTTGCTTATACAATTACAATAGCCTTCTAATTTTTCTCTTTCTATTTTAAAAATCTTACTCATTCTCTGCATTCCCCCCAAATTGCCAAAATAATCATTTTAGTGCATGTTTGTGACAACAATCCTTTTTTACTTAACAAACTACAATAATTTCTAATTTCCAGAGGGTAAAATGCAAAATCCTTTTTCAGGAATTTCAGATCCTTCTTAATCTGGTTTAAACTTATCTTTTCTGATTCATTTCAAGTTACAAAACTCACACACTTTATGTTCACTCCAAAAAGGCTCTATTTTCTTCTTTATGTTTTTACACCCTTTTGTCCACCTTTAGAATGCTTTGTACTCTTATATAATCAAGTTTCTTGGAAATCATAACTTCCCACATTTCTTAGACAGAGTTCCACTTCCTATATGATGCATTCCCAGTTCATCCTGGCATTAATGTTATTACCATGAATACACCCAATGATTTTAGCTTTTTATTTACTTTTATATTCAGTGTACACATCAATAAAATTTAAGCTTCATGAAGTTCAAGACTTCTTATTCTGTTTTTATGTTGTTCATACCATATCAAATGCCTTGAAAACAATAGATACTTTATAAATATGTTTAAATTAATTTGTATTATATAAAAATTGATAGCTTAGACATATAAATAAATAACAATCACTGGATGAATTCACTTATCCCAAATGAACTACATTTTTAAGTACCTAGAACATGACATATTAATATTTTTAAAGGCACTCCTTTTCCTACACCTAGAATAAAAAAAATATAGAATGGACAAGGAGGGATATTATAACTCAACTATTTGAATGGGTTTTATATGGAAAGTAGGATAATTTTCATCTGCTTGGTCCCAGAGAAGTAGGAGAAAATTTTAAAAGATCAAATACAGTCTTGAATCAGCTGATGGCACATTGGATAGATCACCAGCTCTGAAGTCAGGAGGACTTGAGTTCAGATCTAGTCTCAGACACTTAACACTTTTTAGCTGTGTGACTTAACCCCAATTGCTTCAGCAAAAAACAAAACAAAACAAAGCAAAAACAAACAAACAAGATCAGATATAGGCTCATTGTGTGGAAACTTTGCAAAAAAATAAGGATATGTTGAAGTATAATAAATGAAAGAAGGTATTTGTATTTTTCCATTCACTAGAGGTTCTCAAGTAAAGGCTAGTGTGTTACCAGAGGGATTTATGTCCCATTTTATGAATAAAAAAATAAAGTTCGTGGTCACGAAGTAGAATTCATACAAGAGTCTAGAACTATCCTGATTCTTAGAAGGTAGGAGGGGGAGTTCACTTCAATTTATTACATATATATGTATATATATAAATATAATATATAATAGTATATAATAAGTATAATAACAATCTTTAAATATATATATATATATATATTTAAAATTTTTATTTACAAAATATATGCATGGGTAATTTTTCAACATTTACCCTTGCAAAACTTTCTATTCCAAATTTTTTCCTCTTTCCCCCTCCTGCTCCCCTAGATGGCAGGTAGTCCAATACATGTTAAATATGTACATCTGTTAAATGCAATATATGTATACATCTTTATATAGTTATCTTACTGCACAAGAAAAAAACAGATCTAGAGACAAAAAAAAAAAAAACAAAACAAAAAACCTGTGAAGGAAAACAAAATGCAAGCAAACATCAACAGAAAGCATGATTATCAAAAGTCATGCTATTGCTCCTGCTGGTGCTCATTTCACTTAGCAACAATTCATGTAAGTGTCTCCAGGTCTCTCTAAAATCATCCTGTTGGTCATTGCTTATAGAACAATAATATTCCATAAGATTCATATACTATAATCTATTCAAGCATGCTCCAACTGATGTGTATTCATTAAGTTTCTAGTTTCTAGCCACTACAAAAAGGATGGCCATAAACAATTTTACACATGTGGGTCCTTTTTTCTCTGTTAAGATCTTTTTGAGATATTAACCCAGTAGAAAAACTGCTGGGTCAAAGGATATGGAGAGTTTGATAACTTTTTTAGCCAAATTCCAAATTGTTCTCCAGAATGACTGGATACCTTCATAGTTCCATCAACAATGTATCAGTATCCCAATTTTCCCACTTCCCCTCCAACATTCATCATTACCATTTTCTGTCATCTTAGCCAATGCCCTAATTTGCATTTCTCTGATCAATAGTAATTTGGAGCACCTTTTCATATGACAAGAAATAGTTTCAATTTCTTCATTTGAAAATTGTCTATTCATATTCTTTGACCATTTATCCATTGGAGAATAGCTTGAATTCTTATAAATTTGAGTTAATTCTCCATATATTTTGGAAATGAAGCCTTTATCAGAAACTTTGAATGTAAAAATGTTTTCCCAGTTTTTTGCTTTTCTTCTAATCTTGTCTGCATTCATTTTGTTGATACAAAAAACTTTTAACTTAATATAATCAAATTGTTGATCAATATTTGGTGATCAATAATGATCTCTAGTTCTTCTTTGGTCATAAATTCCTTCCTTCTCCACAGATCTGAGAGGTGAACTATCCTATATTCTTATAATTTTATTTATAATATCATTCTTTATGTCTAGATCATGAACCCTTTTCAACATTATCTTGGTATACAGTGTTAAGTGTGGGTCAATGCCTAGTTTCTGCCATAATAGTTTCCAATTTTCCCAGCAGGTTTTGTCAAATAGTGAGTTTATCCCAAAAACTGGGGTCTGTCAAACACTAGACTACTGTAGTCATTGACTATTTTATTCTGTTCCATTGAACAACTATTCTGTTTCTTATCTGGTACCAAATGATTTTGATGACTGCTACTTTATAGCACTAAATAAACAGATTAGGTGGTATTGTCATCTTTATTATATTTGCTTGATCTATCCAAGAATACTTGATATTTTTCCAATTGTTTATATCTGACTTTATTTGTGTAGAAAGTTTTTTGTAGTTTTGTTTATATGGTTCCTGATTTTCCCTTGGAAGATATATTCCCAAATATTTTATACTCTCGACAATTCTTTTAAATGGAATTTCTCTTTTTATATAAAAATGCTGATGATTTATGTGGCTTTATTTTGTATCCTGCAACTTTACTAAAGTTGAGGATTATTTCTAATAGTTTTTAGTTGATCTTCTATGTTTTTTTAAAGTATACCATCATATCATCTGCAATAAGTATAATTTGGTCTCTTTATTACCTACTCTAATTCACTAATCTCTTTGTCTTCTCTTATTGCCAGAGTTAGCATTTCTAATACAATATTGAATAGCAATAGTGACAGTGGGCAACTTTGTTTTACCCCTAATCTTATTGTGAATGGTTCCAGTTTATCCCCATTATATATGGTGGTTGCTGATGGTTTTTAATAGATGATACTGATCCTGATTGTTGTAAGGAAAAGTCCATTTATTTATTTATTCATTTATTTATTTATTTATTTATAGGAGTTTATTAATAACTTCTTTTCTTTCATTTTCTAAAATGTGACTACTTAAGTAATTTATTTCCTCTTCAGTTAACCTGGGCAATGTTTACTTTTGTACGTATTCTTCCATTTCACTTAGGTTATCAAATTTATTGGCATAAAGTTGGGCAAAGTAACTCCTAATTTATTGCTCTAATTTCCTCTTCATTGCTGGAAACTTCTCCCTTTTCATTTTTGAGACTAATGATTTTCTTCTTTCCTTTTTCTAATTAAATTTAAATATTTTTTTCATAAAACCAACTTTTAGTTTTATTTATTAATTCAATAGTTCATGATGCAATAAAAATCACAGTCTCAAAAAATGCATTTACTATTTCTGCCTTATTCATATATATATATATATATATATATATATATATATATATATATATATATATATATATATATAATAAAGGGTGTTTAGTTCCTATTACATGAACATTCATTTGTACATATCTGCCTTACTACTCTGTAAGCTCTGATTAGCATAGACTCTTTAATCATTTATTCATTCATTTATTACTTATTAAGGCTTTTTGTTTTAAAAACATATACATAGATAATTTTCAACATTCACCACTGCAAAACCATGTGTTCTAAATTTTTCCCTCCCTACCCCCCACCCCTCCTCTAGATGGCAAGTAATCCAATATATGGTAAACTTATGCAATTCTTTCTAGATATTTCCACAATTATCTTGCTGCACAAGAAAAATCTGGTCAAAAAGGGAAAAAATGAGAAAGAAAATAAAATGCCATTGAACAATTTCAAAAAGAGTAAAAATACTATGTTGTGGTCCATCATCAGTTCTCACTGTCCTCTCTCTGAGTGTAGATGGCTCTCTTCATCATTAAATGTTGGAGTTTGCCTGCATCATCATTGTTAAAATGAGCCATATCCATCAGAATTCATCATTGTATAATCTTGTTATTGCCGTGATCTGTGATCCAAGAATCAAGAAGCCCTGCTCATTTCACTTAGCATCAGTTCATATATGTATTCTCAAGGTCACTCTGAAATCATCCTGTTGATAATTTCTTGTAGAACAATAATATTCCATAATATTCATATACTATAACTTATTAAACTATTCTTCAAGTGATGGGCTTCCATTCAGTTTCTAGTTTCTTGCCACTGCAAAAATAGCTGCCACAAATATTTTTGCACATAATGAGCCCCTTTCATTCCTTTATGATATCTTTGGGATAAAAGCCCAGTAAAGACACTGGGTCAAAGAGTGTGCACAGTTTGATAGCACTTTGGATATAGTTCCAACCTTCTCTCCAAAGGGTTGAATGAGTTCAAAACTCCAACAACAATGTCCCAGTTTTCCTTTATTCCCTCCAGCATTCATCATTATCTTTTCCTGTCAGCTTAGCCAGTTTAGCCATGATCATCCATGTAGATGATCATAAGATCTATTTATCTACCCCATCTTCTTTTCTTGGGAACAGCTACATGATAAAATGTATAGAACATGGTGCTGTGGTCAGAAAGATAAGAGTTCATATATGACCTCAGACATTACCTGTATGATGCTGGGCAAGTTGTTAACCTGTATTTGTCTTAGCTCTTCATTTACAAAATAGAGACAAGATGTGTATTGATACTGAAGTTGTCTTAGTTTGTATTTCTCTGATCAATCATTTAGAGCACCTTATCATAGGACTAGAAATGGTTTTAATTTATTCAAATGAAAATTGTCTGTTCATATCCTTTAACAATTTATTAATTGAAGAATGATATATGATAAACTTTTCTGGGAGTCCCTTAGAACCTAGATACTTTATAAATATGTTTAAATTAATTTGTATTATATAAAAATTGATAGCTTAGACATATAAATAAATAACAATCACTGGATGAATTCACTTATCCCAAATGAACTACATTTTTAAGTACCTAGAACATGACATATTAATATTTTTAAAGGCACTCCTTTTCCTACACCTAGAATAAAAAAAATATAGAATGGACAAGGAGGGATATTATAACTCAACTATTTGAATGGGTTTTATATGGAAAGTAGGATAATTTTCATCTGCTTGGTCCCAGAGAAGTAGGAGAAAATTTTAAAAGATCAAATACAGTCTTGAATCAGCTGATGGCACATTGGATAGATCACCAGCTCTGAAGTCAGGAGGACTTGAGTTCAGATCTAGTCTCAGACACTTAACACTTTTTAGCTGTGTGACTTAACCCCAATTGCTTCAGCAAAAAACAAAACAAAACAAAGCAAAAACAAACAAACAAGATCAGATATAGGCTCATTGTGTGGAAACTTTGCAAAAAAATAAGGATATGTTGAAGTATAATAAATGAAAGAAGGTATTTGTATTTTTCCATTCACTAGAGGTTCTCAAGTAAAGGCTAGTGTGTTACCAGAGGGATTTATGTCCCATTTTATGAACCTTTTCTTGAACATAGATACAGTTTGATAAATATTTATTAAATTGAATTTCACTACTTCCTTCTAATTTTCCTTAAATGTGGTTGTATGGAAGCTTTTTTTTTTAAATTAGAGACAATTTTTCAAAGAAAGTTACCCCTTCAAAAACACAAAGCAAAGGAATATCAACTAATTTTGTTTGTGTTAAAAAAAAAAAAAAAAACCTGCATTGTTTTCTTAAGACAGCTAAACTCCTGAAGAAAGTAATCCATAATTAGTGCATTGACTTTCTTTGTTCCCACACTCCTAAACTTTATGCAGCTTGGTGCCCTCATCATTTTACTCCAACAGCTTTCTTTAATGTTTAATAAACTTAGTCATCAAATCTAATAGTCTTTTCTAAGTCCTTAACCTTTTTGACCTTTCCATGGACTTTGGAACTATCAGTTATCCTGTTCTCTTTGACTCTCAATTTTCTCTAGGTTTTCTTGACATTTTTGGAGTTTTCTTTCTACATGTTTGACTATTCCTCAATATCATTTAATGAATTTTAAACTAAGTCTTGTCAGTTAAACATCCCTGTCTCTCAAGGCTTTGTCCTCATTTATTTTATTTGTTGATCTCATTAGTATTCATTGATTCATTTGTAATCTCCATGTAGATGATCATAAGATCTATATATCTACCCCTATCCTCTGTCCTTGGGAACAGCTACATGATAAAATGTATAGAACATGGTGCTGTGGTCAGAAAGATAAGAGTTCATTTATGACCTCAGACATTACCTGTATGATGCTGGGCAAGTTGTTAACCTGTATTTGTCTTAGCTCTTCATTTACAAAATAGAGACACATTAAAGAAGTGACATACTACTCCTATATCTTTACCAAGAAAACCTCATGGTCTTAGGGTAACATAGAGTCAGATACAATTTGATTATCACCACTATCAACAACTCTGTCCTAATCTCCAATCTCATATTTTAAAAATTCTAAGAATTATTAAATTCATTATATCTAAAACTGAAATTATTTGTCTTAATTCTTCCCCTCTTCCTAATTTTTTCCAATTACTTTGAAGACACCATTCATTTCCCATCTTTTATCTTTGACTGAAAATTCTCTTAACTTCTGGTCCAACTCTTTACAAATAATAAATTCTGCCTTCTCAATATCTCTCATATATGCTCCTTTTTTTCTCCTTCAATATTTCCACTATCCTGATGGAAGCCCTCAACTTTCCAAATTTGGGCTATTGATTCTGACAGTCCCCTTACTTCAAGTCTCTGCCCATTTCAATCCATTTTGGCTTCAACTTAAAATCATCTTCCTAAATTGCAGGCCTAACCTTGTCATCAAGTTTCTTATTACTTGGAGAATCCAATTTAAAATAATTTGTTTACATTCAATCTTGCCACCATGTGGAATTGAAATTTTTCATGACTTCCCTCTCCCTTTTTTCATTCTTCTTATACTTTATATTGCCTCCTTCCCCCTTCCTCCTCAGTGATACAATGACACAGATCACGTTGTTACTAGAACACAACATTCCATTTGCTGATTCTGATTCAGGCTCCCCATGCCTTGAAAATTGTCTTCATCTTTCCTCTGCAGTTTTTTTCTGGCTTCCTCAAAAGACTTAGCTCAAGTTTTTCCTTTTGCAAGAAGTAGAGAACCTTCTTTAACAATGCAAATTGCTCCAGTTAGTTAACAAAAATTTACCCAGAAAACTGATAGGATGACTGATTGGCTCAGGATTACCCAGCCAGTATTTTTCAGAAGGAGGAGTCAAAATAAATCTTCCTGATTCTATCCACTTTAATATGATATCATCCATAACTATCTATTTTCTTTTAAGAGCTGTCCCAAAGTGAAATGCTATTTCTATGGAGTAACACTTTATATGCTTTTTTATATCCCCAGTACGGAGGACAATAAATTCAATATGCTTGAGGATTAATAAATAATTTTTGGACACTGACAAATATTTTTGATGATTTGTAAATGTTTTGAATGTAATCAAAAGAAGACATTTCAAGTTAATTGCCCTGGATATTACTATGACTGAAAATCTGAATAAACTTTGGACAAAAATTTTAGTGGGTTAGAGAAATTCATTATTTCCATCATTCTTTGTCTTTCTAATTATTATGGGGCTATTATGTCAAAGCAATTATAATGACCAAAATGTTTCTGCCATGTGATTTCAACTCCAAATCAAACTCATCTCATTTGCTCAAACCAATTTGTTCTCTTTGTTTAATACAACCTTAATTCAGTATTAAAAAATTCTCATTCACATATTTCACTTTATAAAAATAGATATTTACTTATAGTTCTTTTCAGTATAGTCAGATTATAGCTGTCATGGGTAGGCAGTTTTCAGCTTCAGGTTATCTTTTCTAAAGCTATTTCAAACTTTTTTTTTCCAGTGCCTCTTACAACTTTCATAAAGACTTGCATTTGGAACAATCTTTAGTACCCTTGATCTCTTATTTCTTATCTCTTGACTTTGAGCCAAAGCATCCTGCAGAGTACTTTGAAAAGAAAAAAGAAATGCACCTGGGTTGCTTCAAAACTGAGTCCCCAGTCTCCAAATCCAAACAAATATAGAAAATTCAACATCAAGGAAAGAGTGGAAGGAAAAAATAGAACAAACTGATGTGATATATAGAGAGTCATTGGTCATTCCTCTGCATGTGGAAGGCCTAACTAGATAGGGTACTTATTGAAGATATTCTTTGTCAAGGAAGCTGTGGCAATGATGGAACAAGACGTGTTCTTCTCCATGAAACAATTTGATATTAAAGTGGATAAAATAAGTAACTACTAAAAACTAATGTAGCCAGTCTTCCTTAATTATCCTCTTCCTCTTTATGGGAAATACTGGGACCCAGGAAGTCTTCCCTAGAGGGAGGCAGATGGAAGAGAATTTATGGTACATACCACCAGCTGCAAGACAACTGGCATATGCTTTCCTATCTAAAATGCATTCTAAAGCAGGGAGAATCAGGAGTGGAATGGGAAATGCAGTATGCATTCTGAAGAATTTATGGTTCACTTATTTCCTTTTTCTTTAGACACTGCCAATCCTGGATCCTGCTGGGGATGGATGTAAAGAATCTGAGCCAATAAAGAACTAGCATTGTGGGAGATACTGCTTCTGTTGCCACTGCTCTTACTGCTTTCAGAACAAACAGGAATGTTTGTTAACCTGAGAACATATGGAAGACATTATGTTCACTGTATTCAGATTCATGGCCTCTTGAGTGGAAGGAAACTAAAATCCAGCATGAAGTAAAGAAAAAGACCCAGAACAGCAAAGATTTTCAACTTGAATTTTGTTAATCTGGTGAGGTGGAAAACTGATTTTCTTCATGATCTTCACTATTTATCATTATTGTAGGTGTTATTGTTCTTTCTATTTTGTGATCCTAAGCTGGAAGAATCTTTTTTTTTTTTTTTTTTGTCTTAATCATTTTCCATGAGCCATAGATGAGCATGGTTGGGATTCTATGAAATATATGAATATATGAAAAGGCAAGCAGGAAGAGATTTGGCATATGACTGGAAATAGCTGGTCCTATGCATAAATAAGTGATATAATTCTATTTGTCTTTCTTTCATTAACAATAAAATACATGGGTATGTTGTCATGGAATTTGAGTATATGAAAACAATAGGCTGAAAGAAGAAGCCAGGATAAGATAGGGCCTAATTTGTTGGGGATATGAAAGACAATAGATTTACTATTTTAATATTTTGTAGAGTATTACATGTCATTCCTAGATTAATTTTTCAACATATTCATAATTAATATAACCCTTATAAGATCACTACCAGTTAAGCCATATAGCAAAAACTTAGGCTACTGGGGAGTAGCCCAAAATTGACATAATAGGGCTTGTGACTCAACATATTTATTTAAATAATAACAGTAACATGACTTTTGTGGCACAGTGGCTATGGTGCTAGGCTTAGAATCATGAAATTTTTTGTTATTGTTTTTCAGTTGTTTCTGCCATGTCTGACTATGACCTCATTTGGCATTTTTTCAGACAAAGTTACTAGAAAGGTCGCCATTTCCTTCTCTAGTTATTTTTATGAATGAAGAAACTAAGGCCAACAAGGTTAATTAAATTGTTAAAGGTCACACAGCTAGTAAGTGTTTGGCTAGATCTGAACCCAGATCTTCTTGATTCCAGGCCTGCTGTGCTGTCCACTATACCACCTATCTGCTCCCTCAAGGACAAAATGATGGACAGAAAAATAGCTCTGAAATCAAATCTCAAATACTGATTGGCTATGTGACCCCAGGTAAGGCTTTTAAGGATGTTTACATCAGTTTTGTTATCTGTAAAATGACTTGGAGAAGGAAATAACAAAGCACTTCAGTATTTTTGCCAAAAAAAATAGTCACAATGATTTAGACCCAGCTGAAATGACTGAAAAGCAACATGTCTTTCCAAAGGAAGGTATCACCCAAGGAAAAGGTGATCGTGGAAGGCAGTATCTCATATAAGAACTGATTCAAGATTATTTTATTTTTAAAAAGTGAATTCATACTGCTTTCCCAATATCACAAATAATACACAATAGTTCAGTAACTTCACTCATCTGGGTTCATAAATGTCCAATACATTAAACATTCATATTTCTCAAGTGGTTTCAATTAAGTTAAAAACAATTAAAACATTTTTTAAACATTTAAAATCAGTCCATTCAGAATTTTTTCTCTGATATAGTTACTTGGAAGAAATGGTATGTTCTTAAAAACTAATTTTTTTACTGGTTCACCAAAGTGCAAAAACCTAACAACAGAAAGTCATTTACCTGAATTCATCCTAACAATAAATAAACTCCTTTAGAAGGTTCTTTTTTTTGCCTATTCTTTCCATTTTATGGCTTTCACCGAGACCTAAGTAATTCCTTAGAATGTAGACTCATTGAGTTCCCTTCCTGGAAATTCTGGCTGCATTTTTACTCAATATTTCACTTCAGTGGTCCAACTAGAATTGTAGGAAAATTCCTGTTCCCCATAACCTTTTCCAGGCTCTCCTTTTACCACTATCTAACTCTCCTTTGAGATTTGCACAATCTTTTAGAGCGCAGTCTAAGTTCTGTTAGCTATGGTCTACCAAACTATAGAATGTTGCCCTTCTTCTTGTGCCCCTAATTTCTGTTCCAAACTCAGTCTAACTCCAACTCCTAGCCTCATCCTAAACTACTTCAACATATACTAAAACCCTCAATAAAACTTAACATTTCTTCAACTTGTTCATTTCCCATTTCCTATGCATCCATCCCCAAGAAAATGATCATACCTTTGATCTCACAAGTCCTTTAAATGTACCACTTCCAGAATAATGACTCTGAAATTCACATATATCATCAAAATTTCAGTAATTTCAACTCTTCCTCTCTATTACAATTGCAAATTGTTTTTAATCTACAAAGCCACTTTTAATCCCTGGAACCTTCAGTTCTTTCCTTGGCTATTGTCCCAACACTAGCCACATTCTTCTCATTTACCCATTAGAAACCTTTGGTCAATCAGTTAAAATTTAATTTTCTCTAGTACTTTGCTTCCTTATCAGATCAGCAAATTTACCCCAAAAAATCTCAGTACTAGATTACTCCCACAATCACTTGATTTAACTCCTTTTCACAAATTATTAGAGAAAATTACAAAACTATGTTGATTGAGTTCACTTCAAATTTTTTACATTACTTAAACTGATGCATTAATTGTACTGCAAGATGTTTTTTATTTATCCCTAATTAATTTGTCACCTTATTCATCACACTAGCTCTTCCAAACCTTTTCATCCCTCTTTAAAACTCCCATGGATCTTCCTCTTTGCACTCTCAGACAAGAAATTTCTGTCATATTTTACTGAAAAAAATTGAGTTCACATATCCTTATATGCCCTCTCCTCCTTCACCTTATGTTAGGTATTGAAGTAGAACATCTCTCTGACAAGGCAAACCTCTCTATATACACAATTGATCCCATCTTATATTTAATCTTTCTTTGTTTAATGGCTCTCACCACTGCTTCAAAAATGTCCCCATCCATACCCATTCTTAGAAAACTCTTACTTCGTCCATCCATCATCACTACCCATCATTCTAAATCTTTCTTCCTTTGTGTAGCTTAAGTCTTTGAGAAGATCATCTACAAAGTGTGATTCTATTCCCCTCTCTCATTCTCTTCTTAATTCTACACTCAGATGTCCCACCGCATCATATAATCAAAATTCTTCTCTCCAACATTACTAACGATGTTTTAAATGCCAAATATAAGCATATTATTTTCAATACCCATCCTTCTTGGTCTCTCTGCTGTCTTTTACAATGCCAATCAATCTGTTTTCTTTTATTTCTCAATTTTTGACATTGCTTAATCCTTATTTCCAAATCTATCTGATTAATTCTCAGTTTATTTTGCCAGATGTTCATTTAGGTCATTTCCCTCTATCAAAGGGTATCTAGCGGGGCTCAGTCCTGGGCCCCGTACCCTTCTCTTTCTCTAGTACTTCACTTGATAAAGTCATGAGTTACCACAATTTAATTATTATTGCTATGCTGATAATTCACAAATCAAATTATAGCACACTAACCTCTTTGATAATTTCCAATCTCATTATGTTCATCAATTGGACATTTTAAAGTGACTATTTTGTAGGCCTCTCCAACTCAATATGTCTGAAACTTAACTCATTCTTTTCCCCATACCAAATCTCTCTCCTCTTGGTCAATTCCCCATTACTGCTGAAGATAGCATCATTCTTATAATCATCTAATATCTTAACCTAAGTATCATTACCAACTCCTTGTTCTCTCTCTCCAAATTTTTGTGGTTTGTCTTAATGCCAAAAATTTCTCTTCAATCTAGTATACTAACTGCTCAGCTCTCAAGCTGTTCTTTCTAAAGCACAAATGTGACTATATCACAGCTTTCATTTCCATTCAATAAATACCACTGACTTCCTATGATGCACAGGGGATGAAATATGAAATCTTCTATTTTCCATCCAAAAAAACCCTTTATGATTTTATCCTCTAACTTTCTAAACTTCTTACTCCACCTCTGTCCAACATACTCTGTGATTCAGTGACCCTATCCTCCTTGTTCTCTCTCACATAACAGAAGACTCCACCTTCCTATAGAAATATTTCATTGATTTTCCCTCATGCTTGAAATTATTTTTCTCTTCATTCTTGTTTCCTGGCTTCCCTGACTTATTTCTAGTTCCAGTTAAAATGTTATCTTGTACAGGGAGCCTTTCTCAAATCTTCCCTCTGTTATTTAAGTTTATCCTGTTTTTATATTGTTTATGATTTGTCTCCCTCAGACAGTAGGCATTATATTTTGACTTTCGTGATATACCTAGGGTTTAGAACCTGACACATATTAGTTGTATTATACATTCTTATTGATTGTTCCTGAACAGTTATTTTATCACACCAATCTATCAAAGTAATTAAAATAAAAATCCTTAAATCACATTCTATTTTCATAAAGTAGAATGAGAGAAGAGAGAGAGGTATCATGTAGTAAATCTAGATCATTATTCTGAGGATTTTAACTACAAAAGGGAAAGCAAAATGAATAAGTTTATAATTTTCAGTTTTTTTCTGTTTAATTAAGTTTATATATAAGGGAATTATCTTTGTGTTTGTAAGTGGTAGTAAAGGAGTCAGTAAATACAAAGAAATCAAAGATTAGCAAGAAGTTAAAATTAGTTGAAACCTCATTCTGTTTCTATAATAGAATAGAATAATCTATAATTATATAATATAAAATAATAATTCCATGGTAATATGATATAATAGAAAGGAGAAAAAGAACTAAGAGGGTACAAAACCCACAATTCTTAGTTCATCTACAATCATTAATTTAACTACAGATTCTCTTCATGTGTCATTGTTGTCCAATTGTTAAAATAATTGATGAACTACTGAAATATTGAATGACATTCATATCGACATTCTCACTATAAATTAAAAAATAAGACATGACAAACCTGTGCCTAAATGAACAGATTGTTTGCAAAGGTGAATAAAGAAGTTGGTGAATTTAGTTTAATTGTATGCCTAAAGGCAATATAAACATGATTTCATGGAACGCTTAGTCATCTTGCTGTCAGTACTCATAATGAGCATGAAGAAATAAACTTACATAAAGATAATTATAGTTTATCTATGAATATCTTCTGCCAACAGAAGTGCAGAAAATATTTTAAATACTTTTTCAAGATGCTCTAGATTAATTCAATATATACTTGAATACACTGTTGCTTCAGTTCAAAGGTGGACCCAACATGAGACAAGAACAGTGGACAAAATCTCTGTGGGAAACTATGGTATGGAATCATGAGAAATGAGTGGCCAAAAGCTTTTAAACTAATTATAAGCCTTCATCTGAGGTGCAGAGTATGTTCAGGAAAGATTATTACCTTTGATGTGAGAACTGCTGAGCCCTTTTCAGGGCTGCTTTCCATTTTTGCCTTCTACCTGATTCATGTAACTCTCATCTGTGGCTCTAACAAGCTATAGCATGTGCAGTGTCCACAGCCCAGAAAACTGCTTTGGCAGATGGGTTAAACCAAGTCAAGAGTAACTGAGATATACAAACACTCAGGTGAATTAGGATGGCATGTTCCTCCCGTGCATGCAAAGACTTCCACTGGTGGAATGGGCAGGTAAGAACAATTTGTTTCAATGCCCATGAAGGCAGTTGAAGCAAGTGCTATAGAACTTAGAGTTTTGTTAGATACTAAAGTCATCCAATGCAGCCTGAGCCATTGCCAGTTCTCTTAACTCTGTCCTGTCATTAAACTGTGATAACTCAGGAAGGGTGAAACCAATGATTTTGTGTAATTCTGCCTCATTTTAATCAAATTTTGGAATTAATTGAAATACATTACTCATACCATTTTACCATTTTTATCTATACCTAAGTTTTGTAGCAACAAAGAAACAGCAGGTATGGATACAACCTGTAGACACAAATTGTGTTCATAGACTATAGTCATAATCCTGAACACAGGTGACCCAGTTCATAGGGTTGTCTTTTTCGCTTTTTTGAAGCAGTGGTAAGATTTAGTAGTCTCTTGGGTGTCTGAGCAGCCTTTTAAAGACGATACTGCTTACCACCTGGTGTGAGGAAGTGACTGGGAAGAGTGCTCTAAAAATTGTTTGCTTATCTATCCTGACTAGTTTATCAGGACATACAATGATTCATTCTGCATTTGAAACACATCCACACACACACATCCACAAATATTATTTTACTCAACATTTGTATATGAAAAGTGTGCACACTTATGGACAACAAAATAAACTCAATAAACTTGAAAAAGGAATACCCCTCTTGTGAGAAAACTCAGCAGATATTATATCCAAATAACACTCTGAGGGAGACAAGGCTGGCAAATGAAAGCCAGTATAAATGTAGAGCTAATGCACATTTTTCTTAAGTGACCATAGTGAAGAGGAGTGCTGTGAAGCTAGCATATGTTTTACAATCAAAGCTAATCTAGTCAAAAAGCTTGTATGCCTATGAAAAGGATTGAGTAACAGACTTAGAGCAATCTCATAAGCGTACCACTTAACTCCATCATGATGATGTTTGCCACTCACAGAAAAATACCACACTACCATCATCAGGGTTTATCATGGTCAAAGAAAAAAAATATGAAGACTTGAAGAACCTCATCATCAATACACAGACTGTCATCAATCAATGCTGAAGCCATTGATCCATCATTTGTCTCAGGTTCAGTCAATCCCTCACTACCTGATGTTCCAACTAAAGAATGGGTTAGGAATGCCATTGAGTTCTTGAGATGTGCAAAGTAGAATACTAGGCTGATGATAGGGGTAGGAAATGCTGCAGTACCTATATATAGTTCAAGGTCACAGATCCAAATTATGATTCTAAGTATCTAAGAATATGATAGTAATATGATAGTAATTTTATAACATCAATAGTGCAGGGATCATGTTCATAGTTCCAGGACCAAAAAAAGATCTAGCACTTCTGGCTATAGGTGAACTAAGACACTTGCTGGAGGTAAAGGATCAGGGATGGGAACAGAATACAAAAGAGAGTAGCTGTGACCACAACTCTCCCTGAATCATACCTCAGAAGCACTAAAAACAGACTTCCCCAGACGTAGCTCTAAAAATAGAAGCATGAAAAAAAGCATAGGGATAGTGCTCCACAATCCAGGAACAGAGTCCAATTTTAAAATGGTGCTAAAAGGTTTTTGCTTTGTTTTCTTTTTTTAAAGTAGGTTGGAAAATGAGCAAGCAATCTGAAAAGAACTCAACAATGAAAACCTACCATGGTAAAAGGAAGACCAATACACAAAATCAGAAGACAACAATCTAAAAAACAATTCCAAACAAATCCTGAAGAAAGTGTAAGCAGGGCGCAAGCCCATACAAGATTCCCTAGACCAACTAAAGAAAGGGATTAATGGTAGAGGATAAATTTGAAAAAGAAATGAGAGCAATGCAAGAAAAGAAAGAGGCATCAAAAATATGTAAAAAAAAAAACCCTCAACTTAAAAAATTTCACTGGAAAAAAAAGAGAGCTCATTAAAAAGTAGAATTGATCAAATGGGAAAAGAGACAGAAAAGAACACTGAAGAAGGTAATTTTTTTAAAAGTTAGAATTGGGCAAGTATTTGGAAGCTAATGACCCAAAAACACATTGAGATAGAATAAAAATTTGAAAAAAAGAAAAGAAAAAAGAAAACATGAAAGATCTTGTTGGAAAAACAACTGAATTGAAAAACAGATTTATTAGAAATAGGTTGAGAATTATTGGACTATCTAAAAGTCATAATTTTTTTAAAAAGCCACAGTCATGTCATATTTCAAGAAAAATATCAAGGAAAATTGTCCAAATATCCTCTAACCAAATGGCAAAGTAGAAATAGAAAGAATCTACAAATCACTACCTGACAAAAATCTCAAAGTAAAGACTGCCCAAAATTAAAATTAGGGTCAAATCCAAGAACTCCCAGTAAAAAAGAAAATACTTGAAAGATCTGGAAAAGCTAACTGTAACTTCAATGAGGTGACAGGACTTGTTTTCTTAGTTCTCTGTTTTTTTTTTCTTCCAGTAAGTATTTTACCCTAAGTCTCTAGTGCCACCACAACTAAAGCATGAAGTCTAAAACTCTTATACTACCTACTTAAGGATACTTAAGTATTTGGTTAGTTTTCAATTACATGGAATTTTTTTATAAACTAATGTTTGTCCCTCTTTAACCTCATCCTTATAAGTAGGTTCTCACTAATAAATATTTGATGAATTGTTAATTTATAGAATTATGTTAAATTCCATCACCTTATAGTCATACATGAGAAGAGAAATGTAGGATCACAGGTATGTTAACCAAAGTATTTCTGATTATGCATAAGAATCTCCTATGCTCTTTTAAATTCAATGTGGCTCAGTTAGTTAAAATCATTCATCAACAATCATGTGAGAATTGAAAATTCTTACATAAGAGAGGGGCAAGAGTATAATTCTGTAAAATAGGAAATTAAGGTAAAATGAATAAATGTCATTTTAAAACAGAATAAAAATATGGTCTGTATGATATTCTAATAATGACATACCTAAGATATTTGAACATACATGATTCAAGATAATTATGTGAAATGAGTTCCCCAAATCATGAAATGATTTGGAAGTATCTTCAAAAGAATGGAAGTGTCATTCTTATTTGGTTATTTCAATAATGGTGGACTCTTTATGACCCCATTTTGGGTTTTCTTGGTAAAGATCTTAGAATGGTTTGCCATTTTGTTCTCTAGCTTATTTTATAGATGAGGAAACTGAGGAAAACAAGGTTAAGTAACTTGCCCAGGGTCATGCAGCAAGTTAATGTTGAAAACTGGATATAAACTCAGATCTTTCTAACTTCAGCTTTGATACTTAATCTACTGCACGACCTAGTCACCCTAGTATCATTCAAAAAAATGATAAAATTTCATTTTAAAGAGTTTTGGTATTGAATTTTGAAATTATTATCATTTTACTTCTTTGAAAACCAATGGCTAGTATTGATAGGAATTCCCTGTTAATGAGTATATAGCTATTCCAAAACTAAGATGGTCAGGAATGTATATGTTTGTGTATATGTATAATCTGCCTCTGTGCGTGTGTGTGTGTGTGTGTGTGTATATGTATACATACATATATATATATATATATGTATGTATACATATATATGCATATATACACATACATTAATATAAGTATGTGTGCCTATGTGTATGTGTAATTGATGATTTTGTTAATTATTTTTGAACTAGGATTATCATGTCATGACAATATCTCTATTATTGTTCTTGTACAAGAAACTAACTCATTTCAAAATTGTGTTGTAAAAAAAAACATCATTCCCTTAAAGACTCTGTGTAATATGATTTTGTATAAAGTAATTTATTTTTTAAAAAGTTTGTTTTATAATTAACTTTGATTTAAAGGACATCTTAAAATTTGAGTTTTATACTGTTTAAATATAAAGAACATTCTCCTACTCAGGATGTTTTCATTAAAGTACATTCCTTTTATACATAAAATACATAATTATTCAAAATGCTAAATACTTTTAAATAAAAATAACTGATTTTCCAAAGATGAAACTAGCATGAGAAATGTGGATTAAAATGAAGCTGGAAGCAAATAATTTTAGAATATATATGCACACATATACAAACATAACTATTTATCTTGATGTATCCATCTATAAATGTGTATCACTGTAATATTTTTATCTGTTATAATCTTTCAAAAAAGCTTCCATAAAGGCTCCCAGGGATTTTATTGCAGTGTTTCTGTTTTATGACCTCTGCCTTTCACTATAATCACTTGCTAACTTTTGAAAATATGTCATTTTGAAACCTCAGCGCTACTGATTGTCACAATTGATATTTGTCCTACACTTCCATTCTACATCTGTCTCCACTTTCTACACCACAGGAAGCAGATGTCATAAACAAAGAAAATTGGTGGCAATCAAAGTTCTCCTGATGTTCTATGCAAGATTTCAAAATTTTCATATCCCTGGCAGTGACCTTTTCTCATATTCAAATATTTTTGTTTGATTCATCAAATCTTCCTAAAATTTTGTCTCAGAATAGAGAAAGTTCCTGGATTACATTTCATTTCTTCACTTTAATGATTTATTTTATTTTAATTTAAGCAATTTTTTGGCTTTAAAATTAGTACTCATAAGCTGTTACCTTCATATCTCATAGTACTGAGGCACTATTTAGAATATAATTTAACAAGAGTAATTGAACACCTTTAAATTGTGGCCTAAATGACATAATCTAAGTTCCAAAGGATTCTGATTCATTATTAATTAAGGCAGTCATTTAAAGAAAAGAATAATAATTCAAAAATAATCAACATTAATATTTCTTATTTATTGTTAATATTCTAGACCAAAAGTAAAAGCTGGATATAATAATGAAGTAAATTTCCTTAGTGTTTAATGTATATCTTGTGATGTCATGAATGGCCTAGACATCTTTATCCTTAAAAATCTTAAATTACAATTACTGTATTTAATAATTACTGTTTTAATTGTCTGTAAGTTGAATACTAAAGAACCAAGAGAAGCTAATTCCACTTCCAAAGTTTTTTATTTAACTATAAAAGCAAATCTTGAGCCCTGAAGGATTCTGGACCTGAGAGAATCTCTTTTTAAAATACAATTGAATACTAGTATTATTCTTAATATTAACCTGTCTTTGCATAGAAGCATGATTTTAATAACCTAAAAAAGGCCTGAAAATTATTATAAAAACGAACAAAACATGGCATATTTCAATTCATAAACAATATAACAACATTCAAATTTCATAAGTAACATAGTAACTGATAAAGATGAAGGACAATAATTTAATTTTTGTAAACTGATTGGCCTGGGAAGCATTTAAATAAACTGCCATTAAAGGCTGTCTGTTCAGTTTCAACTAAAACTAAAAGATTTGGAGAACTTTATTGTGAGATAGTAAAACTGCTTTAATTAGTTATTTGATAAAATCTTTTTTCTGAAATCCAAATATGCTTTGGTTACAGGATTCACCCACGATATTCCCTGGAGAGTTATCATCTTTTAAAAATGAGTAAGCATAATCACATCACAGGGCTGATTCACTGTATTGGCTTTGGGTTCTAGAAGTTGTAAGCTTCATCAAGTTGTAGGACAGAAGTTTTCCTATTAAGCTCTCCACTTGCCCCTCCCACAATCAAATAGTCTTGTTAAAAATATGTTCATTACTTGACTTTTTTTTTTTTTAACAATATCAATTCAAAACCAAGAACATGTAAGGAAAAAGAGGAAAACAAAATATATCTAGAGTTACATAAATGAATTATACATCCTGGCATGAAATTGAAGAAACTTTCCCACCTTATCTATGCATTCTCAATACTTAGTACAATGTTTAATATAGATAGTAAGTAGTTTATAAGGTTTATAATGATGTTTAGATGGTAGAGATAAGGATTTGACCTGCAATTTCACTGAGACCAGGAACTTACAGATGAGGGAATTTTCTTTATTTGAGGGGAAATTCAAGTGATCTTAACTTTTGTATCTTCAGAAGCACTTAGGATAATATTCATTAGCATAGTAGATGCTTAAGATAGGCTATTATATTGCTTTGTATTGCTTTATTTTGTGCTTTGTTGAATTGAAATATATCTGACCAAGTCCTGTGACCTACTACTTTGTCCAGTAAAGCAATTCACTCTACATTAGTCCAGTCCTTTACCTGAACAATTCCAAATGCATGTTAACATTCTATTTCACTAGGCAGTCAATCTTACTTTGGGTTTAATACAAAGAACTTTTTTTTTAAATCATAGGAGCTACAAAGCAGCAAGCACATTAGCATCCTAGGAACATTCATTATGTGTGTTAGATGATAAAAACCTTATAGAAATTCCCTTTGGGAGACTATATATCTCCAAGTTCACAAACTTTCCCATTAATGGGAGAAAACCTGACTTTTTCATATATTCATCTTAACTCTTTGTTCCTTCTTATGTGTACATAAATACCATATCTATTACATAAATTTGTATGATAATTGTTGCAAGTTAATGTCATTTCTATTCCCAAGAGTAAAAGTTATGGAGAAGATAAATGACCTTCTCAATTCTCATGATATTGCAGAGTATGTCATACCTTGTCCAGGATCACAGTGTCATGTGACAATGTTCTTTACAAAGTGGCTCCTTCATTTATTTACTCTGACTTGACCATGCTTGAATGAACAAAGGTTAAGAAGCTAAGGAACCTTTCTTAAGCTGAAATATAGTAGATATTGCATCACAAAAATAGGTGCACCTGCTTTCCCATGCTAGGGATATATTAAGTGCTCTTTGTTCATTGTCCCTCTCTTCATTCTTTCTCAACTGCCTGAACTTGCAAATATCCCCATATCTATTTCACAAAGCTTCTTGTTAACAATTCTGATACTTAATTCTTTTAACCATTTGGCATATTGAAGACTCTACTTTGTTTAATTTAGAGTAGGCATAAGCATGTTATCAGCCACTTGACTACCTTCACATATAAAAGCTATAAAATTAGTTATGTAAAATTTTAAGGACCAAAAAAAATTCAGGATGGAGAAAGAGGAGTTTATATAGGATTCTTCAAAATCCTGGGCTTTCAATAGAGACTGTAGATTCTTAAAAAGCCTCTTCTCTGTATATCATTGATGAATCCCTTTAAAAAAAAAATTCATTTCAGCATTGTCAGTCCCGGCAGTATATCTAAATTCTCAAATAGCTACCCTGAAGTCAAAATTGACCTGCTTGTACTTTATATTCATTGTTCCAAAATATGCCTTAAAAAACTAATCTTTTTACATATGACATACTGCCTTTCAAATATTTGAAGACAGCTATTATATGTCACCACTTCAACCCAGCCTTTTATTTTACAGACTAAGTGTTCCTCTTACCATTTTCAAATTCCTACCAAATCATGGTTGTCTTCCCCTATAAAGCTACCACTTTGTAAATGTATCTCTTAAAATTTGTTATTTCACAGCTTTCCTCCCTAAAAGTCTATTCTTCTAGGAAACAGTTTTTATCATGTGTGTTTGTGTGTGTATGTGTGTGTGTGGAATCTACGTATATTTGATTAGAAGAACTATTCCCTATTTTAATGAAAGATATTCCATATTTATTAATGAAATCTAAAATGATATAGCTTCTTTTGGCAATCACAAAGGAAACCTTGATTCATACTGAACTGCTAGTCAGTGAAAATCCCAAATAATTTTTCACATGATTGCTTAATAAGATGAAACTCCTTCACTTTCAATAAGTGCTATAAGATTTTGAATTGTTTTCAGTTCTATACATACAAACTTATATGGCAACTTCCTCCTTCTTTAATGTTTTCCTATCATTCCAGCTTCTTTAAATTTTCAAAAATCTTGTGTTCCAAGTATTGATTGTGATGCACATAATAGTTATATCTTAATCTAAGATATTGATAAAAATCTAGAATCTAGGTTGCTTTGATTAAGTAATGAAAATGTTATTTGAGTTAAAATTCAGTCCACTCTTTATCTCTTGTTTTCTCCACATTTAGCTCAATTGATTATTTTACTATTAAATACCTGTCAGAATTGTTTAACACATTGGAATACAAATATTAAAATCTGAATAGTGATCTACTACAAAAATTGGATAAAACAGAAACAAGTAAGCCTTATAAGTTTAGATTGTTGTTTGCTTTAAGTGAGAGAGCAAAAATGGAAAGAAAGAAAAAAAAAGAAAAACAAGAAAGAAAGAAAGAAAGAAAGAAAGAAAGAAAGAAAGAAAGAAAGAAAGAAAGAAAGAAAGAAAGAAAGAAAGGAAGGAAGGAAGGAAGGAAGGAAGAAAGGAAGGAAGGAAGGAAGAAAGAGAAAGAAAGAAGAAAAGAAGAGAAAAAAGAAACAAATAAAAGAGAAGAAAGAGAGCAAGAGGAAGGAAGAAGGGAAAGAGAGAGTAAAACAAAGAAAGTAAATCTAGAGACAGAAAAAAATCAACAACTGTAGGACTCAGGTATATTTTCCTATGGGAGATAAAAACAGAAGAAAATTGAATCAGTGAAGGAGAAAAGAAACCATGTTCATGATATGGTATGAATTCCCTTTTAGAACACATAGAGAAAAATAATGGAAAACCTAATTTGCAAGGAAAGTAAAAAGCTTAAAGGAAATAAAGTAATATTTTTTTTGGTGGGGAGAAAGAAATAAAAGGTAAAAAAATCTTATTATGTGGTACTCAAAGACCAGATTAAGCACTTTGCATTTTATGCTAGAGAATGTTTGAAGAATTGAAAAATTTCCAATAATATCTTCAAGAAAAGGACGTTGATAGTTGACTGGAAGAGAGTTTGGTGTTGCAAAAGCTGGAAAGAAAGAGAAAAATTAACAGATCCATAAAACAGATCCAAAAAACAGTCCAGGAGAGGAATGCTGAAGATCAGTCTGACACTTGCATTTTTAAAAAGGGGGTGGAGCAGGGTCATCAGGATTGGTACTTAAATAATTTTCTTGTGTACATGAAAAAATATATATATTCAGATTCCATTCTGCTGTGATTAAGAAATTAATCACAATAAAAATTTAACTCATAATATGAAATTAAAGTTTTTCATGACTCTTGTAAAGGAAATGGGTGTTTCCTTATCATAAGTTTTGTATAGTATTGATTTCTCTTTGGAAAGAATAAAATAGATTGAAAAGTTCCAATATGGAAAGAAGTACGAGAAAGAACATCAATCATAAAAAAGGAAATTATATTGTTTCTAGAAATTACACCTATGATATTCAGACAGATTGAAAAGAGAGTTTTCTGCTGAAAGTCCTTCAACAGGTGGCCTTAGTGATCAGAAGACAGATTATAGTGGCATCTCCTGTTATTACTTTCTTGGGTAAGGTAACTTATACTTCATGCTTTGCTCTTGCAGTGATTTTGATTTCCTTTAAGGATTTAGTTTTTTTTTTCTTTTTTTTATTAAAGCTTTTTATTTTTAAAACCTATATGCATAGATAATTTTCAACATTCACCCTTGCAAAACTTTGTGTTCCAAATTTTTCCACTCCCTTCTCTCCAATCCCTCCTCTAGATGGCAAGTAATCTATGTTAAACATGTGCAATAATTCTATACATATATCCACAATTATTAAAACATGGAAATTTCTTCTAAAGGGATAATTTTGTTTTTTGAAGATAATAAAATGCTACCAATAGCAGGCATTTAAAGGCAAGACAGTATAAAGAAAAGCTACCTTGCACATAAATACCACTTTCATTTTTCTATTGGAAAAATGAAAAATGAATGTGAAACATATCCCATTTTAACTACTTTATATATATGAATGTGTAAAATATGGGTTTTATTTGTTGTTTTTTTAGTTCACAATTTCAATTCAACAGTCTTTCACCTATATTCAATCTGACTAATTGCATATGACTAGCAAAGGCATAGAGAAGAGCATTTTAGCTTTTAATACAGTCCAAACAATGGTTGAACATATCTTATTGATGTATGCTATATAATTGAAGAAGTGGTCAGAATTTTTAACTAGGTCTCAGTGGTTTTATTTCTCTTCCTGTAAAGAAGAAAAAAAAAAAAAAAACAACTAACACAATATAATGGAGGTCTTATCTTTTTAACAATTAGTGATAGTTTTGAATTTATTTGCAATCTATATTGTAGATTGTGGAGGAGAAGAAATTAAATTAGTTAATAAATAAAATTAACATTTCTGAAGTAGTCAAATTTATCAAGCATTATAACGTACTACAAATGCCTCTGAGTAACCCAATGAAATATTTTTAATATATTTAAGTCTCTAAATCCAAGGAAATTAGTTATAGTTTTATAAAAGGCCAAATATTTTAAAGAAATTTGTGAGAGAAAAACAATTTTTTGAATACTTATACTTGCATATGAATATAACTTTAGTGTTTTCTATAACTTAATCTTGTGATAAATATGAAATTATCCTTTCAGAGTAAAAGTTACACTAATAATTAACATACCCTGTGAAATATATATTTCACAGATGAAATTTAAGGATACCAGATTTGTTTTCATATTATGCTAATTTGATTATTTTTAACTTGGTCATAGCTATCTAATGACCTTTGACAGTTCTTATTTGTTTGAAAGTTCAGTACTTTAAATATCAGTAAGAGACCAATTACTAATGAAAAATGTTTAGTTACATTCCCCAAAACAAAAAAGAAAATTAAGGAAAATTTAAGGTACCAGTCAGCAATGATGTAGCAATAAGGAAACTATACTATTATTTATATACAGCTACCACACACATGATGGTATTCAAATCTAGGAAAGAACAAGGCTTTGAAATAGTTTCTAAGTAATATAAACTGATTAGCTTGTCAGCTCCTATCATCTTGCATGTATGTCTTCATTCATCATTTTTTCAATCAAGTATTTCTTCAGTTCCTGCTGTGTGATAGATAGGTATAGTCAGTTTTGATGAAACAAAAAGAATAATGTCCCTGTGCTCAAAAAGCTTATAGTTTAGCCAAAGAAAACAAAACACAATACACGGGTTGATTTTGGAAGAAAAGCATTAAAAGGGGGAGGTAGAGTTCAGGAAAAGTTTCATGTAGGTGACTAATGAGTTGATCTTGAAATAAAATCATTATTTTTTTTTATAAATTTTATAATTATACATTTTTTACAATATATATGCATGAGTAATTTTTATAACATTATCCGTTATATCCATTTTTCCAGATTTTCCCCACCCTCCCCTAGATGACAGGCAATATCATACATTTTACATGTGTTATGGTATAACCTAGATATAATATATGTGTGTAAATACCATTTTCTTGTTGCACGTTAAGTATTGGATTCTGAAGGTGTAAATAACCTGGGTAGATAAAGAGTAGTTCTAATATTTTACATTCAAATCCCAGTGTTCCTTCTCTGGGTATAGTTGTTTCTGTCCATCATTGATCAGCTGAAAGTGAGTTGGATCTTCTTTATGTTGAAGATATCCACTTCCATCAGAATACATCTTCATATAGTATTGTTGTTGAAGTGTATAGTGATCTTCTGGTTCTGCTCATTTCACTCAGCAACAGTTCATGCAAGTCTCTCCAAGCCTTTCTGAATTCATCCTGCTGGTCATTTCTTACAGGGCAATAATATTCCATAGCCTTCATATACCATAATTTACCCAACCATTCTACAATTGATGGACATACATTCATCTTCCAGTTTCTAGCTACAACAAAAAGAGCTGCCACAAACATTTTAGCACACACAGGTCCTTTTCCCCTCTTTAGTATTTCTTTGCGATATAAGCCCACTAGCAGCACTGCTGGATCAAAGGGTATGCATAGTTTGATAACTTTTTGGGCATAGTTCCAGATTGCTCTCCAGAATGGCTGGATTCTTTCCCAACTCCACCAACAATGTATTAGTGTCCCAGCCTTCCCACATCTCCTCCAACATTCATTATTATTTGTTCCTGTCATCTTAGCCAATCTAACAGGTGTGTAGTGATAACTCAGTTGTCTTAATTTGCATTTCTCTGAACAGTAGTGATTTGGAACCCTCTTTCATATGAGTGGATATAGTTTCAATATCATCATCTGAGAATTGTCTGATAATATCCTTTGACCATTTATCAACTGGAGAATGGTTTGATTTCTTATAAATTAAGATCAATTCTCTATATATTTTGGAAATGAGACCTTTATCAGAATCTTTAACTATAAAAATATTTTCCCAATTTGTTACTTCCCTTCTAATCTTCTTTGAATTACTATTATTTGTACAAAAACTTTTTAGTTTGATGTAATCAAAATCTTCTATTTTGTGATCAATAATGATCTCTAGTTCTTCTCTAATCATAAATTCCTTCCTCCTCCACAGGTCTGCAAGGTAGACTATCCTCTGTTCCTCTATTCTATTTATGATCTCATACTTTATGCCTAAATCATGGACCCATTTTGATCTTATCTTGGTATATGATGTTAAGTGTGGGTACATATCTAATTTCTGGCATAATAATTTCCAGTTTTCCTTTTTCAAATAATGAATTTTTATCCCTATTGTTGGTACCTTTGGGTTTATCAAACACTAGATTGCTATGTTTGTACCCTTTTTTGTCCTTTGTACCTAATCTGTTCCACTGATTGACTGGTCTATTTCTTAGCCAATACCAAATGGTTTTGGTGACTGCTGCTACATAATAACTTTTAGATCAGGTATATGTAGACCATCTTCATCTGACTTTTTTTTTCATTAATTCCCTTGAAATTCTCAATCTTTTATTTTTCCATACTAACTTTATTGTTATTTTTTTCTAGGTCACTAAAATAGTTTCTTGGGAGTCTGATTGGTATAGCACTAAATAAATAGATTAGTTTGGGGAGTATTGTCATCTTTATTATATTCACTTGGCCTATCCATGAGTACTGGATGTCTTTCCAATTATTTAAATCTGACTTTATTTTTGTGGCAAATGTTTCACAATTTTGCTCATATATTTCCTGACTTTTCTTTGGTAGATGGATTCCCAAATATTTTATATTCTCAACATTTGTTTGGAATGGAATTTCTCTTTGTGTCTCTTGCTGTTGCATTTTGTTGGTGATGTATAAAAATGCTGAGGATTTATTTGGATTTATTTTGTATCCTGCAACTTTCCTAAAGTTGTGAATTATTTCTAATAACTTTTTATTATAATCTCTGGGGTTTTCTAAGTATACCATCATATCATCTGCAAAAAGTGAGAATTTGATTTCCTCATTACCTACTCTTATTCCTTTAATCTCTTTCTCGACTCTTATTCCCGAGGTTAACATTTCTAATACAATATTGAAAAGTAATGGTGATAGTGGGCAACCTTGTTTCACTCCTGATCTTACTGGGAAAGGTTGCAGTTTATTTCTATTGCATATTATGCTTACTGACGGTCTTAAATATATGCTCCTGATTATTCTAAGGAATAGTCCATTTATTTCTATATTCTCAAGCATTTTTAGTAGGAATGGATGTTGGATTTTATCAAATGCTTTTTTTCCGCATCTATTGAGATGATCATATGGTTTTTATTAATTTGATTACTAATATGGTCAATTATACTAATAGTTTTCCTAATATTAAACCAGCCCTACATTTCTGGTATATATCCTACTTGATCACAGTGTATTATTCTGGGGATGATTTTCTGAAATCTTTTTGCTAATATCTTATTTAAGATTTTATCCTTAATATTCATTAAGGAAATTGGTCTGTAATGTTCTTTCTCAGTTTTCGATCGACCTGGTTTAGGTGTCAGTACCATGTCTGTGTCATAAAAGGAGTTTGGTAGGATTCCTTCATCCCCTATTTTTTCAAATAGTTTATATAGCATTGGGGCTAATTGTACTTTAAATGTTTGGTAGAATTCACATGTCAATTCATCTGGTCCTGGGGATTTTTTCCTGGGGAGTTGATTAATAGCTTGTTCTATTTCTGCATCTATTGAGATGATCATATGGTTTTTATGAATTTGATTATTAATATGGTCAATTATACTAATAATTTTCCTAATATTAAATCAGCCCTGCATTCCTGGTATAAATCCTACTTGACATAGCATCAATATTCACTAAGGAAATTGGTCTATAGTTTTCTTTCTCAATTTTTGATCTTCCTGGTTTAGGTATCAGTACCATATCTGTGTCATAAAAGGAGTATGGCAGGACTCCTTCATCCCCTATTTTTTCAAATAGTTTATATAACATTGGAGCTAATTGTTCTTTAAATGTTTGGTAGAATTCACATATAAATCCATCTGGTCCTGGGGATTTTTTTTCCTGGGGAGCTGATTAATAGCTTGTTCTCTTTTTTGTTTTGAATTGGGACCATTTAAGCAATTTCTCTCCTCCTTTGTTAATCTAGGAAGCCTATATTTTTGGAGGAAGTCATCCATTTCGCTTAAGTTATCAAATGTGTTGGCATAAAGTTAGGCAAAGTAACTCCTTATTATTTCTCTAATTTCCTCTTCATTGGTGGAAAGATCCCCCTTTTCATGTGTAAGACTAACAATTTGATTTTCCTCTTTCTTTTTTCTGATTAGATTTACCAAAAGCTTATCTATTTTATTGGCTTTTTCATAAAACCAACTCTTGGTTTTATTTATTAATTTAATATATATATTTTTTTACTTTCAATATTATTGATTTCTCCTTTTAATTTTTGTATTTCAAGTTCAATTTTGGTTGGGGTTTTTTAATTTGTTTTTTTTCTAGTTTTTTTAAGTTGCCGGCCCAATTCATTAATCTTCTCTTTTTCTATTTTGTTCAAATAAGCCTCTAAAGATATAAAATTTCCCCTTATTACCACTTTAGCTGCATCCCACAGATTTTGGTATGATGTCTCATCATTGTCATTATCTTGGGTGAAATTATCAATTGTTTCTATAATTTGCTGTTTCACCCAGTCATTCTTTAAGATGAGATTGCTCATTTTCCAATTACTTTTTGATCTATTTACCCCTAACTTCTTACTGAATGTAGCTTTTATTGCATTGTGATCTGAGAAGAAGACATTTATTATTTCTGCCTTCCTACATTTAATTTTGAGATCTTTATGTCCTAATATATGGTCAATTTTTGGACAGGATCCATCAACTGCTGAGAAGAAAGTATATTCCTTTCTATCACCATTCAGTTTTCTCCAAAGGTCTTTCATACCTAGTTTTTCTAATGTTCTATTTACTTTTTAAATTTCTTTCTTATTTGTTTTGTGGTTTGATTTGTCTAATTCTGAGAGTGCAAGGTTGAGTTCTCCCACTATTATAGTTTTGGTGTCTATTTCTTCTTGCAACTCTCTTAACTTTTCCTTTAGAAAGTTAGATGCTATATCAGTTGGTGCATATATGCTTAGTATTGATATGGTTTCTTGTTTATGCTACCTTTTAGCAGGATATAGTTTCCTTCCTTATCTCTTTTAATTAGGTCAACTTCTGCTTTTGCTTGATCTGAAATAAGGATGGCTACCCCTGCGTTTTTGGCTTTACCTGAAGCATAATAGATTCTGCTCCAACCTTCACCTGCACTCTGTATGTATCTCCCTGCTTTAAGTGTGTTTTCTGTAAACAACATATTGTAGGGTTCTGACTTTTGATCCATTCTGCTATTCTTCTCCTTTTGATGGGAGAGTTCATCCCATTAACATTTACAGTTAAAATTACTAATTTTGCATTTACTGCCATCATATTATCCCCAGATTATGCTTTTTCCCTTGACTCCCCTGAACCCCATCCCCGATATTTAATTGATAGACCCCACTTGTGACGTGCAGCCCTCCCTTTTTAGTATCCCTCCCCCCTCCTTCCAAGTCTCTTCCCTTAATCCTCTTTTCCTTTTCCCTTTTCCTCTCCCCCTTTTAATGAGGTGAGAGAGAATTCTCTAAAAAACAAATATGTCAATTATTTACTCTTTGAGCCTACTCTGATGAGAGTAAGATTCACACAATGTTTTTTCCCCTCTCTAAATTCCCTCAGATGTGATATATTTTTAATGCCTCTTCCTGGGATGTAGTTTCCCTCTTTTTATCACTCCTTCCCCTTTTTCTGATACTACCCCCTTCCCTTTACTACTCCCCCCTTTTTTATATCATAAAAATCAAATTAGCCAAGCAGACTTTCTATATATCCATAACAGAGATACAGTTCTCAAGAGTTCTTTTTACCTTTTTCTGTTTCTCTTCAGTCTTGTGGATGTAAATCAATTTTTTTAAGCTGTTTTTTTTTTTTTTTTTCTTTGAAACAAATGGAATTCCTCTGTATCATTAAATGACCATCTTCTTTCATGGAAGAAAATGCTAAACGTGGTTTATTCTTGGTTGCAATCCTTGTTTTGCCTTTTGGAATATCAGGTTCCAGGCCCTTCAATCTTTTAATGTGGAGGCAGCCAGATCTTGAGTGACCCTTATTGTGGCCCCTTGATATTTGAATTGCTTTTTTTCTAGCTTCTTGCAATATTTCCCTTTGTTTGGTAGTTCTGCTCCTTAGCCACAATGTTCCGTGGAGTTCTTTTTTTAGGGTCTTTTTCAGAAGGTGTTCGATGAATAATTTCAATGCCTATTTTCCCTTCTGTTTCTATTATCTCTGGACAATTCTCTTTAATGATTTCCCGTAAAATAGAATCTAGGCTCTTTTTTCATCATAGTTTTCAAGAAGTCGAATGATCCACAGATTATCTCTCCTAAATCTATTTTCCAGGTCTATAGATTTTCCCAGTAAGTATTTGATGTAATTCTCCAGCTTTTCATTTTTTTTTTTTTGTTTGACTGCTTCTTGGGTTCTCAATGAATCATTCATTTCTATTTGTTCCATCCTGATTTTTAATGAGTTATTTTCTTCATTCACATTTTTTAGTTCTTTTTGTATATGCCCAATTGAGTTTTTAAATGAATTATTTTGCTCTATTGAATTTTTTTCCATTTTCCTAATTTTTTTTAGAGAGTTATTTTATTTTTCCAATTCAGAAATCCTACTTTCTTGCAACTTCTTTTATCTTTTCCAATTCAGAAATCCTAATTTCCTGTAATTTTTTAACCTTTTCTAATTCACAAATTTTTTCCCCTGCATATCCTGTGAATTCTTTATTTTTTCCTACTCAAATTTCAGGACATTGTTATTCTCTATCATAGCTTCTCTTTCCTTTTCCTATTTTTCGTCAAACTCTCTTAACTTTTTAATAGTCTCTTCTAGGAGAGAGATATGTGATGGGAGGCAGGTATCGTTCCCCTTTAGAGTGTTATCTGCTATTAACTTCCTCGGGGTTGGATACCAGCTCTTTCTCTGTGTAGAAGGAATCAATTGTTCTCTTCAGCTTTTTACTCATTGTTAAAAATCTTTTGGGGTCTGCCCTTGGTGTAAGAAGCTCATTTATTTATTTATTTATTTACTAGCTTCCTCCCAGACTGGATGGATGCTCCTGTGCGTGAGCTAAGAGAGAGCTCTGGGAGAGAGTTCCCCTCCACCTCCCTGGAAATGCCTCAGAGGTGATATGGCTGTGCTGTGAGGGTTGCCCAGAGAAGGACCCTGCTGTGTGTCCTAGTAACTGCCCTGAGGTTTAAGACTGAACAGTAAAAGCAACACAAAGCCTAGCCAATGAGTCCCGTGGGGCGTGTATATCAGTAGCTGACTTGAAAAGCCCCTTGCTCTCAAACTGGAAGTTTCTTCCTGGAAACCTCGGTCCCTACTTCAAAGGTTCCACTTCTCTGGGAGTTCTGCTTCTCTGGGAATTCCATGGCTGCTAGAGTTCCATAACCTCAGACCAAGCTTGGCTTTGTGTGGATTAGATTTTGCCTTGGGCTGTGTCCCCACTGTTCAGGCTCTTAACTACCCCAAGGTGAAGCCCTGGACAGCAGAATTTGGCCGCACCTCCCTGCTGAGATCTGTTAGGTCACTTCCAGATTGGGGTGGTTCTGGGATCTAGCTTTATATTTTAAAGTGGCTTGATTTCTCTTCTGAACTGCTGTTTTATAAGCAGAGAAGAGCTAACAGCCTGTGTCAGATAACTCTATCTCAGTGGCTTCTCTGATCCCAGAGTTCTTCCCAGCCTGATTGGCACAGTGTGCTAGCACCTAACTGTCTATGCTGGCCGTTTTCCTTCCTCCCCTTGGAACTGACCTTTTCTATAGAGACTCCAGATTCTCTTCATCTGTTATGTTGTGCTTCTAATCCTTGTGGTTTCTATCAGTCCAGCGTTATTTTTGAGGCTGATTTAACTAATTGGTAATGAGGGAAGAAGGGAGCTTACAAATTCGCGTGTATCTTCTCTGCCATCTTGGCTCTGCCCCCGTGCTTGGATGAAATTATGAAAACCTTCCACATAAGTAAGATAGTCCATTAATAGTCAAACAGGTGGACTATGGGGTGCTATATAAGAGAATTCATAAGAAATTCTAGTTTAGCTCTAGTACCATGTAGTATAACAAGTAATGAGGTCATGTTATAGCAAGTAATGAGGCCATAAAGGTGGATTGGGAGCAAAATACACACACATACACACACACAAACATACACAAACACACACACTCATACACTCACACACACAATCATACAATCATACACACACAAGACAATTATTTAAAATGAATAGGGCTTAATGTTCAGATAATAGATGCACTTGAAAAAAGAAGTTCATTATACAATGACAGAATTCAGGACTTAGAGAAGGACAGAAAGAACCCAGGGTTATAACAACAAAAACAACCAACACACACACACACACACACACACACACACACACACACACACACATATATATATTTACAGTTAATGCTAGAGAAGAAATGATTAATAATGAGTGTTCATAATAAATCAATAGTAAAAAGAAAACTATGAGACATTATTTTTTCCTGGTTTTTCTGATACATATAACAGTATCAGTTTTATTTTATGATCATACACACACACACACACACACACACACACACACACACACACACACATATATATATATATATATGTGTGTGTGTGTGTGTGTGTACGTACATACACATGTGTGTATATTCAGTTCACTCAGACAACAAAATTTCAATTCTTTTGAAGTTTATGTAAAATGTGTCATGATATACCTAAATCAAAAGGCTTAATAATAGAACACCCACACCCAGCATACACACACATACACAGCACACACACACACAGCACATATATACACACAGACCTATGTTATTATGAATGTAAATTTTAAAATTTTGATTAACAAAATATTCATCTTTGATATCTTAACCAAATGAACTGAGAAGGCATCAGCAATATGAAGAAAAAGCAAATTGAAATGTGACATGAAAGCATATTGATTTTCATGTAATTTATTTTATGTAAATATCTGGCACTAGTTTGATTTTAAATAAAAAAAAAAAAAATACTTGTGAGGTCTTAGGAAAATTATCTTTCCCAGGTGTCCTGTAAAAACATCTTTTGCTAATGTAAAGTATCTCAACATGAAGTGACTCACTGGAAGAAGTCATCGTCTTTGAATAATGAGATCCCAAATCCAATTTCTTTAGTTTTAAATTTCCCAATAATTAGTTGGGTGGGTGCTCAGTAAGAAACAAAGAGTGAGTTAAAGAAAATGTGTATTAAAATTATTATTGAAGTTAAAAATGAAAATTGTGTAAAGGAATATAATAGCATGAGTTGTTTTATTGCTGTAGTTTAAAAAAATTATATTCTTCTCAGTTTTATTGTTTTTATAATACCTCAAAAAATTTAATTTAATGAAAGGAAACTGCATATCTAATGAAGGAATATAATTACATATAAGCATTATTGATGTGTTTTGCTGTTATGTTTTAATCTAGCTGTGTGATTTTTATTAGTGTGGGTAAGAATCCATATGGAAATTTATCCCATCAATGTAAATCATCAACTTGTCTATAATTGATAATTTAGAGTATTTCCTGGTACTCAGACAGATTAAATGATTTGCTCAGTCTCATACAGCAAGGATTGTTATTTTCCTGTTTTCCCCTCAATAGTATTTTATTTTTCCAGTATATGTAAAGACAGATTTCAACTTTTATTTCTATAAGATTTTGTGTTCCAATTTTTTTCTCTCCCTCCCATAAGTTGCCCCTCCCCAAAACAGAAACAATATGTTATAGGTTATACATGTGCTATCATTTTAAACATTTAAAACAAGGCCAAAGATAGGTAAATAAATCTGAATCCTAGGGCTTAACAGTACCTACCAGACTAGGAATCCTGTTTTTGATCCCATCGCCTGAAGCCACGGTGCACTCTATCAATACTTAGACAAATATGATCTGGAACGGCCTCAAGAAGTACTGCTACATACATCGTTAGCATCCTAACGATGCAAAAATGAAACTAACCACATTTTTAAAACTCTTATTAATTGGGCAATGGCTGTTATTTTAAAAAAAATTAATTTAGTAAACCTTATTCTTGCCTTTTATCACTCAGCTCAATGAAAAGCATAAGCTGACTATGCAATTAATATTTGTCAACTAGATCTAGCACTTTGTACACAACAATTACATAAGTAAGTTATTTTTTCATTCATCAATTTATGAAATATTGAATATTCTCAGATGTGGTCAAAGTTTTTTGTTAATTAAGTTGAAATGTGGTTTTTTTTAAATTACAAAATGTAATGAACTCATATAGAAGTAAGGAATATTATATTTGATAAATAATAATATATAGAACCAAATACTTTAAAACAAATTGTTTTCAATAAAAGAAAAGCAATTAGGTCTAATTTATATACACAAAAATAAAACATGTGGAGGTGAAAAACATAAATTGACAGAAATAGATGACAAAATAATCCATTTCAGCATCATTGCAGGCAAACACATTAGAAATTATAAAGATGGAATATCATTTTCATCAGAAAAATCAGTTATAAGTTATAGGAAGAGATAAGTAATTATTACTTATGCTATGTTTCTACTATCCTTTCATTCCAGTAATACTGATATTTAATTTAGAATGTTTTCCTAAAATCCAAATTGTTGTGGCTTGACTAGGCCAGATTCCCATGACTGCCTAGTTTTTTTTGGGCAGAGTAAAATGAATTCAGAACTGTGGGTTTCAGGCCAAAAACATCAATCTCTATTGATGCTTGGCAGGGGATTCAGATTTTTCTTTTCTCCCAAAAAGTAGGCCAGATGTGTTTTAAAATTACTCAAGAGAGGGTCTAGTTGATAAAAGAATTGAGCAGAGGGAGAGGGGGAGAATTTTTCCAAGGAGCTTATACATAGTCATATCACTCTTTCTTTGCTTACAGATTGTTATGAATTGTTTCCTTTGCATGGCTGCTTTGGCCAAGACATACAATATTGCTAATGATGTGGACATACATTTTCTTCTCTGTGTATTTTATTCTCTTAAAAATCAACTTGCAATATTCCAAAAAGATAAAAGCCAATCAATTATAATTGAGCAATATGATTAAGGGTGCTGTGTTGAATAGGTGCTTACAGAGTTCTCTGATGTAAAATGCATGTCATGCAAATTAACATTCTCTCATTTTTCAAAGAGCAACTATATAGCACCTGTTAAGAATGAGTCATTGGGGATGCTAGGCAATGAGAATACAAAGTTAAAAATCAAAACAATTCCTGCCCCCCAGGGACTTTATCTCTTTTGGAAGGGAAATTAGGGATCCTATAAGAGTAAAAATAATGAACTTTTTGAGAAATTAAGTTACTTACATTGGTGTATTATCACATTGTTCCACGTACAAACTCCAAGTCTTCTATAATCTTAATTGAAAGTCTTAGTATTATAAAAGCACAAGTATGGTTTTAAGTTTTATTAACTTCATAAATATAAATGCTTATGTATTAGGCTTTAGTATAAAACTAGGAAGGAATGGACAAGAGAGAAAAATGGTATGTGTTACCTCTCATTTTTTTTTTTATGTTCTCTATGTTTCTCATAGCTCAAAGCAATAGTAGGTAGAGACTTTGGCGTGTCTTATTATAAAATTAGTACTATTTTTACATGTAAATATAAGAATGTGATTTGAGGAGTAGAAATAATGGGTTTATTCTTGAACCAAGGCAAAATGGGTCAAAACATTTTTTCCCCTATTAATCAAGCTTGGAAAAGGCCAAACTGAAAAAAAAAAAAAAAAACTTTTCATGAGATGGGCTAAATTAGGTTGAGGGTAATGGACAAGTCTGAAACAGTCAGTGATTTAGAAAGATGTCTGCCCCAAGTATGTGAACACTCTCAGGGGTGGAAGGAATAAGTGGATGAGAACAATTTGTTCCATTGACTGTGAAGGCAGATGAAAGCAAGCACTGTGCAGTGCTTAGAAGTTGGTCAGACATTACACATATTAAAGTAATTCACAACCTGGCCAGAGCCAATCAACTTGCTTTTTATACTCCTACTAGACTTTGATGACTCTGGAAAGCAGAGTAAAAGTGACAACTTTGTACAACTTTGATTCACTTAAATTCACCCAAAAGATATCAATTGCCCTCTTTAAATGAATAATGTTCAACAGCATTCAATAAGTATAGCTGCTATAAACTTCAAAAGATAACATTTTAATGATTATTACATTTCAAAATATTGATTTGTTTCTTATTAAAGTGCAGGAAATCTTCTATCTTGACTATATTATCCTCTAGTTGATTAAAAATAATTTTAGGGCATGGGCAACAACTTCACTTAACTGCTGATCCATGGCTAAAAGAACTACATTTTTCCTTACCTTTCTCATGATTCAAAGAACAACATTCAGCTGCATAAATGACAATTTTCAATAATCTTTCAAGAAAAAGTTAAAGATAGAGCATATGACTGAGATGGCCAAAAAAACCCCCAAAAAACCCAAAACATTGGCATGAAAAGGTATATCCAGAAACTATCAAAGTTGATCTTCACCTATCTTACTGAAATTGATATGTTATCATTAAAAAAATTAAGTTCTTTTTCCACTTAACATTTTTTCCAATTTTATGTAAAGATAATCTTCAACATTCACTTTTTTATACATGGACAATCATTTTATATATATATATATATATATATATATATATATATATATATATATATATATATATTTATATATCATATTTTGAAAGAAAAATCAGAATCAGAAGGAAAAACCAGTAAAGAGGGGGGGAGGTGAAAATAGCATCTTTTGATCACATTCAGTATCCACAATTCCTTCTATGAATGTGGATGGCATTTTCCATCCCTATCTCAAGTCTATTGGAATTGTCTTAGATCACTGCAATGCTGAGAAGAGGTGTCACAGTTTATCATCACACATTATTGCTGTTATTGTGAACAATGTTTTTCTGGTTCTGCTCACTTTACTCAGCATCAATTCATTTAAATCTTTTCAGGCTTTTCTGAAATCAGGCTGCTTATCATTTCTTACAGAACAATAATATTTTGTTACGTTCAAATACAACTTATTCAGCCATTTCCCAATTGATAGGTACTTGATCAATTTCCAATTCCTTGCCACCATTAAAAAAGCTCATACAAACAATTTTGCACTTATGGGTCCTGTTCCCTCTTTTGCAATCTCTTTGGGAATCAAAAACAGTTAGAGGTACTGCTGGATCAAAAAGGATGGACAGTTTAATAGCCCTTTAGACATAGTTCCAAATTGCTTTTCAGAATGGCTAGATTATGTCACAACTCTAACAACAATTCATTAATATCCCAGTTTTCCCATATCCCTTCCAACAATTATCAATCTGATAGGTATAAGATGGATCATAGACTTGTTTTAACTTAGATTTATCTAATTAATAGTGATTTAAAGCAGTTTATTTTTACATGACAAAGGTCACTGTGAAAGGTCATGGAATTCGATCATCTAAACATTCTCTGTTCATATCCTTTGACTATTTATCAACTAGGGAATGACTTGTATTCTTATAAATTTGATTCAGTTCATTAAATGTGAGGGAGGATTCAGGGAATATGTCAGAGTAGGTCAGTAAATTTTAAACTCTCTAGATTTCTCCAGAAAAGAACAAATTTGAACCTCAGGGTAAACTTAGACTGTTGAAACAAAGGAAGAGTTGAGGTAGAACAAGGCTTCTCCTGGAACAATCCAAGAAGACCCAAAGATCCAAGGCCTGAGATTAACCAATATGAAGTGAAAACAAAACAAAACAAAATAAACCAAATAAACAAAAAAAAACTCTCTAGGCTAGCTCTACTGAAATAGCAAATGGGGAATCCCAGGGACTACCAAGATTTCACTGGAGCCTCAGCTATAATCACAGAAACTTTCACCTCCTGGACAGCATGGAAGAGAAGAGCATCTGAGTCCATGAATACTGAGTAAACTTTGGCTAATTAAAAGCACCAGTCCCAACTGTGCAGAGATGGAGCCTTGGCCAAGAAAGAATAAGCAAATCTAATGAGTGCAGAAGAGTGGAAGAAGAGTGCAGGGACACTACCAGTTGCAGACCCTTGCAAGACCATGGAGTTTTTTATTGGAGTTCCAAGTTAGGGGGGAGAGTTGAAGTGAAGCTAAAGACACCATCATCACAGCCCACAATAATTCAAGGTGATTAAGATGACATTTCTTATTTAAAAATTAACTGGAAAAATGGAAAAAAACACAATAAAAGGAACTTATGATGGTAATAAGGAAGACTGGGGTTCATCTTCAGAGAAAGACAGTGAAGTTAAACAAAACAAAACAAAACAAAACAAAACAAAAGAAATAAAAAAAGCTTCAACGCAAAGAGTTACATTAAATGACTCTTTGCCTAGAGATAATTTTTAGAAAAACTTTGAAAATACTTTAAAAATCAAACAAGAGAGATTGAAGGAAAATCAAAATAAACAAAAAAACACCGCAAAAAATTACAAGTAAAAAGACCAACTAGAAAAGGAGATATCAAATTTTAAAGATGAAAAAATATATATATATATATATATATATATATATTTAAATTAGAACTGAGTAAGGAGAAGTTAGTGAAGCTATAAGAGATCACAAAACTATATGTAAAAAAAGAACAGAATATAAAACAGCTTATAAAAAACAACAGATATGGAGAATAGGATAAGAAGGGAAAATATAAGAATAATAGAAGTATCTAAAAGTTATGACCAAAAAAAAAAAAGGAAGAATAACTTTGACACAATAATGCAAGAAATACTTCAAGAAATTTGTCCTGGACTGGTAGAACATGAGAGGAAAATTAAAAAGAAAAAAAAAAAAAATCCACCAATCACCTCAAAAAGGAGATCCTTTTTGGAAAACTCATAGGAATACTATGCTAAATTTTGAGAAAAGAGAAAAAATTCAAAGAAACAAGAATAAAAGCAACTCAAATATGCTGGAGCTATAATTAGAATTGTACAGATCTTATCAGAAGCCACAATAAAAAAATCATAGAATAGGATTCTACCAGAAATCAAAAAAGTAGGCCTGAGGCCAACAATATAATATCCAGAAAAATTATCCATAATATTATATTTTAAAAAAGTACATTTGATGTGGGTTGTGCTCCCTTTAAGAAACTAATCCTTTCAGATTGATTTATTCCTTTCTGATTCCCAGCACCTCCTAGCTGATGCATTTATCAACTCAAGAAGCTAGGATCTTTGATACACAAATCCTGTCAAAAGCTCCCTTTTGCATTCCAATAGGAAATCAGGATTCTCACAACCCTCAACCAGATCTGAGCCAACTTGGGACACCACCCACAGGCCCCTTTAGCTAAATCTCTCATTATAAAAGGGCCAAGCTGGAGTTCTCTCTTTGCAGAGGGTCCTAACAAGGCAGCCTTACACCTGGCATACCAAGGATCTTTGTCCACTGGTATCCTATTTCAAGTGCCTTTTTATCTATACCTTACCTTTTACTAACTAGACTTTAACCTTACTTCCAAACCCCATAATAAACCTTTTATCAATCTAGGTTTTCAGTTCCGTAAATTCCTTTACAGGGGACTCTGTGCCTCCACTAAACCTCATTTAACTCTGTATCCTTGCGTCGAATCCAAAGGGGTTGCAGGAAAACTCTTTTTGACTCCTGGTACCCAGAACCTGCCACTAGACTTCAATTAAACTTAATTAAATTCTAAACCTCATTACATTCAAGGAACTTGCATATTTTCAGTACTTTTCGACTCAATTAAACATGAACTTAATAGCAAATAGTTCCAAATTGCTCTCCAGAATGGCTGGATTCTTTTACAACTCCACCAACAATGCATCAGTGTCCCAATTTACCACAGCCCCTCCAACATTCATCATTATTTTTTCCTGTCATCTTAGCCAGTCTGACAGGTATGTAGTGGTATCTCAGAAATGTCTTAATTTACATTTCTCTGATCAGTAGTGATTTGGAACACTCTTTCATATGAGTGGATATAGTTTCAATTTGATATAATTGTCTTTTCATATCCTTTGACCATTTTTCAATTGAAGAATGGTTTGAGTTTTTTATAACTTAGAGTCAGTTCTCTATATATTTTGGAAATGAGGCCTTTATCAGAAACTTTAATTGTAAAAATATTTTCCCAATTTGTTACTTCCCTTCTAATCTTGTTTGCATTAGTTTTGTTTGTACAAAAGCTTTTTAATTTGAAGTAATCAAAATCTTCTATTTTGTAATCAATAATGATCTCTAGTTCTCCTTTGGACATAAATTCCTTCGTCCTGCACAAGTCTGAGAGGGATACTATCCTCTGTTCCTTTAATCTGTTTATTATCTTATTCTTTATGCCTAAATCATGGACCCATTTTGATCTTATCTTGGTATATGGTGTTAAGCTTGGGTCCATATCTAATTTCTACCATACTAATTTCCAGTTTTCCCAACATTTTTCAAATAATGAATTCTTATCCCAAAAGTTGTTCTCTATGGGTTTGTCAAACACCAGATTGCTATAGTTGTACCCTATTTTGTCCTGTGTACCTAATCTGTTTCACTGATCAACTAATCTATTTCTTAGCCAACACCAAATGGTTTTGGTGACTGCTGCTTTATAATATAGCTTTACATCAGGTACAGCTAGACCACCTTCACTTAATTTTTTTTTTTCATTAATTCCCTTGAAATTCTTGACCTTTTGTTCTTCCATATGAATTTTGTTGTTATTTTTTCTAGGTCATTAAAAGTTTCTTGGGAGTCTGATTGGTATAGCTCTAAATAAATAGATTAGTTTGGGGAGTATTGCCATCTTGATTATATTCGCTTGGCCTATCTAAGAGCACTTAATGTCTTTCCAATTATTTAAATCTTTGTTTTTGTGGCAAGTGTATTTTAATTTTGCTCATATAATTCCTGACTTTTCATTGTTAGAATATTTTATTCTCTTGACAGTTGTTTTGAATGGAATTTCTCTTTGTATCTCTTGCTGTTGCATTTTGTTGGTGATGTATAAACATGCTGAGGATTTATGTGGATTTATTTTGTATCCTGCAACTTTGCTAAAGTTGTGAATTATTTCTAATAACTTTTTTATTAGAATCTTTGCGGTTCTCTAAGTATACCATCATATCATCTGCAAAGAGCGATAGTTTCATTTTCTCATTTCCAATTCTTATTCCTTTAAACCCTTTCTTGACTCTTATTGCCGAGGCTAGCGTTTCTAATACAATATTGAATAATAATGGTGACAGTGGGCAACCTTGTTTCACTCCTGATCTTACTGGGAAAGGTTCCAGTTTATCTCCATTGCATATTATGCTTACTGATAGTCTTAAATATATGCTCCTGACTATTTTAAGGAATACTCCATTTATTCTTATACTCTCAAGTGTTTTTAGTAAGAATGGATGTTGGATTATATCAAATGCTTTTTCTGCATTTTTAAGATGATCATATGGTTTTTATTAATTTGATTATTAATATGGTCAATTATGCTAATAGTTTTCCTAATATTAAACTAGCCCTACATTTCTGGTATATATCCTACTTGATCATAGTGTATTATCCTGGGGATGATTTTCTGAAGTCTTTTTGCTAATATCTTATTTAACATTTTGCATCAATGTTCATTAAGGAGATTGGTCTGTAGTTTTCTTTCTCAGTTTTCAACCTACCTCGTTTAGGTGTCAGAACCATGTCTGTGTCATAAAAGGAGTTTAGTAGGACTCCTTCATCCCCTATTTTTTGAAATAGTTTATATAAATTGGAGCTAATTGTTCTTTAAATGTTTGGTAGAATTCACATGTAAATCCATCTGGTCCTGGGGATTGTTTCTTTGGAAGTTGATTAATAGCTTGTTCTAATTCTTTTTCTGAAATGGGACCATTTAAGCAGTTTAATTCCTCCTCTGTTAACCTGGGAAGCCTATATTTTTGGAGGTAGTCATCCATTTCATTTATCACATTTATTGGCATAAAGTTGGGCAAAGTAATTCCTTATTATTGCTCTAATTTCCTCTTCATTGGTGGAAACATTCCCCCGTTTCATTTTTAAGACTAACAATTTGACTTTCTTCTTTCCTTTTTCTGATCCGATTTATAATAGGTTTGTCTATGTTTTTGGCTTTTTCATAAAGCCAACTCTTAGTTTTATTTATTAATTCAATAGTTTTTTTTTGTTTGTTTTTTGTTTTTTGTTATTTTACTTTCAATATTATTGATTTCTTCTTTTAATTTTAGAATTTCAAGTTTAGTTTTTGGTTGGGGTTTTTTAAATTAGGTCTTTTTCTAGTTTTTTTTTTTTTTTTTTTTTTTTTAAACTTGCGTGTCCAATTCATTGATCTTCTCTTTCTCTATTTTATTCAAGTAAGCCTCTAAAGATATAAAATTTCCCTTATTACCTTTTTAGCTGCATCCCACAAATTTTGGTATGATGTCTCATCGTTGTCATTATCTTGGATGAAATTATAAATTGTTTCTATAATTTGCTGTTTCTCCCAATCATTCTTTAAGAATAGATTATTTAGTTTCCAATTACTTTTGGTCTATTTACCCCTAACTTCTTATTGAATGTAGTTTTTATTGCACTGTGATCTGAGAAGGAAGCCTTCCTATTTCTGCCTTCCTGCATTTAATTTTGAGATCTTTATGTCCCAATATATGATCAATTTTTGTATAGGTTCCACGAACTGCTGAGAGAAAGTATACTCCTTCCTATCACCATTCAGTTTTCTCCAAAGATCGATCATATGTAATTTTTCTAATGTTCTATTTACCTCTTTAATTTCCTTCTTATTTGTTTTGTGGTTTGATTTATCTAATTCTGAGAGTGCAAGGTTGAGATCTCCCACTATTATAGTTTTGGTGTCTATTTCTTCTTGCAACTCTCTTAACTTTTCCTTTAAGAAGTTAGATGCTATACTACTTGGTGTATATATGTTTAGTATTGATATTTTCCTTTCTTATCTCTGTAAATTAGATCACTTTCTGCTTTTGCTTGATCTGAGATAAAGATGGCTACCCCTGCTTTTTTGACTTCACCTGAAGCATAATAGATTCTGCTCCAGCCTTTTACTTTACTCTATATGTATCTCCTTGCTTTAAGTGTTTTTCCTATAAACTACATATTGTACGGTTCTGACTTTTGATCCAGTCTGCTATCTGCCTCAGCTTAATGGGAATGTTCATCCCATTCACATTTACAGTTAAATTACTAATTCTGTATTTACTCCCATCGTATTATTCCCTGATTATGCTTTTTTCCCCTTGTACATTACATTTCCTTATCAATCTAGCCAATCTGACAGGTGTGTAGTGATATCTTAGAGTTGTCTTAATTTGCATTTCTCTGATTAATAATGATTTGAAGCATCTTTTCATATGACTAGAAATAGTTTCAATTTCTTTATCCAAGAATTGTCTGTTCATATCCTTTGACCATTTATCAATGGGAGATTGGCTTAATTTCTTATATATTGGAATCAATTCTCTCTATATCTTGGAAATGAGGCCTTTATCTGAACCTTTGAGTGTAAAAATATTTTCCCAGTTTATTGTTTCTTTTCTAATCTTATCTCCATTGATTTTGTTTGTACAAAAACTTTTCATTTTGATATAATCAAAGCTTTCCATTTTGTGATCAATTATGATCTTTATTCTTCTTTGGTCATGAATTCAATCCTCTTCCACAGGTTTGAGAGGTAAACTATCCTATTTTCCTCTAATATATTTATAATGTCATTCTTTATTCCTAGTTCATGAACCCATTTTGACCTGACCTTAGTGTACGGTGTTAAGTGTGGATCAATGCCTAGTTTCTGCCATATTAATTTCTAATTTTCCCAGCAATTTTTGTCAAACATTGGGTTTTTATCCCAAAGGCTGCCTCCCCCCTCCTTTTAAGTACTTTCCCCTTTCTTGTACCCTTCCCTTATTCCTCTTTTTCTTTTCTCTTTTCCTCTCCCCCCTTTTAATGAGGTGTGAGAGAATTCTCTGAAAAACAAATATTTCAATTATTTAAAATTTGAGCCTACTCTGATGAGAGTAAGATTCACACAATGTTCCTCCCTTTCTCTAAATTCCCTCAGATGTGGTAAATTTTCTTTGCCTGTTTCTGGGGATGTAGTTTACCTCTTTTTATCTCTCCTTTCCCATTTTCTCCAGATCTTGAATGACCCTTATTGTGGCACCTTGATATTTAAATTGTTTGTACCAGCTGCTTGCAATATTTTTTCCTTAGTCTGGTAGTTCTTTAGCTTAGCCACAATGTTCCATGGAACTTATTTATTTATTTATTTATTTGTTTGTTTGTTTATTTATTTATTATTTTTTTTTAGGGTCTTTTTCAGAAGGTGTTAGATGAATTCTTTCAATGCTTATTTTCCCTTCTGTTTCTATTATCTCATTACAGTTCTCTCTAATGATTTCCTGTAAAATAGAATCTAGGCTCTTTTTTCCATTATAATTTTTGGGAAGTCCAATGATCCTCAGGTTATCTCTCCTAGATCTATTTTCCAGGTCTGTCAATTTTTCCAGCAAATATTTGACATTATTCTACAGCTTTTCATTTTTTGTTTTGTTTTGTTTGACTGATTCTTGGTGTATCAATGAATGATTCATTTCTATTTGTTTAGTCCTGATTTTTAATGAGTTATTTTCTTCATTCACATTTTTTACTTCTTTTTGTATATGTCCAATTGAGTTTTTAAATTAATTATTTGCTCTGTGGAATTTTTTTCCATTTCACTAATTTTTTTTTTTATTTAGTTATTTTCTTTTTACAATTCACAACTCCTACTTTCTTGAGAATTTTTTATCTTTTCCAATTCAGAAATCCTATTTTTCTGTTATTTTTTTAAACCTTTTCTAATTCACAAATTTTGTTTCTCTGCACCTCCTGTGAATTCTTTATTTTTTCCAACTCAAATTTCATGACATTGTTACTCTCTAGCATAGCTTATCTTTCCTTTCCCAATTTTTCTTCTAACTCTATTTTTTAATAGTCTCTTCTTGGAGAGAGTTATGTGATGCGGGAAAGGTATCATTCCCCTTTAGGGTACTATCTGGAGACTGTCTGCTGTTAGCCTCCTCGGGGTTGGATACCTGTTTTTTCTCCGTATAGAAGGTGTCAATCATTCTCTTTAATTTCTTATTCATTGTTAAAACTCTGTGTAATCTGCCCTTTGGGTAGAAAATTTACCAGCTTCCTCCCAGATAGGATGGAATGCAGCACTTTTGTAAAAGTGCTAAGAGAGAGCTCTGGGAGAGAGTTCCCCTCCCCCCCCAATGCCCCAGAGGTGGTTAGCACGGCTGCATTGTGGGTGGTGTCCAATGAGGAACCCCTGCTGTGTGACCTAGGGACTACCCTGTGCCTAGAGGCTGAACAGTGAAAGCATCACAACTCCAGGCCAGAGCCCCTTGTGGGGCCGTACATATTAGCAGATGACTTGCGAAAATCCCCTGCACTCAAACCTGAAGTCTCTGCCTGGGAAGCACAGTCACTCCTGTGGGAGTTTCGCTGCTGAGGGAGTTTTGCTGCTGTGGGAATTCCACTGCCTCAGGCTGAGCCCTGCACTATATGTATTAGAGGCTGCCCCAGGCTGTCCCCAGCTGTTCAAGTTCTTAACTGCCAAGAAAAAGCCCTGGATAGCAGAAGGCAGCTGCAGAACCGTGCAGAGATTGGTGTTGGTTCACTTCCAGTTTGGGGTAGTTATAGGTTTTGGTGTTTTGTAATTTTAAAGTGGCTTTGATTTCTTTTCTGATCTGCTGTTTTACAAGAAGAGTAGAGCTATCAGCCTATGCCAGATTCCTTTATCTCAGTAGCTTCTCTGATCCCAGAGTTCTCCCTAGCCCATTTGTCACAATGTGCTAGTCCCTAGTCCAACCCTGTCTGTGTTGGTCTTTCTTTTTCCTCTCTTCAGAACAGACCTTTTCTGATGAAATTCCAGATTCTCTTTGGCTGGTAAGTTGTAATTCTTGTGGTTTTTACCAGTCCAGTGTTATTTTTGAGGCTGATTTAACTAGTTGTTATTGAGAATAGAAAGGAACTTAGAATTTCGCTTGTATCTTCTCTGCCATCTTGGCTCCGTCCCCAATGACAAAATCTGAAGTCTTTCCCTATACAATCAATAGACTCTTCTGATAACAAGACATCAAAGACTTGATTGTATCTCCTGAAAAGAGATTCTCCCCTCCCCTACACACAGAGAGAGCTTCAGTGAAATCCGCAAATGTACTGGAACTCTAAAACATATAGAAAGCAGGTAGATACATCAAGTTTTAGATACTTCCTAGTTGGTTGACCCTGGGCAAAACATTCAAGTGCTGTCTTTCTCAATTTTTCTCAGCTATAAAATGAGGATAATTATAGTACCTAAATCCCAAATGCTAATTTTTTTGTGAATCAAATGATATTGGTAAAGCACTTGGCATAATGGCTGACATATAATAAGTGTTAATAAATCCTTGTTCCTTTCCTTTTCCTTCCCAAACAAAAAAGAACCAGGGAAATCAAATCTCTGTGTTAATAGATCCAGTTTGAGAAAGATTCACTCCAGTCTTGAAAAAGTAGGCATAAATTGAAATTCTAAAGCTTTTTTTTCAGGATTCATAAAATTATATATAATAGAAATTTAACTTTCCAATTATATTTCTTATTTCTTATTTCTAGTATTTGAAGGTACACATGAAATACATACATACATGCACACATTAAATGCATAAATACATACATAGATATAAGCACATATGTTCACATTTGTATATGTAATATTATACATGTATTTCTCATCTTAAATATGTATAAGCATATCTATACCTGTGTTGGGGTATATGTAATATACACATCCACATAAACTGTTTATTTACCCTAAAGCAAAAAAACAGTTATCATAAATCTACAGAAATTCTCAAACAACTGATTGTTTCCTGCTACTACTGTTAGAAGTTATGGCAAGTAAATTCCTTCCAATTTTTAAGTTTTTATATGCCTTAATTCCCTTTGTGAATTTCTCTACAAAGCCATGTTTCTTTCTATGCTCCAACACAAAGATGATAGGGGACCATTGTGGGTGAATAATGGAGCAGGATTTTCAAAGTGTTTTCTCATTTTGCACTTTACCCCATTTGTGTTTAAATGAAAACAGATACTTTGCTTGCAGATAACTGAGTTCTGTCTTTAAATCAACTTGGCAAGTATCTATTTAATTTGTGTTTTTTATAATGCTTACAAAGATTCATGCCTATTCAGGATACAAAGATGAATAGTAGAATCTTGCCAGGAAGACACTTGTCTCCTAGTATTGTGGTTAATACAAATACAAAAATTACACAATAGATGATTGGTTTATAAGATCAAACATTATACTTCTAAAATGTTAAAGGAGAAATCATTCCTAATTAAGAGCACTAGGAATGATTTCAACAAAGAGAAAGGATTTAAACTGGGCTTTGAAGGAAATGCACATCATAAACAAGAAAAGTAGAGTATCTTAAACTAATGAAACACTATAAAGAAAGATACACATTTGGAACAGTGTGAAAGACATGGAAGGAATCTTTTAGTGGTCTCATTTTGCTAGAATACTGAGTAAATTAGGGAACACATGTATACTTTCTTTAATAGTCATTGTTAAAGGAAATAACCCTACTGTGGTAAGCTTTCAATGCAGTGTTAATCTAGCCCTTTAATAATTGAATGACACTAAAATTACCCAAATATGGTTGCTGAAAAATTCTGGGTTTTTATGCAGATTATCTTTAAAGTTTATTTAAGCAAGATTGAAGAGATAGGGTGAAATTTTTGATATTTGTCCTAAGGTCACTTCCAAATGAATGTTGTTCTTACATATTGTTCACATACAATCAATCTTGACTTGTCTATATATGAATCAAGATACAGTGTGTTGTAGGTAGTTGCTTAGACTGGGGAAAGCTACATCCAGTCATAGCATATATTTACTTAAGAGTTGGGCTACTTAAAAGCCCTACACAAGTGACTAATGTTAGACTGAATAGTTTTGTTCCAGGAAAGCTAGATGAAACATAAAATACCATTTAAATATATTTACAAATATATAACATATATTTGTACGTGTGTGTGTGTGTGTGTGTGTGTGTGATGGTTAATACAAATACAAAAATTACACAATAGATGATTGGTTTATAAGATCAAACATTATACTTCTAAAATGTTAAAGGAGAAATCATTTAACTATCCTCCTGTACAATTATTTCTTTTTCTGATCTAACACTGTATATACGCTACTGTGCATCTTTAGCATTATCATATATGGTGGTAGGAGTATAAAGCACTGTCCCAATATTTAGGGTTGGGAATGGAACATATAATATAGGGAAGATGTGTATTTTTTTAATTTGATCTATATATGAGGCTGGATGTTGTACAAATATTTCTAGTTATAAAATGGATGAAGTAGATATGTGATTTTTGTCCAAGAGTCTGCTAACAGTGTAACATACTTTGATGGAAGTTAGGGTCAGACTTGGCACTAATCATTTTATAGTCCTTCCTGACCTAGTTTCTTCATCCCCAGAAGACATTCCTGCCAATGTAAAACCTTCTGTTATTATAAATGCACTAACCATGTGTATATTAAATTTTCTATATTTATATATAGAAGCTCATTCTGTTTGCAGAAAATTATAGTAGTTTGTAGATTTCAAAACATCTAATTACTTCAAATTTTTCTGAAGCATATTTTAAAATCAAAATTTATTATCATTTAACTCTTGACACCAAATTTTTAATATAATGGCTGATCATAGTTTACAGGTAACCCAGAGCTTTCAAAAACTATCCAAATAGAAGACAAGTTCTAGCAGAGACACTACCAGTTGGGCATGTTACTGAAGGAGTTTCTCATTCTAGTTTTAATTGGGTTCCCTCTGAAGGCTATGATCATTTGATAAGGGAAGTTTTCAAGGTCAATAAATGTCAGAAATTGGTAAAACATTTTAATTTTTAAAATAAAAAATACAGTTTTCTTACATATAAGAGCAATAGGCATGTTTTTTTTTTCATTTTACTTATTACTAAGAAATGCTCCACATGATTCTGAAAAATTAAAGTAACTTTTAGAAAAACAAGTTAAATTATTCAAGTTATATTTCTTTTTCTTTTGCTATGGAGGACATGGAGTACATATTTTACTTAAATTGGTTAGTCAAAGTTATTTCTTTCTATATTTTTATTTAGACTTTGTCTTATCCTGCTCTTGAACAATTTTTGAAGAGCCAAAAGTTCCATTTAAAATAATAATGCTTATCATGATAATAAAGTAGACACTTATTAATGATGTTAACAATTTTAGAAAATGAAGCCTTTGAAAAATGTTTACTGTCTAATGTAGTTAAAGCTTTTATATTCATTTTCATAATTTTATTTGTTCAGTGAAAATAGCATTAAATATGCATGATTTTATAAACTTGTGATTATTTGTAGAGGATAGATTCTTTTTAGTTACCCATTTTATCTAAGCATTTTAGATTATACCAATATACTTTGCCAACTCATTTTATATTAATTATGTTTAATTAATGCTATTTTATTATTTAAATCTTTGAAATAAAAAGTATTACAAATAGATGTGACAAATAAATGACAAAAATTTGACTTCTACTAATTCAGAATTTTAAAAATTCAAGGTTTCCTCTTATGCTTTCATTATTTTACAGTGAGTTTTGCTAGTCACCCCAAATATCTTCTTTACAACACATCAAACCAAATTCTGTTTGTGAAAGCCATTTCTTCTATCCTCTAATATCTTTAAAAATAACTTTGCATCATTTTTCCAGCACTTGCAATTTAGTAAGACAGATTTTTTTTTCTGCCTTAGTAATAAGTAGGAGTAGGAAGTAGGAGTAGGAAAGTAGGAAAAAAGTAGGAAGTAGGGAAAAAAAAGAAGTTGGAATTAAAAAATGAAACAAAAGTAAATAAAAAGAAATATGCTTCCCAAAGGAAGCCTTATGTTTTATTTAGTGGAAATTATTTCTGTTTAAACTTGACAGTATTGTCTTTACTAAATATTTTAACATTTTAAAAATACAGCTTAAACTTAAAAAGAAATTACCAAGATAGGTCTTTTTTTGAGCTAATACAGTACTTTTCCAAACTTTCCATAAAAAAGCAAAATTCTAAAAAAGTTATGTACTTGCTCATATAGAATGACATAGCAGATAAAGTATAGTACTCAAGTCACAAAAACCTAGGATTACTTACTTTGTGACAGGGAAATGTACTCTCTATCATTTGTCCTTTTCTCATCTGTTCACTGGAAATTATAAGAGCATCTGTCGCAAAGTGTTGTTGTAAGGATCAAAAGACATAATATATGTATGGAGAGGGATTACATTGATTGTCTCACCATTTTTAAAATTACCTCTCTTAAGAAAGAACATTTTATTAAATACATGAATCAGTCCATCAAAACCAAGTGTGAGCAGGACCTAAGAACCTACTTAAATCAATCAAAATCATTGTATGAGAAATTTAGTCATCCCCTATTTTTTAAATGAAAGAGCTTTGATGATGAAACATACAGATTCTGAGGATATGGGACTAGATGTTTATGAAATAATATATTTTGGAAAAACTTTGAGGAAAAATGGTAGGACTGAGCTTTAGAAAAATAGGTAATTGGTCATCAAATCTCCAAACTGGGACCTACAATATAGATTTAAAGAAATCACTAAAAAAGAAAATAACTTTTACACACACTCCCCCCCACGCACATACATACAATGTTTATATATTCAAAATTTTGAAGTGTATTTTAAGAACATTTCTTAATTTCTTTTCTCCAAAGCTATGATACTCCAGTTATTCAGTAGACAAGAGTTAAAAGAAACATTTCTTACAGATTCATTTTTGCCTAATGAAATGGCTTTTTATTATACCTTAATTTTACTTCATCCATCAATTAATGAGATGGAGTGATATCTCTTCAGACAGTTGTGAAAATCAAGTAAGGCTTCACCAATCAAAGAGCTGGTGTACTTCTGAATCAACACCTTTTCGGACATACCTACCTCCCCTTTGTGCTATTCTTCCATGACATCATTCATGTCCTACCTCAACCTAAACCAAATATGGGCATCTATGCTCTTATTGGTCAAAGTTCAATTTTTTGAGTAATTACCACATTTAGAATGTTAAAATCCTCATCAATGAATATGAGTATCAGTGATGGGAGGGGTTTTTGGATTAGGGACTATTTAATCTACTGTTCTGCCTCTAAGGTGCCTCCTCCCCTCAGTTGCTTGCTCAACTGAAGTGACACCACTTCTGCCAGATGTATGATAAACCTTTGTTTTGTTCCTAGAGATATCTCCAGCTTTTTTTTTAATTATGTGATGGTCATTCATCTCTCTGTCTCAGCCACACACTGCTCTGTCTGAATCACACATCATGTATTATTCATATAGTAAGGGATCAAACAGCAATGAGTTCTATATATAGGGATACCTGGAAACAGTTTCTGTTGTGACAATTTCAGCAACGTTTTCTATTATAAGATATATGGTATAGTTGTGAGATTTTGGGGACTTCAGAGAGAGAGGAAAGGACAAAATGGAGAGGTGCATTCTTGAGACAATCCACACTAACATATTTTGCCTTAATATTTAAATCAGTTGCTGTTTAATAAGGCTTCTGAATGGAGGCAGCTAGATGGTTCAGTGGATAGAACACTGAGCCTGGAGTCAGATGGACCTAAGTTCAGATGTGATTTCAGATACTTATTAGCTCTTTGACCTTTGGCATACCTCTATTTGCCTTAATCCACTTCATAATGAAATGGCAAACAACATTAGTATCTTTGTGAAGAAAACTATGGAGAATATTATCTATGAAATCAGAAAGAGTTGAATATGATTAAATAACCACAAGACCTCTGATCAGTCTTGATCAGTCAACTCAAAGGGAAAAACCCATAGATCTATAGATCATAAGATCTTAAAGAGTAGGCACTATGTGCAGGGTACATACTGAAAATACTGAATTACTGGTCTTTATTCATTCCTCATAGTCCTCTTTCTATATGCAGATGACTCTCTCTATCACAAGTCTATTGGTATTGGCCTGAATCAGCTCATTGTTGAAAGTCTCATCCATCAGAATTGATCATCATAAAGTCTTATTGTTGCTATGTAGAATGTTCTCTTGGTTCTACTTACTTCATGTAGCATCAATTCATGCAAGTCTCTTAAGGACTTTCTGAAATCATTATGCTAGCCATTTCTTATAGAACAATAATATTCTACAACATTCATAAACCATTCTCCAACTGATGGACATACACTCACTTTCTAGTTCTTTGTCACTATTAAAGGGGCTGCTCCAAACATTTTTTTTTTTTGTGAATGTGGATCCTTTTTTATGATGTCTTGGGGATACAAGCCTAGTAGACAACTGCTGAATCAATGATTTGATAACCCTCTGGACATAGCTCCAAATTGTTTCTTCTATTCTTGTGGAGATATAAGATGCTGAAACAACAAATATCTTCATAAGTAAATGATAAAGTACTGTGTGAAATCCAAGGGAATAATTTGTAAAATAACATAGATGTTTCATGGAAGAAGATGTATTTAAATTAAGATTTAAGAATAAATAGAAATGGATAAATAATATGTATGTGTGTATGTGTGTGTTTACAGAACTTTGTTTATATGTTCTGTGGCTAAAAGTAACAAAAAAGAGTTTTTTTCATATATTCTATAATTTAGAAATCACAGGTTCTCTCCCTTTTCTTTAATTTCATCTTAGCATTTTTAATCATAATATAGCAACCTTGCTATGGGATCATCTATTTATGGCCAGAATGAAATTTACATATTATCAAACCCATTGTTTTCATGAGGTCTAAACTGGATAAATGCTTTTCCTGGGCTTAGACATATTGAAAATTTCAGAGTCAGGATTTGAATCCAGATCTTCCTAATTCTGTCTATTACTCTTATGTTGTATCCCCATGCCTGTGTAAATACTTTTTTTTTTTCCCCAAAGAGTTCTGCAAGATATGGGATAATGCTCTTGAAAATACATTTATTATTTTATAAGTGTCAGTGTTGTTATTGGCTAGGAATAAATATACTTTAAAGATTTCCAGCTTATTTTTATATGGACTGTGAAATTAGAATGGTATTTACATTTTAACAACAGAAATTAAAGTTAAAAAAAAAAAACTTCATTTAAAATGCTTGTTTGTTTAGTATGTGTATCCCATAGTTTTTGCCACTCCTCATATAGACTATTAGGACCTAAAGTAAAATTGTCAATAGTAAAATTTTACTAAGCATCATGATAATTACTCAAAATCATTGTCTTAAATGAAGTGATAGTCATCAGAAAATATTAGATCTCAACTCTTTGACAATTATCCCAGGCAATAAATGGATCCCAAAGTTTGCCTTATCAGATTACCTTCTTGTGGATGAACCATAAACTTTTGTAGTATGTCTGGAAGTACATAGACAGAACAATATATTGACTGAAAGAAAGGTCCATTTGTATTAAGGAACATTCCAACATGGAAAAGATAGTATAATAACATGCTTATTAACCTTTCCTTGTTCTGTCTAGGAAGGTATTAGCAATGCATTGTAAGAGAGCCTTTTTTGAGTTTTTTCCCCATTATTTTTTCTTTTCCCATTATGGTAGTTTGAAGAAGCAGTACTTAAGCATATAAGGTCAATATATTTAAGTTTCTTCTAAAGAAAAAAAGCACAACTCCCCCCCAAAAAATATCTTACAACCTTCCAAAATGCTTTTCACATATTGCTGCACACAATGTGATATTAACAAGCCTATTTCTTCAGTGGTCCATAGAAATGAGGACATTCAGTGAAGGATGTCATCATCTTATCATATCTGTATTGAAATCATATCAACTCATCGAACTGTGTAGGGGAAGCATGCTCTTTTACCTCCTATAGAACTTGATGAAAACAAGAGCATGGTAAGAGGAATTAAACAAATAAGCCTGATAGAATGGGGGAATATGAAAATCATATTATTTTGTTAGAAAATCTGTTTTTTTTTTTCATGTGCTTTCCATACTATTTAAATGAACCTGAATTTATTTGGTTTTAAGTCTTTATATATTTTCTTCTGTTTTTTCATATATTCAGTTTTATGTCATTTTTAACTTTTCATCAAAGGTATAATTTATATTTCCATATTCTTCCATTACATGTCCCTTTCTAAGGCACATTTTACTTTAGCCTTTATATAATTCAATGATAACTCATTAAAATTATTAAATGCTATATGCACACAAAGATGCACATGTATTAAAGCATATATGGAGATATCTATATGTACATATGTACATATACATACGTGTGTCCACACACGGAGAGATACATAGAAGTTGTGGTACCTAGTGAGCATAAAGATACTAGAATTCTAGAATTTAAGAGCTCAAATGACCTTAGTTCTCTCTAATACAATCTACATTTTAAAGGAATTTCCATTATAATGTGCCAGACATGTAGTCATGTAGCATTTATTATAATACCTTCAAGTAGGGAGAAAGGTCAAATTCCTTCTCAAGGCACTCCAAAAAACTTTGTGTCTTAATTATTAGGAGGATTTTCCTGACATTGAGTTTAAATTTGTTTCTATTTGTTGCTCCTAATAATGTCCACTTGGATGAAATTGAATCGGTCTTGAAGACTATTCTTTTGTTTTTCTCCATTCCTTTCCCATGCTCACATTGAGTCTTCAAACTAAACATGACTCATTTCTTCAACCAGTCTTTCTATGGAATGCACTTAAGATCCTTAAGCATCCTCACTTCCATCTTCTAGAAGTTAAAATACTTGCCCATGATCACCCAGCTAGGAAGAATTTAAGTTCAGTTTTGAACTCAAGTTTACCTGGTTCCAGACCCACTAGTATATCTATTGACCAACCTTACTACTTCAAAAGTGTTGGATGCGATTTATACTCAAAGAATCCTTAATTCTAGTCTATATATCTATCTAGTATACCAAACTGTATTTTTCATTAAGTTTGGAAGTTGGATTAATGTGTATAGAATATTAATATGTAAGTAGAATATCAAGAGTCATACTTTCAATAAGATGTTATAGATGTAGAATATATATATATATGTATATAATCAGTAAAATGTCAGTTCTTATTATAATACTCTTTGGTTAGAAAGTCATCTTCCATTTTTTTTCCTAAAGTTTATATAAAAAAGAGACTATTCAAAAAGTCATCTTTTGTGATAGCAGTCAGTCTAAGTTAAGAAATAGTTTTTGTACAGTCTTATGCAAACACCAGCTTCATCAGTTAACCTTGTTTCAATATTGATAATTGACTTTAGAATCTTCATTAGTAGATTAACCTTGTCTTATTACTCTATTTAAAGGATGCTATTTTTTATATGCTACAGTTATTTAATTGTCACATTAAATTAAAGAAGCTAAAAGAGCATTATAATATCCAATCTTAAGGATTTTCCCAAGGATTTCTTTAAGCTCTATTGCCATTTCTAAGGCATCAGATAAATAATTAATTTTGCTTCATAAAAGCAAAAAAAAAGATCTCTTCCCTTCTTAAAAATAAAATATTGTGTCCTTAAAATCTACCTAAAGACTTTCCTCCCTTTTTCCTAAACTGTTTTTTCCTCTTGCTTGAGCTTAATACATAAATTATGTTTATTTGGCTAGTTAAAACAAAGAAAAACAGGAGTATTAACAAATAAAACAGAATTCGGTGAAGACTCTTCCACGCAAAAATTAGACAAATATAATTTATCCAACAAACAGTTTTTATATGCCTAATTTATGTTTATGAATATTTACCTATGTAGGTTATCCTCGGAATATATCCAGAACAAACTAATTTTAATAACAATAAATTAATAAACATTGATTAAGGATTTAATGGGTACCAAGCAATATATTAAGTGTTGGGAAAACAAAAAGGCAAAAAACAGTCCCTGTCTTCAAGAATCTCATATTCTAATGGGTAAGACAATAAACAAATAAATATATGCAAAGAAAATTGTATACAGAAAAAAATAAGAGATAATTAACAGACAGGGCACTGGAATTAAGATGCATTGGAGAAGACTTCCTATGGAAGTTTTTAGTTGGCATTTAAATGAAGACAAGAAAGCCTGGGAGCAGAGCAATGGAGGGTTAGCATTTCCACATACAATAGATACAGAAAATGCTTGCATTTAGCAATCCTTATTTAATTTATTTAATTTTTTCAAGAACATCCAAGAAGCCAGTGTCACTGGACCAAAGAATACAAGTTGAAAAATAAGATGTAAAATGAGTTTAGAGAACAGATTCGATATAGAAGTCAAAAGTTAGTGAGGAATCTGGGATGATTCCCAGGTTGAGGCTCTGAAAGACTAAAATAATGATGTTGCCCTTTACAGTATAGGGAAAGTAGAAGAGATCAAGGACTTAGGAGGGAAAACATTAGTGCTGTTTTATCCATATTCATTTCATATCAGTTTCATAAATCTCCTAGACATCCTATTCAAGATGTCTGAAAGGCAGGGGGCGGAGCCAAGATGGCGGAGAAGATACACGCCACTGTGTAACCTCCTTTCTTCCCTCACAACCAACTAGATTTAATCAGCCTCAGAAATAGAGTTGGACTGATAGAATCCACAAGGACTGGAAGCACGACTTGCCAGCTGAAGAGAATCTAGAGTTTCAGCAGGAAAGGTCAGCTCCCAGGGGAGGAAGAAGAGAGGCCAGCACAGACGGCCAGGTGCTACCATACTGCGCCAGTCGTGCTGGGGAGGGCTCTGGGATCAGAGAATCCACTGACATAAAAAAATCTGGCACAGACTGTTAGCTCTTCTCTGCTTATAAAACAGCAGATCAGAGGAGAAATCTAAGCCACTTTAAAATTTAAAACTAGATTGGATCTTCCCGGATCCCAGGGGTGACTCAGCAGATCTTGGCACCTGGGTGTGGCCAACATAGGCAATCCAGGCTTTCAACTGGGGGTAGTTAAGAGATTGAAGAGTGGGCGGGGCGGTAACTCATAGTGCCTGGCTCAGCTGGCTGGAGGCTGCGGAACTGAAGTCCCAGAGAAGCAGAACCTTTGAACTAGGGACGGCGGTTTCTGGCAGACACTTCCAGTTTGAGCGCAGGGGCTTTTCACATCACCTGCTGCAGACATCCACACCCCACCAGGACGCATAGGCTAGGATTTGAGTCGCCTTTACTGTTCAGTCTCAACCTCAGGGAAGCCGCTAAAACACAGCGCCCTCAAAGCACAGCAGTGCTGGTCACCTCTGAGGCACTTCCAGGGAGGGGGTGGGGAATTTTCTCCCAGAGCTCTCTCTTAGCTCAGGCTCAGGGGCCGCTGGATCCATCCAGTCTGGGAGGAAGCTGATAAAGAAATAAATAAATAATTTCCTACCCCAGGGACAGACCCCAAAAGATTTTTTAAATATGAGCAAGAAGCCGCAAAAAACCATAGATTCCTTCTACACAGAGAAAGAGCGGGTATCCAACCCTGAGGAAGTTAACAGCAGAGAGTCAGCAGATAACAACCTAAAGGGGAACAATTCCTGCCCCCCATCACATAACTCTCTCCTAGAAGAGACTATTAAAAAGTTAAGAGAGTTTGAAGAAAAATGGAGAAAGGAAAGGGAAGCTATGATAGAGAATAACAACATTCTGAAATTGGAGTTGGAAAAAATAAAGAATTCACAGGAGATGCAGGGAAACAAAATTAGTGAATTGGAAAAGGTAAAAAAAATCACAGGAAAATAGGATTTCTGAATTGGAGAAGATAAAAAAGTCCCAAGAAAATAGGATTTCTGAATTGGAAAAAGAAAATAATTCTCAAAAAAAAAAATTAGGGAAATGGAAAAAAAAATTCAATAGAGCAAAATAATTCATTTAAAAATGAAATTGGGAATTTACAAAAAGAACTAAAAAAGTGAAAGAAGAAAATAACTCCTTAAAAGTCAGGATGGAACAAATAGAAATGAATGATTCATTGAGAACCCAAGAATCAGTCAAAAAAAACAAAAAAAAACAAAAATGAGAAGCTGGAGAACAACGTCAAATACTTACTGGGAAAATCTATAGACCTGGAAAATAGATTGAGGAGAGATAATCTTCCGATCATTGGACTTCCAGAAAACTAGGACCAAAAAAAGAGCCTAGATTCTATTTTACAGGAAATTATCAAAGAGAACTGTCCAGACATAATAGAAACAGAGGAGAAAGTAGATGTTGAAAGAATTCATCAAACTCCTTCTGAAATAGACCCTAAAAAAAGAACACCACGGAATATTGTGGCTAAGCTGCAGAATTACCACACAAAGGAGAAAATCCTGCAAGCAGCTAGAAAAAAACAATTTAAATACAAGGTGCCACAATAAGGGTCACACAAGATCTGGCTGCCTCCACATTAAAAGATAGAAGGGCCTGGAACCTGATATTCCGAAAGGCAAAAAATCAAGGATTGCAACCAAGAATGAACTACCCAGCTAAGTTTAGCATCTTTTTCCATGGAAGAAGATGGTCATTCAATGAAATAGAGGAATTCCATATGTTTCTAAGAAAAAAACCAGACTTAAACAAAAAATTTGATCTACATCCACAAGACTGAAGAGAAACAGAAAAAGCTACACAGAACCCTTGAGAACTATATCTCTGTTGTGGGTATATAGAAATTATGCATGGATAATTTGATTTTACTAATATAAAAGAAAAAAAAAAGGAGGGGGTGTAGTAAAGGGAAGGGGTAGTATCAGAAAAAGGGGAGGGTGTGATAAAAAGAGGGAAACTACATCCCAGGAAGAGGCATAGAAAATACAACATATCTGAGGGAATTTAGAGAGGGGGAGAATCATTGTGTAAATCTTATTCTCATCAGAAGAGGCTCAAAGAGTAAATAATTGTCATATTTGTTTTTCAGAGAATTCTCTCTCACCTCATTAAAAGGGGGGAGAGGAAAAGGGAAAAGGAAAAGGAGAATAAGGGGAGGGACGTGGAGGGAGGGGGGAGGGATACTAAAAAAAAAAAGGGAGGGCTGCACATCACAAGGGGGGTCTATAAATTGAATATTGGGGAAGGGGTTCAGGGGGGTCAAGGGAAAAAGCATAATCTGGGGATAATATGATGGCAGGAAATACAGAATTAGTAATTTTAACTGTAAATGTGAATGGGATGAACGCTCCCATCAAATGGAGACGGATAGCAGACTGGATCAAAAATCGGAACCCTACAATATGTTGTTTAAAGGAAACAAACTTAAAGCAGGGAGATACATATAGAGTAAAGGTAAAAGGTTGGAGCAGAATCTATTATGCTTCAGGTAAAGCCAAAAAAGCAGGGGTAGCTATCCTTATCTCAGATCAAGCAAAAGCAGAAGTTGATCTAATTAAAAGAGATAAGGAAGGAAACTATATCCTGCTGAAAGGTAGCATAAATAATGAAGCCATATCGATACTAAACATATATGCACCAAGCGGTATAGCATCTAACTTTCTAAAGGAAAAGTTAAGAGAGTTGCAAGAAGAAATAGACAGTAAAACTATAATAGTGGGAGATCTCAACCTTGCACTCTCAGATTTAGACAAATCAAACCACAAAACAAACAAGAAAGAAATTTAAAAAGTAAATAGAACATTAGAAAAACTAGGTATGATAGACCTTTGGAGAAAACTGAATGGCAATAGAAAGGAATATACTTTCTTCTCAGCAGTTCATGGATCCTATACAAAAATTGACCATATATTAGGACATAAAGTTCTCAAAATTAAATGTAAGAAGGCAGAAATAATAAATGCCTTCTTCTCAGACCACAATGCAATAAAAGCTACATTCAGTAAAAAGTTAGGGATAATGACTGGGTGAAACAGCAAATTATAGAAACAATTAATAATTTCACCCAAGATAATGACAATGATGAGACATCATACCAAAATCTGTGGGATGCAGCTAAAGCAGTAATGAGGGGAAATTTTATATCTTTAGAGGCTTATTTGAAGAAAATAGAGAAAGAGAAGGTTAACGAATTGGGCTTGCAACTTAAAAGGCTAGAAAAAGACCAAATTAAAAACCCCCAACCAAAAATTAAACTTGAAATACAAAAATTAAAAGGAGAAATCAATAATATTGAAAGTAAAAAAACTATTTTATTAATAAATAAAACCAAGAGTTGGTTTTATGAAAAAGCCAATAAAATAGATAAACCTTTGGTAAATCTGATCAGAAAAAAGAAAGAGGAAAATCAAATTGTTAGTCTGACAAATGAAAAGGGGGATCTTTCCACCAATGAAGAGGAAATTAGAGAAATAATAAGGAGTTACTTTGCCCAACTTTATGCCAATAATTTTGATAACTTAAGTGAAATGGATGACTTACTCCAAAAATATAGGCTTCCTAGATTAACAGAGGAGGAAATAAATTGCTTGAATAGTCCCATTTCAGAAAAAGAAATAGAACAAGCTATTAATCAACTCCCCAGGAAAAAATCCCCTGGACCAGATGGATTTACATGTGAATTCTACCAAACATTTAAGGAACAATTAGCCCCAATCCTATATAAACTATTTGAAAAAATAGGGAATGAAGGAGTCCTACCAAAGTCCTTTTATGACATAGACATGGTACTGATACCTAAACCAGGTCGATCAAAAACTGAGAAAGAAAATTATAGACCAATTTCCTTAATGAATATTGATGCTAAAATCTTAAATAAGATATTAACAAAAAGACTTCAGAAAATAATCCCCAGGATAATACACTATGATCAAGTAGGATTCATACCAGGAATGCAGGGCTGGTTTAATATTAGGAAAACTATTAATATAATTGACCATATTAATAATCAAATTAATAAGAACCATATGATCATCTCAATAGATGCAGAAAAAGCATTTGACAAAATCCAACATCGATTCCTACTAAAAACTCTTGAGAGTATAGGAGTAAATGGATTATTCCTTAGAATAATCAGGAGCATATATTTAAGACCGTCAGTAAGCATAATATGCAATAGAAATAAACTGCAACCTTTCCCAGTAAGATCAGGAGTGAAACAAGGTTGCCCACTATCACCATTACTATTCAATATAGTACTAGAAACGCTAGCCTCGGCAATAAGAGCCGAGAAAGAGATTCAAGGAATTAGAGTAGGAAATGAGGAAATCAAACTATCACTCTTTGCAGATGACTTGATGGTATACTTAGAGAACCCCAAAGACTCTGCTAAAAAGCTATTAGAAATAATTCAGAATTTTAGCAAAGTGGCAGGATACAAAATAAATCCACATAAATCCTCAGCATTCTTATATATCACCAACAAAATGCAACAGCAAGAGATACAAAGAGAACTTCCATTCCAAACAAATGTTGAGAGTATAAAGTATTTGGGAATCCATCTACCAAAGAATAGTCAGGAATTATATGAGAAAAATTACAAAACACTTGCCACAAAAATAAAGTCAGATTTAAATAATTGGAAAGACATTCAGTGCTCTTGAATAGGCCGAGCGAATATAATAAAGATGACAATACTCCCCAAACTAATCTATTTATTTAGTGCTATACCAATCAGACTCCCAAGAAACTATTTTAGTGACCTAGAAAAAATAACAACAAAATTCACATGGAAGAATAAAAGGTCGAGAATTGCAAGGGAACTAATGAAAAAAAAGTCAGAGGAAGGTGGTCTAAGTGTACCTGATCTAAAGCTGTATTATATAGCAGCAGTCACCAAAACCATTTGGTATTGGCTAAGAAATAGACCAGTAGATCAATGGAACAGTTTAGATACAAAGGACAAAAAAGGGTACATCTATAGCAACCTAATCTTTGACAAACCCAAAGATACCAACATTAGGGACAAAAATTCATTATTCGGAAGAAACTGTTGGGAAAACTGGAAATTAGTATCTCAGAAATTAGATATGGACCCACTCTTAACACCATATACCAAGATAAGATCAAAATGGGTCCATGATTTAGGCATAAAGAATGAGATCATAAATAGATTAGAGGAACAGAGAATAGTCTACCTCTCAGACCTGTGGAGGAGGAAGGAATTTATGACCAGAGGAGAATTAGAGATCATTATTGATCACAAAATAGAAGATTTTGATTACATCAAACTAAAAAGTTTCTGTACAAACAATACTAATGCAAACAAGATTAGAAGGGAAGTAACAAATTGGGAAAATATTTTTAAAAGGAAAGGTTCTGACAAAGGTCTCATTTCCAAAATATATAGAGAACTGACCCTGATTTATAGGAAACCAAACCACATTCTCCAATTGATAAATGGTCAAGGGATATGAACAGACAATTCTCAGATGATGAAATTGAAACTATTTCCACTCATATGAAAGAGTGTTCCAAATCACTACTGATCAGAGAAATGCAAATTAAGACAACTCTGAGATACCACTACACACCTGTCAGATTGGCTAAAATGACAGGAACAAATAATGATGAATGTTGGAGGGGATGTGGGAAAACTGGGACACTGATACATTGTTGGTGGAGTTGTGAAAGAATCCAGCCATTCTGGAGAGCAATTTGGAACTATGCCCAAAAAGTTGTCAAACTGTGCTTGCCCTTTGACCCAGCATTGCTGTTATTGGGATTATATCCCAAAGAAATACTAAAGAGTGGAAAGGGTCCTGTATGTGCCAAAATGTTTGTGGCAGGTCTTTTTGTTGTAGTTAGAAACTGGAAGATGAATGGATGTCCATCAATTGGAGAATGGTTGGGTAAATTGTGGTATATGAAGGTTATGGAATATTATTGCTCTGTAAGAAATGACCAGCAGGAGGAATACAGAGAGGCTTGGACAGACTTAAATCAACGTTGCTGAGTGAAATGAGCAGAACCAGAAGATCACTAAACACTTCAACAACAATACTGTATGAGGATGTATTCTGATGGAAGTCGAAATCTTCAACATAAAGAAGATCCAACTCACTTCCAGTTGATCAATGATGGACAGAAATAACTATACCCAGAGAAGGAACACTGGGAAGCGAATGTAAGTTGTTAGCACTACTGTCTTTCTACCCAGGTTACTTATACCTTCGGAAGCTAATAATTAATGTGCAACAAGAAAATGGTATTTACACACATATATTGTATCTAGGTTATATTGTAACACATGTAAAATGTATGGGATTACCTGCCATCGGGGGGAGGGAGTGGAGGGAGGGAGGGGATAATTTGGAAAAATGAATTAAAAAAAAATTAAAATAATAAAAAAAAGATATCTGAAAGGCAGATAGAGATTAGAGATGTGAGATTGAAAGTCAACAGAGAGATTGAAGCAGGAAATGTAAATTCAAGAATCATCATCATAGATATGGTCATTCAAATCATAGGAGTTCTCTAATGAAAGAAAAGCATTGTACTACATTATGTTTCTAACATAAATTTTTATAATTTTTATAATTTTCAACTAAACCAATCTTTAATTATAGAGAGTGAGAATACTATATTGTCTTCCACCCTCTGTTCCCATGATTCTCTCTCTAGGCATAGATGGTTCTTTTCATCACTGTACAAGTGGAACTGGTTTGAATCATCCCAATATTGAAGAGAGCCATATCCACCAGAATTGATCACTATAGCTTTATTATTGTTGTGTATAATGATCTCCTGGTTCTGCGCATTTCATTTTGCATCAGTTCATGTAGGTCTCTCCAAGCCTCTATGTAATCATCCTGCTGGTTGTTTCTTACAGAACAATAATATTCCATATCATTCATACATCATAATTTATTCAGCCATTCTCCAGTTGATGAGCATCCACTCAGTTTCTAGTTCCTTGAAACTACAAAGCGATCTGCCACAAACATTTTTGCACATGTGGGTCCCCTTTCTTCTTTTAAGATCTCTTAGGGATATAATCCCAGTACAAACATTGCTGAATCAAAGGTTTCGGTTTATCAAATACCAGATTGTTATAATTATTGGCTATTTTGTTCTGTGAGCCTAACTAATTCCACTGATCTGAATGATTATCATATTGATGAAATTCTTAAGTCTATGCCAATTACTTGTTCTTGCAATATTAGTGTTATAATAAAAATCATTCTCCTGATTTAACTTCAGTCTGAACCATTTCCTACATAAACCCAATGGGCAAGGCAGTATCATGTCTATGCCTCTATGACCAAACCTCTGATTTCCCCAAATCCTTGGGATTCAACTTTCATGATTCAGTTTTACTTATAGCTCCTAGTGACTTATGAACTACTGATGAGAGTGCAGGTGGTGTCTTGTGATCTAGCCTCCTTGGGGTTTACCTAGATAAAATGCTTTCCAGCACTCTGACATTAGGGCTTTCAGAATGTTACCTGTACATATAGATAGAGAAATCTGTCTTCCAGGTTATTTTGCTTTTGGTTATCATCTTGGTTAGTCCTTGACTGAATGGTAGAATTTATTGGAGTCCCTGAGTATAAATTCTTCCTCAGCCTTTATATTAAGTGACTTAACTATACATATTGATTCTCCCTCAAATATCCTAACCACTCAGTGCCTTTATTTATTCAACTCCCATGATCCACTCTTCTACCCAACATTGACCATATGCCAAAATGGTCATACTCTTGATCTAGTATCAATAGCATAAAGATGATTGGAGTTGATGAAGTCATGAAATGAAGGTTGAGTAGGATCAATAGAGCACCAAGTCTTGGGTAAATACATGGATGGAGTGTGTTAAAATCATGTAATGGAAACTCAAAGAACATAGGCTATCAAGGAAGAAAGTCATCCACAGTATTAAATTTGGAAAAGAAGGACCAGGATCATCAGATTTGTAAGTTAAAAGATCTTTAGTAATTTTAGAAACTGTAGTTGCAATATAATGGTGAGATCAGAATCCATATTGTGAAGGGTTGAGAACTGAATAAAAAGAGAGAAAGAAACAATGAGCATAGATATTTTTTTCTTGTTGTTGTTGATTGTTTCTTTGTTTTTGTTTGGCCAGGTCCTCAAAAACTTTACTGTGAAAGAGAGGATAGATTTAACACAATTGCATTAGTAAACAGTCATGTGAGTTTTGTATGGTGTGTGGTGAATCTCTCTCTCTCTCTCTCTGTGTGTGTGTGTGTGTGTGTGTGTGTGTGTGTGTGTGTGTGTGTATGTGCGTGTGCGTGTGTGTGTTTAATGACATAAGAGACTTAGACATTGAAGATAAAATCCAGAGGGATAGAAACAGATCCAGAGATGGAGAGACAGCAACAAAGAGACACATAGAAACAGAGAGAGACAGAAAGACAGAAAAAGAGAGACAGAGAATGTCAATCTGAGGGAGGGAAGCAGAGAAGAAGGAAGGGAGAGAGATGAAAAATAATAATTCAAATGCATAGTTGAACAAAAATTAATCCAAATGATGAGTCTTTTTTGGTTTAACACTATTAGTTTGTTCCCCAACTATAATTTATTTATATAAGCAGTCTTCTGAGAAATAGAATGGAATAGTAAGAAGTGTCAAGGACTCTTATTAAATTAGAGTATCTGGATTGGAGAGCTCCCTCTATTGCATACTAGTATGGGGCAACTTGTTCTATCATTTTATTTTGATTTATTTTTACCTTGACTTATTTCATTTATGAAAAGAGAATAATTATTTGTGTATTACTTACTTTATAAAGATGCTACTTTGAAACTGAAATAAGATACAGTGTGGCAAATACCTCATAAATTTTACTCTATTATGGGTTTTTTTTTCCTACCTTACTCTTAAAATTGTAAACAAGTAGAGAAAGGGGCAAGCATTTTCCATTATTTCTGAAGAAGAGAATTTGTGATATTTAGCTGTAGAGTGACATTAAACTAATCATCTAATGAATTAAAAACCTGCATGATCTTAATTGAATGAAGATAGGATTTAGTACAGGTGTTATGTATTCCTTTTATTTGTTGCCAGGAAGAATAAGAAAAGAAAAAAGTATTTCTCTATCATTGGATACTCTTGCCCAGCTTCTAATGAGTGTTCAGCCTGACAAATTCTCAGTTACTGAAAGGATTTTAATTAAATATGCACAGTGGGGAATAGTGTAGCAAGTTACTAAAAATTTATCTTCTGAGATTAAATTATTAAGTTGTCTTGCAGACCTCTTCTGATCCATGTGCTAATAATGAAAGTATAATGAGAATATGCCAAAATAGTCATGACCAATGCTGCTTTTTGCAAAATAGATGCTTATACAAAGTTATTTTTTCATAAAGACTTATTTACATATAATTTGAGTACAGTATGTATGCATTCAAAATAGGGTGGGAAGCTGGGATATGATGATGAGACTTTTTCATTAATATTCAATAAAAATTCTGAATAAGATTAAGCTAAAACAGTTATTTTCTTCTCCCTAAATATCTTCAATGAAAACCAGATTTTTCATGTTGTTGTTTATTTATTTGTTGGGAAATGGATGTAAGAAAGATGAAAGTTTCATCTATTTATAAAAACTGCTACATTCTACTAGGAGGCAAGAAAATTACAGCAAACTCATTGGCATATGATTGTAGACAATTAATGAGGACTTTGAAATTAAAAAAAAAAAAACAACACAACCAACATGAGCAAAGAATGAGGAATAAAAACAAGAACAATTCTTTTAAGAGTTCACAGTAGCATTTGTTCCTTTGTTCATGATCTACTGTTTGGCATCTAACTGAAAAACATTGTCTTTTAACTTTTAAACTCATAAAACCATACAAACAAAATTCCCAGATCCTAGTAATACTGCTTTTAAATTTGTCATTTAAAAATGTCTGCAGGTATCCTTAGCATTTATACATAGGTAAGAACAAATTCCCTTTATTCACAATATTCTTATTTTATTAGTTGTTAGTAGGGATTTTTCCGGACATAGATGATACTTTTTGAGACTACTTAAATGAGTTTTAATATCAATGAGATTACAATTCTATATAACAATTAAACAAGTAATAAATACAAAACATATAGTTTTTTTTTAATGAAAAGAGCTTGTGCATGAGATTTTATATATACATATAAACATATATATATGTATATACATATATATATAATTACTAGATTGGAGTGAAGAAAATATTTATTCTTTCCATAGTACACATACCTTTAAAATTATTTGATGATATATGCTATCTTAGAAATTAAAAAATAAACTATAATTTAATTATTGAGTCCAAACAAATATCAATGGATGACTGAACTTTTTAACAAAGAGAATCTGTTTTTTGTCATTTAAAAAAATACAAAATACTAAAAGAATTTTTACGTACAGAGCAGCCACAAGAGAGAATTTAATATAAAACAATAAATTTAATTTCCATTTAAAGAAAACCTATATGATAAACACTACTTATTTTCAGAGTTGTCCAGCTTTTCTTTGCTTATTTGTTTTGTTTTATTTTTTTTTTTTGTTCTCTGCTATGTGTGTACTTTTTACTTTATTTTTTCTCATTCCTTTTTTCTTTTAAAGAAGAGTACAATTAAGTATGAATATACATCTGTATAGATAGTTATGTCTAAACATAAACCTATGATTGATATATATATATATATATGTATATATATATACCTACAAAAATATACTGATACACATATATGCAAAATCATAATATGCTTATTTCCTCTTATCATCTGTGTTTGTAATGATGAATATCATCTTCCTTTTTAAGTCTGAATCTTTCCAAGTTTCCCTAAAATAACCAGCTTATCATCTCCTATTCCAAAGCGATATTCCAACCCAATTATATCTTATACAACAGGTTCTCTATGAAAAAATTTCCCCCCAAATTTTCAACATTCTTTCTCTTATTGGCCACATAGGTTTTATTTACAAAAAAATGTTTAATTTAAAATAATCAAAATTGTCATTTTAATACTTCATCAAAACTTTTATCTTATAACATAGTTTAAGTACAGAAACTGCTGAGACTACTTCCTTTGTATCTTTTCCTCCTGGTTTCTTTGAAGTTCCTGACATTTTGTATGGATTTTGTTATTATTTTTTTCTAACTCAATAATTTCCTAGTAGCTTAATTATGATAATTTTAGAAAAATAGATGGATAAATTGTCATTAAAAGTATATTGGCTTTACTTACCCATGAATAATAAATATTTCTTCTTTTATTTATATCTGGGTTTATTTGTACAAAATTTTAGGTTCATGTTCCTGTACTTCCTGTGTCTGTTTTGACAGATAGCTACTCAGGTATCTTATATTCTCTTATATGTTTTAAAATAATATTGCCGAAACAGTATAGCTTCTCTTTTTTACTTTTGATTAAATGTATTTTAACTTCAACTTTGAGATCATGATTATTATCCTTGCTTTTTTATATATTCAATATTTTATCTTTGTGTGTATCTCATTTTTATAACATTCCTGAAAGCAGCAAACTGTTGAATTCAAAATTTTAATCTGCTATCAATTTCTGTTTTATGGGTAAATTTGTTTTATTTACATTCTAGGTAATGATTAGTGGATTTTCTTCTTTCCTATTTTCCTTGCTATGCATCTTACCCTATTTTCCCTATTTCTTCTCACTTTTGTGCTAAACCTCTACCCTCTATCTTGTCTTCCTTTTCCTTAGCCTATCCACTGTTCAGAAAATCCCTCTCTTGCTTTCTCTTCCTGCCCTATCCATCTACCCTCTTATTTTTTTTTTCTGAATTTAGAAGACTTTTATACTCTTCTAGATTGTTCTCTCTTTAACCCATTGTTGATAAGAATAAGGTTCTATCACTACTGGCTCTCCCACTTACTGATTTCTTATATATCCATTTTTTTTCTTTTATACCTCATTTGTATGAGATAATTGATCTTTTTTATACTATTTTACACATTTTTTAACCACCCCATCAACACCTTTCTTTTGAACTATCCAAATAAAGTACTAAAGTACTAAGTACTAAAAATGCATATATATATATATGTATATATATATATGTATATATATATATATATACATACATATACATACACATATATATATATATGAAGAAAATGATTTGATTTTATTAAGTGCCATATCTTTATGCCAGTGTCTTTAATGTCTGCCTTATATTTTTCCTGGATTTTGTATTTTGAATTTCTTTTAATTTCTGGGAGTTTTGTCACAAAATTCTAAAAGTTTTTCACTTGATTAGATGTCCATTTTTTTTTTTCATTCAGAATCATACTTAACTTTGTTGAGTAACATCTTTTGTTGCAACCCCAGCTTTTTTGCTCTATAGAATATAGTATTCCAAGACCTATGGTCCTTCAATTAGTAACTGGTAGGTCTTGTGTAATATTTATTACAGTCCTGTGATATATAAATTGTCCTTTTTTCTGTTCTTGCTTCCCATATTTCCTCCTTAACCTGGGAGCTTTTAGATTCAGCTATGAAATTCCTTTAAGTTTTCTACCTGGAATATCTTTTATGTGGTGAGTGATGGCTTTTTTCGTATATCTATTTTACCTTCTTATTCTAAAACTTCGGAGTAATTTTCCTTGATATCTTAATATAATGTATCAAGATACTTATTTTTGATCATAATATAAAAATAAATGAATAATTACTTAAAATATTTTTATATTATTTTTTCTTGACCTGTTCTCCGGATCAGTCATTTTAATGACAAGATTGTTTTATGATTTCTTGATATCATTAATTTCCCCTTCCCCAATTGTAGTTTTCAAATAATTCTTCTTTTCCTTAAGCTTTTGATTCTTTCATTACAGTTGGTTGACATTCTTTTTGGTAATTTTCTTTATTTTCTTGAATTTCTTTTATTTTCCCCCTAATTTTTCCTCAATCCTCTTATTTTGTTTTTAAAGTCTTTTTTTAAGTTCTTCAAAGAATATATACATATATATATATATATATATATATATATATTTTTTTTTTTTTTTTTTTTTTTTTTTTTTTTTTTCTACTTGAACAATGTGATGCTTCTCAAGTTGTAGTTTTTACTTTATTACTATGGGAACTGAACTGGAAAGTATGTTAAATTGTACCCAAAGTTTTATTTTTAACTGATAATAAAACTAAAAAGCTAAATGTATTGTAATTAAATGAATGTACTTAGCCTGAGCTTAATTACTTTAATTGTCTAAATTATGCTTCCTTAAAAATTGTCTTTCACCTTAATTCATGCTATTGGACTTTGAGGACTATCACTGGACTGATGATATGTAACTTTGGGGGATATCATTGGATTGAAGAGATATAACTTGTGTTCATTGTTTTATAGAATCATCTTTATCAATTTTATGGTTTAAAAGATATTTAGATAATCTAATAACTGCATATTTGAAAAAACTATTAAACTATTTCAGTGAAGAAAAAAAAAAAAAAAAACATTGTAATGTAATTCACAGGTATGGGGAATGATGCCCCAAGCCTCAAGTCCATTTTACTATTTTCTGAAATTTATCTCAGAATTCAACATTCTGCTTTCCTCTGTACTGTTGTTTATTAAAACGTTTTATTTTCAAAATATATGAATGAATAATTTTTTTTTTACCATTGATCCTTGCAAATTTTTGTCTTTCAGATTCTCCCATCTCCCCCTCACTCCCTCCCCTAGACGGCAAGCAATCCAATATGTGTTAAAACTGTTAAAAATATATGCTGAATCAAATATGTGTGTGTGTGTGTGTATATATATATTATACACACACACACACACACACACACACACACACACACACATGTTCATACAATTGTCTTGCTGCACAAAAAAATCAAATCAAAAAGGAAAACAAAATGAGAAAGAATACAAAATGCAAGCAAACAACAACAGAAAGAGTGAAAATGTTATATCGTGATCCACACTCAGTTCCCACAATTCTCTCTCTGGGTGGGGTATCTCTCTTCATCACAAGATCATTGAAACTATTCCAAATCACCTCATTGTTGAAGAGTCACATCCATCAGAATTGATCATTGTATAATCTTGTTGTTGTGGTATCCTGATTCTGATCTCCTGATTCTGATCATTTCACTTAGCATCAATTCATGTAAGTCTCTCCAGGCTTCTCTGAAATCATCCTGCTAATCGTTTCTTATAGAATAATAATATTCCATAACATTCATATAACATAAATTATTCAGCCATTCTCCAAATAATGGGCATCCACTAAGTTTCCAGTTTTTTTACCACTATGAAAAGGGCTGCTACAAACATTTTTTGGCACATGCAGGTTCCTTTCCATCCTTTAAGATCTTTTTGAGATATAAGCCCAGGAGAAACAAACATTCATTGCTTGATCAAAGGATATGCACATTTGAATTGCCCTTTGGGCATAGTGCCAAATTGCTCTCCAGAATAGTTGGATCCCTTCACATTTTCATTAACAATATATTAGTGACCCAGTTTTCTCACATCCCCTCCAACATTTAGTATTATCTTTTCCTATCATCTTAGCCAATCTGAGAGGCATGTAGTGTACTTAAGAGTTGTTTAATTTGCATTTCTCTGATCAATAGTGTTTTAGAGCACCTTTTTATATGACTAGAAATGGTTTCAATTTCTTCATCTTAAAATTGTCTGTTTGTGGCCTTTTACCATTAATCAACTGGAAAGTGGCTTGAATTCTTATAAATTTGAGTTAATATTCTATATATTTTAGAAATGAGGCCTTTATCAGAGTGATTGTAAAAAAATTTCCCCCAGTTTATTGCTTCCCTTCTAATCTTGTCTGCAGTGGAATTTTTTGGTATAGATACTTTTTAACTTAAAACAGTCAAAATTGTCTATTTTGTGTTTAACAATGAATTCTAGTTCTTTGGCACAAATTTGTTCCTTCTCTACAGTTCTGAGAAGTACACTATCCTTTTTTCCTTCTAATTTGTGTCTAAAACTCGTTAGACTCGTTGTGTCTAAATCATGAACCCATTTACACCTTATCTTGGTATAGTGTTAAATGTGGGTCAGTGCCTAGTTTCTGCCATACTTATTTCCAATTTTTTCAGCAGTTTTTGTCAAATCCTGAGTTTTTATCCTAAAATCTGAGAACTTTGTGTTTATCAAACACTAGATCACTATAATCATTGACTATTTTGTCCTGTGAATATAGGAATATTCAATTCCTAATCTATTCCACTGATCAATCATTGTATTGCTTAGCCAGTATCAAATGGTTTTGATGACAACAGCTTCATAATATATTTTTAGCTTTCATTTGCACTTTGTTTCATCAATTCCCTTGAGATTCTTGATCTTTTGTTCTTCCAGATCACTTTGCTATTATTTTTTCTATATCTGTAAAATAATTTCTTGGGAGATTAATTGGTATGGCACTAAATAAATAGATTAATTAAGGTAGTATTGTCATTTTCATTATATTCTCTCTGCCTACCCATAAGAAGTTGATATTTTTCCAATTGATTAGATCTGACTTTATTTGCTTGGAAAGTGTTTTGTAATTGTGTTCCTGTAATTCCTGACTTTGCCTTAGCAGGGAGACTCCCAAATATTTTGTATTATCTACAGTTATTTTAAATGGAATTTTTTCTATCTCTTGCTACTGGACTTTTCTGGTAATACAAAGAAAAGGCTGATGATTTCTGTATTTTTATTTTGAACCCTGAAACTTTGCTAAAGTTGTGAATTGTTTCTAGTATTTTTTTTTAATTTATTCACTATCATATTACCAGCAAAGAGTGATAATTTGGTTTCTTCATTACCTGTGCTACTCTCTTTAATCTCTTTTTCTTCTCTTATTGTCAAAGCTAACATTTCTAATACCATATTAAATAGTAATGATAATAATGGGCAATCTTGTTTCACCCCTAATCTAATGGTAAATTGTTTTATTTTGTCCTCATTACATAGGGTGCTTGATGATGCTTTTAAATAGATGCTACTGATAATTTTGAAGAAATGTCCATTTATTCCTATATTCTCTCATGTTTTTAATAGAAATGGGTGTGGGATTTTGTCAAAAGCTTTTTCTTCATCTATTGAAATAATCATATATTTTTTGTCAATTTGTTTATTGATATAGTCAATTATATGCTAATAGTTTTCCTAATATAGACCCAGCCCTGCATCTTTCTTGGTCATGGTATATCATCCTAGGGATTTTTTGTTGTAATCTCTTTGCTAATGCTTTATTTAATATTTTTACATCAATAGTCATTAGAGGAATTGGTCTATAATTTTCTTTCTCTGTTTTGATTCTACCTGGTTGTGGTATCGGCACCATATCTGTGTGATAAAAAGAATGTGGTAGGAGTCCTTCTTTCCCTATTTTTCCAAAGATTTTGCATAATGTTGGAATTTATTTTTAGTTAAATGTTTAGTAGGGTTCACATGTAAATTCATCTGGCCCTGAAGATTTTTTCTCAGGGAATTGATTAATTGATTAATAGTTTGCTCAATTCCTTTTTATAAAATGGAACCACTTAAGTATTTTGTTTCCTCCTCTCTTAACATGGGCAATCTATATTTTTGTAAATATATATCCATCTTATTTAGAGGATCATATTTATTGCCCTAGTTGGGCAAAATAGTTCTTAATTGTTGCTTCCATTTCCTTCATTTGTAGAGAGTTCATCCTTTTCATTTTTGATACTAACAATTTGATTTTCTTTTTTTTTTTTCCTTTTTTTGATCAAATTAACTAAAGGTTTATCAATTTTGTTGGGTTTTCCATAAAACTAGCTCTTAGTTTTTTTTTTTTTTTAATTAGTTCAATAGTCTTTTTTTTTAATTTTTATTAAATTCCTCTTTTACTTTCAGAATTTCAAACTTATTATTTATTTGGAGGTTTTTAATTTCTTGTTTTTCTAGCTTTTTTTTAGTTTCTTGCTCAATTCATTGAACATCTCTTCTTTATTTTAAACAAGTAAGCATCGAGAGATATAAAATTTCCCCTAATTACCACTATGGATGCATCCCATGAACTTTGGTATGTTGCCTCATTATTGTCACTCTCTTGGATGAAATAACTGATTGTGTACAGTTTGTTGTTTCACTCACTCATTCTTTAGGATCAGATAAAGTTTTCATTTAGTATTTGGTCTATTTTTTTCCCCTGGTTCTTTATTTAATGTGATTATTTTTTGCACCATAATCTGAAAAAAAAATGCATTTATTGTTTCTGCCATTGATTTTGAGGTTTTATGCCCTCATAAGTGGTCAATTTTTATACAAGTTCCAAGAACTTCTGAAAAAAGGCATATTCCTTTTTGTCTCCATTCAATTTTCTCCAAAGAGCTGTCATACCTACTTATCTAGAATTCTATTTGCCTCCTTAACTTCTTTCTTATTTATTTTGTGGTTCTAGTTTTAGAAGAGCAAGGTTGAGAACCCCACTAGTGTAGTTTTGCTGTCTAATTCTTCTAGCAGCTCTCTTTATTTTTCCTCTAGGAATGTGGATGCTATAATACTTGGTATATATATATATATATATATATATATATATATATATATATATATATATATATATATATATATATATATATATACAATACAAAACATATATATATATATGTTTTGTATTGATATTACTTCATTATCACTTCCTTATCTCTTTTAATTAGATATATTATTGCTTTTGCTTGATCTGAGATCAGTTTTGCTACCCCTGTTTTTTTTTTTTTTTTTTTTTTTTAATTTCAGCTGAAGAATGCCTTTTACCTATACTCTGAATGTATCTTTCTGTTTTAAAGGTGTTTTTTGTAAACAACAAATTATAGAATTCTGGCTTTTATTTGGTCTGCTTTCTGCTTCTGTTTTATGGAAGAGTTTATCTCATTCATATTCATACTTAAAATTACTAACTCTGTATTCCCTGCCATCTTGCTTTCCTCTACTTATACTTTTCTCTTTCCTTTCTCCCTTTCCCTCCACCTCATTATTTTGCTTCTGACCACCCTATCCCTCAAGCAGCCATCCCCTTTTTACAAATCCTCCCCCTTTCTTGTCTCTCTCCTCATCTACTTCTGTTCTCCCTTCTGTTAGTCTAGCCTTTTACATCATCCCCTTTCCTCTCCTACTTCCCAGCAGGATGAGAAAAGCTTAATGCGTTTAATATTGTCTCTTTAGCCAAATCTGATGAAAGTAAGATTCACACAATGGTGATCTCTCTCCCTTTTTTCCCTCAATCCTAATAGATTTTTTTTTTTTTTTTGCCTCTTCAAAGATGTAATCTACCACATTTTCCTTTTTTTCCCCCCAGTATGATCCCCTTTTCACCTAGAGGTTTTTTTTTCTTTTCATATTATCACAATAAAATCAAATTATACCTGCACTCTCTAAGTATACCCATAACAGAGATGTAGTTCAAAAGAGTTCTTTTCTATTTCCATTTTAATGCTTCTTTTGAATTCTGTATTTGAAGATAACATTTTTTGTTCAGCTGTGACCTTTTTTATCAGACATAAATGAAATGCATGTGTATTATTAAATGCCCATCTCTTCCATGAAATATAATGCTCAATTTAGCTGGATCATTGACTTTTGGTTGCTGTAATGTTCTGTTCTCTAAATTGTAATCGTTCTCTGGGAGCAGGTTTCTTGGGGAGCTTCTGGGAGCAGCCTTAGTTTCAGTTCAGTTCAATAATCCCAAATGCAGGAAGGTGTTAAAGTCCAGATCCTTTATTGTGTTCTTCAAAGTCCTGAATCTTTTCCCGGACCCAGTTAGCTTTAATAGAGGCCTATCTCTCTCCTTGGTTCCAAGAGTTCCTTCCAAATCTTTCCAGCCAGCTTCAGCCTCTCATCCTCCCAATGTCTCCAGCCAGAGCAAAGGTGGACGTTGGAATGAATTTTGACTCTGAATCTCCCAACTCCCCCTCCCCCAAATCCTCCTTGTTGCTGAGAGCTTCTTGCTTATATGCCCACTGAGTACACACCAATCATTTCATCAATAGGAAACCCTTATTTGTTGTAGGATTAAATCAATGCTAAATTAGATTTAACCATTATCTCCTCAATTCCACTCAGTACATTGTTTCAAGTTCTGGCCCATAACATCTCCTTGTAGGATCAGATCAACCATGCTAAATTAGATAATTATTGTCTCTATCCATTCCAGTGATTTAGCACATTGTAAGAATCCTAACAGGTTGCCATCCTAGTTTCTTTGCCATTCAGAATATCAGATTCCAGGCCCTTTGATTCTTTAACATGGCATTTGGTAAATCCTGGATTATCGTGATTGTGGCTCCTCGATATTTGCATTGATTCTTTCTTTGACTGCTTGCAATATTTTTTCCTTGATCTGAAAATTCTGAAATTTAGCTACTACATTCTTTGGAGTTTTCACTTTGGGATCTCTTTTAGGAAGTGACCTGTGAATTCTTTTAATGCTTATTTTATCTTCTGGTTCTAAGGTATCCAGAGAATATTCTTTGATGACTTCCTGAAAGATAATATCTAGGTCCTTTTTATCAACCATGGTTTTCAGGAAATCCAATAATCCTTAGATTATTTCTCCTAGATCTATTTTCCAGATAAGTTGTTTTTCCAATGCTGTTTTTACATTTTCTTCTATTTTTTTCATCATTTTGGTTTTCTTTGACTGATTCTTGATGTCTCATTAATTAATTCATTTCTATTTATTTAATTCTATTTTTAATGAATTATTTTCTTCTATTACCTTTTTTAGGTTCTTTTGTATTTGACCAATTGAATTTTTAAATGAGTTGTTTTGTTCATTACATTTTTTTCCATTTCACAAATTCTGTTTTTCACCAAATTGATTTCTTTTTCATATTTACTTTTTAGCAAGTTATTTGCCTTTTCTATTTTGCCAAATCTATTTTGTAGGGAGTTATATGGTTTTCCCATTTCATCATAACTATTTTTAAAGTAGTTTTTGTCACATAATTTCTGTTTCTCCTTTTCAATATACTCTTGCAGATATCTATTTTCTTTCTCCAGTTTTCTTCCAACTCACTTTTTAGATCACTTTTGAATTTTTTGAAGAGATCCTTGTGAAATGTAGACCTACTCATATTCCCCTATGAGATTTCATCTGCAGCTGACTTGCCTTTAGGAACATCAGAGTGTGAGGTCTGTTCTTCTCTCTTTTCATAAAAGCTGTCTATGTTCAGAGTTCTTTTTGCTTTTTTGCTCATTATTTTTGAGGATCTTGAAGCAAAGTGGTGACAGCCCCTTTAATTTGCCCTGAGGCAAGTGTTTCTGACTGACTTCTGGTGCTGGATAGTAGGGCCATGTTCTGCATTCTGGGGTTTTGTGGCTCACAATTTGCCTTTTATATTTGCTTTGGGTATCACAGGAAATCTTTGAACCATTTGTTTGTAACCAGGACAGAGTAGCCAAAGAGCCTCATAGTAGATTTCCCTGTTTGGGGGCACCACAACACCCTGGCTCTAGCTGACCCCTTACTATGCTCTGGGCTCAGTAGCCTCTCTCCCTGCCTGATTAAAACAAATCTTTTATGAAGTTCTTCCATAGTATCTTATTCTAGAAATTAGTTGTATTCCAAATTTTTGTGGGTTTTATCACTCCAAAAGCAGTTTAGAGAATTAATCTGTTTATTTGAGAGAAGTTCAGAGGAGATCAGATTAAGTCATTCTACTCCCTACCATCTTGGCTCTGATATGCAATTAATTCTAAACTTCATAATAGAGACCTTAACAATATCTTTGTATCACTTTCTCTGGTCACCACATGGCTACTTTTGGGCAAAGATACATGGAATTGTGCTAGCTACAGTAGAATATGAATGGTTGGCAGTTTATTTTGAGAAAGGGTCTTAGTGTCTGGTAATATCTTCCCTGGTGATCTTCAGAATCTTCCTAAGACAATTCAAATAGAGGCAATTAAGTTCAGTACGTTGTCCTTTCTTTCCATTAGCAGTGGGAAATCCTCAGTCTTTTCCAATTCTATCATCATCTGCCTACTCCTACTCTGGGCAGGTGAAAGTTTATAAAGGTGAGGCTGTTCTCCACCTAGCTGCCCCCATGATTTCTTTGTTGATTCTGCAGGATTGATCTGAATATTTTTGGTTTTTACTCAGAACAAATCTGTGCCCCAAAAGTTCAAATATTTCCTGGCATCTTCTCAAATTGTTTTAGGAGAACAACTTCTTGTGTTTGGTTTTGCTGCTCTGGGGCAATCTCTCTCTCTCTCTCTCTCTCTCTCTCTCTCTCTCTCTCTCTCTCTCTCTCTCTCTCTCTCTCTCTCTCTCTTTTTTTTTTTTTCCTGGAGGAAATTTGGAGAACCAAAAGTTTTCCTACTTAATTCTACTATTTTCTCAGAATCCTCTCCTTATTTATCTTTTAAATTATAGAATAGCATGGCATCATAAGACAAATCAATAGGAATTTACCCATTTTTACATGTTAAGAAATAACTTCATGTTTTTTCTAGACAAATTTACTTACACTACTTTTTCATGATCTACTCTTTTTGCGTGTAGCTCAAAGCCTTTTGAGCTATTGATAACGTCTATTAGTGAAATCCTAGAGCTTTTCCTTTTTTGTGTTCTAGAATTCTTTTACCTGAATATGTAGTATTAATAAGTCTTTCTCACGCTTTATAACACTTAAATAAATTCTTCATTTTTATTATGACTTTTCATTCTTTCCTTTCCAAGTGTTATATCAGGTTATCAAATATAACTGAAATTAGTATTTAGGATCTGAGAATTAGAGTTGGAAGGACTTTGTTTTCCCCCTTATTGCTTCCAATAAATTTTCCCCTTAACCTAGGTGTTTTAAAACAACTTATGATATCTCTGTAAGTTGATCTAGCACTGTTTCTAGGATTTTTTCCCTATTCCTACTTTGCCTTCTTATTCTAGAACTTCAGGGCAGTTTTTCTTGATTTTTTTTCTTCTCATATTGTATCAAGTTGCTTTTTCTTTTTTTTTTTTTTTTTTTTTTTCTTTTTCTGAGGCTAGGATTAAGTGATTTACCCAGGGTCACACAGCTAGGAACTGTTAAGTGTCTAAGATCAGATTTGAACTCAGGTCCTCCTGAATTCAGGGCTGGTGCTCTAGCCACTGCGCCACCTAGCTGCCCCTCCTTGCTTTTTTAATCATTATTTTTAGGCAATGAGACTATTATTATATTATTCCCCCTCAATTTGTTCTCTAGATGTTTCATGTTCTCTTCTATTTTTTTTTCATTCTTTTCATTTTGTTTTGGTGTCTTGAAATGTCATGAGCTTCACTTTGTCCAATTCTAGTTTTCAAGGATTTATTTTCATCCTAAAGTTTTTGGTTCTTTATTTCAAGTTGGTTGTCTTTCTTTTTACAATATTCTTGGATTCCTCTTTTTTTTTTTTTTTTTTTTTTTTCCATCAATCTCTCTTATCTGGTTTTGAAAGTCATTGTTAAGTTCTTCTAAGAATTTGTTTTTGTTGTTGCTGCTTGGGACCATTTGATATTTCTCATTTAAAAGGGAATGGATTTTGTTGAGGGTGGTAGCCCCTTGATATTCCTTGTTTGATCTCCAACTTCCTTTGGGACTTGGACCTTTGATACAAGATCTGGTCAAACTAGTTTGGGCTATCTGAGCTGGCCAGGGTTTCACAGCCCCCATTCTAATCTACTCAGATAGACCAAATGGCATCAGGAAATTCCTTTTTGGGAAGAGAATTCTGTCTGTCCCCAAAAGATAACAAGAGAGTCCTTATCTTATTTACAGGAACCTCCTTACATCACTGAATAAAAGAGGGGACTCAAAAAATCTACTCTTGCAAAATGGGCCTTGTACCATGCAGCCATTTTGCCCACCGGCTCTCCGGTATTTCCATTCTAATCAATAAAGACTATGTTTCCATACAGCATTAAGTAGCAAATTCCTTTGCTGCAAAACCCGCCATTGGTTACTTTGGGGAAGGAAGGAGAGAGAGAAAAGGAACTGACCCATCTTTGTTTAGACCACAGTTTAATCCTCATCATTTACTCCTCATCAGATTTTTTTAGCTCTGTTTTCTTCCTTTGAATATGAATCCTGATCCCCTTTATCTCCATAGTAGCTATCTATAATTTAGTTCCTTCTCCTTTGTTAGTTCATTTTAAATTATTTATTTTCTTTTAGCAGCTATTGTGATCAAGTTCTAGTTTGGAGATATCCGGAATAATGCTCCAAACCTCATGCTGCCTCTAGTGCCTATAAACTACAATTATCTGTTCCTTTGAACTGAAACCAGAGAATCTGCTTTCCCAGTGGTGAGCACAGACAGTAGGGCTCTCATCCCTCTGCTATTTCACTTACCAGATATATTAGAGTTCCTTCCTCCCAGCAGTGGCAGCCAGAGAAATATCTAGCTAGCCTAATTATGTTATCTCTCAACAATGGAAAGCCCTTCTTTATATATTCTGAGTTTGCCTTCCAACCCCATTTGCCTCTGGGAATGGTTATGTAGATTGAGCAAAAGTTGGCCTGATAGTGTTGACACTTCACTCAGGCCAAAGGTTAGGTCTTTCCAAGGGTCTTTTTAGGTTATTTTAGGAGAACAATTGCTTTAACCTGACTTCTGTTTATTTCCACACTGTACATTACTTATCCCTTCTCCTTCCTTTTTTCCTGATGAGTAAGTTAGATTTCTATATACAATTGAAGATGTATACAATTATCCTTTCCACACTGCAAAGGTTTAAGGCACTGGGATGTGGAAAGTCCCTGTAATTTGGGAATGGGGACATATCCCTTTATATTGAAGAAGTTTCTTTTATGGAATACTTATAGAACCTTAATACAACATGTGTTTTAAATGTTTGGTCATAGGCTGAAGATAGGTCAATTTTAATTAAAAATATACTCCATTGAGAAGTGAATGTACTGTTCCTCAAATGTCCATATTACCTCATTATAAAGAGGGTGAATGAGAGACACTATGTTAGATGGCATATAATTGACTTCAAAGTTCTATTGGTTTTCTGGGAATTAAGTGAATTGTCCAGAAGTAGTAATACCTTAAAGAGTAATCCCTTGCTAGCAAGGTTCTTTCTAATCTTTTTCATAAAATACTGGTGAAACCAAAGAAAAGTACTTCAATTACACATGCTTGCTTATTTGAATATTCAGAAGATAAGTAGCTAATATTTTTTCTTTTTTTTTTCAAAGCCTGAGGGTTAGCAGAATCTACATCTATATCTATTATCTATCTATCTATCTATCTATCTATCTATCTATCTATCTATCTATCCATCTATCTATCTGCCCATTTCTCTGAACTGACTTTATTATAAAGGCTGTGACACTGGTACAAAAGAGCAGGGTTACCTTCTCACAGTTTTAAAATCTGAAGCTTTTTTTCTCTTCTTGACTTATGTATGTCCCCCAATATAGGACAGTTTTGTAAACACTGAATATTTGTTTCAGGCTATAGTCTTCTTTTTCAATCAGTTTCTTAAGGTGGGAAAAAAATCTTTACACTCAATGTTTCTGATAAAGGTCTCTTTTCTAAAATATATAAAGAATAATGACAAATTTAAAGAATACAAGTCATTCCTTACTTGATAAATTGTCAAATGATATGAACAGACAATTTTTAGGTGATGAAGTTAAAGTCATCTATTCTTATATGAAAATATATTCAAAATCATTATAATTAGAAAAATGCAATTTTAATCGTAGTAAGCATATTTATTTTTAATACACATTGTTTTATGAATCATTTTTGAGAAAGAAAAATTAGAATAAAAGGAAATACCATGGGAGAGAGAAAAAATAATAGAAAAAAAAGAAGTGAGCATAGAATGTGTTGATTTACATTCAGATTCCTTAGCTTTTTCTGGATGCAGATGTCATTTTCTGTCCAAAGTCTGTTGGGATTTCTTTGAATCACTGAATTACTGAAAAAAGCCAAGACTTCCATAATTGTTCATCGCATATTCCTTCTGTTATTGTGCATAATGTATTCCTGGTTCTGCTTGTTTCACTCAGCTTTAGTTCTTGTAGTAAATCTTTCCAGGCCTTTATAATCAGCTTGTCCATCATTTTTTTATAGAATAATAATATTCCATTACGTTCATATAACACAACTAATTTAGCCATTCCCCAATTGATTGACATCTATTCATTTTCCAATTGTTTGCTACCACAAAAAGAGCTGCTACAAACATTTTTTTCAAAGATGGGTCCTTTTCCCTCCATTTTGATTTCATTAGGATATACACTCTGTAATGGCACTGCTGGATCAAAGGATATGCACAGTTTTAAAGCCCTTGAGACATAGTTCCAAATTGTTCTACAGAATAGTTGGATCATTTCACAGCTCTGCCAACAATGCATTAATATTCCAATTTCCTGTGACACTAATACATTGATGGTGGATCTGTGAATGGCAGTCCTTTTTGTAGTGGCAAGAAAATGGAAACTGAATGGATGCCCATTAATTGGAAAATGGTTGGGTAAATTATGATATATGAATATTATGGAATATTAGTGTTCTGTAAGAAATGACCAGCAGGATGATTTCAGACAGGCTGGAGAAACCTATATGAACTGATGCTAAGTGAAATGAGGAGAACCAGGAGATCATTATACATGGCAACAACAAGACTATCCAATAATCCATTATAATGGATGTGTTTCTCTTCAATAATGAGATGATTCAAACCAGTTCCAATTTTTCAGTGATGAAGAGAGGCATCTACACCAGAGAGAGGACTATGAGAACTGAATGTGGTTCACAACATAGCATTTTTACTCTTTTTATTGTTGCTTGCTTGCATTTTATTCTGCTGCTTCTTTTTTTAAGTTTGATTTGATTTTTCTTTTATAGCATAATAATTATATAAATATGTAGGCATACATTAGATTTAACATATATTCTACCATGTTTAACATATATGAGATTACTTGCCATCTAGGGAAGGGTGTGGGGGAAGGGAGGGAAAATTGGAACACAAGGTTTTGCAAGAATTAATGTTGAAGAATAGTCCATGCATATATTTTGAAAAATAAAAAGTTTTAATAAAAAAAGTCCTAGTCTCGCCACATCCCCTTCAACATTTATCATTATCTTTTCCTGTCATTTTAACCTATCTAAGAGATGTGAGATGGTACCTCAGAGTTGTTTTAATTTGCACTTCTCTAATCAATAGTGATTTAGAGCATTTTTCATATAACTGTAATTGATTTTAATTTTGTTTGAGATACAGATATACATAGAAAATTGAATTATGTTCTTAACTTTAGATGGATACATTGGCTCTCACTGATTGGCCAACAAAAAGTCCCAGGCTAATCCCACTTATATTTGTGTTTTGGCTTTTATTGTTTCAGAGTGAATGTAAATACCAATTGCTTTGTTTTGACTAGAAATATTGAGATTCCTCCCCTTCCAGAGTGATTATTTATTTATTTATTTATTGATTTACTTTGGAATGATTAGTTTGAAAAGGCCAATTTTTTGGTTTCCTTCCTACCCTTTTCTCAATCAAACTGATACCTGCTAAAGATCTTAGCTTAAAAAAGCCAAGGTTATTTTGTTTGTTTGTTTGTTTTTTGTTTTTTTTAATTGCATTCAACTCCAACATTAGTTTATGTTATGTATATCTGGCCATTGGATCTGGAAGATTCCAGAAGAGAAAGTGAGGCTGGTGACCTTGCACATTCCTCCTTCAACCAAATCCAATTTACTTTCATCTCATGACATTACCTCTCTGATGTCATGATCATATTTCTATTTAATTTTTTATCATTATTATTATTATTATTATTTTTGCTTGAGATTTGAATGTATTTAAATAACAATTGAATTAATTTCTTAACTTTAGATTGATAAAATATGAGCTAAGAAAGTATTTATGTACATTGCTTTTTGAAAAGTTATGTCATTTTTATAAAAAATACAAGTAGACTTTGATTTATAACATTTATGAACTATTGCTTTCTCCTTTGACAGTCTTATTCATTCTTAAACCTTTCATTATTCTAACTTTGTAACACCAAAATTTTTAATCTCTAGTCTTGACCTCTCTTTTCAGAACTTGACTAACTGTTGTAGCTGCTTAGAGGTCTTTTTAAAATAGATATCTCAAAATCAAAGTATTGTCCTTCCCTCAAATTGTCTTTTGACCAATTACCAATTACAAATACTTGATGTGGTTTTTGATCCTTTCACTTTTCTCATCCACTTAGATAACTTTTTTTTTATTTTATTTTTTTTTTATTTAACAAACTCTATAGTTGAAAAATTGATCTGTAGTTAGAAGATGCCTCATAGGCTAACTTATCCAACACCTTGTTTGTTCAGATGATGAAGCTTAGGCCCAAAGAAGTTGAGATTCTCAAAATCAAAAGGCACTAAATGCTATTTGAGCTAATGCCTTCCTACTCTCACAGCCAATAATCTTTTAATTGTACCACATATCCCCCATTTGTTCTCTCCATTATTAACAATGCTAATTACCTTAAAGGAATTTCACACACTTACACAAATGTATTAGCTTCCTAATAGGACTTTCAACTTACAGTTTGTCTTTTCAGATTCATGTTACATATTGTCTGGATGCCTTGAATTTTTCTTTTTTTAAAATCATTTTTAGGTAGATAATTAGAAATGTTTGCCTGGCATATATTTCTACCCACAATTTTCACTTACCATAATTTATTACTCAACTTCATTATTCTGTACTTTAGCCAAACATATTATTCCCCAGAACATGTTTGTCCTCTATTGCCTTCTTGCTTTTCACTAAATGGTTTTAATTCATCTCTTTACATGATTAATTCTTTCTCATCATTTTAAAACCCAACTTAGCTGTTTGTCTTTCAAAAAGTCATCTCTGATTTCTACTGTTAAAAGTTATTTTCCTTGAGTTTTGGAATGCTTTGATATATTTCTCTGTAATAATAATTTTATGTTAAGTTTTTGGCTCTTATTCCCTTTCTGGACTATAAATTCCAAAAGAAAAAGTCAGAAGCCATGCCACCACTTTAGAAATGTTTTACTTTCAGTGTCTAACAGTATACTCTGGGCATATGTTTGTTCAAAAACTGGATGGATCAGAAAATAATAGTTGCATAATGCTGGAAATATTTGCTTCATTTTCATGAATAAATATAAGTGAAAATATAAAGATATATTACTAAAATATAATTTTATGTTATATATGTGACTTACCTTTTCTGTATCTGCTATTGAAAAGCCAGTATAATAAATAATAGGGAGCTGGTCAAAGAATGAAGAAGACTTTTTAGTAGGCCCTATTTCTCACACATATGGAAGGAAATTATTTAACCTTTTAGTTCTAGGCAGCTCTCAATGACTATAAGTTGGAGGGAAGATGCCATATTGTATTTTTAGGAAAATCTCTTTTTAAATCTGACTTGCCTATGTCAATGAACTCATTATCATATCAGTTGCCTCCTCCCTTTCTCTTTCCCTCTCCCTCTTCTTCTATCCCTCCTTCTCCTTCTCTCTTTATCTCTCTCTTTCTCTCAATCTATCTTTCTCTCTCTCCCCCCCCACAACTCTGTAGACATTATCTTGGATCACTATATTGGTAAGAAGAACTGTCTCTCATAACTGATTATAAGACAGTGTGGCTCTCCAAGTTTTGCTCACTTCACTCAGCATCAGTTCATGTAAGATTTTCCAGGTTTTTCTAAAATTTTTCTGCTCAACACTATAAAACAGTAGTATCCCATTACTTTCATAACACACAATTTGTTCATCCATTCTTCAATTGATGGCCATTCCCTTTATTTCCAATTTGCCTCCACACAAAGATTAAATTAAATTAAACATTTTTATACATGTGAACCCTTTTTTAATGATCTATTTGAAATAGAGACCAAGTGATGGTATTGCTATATCAAAGGGTATGCACAGTTTTATAGCTCTTTTGGAATGTTCCAAATTGCTTTCCAGAATAGTTGGATGAGTTTATAAGTCCTCTAATAATGCATCCATGTTCCAATTTTCACACATTTATTTTTAACATTTATCATTTTCCTTTTCTGCCATATTAGCCAAAATGATAGGTGGGAGATAGTACCTCAGAGTTGTTTTAATTGAAATCTCTATAATCAGTAATGATTTAGTATTTCCATTCCTGTAGATAGTTTAATTACTACATCTGAAAACTACCTGTTCATATTCTTTGATATCAAATCCTTGATGTCAAATAGGAAATGAATTGTATTCTTATAAATCTTACTCAGCTCTCTAGATATTTGAGAGGTGAGACCCTGATCAGAAACACTATACTTTGCACTCCTAATTTCCTTATGATATCACCCTTTACTCTCAAATCATGTGCCCATTTTGATATTATTTTGATATAAGGTATGAGATGTAGGTCTATGCTAAGTTTCTGAAATTTTATATTCTAGTTTTTCTTATCCCAGAAGCTGAAAATTATCAAATTTCCCCTATGAATTGCTTTGGTTGCATCCGATAGGTTTTGGTGTCTTATCTTATTTTTGTCATTCTTTTGGATGAAATTATGGATTGTTCTTGTGATTGGTTAACTCACTCATTTTTTAGAATTAAATTATTTAATGTCTAATTGGTTTTGAGTCTATCTTTCCCTATCCCTAAGTGAAATATATGGGTACTTAACAAAAATAGAGATTACCCAGATTGATGGCAGAGGAAAAGAAAGAGAAAAAGAAATTGAACAAACTATCAAACAATTCTCTAAGAAAAAATATTCAGGGTAAGATGGATTTACAAGTTAATTTTACTAATAATTAAAGAACAATTAATTCCAACTATGCAAACTGAAGAAATAGCAAAAGAAGGACCCCTACCAAATTCATTTTATGACGCAGATATGGGTTGATAACAAAACTAGATAGGATCAAAACAGAGAAAGAAAATTATAGACCAATTATCTAATGAATATTGATGCAAGAATTTTAAATAAAATATAAGCAAAAATAAGCAAGTCAACCTTAGAATAATACATGACCAAGTATGATTTATAACAGAAATTCAGGCTGTTTTAATATTAGGAAAACTATTAGCATAATTGACTATATCAATAACCAAACTAACAAAAATCATATGATTATTTCAATGGATGCAGCAAAATCATTTGATAAAATTCAACACCTATTCCTATAAATTGCTGAGATGTGATATGGTTAAGCATTTTCCTCTGGCTTGTCCGGATACTTTTTGCACGAGGTTATACATCCCTTTTAATCAAATGTGACAGACTATTTCTGCAGTCCCTCTTAGCTATCTTAAGCTGGAATTTTTTTCCACTCCATCTTTTTGTAGGTTCTGTCATTCTAGAATCTGTTCAGACACTTGATTTAATTTTTGTTTTCCTTCAGGGAAACTGGGGAGAACTCAGGCAAGTTCTTGGCTTCTCTCCACCACCTGACTCTGCCATACCATGTACTTTGTTGTATTCATATGATGTATGGCTCTTTGGGTTTTGTTTTATTCTTATTTCCACAGTTTGTGCACATTTCATGATGCTTTTCTTTAATCTTCATAAATAGAATTTCCTACATCTGAGTAACATTGTATTGAGTCCATGTACTACAGTTTGTTTAGTCATAGTCTAATCTATGGATATCTTCTCCTTTTAATTGCTTATTAGAAAAAAATGACACTACAAATATTTTGTTGTACATTAGACTTTTCAATTTATCACTGACCTGCCTAAGGTTTATATAACCTATGAAACTCTGGTTCATAGGTTAGTTGTAGTTTAATTAGTTTTTCAACATAATTATAAATTCAGTTTCAATATGATTGGTCCAATTTCTTTGAGAACTTTTTCGACATGATATTGTGAAGTCAACAGTGGATTTTAGCTTGTGTCATTCAGGATTTTTAAATAGAATATTAATTTAATTGTTTACAACTTCTATTCTTCATGTTATATCAAGAGTCATGGTGATCTAATTATTCCAAGTAAACCATAAATTTTTTTGAAATGGGCATGTTGTTCTCAAATTTGAGATTATCATTATTATATTATAAAATTTAATGAAATCAATTATTACAACATTTCTGCAGCAAAAAGTATAACATGCACACTTATTTGGGTATAGAAATCTATTTGAACAAACAGAAAGTTAAAGCATGAAGACTGGAGAAGGAAAAGGCCTGGATAAAAGGGCAGGCAGATTAATGGAGGAAATGTTCAGAAACCAAACACACTTTAAAAAAGAAAGAGAGAGAAAGAGACAGAGAAGCTGGTGGAAAATTAGATAGAGGGTAATACACTTAGTAACCAGAACTGTGAATGTGAATATGACAAACTGACACATTAAACAGAAGCAGGTAGCTGAATAGATTAAAAATAGAATCCCACAATATGATGTTTATAAAAAATACATTTGAAACAGAGAGCTATACAGAATAAAACTAAAGGGATGGAGCAGAATATATTAGGCATTAGGTTATAAAATCCTCAAAGCCCAATGCAGAAAAGCAGACATTTTAGCTTAATCTTTTCAAATCACAATAAAATAAAATTCCTTTCAATAAAGCTATGCAAAAAACATAAATTAAAATTAATTGGAAATTTAAAAATCTATTCTTAAATAATGAGGGGATCAGAGAACAATCAACAAGGTCAAACTTTTGAGGTGCAGTATGCACACTAATAAAATAAAGTAAGAGAAGACCAAGCCATTGTGTATATAATTAAAAACAGCTAAAATAATTATAACTCTTTAAACACCAAATCAGAAATGCTGAAAATCAAATGGATAATTAGTACAAATTGAAAGTAATATTAAAAATTGCACTAATATTTAAAACTTATATTGGGTTTTATAAAAAATAAAATAAACTATTAGTTATTGTGATTTTAAAAAGAAATTCAAATCACAAGTAATGAAAATAAAAATAGTGAATTTATCAGCAATGAAGATAAAATTAAAAAGTTAAGTTATTTTACTAAATAATGTGTCAAGAAGTCTAAATTATCTAAGTGAAATGAATTAATTTTTTTTTAAATTTTATTTTTTTTATTATAGCTTTTTTTTTTTAACAAGATATATGCATGGGTAATTTTTCAGCACTGACAATTGCAAAACCTTTTGTTGCAACTTTTCTCTTACTTTCCCCCATCCCTTCCTCCAGATGGCAGGTTGACCAATACATGTCAAATATATTAAAGTAAAAATTAAATACAATATGTGTATATATTTCCAAACAGTTATTTTGCTGAACAAAAAGAATCAGACTTTGAAATATTGTACAATTAGCCTGTGAAGGAAATAAAAAATTAGCAAGGTGCCAAAAAACTAAATACCCTAGCACTGGATAATATTTAAATTTTAATAAAGGACCAAATTCTTGTTAAAAGCAACTTTCAAACATAGTAATTACTGACCCATAGAGAGAGATAGGAAAGATGTATGTAGGCCATCAAAAGTGTACTAGAGAAGTTTAAACCAACTTTATGGGAGCCTAACTACTTCATGTGAGAATTAAAACCTCAGAAATTGTCAAACACTGCAAATAAGGACTTGATTAACTTTTCTTGATTATCTAGATTTAAAAAAGTTAAGAAGGAAATATTAATGATAATAATAATAATAATAATTAAGGAAATAATAATAAATTTAAAAGGCACTGTTTTCTGTGTGTGTTTTTTTTTTTTTTTTTTTTTTTTTTCCCCAGGAGAGTTGGTGTGAATTTTACACTTTCTCTGGGAATTGTTTTCAATTTTACAATCAAAATGGATTACTATTCCATTTTCAATTGATATATACACCATGAAACAGAATCAAAAGATTCCCTTGGAAAAATTCAACAAGGATCCTAAAAGAGAATTGGGAGAAAAACTGGAAAACAAAATGAGAGCTTTGAAAAAGAAAATAAAGAAGTTGTCTGAAAAAATTCACTCCCTAAAAAATAGATTTGGTGAAATGGATAAAAGAAAACAACCCCTTGAAAAACAGGATTGGTGAAAATGAAAATAGAGAACAACTCCCTAAAAATTAGAATTGGTGAAATGGGAAAAAAAATCAATGAACAAAACCAATTATTTAAAAGTTCAATTGGCCAAATTGAAAAGGAGGTAAAAAAGCTAACTGGAGAAAATGATTCACTAAAAATAGAAGAAAATGTAAAATACCTATTGGAAAAAGAACTTACATGGAAAAAAAGCTGCAAGAGAGAAAATCTAAGAATTTTTGGACTCTCTGAAAACCATAATGAAAAAAAAAAAAAAAACAAACCCTAGGCAACATCTGTCAAGAAATAATCAAGAAAAACTGTCCTAATGCCCTAGAACCAGATGATTAGTCATTGAAAGAATCTACCAAGATGCCAAAATTAAAACTCCAAGGAATATTGTAGTTAAATTCCAAAATTATCATTCGAAAGAGAAACTTTTGAAAGCGGCCAGAAAAAAACAATTCAAATATCAAGGATACACAGTCAAGATTACCTAGGACTAACAGCTTCCACTTTAAAGGAATGAAGAGCTGGAATATGATATTTTGGAGGACAAAGGAGTTTGGACTGCAGTAATAAATTAACTATCCATCAAAATTAAACATTATCTTTTAGGGGAAAAGAACATTTGATGACATAGTTTTTTTTTTTTTTTTCTTCCCCAAAAAGATCAGAGCTGAACAGAAATTTTGATCTTCAAATACAGAACTCAAGGGAAGATTGCAAATCCAAAAAGGAAAGGAAAAAATGTATCTTTTTATAAAAAGTTAAAATGTTTCCATCACAATATGGGATGACAATATGTTTAACTCTTGGAACTGTTCTTTCTTAGGTATATACTTAGAGAGTATAGGTATAATTTGACTTTCTTGTGATGATATAAAAAAAGAAACAAGAGGTGGAAAAGGAATTGTATTGGAGAAGAGTAAAAGGGAAGTAGGATGGGGTAAATTACATTACACAAAGAGGCAAAAAACAAAATGGAACAGAAAAAGAGACTAGGAATGTGCATTGTTTGAGCCTTAATCTCATCAGATTTGGCTCAAAGGGAGAATATCAAACATACCAAGTTTGATACAGAAACTTTTATGAGGGGAAAGAGGAAAGAAAAGAGGGAGGCTAATTGAAAGGAGAAGTAGATGGGGAAAGGGATAAGAAAGAGGAGAGGAGCTGTAAAAGTAGAAGACAAATTGAAGAAGGTAGTGATCAAAAGTAAAACAATGAGTAGGAGGGAAAGTGGTGGAAAGAAATAAGAAAAGTATAATTTGAAGAAAATAAGGTGGCAGGAAATACAGAGTTAATAATTTTAACTGTGAGTGAAAATGACATGAACTTTCCCATAAAACAGAGGCAGAGAGCTGAATGGATTAAAAGTCAGAATCTTATAATATGTTCTTAAAAAACAAAACAAAACAAAACAAAACAAACAAACAAACAAAAAAAAAAAAAACATTTGAACCAAAGTTGATATTTACAGAATAAAGGTAAAAAGCTGAAGCAGAATCTATTATGCTTCAGCTGAAGTTAAAAAAAAACAACAACAACAACAACAACAACAACAAAAAACAGTAGCAACCTGACCTCAGATCAAGCAAAAGCAAAAGTGGATCTCATTAAAAGAGATAAGAAAGGAAACTACATTTTGCTAAGAGTATCATAGATAATGAAGTAATATAAATACTAAAAATATGTGCACCAAGTTGTATAACATGCAAACTCCTAGACTGAGTTAAGAAAGCTGCAAGAAAAAGTAGAGAGTAAAACTATTGAAGATCTCAACTGTGCTATATCAGAACTAGATAAATCAAACCATAAAATAAATAGAAAAGAAGTTAAAGGAGTAAATAGAATTTTAGAAAATTTAGGTGTAATAGACTTTTGGAGAACATTGAATGGGGAAAGAAAGGAATACACTTTTTTTTTTTTCTCAATGGTACCTGAAACCTACAAAAAAATTGAACATGTATTAGGGGATAAAAACATCAAAATCAGATGCAGAAACACAGAAAGATTAATTTTTTTTCTATTTTTTCAGATCATGATATAGTACATATAATATGTAATAAATGGTCAAGAAAAATAAACCAAATATTAATTGGAAACTAAATAATTTAATCTTCAAGAATCATAGACACAATTGATAATTTCACCTAAAAGAATGCAAATAATGAGACAGCATATCTAAATTTGTGAGGCACAGATAAAGCAATCTTAGGAGAAGTTTTATATCTCTGGATGCTTACTTGCATAAATTAGAAAAAGAGAAAATTATTGAATTGGGCACATAAATAAAAAAAGCTAGAAAAGCAACAACTTAAAAAATTCCAATTAAATAACAATTTTGAAAAATCTGAAAATAAAAGGGGGGATTAGCAAAACTTAAATTAATAAAACTATTGAAATAATAAACAAAACTACGAATTGATTTTTTTTTGGGGGGGAAGAAGATAAACTTTTAATTAATTTGATTAGGAAAAGGAAATAAGAAAGTCAAAATGCTAGTATCAAAAATGAAAAAGGCTTAACTTTTCACCAATGAAGAGTAAATTAGAGCAGTAATTAAAATTTATTTTGCCCAAATGTATGCCAATAAATCTGATAATGTAACTGAAATTGATGAATACTTACAAAAATATAGACTGCCCAGATTAACAGAGAAGGAAATCACATACTTAAATAGTCCCATTTTAGAAAAAGAAATTGAACAAGGTAATTATCAATTCCCTAAGAAAAAAATCTCCAGGACTAGACGGATTTACAAGTGAATTCTACCACACATTTAAAGAATAATTTATTCCAAAACAATGCAAACTATTTGGAAAAATCAGGAGAGAAGGAATCCTACCAAATTCATTTTGGAACACAGTGATTGTGCTTAAAGGTCAAATAGATAGGGTCAAACAGGGAAAGAATATTACAGACCAATTTCCTTAATGAAAATTGATGCAAAAATCTTAAATAAAATATTAGCTAAGAGACTATAGCAAGTTATCACTAGAATAAAACACCATGACCTAATAGGATTTATACCAGTACAAGGATGGTTCAATATTAGGAAAATTATTATCATAAATGATCATATCAATAACCAAATCAACAGGAATTTTATGACTATCACAATAGATGCAGAAAAGGCATTTGACAAAATCCAACACCTATTCCTACTAAAAATACTAGAGAGCTTAGAAATAAATGAAGTTTTCTGTAAAATTTTCAGTAGCATATATTTAAAATCATCATCAAGTATTCTATGTAATGGGTATAAATTAGAACCATTCCCAATAAGATTAGAGGTGAAATAAGGTTGCCCACTATCACTATTATTATTCAATATTATTCAATATTCTATTTAAAATATTACCTTTAGCAATAAGAGAAGAAAAAAGAACTAAAGAATTCCGATATGTAATGAGAAAAAAGAAAATATCACTCATTGAAGAAGATATGATGGTATAGTTAGAGAATTCTGTAGAATCGATTTAAAAACACCTAGAAAAAATTGACAACTTTTGCAAAGTTGCAGCATATACAATAAATTCATATGAACCATTAGAATTTCTATGTTACCAACAAAGTCCAGCAGCAATAGACACATAGAGAAACTACATTTAACATAACTGTAGATAATATAAAATATTTTGGAGTCTACCTGCCAAGACATAGTTAGGAATTATATAAACAGAATTACAAAACATTTTCCTCACAAATAAAGTCGGATATAAATTTAAGAATGTCACATGCTTCTGCATAGGCTGAGCGAATATAATAAAAATACCTAAATTATTCTACTTATTAAGTGCCATATCAATCAACTGCTAAGAAATTATTCTATAGAAATAGAAAAAATAACAAAATTCATCCGGAAGACCAAAAAGTCAAGAATTTCAAGGGAATTAATGAAAAAAATGTGAACAAAAGTTGTCTTGCTATATGTGATCAAAAACTCTATTATAAAGCAGCCATCATCAAAACCATTTTGTCCTGACTAAAAAATAGAATTGTTGTTCAGTGGAATAGGCTAGATTAACAAGACACAATAATCAATGACTACAGTAATCTAATGTTTGATAAATCCAAGGAATCCAGCTTCTGGGATAAGAAGTCACTATTTGACAAAAACTGACAGGAAAACTGAAAATTAGTATGGCAGAAACTAGGCATTAACCCATACCTAACACCCTACATCAAAATAAGATCAAAATTGCTTCATGATTAGATATAAAAATTGATGTTATAAGAAAAATAGAAGAACAAAAGATAGTCTAATTCACAGATCTGTGAAGAAGGAATGAATTTGTGTTTAAAAAAACACTACAATACATTATTAAATAAAAAATGAATAGTTTTGATTACATTAAGTTAAAAAGTTTTACTACAAACAAAAGGAATTCAGATATGATTAGAAGGGAAGCAGAAAACTGGGAAAAGATTTTATGTATATATATATATATATATATATATATATATATCCAAGGATTCTGATAAAGGCCTCATTTAAATATATATATATATATGGAATTGGCTCAAATTGATAAGAATACAAGACATTCTCTAATTGATAAATGGTCAGATGAAGAAATTAAAGCCACTTCTAATTATATGAAAAAATGTTCCAAATCAAATCACTATGATAAGAGAAATGCAAATTATGACAACTCTGTTGGACGACAATATGCCTCTTAGGTTGGTTAAGATGACAGGAAAAGATAATGATGAATTTTGGAGGGGATGTGTGAAAACTGGGACACAAATACATTGTTGGTGGAGTTGTGAACTTTTTCAAACATTCTGAAAAGGAATATGGAAAGATATCCAAAAGTCTATTAAATTGTGCATGTCCTTTGATCCAACAGTGTCTTTACTGGGTCTGTCCCAAAGAGTTCATAAAAAAACCAAAAAGAACCCACATGTGCAAAAATGTTTGTAGTAACCATTTTTGTAGTATCAAGAAAATGGAAATTGAGTGAATGAACATAAATTAAAGAATTGCTGAATAAATTATGATATAGGAATGCTATAAATATAATTGTTCTATAAGAAATGATCAGCTGGATGTTTTCAAAAAGGCATGATGCTAAATGAACTGATGCTAAGTGAAGTGAGTTGAATCAAGACAACATTGCACATAGTAATAACAAAATTATGTGATGATCAGTTCTGATGGATTTGGCTCTTTTCAACAGTGAGATGATTCAGGCCAATTCCAAAACATTTGTGATGGAGAGAACAATCTGCATCCAAAAAGAGGACTGTGGTGACTGAATGTAGATTACAACATAGTATTTTCAACTTTTTTTGTTGTTGTTTGTTTGCTTTTTGTTTCCTTTTTTCATTTTTTTCTCTTTCATCTGATTTTTCTTTAGCAGCATAATTGTTTAAATATGTATAGAATAACTGCTCATGTTTAACACATATTGGATTACATGCTTTCTAGGGAAGTGTGTGAGGGAAAGGAGGGAGAAAAGATTTGGAACACAAGGTTTTGCAAGGGTAAATGCTGAAAACTATCTGCATCTATTTTGAAAAAAACCTATTCTTTAAAAAAGAATAGTTAGTTAATAGACTAGAGAAAAATATTATAAATTAATCTTCATGCACAAATACAGAAATTAATTGCTACCATCTAATGTCTTTAAAAAAATTATATGCATCATCTATTATCCAGAAGGGAAGTTGGGGCAACTTTACATCCTCAAACTATAACCAGAGCTAGAACAAAAATGTTTGAAGCCACAAACAGTATGAAAATACTCTTCCTTATACTTTTTTATAAAACAAACAGCAACATGATGACAAGTTTGCCAAATATACAAAGCACAGGGCTAGAGAATATGACAGAATTTTAACTGATCCCTTTTGGCTGACCATAACAGGTCCTTACACACACACACACACACACACACACACACACACACACACACACACACACACAAACACATAAGCACACACATTTAAGAGCCCTTACTTAGAGGACAATAATCTGTTTATATTTTGATCTAATTTTTAAAAAAAGTAGAAAAAGAGTGAAAACAATTAAATGTATTGATGTAACATGAGTAAATGATTAGAAAAATGATCATTCCATTTTAATTCCCTTACCATAAATTTATGCTTTTGTTTTTTGTTCTATTTTGTTAGGTACTTTGTTTAAGTTGTTTGGAGATGAAGATCAAATCTCCATGATGAAATTAAAAAAAAATATATGTAATTGGTATTGTTTCTAATCATTATAATACCGAAAAGTTATTTTCATAAAAAATAATTATATTGTAAAGCTCCAATAACATCATCAGTCTATGTATTTATGGCAAAAAAAAAAGCATGTAAACATAAATGGTTTATACAGAAACAGCAATTTAAATCTAAATGGAATGTTTATATTTATGAGTGTTTTTTTTTTCATCAGTAAAATGGAGAAGTTAATAAGCAAATCCAATTTCTTCATTTTAGATATAAGAAAAACTGTGTCACTAGAAATTAAGCAAATTCCCCAATATGACAGGTAGAGTAAATTATTAAGCAACTCTCTGGTATTTGGTTGCAGATACTTTTGTTAAATTAGGCATTTTCCGAATGAGACACATTACTTCTAGAATATTTATTTTAAACTTATTTTTAAAAATCACTTTAACATTTATTTATTTAAAACATTTTAAGATTGAGTTATGAATTACCTTTCTTTTTATCAATTCTTTCTCACTCATTGAGAAGGCAAGAAATGTGATGATATAAATTATACATGTGAAATTTTACAAAAGTTTAATATTAAATACATTTTTAAAAGCATGAAAAAAATAAAGTGAAAAAATATTATGCTTCAATTTGTACTTAGAGTGGATCAATTCTCTTTCTGGAAATAGGTAACATTTTTTATTATAAATCTTTCAAATTGTCTTCCATCATTGTGTTAATGAGAATAATTGTCATTCACAGTTGGCCATCATAAAATATTATTGTTGCTATGTATAAAGTTTTTCTAATTCTGCTCAATTAATTTTGTATAAGTTCATGTAAATATTACCAAATTTTCCTTAAAATATCTTGCTCATCATTTCTTTCATTATAGTAGTATTCCATAACTATCATATACCACAACATTTTCATTCACCAATTGATAGGTATCCCCTCAATTTTCAGTTCTTTGTCAGCATAAAAACAGCTGCTATAAATGTGTGTATGTGTGTGTGTGTGTGTGTGTGTGTGTGTGTGTGTGTGTATCTTACGAATAGGTTTTTAGTAGGAATGAATGTCATATTTTATCAAATGCTTTTTCTGCATCTATTGAGATGATCATATGGTTTTTATTTTGTTTTTTTTTTCCATAGATATGACAAGTAAAATTTCCCATGCTCTCCTAATTAGTATATATCACCTGTGTGTATATATATATATATATATATATATATATATATATATATATATATATATATATATATATATATATGTAGTTTCTACCAAACTGCTTTTCATTTTCCTCTGCAATTTTTGTTAAATTGTAAGTTTTTGTCCAAAAAAGCCTGGATCTTTGGGTTTACCAAATACTCAGTTACTTTAATCATCAATCATTGTATATTATGTACTTAATCTTTTCTGTTAATCTATCGCTCTCTTTCTTTGCCAGAGGTGGATTATTTTCATAAACACAATTTTGTAATATAGCTTGAAATCTGTTATTATTTGGCCATTTTTCTTCACATTTTTCATGTTTTCATTGTGTCACCTGTTATTATCAACATTTTTCTCTTGAAGATGAATTTTTTTATTATTGTTTTTCTGGCTCAATTAAAGAATTTTTGCTATTTTGATTGTCATGGCACTGGATAGTTAAATTAAGTTCGTCTGAATTGTTAGTTTTATATTTATTCAGAACAATTAATATTTCTTCATCTGTTTATATTTATTTTTTGGAAGAAAGGAAGAGCCAGGATGTTGGAGTAAAGACAAGGACTCGCTGCCCTCTCCCCCAAACCTTTCCAAATCCCTTTAAAAATGACTAGAGCACCATAATTCACAAAAAGATGGAGTGGAATAGTTTTTCTGGAGAAGACAACTTAGAAGGTAAGCAAGAAGGATCTCTTGTACCATCATGGGAATCCAGAGCAGTTTATGTTCAGGCCATGTCAATATGACACTAATCCCAGCAAACCAGGAGCAGTCATTTGGGCCTGTGAATCAGTGGCAGTATTGGAGGTTTACAGAACTCTTAGCTCAGGGACAACAAAGATGACTTGGAATGTTGGCTGGAAAGTTGAAATGTGTCTAATTGGATGAGAAGGTCTTGGGAAATCAGTAAATAAGGAACAGGCCTTGGGATCCACTGAATTGCAGTACTAATTGTGGTGGTGGCAGAGTCAGTAGCTGCTTCTGGAGGTTTCAACTTAGAGAGTATAAGAGGATTGAACTGTTCATGAAGAGCATTCTTTACTAGCACTGAAGAAGGATTCTGTTGCTTTAACACACTATAACTTTCAGTTGCATTAGAGCAGGGACTGTCTTCCAGTTCCTGGACAAAAGATTGTTTGTGGTAACACAAACACACTCCTGCTTGCTTTATAATACCTTGGAAGAACTGAAAACTTAACAGTTCCCTAGAATGATCTCTCAAAACAGCTATGTAAAATTGCTGAAGCTTGGGATATTATACACTCCACCCTAGAAATAGAGTCCTATTTTTAAAAATTGATTATTAATATAAGAAATAGTCATTTCTCTTAATATCTACTGAAATACTTTATTTTTATACAAAGCTCCACTGAACTTTTCCTTTCAAATATGATTCATACTCCTTGACAAGATTGCCAAAGATTCTAAGTGACCAACAGTGAATTTTGTAGTATGTTGCAAATATTCTTTTAAAAAAACTATGTTTTTCAGGTCTGTAGTGCATTTCCTATTAACAGATAGCCAAAAGACTCAATTAGCTCTTGATAAATGCATTTACTAAGATAATATAGCTACTTCTTTGCTCAAGATTCTCCATAAACCTTGGTCACATTCTCCCAGATATAGACAATATTTATGGGCATAAACATGATATTTGGGAGGTGTGTATATATAGGGAACACCAATGGTCAGAATCATTCATAGTTCTAGTATAGGATATCTCTTTTAAACCATGGTATCCTCAGAAATCCCCTTTCTATGCATAATGTCAATACTGGTCAGTACTGGATTTGGATTCCCAAGGTTTGGTCCTTTCTGCATTTCCATTATTGGTTGCTGGGGATAAACAGCTATTTCCTTGAGAATATAGCCAGTTTTTTTTTTTCTTTTTTTTTCATTTTCAGATAGAGGCCTTGTTCCTAAAAGCTATTTTTTTTCCAAGTGATTGCCTCTTTCTAACCCTGCCTATCTGGAATATGTTTCTATACTACCTAATGGCTACACTATATTCTGCTAGTAGCTCCCTTTCAAAATGACATAGGTGTAGGTGATTAGGGAGAAGTTGAGTAATCATCCTCTCTTCTCCAATGCCCCATAAAAGGTACCTTTCATAGGTTGTTCCTAATCTGCATTCTCTTCAACACTTCCACTATTGTAGGCTTAGCTATTTGAATCACTGTGAAGCATTATGTTACTTTTGTTTGTCCTATGAGGGACTTTCTTTTAATTGTATCAGAGAATGGTGTTTTCCAGTTCATTAAAAAATTATAGAGTATTAACATCCTACTAACAAGTCATTAGAACCTCATCATTCCTATTTGCTAATCCTTGCTTTTTATAACTTAACCAAAAGATTTATTTCCTTCTATATTTAGTAAAGTAAAGCCTTTTTAAAATTCCTTTAAGTTGAACACAGGGAAGCATTATGTTATTTGCAAGGTAAGTAAAATGTAATTGATGCAAACTTAGAAGTGTTTAAAATAATAATCTTTAGTCATACAAATGAATTAATACAAATGAGTTTTATAGTAAAATGAAATCAACAAAGATAATTATCTTGTACTCAGCACAAAGCTTTGCAAAGTAGAAATTTATTAAATAATTGGTGGATTAAATTAAATGCTCAATTTTCCACAACATATTGGAAAATTGATATATTATTTTATTGTTATTATTTGTAACTTTTTTTTTCTAATTTGACCATATTAGGAGTATTTCTATTTATTAAAGAATGAGCCATTATGATTTTCTTAGCTTATAAATTTCTCCTAAAATATCCATTAATAAAATGGTAAGACTTAAATTTTTGGATACTTGACAAAGTTGATGGAGAGAAGTAAATTCCACAAAGTAGGATAAAACAAAATAAATATAAAAGGTCAAAAATAAACATTCTAAAATATTTTTAATCCTTAAATATTCCTCAGAGGTTTTAAATTTTCTCAAATAGAGAATTCTTGATTTAAATTTTGAATTAAAAAAATATAGTCATATTTATCACAACTTTTTTTTTTTTCTGTCACTCTGTTTACTTAAAAATATAAATAAAAATAGGAAGAGGATGAAACTGTATGTCAATTGGTATGTTCCATTCAGTTTACAAGGCAGGTGTTTTTCCAATCTCTGCTTATAGTTTGGAAGGAAAAAGAAAAATCTTCAATCATTTCAGTGTTGGTTACACATGGTTAAGGATACTGAATATTTAGTAGAGTATGAATATTCTTTTCCTTCAGGTAACTTTTCTATTTGCATGTCCTTCCCAGAAATTCTATTAGGGTGAAGAGCTCAAACTGGCATCCATTCCTGATTTCCAAACTGTGCTAACTTACTCTGACATAGATATACTGCTTTTAAGCTCCTTTTAAGAATTTCACTGTATTTTAAGCGTTCTGAACGCATGAATTGGCATTTTATTTCTTCCGCTTGTGTTTCAAGCATAAGTCAATGGTCAACACATAATAACTCTTAAAATCTCCCTGTTGCTTTAATTTATTAACTATTTTTAGTGGTAGAGAAATTATATTATTGATTTATTTTATTTAAAAATGCAACTCAAATAAATATATTTTATGTGATGGCATTATTTATCGTAGGGAAATAGGATGCATGTGTTGGAATAATAGGGGGGTTTGTGAACTTGTCTTTGAAAAAATTCAGGTTTAAACAATCAACTTAAGCAAAGGAATTTTAATGAAATTTACAGACTCAGTAGGTGGGCTAAGCTCTCTAAAGGAGTCAGCAGCCTAGCAAAAAATGACAGGATTGCTTATAGAATAAATGGTTTGGATTACATTACAAGATATATAATTTTTGATGTTAGAGGAGAGGTTTACTAACATCAGGAGTTCCTCATGTCTTGGTGGAACTGTATAGATGTTCTCCCAATACATAAATTCACCCAAGAACAGCAAAGTAAATAAAGTATGCAGGTGTCACACTGGGTAAAGTCTCTTCTGTGATTTGCAGTGCAATGAAATATTCTGCATCCAGTTGGTGCTATTTTTAAATTGGCTGTTCTCTGGGTTATGTTTAAACTGATTGGTAGAGTTATAATGCATATCGGCCTACTTGTAAGAGAATGATTAAAATTTTCCATGTGATTTGGGTTGGGGAGAGCTGAGGGCATCAATAAGAATGCCATCAGAAGGAAAAGTAATGGATAATTCTTGAGGTGAAGGGAAAATACAGCAAGTTTCTCTCTTTAAAATGAGTCTAATTTCTTTAATCTCTTTTTCCACTCTTATTGCCAAAGCTAGCATTTCTAATACAACACTGAATAGTAATGGTGATAGTGGACAACCTTGTTTCACCCCTGATCTTAATGGGAATGATTGCAGTCTTTCCCCATTATTGATGGTTTTAAATAAATGCTACTGATCATTTTAAGGAAAAGTGCATTTATTCCTATACTCTCAAGTGTTTTTAATAGAAATGGATGTTGGATTTTACCAAATGCTTTTTCTGCACCTATTGAGTTGATCATATCTGGTCCTGGAGATTTTTTCTTAGGGAGTTGATTAATAGCTTGCTCTATTTCTTTTTCTGAAATGGGACTATTTAAGCAATTAACTTCCTCCTCTATTAATCTGGAAAGCCTATATTTTTGGAGGGAGTCCTCCATTTCACTTATGTTATCAAATTTATTGGCATAAAGTTGGGCAAAGTAACTCATTATTTCTCTAATTTCCTCTTCATTGGTGGACAGTTCCCTGTTTTCATTTTTAAGACTAACAATTTGATTTTCCTCTCTCCTTTTTCTAATCAGATTTACCAAAGGTTTATCTATTTTTTTTCATAAAACCAACTCTTAGTTTTATTTATTAGTTCAATAGTAATTTTACTTTCAATATTATTAATTTATCTTTTTAATTTTAGAATTTCAAGTTTAGTATTTGATTTGGGGTTTTTAATTTGGTCTTTTTCTAACTTTTTAAGTTGCAAGCCCAGTTCATTGATCTTATCTTTCTCTATTTTCTTCAAGTAAGCATCCAAAGATATAAAATTTCCCGTTATTACCGCTTTAGCTGCATCTTATAAATTTTGATATAATGTCTCATCATTATCATTATCTTGATAAGATTAGAAGGGAAACAATAAACTGGGAAAACATTTTTACAATCAAAGGTTCAGATCATTTAAAAATATATATATATACATATATAAATAGATAGATAGATTATATATATATATATATATATATATATATATATATATATATAAGAAATCACACCAAACTCCAATTGATAAATGGTCAAAGGATATGAACAGACAATTCTCAGATAAAGAAATTGAAACTATTTCTAGTCATATGAAAAGATGCTCCAAATCATTATTAATCAGAGAAATGCAAATTAAGACAACTCTGAGATACCACTACACACCTGTCAGATTGGCTAGAATGACAGGGAAAGATAATGCAGAATGTTGTAGGGGATGTGGGAAAACAGGGACACTGATATATTGTTGGTGGAACTGTGAATATATCCATCCATTCTGGAGAGCAATTTGGAACTACACTCAAAAAGTTATCAAACTGTGCATACCTTTTGACCCAGCAGCGTTGCTACTGGGTTTATATCCCAAAGAGATCTTAAAGAAGGGAAAGGGACCTGTATGTGCAATAATGTTTGTGATAGCCCTCTTTGTGGTGGCCAGAAACTGGAAACTATGTGGACGTCCATCAATTGGAGATTGGCTGAATAAATTGCGGTATATGAATGTTATTGAATATTATTGTTCTGTAAGAAATGACCAACAGGATGATTTCAGAAATGCCTAGAGAGACTTACATGAACTGATGCTGAGTGAAACGAGCAGGACCAGGAGATCAACAACAATATTATATGATGATCAATTCTGATGGATGTGGCCATTTTCAACAATGAGACAAACCAAATCAGTTTCAATAGAGCAGTAATGAACTGAACCAGCTACATCCAGCAAAAGAACTCTAGGAGATGATTATGAACCTCTAAATAGAATTTCCAGTCCCTCTAATTTTGTCAGCCTGCATTTTGGATTTCCTTCAAAGGTTAATTGTACACTGTTTCAAAGTCTGATTTTTTTTGTACAGAGAAACAACTGTTTGGTCATGTATACATGTTAGGTTCTTACTAAGTGCTAATGAGATAATGTGATATTAGGTTCTTACTAAGTGCTAAGTTGGTACTTAACAATTCTCTAGTTCTGGTCTTTACTAGGAGTTTAACCCCTTTGAACTCCTGGGGAGGAGCTTGCATACTTAGGAAGAGCAAGTTCATTGGTTGAAGTATTTCTTCCCAGAAGGCCTTGTGTTATCCCACACCCATTCTGTGGGAGGATAAAAGAGATAGAGAGTCTCTCTTGTCTGGGCCAGACTTGAGGCGGCTCTCTGGAGGAAGAAGTCTCTCCTCTAGACCAGAGAGCGATCAGCAGTTTCTGGAGACAACAGCACATTATATATACATTTATTCTATTTAATTTATACCCTAGCTTATTTGACATGTATTGGTCAACCTGCCATCTGCGGGGGGAGGGAGGGGAAAAATCGGAACAAGGTGTTTGGCAATTGTCAGTGTTATAAAATTACCCATGCATATATCTGGTAAATAAAAATTATTTAAAAAATAAAATGAGTTTAATTTATAGAATAAGAGTCATTTCTTAAATGACCTCTTTTGAATGCTGTGCAGGTTCTTTTTTTGGTCTTGGACTTTAGAGAAGCCAATAATTTAAAAATTGTCTTTTTAGGCTCTATTTCTTATCAAAGGATATGAATAGATAGGTTTCAGATAATTAAAAGTTATGTATAGGCATATAAAATATTTAAATCACATTTAGCTTGAGAAATGCAAAAAAAAAAATCTATATAACCTATAGGCCTTTAGATTGGATAATATGATAGAAAAGAAAAATGACAAATGCTAAAGAGACTGGGAAAACAACAACTAATGCAGTGTTAATATAAATGGATAGTGATTCAAACATTCTGAATGTAATTTGGAATTATGCCCAAAGTACTAAAACCATCACTTGCTCTGTATCCTCAAGAGATTATTGAAAAAAAGGAAAAGGACCTAAATGTGCAAAAAAAAAAAAAAATGAGGAAATAATGGAATTCAAGAGAATGCTCATAGGGAAATGGCTAAGCAAACTGTGGCATATGGATGTAATGGAATATTATTGCATAATAATAAACAAGTACATTTCTGATACACCTAGGAAAAACTTTTAAGAATGGATGCAAAGCAAAATGAGCAAAATCAGGAAAACATACTCCACAGTATCAGTAAATGTGCTCCTTCTCTTAGTAATGATTTTTATAACCTATTCCACCCACTAAAGGAAAAGAAAAGAGAGAGCAGGAACACTAGGGGAAAAAAATAATGTAAGAGACTAGGAAGACTCTTCCCCAGTCTCTTACATTTTTTTTCCCCTAGTGTTCCTGCCCTCTCTTTTATACTGTCCCTCTCTTTTCTTTTCCTTTCTTCTTCTGCTTCTTTATAGGATTAAATAAATTTCTATACCCAATTGAATGATTGAGTTATTTCCTCTTAGAACCAAAACTGATGAGATAAAGCTTCAGACAATGCTCATCCCATTCCTTTTTTTCTCCTGGATTGTAATTTTTTTTGAACCTCTTAGTGTTCCATTATACTTTCTCTTTCTTCTTTTTTTCAGTACAGACATTCCCCACCCCTTATATAATGACCTTTGATGTATTCACATCAGAGTTTATTCATAACCATACCCTAAGTTCATGTGATGCCCCAGGGTCAAATACAGTTCTTAAGAGTTACAGATTTTTTTTTCCCCATCTAGTGATGTAAACATTTTAACCTTTAAGTATATATGTTTTCCCCCTGTTTACTTTTCTATAGTTCTTTTTGAGTCCTGTGTTTGTAGATTAGACTTTCTGTTTAATTATGTTTTTTTTCAATAGAAATGATTGAAAGTCTTTTACTTCATTGAAGCCCCATCTCCTTCCCTGAAAGACGATATTAAATCTCACTGAGTAATTAATTCTTGGTTGTAATCCCAGGTCCTTTACCTTTCAGAATATTGTATTCTAACTTCTCCTGAACTTTACTGTAGAACTGGCCAGATCTTCTATAATCCTTATGGTTGCTCTTTGATATTTGAATGATTTTTGTCCAGTAGTTTGCAGTATTTTTCCTTAAGACTATAGTTTTATAGTTTCACAACAGTTTTCCTTGAGATTTTCTTTGTGGTATATCTTTCCAGAGATGATTAGTGGATTCTTTCAATGAGTATTTCCCCCTTTATTGCTAGAATATTGGTGCAATTTTCTTTAATGACCTCTTTTGAATGCTATGCAGGTTCTTTTTTTTTGGTCTTGGACTTTAGAGAAGCCAATAATTTAAAAATTGTCTTTTTAGGCTCTATTTTCCAGATCAGCTATTTTGACAATGGGGTATAATAGTGCTTGACTGGTAAAATCCTTGAATATTGGGAGTACAACAAATTACCAGCCAAAGATAACTTGGAAGATCACCAGAAAAGGTCTGTGTTGATTGGAGGGAGGAGGCCGGGGCAGGCAGGGAGACAAAACACAGAGGCTAGCCCACCACTGAGCAAATCAGGGGTGGGTACGATCTCTACAAGTAGAGAATTTTCAGGGATGACTCTACCACAGGTTGGCTCCTCTGCTTTGGTTGAAAGGCAGTGCATTAGCAGAGAAATTGCACAAATGTTAAAGGTAGAGTACCCCAAAACCCCAGAGTTAAACATGTCCTGGCCATACCCACCCAGCACCAGAAGTGACTCAGCACAATCAGCACAATCACAGCACATCTGCATAGCCATAGTCTGCAGGCAGGGCTCTGCCCAGGACAGTCAGACTTCTGAAGCTTAGCCAAGCTGATCCTCACAGCTGGGTTCTGCCAAAGCAGTGACACTTTCACTGATCAGCTACTGGACCCAGGGCAGTCACTGATCTGCACAGTGGGGCTTTCCCCAAGGTTTTCCCAAGGTAGTACTTTCCGCACAGCAGAGGCTCTCATTGGCAGCCCTTTACCAGGAAAGCTACTGTTCTTCTATCCCTATTGCCCTAAAGGCAGACGCTAAGGGCTTTTTAAAAAAATGAATAAAAAAGCCAACTGAACTCTAACTATAAATAGCTTCTATACAGAAAGAGAGCAGATTTCCAACCCTGAGGAGGCTAATAGCAGACAGTATCCAGACAAAACCCCAAAGAGAGATGTAACCTGGTCCCCATCACATAAGGTACTCCTAGAAGAAATTATAAAAGATCTTAAAAGATAGGTAGAAGAAAAATGGGGAAAGGAAAAAGAAGCTATGCAAGAGAGTACAGAAAAGGCTTATAACTCATTAAAAGAAAGATTTGAAAAAGAAAACAAATTCATGAAATATGAAATGGAAAAGATAAAGAACTCCAAAAAAAGTAGGATTTGTGAATTGGAAAAAGAAAATAACTCATTAAAAAAGAAAATTAGTGAAATGGAAAAAATCCCATAGCACAAAACAACTCATTTAAAAACTCAATTGGACATATACAAAAAGAAGTATAAAAAAAAAACTTAATTAAGAAAATACTCAATATCTACTTGGAAAACAACAGAGTTGAAAAATAGATCAAGGAGAAATAATCTGAAGATTATTGGATTTCCTGAAAATTATGATGAAAAAAAGAGCCTAGAACTATTTTACAGGAAATCATCAAAGAGAACTGCCCAGATGTAATAGAATCATAAGGTAAAATAGGCATTGTAAGAATTCATCAAACACCTTTTGATAAAGACTCCAAAATAAAAACTCCAAGGAATATTGTGGCTAAATTTCAGAATTATCAGACTAAGGAAAAAATATTATAAGCAGCTAGAAAAAAAAGAAAACAATTCAAATATCAAGGAGCCCCAATAAGGATCACTCAGCATCTAGCAGCTTCCACAGTAAAGGATCCAAGAGCCTGAAATATGATATTCCATAGGGAAAAAGAACTTGGAATGCAACCAAGAATAGACTACCCAGAGAAAATGAGTATTTTATTCCAGGGAAGAAGATGGACATTCAATGAAACAGGTGAATTATATTATTTCTAATGAAAAAAACATAGTTAAACAAAAAAATTGACCTCCAAATATAGGACTCAAGAGAATCATAAAAGAAAAATAACTCTTAAGGACTGTATTTCTGTTACATTTGTACATTCAGAGTGTGTGTATAATTTGATTTTACTGTTATAATATTTTTAAAAAGGGAAGTAGAAATGGAAAGGGGATTGTATCAGAAAAAAGGAAAAGGGGAGATAAAAAGAGGGAAATTACATCCCACAAAGAGACAAAGGAAGCCTATTATATCTGAAGGAATTAAGGGAGACATATTTGACTTATTAGGGAATTAAGGGAGATATATTAGACATATTTGGCTTACAGAGAAACTTCTCTCACCTCATTAAAAAGTGGGAGAGGAAAAAGGAAAAGGAAAAGAGTAGGCTAAATAGAAGGGGATACAGAAAAATAAGAGAAAGATATAAGAAAGGGGAAGGGACTCAAGGGTGTGGGAAGGATTCTAAAGAGGGGGAACTGTGTGAGGCAAGTGGTGCCCATATATTTAATACTGGGGAGGGGGATATGAAGGAAAGGAAAAGAAAAGCATAATCTGGGGATAATAAGATAGCAGGAAATACAGAATTAATAATTTTAACCATAAATATGAATGGGATGAACTGTCCCATAAAATGGAGGCAGACAGCAGACTGGATCAAAAGCCGTAATCCTACAATATGCTGTTTGCAGGAAAAACATTTAAAGCAGGGTGATACATACATAGTAAAGTTAAAAGCCTAGAGCAGAATCTCTTATGCTTCAGGTGAAGTCAAAAAAAGGAGTAGCTATCCTTATTTCAGATCAAGCAAAAGCAAAAATTGAGTTAATTAAAAGAGAGAAGGAAAGAAACTATATTTTGCTAAAGGGTAACATAGACAATTAAGCAATATCAATACGAAACATATATGCATCAAGTGGTATAGCATCTAAATTCCTGAAGGCGAAGTTAAGAGAGTTGCAAGAAGAAATAGATAGCAAAACTATAATAGTGAGAGATTTCAACCTTGCACTCTCAACATTAGATAAATTAAACCACAAAACAAATAAGAAAGTTTAAGAGCCTTGTGAGATGGGAACCAATTTATATACTTTTTGAAGCTTCATCTGGAGATGTTTGCCTTTAGTGTCCTCAAGGTTTGAGTTCTGTTCTTTGCCTCTCTAAAAGATATCAATGTTCAGAGCCCCTTTTGCCATTTTGCTCATTTTTAAAGGTTCATGTCTGCTCTTAGGAGAAAGGTTAGATTATCCCAAGCTTCCTCTACAGGTTACATGTTATTCATGCTGCACTGGGGCTTGTACTGCTGACTTCCTTACCATGATGAGTGGCCAAATCTTACTTGTTATGCTTGTTATGCTAAGTTTCAGGGACTTACTATTTACCTTTTGAAGTTGTATTAGAGGTCTCACAGCTACAGTACAAAGCAGGAAACACTGCTATATTTTGAATGTGAGCCTTTTAGATGCCTCAACACAAGGTCTCTCTTTGGGTCTTCCTGCACTGCACTGTGCCTGTGCTGTCCTGCAAATTCCTCTTCTCACTGCCCAATTGAGATAGAGCTTTCAGATAGAGCTTTCCTGAAGTTTTTCCAAAATATATTCCTCTGGAAATTTGTTGCATTCCAAATATTTGTGGGTTCTCTTACTCCAAATCCATTCAGAGACTTGATCTGGGGTTGATTTGAGAGAAGCCAGAAAGAGCTCAGACAAATACCTGTCTACTCTCTGCCATCTTGGCTCCACCCCCATATAATAATTCTTTTCTTTTCTTTCTTTTTTTTTTTTTAAACACACTTATATGTTTGGGTTACAACCTTGTAGTGATATTACTTAGTCAAAGAGTATGCATAATTTGATAGCAATTTTTGAACAAAAAATGACATTTGAAGTTTAAATCGTTTTCTAATATATCAATCAGCCGAGAAGTAATTTGCATTTTTAAAACAAATTTTAAAGTTGAACTGATCATCTATATACACATATTTCCTTACTATATGTATATTTAAGTGTTTCTCAAATGCCTGAATTTGAAAAAGTAAGCAGCTAATATATGCCACTGAAAGCAAGAGTAATGGAGCTACTGCTCCATAAGTTGAAGAGAGTCTTCTTTGCCTTTTCTTTCCTTTTGTCTTTTGTTCTTTCCCTCTCAAAAGTTATGAAACAAAGAAAAGTAAATAGAAGAACAACAAACAAAAAAAATCTCTTGGGAGGTGATGCACACACTAATGTTTACAACAAATTAGTTCTCATATTAGGAAGAAATTGAACTCTGTGTTTAACAATTAAGGATTCTTTCTATGCAGACAGTGCCAGCTTTACCAAAAGGTTTCTTAGACAGTTATAATATTATTTATACTCAGATATCTACAGCAGTAGCTGAGCAGGTGCCATTAAATTAAATATAAAAATCTCACCATAAATATACAGATAGATATAGTTCCCTACATGTTACTACATTTCATATAAGAGAGAATACATGTAACTAGCAAACATGAATGGCAAAAACACACAATTGGAGAGATGTGTAGCTAAGGACTATTTATAATTTTAGGGCAGAATGTTTTCTGCAACATCTTGGTATATATCTGATGTTGTTATTTATTACCCCATTCATTCACATATGTTGGTCTGGGGATGTTGTGAAGTTGCAAGCTGCTTTCTTCACCATCTGTATATTCCCTTTCCATTTTGTAGTCATCTAAAATTCCCTTCTGGCCTGAGATCCTTTCAGTTTGTCTTTACTAAATTGCAGCTGCTATAGAGCTTTCCTTATAGAAGAAAATTTTATTAACTCCTTTAGTTCAGAGCCTCAGGGATTATTTCAGATCCATTGGGACATAGCTACTGTCTTTCTTATCAACTGATTTTCTTTTGCATAAGCAGCCACTTGTAAACTCAATCTACCATTTCATGTGGAGTGAGAAAATCTCTTTCAATTTCAGTTTCCATTTTGTCCCTGGTAACTCCCCCAAAAAATTTCAGCTAGGGAGTGTCACTTAGCAATACTAAAAGCAGATAAATAAGGGCTAAAATATTATACTATTTTCTTACTAAGCAATGAAATCACAAGATTTAAAAATAAAGATAATATTTAGGTAGGTAAACTATGTGGGTCATCAGGAAACTTGATATTTTTAAAAAAATGTTGTATATAACCTCTAGAATAAAGGATGCTTCAATCCTGAAATATTTCAAAAATCCATTATTTGTTGTTATATAAATTCTGTGCACAAATGGACAACATAAAAATCTTTTGATTTAGTATAAGATATATGAAACAAATAAGTTTGTAACCTTTAAAATATAATTCCAAATTGTTTTCTACAATGGATGGACAAATTTTACACCTCCACCAACACCAATGCATCAATTTTCCCACAAAGACTCCAACATTCATTATTTTCTTCTTGTCAACTTTGACAATCTGATGAATGAGTTGCAATTCAAGAACTGTTGAAATTTGTATTTCTCTCTAATTGTTTTAGGACATTTTATATGGTTATTGATAGCTTCCATTTTTTTCTTTGAAATGTATCATTTCTCAATTTACCTATTAGGGATTTGTTCTTAGAAATTTTAATTATTTCCATAAACATCTTGAATTGGAAACCTATATCAGAGAAGTTAGCTACAAAGATTATCCATAGTTATGTGCTTCCCTTCTAATTTTAACTTATTTTCTACAAAATCACCTTTAAAATAGAATCAATCCCTTTCATTTTATTTTTATGATATTCTCTAATACTTTGTTTAGTCAATAACTCATCACCTTTTCATATTTTGTAAGGTAACTTCTTTTTTACTTATAATGTCACTTTTCCTGTCCAAGTCAAGTTTCCATTTATCTTGATATGTAAGGTATAATGTTTGTCCATCTAATTTTTGCCTTTCCATTTTAGTAGAAACTTCCAGAGCTTGAACCATACTGAGTTCATCATTAGTTATACACATATTGTACTAGTTATTTACATCACTAAATCTATTCCTTCATAAGCAACTTCATTATGAAAGGTTTCAGGCCATCTCATCAATTGAATTGGATGCAAGAGGATCAAATTATGTATGCACATAAAAAATACTGAGCAGGGAATCACTTATTGATAACTACATTGTAGAGACAAAGTAACTTGTAGCTTAAACAGCAATTACCATTTGAATGCAATATATATATATATATATATATATATATATATATATATATATATATATATATATATATATATATATATATATATAACTAAGCCAGGTATTACAGGGAATTCCAGATACTGATGATCTAGAGGTGCCAGTGACAACCACATAGCTGAAGTGATATTGGCTAAACGATATTGCCTTGAGAGAGCAGTTAGAAGTGTGACTATTTCCAAGTAAGCAAAGAATCACATATATCACAGAGTAAAGATATACTGACAGCATATTTCACTAGCTTCTTCCATTCCATTTATATTGCTATAATGTCACATACTGGTATTGTTAAGTTTTATGGGGACTATAGTTGGACTAATTATTGTTATCGTGTGTGTGTGTGTGTGTGTGTGTGTGTGTGTGTGTGTATACCTATGTAAAATTACAAGTTCACAAAATCTAGTATTTTGCTAAAGGCCTTGGTATGCATGCTGTCTGTATAAGAGCATGGTAATAAATCATTTAATTGGAGAAAATACAATTTGAGTAAATATTACGGGTCCATGAGCCATATTTTAAAGTTCCAAAAAAGATTTCTACATAAGAATAGCAAATATTATTCTACTATGCTGTAGAAATTATTCCCCAAGATTTGGTCATTTTATTCTTCAAGGAAGAGTAATCTAAAATTTCCAAGGACAAATTGGAAATATAAAAAGAAAAGGAACTTAAATTTTTGGGAATTTATAATAAAATTTAACAATTCAAATAGTATAGAAGAGGAAAACAAAACATTCCCAAATTATAATGCTGTACTTATTTTAAAAAATGTTAACCAAAAAATGCAATAAAACAATCAAATTACAATTTCATTTATTATTATACTATTATATTTTTGAAAAATCAAAGGTTAAATTTAGATAAGATTAGGGTATGATTGTATAGGAACTCTAAATATTGAAAAAGGCCCCACAAAAGATGTTAAGATATATTGTATTTACTTCCACCAGTTGTTCCAAACCTCATTTAGTAATTGGAAGAAAGATCAAACTGTGAAGTTGCTAAAGGAGCATGGTATAAAGTGTTAATGGGTAAATGTGTCTTTTCATTTTATCTTATAAAAAAAGAGGGAAAAACAGCTTTAAAGAAAGACTTAGTGTGCAATGTATCTTGAAATTTTTACTGCCACATATATAAACATACATTTTTATTAGTTTACAAGAAAAAAAAAATCTCAAAACCATTTCAAGTTGATGAGAATATGTTTTTTTCAAGTCTACTAAAAAATTCTGGTTCGTGGTTGTAATTGTGACTCATAAATATGGATATTTTGAAAATTTCATTAGTTTCTCAATAAGTACTAAAGCTATACCAAAATCTGGCAGTCATAAAAATATTCAGCTACTCTCTGTTGAGCATTTTCTTTCATGAAGGAACCAAGAAAAAAAAAAAATAGGAAGCTTTCAAACTTTTTTTTTCTTTTATAGACAAAGAGGTTTTGTTTTGTTTTTTAATTTGACAATTGAATACTGCTTGATTTTTAGAATCATAGTAATGTAAAATTTGCACATTAGACTCTATCATTTCCAGCCTTTAAATAATGATATATGATAAGAAATTATATGCGCTTTTTGATTTTTTTTTTTTTGGTGGAGTTGTGAACTAATCCAACAATTCTTTTTTTTTTTTTTTTAATTTTTTATTATATATATATTTTTTATAATATTATCCCTTGTATTCATTTTTCCAAATTATCCCCCCTCTCTCTATTCCCTCCCCCCGATGACAGGCAATCCCATACATTTTACATGTGTTACAATATAGTCTAGATACAATACATGTGTGTGAATATCATTTTCTTGTTGCACAATAAACATTAGATTCTGAAGATACATGCAACCTGGGCAGACAGATATTAGTGCTAACAATTTACATTCACTTCCCAGTGTTTCTTCTCTGGGTGTAGCTACCTCTGTCCATCATTGATCAACTGGAAGTGAGTTGGTTTTTCTTTATGTTGAAGACTTCCATCAGAATACATCCTCATACAGTATTGTTGTTGAAGTGTACAGTGATCTTCTGGTTCTGCTCATTTCACTCAGCATCAGTTGATTTAAGTCTCTCCAGGCCTCTCTGTATTCCTCCTGCTGGTCATTTCTTACAGAGCAATAATATTCCATAACCTTCATATACCATAATTTACCCAACTATTCTCCAACTGATGGACATCCATTCATCTTCCAGTTTCTAGCTACTACAAAAAGAGCTGCCACAAACATTTTGGCACATATATGACTCTTTCCGCTCTTTAGTATTTCTTTGGGATATAATCCCAGTAGTAGCGCTGCTGGGTCAAAGGGTATGCACAGTTTGATAACTTTTTGGGCATAATTCCAGATTGCTCTCCAGAATGGCTGGATTCTTTCGCAACTCCACCAGCAATGTATTAGTGTCCCAGTTTCCCCACATCCTCTCCAACATTCATCATTATTTGTTCCTGTCACCTTAGCCAAACTGACAGGTGCGTAGTGGGATCTCAGAGTGGTCTTAATTTGATTTCTCTGATCAATAGTGATTTGGAACACGCTTTCATGTGAGTGGATATAGTTTCAATTTCTTCCTCTGAGAATTGTCTGTTCATATCCTTTGACCATTTATCAATTGGAGAATGGTTCGGTTTCTTATAAATTAGGGTCAGTTCTCTATATATTTTGGAAATGAGACCTTTGTCAGAACCTTTGTTTTGAAAAATATTTTCCCAATTTGTTACTTCCCTTCTAATCTTGTTTGTATTAGTATTATTTGTACAGAAACTTTTTAGTTTGATGTAATCAAAATCTTCTATTTTGTGATCAATAATGATCTCTAGTTCTCCTCTGGTCATAAATTCCTTCCTCCTCCACAAGTCTGAGAGGTAGATTATCCTCTGTTCCTCTAATCTATTTATTATCTCCCTCTTTATGCCTAAATCATGGACCCATTTTGATCTTATCTTGGTATATGGCCTTAAGTGTGGATCCATATCTAATTTCTGCCATACTAATTTCCAGTTTTCCCAACAGTTTTTTCCAAATAATGAATTTTTATCCCTAATGTTGGTATCTTTGGGTTTGTCAAAGATTAGGTTGCTATATATGTTCCCTTTTTTGTCCTTTGTATCTAATCTGTTCCAATGATCTACTGGTCTATTTCTTAGCCAATTCCAAATGGTTTTGGTGACTGCTGCTATATAATACAGCTTTAGATCAGGTACACTTAGACCACCTTCCTCTGAGTTTTTTTTTTTCATTAGTTCCCTTGCAATTCTCGACCTTTTATTCTTCCATATGAATTTTGTTGTTATTTTTTCTAGGTCATTGAAATAGTTTCTTGGGAGTCTGATTGGTATAGCACTAAATAAATAGATTAGTTTGGGGAGTATTGTCATCTTTATTATATTCGCTCGGCCTATCCAAGAGCACTGAATGTCTTTCCAATTATTTAAATCTGATTTTATTTTTGTGGCAAGTGTTTTGTAATTTTTCTCATATAATTCCTGACTTTTCTTTGGTAGATGGATTCCCAAATATTTTATACTCTCAACATTTGTTTGGAATGGAATTTCTCTTTGTATCTCTTGCTGTTGCATTTTGTTAGTGATATATAAAAATGCCGAGGATTTATGTGGATTTATTTTGTATCCTGCCACTTTGCTGAAATTTTGAATTATTTCTAGTAGCTTTTTAGCAGAGTCTTTGGGGTTCTCTAAGTATACCATCATGTCATCTGCAAAAAGTGATAGTTTAATTTCCTCATTTCCTACTCTAATTCCTTGAATCTCTTTCTCGGCTCTTATTGCCGAGGCTAGCGTTTCTAGTACTATATTGAATAGTAATGGTGATAGTGGGCAACCTTGTTTCACTCCTGATCTTACTGGGAAAGGTTGCAGTTTATTTCTATTGCATATTATGCTTACTGAAGGTCTTAAGTATATGCTCCTGATTATTCTAAGGAATAGTCCATTTATTCCTATACTCTCATTAGTTTTAAGTAGGAATGGATGTTGGATTTTGTCAAATGCTTTTTTCTGCATCTATTGAGATGATCATATGGTTCTTATTAATTTGATTGTTAATATGGTCAATTATATTAATAGTTTTCCTAATATTAAACCAGCCCTGCATTCCTGGAATAAATCCTACTTGATCATAGTCTATTATCCTGGAGATGATTTTCTGAAGTCTTTTTGCTAATATCTTATTTAAGATTTTAGCATCAATATTCATTAAGGAGATTGATCTATAATTTTCTTTCTCAGTTTTCGATCTACCTGGTTTAGGTATCAGTACCATGTCTGTGTCATAAAAGGAGTTTGGTAGGACTCCTTCATCCCCTAATTTTTCAAATAATTTATATAACATTGGGGCTAATTGTTCTTTAAATGTTTGGTAGAATTCACATGTGAATCCATCTGGCCCTGGGGATTTTTTCCTGGGGAGTTGATTAATAGCTTGTTCTATTTCTTTCTCTGAAATGGGACTATTTAAGCAATTTATCTCCTCTGTTAATCTAGGGAGCCTATATTTTTGGAGGAAGTCATCCATTTCACTTAAGTTATCAAATTTATTGGCATAAAGTTGGGCAAAGTAACTCCTTATTATTTCTCTAATTTCCTCTTCATTGGTGGAAAGATCCCCCTTTTCATTTGTAAGACTATCAATTTGATTTTCCTCTTTCTTTTTTTTTGATCAAATTTACCAAAGGTTTATCTATTTTATTGGCTTTTTCATAAAACCAACTCTTGGTTTTATTTATTAATTCAATAGTTTTTTTACTTTCAATTTTATTGATTTCTCCTTTTAATTTTTGTATTTCAAGTTTAATTTTTGGTTGGGGGTTTATAATTTGGTCTTTTTCTAGCCTTTTAAGTTGTAAGCCCAATTCGTTAATCTTCTCTTCCTCTATTTTCTTCAAATAAGCCTCTAAGGATATAAAATTTCCCCTTATTACTGCTTTAGCTGCATCCCAAAGATTTTGGTATTATGTCTCATCATTGTCATTATCTTGGGTAAAATTGTTAATTGTTTATATAATTTGCTCTTTCACCCAGTCATTCTTTAAGATGAGATTATTCAGTTTCCAATTACTTTTTGGTCTATTTACCCCTAACTTTTTACTGAATGTAGCTTTTATTGCATTGTGATCTGAGAAGAAGGCATTTATTATTTCTCCCTTCCTACATTTAATTTTGAGATCTTTATGTCCTAATATATGGTCTATTTTTGTATAGGATCCATGAACTGCTGAGAAGAAAGTATATTCCTTTCTATTGCCATTCAGTTTTCTCCAAAGGTCTATCATACCTAGTTTTTCTAATGTTCTATTTACTTTTTTAATTTCTTTCTTGTTTGTTTTGTGGTTTGATTTGTCTAAATCTGAGAGTGCAAGGTTGAGATCTCCCACTATTATAGTTTTACTGTCTATTTCTTCTTGCAATTCTCTTAACTTTTCCTTTAGAAAGTTAGATGCTATACCACTTGGTGCATATATGTTTAGTATTGATATGGCTTCATTATTTATGCTACCTTTCAGCAGGATATAGTTTCCTTCCTTATCTTTTTTAATGAGATCTACTTCTGGTTTTGCTTGATCTGAGATAAGGATAGCTACCCCTGCTTTTTTGGCTTTACCTGAAACATAATAGGCTCTGTTCCAACCTTTTACCTTTACTCTGTATGTATCTCCCTGCTTTAAGTGTGTTTCCTGTAGACAACATATTGTAGCGTTCTGCTTTTTGATCCAATCTGCTATCCGTCTCCGTTTGATGGGATGGTTCATCCCATTTAAATTTACAGTTAAAATTACTAATTCTGTATTTCCTGCCATCATATTATCCCCAGATATTATGCTTTTTTCCCTTGACCCCCCTGATCCCCCTCCCCAATATTTAATTTACAGACCCCCCCTTGTGATGCGCAACCCTCCCTTTTTTTTTGTAGTATTCCTGCCCCCTCCCTCCAAGTCCCTTCACTTATTCTCCTTTTCCTTTTCCATTTTCCTCTCCCCGCTTTTAATGAGGTGAGAGAAAATTCTCTGAAAAACAAACATGTTAATTATTTACTCTTTGAGCCTCTCCTGATGAGAGTAAGATTCACACAATGATTCTCCCCCTCACTAAGTTCCCTCAGATATGGTGTATTTTCTATGCCTCTTCCTGGGATGTAGTTTCCCTGTTTTTATCATTCCTTCCCCTTTTTCTGAACCGACCTCCTTCCCTTTACTACACCCCCTTTTTTTTCTTTTATATCAGTAAAATCAAATTATCCTTGAGTACTTTTTATATACTCACAACAGAGTTACAGTTCTCAAGGGTTCTGTGTACCTTTTTCTGTTTCTCTTCAGTCTTGTGGATGTAGATCAAATTTTTGGTTTAAGTCTGGTTTTTTTCTTAGAAACATATAGAATTCCTCTGTTTCATTGAATGACCATCTTCTTCCATGGAAAAAGATGCTAAACTTAGCTGGGTAGTTCATTCTTGGTTGCAGTCCTTGATCTTTTGCCTTACAGAATATCAGGTTCCAGGCCATTCTATCTTGTAATGTGGAGGCAGCCAGATCTTGGGTGACCCTTATTGTGGCACCTTGGTATTTAAATTGTTTTTTTTCTAGCTGCTTGCAGGATTTTCTCTTTTGTGTGGTAATTCTTCAGCTTAGCCACTATATTCTGTGGTGTTCTTTTTTTAGGGTCTATTTCAGAAGGAATTCAATGAATTCTTTCCACATCTACTTTCCCTTCTGTTTCTATTATCTCTGGACAGTTCTCTTTGATAATTTCCTGTAAAATAGAATCTAGGCTCTTTTTTTGGTCATAGTTTTCTGGAAGTCCAATGATCTGCAGATTATCTCTCCTAGATCTATTTTCCAGGTCTATAGATTTTCCCAGTAAGTATTTGACGTTGTTCTCCAGCTTCTCATTTTTTTTGTTTTGTTTGACTGATTTTTGGGTTCTCTGTGAATCATTCATTTCTATTTGTTCCATCCTGACTTTTAAGGAGTTATTTTCTTCTTTCACAGTTTTTAGTTCTTTTTGTAAATGCCCAATTTCATTTTTAAATGAATTATTTTGCTCTATTGAATTTTTTTCCATTTCCCTAATTTTTTTTGAGAATTATTTTCTTTTTCCAGTTCAGAAATTCTATTTTTTTGAGACTTTTTTATCTTTTCCAATTCAGAAATCCTACTTTCCTGTGTTTTTTTAACCTTTTCTAATTCATAAATGTTGTTTCCCTGCATCTCCTGTGAATTCTTTATTTTTTCCAACTCCAATTTCAGGATGTTGTTATTCTCTATCATAGCTTCCCTTTATTTTCCCCATTTTTCTTCAAACTCCCTTAATTTTTTAAGAGTCTCTTCTAGGAGAGAGTTATGTGATGGGGGGCAGGAATCGTTCCCCTTTGGGTTGTTATCTGCTGTCTCTCTGCTGTTAACTTCCTCGGAGTTGGATACCCGCTCTTTCTCTGTATAGAAGGAATCTATAGTTTTTCTGGCTTTTTTGTTCATATTTAAAAAATCTTTTGGGGTCTGTCCCTGGGGTAGGAAATTATTTATTTATTTCTTTACCAGCTTCCTCCCAGACTGGATGGATGCAGCGGCTCCTGTGCCTGAGCTAAGATAGAGCTCTGGGAGAGAGTTCCCCACCCCCTCGTTGGAAGTGCCTCCGAGGTGATTAGCGCTGCTGTGCCCCGAGGGCACTGTGTTTTAGCTGCTTCCCTGAGGTTAAGACTGACCAGTAAAGGCAGCACAAACCCCAGCCTATGCATCCCGGTGGGGCGTGGATGTCTGCAGACATGCAGGTCATGTGAAAAGCCCCTGTGCTCAAACTGCAAGTGTCTGCCAGAAACTGCGGTCCCTAGTTCAAAGGTTCTGCTTCTCTGGGACTTCCTGGAGCTGAGTTCCACTCCCTCCAGCTAAACTAGGCAGTGTGTGTTGCCTTGGGCCGTATCCACCCACTTGTCAATCTCTTAACTATTCTCAGGTAATAGCTGAGGCCACACCCCCTGGTGCGGAGATCTGCTGAGTCACCTCCAGGATCCAGGGAAAATCTAATCTGAGTTTTTAAAGTATTTTAGCTTTCTCTTCTGAACTGCTAAATAATTAGCAGAGAAGAGCTAACAGCCTGTGCCAGATTCCTTTATCTCAGTGGCTTCTCTGATCCCAGAGCCCTTCCCAGTGCGATCGGCAGAGTATGCTAGCACCCAGCCGTCTGTGCTGGCCTCTCTTCTTCTTCCCCTGGGAACTGACCTTTTCTGTTGAAAGTCCAGATTCTCTTCAGCTGGTAAGTAGTGCTTCCAGTCCTTGTGGTATCTATCAGTCCTGGGCTTATTTTGAGGCTTAATTTATCTAATTGGTTGTGAGGGAGTGAGGACGTTCACAGAATTGTGTGTTTCTTCTCCGCCATCTTGGCTCTGCCCTCCGCTTTTTGATTTATTGCCAATGAATTATAAAACAAAACAAAACACAAAAGGACATTAATGGAAAGAGTTAATCTAGTTTGTTATACACCTTGCTTGTTGTAAATAGTGTCACCAGGAGAAGTATTTGGACATGGGAGGAATATGAAATAATATTTTAAATTATTCATCAGAATTTAGGCAGAACTAATTGTTTCCTACATGCATTCTACATTCTAATCACATGGAAGTTAGAAACCAAGACCTCATACTGTTAGTTAATCTCAAGGAGATTAATTTGGGAGATATTTGAGCTCCTCCCAGAAATGATGAATAATTCTTCATTTTGGGATTTTATTAGAAAATTATAAAATTTGTTCTATTATTCAGTTAAATTTTATTAATTCCTGGAAAGATAGACTAAATACATAGAATTCATTGAAAACATTATTTTCTGACAAAATAAATTGCTATATTTTCTCCAGTATACTCTGTTTACATCACTTATGATATAGACAAGAATTTACAAGGATAAAAACACTTCAGATTTTGAAGGCAAGTAAATCATTTTGATGGCTCTGGCCCATGCAGATAATCTTACTAATTCTTAGTATGGGTATTCAAATGATATAGGAAAGTCTTTATATGAATGAGAAATAATGACGCAATGCTGGGCATTAGGCTATTGGGATTTGTATGCTTTATAATAAATAAAATTAGTTCATTTTTGGTTGTTCATTTCAATAAAACATCTATTGTGGCAATTAGATTTTCATGTGGAGAATTTGTGAAGGCTTACTGAGCTATTTAGTAGAACTATTTTTGTAGGTTTCAGGGTAAGGATTCTAGGCAAAAATAGTATGTCATTCTTCAAAGGTAATCTGAATTATTAATAATGTCTTATTAATTGTCTAAATTTCGCTTTTAGTATTTAGATGAACAGAACAAAGTATTTCCTATGATCAGATTGCTGGGCCCTCTTGTACGAGTAAAGTTTATACAACATATCCCACATGAAACTTTATATTACTTCTTAAGACTGTGCAACCTTTAATATATGTGAGCATCAATATGTCTATTGATTAATACATACTATATATATTACAGAAAAGCTAATAATAGTTCAGTCACATTGGTAGAAAGAGGTCTGCAACAAATTAATTCATGACTGGCAATTAAGTAACTGCAGATTACTTATCTCATGATTCATCTATGATTTCCAAGAGAAAGGACAATGCATAAACATCAAGCCAAGATGCAATCAAAAAGCTGTATTATACAGAATGAAGAGGGAATAAACCAGAATACTGCCTAAAGGTGGGATCAGAACCAGATAGGCAGTAGAAGTACCAAATTGGCATGGGTACTGTATTTAAAAGTAGTCCAGCAACCTCAGGAATGTGAGCAAATTGTATGAACGGCTTCCCCTTGGTGAGGATTTTGTTTTTCTCTTTTTGTTTTGTTTTTGTAGAGGAAGGCAAGAGTACAAGCAAGACATCTGTGCTTGTATATCCTGCCTTGGAAATGATAAATGATCCTAAGCATACTTTAATAGAAATAAGGTTAGATTTAGTTCAGATTTAGAATTTTGCTTTTGTCACTTCATATCTTTGTGATTTTTTTTTTTATTTAATCTTATTGGACTTCTGTTCTCATCTGAACTCAATAATTTCAAAATCTTTTTTTAATTTAATCAATAATTTTAAGAACCTCACCTCTTGGGTAGTTTTCAATAATGTATAGATATCAGAGGTGATGCAGGAAGTGAGAAGTAACTATTTAGTTCCATGTCCTTAAGTGTCCCTCACCTCACAATACATAGTGACTCCATGGCATAACTAAAGACATAACTTTCCTTTTTTAACAAGGATCTTGAAGTGAGAGAAAACTAATACCTATCATTTCATCCCCAAATATTTTAATCATTTATAAAATGCTTCCATTTAAATTGTATTGTTCTTGCCAAATTCCTTAAAACACTGTTCCAGGATTTACTATGCATTGGAAATTTTGAATTACTAATAATAAAAGAAGTTAACAACTAGGTTGAAAAAAAACCTTGGTCACATATTTCACCAAGAAAACCTTGATGTGAGACAGTTTTAACAGAAAATAATTAAATATCAATGACTTATATCAACTTAGCAAAAATAGATTTTAATTAGATAAGTGATATATAAAAATGTGTCAAATAATGCAATAATACATGAGGAAACTATAAAGATAATCAAGAAGTCATCACATTAGGGGGAGCAGATAAACAGCCAGTTTATTGTTTCATTGCTTCTAGCTCATGTTACTAATTTCAAAATAAATTTTGAGACAAACCCCTAGTTGTGACAAATATTAAGCCCACTGGCAATGGATCTCTTTTTATTACAAATCAGTTTTATCAGGCTAGTTTGGTGAAGAAAATGAATGACAGGAAAGAAAACAACATGCTGAATGATGAGCAGAAATGGAGTGATCACAAACAAGTAAGACAGAGAAACAAGACAAAAATTCTGTTGCAAGGCAAACCAAGGCACAGTGGCATCATTGCTGATGGCTAAGAAATGACAGCAAAAACAAGCTATGCTAGTCCTGGACACAGCTAAACTGAGGGGAATCAATTTATGCAAAAAAAAAATGTCATATAGTGCTTGGGGCAGAGATATAGGCTGAAATGATGACAGATCCTTTATGCAGTGACCAGAACTTCTGACTATAGGACAGGTCATAGATATCCTGCAAAGATAGCACTGTAGGTAAATATCTGTCCTTTAAATGATCTTCATTTTAAAAAATACCAAAAGAAAACAAAAAAAAAAAAAATGAAAGCAAAATATGAGAGACTATTTCAGGATACTATAAAGGATAGTTCTTTATAAATGTTTGTTATGTTATAAAATCACAGTTACTAGTGAATTTTAGGAAAATCATTTAAATTCAAAATGTGATTTGTAAGTACTGCATTATAATTGTATCGAAGTAGTTACATTAAACATATTTACATAAGTACATTTCCTTTGAAAATGTACTGCTATAAATCAGAATCTACTAAACCCAATAGCAAAGCAAAAATCATTTTGAGAGTATAAGGGAGCAAAGAGAAAGACAAAGGTAATGGATGTTTTCTGGACATAGCAAGGTTTCTGAACCACTGGATCAGCTAAATGCCTCCATAGATAAAGCACATCTGGGCTACCTTGATATCATCTATGTTGTTTGTTCTTCATTACCCATTTAGGGCTTCTGTCTGATTATTTCCTTTTAGCTTTTGTGCATAGCAGCTTCTATATTGTTCCTGGGGCAAAAAGCTCCCTGAGAAAGATGCCTCTGCTAAACCTTTGCTTAGAATTCTTTAATGTTTATAGGCAGTCTTGAAAGAAATACTTTAAATCAGATAACCTTATTTGTCTTAAGACCTCCTTGAGATATTGGAATTCTTGAGCCTACAATTTGCCTTGAGAGAAATATGATGGATAGGTATGATAGATCAGGGATAATGTATCTGAGTGTATACATCTTACTGACTGGGATATGGCAAACAGAAGATAATTCTCATTTTCTCTTTTCTGTGCCTCTTTGTTCAATATTGCTTGTATCATCTTGGTTTTTGGGAAGAGATAAAGTAATCCATTGTAAGCAGCAGGCTTGTCTATTTCTGTCAAGGTACTGGATTTCAAAGTCTCTAAATACCAACAAATATGAAAAAAGTAGTTAAGGATGATATATTCTAATTTTGTGTTTTTCTATTTGTTTTGCAGTGGCACAATATTATTCAAGAGACAGTATGACAGTGAGTACATAATTGGTCTTGACATTACAAAAACTTTAGTTCCATTTTTCCAGCTGATAATATAGGACTTTCCTGTGGGTTGTATGCCACTGGAGAAGTCACTTAAATCTTCAGTGCTCCCAGACAACTCTCAGAAATTGTAAAATACAGAGTATTTGAAGATATGATTTGCAAAAAAAGGAAGTCTTCACTGGTGTTCCCTATAGAAAAAAAATCAGAGACCTGGTGCAAAGAAAACAAATAAAAACAAAAACAAAAACAGGACAATATTGCCACATCTTTCTATTCTTTTTTTCCCCTTTTGTTCTACTCTTCTTTATGCTCATCCCCTCAGATAAACCATCTATTCTCAAAAATGGATGTTTTCTTTACATTAGAGCCCATTAAAATAATTTTATTTCTCTTTTTCAATTCAAACATAATGTTCTATCTTCAAAGTCTATGGAATATTTTTGAATAGGAATCTCTCACTTTTTTTTACATATTTCCAAGTATGCAATTGCTTGAAATATCCATTCTAAACAAAACAAACCATATTCCACTTCTGATGATTCCTTTGCCAAACTTCCTCATTAAGAATTCTAGATATTATCAGCTGCTAGTGCCTCTTTCTCATACCCAAATTACCCTTTGTGTACTTATGCACAAATTTACATAAAGATACACACATAGGTGTATGCATGTGAATATGCATAAGCATGTGAATATATGTATATACATGCAGGCAAGTATATCCATATATGTGTATATGCATTGTGCATCTACATATATAGATATGCATACATAACTACACACATACAGAAATGTGCAAGCTACATACATGCATAAATATATATATATATATATATACACAATGTGCATGTGTATATGTTTGTACATATACAGATGCCAATAAACACAAAACAAAGATCAAATACAAATATGGCCTTCAAGGATCTTAAATTATGTTGGAAGGAAAAATATGTCAACAATCACATCTATGGATATCTATAATACAGATAATACATCTATATCTATAAAAATATAGAGTGTAACAGAAATATATTAATATGTACATACACGTATATGAATTTGTAGACACATCTGCATTTTTTCCATCAATATAATACAGAGTCCTAAAAGGTTGTGATAATAAATTTTATCTTTATATCTCCAATTCCCTCATTGTCTTGTACATAGTAGGTACTTTGTAAAAGCTAGTTGATTAATTAATTATGAGAAATTTTCCCTTCTCATGATGATATAACCTCTGTTATCTTCCTCCCCCATAACTTTAAAATTAGAGATTACAAGCTCTCACATGCATTTTCCCCTTACTTTTAGCTAGAGAACATAATCAAAATCAAATGTTTCCTTAAGTAGAATAGTGAAAACAGCAGTATCATCATATCTCCTCATAAAACCTAAATGCATATTTCCACATATAAACACATCAAGGAATGAATAGGACTTGGGAGCATATAGGGAAGGATGAAATTATGTTCTCCATATTTGGCATTGTGGCAAAGCTATATTTTCCTCACAGTACTTTCACTTACCTTGTTTTCTTTTTTTTTCCGAGAATACACAACTGGCTACTACAGTTGCTTCTCCAACCACATGACTTCCTTATTTTCCATATGTCACTTCTGCCTTCAGCTTTAGAATAAGGGGACATCTTGGCATAAGGTAGTGCAATGTACTGGGAAAAAAAAATTACTCTTATTTATAACTCAGGATTAACAGGAGTTAGTTAGTTAAAGCTCTGAGTCTTGCCATCTACTCAGATTCTAGCATCAAATGGTAGATTCTTACCTTCTATTGCCAACAAAACTTGACTTCACATCTGGCCTCTACAATGTGTTTCTGGGTCCACATTCATAAAACAAGATGTTGTGAGCTCTCAGAGATATGTTTCCCTTAATAGTCAGCCAGAGGACACAATTAGCTCAAAGCAGACATTTGCTGAAGTGGTATAATAAACAAAGTAGTTACTACATAATCAACTTCATACAGAAAACCTAAGGGCATGCTTTCATACAACCCCATGAGGTCTTAGTAGAAATAGTTGTTATAACCAAGGGAAAGGCATATTTATAAGGGACATGTCTGGACAGGGCACATTTGTAGAAGGTAACACACTCTTTTATGCTACAGGGCTCTATTCATGTCTTCACAATCCTTCTATTGACTTTGTTCTTTGTGCTCTGAGAGGTGTACCTATGCTACAAATTTGGAATGTTCTGTTTATTTCTGGGTTCTGCTTGCTTAAAATCTCTGAGAACAGCGAGTATCTTTGCTTTTCTTTATATCTTTAGATATGGTTAATTCACTTCCTGGCAGATAGATATTGCACAAACGATTATTGACTGACTTCCTTCAATATCTTTTTCTGCTTAAAATCTAAGAGAAGAGGAAGGGAAATTTCAAGATGAAATGTAACTCCTAGCTTGGAACTATTAGAATCTTTTTTTCTGACATCTTACATCTCCAGTGAAAGCTATCAGGGCTGTAAAGAAATATTTCAGGCTTCTATTGCTGCCTTTGAAAGCTGATTAGTATTAAAAAATACTTTGATTGATGGAGTTAGATCCACAAGGAGAAAATAAGGGAAATAGCATTTATTAAATGATTTTTATTTGGTAGGATTTCTACTAATAATTTTTATAAATATCATCTCATCTATTTCTCACAGTAATCCTGAGAGTTAGGTGTAAGAACAGCCCTAGCAACAACAACATCTAGCATTTGATTGTGCCTGGTTATAAGTCAGGCACTCCATTAAGTGCTTTTATAAACATTATCTTATTTGATCTTCACACAATTTTATAGTTGGCAATTCGAGACAAACAGAGGCTGACTTGCATATGATTACAAATTTAGTAACTATCTGAGGTAATATTTGAATTCAAATTTTCTTGACTCTCTATCTCGAGCTCTAATCACTGCCTTCTCTAGTTTCTGAAAATTAATTTCTTTGAAATTTTCATGATTTCATTAGTATGAGTACTCTTTTCACTGGTTCAGATTTTATCCCATTCATGTTTTCTGAAGTATCTTGTATAATAATGGCTCATATTGGTATATACATTTGTTATAACAAATCAACAAAATGCACCTGTTTCATTTAATGTTTTGGATGTGAGAAGGAGGCATTAAAATTTGTTATTATAATTTACTCTGATTAGTTCAATTCATGAATTTATGTCACATGTCATTTCTATTTTGTTGATATGTTCTATCATATAATACTTCCTTTGAAGTCCCCTGGATGTTAATTTTGGGGGGAATAATTATGTTCAACAGTTCAATCTCATGATTTTAATGTCATTACAAAACTAATATAGAGCCAAAAGAGAATTTAGAGGCCATTTAACCCAATCAGCTCATTTATATGTATGAGAAATTTGTGTCAAAAGGAAGTTAATAGAGTGTTAATAGGGTATATAATGTTTCAGGATTGTGAGAACAGCACAGTATATAGGTGCTTCAAGAAAGTAATAAAAAGCAGAAAAATATAAAACAAGCTCCGCCAATGACTCTAAACTAATTTAGAAAGTGCTTTATTTGTGCTATAGACCAAATCTTGTTAGGAAATCCAATACGATTATGAAAGCAAGTTATTTTCCAATCCATAATAAGAAGAAAGACAAGTGCAAGGGAGAATATTTGACTACTAGTCCAACAAGAAGATCACTCCAGTGCAAGGAAGAGGCTATGCACCCTGAAATGGTGATCCCAGATGAGAATTCTATAATGAAAATGCTGTCACTTGGTAGCTTTGTTACTCAGTTGATATTCTGGTTAATAGATTCTAGCTGTACTGGATAGGGAAATCTATTAGACATTGTTATGGGCCAGAACTCTGAAACAAGGATCCTTACAAGGTGTTAAGTCAGTGGAATTGATAAATACAATGGTTATCTAGTTTAGCATGGTGCTTAATATTCTCTAAGTTCAGTATGATTGATTTAATCTTACAACAAATAATGTTTTCCTAATGATATAATAATTGGTTTATACTCATGTAGAGTACATAAGCTGGGAGCCTCAGCCAGATTCATTGACAGCTAGGGAAGCCAAGCAGACTGCAGGCTGAAGCAGAAGCCCTTGGACTCAGATTCATTCATCCCATCTCACACCCTGTGGTGGCAGGCCTGTCCTCATGCATTTTCTCCACTGAAACCAAGACTCCAGAAGGCCTTTAAGAAAGCTAACTGGGCTCCAGGAAAGGAAACAAGACTTTGAAAGAGATAATAAAGGTTTGGACTTTAACCCCGGCTACTCTTGTGGTGATTACTCTATTGAAAAGAAGGGTGCCCCCAAAACCTCTAGAAAACCTAACAAAGAACTTTACATTTTGTTGTCTGAATGTGGGGTTAAAAACCTACATCTTTGATCCAGAAATTAGGGTAAGTAAAAAAATAGTCAAGGAGGAAACTTTGTAAAGGACTGCACTAGTATTGCAGTTGAAATGGGACAAATAGAAAGGATTCTTTTCCAATTCAAGGAAAATGTGTAGAGAGCATTGTTAGACTTATGAAAAACTAAGGTTTGATTGTAACTTGAATACAGATCATTGAATTCTTTGAAATATTAAAATACACATCAGCTTGGTTCTCAAAGGAAAAAGAATTAAATCCAGATGAGTGGAAATTAGTAAGTGAATACTACAATGATAATAGTACTGATTCAATTTCCAAAGAAATATTTTATACATATAAGTTAATACAACTGGCTTTAGTAAATTATATACATTTTAGAATAAGGAAAAAGAAGAAAGTGCAAGAGGGGGAGAATAATGACAAACTAAGTGAAAAGGATGAAGAATTAGACAAGAAAGGAGTTAAGTACAATTCTGATGAAATTAAGGAATGTGTTGGGAGCCATTAGGGCATTCCCCATCTCATTACCTTTCCCTTTCAATTAACCCTTCATGGGTGGAGAGAGAAGGAGGAGAGGGAGGGGCAGTGACACAATCAGTACCATCTATGAAGCAGCCTATGACAAGATTACAAAAGGCACTAGTTAAAACTAAAAAAGGACAGGATATATCTGATTTAATAAATGCATATCCTGTTATTGAAGAATTTGAGGTCAAGTCAGGAGAAGATACACTCCTTTTGATCAGGAAATTATCAACAATTTAAAAAGGTTTGCCCTCTTTATGGGGCTACACACTTATTGTGTTAAGATGGTATTAAATAATTTGGTTTATGAAATTGTAACCCTTCATGACTAGAAATCTATAGCAAGGACATGTTTAGAACCTGGACAAAACCTATTGTGGCTTTCTGAATACAGCGAACTTTGCAGAATACAAACCAAAGAAATAGACAAACTGGAGTTAATGTACAAATCACCTTTGGCCAATTAGCAGGTAAAGGTCAGTATGCAGACACTTCAGTAAAGATTAATTCCCATAGCAGCAGATGAGTAAATTGCTGCTTCTGCTGCTGCTATAAAAGCATGGGGCTCCCTCCCAGGAAAGCAAGATCAAGGGAAAGCCTACAGGAAAATAGAGCAAGGTCCAAATGAATGCTTTGTTGATTTTGTGGGATATCTGCAGACATCTGTCATATGAACTATTGGTGAAAATGCAGCCACAGAAATCATGATAAGACAACTTGCTAAAGAAAATGCTAATAAGGTTTGTAGAAGAATTATACTAGGACTACACAAGGGTGCTCCTTTAGAGGAGATCATAAGATGCTGTGCCACAGTAAGCACAAATGCCTTTTATACCCAGGTTATGATGCAGAACATGGGAAGACAGGATCCTTCTTGGCAAAGGACCTCCAGAGAGATTCATCAATGCTTTCAGTGTGGTAAATAGGGCATCTGAAAGCTCAATGTAGGGATAGTAATAGAGTGAGAAAACAGGGGGAGAGAATAAAACCCAAAACCCTGTGTTCAAAATGCAATAAAGGGCTTCCACTGGGCCTCAGAATATAAATTAATACAGGGAAACGAGAGATGGGGTCCAGCTCCAAGAGCTCAAACAAAAAAACAAAACAAAAAAAAAAAACAAAAAACAGGTGGGGCATGATGGCAGCTGAGGTTACACACAAAGAGTCTTTAGAAGTTCAGGACTCTTATATGATCAATCAGCCAAAAAGCAATCAAATAGCAGAAAGGAATTAGAATTGGGGAGAATACAAGCTTTTTAACCCAACAGAAGACCAGTATGTAGTGCGAGCAGCTCCAATGTAGTGTTGAATAGAAGGGAGTATGTAGGTTAATTGCTTAGGAGAAAGGATTTGCTTGTATTTCTACAAGATGCAGAAAGAATCAGATGGGTGACAATGAGCACTTTGAGAGAGACAGAAAAAGAGAAAAAAAAAAAAACCTCGAAACAAAGGAGAAGACCTAACACATATCTGACACTGAAAGAGCATGGCTGAGATTGAGACTGTTACAGAACTTCAAAATCTTCAAGAATCATTAGATTCCATAAGATAAAAAAATTGCTGATAAGACTCTTGCAGAACTTTAAAATCTGCAGGAATCATTGGATTCTCTGAGACATGATAAGACTGATACAGAACTTCAAAACCAGCAAGAATCATTGGCTTCCCTGTACATAATAAGATTGATGCAGGACTTCAAAGCTTGCAGGAATTATTGGATTCCCTATACACATGAAGTAATGGACAATAGATTCCTTTTGGACTATTTCTAGGACTTACGAACATGTTTAATTCCTCATGTTGATTCATGATATTGCTATGTGTTTGTATAAAATGCCTCCCATGATGATGGATTTATGTATACCTGTTTCAAGTGAGATCCTTCAGAAACCCGCTAATCTGATTTGATTCCCCATTTTCCTTTGGTTTGCATCTCCCTTCCTGAGATGTCAGGGAGGGTGTTATCACCTCATTTTTTGTTTTTTGTTTTTGTTTTTGTTTTTTTCACCCCCTTTTTGAGGAGTCAGGGAAGGTGTGATACCTCCGTTTTTGGAGTTCTCACCTCCTTGAAAAGTCAGGGAGAATGTGACCACTTATGTTCTAAAACAAAAGAAAGCAAGAGATGTTATGGACCAGAACTCTGAAATAAGGATTCTTACAAGATGTTGTCAGTGGAATTGATAAAAAAAAAAAAAAAAAAAAAAGCAATGGCTCTCTTAAGCATGGTGCTTAATAGTTCTCTAGTTCAGTACATGCACTTAGTATTTAATATAGTTCTACAAGATTCACACCTATGATAATGGAATATATAACATCCAGCCAGGACTGGATGAGATTCAATTCCATCTTTGGTCAGGCTCCTGATAGCCAGCCTGGCCTCCTGCATTTCTCCACTGAAACCAAGACTCCTCTAAGGAGGAAGGACTCTAAGAAAGCTAGCTGAAGCCCCAGACAAGGAGACAAAACTTTGAAGGAGACAATTAAGGATTTGGACTTTAGCACCTGACTATTCTTCTGGTTATTACTCTGCTGAAAAAAAAAAGGTTGCCTCAGAAACTCCCAGAAAACCGAAAAAAGAACATTTTAAGACATTATAAAAATAAGTATTTCAGGGGATTTCTGAAATATTTGGAAATACTCACTACATGGTCATTAATAACTTTTTGCTTGTTGTTATTTTCTACATTGTCAAAATTTCACCCCTATCTCCTCAGTTAGTGTAGTAGTATAGTATTTTCCACCCTTTTGTAATGCTCCCTTATTAATCAGTGTATTTCTTAGGAGTCTTTGGGGTTCTCTAAGTATACCATCATGTCATCTGCAAAGAGTGATAGTTTGATTTCCTCATTTCCTACTCTAATTCCTTGAATCTCTTTCTCGGCTCTTATTGCCGAGGCTAGCGTTTCTAGTACTATATTGAATAGTAATGGTGATAGTGGGCAACCTTGTTTCACTCCTGATCTTACTAGAAAAGGTTGCAGTTTATTTCTATTGCATATTATGCTGACTGACGGTCATAAATATATGCTCCTGATTATTCTAAAGCATAGTCCATTTATTCCTATACTCTCAAGAGTTTTTAGTAGGAATGGATGTTGGATTTTTGTCAAATGCTATTTCTGCATCTATTGAGATGATCATATGGTTTTTATTAATTTGATTATTAATATGGACAATTATACTAATAGTTTTCCTAATATTAAACCAGCCCTGCATTCCTGGTATAAATGCTACTTGATCATAGTGTATTGTCCTGGGGAATGATTTTCTGAAGTCTTTTTGCTAATATCTTATTTAAGATTTTAGCATCAATATTCATTAAGGAAATTGGTCTATAATTTTCTTTCTCAGTTTTTGATTGACCTGGTTTAGGTATCATTACCATATCTGTGTCATAAAAGGAGTTTGGTAGGACTCCTTCATCCCCTATTTTTTCAAATAGTCTATATAGCATTGGGACTAATTGTTCTTTAAATGTTTGGTAGAATTCACATGTAAATCTATCTGGTTCTGGGGATTTTTTCCTGGGGAGTTGATTAATAGCTTGTTCTATTTCTTTTTCTGAAATGGGACTATTTAAGCAATTTATCTCCTCCTCTGTTAATCTAGGAAGCCTATATTTTTGGAGGAAGTCATCCATTTCACTTAAGTTATCAAATTTATTGGCATAAAGTTAGGCAAAGTAACTCCTTATTATTTCTCTAAATTCCTCTTCATTGGTGGAAAGATCTGCCTTTTCATTTGTAAGACTAACAATTTGATTTTCCTCTTTCTTTTTTCTGATCAGATTTACCAAAGGTTTATCTATTTTATTGGCTTTTTCATAAAACCAACTCTTGGTGTTATTTATTAATTCAATAGTTTTTTTTACTTTCAATATTATTGATTTCTCCTTTTAATTTTTGTATTTCAAGTTTAATTTTTGGTTGGGGGTTTTTAATTTGGTCTTTTTCTAGCTTTTTAAGTTGCAGGCCCAATTTGTTAATCTTCTCTTGCTCTATTTTCTTCAAATTAGCCTCTAAAGATATAAAATTTCCCCTTATTACTGCTTTTCAATCTCTTAACTACCCCAAGGTGAAAGCCCGGACAAGCCTAAATCGGCCACACCCACAGTGCCGAGATCTGTTGAGTCACTTTCAGATTGGGGTGGTTCTAGTATCTGGCTTTATATTTTAAAGTGGCTTGATTTCTCTTCTGAACTGCTGTTTTATAAGCAGAGAAGAGCTAACAGCCTGTGCCAGATTCTTCTATCTCAGTGTCTTCTCTGATCCCAGAGCCCTCCCCAGCGCAATCGGCACAGTGTGCCACCATCCAACCGTTTGTGCTGGCCTTTCTTCTTCCTCCCCTGGGAACTGACCTTTTCTGTTGAAACTCCAGTTTCTCTTCAGCTGGTAAGTCGTGCTTCCAGTCCTTGTGGTTTCTAACAGTCCAGTGCTATTTTTGAGGCTGATTTAACTATTTGGTATTGAGGGAAGAAGGGAGCTCACAAAATCGCGTGTATCTTCTCTGCCATCTTGGCTCCACTAGGGGGGACTTTCAAAAAGTTAAAAATAAGGCGATGAAGAGATGTTCCTAACCTATTTACACAAAAAGATGATACTCATAAGTATTGTAAATGATATCTTCATTGGAGCAGTTAAAAAGTATATACATAGAGGGTTTGGATATAAGTTGAATTTGCTGTTATGATATAAAAAATTAGGGGTGAAAACTGGCAAAAGAGAAAATGGGGGACAGAATAGAATATATTACACCAAAAAAAGACGTACAAAAGAACTATTACAATTGATAGAAAGGAGGTGATGGGTGAGCATCATTTGAACCTTACTCTTATCATATTTTTATTCAAAGAGGCAATGACTCATGAATGTATTCAGTTTGGCATAGAATTTTTTTTTACACTATAGGAAAGTAGGAGAGGAAAGGGGAAAGAAAGATAGATAACCCTAAATGTAGTCATGGAGTGCAACATAACTTAACAACAACAAAACTCAAAAGAAGGTAAAGAATAGATCACTTACAATGTGGTATTATTGCTAGTAGTAACTTCACTAGCAGTGAAGAAATAGCTTGTATCTGAACTTTACCCAAAAAATCGGTACACAAAATATAAAATAATTGCAGCAATTATGGAATGAAAATTTGACAAACAAGTTTCAAACAGCAATATCAACAACAAATACAACATTCAAGTTAATGTGCAGGCTAAATTTTAAGACAAATCTTTGGGTTTCATTTGTTGCTTTTCCAAAGTAAAAAAAAAACAAAACAAAACAAAAAAAAAAACCCTCCCCAAATTTGTTCTTTATCACAATATATGAAAATGTCACACATAACATTTTATTAGCTTGATGATTGGCATTGATAATGGTCTGTCTTTTAATCTATGAAAACCCATGCTTAAATTGTACATCTTATGATCAAATGTTTAGGATCTAATAAACTACCATATAAGAAATCTAGGGGGAAAAACAATGAAAAACAAAAACACCAAAATATTTCTGAAACTTTCTGAGGTGGTAGAAATTGTTCCAGGTTTGCATTATCTAGTATGTTTTTGGCTAACATATGATTAAACTATGTTTTCATGTTTCATTTAAGAATTTGCCCTTTGAATGTCATTAAAAGGCTAATCTGTATCCTTAAAACTAAATATTCTTCTCAATTTTAGGATCCAGAGACAATTGGGAGTAGGGAGGATGAATTTCTTTTTGAAATTGACTTATTTGTTCCCTAGTAGAATTTCTCTTGAAAACATTAGAATTTTGCTCCTTTGCTACTCTGCAGAATTTACTCTGAGGATGAAAATTGCGTTTGATTTTACCAATAATAATATTCTTATGTCATTTGTATGCGTTTCAGAGAGCTCTTTAGTAGTCAAGGGCATGCTTCTCCCTGGGAAACCAAATTTTTTCCACATATATAGGTTTCAACTATGTTCTAGTCAGTATGTCTGACTAAATTTTAGTTAGTGCTCAGGCTATATTTTAATGTATACAGTTCAGCCCTATGTCAATTTTTCTTTGTTTTTCAGGTAATAAAAATTGCATAGGGAGAAAAAAATGAAATTGTGAAAAGGCAGTGTGATTCCACTGGTTCTGCTAGAGGAAACAGAAATCACAGTCTCCTTATGGCTATGGGAAATCCTGAGATCTATAAATATTCCCTTAAACTCAGATATAATGTCACTTAATTTATCTAAGGTAATACATACCCACCCACACAGAATTAAGACAGTTACAAAACCTAATCATTAAGGCATTGTATCCAATATATACAGATACTTGGTACTTATAGATATTTTGCTAGTGATATCATATTCTTTTTTTTCTTTTGATAACTTTTTATTGAAAGTACATATGTAATTTTTTTTACAACATTATGGCTTACACTCACTTCTGTTCCAACTTTTCCTTTCCCTCCTTCCACCTCCCTCCCCTAGATGGCAGGCAGTCTTATACATGTTAAATATGTTATAATATATCCTAGATACAAAATATGTGTACAGAACCGAACAGTTCTCTTGTTGCACAGGAAGAATTGGATGCAGAAGGTAAAAATAACCTGGGAAGGAGAATAAAAATGCAAACAGTTCACACTCATTTCCCAGTGTTCTTTCTCTGGGTGTAACTGATTCTCTTCATCATTGATCAATTGGAACTGAATTAGATCTTCTCTTTGTTGAAGATCTTCCATCAGAATACGTCTTCATACAGTATTGTTGTTAAAGTGTATAGTGGTCTCCTGATTTTGCTCATTTCACTCAGCATCAGTTCATGTAAGTCTCTCCAAACTTCTCTGTATTCATCCTGTTGGTCATTTCTTACAGAACAAAATATTCCATAGCATTCATATACTACAATTTACCCAACCATTCTCCAATTAATGGGCATCCACTCTCTTTCCAGTTTCTGACCACTACAAAAAGGGCTGCCACAAACATTTTGGCACATAAATGTCTCTTTCCCTTCTTTAGTATTTCTTTGGGATATAAGCACAGAAGTAGCACTGCTGGGTCAAAGGGTATGCACAGTTTGATAACTTTTTGGGCATAATTCCAGATTGCTCTCCAGAATAGTTGGATTCTTTCACAACTCCACCAACAATGCATCAGTGTCCCAGTTTTCCTGGATCCCCTCCAACATTTATCATTATTTTTTCTGTCATCTTAGCCAATCTGACAGGTGTGTAGTGGTATCTCAGAGTTGTCTTAATTTACATTTCTCTGATCAGTAGTGATTTGGAACACTTTTTCATATGAGTAGAAATAGTTTCAATTTCATCATCTGAAAATTGTTCATATCCTTTGACCATTTATCAATTGGAGAATGGCTTGATTTCTTATAAATTAGAGTCAATTATATACATATATAATATGCATATATAATATATAATATATAATTTTGGAAATGAGGCCTTTATCAGAACCTTTAACTGTAAAACTGTTTTCCAGTTTATTACTTCCCTCCTAATGTGATATCATATTCTTGTTAAAAATAATTGAATATATAGATACATGAGATGGTAATAAACCAACCAATCTTCAAATATTATTTAACATTTGCTATATGCATGGCATTATATTAGATATTACAAGAGAAGAAAACAGAAAGAAACATTCGACGTATCTTTTCAGAAGAAGTTCATAATTTCTTTATGGAGACACAATTGTAAGATATTTAAGGTCATGAAAATAACATTTTTTAACTTTCCATATATATCTAAGGAAATAAAAAATATATTGGAAATATGGAATGTTGAAAATGTTTTGCTGACAGAGCAATGACTCCTTATGCAATGACAGAATAATGAATGGAGATTTAGCTATTTTTAAATGCTCTATCTTATCTCTGTGTGAAAATCAAAATGTACATAAATAGTGGTAATATACCACAGGACAAGTGTCAATACTAGTGGATGCTGAATATTAAAGTAAGATTGCATAGATAAAGTTTTGGACTTGGAAATACCTCATGGTAGGCTTTGGGTAACTAGAGTGTTCTTCTTGGTTGGAAATTCCTATTAATCATCATGATGGACACTTGCATGGCTAATTGGTAATTACTCTTCTTTTTAATTTTTTTTAAGATACTTTGTGTTTAGTATAATTATACTCACCTCATTTAAGAAGGAAGTTGGGGATAATTTTGAATTTAAACAACAAACCTGCCATACTTTTGAGAGATGAGAGCTCAATATTTAATGAGCTCAGTCCTTCAATGTTCAAATAACTATATTTATAAGGAAGATTTACCCTTATTCTATATATCGATATGAAATATTGCATATCACTATATCAATTCCATATATCAATATGAAACATTGCATTTGAAAATTATACGTAGCAGATTTTTTCTTTTGTTTCAGTGCTTAATTCTCATCATCCTCAGAATGAAACTGCACTTAGCTTATTCTACCCCTTCATACACACATGCAGCTGTGCACACACACACATACACATACACCCACACACACACACACAACTTTATTTACATTCTACATTCTATCCTTCCTAAAATAGTTATGTTATAAATTTAAAAAATAATTTCTCCTTATCTTTCTCCCATCACTTCTATCTTTTTTATCCTTAGTAAGGGTAAAATTTATATACTTTTTAGATTTATACCTTTAGTATTTACTTAGTGCCTGGTATAGTGTAGTGTTGGAATACACAGAAGAGCTTCTGAAATACACGGGAGCCACCTGACAGTGGCTGCTGGAGATGCAATCCAGAATGGATCTCCTCTTGTTAGAGGATGATACAAGGAGACTGAGAGGTAGTTGATGTTCTCTGACTTCTCTGAGAGGCCATTGCATTGTCTGACCTCTCTTCTCTCTGCTTCCAATTTATCTCATTCCTAGTCCACAACACCTGTGTCAGCAAAGGCTGCCCTGCAACTCCTTCAGATGTTATGATAGACAGCTGTGTAAGTTCTTGGAGAATTGACCTGTCCCTTAACATTGTAGTAAATTATCTTGATTAACCAAACTTCTTTTTCAAGTGTTTGATAATTTGGTTACATATTGTAACATATATGTAACAACTTTGTTGGCAACAAGTGTTTCAACCATTCTAGAGAACAATATGGAATTAGGAGCCAAAACTTTGCATACCATTTGCTCCCATAATACTTTTTATCAGATATGCACTCCAAACAAATCAAAGAAAATGTTAAAGGACATATATTTATAAACAAATATGTAGCAGCTCTTTTTTCTTGTATATATATATATATGTTACAATATGTAACCAAATTACAAAATGTAACCAAACAATGTAAGAGGTCAACAGAAAAAGTCTATTTCTTTGGATTGAAGCTCAATCCAACTATTACCAGGCCATCAGATGGCTTGGGAAGCAGTTTCATTAGTGGGCATCAGTATCAAAAACTTATCAGTCCACAAATGGTAAGGAGATTGTACAGGAGACCCAAAGGAGATAACAAGGGAACATTTATTAGCACTGCCTATACACACTATTGCCTATTGCACTGCCTATACACAGTTATAGATGGAAGGAAATCCCTAGTCAAAGAGAAATAATAGTGTACTAGTTTCTGGGGCTATTGGAGGCAGGGGGCTCTAGTCATAGTTCCAGGACAAAGAAGAAAGCTGGGAATCATTCATAAGAAAGCAAGTGCCCTGACTCAAATTCATGGCAGAAAGGAAGATTAACATTTGAATGACCACAGAAGATAGGGGCCCAAGTAATATTTTCAATGTCATAAAGAGCAATAATATTTCTGGCCACAGGAGAGTAAAGAAAATGGCATTGGAGCCATAATTTCAGTTTCAGGGTGGGAAAAATTGCTTTTGTTCACTCAACGACCTCAGCATAGGCCAGGGAAACAATTATTATTAAATCTTATTAAATGTTACCATTATTATTTTATTAATTAAATTATTATTAAATCATTATTAAATCATGCCATTTTGCATAAACTGAAAAACTAAAGACCCCCAAAATTAGCTCTGAAAACAGCAGCACTAAAAACCTGAAGAATAGAGAAATGTGTTTTTACACCAAGGTATAGAGGCCAAATTAAAAAGCAAGAAATTGGTTGGAAAAAATAACCACACAATAGCCAAAAGGAACATGACAATAAAAAATTAATGTGATGGCAAGAAAGATCAAAACTGAAACTCAGAAGACGACAATGAAGTCAAAACAGCTACATGCAATGTGTTAAAAGTGGGGAAGTGAACTAGATACAGGCATAGAATTGCTGGAAGAGATAAAGATATAAAGATAGAAGAATAAGTCATTCCTCAACTGATAAAAGGTGAAAGGATATGAACAAGCAATTTTCAGAAGAAGAAATCAAGTCTATCTACAAACATATGAGTAAAAATGGTCTAAATCACATTATTAAGGAAATGTTAATTAAAGCTAGTCTACAGTACTGCCTATCACCTATAAATTTGACTAATATGACAGAAAGGAAAATGGCAAAAGTTGGAGGGGATGTAGAAAAATTGGGAAAGGAAAACTTTGTTGGCAACAAGTGTTTCAACCATTCTAGAGAACAATATGGAATTAGGAGCCAAAACTTTGCATACCATTTGCTCCCATAATACTTTTTATCAGATATGCACTCCAAACAAATCAAAGAAAATGTTAAAGGACATATATTTATAAACAAATATGTAGCAGCTCTTTTTTCTTGTAATGGCAAAGAATTAGAAATTAAGGAGATGTCCATTAATTGGGGAATGCTTGAATAATTTGTGGTATATGATAGTAATAGTATATGATTAGAATGCTTTGAGAAAAACTTAGAAAGACTTAAATGAATTGATGCAAACTAGAGTAAGCACAATTAAAAGAACATATGACCAGTAACAGTAATATTGTATGACGATGAAATCTGAATGACTTAGCTATTCTTAATATTTCAATGATTCAAAAAATTCTGAAGGATATATGATGAAAAATATTATCTGTCTTTAAAGAAAGAACTGAGTTTGAATATTGATCATCAGGCTTTCAAAACTTTATTTTCCTTGGTGTAGGTGTGTGTTGTTGTGCCACAGTTCTCTTTTAATGTCCTGACCCACTTTCCCTGATTGTCCCATTTAGTTGCTTTGCCTCAGGTTATAACCATGCCCTCTTAATGTTAGGATAAAGGTTTTATATCTTAGACATTAGGCTATAGTCATTTCCTCTTAATGTTTGATGGGATAAAAGTCTGTATCCATTTTAGACATCATTAGAATATCAGGATCATCCCCAGCACCTCCCTCCATTAAGCCTGCCTCCATTATGTCTTTCTCATTTTAGGTTCCTCCCCCCATTAGGTCATAACCATCCATTTTATCCATATTATTCGTGTTATCCTATAAAAGAATCTTGTATCTGGCATTCACTGTTGGATGCACTGTTGTACAATAGTCTCCTTTAGCCCTGTGATCAATCATTGATCCATTTGGTCCCAGTAAATATTTCCCATTTAATAAATCATTAAATTGTTCTCAAATCTCTATTTTGCTCAGTTTCTCCAGCATTACACTGTGTGTGTGTGTGTGTGTGTGTGTGTGTGTGTGTGTGTGTGTGTGTGTGTTGTGTGTGTGTGTGTGTGTGTGTGTATGTGTGTGTGTGTGTTTGTGTGTGTGTGTGTTTCATTTTGTATTATGGCTAATCTTGAAATATGCTTTATATGTTTATCAATGTATAATCTATATCAAAGTGCATACCTTCTCATTGAGGATGGAACAAGGTGGGAAATTAAAAAAAAATTAGAATTTAAAAAATGAATGTTGAAATTTATTTTTACTTGTGATTAAAAAAAAAGTTTTAAATACAAAAATACTATTTCTTATTGGAGAAATTCATTATGTTCAATATAATTTTATTTTTGAGCATCATATTTTATTCAGGCTAATTTTTTGATATAATTAATTGTAGAGCATTGAACATTTTTCCTTCAAAATGTTTAATCCAATCATTTAAAACATATATAACAAATAAAATGATGTCTAACTTTTCTGTCCCTAACTTTTATAAATGCCATTATCTCCTTACATAGCAAGATACTATAGTTTCTTATTTTTTATTGTTGTATAGCTGATTCCTCTTGTTTATTACAAATCATGCAAATAAAAACAGTTTTTACTATTTCCTTTCCATCTTCTGAAGAATGGAGTCAATTATTCACCATTTGTTCTATTTTTAGGGGATTATATAAGAGCGAAAGAGAAAAAAAAATGGAAGTCAAAATCTTACAGGAATGAATATTAAAAACTATCTTTACACGTAGATAGAAAAAAATTAAATACTATTGTGGAAAATAAACAAATACAAGACTACTTTATCTGTACTCTTTAATTTTGTTAAGGTATATGCATTTCTAGTTTACCTATCTAGTCACAAGTTACAGTTTATAAAGATCTAGAATATTTAGTCAATTGAATTTACTTCTATTTAACATCTTTTTTTATTTCTTACCCATACAATGTATTTGTATATCTAGACATTTGAGGCATTTAACTCCTGAAACTCTTCCTTTCTGTACTTTTCCCTCTTATTTACTTTTCCTTGTATTTGCCTGTGTATATGAATATGTATTTTTTTTCACTTTTTTATTTAAAAAATTTAGTTTAAAATTCTTCTAAGTTTCACAAATTTATGTATGAACTTATTTATCTCTATATTTATTTGCTTTTCATTCATTTATTTCCTTATTAGTTCTTTTTAAATTTGTTGAATCCATTTCTAAGAATTTATACCATTATTCATTGTTCCTCAGAAATCTAAATCCTTTCCCAAGCCTTTCTCATTTTCTTATCAGGCTTTTATTTCCAAAATCAATCTTTCCTTTGAGGAGATTATTTTCAATGAGCCAGAGTTCTGAAAACTCAGGGTGAATTGAGGAGAACTGGAAGGAGAGTAAGAAGGTAAAATCAAAATCTCCATTTTATTACAATAATGAAATTGGGACTAAGATAACGGCAGTGATACTCACTTAACAAACAAGAGAAAGTGGTGCAGGTTTGTTTCTCTAATAACTTAGATCCCTACAATAAGCAAATCATACCTTTAACTCATAGTTGCCTTACAAAATCTATTCCTACTTTTTTTGCTTTTCTTCTTCTTTCATATTCATTATTGCTGTGCTGAGAAGACAAGGTGGTTCAAGTTAAAAAAAAGCTTATTTCATTGGTCTCTCTAGGGAACAAGTCTCTATCACAGCTTTATTTTGTTCATTCTTACCAATTTGAAACCTAAGAGATCTCAGGTTTCTTCCATTCCAGTAGGAAGTGGAAAGTGAGCCAATAAAAAGCATTTCAATAGAAGTATCTTAGTGAACAAATCATGCTTTCAATTTGGAGAATAGGAAATGTCATATAAGGAAGACAAAAATAAATTAAGTAAGTCATAAGAAAAGTTCATATTATTGTTTAGTCACAAAATCTATTAAATATAAGCAAGCCTTAATAGATAGGTTTTCCTCATGAACTGAATATGACAAAAACTTTCTTACCAGATTAATTTAGACTTCTTTCTTGCCTAACAGTTCTGAAAGGCCTCAGTTCTTTTATACTACTAGTTCTTTGATGTTTAAAAAGTTCTTCAATTACTCTGAAAGCACAGATAATTTTTCCCCTAATTCCACCCTCCCATTCATACATGCTAATGAATGTACACAGGCTCATTTTGAATGTCATTGTCAACCGGATGTTCACATAAGATATGCAAAACTGTGGGATGAAAAGTAAGATAACTTCATCCAAAAGAGAATTGTAAACTTACCCTACTTTTGTAAGAAAGAGGCCTTTTTAAGTACAGATACTGTGAATTGTAAATGTAGCAAGCTTATTTAAGAGGGGAAAAAAATGAGAACCAGTTAAACCATATTTGACCATGCCAAAAGTTTCTTTTAAATTCTGGATTATTCTGAATAGTTGCTCAGCAGATAAATGAATTAATTTTGGTCAAAACACATTTACAATTATCAAAACACTAGTATTCATTGCCACTCTCGTCAAAACTATTTTGTTTCAGAAATAAAAAAAAAAAAAAATTCCTTCCAAATATGAAGTCAGAGCTATTAAAAAATCCTCAGAGATTTTTATTAGTTCCCCAAGAAATGATCACTGATTTTTTAGTTCATGTGGACTTCATTTTTTTTTTATTGCTTCATTGCTTAACTGCAATTTCATCATCACATATTTTATACAAAGGATTCTGCTTCTAAAGAGAATGCAACAGATTACTCTTCTGCAAAAAAAGAATGATAATAACATATACTAGATTAATAATAGTGTTCTTGGGTGAGTAAGAATTGGATAAGGGATCTCTGCCATTTGGACTGTTTCACTTGGGGAATTAATTACCTATTTTAAAAATTAAGTATTATATAAAGATTACATGAAAGATGCTATAACTTCTTGGCTAATTGAGAAGCAATACAATCCAATTAGTAGACATTTATAAAATACTAAAATATAAAGTTGGTGATTATATAAAATAAAGTCCTCTCCCCTTTAAATTAATCAATCAAATAGAAAAAACAAAAAACAAAAACAAAACTTGAGTAGTTATTTTAATGTATAAAATTACCTTTTTTTTTTTTTTTTTTTTTTTTACAAGTTCTTTGAAGTTAGTAGATTGGCACAAAAGTCCAGTGATGGTCACTCTTTGTCAGATGTTCAGCATTATCAACTTTTTTCCTTTTCATTATCTTTAAAATGAAAGGGTTAGATTATATGACTGAAATGTCTTTTCCAATTGCAGATCTGTGATCTGAAGAACATTTATCAATTACTTATATTTTGAAATTTGCTTTGTTCTTAATTTTTGAAAATTAAACATAACTTTTAATTCTCTTAGTAGCTATGACCTTCAAATGCAATAAAGTACAAATATTTTAGCAAACTAGAAAGTCATATATAAGTGTGAGTTGGAACTTATGTTACTTTATGCATCCCTATTATTTGAAAACATGGTTAATTTTTCGTTGCATGTTCAAGGGGAAATATTTTTTTTTTTATTTTTATTCTAATAATGGTGTTCTTTCCACCAGTTTTGCCATGGGTGTAGATGTGATTTGACTACCAATGCTAGTGTAATATTGCAGAATAATGAATTATATGATGATTGAAAATTTCAGAACATGATAAAGAAGTCAAAAGGAGTGCTGCTTGACAGAGAAATGAGGAAATATACATGTATTTCATAGGATAAGAATACATAAATTAATTATTGAGGAGAATAAATTGTAAGAGGACTGAAAATGTAAGGAAGAAACAAGTTTTGAAGAGCTTTAAAGCAAATCTGTAATAAAAACTACAGCCAACGTGTAAAAATAGGCATATGAAAAATATTGAGGTTGCTTTAGCATGAAGGTTATGGATTAATCAGTCATAGTTGATGTTGAGGCAGATGTGAGCTACTGAGAAGAAGGCAGTTAGGGTGTCTGGATTTTAAACTAAATACCCATAGATTCATTAAACTATCAAATTGGGTATTGGTAGGGGATTTTAATATATTCACATGATGGTCAATTAAAGGAACAGGTAATTTGCAATTTTGGCTGACTTGGGCAGGGTCATAATAGAATTATTTCCAAATTTGAAGGGCTGTCTTATGGAAACAGGATTAAACTTCTTAAAGTTTATCTAGTATTTATTGTGAGGAAAGGCTAGGGAAGTAGGAACATGAGTTTAAAAGGGCTTCCTCTAAATAAAAGGTGTAGAAAATTAAATAAGTTATTGGGAATAATTTGGATTTTCTATAAATGTATTCTCCTGGCCTATATATTGGTCCATATTCTACTTTTTGGATGAATAGAGCCAGATGAAGATAAATTAAAGTAGGATAATAGGTTTAAGGAGCATTAGAGAATAGAACTTGAAGAGGTCAACTCAAGAATGGAAAAAAGAAGAGGCAGTTTACAAAACAAAGAAATTTAGGTCAAAAATGTAGGTGTGGATATTAGTTATTTGTTATTCAGTTGTTGAAAACTCTTAATGAGTCCATTAATGATTTTCCCTCATTTAGGATTTTATTGGCAAAGATATTAGCATGGTTTGACATTTTCTTTTCTAGATCATTTTATGGATTATGAAAATGAGATAAGCAGGGTTAAGTGACTTTCCCAGAGTCATACCGCTAGGTAAGTGTAAGAACTCAGGACTTGTTGACACCCAGGCCTGTGCTCTATCTATTACACAATTTCATTTCCAAGATCAATTACAGAGTAAAGCAAATGATACAGTGGATTGGGGGATAAGTCAAATTTGTGAAATAGAAAGTTAGTTAATAAATTAAGGAAAATAAACTGAGCTTATCAAGTTTATAGAAGTAATTTCTAGGCTACAAATATTTTCCATGCTATTATATATAAAAATTAAAGAGTGAATATCTCAAGTATAATGGATAATGCAGAAAATTGTTTAACTGACTTCACTTGCATATTATATGTAACTTTTACATTTCTGTTTTAGCCAGGGGCAGCTATAGCTCCTTCCCAGTGGAGAGGATAAGGGTGTTTGAAGAGTTGCTTTGCAAAATTTCCTATTGTCAGACAATAAAATGTTTCTTGAAGGAAAAAGGTATCTAAGAAGGTGGTGTTTGATAATAGGGTAATAGTTATGAAAATAAAAAAGGAAACATGTCTACAAACAAACAAAAAATGCCCTGCAAATAGGAAACAAACAAAAAATCATAACTTCAAGGATCTCAATTCAGAATGAAATATAATTAGAATAATTTTTCCTAGCAAGATAATGAGTGGATCAAATCTCTTTTGACCAAATTATCTTTATATGTAAAAGGTGACTGACTAGGTTTCGTTGTCAAATATAATCTATATAGAGAAAAAACACTAACTTGTTCTCAATTACACCCTATGCTAGTTTGCATTAATTGCTCAAGCAGTCAATTCATTAAAAATCCTGATCTTTCCTCACATTTTAGTTTACTTGTATAACTAAATGTCATTCTGTTTCTTTGTGACATCTTGTTCTGCTAAAATTATGGCATTTCAGAGATTTGATGTAGAACAGAAAATTGTTGCATATTTTCTGCCTTTTTAGCAGTATCTGTCTTCAAAATTCCAGTCAAAACAATTCTTGATAGAATATAGTGATCTTTGACACCAGTGTAATATTCATTGTTACCATGAAATGTATTTCTATTGACAAGTTACCAGCCAATTAGATTTGGGCCTCTGACCCACTTAATGACCTTGAGATCAAGGAAAGAAATGCATAGGAATAGTTTTCCCTTCATCAGAGTCTGCATTTCTATGTGAATAGGAAAATTTACAGCAGAATAATCACTAATGTTTTAGCTTTAGATCAACTTTTAATAATTTTCTCTTTATAAAGAAGTCTATATACAAAAGGATTTCCTATACATTTAACCACATTCCCCAATTTCTCCCACCCCAATACAGATTTATTAAAAAGCTATTAAAATAATCACATATCTCCAACTGGCTAAAGTAGCAGCTAATACATAAAACACTTTGTCTTCAATATATAAGAGAATTAAATTCCTGTGTAGTTTCCTATGATGAACATATAGATCTCAAATTTTGGGTGAATTGCATGTCATTTTTCACCTTTATTTTTTATTTTTATGAAGAATTGATAATGAACAATACCATTTATAAATACATTAATTTTAGAGTAATGCATGCTTTTGTTTTCTTCCTTAATAAAATAATTGAACATGGCAATATTTAGCAGATATTGTTGCTAATGATTTCCTGAAGAACTTTATATTCTTGTTTATTTTTTTTTAATCCCAAAACTCATTTAATGGAAATCATATAAATTGTTATACATTAAGTTCCATCCCTGAAATAACCAGGAAACATACTATACAACTTTAAATCATTCTCCTGAGAAGCTCCTTCCTCTTTAAACGGTCCAGGAATTTCCCCCTCCTTCTGTGAACATTACTCTAAAGCTTTGACTTAAGTAGACTCATTGCTGAGAGGAAGAATGTAAGAATATAAAGTATGATGAATAAGAATCACTTTTAAAAAGAATCACCACAATTTTCCATAATAATATCAGTACCCTAGAGAAATTCTCAATCTGAAATTTGCAGCAGTGAATACTTTTGCCTTCTGGGTTTTTTGCTTTCTGGGTTTAACTATGAACAGGAAAAAATACATTTTTATGGAGAAGATTCGGCTATACCACCAACCCAAAAAAAAAGGAGAAGGAGAAGAGGGAAAAGGGGAAATATAAAGAAATAATAGCATGTGAGAAGTATATTAGCAACTATGTCCTTCAGAAGTAATAAATGTGGTTGATAGTTTTAGAATGAAAATCTGAATGCAAGAAATGAATAGTTGACTAAGAAAATGTCAGTGAAGAAAGATACAGATTCCACATAACAAGATAATATACTTTTAACCATGGCTAGCTTGTAGCTAAGAAGAATGGGAAGAATATGTTAGCTAAATTAACGTAGAAAAAAGATAGAGAAAATAAACTGGAAATAGATATAAAAATAATAATACTATTTGGTAACTTAGAGGTTTTCTGATCTTTGTAATTGGTAATAAATAAAATGAAATTGAGATTTTAAAGGAAGAGGTAAAAAAATACCAGAAATATGGAAACAAAGTACAACAAAATTGATGACTAGGATATGGAAACAGAAGGACTACACCTTTTTCAAATGAAACAGTTGCCATTGAATAGATTTCAGGGGGGGAAAATTATATCAAGTAGAAATATCTTTTTGGAAATCCATGCACTTTACAGGCAATTATGTTGACTATTGTGGTAAAATTAAAATATATATATATTAAAACCACAGGTAATTTTTGGAATAAATGTTGTATACTGATAACCAAATGGTTACATCACAATTTTAATATTTAATATTTTTATATTCTTTGTTAGAATTCTTACAAGGTACTAAGTAAGTGGAATTGATAGAGACAATGGTTGTTTAGCAGGGTGCTTAACAGTTCTCTAGATGTACTTAGTACTTATTAGAGTCCACACATTTAAGAGAGTATATATAAGCTAGGAGCCTCAATCAGAATGCACTTGGAGAGATTCAGAGCCAAGATTCAGTCCAGAAGATTCACAAGTCGAGCAGATTCACAAGTCAGAGGACAGAAACCCACAAGCCCACTCTCTTGGAGGCAGAGTCAGATTCATTCCAACTTCCATCTTTTTGCTGGCTGAAGACATTCAGAGGCAGATGCTGGCAGAGACAAAGGACTAGCGGCAAGAGCTCTCAGAACCAAGGAGAGGGATAGGCCTCTAAGAAAGCAAACTGGGCCCCAGGAAAAAATTTCAAGACTTTGAAGGAGAAAATAAAAGATTTGGACTTTAATCCCTGTCTGCATTGAACTGAAACTAAGGCTGCCTGCAGAAGCCCTCCAAGAAACATGCTCCCAGAGAACATTATATTTTAGATATTTAGAAGAACATTACAATTCTTCACTTATATATAAAATTACTTTTTACATTTATTTTTAAAACTTTGAGTTCCAAATTCCCTTATTTCCTTTCCATTTCACCTGCATTAAAAAGGCACAGGTCAAGTTATGCAAAATATTTCCAAAAAGTAATGTTATAGTTAATAATTAAAAACTGAGAAATTGTCAATCAATTGGTAAAGGACTGAACAAATTGTGACATATGATTGGAATGGAAAATGATAATAATGTTATAAATAACAAGCAGAATGATTTCAGAAAAAAAAAAAAAAAAACTAGAAATTCTTACATAAATTGATGCAAAGTGAAATGAAAGAGCCAGGACAACATTGATTGTAATAAGAACAATAGCATATGATGAACTGTGAATGACTTAGCTATTTTCAGCAACACTATCTCAACTATCCAACACAATTTCAAAGAACTCATGATGAACCATGGTGAGAATTGTTTAAACATCATCTGAAGAATATTATTTTTCCATGTCTTTTGTATGTTTCTTTGCATTCTTAGTATTTAGCATAATACCATGCTAAGAAACAAAGAAAATATATTTTCTATCTAATAGAAAACAAAAAAAAAAAAAACTATTCTGGTTACTTTGATAACAGGTTTTGAAAAAAACTTCATCCATGTGTTCTACAGTTGCTTTTCTTGCAACTTAGTTTCTTAATTAGTAGAGGAAATAATGAGGGAGACGAATGATTCTATTGTATATACTAAAAATTGAAAAAGTATTATTCAAAAAGGTAAGAGAAAATTTAGATATGCTTTCTTGGCTTTAGAATCTAAAACAGATTATATGACAAAAGATAATGAGGGCCTCTCATGAAGCAAATCCTGAATTGCTATTGTTGTACTTTGTTTTTGAAGAGGACCAAAATGACATTACTATGTGAGAATCCAATTACAGTGTGTCAGACTGTGGCTGATCAGACCAATAAAAGCTCAGAATGCTGTGACATTTAGTACATATGAACAGTTAGGGTAGCTTTTCTAATTTTGCATATTTTTCTTTTCCTTTGGGCTAATTTAATTCTGCTTTGCTAATAATGAACAGCGCCTCTTCTGATGAAGGCACATCATGCTTCGCTGTCCTATCCCCCTGTCACCTTTATCAGTACAATTAATCCTAAAGTTCTTAAGATGTACCTTGAGTCTATATCTATATCTATATCTATATCTATATCTATATCTATATCTATATATCTATATATCTATATATTTTTTTTTTTTGGAAAGCATGAATTTGTACTAGAAACACTAGCCTCAGCAAAAAGAACTGAGAAAGAGATTCAAGGAATTAAGAGTAGGAAATGAGGAAATCAAACTATCACTCTTTGCAGAAGACTTATATATATGTGTATATATATATATATATACACATATACTTAGAGAACCCCAAAGACTCTGCTAAAAAGCTATTAGAAATAATTCAGAACTTTAGCAAAATTGCAGGATATAAAATAGATCCACATAAATCCTCAGCATTTTTGTACATTACCAACACAATCCAACAATATGGCCAGCCCAACAGAGTTGTGTTCTTTGTAGTAGAATTGGTATGCTTGGTAGTTTAGTTCAATAAAGTATCTCAGTGTCTGGTATCTTACCCTGCAAGGTAATTTTCAGAATCTTTCTAGGACACTTCAAATGGAAGTGATTCCATTTCCTGGCAGGTATTGGTATACTGTCCAGGTCTCATAGGCATACAACAATGAGGTCATCACAATGGCTCTTTAGATCTTCAATTTAGTAGTCATAATTCTCCTTTCCTTCCTTTCCTTCTGCACCTTCCAAATACTGAGTTAGCTGTGGCAATGTGCACATCAATCTCATTATCAATTTGGACATCTTTGGAAAGTAAATTTCATTTCTGGACAATGGGCAATGCTCTAGAGCTTTTCCAGTCATCATGAAATTTGTGTGCTATACTGATAAACTTCTCTGGGCAACTTAATTTTGACATAATTTTCCATAAAGACTTCACAACTGACAGTATTAAAGGCCTTAGCCAGATCTACAAATGGTATGTTATATAGAGACCTCTGTTCTACTCCTGGAGCTTTTTTTTTTTTTTTTTCCCTGCAGTTGTTGGGCATTAAACACCATATTAACTGTTCCTCAGCCACTTCTAAAGTCATACTGGCTCTCAGATAGATGATCTTTTTTTCTAGTTGTAGGGTCAGCCTAGAATTTTGCCAGCAACAACTACAATATCATTGTCACAGGACAATCTATTCCCTTTATTTTTATAAAGATGAACAGTGGAAATGCCTTGAATGTCTTGCCAAATAATCCAAAATTTTTTCGGTTAGCTTTTGGATGAGTAATGGACCCCCTACCTTGTAAATCTTGGCTGGAACAGAATCGGCACATGGTGCTTTATCACATTAAAGTAGCCTAATAGCATTCAAAACCTCTTCTTCAGTTGGAACTTCAGCTACAGAATAATTGATTTCAAATTGAAGCTAATAGCTTCAGCATTTGTTGATGATGGTCTGTTGAGAAAACTGTGGCATCACCAGCATTGAATAGTTGAGATACACCATAGGTCTTTAGCCAATAAATAGCCTTTGGTGAATTATAAAAACACTCCAATGTGTTGCTATGAGCATAAAACTGAATTTCATCTGCCATTTTACTGAGCTAAGAATCCTGCATCTAAGTTTTGACTGTACTTTACTTTTGATGAAAACGTGGCAAATCATACATGAATTCAAGGAAAATGAAATGTACTATATACAAAGTAATAGCAATGTTATGGGATGACATCTGTGAATGACTTTGCTATTCTCAGTAGTATAATCATCCACAACTACTCTGAAGCACCTATGGTGAAAAATCATTTATATACCCAGAGAAGGAACTGATTGTGGCTAACTAGAGGAAGCATCTTCTCCCTCTCTCTCTCTCTCTCTCTCTCTCTCTCTCTCTCTCTCTCTCTCTCTCTTTCTCTCTCTCTCTCTTTCTCTCACTTAATTTTTCTTAAAGGTTTTCATTTTTGTTAGGATGGGAGATCTTTTTTTTTTCTTTTTTTTTTCTTTTGTTTTTCCCAACAGCTTGACTTTCATTGAAAAGTTTTGCATAGCTTAACAAGTGGTTTCTTAATTTTGAGTGGGTACAAAGGAGAGAACCTAGAACTCAAAAAATAAAAATAAAGAGAAATGTTAAGAAAAATAAATTAAAATAAAAAATATATAAATACATTTTATAAAAGTTACAGTGAGAGCATATAATCAAGAATGAATTCAAAAGACTAAAAAAAATATTAGGTAGGAAAAAACATAGAAAAGAATGCAGCTTGTGAAATGGGAGGGGAAAGGGAGACTGATAAAAAATATTTTTTCAAGAACAATGAATGAAGTGGAAGGATTTACAGGCCAAACTACAATGAGAATATTAGGGTATTCCAAGTGCTTGGGAATGTATGAATTAATTGTAATCTAAGACTTAGAGAAATTATTTTTTACCTTTTATTTTAACAATCATTTATAGCAAGGGATATGTTTTTCTTTTTTTTTTCTTTTGAATTTTTAAAAATTAATTTTATAATTATAATTTTTTGACAGTACTTATGCATGGGTAATTTTTTTTAACAACATTATCCGTTGTATTCATTTTTCCAAAATTTCCCTCCCTCCCTCTACTGCCTCCCTTAGATGACAGGCTATCCCATACATATTTAATGTGTTACAGTATAACCTACAATACAATATATGTGTGTAAAACCAAATTTCTTGTTGCACAGTAAGAATTGGATTCCGAAGATATAAATAACCTGTGTAGAAAGACAATAGTGCAAACAGATTACACTCAATTCCCAGTGTTCCTTCTCTGGGTATAGCTGTTTCTGTCCATCATTGATCAACTGGAACTGAATTAGATCTTCTTTATGTTGAAGATATCCACTTCAATCAGAATATATCTTCATACAGTATCGTTGTTGAAGTGTATAGTGGTCTCCTGGTTCTGCTCATTTCACTCAGCATCAGTTCATGTAAGTCTCTCCAAGCCTTTCTGAATTCATCCTGCTGGTCATTTCTTACAGAGCAATAATATTCCATAACATTCATATACCATAATTTACCCAACCATTCTCCAATTGATGGGCATGCATTCATTTTCCAGTTTCTAGCCACCATAAAGCAGGCTGCCATAAACATTTTGGCACATACACGTCCCTTTCCCTTCTTTAGTATTTCTTTGGGATATAAGCCCAGTAGTAGCACTGCTGGATCAAAGGGTATGCACAGTTTGATAACTTTTGGGGCATAATTCCAGATTGCTCTCCAGAATGGTTGGATTCTTTCACAACTCCATCAACAATGCATCAGTGTCCCAGTTTTCCCACATCCCCTCCAACATTCATCATTATTTGTTCCTGTCATCTTAGCCAATCTGACAGGTATGTAGTGGTATCTCAGAGTTGTCTTAATTTGTATTTCTTTGATCAGTAGTGATTCGGAACATTTTCATTTGAGTGGAAATAGTTTCAATTTCATCATCTGAAAATTGTCTGTTTATAGCCTTTGACCATTTATCAATTAGAGAATGATTTGATAATCATTTATAGCAAGGGATATGTTTTTCTTTTGAATTTTTTTTATTAATTTTATAATTATAATTTTTTAACAGTAAGGAATATGTTTTTCAAACTGAAAGATGAAGCAAAAAAATAGTTGTTAAAAAAAAAAAAAAAAAGATAAACACAAGACAGTTAAGAAAATAGAATACACAACCCAGGTGGGTTCAAATGATCTGGCCTCAAACAATTATGTATCATGACAATTGTTAAATAAGTCCCAGTCATCTAAAGAGTGTTGAATGATAAGTCTAAATGATTAAATATATAGAAACATAATCTCTAATTTGAAAATAGGAAGCATGTTTGATTATGTAAACTATGTATTTATGAGTTTTGTCCTAAGCCATAATAAAACTAATAATACTTAAATTAAAAAATATTATCTTCCAAGCACCGTATCTCTTAGTAGTATTAGTTCACTACAAAAGTTTTAGAAAGCATATCTTCATTTATGTTTTGACGGATGGATGGACAACATGTTTTAGACACATTAGACTTTAGCTAAGCATTTGACAAAATTGCTAATATGACCTCTCTGAACATAAATACGTTTTCTCCTGGATCTTCATAGATAAAATTGGGGATAAAAGAAAGAAAAGCTTGGTTAAATAATTTAATCTACCTTAATGTCAATGGAGGAGGTGGAGGAAGAAGAGGAACAAGAGGAAGAGGAGAAGAAGAAGAAAAAGAAGAATTTGTTTAGCATTTCAAGATTACACACACACACACACACACACACACACACACACACACACACACACACACACTTCTTTATCTTTGTTAGTAAAAAAACAACAAAAAAATAGTTGGATTAAATGTCTTGAAGATCTATTCCTGATTTAAATCCATGATTTTATGATCCTGAAAGAGAATATCTTAAATTGAATAAAGCAAAGCAAAAATTGCAGTTGATGATGATTTGGACTAATGAGTATATATCATTAAGAGTTTTAGTGAATATTTATCAAGCAAGTTAGTTTTATTTTGTTTTGGAAGGAAAGAATTGGCTCTCTTCAATAAAATATAAAGAAGCAAAAAAAAAAGAACTATGTTTTTAAAGACAGAATTTAATAGCTGCAATTCTTAGTATGTCTGAAAATCTGCAAAAATATATTTACTTTAGGCACTCTTTAAAAATGTTGATTGCAGTACAACATAAATCTGGTTTAATACTTCCTGGAAGTATTGATTCCATTCCCAATAATCATTACTGAAAAAATATTGAATTAATCCTGTGTTTGTGTGTACAAATGGTAATAAGATTTGGTAATAATTATGGCTAGGTTTTGATATGTAATTCTGATGCATTTTGAGAAATTCTGTGAAAGTAGAGCATATTATCATATATAAACATTATGTAAATTTTCCCACAAAAATTCTTTTTAAAAAGTGTTCATGAGCTATGGTAACAAATACTTTCCACATGGAAGACATATATTTATGATCAAATAAAATATTATTTTCTGTTCTATTTCAAAAACTCAGCCCTTTACTAACAATGATAAAAAGTATTAGTTAAAGTTACCCCCAATTAATCTCATCAACAATAGAAGGCATTCATAACAAAAGTATTTCAGCTCAATGAAGTAATTTTTATATGCTATTTTAACAAATGAAATATTCTCCTTAACTGATTTGTGTATATATTTAGACAATGTGCTGAACTTTTCTTTTTTTTCCAACGTTTTTATTAGATGTTTTGAGGACCAAAATTTGTTCCTCCCCAAAATGCCTGCTCATATCCTTTGATAATTTATTAATTGAGGAATAGTTTGCATTTTATTTTAACATTTGACTCAGTTTTCTATCTATTTAAGAAATAAGGCCATTATTGGAGATACTTGTTGCAATTATCCCAAGTTTTCTACTTTCTTTATAATCTTGGTTGCATAATTTTTTTTTTCTCTGTGCAAAAAATGTTTTAATCTTGTATATTCAAAATTATTGATTTCATATTTTGTATCAATGTCTATATCTTCTCTGATACTGAATTTTTCTTTTACCCACAAATATGACAAAATATTTTATGGTCTCTTATTTAATATGGTATTTCCCTTTATGTTTAAAATCATGCAGTCATTTTGACTTTTTCTTGTTATAATGTGTGAGGTGTAGATTTATACCTAGTTTCCTATTGCTTTCCAGTTTTTCCTAGTACTTTTTTCAAATAATGAGCTTTTGTTCCAAAGAATTGCTCTTGAGGCTTATTGTGTCACTTATTATAATGTAATTTTAACCTTGTCAATTCCACTAATCTACCACTCTATTTCTTAGCCAAAAACAGATTTGTTTTGATAATTACCACTTTATAATATAGACTGAGATTTGGTACAGTCATTTCACCTTCATTAACATTTTTTATTAAATACATATCCTTGAGTTTTTGTTCTTCTGGATTATTATTTGTCTACATAGAATTAATTTTGATAGCTTTATTGATGTGGGACTGAATATACAGATTATTTTATGTAGAATTGTTATTTTTATTATATGGCTTTGGTTTAATTATGAGTAATTCATATTTTTCTAGTTGTTTGCACATGTCTTTATTTGTGTGGAAGATGTTTTATAGTTGTGTGCATATAGTTTCCATATTTCTCTTGAGAGGTAGACTCCAAAATATTTCATATTGTCTACAATTTTTATTCAATATTAACTTTCATAAGATTTGAATTCCAATTTTTCCCTCACTGCTTCAACTTCCGTCTCTCCCAAACAGCCAGCATTCTAATATAGGTTTTACAAATATAAAAATATTAATATTTCCACATTAATCATATTGTGAAAGAAGAATCAGAACAAAAGAGGGGAAAAAAAACAAAACAAAAAATGTGAGAAAATGTTTGAAACTGCATTCAGATTCCATAGCTCTTTTTCTCTATGTACATAGCATTTTTCATCATGAGACTTTTGGAATTGTCTTGAATCATTGCTGAAAAAGTCTATCATAATTTGTCATTATACAATACTGCTATTATAATGTTCTCCTGATACTATTCACTTCAACCAGTATCAGTTCTTAAATGGTTTTCCAGGCTTTTCTGAAATCTGGATGCAATTTTTTTTCCTGAGGCAATTGGGGCTAAGTGACTTGTACAGAGTCACTTATCTAAGAAGTTTTAAGTGTCTGAGCCCATATTTGAACTCAGGTCCTCCTGACTTCAGGATTGGTGCTCTATTCACTGTGCCACCTAGCTGCCCCCAATGCACATCATTTCTTATAGTATAATAGTATCCATGATATTCAAATGACACAACTTCTTCAGTCATTCCCCAAATGATGGCTATCTCAATCTACAATTCTTTGTTACTACAAAAAGAACTGCCATGAATATTTGTGGACATTTCCTTTATTAAACTTTCATTTACTTAATTAAAAAAAAAATCCACATTTGCATATAAAGATGACTTTTAACATTCATTTTTAAAGCTTTGATTTCCAGATCCTCTCTCTTCCTCTATTATGACTATCATTCTCATTGAAAAGACAAGTAATTAATTGTAGATTAAAATATGTAATAAAGCAAAATATTCTTACAATAGTCATGTAAAAGAAAACATAGACCCCCCAAAAAAAAAGAAAAAAAAAAGGAAATAAATGTAAAAAACTTCAAGAAAATAAAGTTAAAAGAAATATGTTTCAATCTTTGTTCAGATACCACCACTTCTTTCTCTGAATATAGATAGTATTTTTATCATAATTCTTTGAGAGTTATGTTGCGTCATTATATTGTTGAGAACAGCTAAGTTATTCACAGCTGATTTTCTTACAATATTGCTATTACCTTGTATAGACTATATTTTACTTTTAAAGTCTTTCCAGGTTTTTATAAAACCATCATTTTCATCATTTCTTTTACTACATCATAAGTATAATTCCATCATAAGCAAATACCTCAATTTGTTAAGCCACTCCACAAATTATAGATATCTCCTCAATTTTTAATGCTTTGCCACCAGATTCAATAAGTATTTCTGTACATCTAGATTATTTTCATTTTTGTTTTGTATCTTTTTGGAAATATAGGAATAGTAGTGGTATTCCTAGGTCAAAGAGTAACCAAAGTTTTACAGCCTTTTGAGCATGGTTCCAAATTGCTCTACTGATGCTAGAATCAGTTCACAACTCTGTCAATAATGCATTACTAACTTATTTTTTTCCTATATTTCCTTCAATATTGGTCATCCCCCTCTTCTTTCTCAATGACCAATCTAATAGGTACAGGTAGGAGCTCAAAATTATCTTTTTCATTTTCCCAATCAAAAGTGAGAGTATTTTTTCATATGAAATAAATAGCTTTGAGTATTTTATCTGAAAACTGTTCATATTTTTTGATCATTTATCAATTGGTGAAAAGCTCTCAGTTTTACAAATTTGACAGCTCTCCATATGTCTATAAATGAAGTTTCTATCAGAGAAACTTACTTCATTATTTTTTCAGTTACTTTAGCTAACAGTATCCACCCTTATTTTTTTCTCTTCTTTTTCTCCTTTCACCCTGTCCCAACTTGAAAATTTTTAGCTTCTGACTATACCCTCCCCATATTCTCTCCCTTCTACTACCCTCCTCTTTCTCCTATCCAATTCCCCTTCCATTTTCCTGTAGTGAATGTAGGAAGAAAAAGATTTTTTTTTTATCCAACTGAGTCTATATGTTATTCCTTCTTTGAGCCAGTTCTGAGTGGAGTAAGGTTCACTTCCTCTGTCTTACCTCCCTAAACTTCCCTTAACTATAAAAGCTTTCTTTAAATCTCTTTTATGTGTGATAATATATTCCATTCTACTTTTCCCTTTCCCTTTCTCCTAGTAATTCAACTTTCACCTCTTAATTTTATTTTTTGATATCATACCTTCACATTCAACTTACATCTGTGACTGCTACCTATATATACTCCTTCTTAATTAAACCAGTTCCTGTGAATTACAATTATTATCTTTCTAGGTAGGAATGTATATAATTTAACTTATTAAATCCCTTATGAGTTCCCTTTGCTGTTTCTTTTTTTGTGATTCTCTGGAGTCTTGTATTTGAAAGTCAAATTTTCTATTCAGTTCTGGTAGTTTCATCAAGTATGCTTGAAAGTCATCTATTCAATTCTTTTTTTTTTTTTTCCCTGAAGGATTATACTCAGTTTTGCTGAGGAGGTGATTCTTGATGGCAATCTTTGGTTGCTCAACAGATTATTATATTGTAAGCCCTTTGAACTTTTAATGTACAAATTGCTAAATCTTGTGTTATTCTGAGTATGGATCCATGGATCCATGATACTTGAATTGTTTCTTTTTTTGACTGCTTACAATATTTTTTCCTTTACCTGAAAAGTCTGGAATTTGGATGTAATTCCTGGGACTTTTCATTTTGAAATCTCTTTCAGGAAGCAATCAAGGAATTCTTTCAAGTTTTACTTTATTTTTTGGTTCTGGAATATCAAAAAAGGATTTAAAAAAAAATTCCTGTTAATTTCATGAAAGATAATGTCTAGAGAGACCAATGATTTTTTAGTTGTCTCTCCTGTATCTATTTTTCAGATCAGTTGTTTTCCAATAACATAATTCGCATCATCTTCCTTTTTAATTTTCTTTAATTGTTTCTTATTTTCTCATAAAGTCATTATATTCCATTTGGTTGGTTCTATTACTTTACTTAGTGAACTTTTGTATCTCCTTTTCCATTTGGTAAATTCTACTTTTTAAGGAGTTTTTTTTTTTTTTTCTTTTTCTTTAATTTTTGTGCCTTTTCCCATTTGGCCAATTTTGCTTTTATGAGGCATTCTTCTCTTTAGTAGCTATTTCAGCTTCATTCATTGTAGTGTCTTTGTTAAGGTGTTATTTTCTTTAGCATTATTTTTGTATTTCCTTTATCAAGTTGTTGAAGTGTCTTTCATGACATCCTTGCATAAGTTTCATTTCTCTTTCAAATATGTCTTCTATATTTTTTGATTTTCAAAATTCTTTTGGGATTCTCTCATAGCCAAACAACAATTCATATTTTTCTTGGAGGCTTTAGATGAATGATATTTGATTTTGTTATCTTCTTCTGACTTTGTCACCATAATTCTTTTCTATGGTTAGATTTATTTTTTCTTTTTGTTTGTTACCCCAGTTTATTACTTAAATTTTAACTCTTTGTTAGAGAAAGTCTCTATTTCCAGGATAAAAGGTTCTTTTCCAAGCTTTAGAGTTTCTATGCAACTGTTTTTAGAGATACTTCAATGGATCTGCAAGTTTTCAGTAGTATGATCTAATGAAAGGTATTTACCACTCTTCTGGTCTGTGCTCTAATCTGTGAGTGACCACAAGTACTCTTTTCTGCCCTAGAATTGTGAGGTGTATCAAAACTTCACTACAGCTACAAGCTATAGTGTGCTAGTATTCCTCCTCATCCTCAAAGTACTAATCAGGACTTTAACTCATTTGCAATTATGGGCAAAGCAACAAAGATCCCTAGTCTCCATCTGACCAGCTATTCAATCATCTTACTATCTAAGAGATTTAGAACCAGGTGTTTTCCCTGCTGATTCAATGGTACCTGAAGTCTGCTTCTTTTTTTCGGCTGGTGGAGCTTGAACTTGACTGTGATTCTTTCTTATTCTTATGTGATAGAAATTTCTGGTTGACATTCTTAGTTGTCTTGTGCTCAAAAATTATTCCACTCATTTTTTTTTTTTTTAAATTCTGCTGCTCTAAAATTTGTTTGGAATCATTATTTATAGGTATTTGCAAAAGTTTGGGGGAGAGATCATGTAAGTCCCTGCCTTTACTCCTTTATCTTTGCTCTGCATACTTCAGTTCACTTCCTTTCCCCTTTTTATGATTTCTTTAACATATAAATATAGTAATAATATTGCTTAATCAAAGTACCCGCAATTTGGTTGTCCTCTAGAATTAGTTTTAAATTACTTGTCAAAATGGGTGGATCAGTTCGTAACTCCACCAACAATGTAATAAAAATTTTAATTTTCCCATATCTCCAACATTTACAATTTTCCTTTCCTGTCATATTAGTCAGTCTGATAGGCAAAAGGTGGTACTTCAGTGTTGTTTTGATTAACATTTCTCTTATCAATGGTGATTCAAGGTGATTTTTTGATATGACTATTATTGATTTAATTTCTTCATCTGAAAACTCTCTATTCATTTTCTTTTATTATTTATCATCTTGGAGAAACTTATCTCCTCATAAATCTGACCCAATTCTCTAAGTAACAGTTTCTTTATCAGAAACTCTACCATTAAAATATTTCCACAGTTCTTTGCATTCCTTTTTAATTTTGTTTGCATCATATTTATTCTTGTAAAACCTTTCTAAATTTAATATAATCAAAATTATCCATTTTGCATTTTGTAATATTCTTTATCTCACGTTTGAACCTTAAGATAAACTATTCTTTGTTCTTCTAATTTGCTAATAGTATCTTGATTTATGTTTAAATTATGTATCTATTTTGGTCTTATCTTGAAATAGGGTATGAGATATTGATCTATTCCAAATTTGCCATACTATTTTTTTCACTTTTCTTAGGAGCTTTCAGCAAATAGTGAGTTCTTATCCCAGAAGCTATTCTTTCTTTTTTTTTTTTTCCCCAAAAAAGGATATATTATTGTCATTTACTAATTTACTACTATTTCTAAGGTATCTGGGTTATTTCACTACCCTATTTCTTAGCCAATACCAAATAGTTTCAATAAGTGCAGCTTTATATTATGCTTTTATACCTGGTATAGTTAAATTGTCTTACTTTGATTTTTTTTTCCCCATTAGTTCTCTTAATATTCTTGACCTACTGTTCTCCCAGTTGAATATGTTTAATATTTTTCTATCTCTATAAATAATTTTGGTAGTTTGGCTAGTAAGCCATTGAATAAGTATATTAAGTAGAATTGTCATTTTTTATTATATTAGTTCAATGAATTATTGATATTATTCCAATTATTCCTATCTGAATTTATTTGTATGAAAATTATTTTGTAATTGCTTTCATACAATTCCTGTTTTTGTCTTAGCAGGTCAACTTGTTAATATTTTATATTGTTTTCATTTATTTTATTTTATTTTCTTTGATATCTTTTACACAACAGTTAAGACTAGGCAAATCATTTAATATGCTTTGATGGGGGACAGCTAGGTAACACAGTGGATAGAGCACCAGCCATGGATTCAGGAGGACCTGAGTTCAAATCTGGTCTCAGGCACTTAACACTTGCTAGCTGTGTGACCCTGGGCAAGTCACTTAACCCCAGCCTCCAAAAAAAAAAAAAAAAAAAAATATATATATATATATATATATATATATATATATATATATATATATATACATATATATATGCTTTGATGGACAGAAGAGAAAGAAGGATAATAGGAACATAAATGAAAAGAAGAAAAATTTGCCATTATCTAATATTTTCATTCAAGATAAATTTTTTTGCTTCCAGATCCAACATAAGGATTGATGGTAAAACTTGTAAAGTCCTATCACATTGCCTAATGCATTGATTCTTGTTTATACTATAGCCCCACTCTTGTCCCTTTATTTTCCTTTTCGTTGTCCTCTAGTTATAATATTTTCTGGTCATCGATATAATCTTTTCTGGGTGACAATGGCATTTATCAAAAAAACTTAAATATTAAACAAATAGACATGAAGTGCAATATACAGGAGAAATATCACAACATTAGTTACACAGATATTAGAGACTATTTGAAAGAACAGGATACAAAAATATGCCAAGACATTTTTGATATTACTGTCATGAACTCTTGCAGTTTATAAGAGTCAACACATTTGAAACTGGTATTTTCTTTATCCCATTTTTTTCTGTTTTCTTGTACAGAGAACTGAAGCACAAGAAAAACTGTCTTTGGAACAACAATATAAGACATATTGCATTTAGACTTAAAACTTTTGAATTTTGCAAGTACTAATAATCTTCAAAATGTTTCTTGGGACCTGTAAAATAACAGAGAAGGGTACAATAGTAACAATTTTTACGAAACTGTTCATTAAAACCTATAATTATAACATATTAACACTTCAAGCTACAATATGACAAGATATTTATTTTCACAAAATGAAATTATGGTGAAATTGCAAACATTGCCTAAGGTCCAAAGTGAACTTTCTTCCTGACAATAAGAAAAGCAACAGGAATCATGACCAATTTTCCTTTAAGAATGATGTTCTTATTTTTGCCCATTAATGTAGTAATTAATATAAAAATTCTCAAGACTGTTTTATAGCATTTAAGACCATGAAATTTATTTTATTGTTAAAACATGTTTATATCATATGTGTGTTATACCAAACATATATAGATATCAAAATATAACTCAAAATTTCACACATTTGATGCTTGGTTCTTATTTCAGAACTAGAGAATAATTGTGTATATGTCTTTGTGTGAATGTTTATGTGTACGTGTGACCAAGCTGTCTGATTATTCTTTTTTAATAATTTATTTTTAACTTTTTAAAAATCGAGTTTCAAATTGTCTTTCTCCTTTTTGCCCTTTCCCCACTGAATAAAAAGTCGAATAATAAAATATATATCTATATATATATATATATATATAGATAGATATAAAGATATACATATATCTATATATCTATCTATATATATTTACCTGTATATATGTTTGTGTTTATTTTTTTTTTCTTAACTGTCCTTACGTTTTCTATTTAACAAAAAGAAGAAAATTGAAGGAACAAATTATCTATTTCATATATGCCAACTTCAAGACTCAAAAGGTTCACATGAAGTCCAGTACATATGAAACCATGCAGAATATGTCTTTATTACATATATTTAAAAATAATGTAATACAATTATTCTTAAATTTACATTTAGCATTCATTAGTTTTCTCTTTAGATTTGCATGGCACTTTTCATCATGAGTCCTTTGGAATTGTCCAGTATTATAAATTAGAAATACAACAAAATAAACATAATTAAAAGGAATAATCATGGAAACATTTGTTGTTAAGTTATTTTTTAGTTATGTCTAATTGTCATTGACCTTATCTATGTTTTCTTGGCAAAAAATACTAGCATGATTGCCATTTCCTCTCCAGGTATTATAGATGAGGAAATTGAGAGTAAACAGAGTTAAGTGACTTGCCCAGTCATATAGCTATTAAAGGTCTAAGGCTAAATTTGAACTCTGGCTTATCCGTCAATTCACTCAGCCATCTAGCTACATAATCAGGAAAATAATATTATTAATAATAAAATTATTTTATTTATTCCTTTTAATTATGTTTATTTTGTTTTGCCTTGCCAAGATTGCTATACTTCCATTTTTTAACTTCATCTGAAGAATAATATTTTGCTCCATCTCCTTATTTAACTCCATGAGTGTATCTTTTTTTTTCAAGTTTGTTTTTGTAGGATTGTGGTTTCTAAATCCATGGTGCTATTCACTTCCATTTTATGAGCCAATTCATTCAATTCAAATTCACAATGATGATCACCATATATTCTATTATTTTCTGTTTATCCTTATCTCTTTTCACATAGTCCCTTCTCAAAAATCTATTTTGTTTCTAATTGCTGTCTTGCTTACTTTGCCATTCTTTAAATCATTTCTCCCCCCACATTTTCTTTTTTCTTACTTTAGTAAGAATACTAAATATCAAGAATACTTCTTGATGAGTAAGATAGACTGCTTTTTGCAAATGAGTATGCATACACCTTCACATACACACATATGCATGCATACAATATGTGAACCTATCTCTTTATCTTTTTCTATCCATCCATCTCTCTCTCTCTCTTTCTCTCTCTCTCTCTCTCTCTCTCTCTCTCTCTCTCTCTCTCTCTCTCTTTCTCTCTCTCTCTCTCTCTTTCTCTCTCTCTCTCTCTCACTCTCATTTCCTCTCTAACTCTCTCACTGTATTTTTATTCTTCCCTTTTAAATGAGAATATAGTACAAGAATTGCCTGCTACAATTTGTGAATAAAGGAGAGATAGAAATCAGAGTAAGGAGAAAAATAATTTTGATCATAGTAAATTCATTTTTATACTAATTTATACTATATAAATATGATTATATTAATTTTTTTTAAAGTTTGATACAAATAAAGCAAATGTAGCTAGAAGAAGAATAAAAACAGAAAATCAGGAGAGAAAGTATAGACATTTTCTCAGATAAAGATTTCATACCTCTAATATATAAAGAAATTGTCCCATTTGGAAGAATGAGTCTTCCCCAATTAATAAATGGTCCAAGAATACAAACAGACAGTTTTTCAATAATGAAATCACAATGATTTATAGTCATAAAACCATGTACAAAATCACTCTTGGTTAAGGAAATGTGTATTATAACCTTAAGATAACATTTTGAATGAATCAGATTGGCTAAAACAATTGAAGGGGAAAAAAAATGGACAAATGTGGAAAATTTGAGACAATAGTTAATTGTTGTTGGAATTGTGCAATGATCCAAACATTCTGGATAAAAATCTGGAATTATACAGAAGTGTTATTAAACTGTATATACACTTTGACTCAGGAAGGACTGAATTCCAAAGATCATTAGGGGGAAAAGGAAAAAAAAAACAAAAAAAAAAACCACACCAACAACTACATGTTCTAAAACATGTATAACAACTTTTCTTGTGATGGCAAAGAACTCACAGCTATCTTCAATATTTATGTAGACTGCTTCTGATATCCTAATAATAATTAAAATATTATGATAACATTTATTATCTTCCCATGTAGTAATGTAAAAACTTTAACTCTATTAAGTCTCATATGACTTATCTTTCATATTGATCCTTTTGTGCTTCCTTTGAGTCATGTATAGTAAATTATTTTTTTTTCTTCAACTCTGGTATTTTCATCAGAGTTTTAAAGTCCTCTATTTCATTTAATTTCCATCTTTTATTCTAAAACATTATGCTTTTTTCTATGTAAGTTTGTCTTGGTTTGAATTGTAGATCTTTTTCTTTTGTAAATATTGTATTCTAAGATTCTCCATTAGCATGGAAGGTTCTATGCCTCATATTGACCCTACTATAGTCCCATGATATTTATTTTTTTTTGGCTGTTTGAAATATTTTCCCTCTGATATGAGATTTTTTTTTTTAATCTGGATTTAATGTTCCTGATTTCCATTTTGGAATCTCTCTTAGGACATAACTGAAAGATTCTTTATATTTCTATTTTACTATCTGTGTTAAAGTTATTATGACATTTTTTTCTTGATAATTTCTTTCAATAAGATGTACAAGTTCTTTTTTATAACATAGCTTTCAAGCAGTTCAATAATGCACATATATAATCTATCTTCTATCTGTTTTTCAGGGTAGTTAGTTATTTTTCTGATGAGATATTTCACATTTTTTTATTCATTTTAAAAATTCTTTGAAATTTTATTTTTTGGTTCCTTGATATCACATGAAGTCATTAATTAGCTTTAAATTTCCCTATTATAATTTTTAAAGAGTTGTTTTTTTTTTTCACTAAGCTTTTCTAACTTTTATTTTTCTCCATTTTGGGCAATTCTAGTTTTTTAAGAAGTTCTGTTCTTCGGGGAATTTTGTGCCTTTTACACCTAAGTGGTGCCTACCTAAGTGGTGCCTAAGATCATTAGCCCAACTATGTTTTTCAAGGTGTTATTTTTCCAAATATGTTTGTGCTTCTTTCCACAAACTGTAAATCTTATTTTTATTAATTTCTTGCATCACATTCATTTCTTTCCCCAGATTTTTGCCTACTACTCTTGTCTTCAAAGAATCCCATTAGACTGATAGTCAGTGAACATTTGTTTTTTTCTTTATGGCTTTTGGTTGTAGCTATTTCCACATTGTTGACTTCAATTTTTTTTTTTTTTGTCACCATAGTAGGTTTTTATTGTTGAGTTATTTTGGGTTGCTTGCTCATTTTTCTTGCTTATTCTTTGACTGTGAACTCTATGGGCTCTGTTCATTTTGTGTTGGGTAGCTTAGCTTCAGGATTTTTTTCCAGTGCTAATTCTAAGAGTCTGAAAGTTTTTTGTTCTTCTTCTTGGCATGTTATAGTTACAGGAGTGGCCACTGATTTTCTAGTCTTTATTCTGGTCTTTACCCTGCTCCTCTGTAGCTACAAGCTCTAGAATTTCTTTAGACACTGAAAATAGCCAAAAGTGCTAGTGCTCCTTTCTGCTTAGAACTGTGACTGGAGAATATGCCCCTTTGTGATAGACCATACATTTCAGGTCTTCTCTGAAATTGGGACCTAACCTGTATATGGTCCATAGAGTTGTCTGTCCAGTTTCAGTAAATGGTCCCTTGAAATTTCTTTCTGATGAGTTGTCTGATCTCCCTACTTACGAGGTTTAGAGTGGTCTAGATAATACTTATTATCCTCCCTTGAACAGTAGATTATAATATCAATTTCTTAGGTGAATTAATAAGTGAATGAATAAATGTTTGGCCATAAGTAGCTGCTAACCACTGTCCTGGATAGACAGCTAGTCATTTTTACAATAATCCTAGTAATTCTGCACATGATATGTAGAAATATTGAAGAATTCTAAGCTGCAAGAGCTCAGAGATTGAATGTCCTTTTATTCTGCAGCTCCACCAATCCCCAGTGGGAAGTGGTAACTGATTTTCAGCTGTGTACTGCTATTATGAATTTACCAAACAGAGTAGCTCTGAGCCCCTACATCCTGGGGCTTGAATGTGCTATATTTCAATGAACTCTATGCAATTATCACAATAGTCAATATCTTACAAAATCAGACAAACCTCTTAATTATTTGAATGTTTTATTAACTTGCTTGACTATATAATTTTACTCCTGGCATAAAAATAGTAAAAAAAAATAATAGTAATAGATTTTATAGATTAGTCTACATAGTCATTGTTTCAGAAAAGTGGACAGTTCTGTGGGTTAAAGCATGAGTAGATATTCAAAAATTCATGGTTGTTTCTGTTTATGAAACTATCTCACATTCTCAAGTGACTATCATTTTATAGATTTATTGAATTAATGAGTCATGTAATCAAAATGTTTATTATGATGCTTCTACAGATAGGCAATACAAAACATGTCATGAGAAAGATACATATTTTGAATAGGAGATGAACCACTCAAATAGTGAGTGGTAAATATAATTGGTGGACACCCTATATGTTCTACTGGTAGCCAAGAGAAAAAATTCAAAAACAAAACAAAACAAAACAAACAAACAAACAAAACAAAACAAAACAAAAAACCCCATAAAATTGCCTGAATGTTAAATGAACATCCCAAGAAGAATTTGAAAGGGAAAATATAGACAAGTCACACAAAATGAAAAGGTATGAATAGTTGTGATCTACTTTAATGAAGACAGTATGCCAATCAATAAAATTACTTTTTAATCAATATTAGTCAACATAGAAATATTAAGTGCTTATATATGTCAGACACTATACTAAGAACTAGATATATAAATTTAAAAATAAAAGTCTTTACCCTCAAAAGATTATGAAACTAACTAAAATGTATACCAAGATTACTAAAACGACAGCTTAGTTAGCTTCTCTAATATGGTGGTAAGTTAAAGTGCCATCTTATTTGTATAAAATTGGCATCAAGTTGTTCCTGAAGTTAATTAAAAGAATGTTGAAGTTAATCAACTTGATTTGACTACGTGTCATGGAGACAATCTTTGATGTACGCCAAAAAACTTCAGTATATCTTTTATATCAAACAGATCAAAGAAAGTTATTTTAACTTTATCAAATATTATTTTTTACATAATATCTGAGGAAAAAAATGAAATGACAAAAATTGCCAGTGAAAGGCCTTCAATTCTTTTTTAAAACAAAAATCTCCCCCAATCTTTAAATAAAACATGTGAAAAGACAAGACATATTTAGCCATGATGGTGTTTTGAAGTGATTCCAAAGGGAACCTCTAAAGAAAACTGTACCTGCTCTCTCAGTCAATATGACAGATAAAAGAGTTTGTGAGAAACTGCAGGTTACTGATCATTCAACTCCTATAAGTAGAAATATTGTAGAGGTGACCTTTTCAGTCTCTTACAATTTGCATCATTCTCCAGTAATTTGAAGAAGCAGCAGCATTAGCATCAGCCTCAGGAGAGTGTAGCCATTCTGCCTGACCTCCCAGCTGGGCACAGAGCAACTGCGGTGATGCATGAACCATAGGTAAGAATTGAAGAGAAAGAAAAAGGACAAAAACAACATCTCTCCTTTCAAAATCTGACCTGGACCATATATTTTTTTCAGTGAAAGAATAATAAAAAAAATTTGAATTCTCTTCAAATATATTTACAAAAGCTATTACATAAGGGTTTAGAGAATTGATTTGTATGAGACTCAGCCAGAATAAGGTAGCTGGAGAAAACTGAAACAGCAACTCCCCTGTTCTCTTTATCCTGAACCACCTGGGATAATAACATTGGCCAGCTTTTATTCTCGTGCCAAAAACAGGCATGCCAAATAGATGTCTTATCATCAGAACCCAACTCATTTATAAGGGGAAGCCCTTTCTGGTCAAATACAATGCCTTCTGAATATCCATTGCTCCAAGGTTGTACACTGAACTTTAACTATGAGGTGTTTTGGTTTTTTTTTTTTTAATTTAACAAAATGATGTTAAGTCAGACAAGCAAATCTCTGCCATTTTGCTTTATGGTCTATGAGTAAAATTTTACCCCAGTAGTGACTTGTGACAGAGAAGAACCCAGGTTCTTGAAAGCTGTGTTAGTAGAGACACACTATGAAATTGGAAAAAAAAAAGTTTCAACTATTATCCAATTAAATAAACACTTATTATCCACTAAATATATGCAATGAAACTGTTAGTCCTTGATAACATAAAAACAAAAATTAAATAGTGCAGCCTTCTGGAATTAGGCTGCTTTAGGTGGCATGCTAGATATAGCTCTGGACTAGCAAACAGGGAGACCTGTGTTCAAATCCTGTTTCAGGTATTTATTAATTGCATAAGCTTGGGCAAATCACTTATCCTCTGCTTGCCTCTGCTTTTATATTTATAAAATATGAATAACTAAATTTAAATATAAAATTTCCCAGAGTTGTGATGATAAAGTTATATAAATAGGTCAAAAACTTCTTAAAACTTAACATGTTATTTAAATGTTTTTATGTTGATAATGTATTTTTTGGTGAAAGGGGGAGAAACACAATAGAAATGAATGAATGAATAGAAATAAATGAGTAAATAGATTCATTATATACATAAACATGCTTAAAAAATAAACATGATAGTTTTTGTTATTGTTGTTCAGTTGTTCAGCCATTTTTCAGACATGTTAGACTCTTTATGACCCTAGTAGGGTTTTCTTGCCAGAAATACTAGAGTAGTTTGTAATTTTTTTCTTTGGCATATTTTATGGATGAGAAACGGAGGTAGATAGAGTTAATGACCTGCTTAAAGTCACACAGCTAGCAAGCATCTAAGGCCCCATTTGAACTCAGGAAAATTACTTCTTTACTCTAGACCTAGTTGTCTATCCACTATGTTACACAGATCCTCTGCATTCTAACTACATCAATTAAAGGCTATCAGATCCAATTTCCTAATCTATAAAATGATAACAATAACAAGTATTTCACAGGCTGCTGTGAGATAAAAGAAAAGTGTTTTATAAACTTTTTATACTCTCTACAAAATCATAACAGGTATCTGATTCCCATCAAGAGGGAGAGTACTCATTGATCATGTCACCAGAAATTATAGTATAATATTAGGACAACTTCTAGAAAAAAAAAGAGAAAAATGTTTTAAATTCTCACTTAAAGCACTACCTAGATCTAACATGAGGTTCTCCCTTGTGTTCACATTTTTAAAAACTGATTTTTCACTTTTATGTACCAGGCAATGTAATAGGCACTGAAACAGAAAGGGAAAAAAAAAAGAAACAATTATTATCCTTAAGATACTTTAGCATTTCTGTGGGAAAGGGAGCGGTGTGAAAGGAATTAAAAATAAAAAAAGACAAATGCCTATAGTACATATGACGCATTTCTCCCCACCCTCAGGAATCTAAACATCTTTAGGGAAGTGATTATTTTTTCCTTTCTTTTTTTGTTTCTTTGTGTTTCTTTGTTTTTTTGTTTCTCTCTCTCTTCCTTCTCTCCCTCCTTCTTCCCTCTCCCTTCTTCATCCTCTCTCCCTGCCTTCCTCTTTCCCTGCCTTCCTCTCTCCCTGCCTTCCTCTCTTTCTTTCTTTCTTTCTTCCTTTCCCATTTCCTTACATTGTATTTTACAACAATAGGTGCTGCATAATTTCTTGAATGGAGAAGAATGGCATTAGGAAAATAAGCTAAAATAGTAATATAGCATGTAAAAAATTAAAAAAAAAAATTAGAGACACAGACTGTAGATAAACACTGAAAGGATTCAATATATAAATAAATTTGCTTTTTCAATTTGCTGTTTCAATCGAAATTTAGAGAATTTTAAAAATTTTAAATAATTAGTCAATTGCTATCTTGACATGGTTAAATGGAGTCTTAAAATTTATAACTTTTGAGAAATCATTTTCTTGCTTGTAATAACTATAATAGTAAATATAATTAAAACAACAATTATGATAATTATAATGAAAAGAGGAAGGGAATATGCACCTATACATCACTGGCTTTGTGTCAGACCCTGTTCTAGGTACTTTATAAATATCATTTTGATGAGATTTAGAATTGGGGGTACCTGAATCAAATTAGGCTTTAATTGAGGTCTAGTGGCAGGTTCGGGGTACAGGGAGTCTAACAGAGCTTCCCTGCAACCCCTTTGGATTCGGCTCAAGGATATGGAGTTAAATGAGGTCTAGTAGCAGCCCAAGAGTCCCCTGTAAAGGAATTTACAGACCCCAAAACCTAGATTGATAAAGAGATTTATTTTGGGATTTGGAAGTAAAGTCTAGTTAGTAAAGTTGAAGGTAGAGAGGCCGGCCAAGATGGCGGCGTGGAGGCAGACAGCTGCTTGAGCTCCTCGTTTTCTCTCAGAACTTACTTCATGACAAGCCTCAGACTTAATGCTTGACCCAGAAAGAAATCCACAAATAATCACCAAGAGAAGACATCCTTGAAAGTCCCCAGAAAAGGTCTGTGTTTGCTCGGGGGAGGGTCAATCAGACTGGGTGCAGACTGAGGGCAGGCAAGCCAGAGCGAGACAGGCAGCTCACACAGCTCAGACCTGAGGGGGAGGGGTATGATCTCTGCCATATCTGTGAAAAGGCTTTTACCCCAGTGTGGATACTCCATCTTGGCAGCAAGCTGGAAGCAGTGGAGAGGGTGTAAACATCGGAGGTGAAGATTAAAACCCCAGAAAGCCAGCATCTCTCAGAACCCGGCCACCCCCAACCCCCACCTGGACTGACTCAGCTCATTCTTAGAGCCTCAGAGTGCAGACTCAGTACAGTCATCACTGTTCTGTTAGTGGCTCTCTGCTGCCCTACCCCATTCTGTAGAGGAAGCCCATTAATACAATCCATCCCCATCTCCCACAAAACAGACCAATTGTTTCTCTTGTCAATTTGTTTTCTTCCATTCCCACTCTGACAAAATGAACAAAAAGTTCAAAAGGGCTCTAACCATTGACAGCTTCTGTGTGGAGAGGGAGCAGACTTCAAATGCTGAGGAGACTAAAAACAGACTGTCTCCAGAGGAATCCCCTAAGGGGGATATAAGCTGCTCGTCAATACAAAAGAATCTCATAGAGGAAATCAAAAAGGCTCTCACAAGAGAGCTGGAAGAGAAATGGGAAAAGGAAAGGGAAGCTTGGCAAGAGAGCCTGGAGAAGTCATCCCATGCTTTTAAAGACAGAGTGGATAAAGAAATGAAATCATTGAGAAACAAGATTAGTGAGCTGGAAAAGGTAAACAACTCCAAGGAAAACAGGATTAGTGAGCTGGAAAAAGAAAACAGCTCTCTAAAAAATAAAATGGATAAAATGGAAAAAAAAATCCATAGAAGATAAAAACTCAATTGGACAATTACAAAGAGATATAAAAAAAGTGAGTGAAGAAAATACATCATTGAAAATTAGACTGGAACAAGTAGAAATGAATGACTCAAGGAGAAACCAAGAGGGAGTCAAGCAAAACCAGAGAAATGAAACAATTGAAAAGAATGTCAAGTACCTTACTAGAAAGACAACAGACCTGGAAAACAGATCCAGGAGAGACAATTTGAGAATAATCAGACTCCCTGAAAAATGTGAGGAAAAAAAGAGCTTGGACACCATTTTCGAGGAAATCATCAAAGAGAACTGCCCAGACGATCTGGAAACAGAGGGTAAAATAGACATTGAAAAAATTAATCGATCACCTACTGAAAGGGACCCTAAAATCAAAACGCCAAGAAATATAGTGGCCAAGTTCAAGAACCATCAGACAAAGGAAAAGATATTGGAAGCTGCTAGAAAAAAGCAATTCAGATATGGAGGATCCACAATAAGGATAACCCAGGATCTAGCAGCGTCCACATTAAAAGAATGAAGGGCCTGGAACATGATATTCCAAAAGTCTAAGGAACTTGGTGTGCAGCCAAGAATAACTTACCCAGCAAGAATGAGCATCGTTTTCCAGGGAAGAAGATGGACATTTAACGAAATAAATGAATTCCATCTATTTTTGATGAAAAAACCAGACCTACATAAAAGGTTTGATCTTCAAATACAGAACTCAAGAGATTTCTAAAAAGGGAAAAAGAAATCTTGAGAACTATACTTCTGCCAGAAAAATATGTAAAGAACATATGTACAATTTGTCTTAGAAACTAGAGGTGGAAAGGAAATTATATCATAAAAAAGTGTAAAGTGGTGGTACTACATCTCATGAAGAGGCAAAGGTAACCTATTATATCTGAGAGAAAGAAAGGAGGGAGATGAACCTAGGGTGAATCAATAGACATATTTGATTTATGGTGAAACTTCTTCCACTTCATTGAAAAGTGAAAGGGAAAGGGTAAGCTAAGGAGAAGGCAATACAGAAATTGTGAGGAAAAGGGGTAAAATAAGGGGAGGAACTTTAAGGTGGGGGAGGGATCCTAAAAAGGGAGGGCTGTGAAAAGCAAGTGGTGTTCACAAGTTTAATACTGGGTAGGGGGGTAAGAGGGAAGGAAAGGGGAAAAGCATAAGCAGGGGTTAATAGGATGGCAAGCAATATAGAATTAATCCTTCTCACCATAAATGTGAATGGGGCAAACTGCCTCATAAAGAGGAAGCAGTTAGCAGACTGGATTAAAAGTCAGAATCCTACTATATGTTGTTTACAGGAAACACACCTGAAACAGGGTGATACATTCAAACTAAAAGTAAAAGGGTGGAGCAGAATCTATTATGCTTCAGGCAAAACCAAAAAAGCAGGAGTAGCTATCCTCATCTCAGATAAAGCAAAAACAAAAATTGATCTAATTAAAAGAGATAAGGAAGGACATTATATCCTGCTAAAGAGCAGCATCAATAATGAAGCAGTATCAATATTAAACTTATATGCACCAAGTGGTGCAGCATCTAAATTCTTAAAAGAGAAATTAAGAGAGCTGCAAGAGGAAATAGGTAGCAAAACTATAATAGTGGGAGATCTCAACCTTGCACTCTCAGAATTAGATAAATCAAACCACAAAATAAATAAGAAAGAAGTCAAAGAGGTAAATAGAATACTCGAAAAGTTTGATATGATAGATCTTTGGCGAAAGCTAAATGGAGACAGAAAGGAGTATACTTTCTTCTCAGCAGTTCATGGAACCTATACAAAAATTGATCATATACTAGGGCATAAAAACCTCAAAATCAAATGCAGTAAGGCAGAAATAGTAAATGCATTCTTTTCAGAACACAATGCAATCAAAATTACATTTAATAAAAAGCCAGGGGAAAATAGACCAAAAAATAATTTGAAACTAAATAATCTTATACTAAAGAATGATTGGGTAAAACAACAAATCATAGACATAATTAATAACTTCACCCAAGAGAATGACAATAATGAGACATCATACCAAAATGTATGGGATACAGCCAAAGCAGTAATAAGGGGAAGTTTTACATCTCTACAGGCCTACTTGTATAAAATAGAGAAAGAGAGGGCCAATGAATTGGGCTTACAACTCAAATTGCTAGAAAAGGAACAAATTAAAAACCCCCAGACAAACACAAAACTTGAAATTCAAAAAATAAAAGGTGAGATTAATAAAATTGAAAGTAAAAAAATCTATTGAATTAATTAATAAAACTAAGAGTTGGTTCTATGAAAAAACCAACAAAATAGACAAACCCTTAGTAAACTTGATTAAAAAAAGGAAAGAGAAAAAGCAAATTGTTAGTCTTGAAAATGAAAAGGGTGAACTCACCACTAATGAAGAGGAAATTAGAACAATAGTTAGGAGCTACTTTGCTCAACTTTATGCCGATAAATTCGATAACTTAAATGCAATGGAAGAATACCTTCAAAAATATAGCTTGCCCAGATTAACAGAAGAACAAGTAAGTAGTCTAAATAGTCCCATCTCAGAAAAAGAAATAGGCCAAACTATTAACCAACTTCCTAAGAAAAAGTCCCCAGGACCAGATGGATTTACATGTGAATTCTACCAAACATTTAAAGAACAACTAACTCCAATGCTATGTAAACTATTTGAAAAAATAGGGATTGAAGGAGTCCTACCAAATTCCTTCTATGACACAGACATGGTACTGATACCTAAACCAGGTAGATAGAAAACTGAGAAAGAAAACTATAGACCAATTTCCTTAATGAAATGTTTTAAAAAAGAACTATCTGACTCTATCCAGTATTCTATCCTCTGTCCTACCTAGGTGCTTCTTATCTAAGGGAGAATAGCTTTTGCTCTTATATATTCTTTTTAGCTGCCTTATACTTTATATTTGATGCACATACTTTTCCCAGTGATCTAATTTCCTTCCTATTCTAGTTGCATTAATTTTATTTATGTAAACAATTTCAATTTCTTGAAATCAAAATTATATTTTTTGTAATTGTATCACCTTCTTGTTAAGGATTAACTCCAGCATTTAAAGTTTTGAAAGAGAGCTAATCTAGCCTTTGTTATTCAGCTTAATATCACCTTTGAGTTTGTTTATATTCTAAAATGTTTGCCTAATCTTAATTTCTGCCAAATTGCTTTCTAGTTTTTTGTTTTGTTTTGTTTTGTTTTTTTAGCAATTCTTATTAAATGAGGAGAAATTCTTTCCTAGGTTAAAAAAAAAAAAAAAAAAAAAAAGTTGAAGGTAGAGATAAGAGGGCACTGGAACCAGGGTTCCAATAGACAGAGAGTCTTTGATGTCAGGCATGGTGATGGCATGTTTAGACCCTCTGCAAAGAGGGCTCCAGTCTGGCTCTTTTATAATAGGGGGCTTTGGCTACAACCTGAAGCGGGCTTGTTGATGGAGTCCTAGGTTGGCTCCTGGATGGGTTTCAGCCAAGGTTAGAATTTAAATTGAATTCAATGGGTTTCAGGACTGAGAAGACCCCACCCAGATAACAAAGATGAAATTGTTTGTGCTTGGGGTGAAGTCCCCTCCCTGAGACAGAGTCCAAGAAGGTTTTCTCCTTTAAGGATTTTTCAAAGTTTTGGGGTTTCCTCATCAATTCCATTCTTTTTGCATTTTCAGTTTGACTCTTTGTGACCCCATTAAAGTTTTAAAATTAGTAAATTTGTTAAATTTGAATTCAAATAAAATTAATCAATTTAAAATTAATACTTTTTATATTGTTCCATTAGATCCATAAAACAATTCTATGAGATTGGTGCTATTATTACCCCTTTTTATATATAAGGAAACTGAGAGGTAACTAACTTAAACAACTTTTTCCCCTTGGGTTCTGGTATGGCTTTATTAAAAAAAAAGAAGCTTAAAAACTGGGTGATGTTGAAACAAAATAAGCAGCCTGAAGAAAGATTAGAGATAATTATAACAGGGATTGTTAGAAAAAAACAAAAAACAAACAGGAAGATGGACGGAAGAGAAGCAGATGGGGTCTGAGATCAAAAGGTAGGACTGAAAGGCAGAAACTTAACAGGAGAGGGCTTATGGAGGAGCTATCTTGAAATGTGGGCAGGCATCAGAGCCATTTTCAGTTGTTGTAGGTGACAAACTTCACTATATCACAGGAATCTAAGAGAAGGAAGGAAGGCTTTCCTTGGGGCTACATATCAGGCCCAGTGGTGCAGTCTGCAGTGAGGAAGTTCCCAAAGTCTGCATGTTCAGATCCTTTGCTTGACATGGTCATAAAGGCAAATGCAGACCAAATCAAAAAGGCACTGGAAAGAGGCCCCTTCTTTTTCCAAACCTACCTCACAAAAGCTAGTAGATATTTATAGATTCAGCATTGAACACTAAGAAGAAATTATATCTTTTTAATCCTTACATTTCTTAGTTAACCAATGAGCAGAGGGGATTAAAAATATTTGATTGTAAAATGTGACTTAAATTTTTTTGTATCACATTAAGATTGGTTGTAGCCAATTGAAATTTAGAAGCTTAAGGAAGGAGATAGAAAAAGTTCCCTTCAGCATATTCTTCAGCTCATTAAACTTCATTCATTCAAGGAGAAAGAGAATTTCAGAGATATATTTCTATCATTACTATATTCAAAAGCTAATTTGATAAGCCTGTCTATTCACCAGGTGACAATTGCATGCTAAAAACTGGAAAGAAAACAATTATAAATAAAAATTGATCAATATTTTTGAGTTGCTAATTAAATGTAATTATGGAACAATTATAATGGAAAGTGCAGCAGGCTGCCCAAGGTCCAGGAACAGTGAGGCTGAGTAGCTGGGTGTTCTTGGATAAGAAATTTCACTTTAATTCAGAAGTCATTCATTGAGAATCTATTGAAGTATAAGGCATCTTTTTATGTTAGGACTACAACCTGAATTAACTTTATAGTATAATTGGAAGAGGGTAAAGGAGGGGTTTAACATATGTACAATGTAAATTTTAATATAATATGGGTATAGTGTTTCAGGTAAAGTATCAATGACTGTTATCTATGTACATCCACCACTTATGTTCAAATGAGCAATTTGGATTTATTGATCATTGAGGACCATTGCATGATAAACTTATGATCCTGAATAAAGTTGAAAGTAATATGAAATATTGTAAGAGAAATACAGAATGGAGTGAACAATTGAAAGTAAGGGAATTTCTTAGAATATAGTGAAACAATATTCTGGCAGGTCAGTGTTAATAAGACACCATCCTTCAGAATTCTCAGAGTCTAAAAGATATACTTTTAAGAAAACAAATTTATGTGATTTATATTACATACAAATCAAATGTAAACTAATCAGAAATGGAAGCAGTTTAAACATAAATCTCTTGAGACCTAAACCATTAAAAGTAGTACCAATTTATTTTCAGGGAAGGCAAATCACTGAGATATCTTTGGATATAATAGAACCAATCACTTCCTAATTTGCCTTTATCTGTCAAGAGTACCACTACATTCTTCTAGTAATAGATTAGTGATTCTGAAGTCATGCTTCTTTTATATTCTTCTTTTTCTTCTATTTTTCTTTCCATATATAATGCCATTATACTAGCTCATACTTTCATCACTTCTTACCTTGATTATTGCAATAGACCGTGGTTTCTCTGAATCAAGTCTTAACTCCTTTCACAAAACTTCTAAGGTTTCAAAGGTACAGATCACTTCAATTCCTTACTAAGGAAGTTTTAGTGACTCTCTGTTATTCCGAGTAATAAAAATACAAACTTTTGTATGTAATATTTACAAACTTTCATTTTCCATCTTTAATCTATTATTCCCAACTGAAGTAATATATATATGTATGTGTGTGTGTGTGTGTGTGTGTGTGTGTGTGTGTGTTATATCATACAATACATTCAAGCCAAACATTTCTCCTTGTTGGTATCCATGAATGAAATTGCTTGCAAAGGCTGACCCATCCACATATCTAGAATGACATCCCTTTTCATATGCACTTTTGCAATTCCAAAGAATCTCAGTTTTTAAAATTTTCCATCCTTAAAATTAGCATTATTTTTATTTTCTTGGCATATAGTGTATATTTACTTAAACATATGTTGTTTTCCTCCAAATATATTTAAATACATTGAAGACTGCATGTTTTTTATTTTAATTCTCAAAATGAAAGATTGTTTTTGGCATATAAGAAATATTTTAAATGCTTTATAGTCGCTATTTATAGTCGCTAAAAGACAAATCATGTTACAGGAAAAGATAATGATAAACATTGGAGGGGATGTGGGAAAACTGGGATGCTAATGCATAGTTGGTGGAGTTGTGAAATGATTCATACATTCTATAGAACAATTTGGAACTATGTCCAAAGGACTATATATAATGTGCATACCTTTTGGTCCAGTAGTGCAACCATTGTGTCTATATCCCAGGAAATCATAAAGGAAAAAAAAGACCCATATGTGCAGAAATGTTTTTAGTAGCTCTTTTTTGTGGTGGCATATATAAATGTTTTTTCTCAGCAGTTCAGTGATCCAAGGCAATCCCAGGAATGTTTGGATAGAAAATGCCATCTGTGGAGCAGCTAGGTAGACTAGTGGATAAAGCACCAGCCCTGAAATCAGGAGGACCTGAGTTCAAATTTGGCCTTAGACCGTTAATACTTCCTATCTGTGTGACAAGTCACTTAACCCCAATTGCCTTAGCAGAAACAAAACAAAACAAACAAACAAACAAAAAAAAAATCCAACAATCTGCATCCAGAGAAAGAACTATGGAGACAGAATATATAAATCAACATATGTTATGTTTACTTTTCCCTGTTTTTCTTTTTTTTTTTCCTCTGAGTTTTCCCCCTTTGTTTTGATTTTTCTTTCCTAACATGATTCATGAAGCAATATGATTTTTTAGAAAACATAATGTATATGTATAACCAGAAAAAAAAGAAAACAATAAAAAATAAGAAAAAAAAAGAAAAGAAAAAGAATAAAAGAGAAATAATGGATGAAAATAAATTGAGTAGCAAGGGACAAGATATGTATGCTGGAACTATAGTTGAGATATTTGATTTTGATTAAATAGGTGAAATGTAAAATTTATAGTTTAGTATTATGACTCTTCCTCAACTTTTTGCTTTGTCTATTTTTAAATGTCATATAATTTTAATTCTGAGTGAGGGCAGCCAAGAGTTCATGAAGATGATACTGGCTGTTTTGATAATTTTCTGAATTTTTCCACAAAGAAAAGAGGAAGAATCCATTTGGAAATATTCCTATGTGAAACAACTGGAAAGTTTGCTTTTAGAAATTGCATATAAGAATTACTGAGAAAAACTCATTTGAACAAAACTATAAACTAACAGTCAAAGGAAAACTATACACGGATTTCTATGTGAGCAAGAAGTATCAGTGCTATTCCTATTTCTGCTCCAACACTGGTTGTTTATGAACTGAATAATTTAACCTGCCAATTAGTGATTTAAATATGTTGCTTAAAGGCATTTCTGTATAAAAAAATTTGAAGCTCATGTCCCAGAAGAAACTGTTTTATTTATGCTTGCTTGCTTTAGTGTTTGGTCACTGTTAAAACTGTTGTTGACTTGAGTAATTAGATTGTACCTTAAGCTGACATCAATAAGCAGCCAGTTGGAGGATTAAAAAAGAATTTTGTAAAACTAGAAATCAAATTGTAATGTACCTTAGTCAATAAAAATGTGCACCTGTCCACCAGTCAATATTTTCAAAGAAGAGAGAAGAATGAGTAATAATTGGATATAATTAAAATGTAGAATATATTTTTAAAAATATATTGATTTTCATCCAAAGTTTATAGTAATGATTTTGTTTCATTTAATGACTTTTTCCTCCTAGGAAGCCTACCATATGTGTGATATGTAATTATTAAACTTCTTTTCAATTCATTCATAACAAGTAATGAAGTCAACAAAAGTATGATGCCCTATATGCATAATGGGCACTAAGCCCAATTTAAATATTTACTTTTCTTAATGTCTACCAGTTTTCTACCATTTCTTTTGTATATTACTTTTCCTTCCTCTCTGGCAATGATTTCAATTTCTTCTACATGCTAGAGCTTATTGTGCTTTTTTTGGTAGCAGAAGATGCATATACATTTTTATTTGTTTGTTTGTTTGTTTTTATCAGATGTCCTTCAACTGTGGATGATTTTCACAAAAACTCCTTCCTCTTTTCAGACTCTTTACTGTTGAAGTGCAATTCAGGCTTGTCCATAAGTAGAAGAAAGTCAGAAAAAAAAGTTTATTTCCTTTCATAAATCTTATATTATTGTTCTATCATTGAATTTGCATAATCAAACACTCTTCTGTTTACAATATACAACATTATAAAAGTTTTTGTTTTTTTTTCCGAATTTCACTGAAGAATTTGCAAAAAGATTCAATTTAGAGGGAAATTCCAGTAGATCAGAAATAACTCATATTTATGTGCAACTCAGTGGTTTATAGAATTTAGACAACAACAACTCTTTAAGGAACTTATTTAAAAATTATTAGTCTGGTGAATAGATTAAGACTAAAAAATGTTGCAAAGTGAAAGAGTCAATAGGTAACAAAATAAAAATTTGAACCTTGCCCTCACAGATTCCAAATCTAGTGATCTTTCTATTATTCCATCTTGCTTTAATTAGAAGACCAATACTCAAATTCTGATTCATATATTTATGAAAATTGTAATGACAATGTCATTACTAATGTGATGTAAAATGTTTCTGAACTTGAAATTGTTTTTAGATTTAAAATGTTAAGTAGTGATAATTTTGCTCTCCATCTTATATGATTATTGGAAACAAAAGACTATATAAACTTATAAAGAGGTATATAAATACCAATTCTAATAATTATTTAATTTATGCTTTGTAATACAATAATCTGTCTTTAGTTTGAATACTTGAACTTTGGATATTCTGGAATTCCTTGGATTCTACTGATTTTTTTTCTTTATCCTTTCCTCATCTAAAACTATCTAGCTATTTATCATTTGTTGTAATCCTACCCATTTTAGAATGTCTATCCCTTTCAACATAAGTGTTTGACTCATTTCAATATTTAGTGTTTCTTTATTAAAAATAGAATAAAGGTTTTTTTTTTTTTTTTTTGTACTGTAGTCCCATAAATACCCCAAAATCAAAGCTAATGATTATTAAAGCATTAGGGCAAAGAGACTTGGATATATACAATCAGCATTATAGGTGTATAGTGCTGATATGTTCATTCCTTTTGCGTGATTTTCAATCAATCTTTGTGACATACACAGAGTACATAGAAAGAAATCAGAGAGGTGAAGGCATTAAGGTTGTGGAAATTGGGAAAATTATTTTTTGTATATCATCTTCAGTATTTTGTCTATCACCCATTTATGAGGAGGTGTATGTCATTCTTTAATATCAGCATTAAAATATAGTTAGTAATAGCATTAATCAGAATTTTAAGTCTTTCAAAATTGTTCATCTTTTATACATTGTTTTTATAATATGAATAAGGAAAGCATATTTTATTCTTTGCTTACAAAATGTGTCATCTTTATTTACTGTCTCTGCTGACAGCTCCATTCCTTCTATCCTTTCTTCTTTCCTTCCTTCCTTTCTGTATACATGCCTGTCTCCTACCTCATTCCATCCTTTTACCCTTCCCTCCTTCCTTTCCTTTTTCCTCCAAAAAGATCAATATTTAATAAGCACCTAATTTGTGACAACAATAACAAAAACAACAAATAATAATAAAAAGAAGAAATTGAACAAGCCACTAATGAACTCTTTAAGAAAAAATCTCCAGAGTCAGATGAATTTGCAACTGAATTCTACAAAACAGTTTCAGAACAATTAATTCCAATACTCTATAAATTATTTGTAAAAATAGAAGAAGGAGCCCTACCAAATTTTTCTGACATGGATATGATGCTGGTACTTAAACCAGGAAGGGTCAAAACAGAAAAAGAAAATGATGGACCATATTTCCTAATGAATATTGATACAAAGAATTAAAATAAAACATTTGTAAAAATATTACAGCAACTGACCACCAGTATAGTACATTATGACTAAATGGAATAATACATTATCCAGGTCTATTTAATATCAGGAAAACTAGCAGCATAATTGGTCATACAAATAACAAAACAAAACTGATGTGATTATCTCTATTGTTGCTAAACAAATCATTTAACAAAATGGCAAAACCTATTCCTAATAACAACACTAGAGAGCATAGGAATGAATGGAATTTTTCTTAAAATAATAAGGACTATCCATCTAAAACTCTTAGCAAGGGTTATATGTGATGGGATCAACGTAGAGACTTTCCCAATAAGATCAAAAGTGAAAAAAGGATGATCATTGTCACCACTATTTCTCAAAATTGTACTAGAAATAAGGAGATACAGAAGGAATTAGAAGAGGCTATGAAGAAACAAAATTATCACTCCTTGAAGATTATATGATCATATATTTAAAGAATCCAAGAGAATGAACTAAAAAAGCTATTTGAAATAATAAACAACTTTAGCAAAGTTGCAGATTATAAAATAAACCCACATAGATCACTGATATTTCTATAATTTTCCAACACAGGTTTAGAGGACTGAAACTGTGAAAAAGTGTGTTTGAATCAGACAAGAGAGCACTTAAGACTAATTACCTATTCAATTTACATTGATAATGGCTCTATAAGGATATAGTTAGATGATGACACTCCTCATGATTGGGGCTTGCTGAATATTTGGTAGTGAGGTAATTATAGGCAAGGATTGAAGTTCTGAAAGAGAGAAGTCAAGGTTACTTGGCAGCATGATGAGGAGGAGACAGGCTGGAGACTCCAGACTCCAGATTCCAGGATACATCTTTGGCAAACCATGTGGCAGCTTCTGCTTCTCTGCCTCCTTCACTTCTCCCCTTAAAGACCAAGGGCTATCATTTATCCTCTCTCTGGCTGATCCTGAGGCTCTCCAGGGAGCTAGCCCATACTTTACACATAGGCCTGCAGCAAGAAATAGAAAGAGAAATTCCATTTAAAATAACTATAGATGATTAAAAATAATATTTGGGAATCTACTTGCTAAAACAAAGCTAATAACTATAAGAACTTTTCTCTCAAATAAAGTTCATTCTAAAGAACTGAAAAAAGATAAATTGCTCATAGGCAGACAATCTCATTTCTAAAATATATAGAGAATTGAGTCAAATGTATAATAATACAAGTAAGTCTCCAAATGTTAAATCAAAGTTCAAAGGATACAAACAGGTAGTTTTTTTTTTTTTTTTTTTTTTTTTTCCAGCACTGGCTTCAATATTTTATTTTATTTTATTTTATTTTATTATTTTTTTTTATTATTATATATATATTTTATAATATTATCCCTTGTATTCATTTTTCCAAATTGCCCCCCCTCCCTCTATTCCCTCCCCCCGACGACAGGCAATACCATACATTTTACATGTGTTACAATATAGTCTAGGTACAATACATGTGTGCGAATATCATTTTCTTGTTGCACAATAAACATTAGAATCCGAAGGTACATGCAACCTGGGCAGACAGATATTAGTGCTAACAATTTTCATTCCCCTCCCAGTGTTTCTTCTCTGGGTGCAGCTACCCCTGTCCATCATTGATCAACTGGAAGTGAGTTGGATCTTCTTTATGTTGAAGATTTCCACTTCCATCAGAATACATCCCCATACAGTATTGTTGTTGAAGTGTACAGTGATCTTCTGGTTCTGCTCATTTCACTCAGCATCAGTTGATTTAAGTCTCTCCAGGCCTCTCTATATTCCTCCTGCTGGTCATTTCTTACCGAGCAATAATATTCCATAACCTTCATATACCACAATTTACCCAACCATTCTCCAACTGATGGACATCCATTCATCTTCCAGTTTCTAGCTACAACAAAAAGAGCTGCCACAAACATTTTGGCACATATATGTCTCTTTCCGCTCTTTAGTATTTCTTTGGGATATAATCCCAGTAGTAGCGCTGCTGGGTCAAAGGGTATGCACAGTTTGATAACTTTTTGGGCATAATTCCAGATTGCTCTCCAGAATGGCTGGATTCTTTCACAACTCCACCAGCAATGTATTAGTGTCCCAATTTCCCCACATCCCCTCCAACATTTGTCATTATTTGTTCCTGTCATCTTAGCCAATCTGACAGGTGTGTAGTGGTATCTCAGAGTGGTCTTAATTTGCATTTCTCTGATCAGTAGTGATTTGGAACACTCTTTCATGTGAGTGGATATAGTTTCAATTTCTTCCTCTGAGAATTGTCTGTTAATATCCTTTGACCATTTATCAATTGGAGAATGGTTCGGTTTCTTATAAATTATGGTCAGTTCTCTATATATTTTGGAAATGAGACCTTTGTCAGAACCTTTGTTTTTAAAAATATTTTCCCAATTTGTTACTTCCCTTCTAATCTTGTTTGCATTAGTATTATTTGTACAGAAACTTTTTAGTTTGATGTAATCAAAATCTTCTATTTTGTGATCAATAATGATCTCTAGTTCTCCTCTGGTCATAAATTCCTTCCTCCTCCACAAGTCTGAGAGGTAGATTATCCTCTGTTCCTCTAATCTATTTATTATCTCCCTCTTTATGCCTAAATCATGGACCCATTTTGATCTTATCTTGGTATATGGTGTTAAGTGTGGATCCATATCTAATTTCTGCCATACTAATTTCCAGTTTTCCCAACAGTTTTTTCCGAATAATGAATTTTTATCCCTAATGTTGGAATCTTTGGGTTTGTCAAAGATTAGATTGCTATAGATGTACCCTTTTTTGTCCTTTGTATCTAATCCAAACAGGTAGTTTTTTGAGGAAGAAACCAAAGCTATCTATAGACATTATGAAGTGGTTTATTTAGAGAAATGCAAATTAGAAAACTCTGAGGAACCCTGTCATACCTCTCAGATTGACTAATATGATAAAAACAAAATTATAAATGTTGAAAGAGTGGGAAAATTCAGAAACTAATGCATTGTTACTGAGTTGTGAGCTCGTTCTTAAGAACAATTTAGAACTATGACTAAAGGGCTATAAAACTGTATACCCTTTGATCTAGCAGACCAAAGATAACATAAAAAAAGTTAATGGGGAAGACCTATATTTGCAAAAAATTTTACAACAGCATTTTTAGAATGGCAAAATATTGAAAATTAAGGGAATGCCTATCAATTGGGGAGTGGCTATACAAGTTGTCACATATGAAGATGATGTAATACTATTGGGCATTTAAGATAGATTTCAGAACAGACAGATTTCAGAAAAACCTGGGAAAACTTATAAAGACAAATACAAATTGAAATGAGCAGTATCAGGAAAACAACATGCACAGTATCAACAGCTTTGTGCAACTTTGAACTCTGAATGACTTAGCTCTTCTTAGATACATGAGATCCAAGAAAAATACAAAGTATTAAACAAGGAAAATGCTATATACATACAGAGAAAGAACAAACAAAAGCATATTTTTTTCACTTGCTTTATTCTTTTTCATGGTTATTATCATTGATATGTTTCTTCTTTCATAACTGTGACTAATAAGGAAATATGGTTTTCATTATAACATATGTATAACCCATATCAAATTGACTACCATTTTTGGAAGAGGGAAGGAGAGGAAAGGAGAAAGAAAAAATAGAAAAGCCTTATAAAATGAATACTATAAACAATTTTGACATATAATTAGGAAACATATTTTATATGATATAGTCATACAATGATGATGAATATCCATTGTTGTCAGTCAAGAAGGAAAGAATTAATAATACTAACAATAAAGTTAATTTTCTTCCATTTTATTAGAGATGAGAATTAAGAAGAATATGTGGTGGAGGAGAGAGCAGGGCGGTTTATTTGAAAAAAAATTTCAGGAGGTTTCAAAAGAAAGAATCTTGAAGTCTTAGTCAAAATCCTTATTTCTCCTAGAAGTGGATGAAAATTAAAAACTCCCATAAAGATCTGCAGGTAACATCTGCTTAAATTACATATTCATCACATCTCACTCTGTTTTGGTATTTCTCAATATGAACCATAGTTGAACTTCTGATTCAGCTAATCTTTCCGCAAATTGCAGTTTTATTGTTTGATACCATCATAGGCACTATATAGAAAATGTTTTAAAGCTTGAACTTTTCTACTTCCCCAAAGCAATTGCTTCTGTCAATTGCAATTTTGAATGAGTTCAAAGGAAGAAAAAAGAGAGAACTAAGCAGATGGTTGTCAAAAATTTGCATCCTGAAAATATGAAACTGAGTTCAGTTTACAACTGAACAGTGTGATTTTCCTTAAGCACCTGCATTCTTTAAAATAAGATAGAGCTGCTTTTTAGTTAGGAGGTCCTTTTAGCAAGTTTTAAATGCTTTTTTAGAGAGGTTAACAAAATATATTTTGGTAAAATGTTAAAAGTGACATGTAAAGATGTCCTTTAATTGAACTTTAAATATAAGAAACTTTCATTCAATCTGTACTTGAGAGGTTGCATAGCTGAGTTCTAAGAAGAATAACCTGAGTCATGTGATGTCCTATCACTATGTTTTTTGACAAGTTTATTCACATCTTGCTTGCTAATTTCTTCATCTATAAAAAGTATAAGGGAATGCAGAGATTTCTTTTGTAAAGTATGTAAAGTTGTAAAGTATGATGCCATTATGCACTGATAATATTAGGTTGGGAATCTAAAGATATGGGTCCCAAACCATGTGATCTTATGTAAATGCTTTCATCATTCTTTGCCTCAGTTTCTTACTCTATAAATAGTGTAGAATTAGATGACTTCTATACTCCCTTGCAGATCTAAATTCACAATCCAATCTTCTATAGCTCCTTATATGTACATATTTTAAAACAGAACTAATTTTTTTTACTACATTCTGTAAATGATTGCTTTACAAATCTGTCTTTTATAGAACAATCATTACATTTAACTTACTTTAAAAATAATTTAGGTTTAGGCCTGTAAAGAGTTCACAAATTGCTTTGAATGATAGTTAATTGTCTTGTATCATAAACTAGTAGATGAAAAATTTATGCAAATATAAAAAAATCAAAATACATAAGAAACATCAACAAAATTTGTCCTATTTTGCTCTGAAATGTTTGTTTAACCTAACACTGCTTTTATTTTCAAACTCTGTGTAAAATGTGCATATGTGTATGCCTCATAAATATACATAAAAACATATGTTAGTATATGCATACATGTATGTGCATATACATATGCAGATAGGAGTCAACTACTTAGTCTATTTCAAGAAATTATGCTCCAACTTTTGGGGGAAAAACAATAAATTATTTTCTCAATAAAAAAAGGTTGCACAGATTCACATGGTATTGTATTTCATACACAAACATAGTTTTGATTAAAAAAATAGGCTCACAAATGCACAAATCTAAGAAAAAGAAGTTAGTAAAATATTATTTTTTATGATAGCTTCTTATTTTTCTAAATATATGCAAAGATAGTTTTCAATGTTCACCTTAGCAAAACCTTGTGTTCCAAAATTTTCTTCCTCTCTTCTTCCCCTTTAGCTTCCTTCCTCCCTCTTTCCTTAGAAAGCAAGCAATCTAAGACTAGTTAAAGATGTGCAATTCTTCTAAAAATAATTTATATTTGTCATGCTCCACAAGAAAAATCAGATTAAAAAGGCAAACACTCTCCCAAAATAATCTAAACTCACAAACAACGGCAATAATAAACAAAAGGTGAAAATATTTTGGTTTGATCCACATTCAGTCTCCATAGTTCTCTCTCTGCATATGGATGGCTCTTCCTATCTCAAAGTAATTGCAATTGCTTTGAATCATTTCACTGTTGAAGAAAGACAAGCCCATCTCAATTAATTATAATATAATCTTGTAGCTGTGTACAATGTTCTCTGGTTTCTACCCACTTAGTTTGAATTCATGTAAGTCTTTCCAGACTTTCTTGTTAAACAATATTTCATTAGAAGGAATAAATATTCTAACCATTGTCCCGTAGATTTCTTACACTGTATATATAACAAATTCAATCTATAAGTGATATTGAAAAGAAGCATTTTTTTGGTCAAAGTATTTTTTCATAATAATTGAACTGAGGATTTTTTCAAATCTTGGTAATTATTGATATCAACCCAATATTTATGGTCTTTTATTTCTCACTAATATTTTCTCTGGATTAAGATTAATATCAATATGTCCAAAACATCTATTTTGGATATTTTTAAAAATTAGCATAAATAGGAAATAACCTTGTTCAATCCTTTTGGCCCCTAATCAGTTATGCACATGGCATGTACAAGAAGTATAGGATACTTGTGCTTTTTTTTTTTTTTTTTTTTCCCCCTAGATTTTCTGGCTTGCCTTTCTCCTGGCTGTTAATGAACACAGGATGATGAGATTATTATATAATCCCTAAGAAGCTACAGGCTTTCATTTGTTTGATGACCATTTTTTTTTAACCAACTCAGTTTTAAATTCTCAGAACATTTTCTCTGAACTTTAAACACTAGTAGTAATGTTGCCAACAAAATCAATCATGCTGATATAGGCAAAGAGTACATACTGAGCAATTCTCCCAAACTTCAATGTTTACTATTATAATGGATGGAGGTAGAATATTTAACTAGAATGATCTTAAAATTGAAGGAGATTAAATTCATTATCTGGCAATGTTTTATTTAAGATATATTATTTTAAATGTGCATCTGAATTAGAAGACTCAAGTTGTACATCATCTAACCACATTCCTTTAAGTAGGAGCTAAATAAAATTCTGTGTTTTATTTATTATAACACAGCATTTAAAACATTTATTTACAGATGGACTAAGATGGTTTTCAATAAATTCATCAAGTATTTGTTTATATGACTTAGTTTTATGGCATTTTAATCTGGTAACTAGTTTAGGAGGGGCAAACAACTCTACAGAATATTAAAATATTTATTGTTTTATGTTAAGTTGACTTCATTTCAATATGATTTCTTACAAAATAGAAGAATAAAATAAATGCAACATAAGCATAGCCAATATACCACAGTAAAAATATCAAGCATATGATGTATAATTTATACATGATATATCTTATTATTTTTACTTTTTCTTAAACAGTTTTGCTTTTTAGCATTATATCATTCTCAGATCTTCCCCAATATTCTGTTGGGAGTACTCAAATCCTAATGACAGTTTTAGACACATAGTGCACATTTCCATGCATAAAATAAAATTTGTAAAAAAAAAGTTTTTTTTTTCTTTTTCTTTTTTTTCCCCTTATTGAGTCCCTTAAAATTACTCTTATATGTCGATATTTCTATTGTGAACTCAGTGTACTCAAATCTGAAGTGGATTGTTTGCAACAAAATCCTGAGAATTTGAGAGTTTTTTGAAAGTCCTTCGTTGTATTTCAATGTTATAGCTAATAAATAAACATGTTATATTTTTGACTATACCCCCTGTTTTTTTTTTTGATTATCAATATATCATATTCCAGAACCTTTAGTCTTTATTTTTTAATTTTTTTTTTACTATAGCTACTAATCAGTCTTGTGCCTCATGACTGTTCCAGCATATTTGAATTATTTTTCCTTTGATTTGGGGGTTTTGAAATTTAGCAATGATATTTTTATATGTTTTCCTTGTAGGAGCTCTCTTTTAAGTGGTAATCTGTTGAATTTTTTATTTATTTCTTTATTGGGTGAAATAACATGATTGTTATTTTCTTGTACTTAATTTTAAAATTTCATCATTATATCATTTGAATATTTATTAGGGAAGAGGCCTTAGTGTTACACATTTAAATAAGTTCTAAATACAACTTTGAAATGAGGCCTTTATTATAGAAACTTATTCGAAATAATAGGGGAAGAGATCATAACCTAATGAACACTAGAAAGGATCATACAAAGTAAATTGAATAAGTTTAGTTGTATAAAATTTAAATGGTATATATATACCTTTCAATGTTTCTTAGTTCTTGCAATTCTTTTTCACCTTACCTATCAAACTCTTTTTATCTGCAATAATTAGAAATCCCTTACTGAATTTAAAATATATTGTAACCTGTATTTTTAAACATCAATTAAAAATGTGATTTTTAAAAGCTGGACAGTTTTTTTTTTTTTTTTATTTCAGGTTATTATTTCAGAAATAGATTATTTCTATAGAACTCACGGAATCTCCAAGTTTCCTTGCTTGGAGAGAAACTCTAATAGTGATTATTTTTATTAGTGTGTGTGTGTGTGTGTCGTGTGTGTGTGTGTGTGTGTGTACCCACATAAAATGTTTGCAGGCATCTGAGAGCCTTTGCTTCTGAGCATGTGATCATCTTCTACTTTCTCAATTTTTTCCCCAATTTTAAATTGATTTGTTTGATTGTTGGACAAGAAATTGCATATTCAGAATACTAAGAATCAAAGTGATGTTTATTGTCAATCTAAAAACATTATAATTATTTTATTTAAAAATATTTTTATTTTTTATTGCTTTTTTCTGGTTATACATTTATATTAACTTTTTAAAATACATATTTCTTTATGTGTATTTCTCATGTTTAGAAAGAAAAAATCTGAACAAAAGGGGAAAACCACAGGAAAGAAAAAAATAAGTAGAAAAAATAAGTTAACATATCATGTATAGATTTACATTCAATTTCCATAGTTCTATTTCTGGATATATAAGGCTTTTTCTATCCAAAGTTCATTGGGTTTGCTTTGGGAAAATAATATAATTGTAAGTGCTTTCTCTTTTTCTTTCTGCCTCTGTTAATTTCAATTTTTCAATAAGTATTATGTTTATTTTTTTTCCATAGCCTAAAAGGAGTGGCCCTTCTTGTTTTATTTTGAAATTATTTTAGCAAAATCTATAAGCAAAGGATTCTGCACAGTGGCCAAATAACTATTGAAGTATATCTTGGCCCTTGGTTTCTCACCATCACAGTAGTGATGAGATTGGCTTTAGCTCTTGGCATATACCCTGCTCTGAGAAGCTTTGCTCAGTAACAAAGGCTGTTCTTCAGGTCAAACATGACTGGTTTTGTTTACCAAGTTATTTGAAACATGTAGCACAACCCAAGCCCCTTGCACCTGGCCCTGTGAACAGCTCTATTTTGTTTCCCTGTTCTTTGTGGACGGCTGCATCCATGGAAACTAGCTCAGTCCTTGATACCTGGCCCAGAAATTTGTATAAATATGTGGTCCTTTCTCTACCTTTCCGCTAATCCATTAAGGGAATAAGCCCAACTCACTGTTCATAATAAAATCTTTTTTAACTGAGAAGCTCCCTGAAATTCTTTACCAAAGAACCTGACTCATTCTAATATTTTTCCTGGTGGCTCAAATGGAGAACCTAAATTTCACTGTTCACTTCCCTCCCAGTATCTAGAACTCTCAGCACAAGTTTTGATCCCATTAATGTCTAGGCTTTTTGGGACCCTCTTACTTATCCAGACTTTTCTCACAATATTTTTTTTTCAGTTTTCTCCCTCCTTTGGACTCTGGTGCAGGGTAGTGACTTAATTCAGGTTGACTCCTAGAACATTTGGGACAAATTTGGCCAACAAGATCTTAAGCAAAGTATAACAAGGCTTGCAGTAGTACAATTTATAAAACAAAGAAACTTGGTCAGAAAATGGATCACTTACTTACAACTTAATCTTGCAATTAGATCTGCTCTATAGTTGGGAGAATAAAGGACTTGACTGAGAATTGACTTGGTCCCTGAAGCCTTTTCCTAAGAACCTGACTAATCCCCTCATTAGTAGCATGCATATCTATCTATCAATCTATCTATCTATCTATCTATCTATCTATCTATCTATCTATCCTTATACATGCATATATATGTATGTGTTCATGTGAAAATATGTGTATAAACATTCATGTATGTATACATATATGTGCATATATAGGTGTATATATATATATGTATATATCTGCACACATGCCCATCCATATAAAATTATACTAACATGTTATATTCTAGAAATAATACTCAGTTTTCTTTTCTTTTTTAAAATTATAGCTTTTTATTTATAATATACATGCATGGGTAATTTTTCAGCATTGATAATTGCAAAATCTTTTATTCCAACTTTTCCCCTCCTTTTCCTTACCCCTTCCACCAGATGGCAGGTTGAACAATGCATGTTAAATATATTAAAGTATAAGTTAATTAAAAATATATGTATATATGTCCATTACAATTATTTTGTTGTAGAAAAAGAATTGGACTATGAAATAGTGTACAATTAGCCTGTGAAGGAAATAAAAAATGCAGGCAGACAAAAATAGAGGGATTGGGAATTGTATGTAATGGTTCATAGTTATCTAGCAGAGTTCTTTTGCTGGGTGTAGCTGGTACAGTTCATTTCTGCTCTATTGGAATTTATTTGGTTCATCTCCTTGTGGTAGAGGGCCTCGTCCACCAGAATTGATCATCATATAGTATTGTTGTTGAAGTGTATAATGATCTCCTGGTCCTGCTCATTTCACTCAGCATCAGTTCATGTAAGTCTCTCCAGGCCTTTCTAAAATTATCCTATTGGTCATTTCTTACAGAACAATAATATTCAATAACATTCATATACCACAATTTATTCAGCCATTCTCCAATTGATGGGTATCCATGTAGTTTCCGTTTCTGGCCACTACAAAGAGAGCTGCCACAAACATTCTTGTACATATAGGTCCCTTTCCCTTCTTTAAAATCTCTTTGGTATATAAGCCCAGTAGTAACATTGCTGGATCAAAGGGTATGCACAGTTTGATAACTTTTTGAGCATACATTCAAATCATTCTCCAGAATGGCTGGATGTATTCACAATTCCACCAACAATGTATCAGTGTCCCAGTTTTCCCACATCCCCTCCAACATTCCACATTATCTTTCCCTGTAATTCTAGCCAATCTGACAAGTGTGTAGTGGTGTCTCAGAGTTGTCAATTTGCATTTCTCTGATTGATAATGACTTGAAGCATTGTTTGATATGTATAGAAAGTTTCAATTTCTTCATCTGAGAATTGCTGTTCATATCCTTTGAACATTTATCAATTGGTAAATGGATTTTTTTCTTATAAATTAGAGTTAATTCTGTATTATGTTTTGGAAATGAGGCCTTTATTATACCCTTTGACTGTAAAAATGTTTTCCCAGTTTATTGCTTCCTTTCTAATCTTGTTTGCATTCGTTTTGTTTGTACAAAAGCTTTTTAATTTGATGTAATCAAAATTTTCTATTTTGTGATCAATAATGATCTTTAGTTCCTCTTTGGTTGTAAATTCCTTCCTCTTCTACAGATCTGAGAGGTAAACTATCCTATGTTCTTCTAATTTATTTGTAATCTCATTCTTTATTCCTAGGTCATGAACACATTTTGACCTTATCTTTGTGTATTGTGTAAAATGTGGGTCGATGCCTAGTTTCTGCCAAATAATTTCCAATTTCCCCAGCAATTTTTGTCAAACAGTGAGTTCTTATCCCAAAAATCTGGGGTCTTTGGGTTTGTCAAACATTAGATTATTAAAGTTATTGACTGTTTTATCCTTTGAACCTAACCTATTCCACTGATCAACTAATCTATTTCTTAGCCAATACCAAATGGTTTTGGTAATTGCTGCTTTATAATATAATTTCAGATCTGGTACAGCTAGGTCACCTCCATTTGATTTTTAAAAATTAATTCCCTTGAAATTATTGATCTTTTGTTTTTCTATATGAACTTTGTTGTTATTTTTCCTAGGTCATTAAAATAGTTTTTTGGGAATCTGATTGGTATAGTGCTAAATAAATAGGTTAGTTAAGGTAGTATTTTTATCTTTATTATATTTGCTCACCCTAACCAAGAGCATTTAATATTTTTTTCAATTGATTAGATCTGACTTTATATGTGTGGAAAGCGTTTTGTAGTTTTGCTCATATAGTTTCTGATTTTCCCTTGGTGGATAGATTCCTAAATATTTCATACTATTTGTAGTTACTTTAAATGGAATTTCTCTTTTTAACTCTGTTAGATATATAAGAATGATAACTTATGTGGGTTTATTTTTTATCCTGTTACTTTGCTAAAGGTATGGATTATTTCTAATAGCTTTTTAGTTGAATCTCTGGGGTTTTCTAAGTATACCATCATATCGTCAGCAAAGAGTGACACTTTGGTTTCCTCATTACCTACTCTAATGCCTTTAATTTCTTTCTCAACTCTTATTGCCAAAACTAGCATTTCTAATATAATAGTTGCAACCTTGTTTCACTCCTGATCTTATGGAAATGGTTTCAGTTTATCCCCATTACATATGATGCTTATTGTTGGTTTTAAATAGATGCTACTGATTATTTTAAGGAAAAGTCCATTTATTCCTATACTCTCAAGTGTTTTCAATAGGAATGGATGTTAAATTTTATCAAATGGTTTTACTGCATCTATTGTGGTGATCATATGGTTTTTGCTAATTTAGTTATTAATATGATCAATTATACTAATTGTTTTCCTAATATTGTATTGAATTGAATATCCTACTTGGTTATGGTGTGTTATCCTGGGGATGGTTTTCTGTAGTCTTTTTGCTAATATCTTATATAAGATTTTAGCAACAATATTCATTAGGGAGGTTGGTCTATAATTTTCTTTCTCTGTTTTCAACCTACCTGGTTTAGTTTTCAGTACCAAGTCTGTGTCATAAAAGAAATTTGGTAGGACTCCTTCATTCCCTATTTTTACAAATAGTTTATATAGTATTGGGGCTAATTGTTCTTTAAATGTTTGGTAGAATTAACAAGTAAAGCCATCTGGTCCTGGGAATTTTTTCTTAGGGACTTGATTAATAGCTTGTTCTATTTCTTTTTCTGAAATGGGCCTGTTTAAGTAATTTACTTCCTCCTCTGTTAATCTGGGAAGCCTATATTTTTGGAGGTAGTCATCCATTTCACTTAGGTTATCAAATTTATTGGCATAAAGTTAGGCAAAGTAACCCCTTATTATTGTTCTAATTTCCTTGTCATTGGTGGAAAGTTTTCCCTTTTCATTTTTAAGACTAACAATTTGATTTTCCTCTTTCCTTTTTCTAATCAAGTTTACCAAATTTATTTATTTTATTATTTTTTTCATAAAACCAACTCTTAGTTTTATTTATTAGTTCAATAGTTTTTTTTTTTATTTTTACTTTCAATATTGTTAATCTCTCCTTTTAATTTTAGAATTTCAAAATTTAGTATTTGATTGAGGGTTTTTAATTTGATCTTTTTATAGCTTTTTAGGTTGCAAGCCCAATTCATTGATCTTCTCTTTCTCTATTTTATTCAAATAAGCGTCTAAAGATATAAAATTTCCCCTTATTACCGCTTTGGCTGCATCCCACAAATTTGGGTAAGATGTCTCATAGTTGTCATTTTCTTTGTTGAAATAATTAATTGCGTCTATAATTTGCTGTTTCACCCAAATATTCTTTAAGATGAGATTATTTAGTTCCAATTCCTTTTTTGGTCTATTTACCCCTAGCTTTTTGTTGAATGTAGATTTTGTTGCATCATAATCTGAAAATAATGCACTTACTATTTCTGCTTTCCTGCATTCAATTTTGAGGTTTTATGTCCTAATATATGGTCAATTTTTGTATAGGTTCCATGAACTGCTGAGAAGAAAGTATACTCTTTTCTGTCACCATTCAGTTTTCTCCAAAGATCTATCATACCTAATTTTTCTAATAGTCTATTTATCTCCTTACTTTCTTTCCTATTTGTTTTGTGTTTTGATTTATCTAATTCTGGGAGGGCAAGGTTGAGATCTCCCACTATTATAGTTTTGCTTTCTATTTCTTCTTGCAACTCTCTTAACTTCTCCTTTAGGAAGTTAGATGCTATACCACTTGGTGCATATATGTTTAGTATTGATATTGCTTCATTGCCTAAGCAACACTTTAGCATGATATAGTTTCCTTCCTTATCTCTTTTAATTAGATTAATTTTTGCTTTTGCTTGATCTGAGATAAGGATGACTATCCATGCTTTTTTGACCTCAGCTGAAGCATAATTGATTCTATTCTAGCCTTTTATCTTTACTCTGTATGTATCTCCCTGCTTTAAATGTGTGTCCTGTAAACATACTGTAGGGTTCTGACTTTTGATCCAGTCTGCTACCCGCCTCCTTATTTTGGCACCTTGGTATTTCAATTTTTTTCCCTGGCTGCTTGTAATATTTTTTTCTTAGTTTGATAGTTCTGAAATTTTGCCACAATATTCCTTGGAGTTTTTATTTTAGGGTCTTTTTCCAAAGGTGTTTGATGAATTCTTTCAATGCCTATTTTACCTTCTGATTCTATTACATCTTGGCAGTTATCTTTGATGATTTCCTGTAAAATAGTATCTAGGCTCTTTTTTTTTTTTAATCATAATTTTTGGGAAGTCCAATGATCCTCAGATTATCTCTTCTAGATCTATTTTCCAGGTCTCTTGTTTTTCCAAGTAGATATTTAACATTTTTCTAGTTTTTAAAATATTTTTTTTTGTTTTGCTTGACTGATTCTTGATGTCTCCATGAATCATTTGTTTCTTTTTGTTCAGTTCTTATTTTTAATGAGTTATTTTCTTCATTAGCTTTTTTTTTTTTTTTTTTTTTTTTTTTTTTTACTTCTTTTTGTATGTATCCAATTGAGTTTTTAAATGAGTTGTTTTGCTGTATGGATTTTTTTTTCCATTTTAGTAATTTTGTTTTAACTGAGTCATTTTCTTTTTCCAATTCACAAATCCTACTTTCTTGGGAGTTCTTTATCTTTTCCAATTCACAAATTCTGTGTCCCTGAACTTCCTGGGAGTTTTTTACCTTTTCTAATTTACATTTCAGGAAGTTGTTGCATAGCTTCTCTTTTCTTTCTCCATTTTTCTTCAAGTTCTCTTTTAAGATGTGTTATAATTTCTTCTAGGGGAGTGTTTTGTGGAGGGGACAAACGATTGTCTGGAGACTGTCTGCTATTAGTCTCCTTGTGGTTTAAAGCCTGCTCTCTTTCTGTATAGAAGCTATCGATTGTCCTTTTGGGTTTCTTACTCATTTTTTAAACTCTTTAGGGCTTACCTTCAGGTAAGGAGGTTACCAGCTTCCTCTGCAGAGCAATGATAGTTATATGGACAATAGCTGTCCTATCAATGGGCTGCAAAGAGCAGCAAAAATGCAGGAGTGCTCTGGGTGAAGCTCCATACCAGAAATGACTAAGCCCGAGCTGCAGAAGTGCCCTTTGAGGAGGTGTTTTGATAAGTGATTTGAACACAAAATAAAAGTTTTTCATTAGATCTTTGAGGTGATGTGGAGCCACTAAAATTTATCGATATAGGATTGGCACAGTTGGCTCAGACTGCACAAGTCATTTAATTTGTGATTGTTGATGCTAATCTGTATTAGTGGAGGAAGTTTCCTTAGAGTAAGTTATTGAATGAGTCCAGATTCAATAACAAATTAAGTTGAATCTAAAAAAGTAAACTCAAAATTTAGCATTAGCATCTTTCAAGAAATATTATTTCAATTTAATTTTAATATATTAAACATTTGGAGGCAGAAGGGATCACCTAGGCTACCTAGTACAAATATCTTATTTTTGTAAACAGGCATGCAATGACATGAGACTAAGCAAAAACTAAATGCAATACATGAGAAATTAATATGCAGGTGGAACCCAAGTATTTAAGAGTCCTTATATAAATTTGAATATTTATCATACTATATCAAAAGCTGGAGGAGAAAACAGGAAAGGGCTTAGCATGGTGAGAAAAAGATGCAGTTACCCTTCCTAAAGGGGAGAAGCAAAGATGGCAAAAGTTTCATTGTTTTCCCTTGGTAATTGTTAGACTATGAAGACAGAACAATCTGCTTTTTTGCAAAGGATTCCAGATACCCATGGTTACCCAGACTAGTTGGTGCCTATTTCACTTCCCAAGGACACATAGTGAATCTAGCTTGGAGCACAAACAATAAATTGTATGGGGGGTGAGGGGTATTAAGAGTGAGATGTAGGATAAGGAGAGGGGGTGGGGAAGAGGAGAGATGGGAATTGTCCTTAATACATTTAGGGACTCCTGCATCCTCTGAGCCCAGTATTTCTGGAAAATATGGCAACCCAAAAAGACACGTTCAAGGGATTCCTTAGCGCCCTTAAAATATGAGAAAAAAAGACCCAGAAAAGTTGTCAACTTGACTAACATCACAGTGGAAGAAGTAGAATTTGAAACAAATTCCTTGGCTTAGACTATCGATTTGTCTACTACATATGGGTTCCTTTGGATAATATATTATTATCTACATTCTCATCATATTAAATAAGAAACATCTAAATATATATTTCATGATTAAGTTGGGACAAATATTTAGAAAATATTGTCTCTCATAAACATCCCTGAGAAATTTGATTTTATATTCGTTGTGAATAAATTCTTTCTGAGAACTAAAAAAGTATTAGAAAACTTATAGAAATTTTTATTACATATAGAATACCCAAATGTTTAACATTTGTTATTTACAATAATTATTTCCTTTTAAAATAAACCTTTCAGACCTCTACCTAGAATATCAGAAGAAATTAGGAAAAAAAATTAAAAAGAAAGAAACATTTGGCTAAAATTCCTATTATTAATAGTTATTATTTATTTTATCATATTATTAATTATTTGATAATTTAATAATTAACTATTATTAAATACTATGAATCATACAAATATATGCTTTCAATTATAAATATTAAAATAATGTTTAAGGTTACTAAATTTTAGTCATGAATCCTAAAAATATGATTCTTAAAAATTCTGAATTTCCAAATGTTCTAACTACATATACTGTTTTTAAATTAGGCTTTCAAAATATATTCATGACACACTTTTATGCTTAATCTATTACATTAATATTTTCTTCATAATTTTCTTAAATTTATAATTAAGTTTAGACAATCAAAAAACAATAAGTAAAGTTATGGTTTGTAAACTTTACTGATTTCTTATATGCAAATGCTCACACAGAAAGCATGATAATGAACTCTTAGAAGCTGCCTTGAGCTGACTGACTCCTGTGCACCTTTTCTTCTAATTATAAATATTTGTGACAAGCATATAACCTAAATTTTGCTTAGTCTTATGCCATAGCGATGCCTATTTACAAAAATAAGGGATTTTCACTAGGTAGCCTAGGCAGTCTCTTCTGTCTCCAAATCTTGCATATGATGAAATCATAATCAAAATTTAGTTTCCTTTAAGGGGTTTCTCATAAAGCAAGTATGTAGGTAAGCAATTTGACTTAATGAATAGTTGAAGAATTATGTAAACTCCTACTTTGATTAGTAATGACCCCAGTAATATTTCACTCCCTATATTTATTCTTATTGAAAGTCATATATGCATGCCAGCCTATACAAATCTTATCCATAAAGGATACACCTTTCTTTCTGAGAACCTTCCATTATATCTCTGGAAACTGCATGAATACAGATTACATATTTCCTATCTCTTGTTGAGTGATCAAGTTATCTTTCCCCCCCCTTAATCACATATTTCTCTTCTGGCAACTTTTATATTATTCTTCCTAAATAAGAATTTTTTGAATGTTATGGTCTGCTCTTCTTCTGGCTTATCATAGTAAATTTCCTGTTCTCTTGACATGACATTTTCACTATTTATTTAGTGGTGTTGGTTAAATAACAAATAGTACTACCATCTCTAAATGGCCACTTTTAAAATGTAAATCCAATATTTGCGATAAGACAGAATATCTCCAGCCCTTTTTTGTTATTGTCATGAATTTATTAGGTAAGTTGAACTTTGGAAGTTAAAATGGATGTGTTCTTCAAGAGACCTTATGGATGCAGAAAAGCATGATGAGGAAGTTTATCTAAACCTTTTACTGCTATAAGTCATATGTTTTATAATATATTATCCACCTCAAGTACTCACACACCAAGAAAATAACTTTTTTAATTATGTAGAATAAAATATGTCACTATCTCTTTATAGGCAAAGCAAATAATATTAGTAGTTTCAATAACTAGATATCTTAATAGTTGTGTTCAAATACAAATTTACCATATTATTAATGATAATTGAGAAAATATATTTTCTTGAAGTCAAGAAGACCAAGTTTCCATGCTTGCCTCTGATATATTCTGGTTGTAAGTCATTTAACTTTTCATTGTTACAACTATTTTACTACTTGATAAGTTTCAGAGTAGGTTGGTTGTTGTTGCTGAGACATTTCAGTTATGTCTGACTCTTTGTGACCCCATGGAGGGGGTGTTTTCATGTCTTTTTCCAAGTTATTTCACAAATGAAGAAATGAGGCAACGGGTTTAAGTGACTTACCCAATGTCACACAATTGTTTGAGGCTGGATTTGAGGATTTTGACTTGAGATCTGGACTTGAGACTATCATGAAGACAAACCTTTCTGATATCTAAAAGATCAGGTGAGGTGCCTATATGATAGCAGAAATGTTCTACTTGGGAATTAATTATACTAATGAAATGAGAGGTCCTATTTTTAAATAATCCCCAAAACAAAGAAGCACCCTCCAATCTTTCATATTTCATTAGAATAAGGAGATTTCCAAGGGTTCAAGAAAAATGCCTAAAATATGTCATCTCAGACATTTTAAATATTTGAAACAAATTACACATTTGGCTCACTTAAACATTATAGCTACATTTTTGTCACAAGACACCTAGGAAAAAGTGTAATTCTACAGAATAGAATTAGTGATTTTAATGATTTACTGAATTTTTGGCACAACTACTATATTATATTGATCTCTTTTTCATGTCCACTAAGAAATACATGTTAGGTCCAGTACCATATAGGATGCTGGTCAATCCACTGAGTCCTGCAGGGAGACTAAGGAGCCATACCAGCCTATCTGATCAAATCATTCCTTTCTTTTATCCTAGTCCATATATATAATTCTGAAGAATTAAAAGCTTCCAGGACAATATTTTGTCTATTTCTCTCAACATAACCACCTAGCTACTTTCCCTCAGTTTTGCCTTTATACAATCTAAAGTCTTTATTCTAAATTAGAAGTTTTCACTCCTTTGGCTTACTACTGATACATATAGACAACTCAGAATAAAATAAGCTGAATATTTTGAAAAAAATGTATAATAATCTTGCAAAAATAAAAAAAAATTACTGATGCTTCTTATACTTCAGTTGCTCACTAATTATATTCATTATGGAAGAAAGTATTAAATTTTACTTACTGTTTATCAAAGGTAAAATATAATTTTCCCTTTATTTAACTTCATGGTCTTAAAATCCATCTAGGTTTTCCAGGCCAGGATCCCCCATTCTAAAATTTATATTCCTCACTGCCATTGCTTTACATCAATTTGATGCTTAGCCAAATTCTTCCATTCTGCCTACCCACACATTCTATGACTATGTTGAAATCAACTTTCTGAATTTTACGTTACCATTCAGTTCCCTATAACAAACTTTAACTATGTTTCCTTAGTAGTGTAGTATTTGTGGTTTGTTGGTTGTCTCTAACATCTAACAATTCAAAAGGTCAATAAACTTCCCAGGCACACTGTATCATTGGTGTTGCCTTATTCCTGTTCCTGTTGAAACCCTGTGCATCTATATAAAAAAAAAAAAAATCCACAAGACCCAATTTAACCTTATGCATTCAGATTTTTCTGTCTGGGATTACAGTATTCTCTGAATAGTGAAAATGACAGCATGAATTTATATTAAACTTTCTAATAGGAAAAAAAAATAGAGAAACACATAGCATAGAAAACTGTGAAAGTGCGAGATAATGCAGTGAAAGTCTAGTAAAAACGATGTCCAAGGGACAATTTAGTAAAGAAGGAAAATGCAAGATGAAAAGTATAAAGAGAACAACAAGAAGCTTTCTGCACTATGTAATTATGGACAACAGGGAGAGCTATCCGAGATAAAAGCATCTAAAATGTGTGAAGGAAAAGTAAAGTGAATAACTAGGCCACTACTTTCTTACACCCATAGCAACTTTCACTTATTAAACAACCTCTTATGGGCACCAATATAATCAAGGAAGTATAAGTTAGATGTTAATGACCAACATTTGCCTATTTTTATTGGTAATTTTGTTCTGTTTATTTTTAAAATTTCAATTTATTGTTATACTAAGGAAATTTCCTGAAGTGGTTGTATTTAGTAGCCCTCAAAGGTGAGAACACAAGTATACTTTATTACTCCTAGAGTGAAGGAATTTATTTTCTTCCATTCCTCATGAACAAATACTATGTCTCCCTATAGCCTATGCTGCTGATGCTGATTTTAGGTGATGTTTTCAATATATTCATGGAAGCTAGGATTGTTTTATATTAGGATTCCACATTTCAAGCTTACTGTGGACAAAAAACAACAACAAAAAACAAAACAAAACAACAACAACAAAAACAAAACAAAACAAAACAAAAAAACAAACAAACCAAAAAAAAAAAAAAAAAAAACAAGGAGCCTAGAGACTAGCCATATGTGGCTATAATTCTACCAAGAAAGGGTGATGTGAAATGGATTATAGACTTCACTAGCCAATAGGTGGAGAATAATTTGCTTTTATTATTTGTTTTGACCCAATCAAATTCAATAAATATTTATTATTGCTGAATTTATACAATTCACTGATAAGCTGGAGGCACAAAGATGAACTAAGGTACAAGGTCTAAGTTAGAAATACTTATTAAATATACAATTTGAGCAAGGCAGTATGTAAATAGTGGAAAGTATAGAGCCAAAGTATCAAGTTTTGAAAAAAGACATGTAAGATTGATTTTGAAATAAAGGAGAATTGAATATTGCTTTCCTCAAGGACACTGACATCACCACTATATTCAACATTGAATTAGAAATGTTGGCTTTAGAAATAAGGAAAGAAAAAGAAATGAAAAGAATTAGAATAGGTAGTAAAGAAATAAAGCAAACCTTCTTTGCAGATGACATGATGAAATACTTAAAGATAATCCTAAAAAATCATCCAAAAACCTACTAGAAATAAATCACATGTTTTGCAAAGTTGCAAGATATAAACATAAATCATCAGCATTTCTATATTTTACAAACAAAGCCCATCAGCAATAGTTGGAAAGAGAAAATCTATTTAAAATAATTATAAACAAAATAAAATATTTGTCTGCCTGCCAATAGAAATTCAAGAACTATATGAACACAATTATAAAATATTTCTCATACAAAGAAAGTCAGATCTAAACAACTGGAAAATATCCATTGTTCATTTGTAGTCCAAGCTAATATGATAAAAAAAGGACAATTCTGCCTAAATGTATCTACTTTTTCAGTATCATACAAATCAAACTGCCAAAAATCTAGTTTATAGAACTAGAAAAAATAATAAAAAAAATTATCAGGAAGAACAAATGGTTAAGAATATCAATGAAATTAATAAAAGAAATACAAAGGAGGATAGCTTATCAGTATTAAATCTAAAACTATATTATAAAGCAGCAGTCATCAAAATCATTTGTTTGGATCAGTAAAATAGATTAGATACACACAACACAAAACCAAGGCCTATAGTAAGCTAGGATTTAATAACCCCCTCACTTCTGTTTCCGGAATAAAATTTATCATTTGACAAAATTTGCTGGAAAAACTAAAAAATAACATGTCAGTAACTCAGACCTACATCCCACACCCCCTGCCAAAATAAGATCAAAATGGATATATAATTTGGACATAAATGATGATACTATAAACAAAGAGAAAGTGATAATTTCCTTATCAGATCTTTGGAGAAAAGAGCATTATGAAAGGCAAAATAGACAACTTTAATTACATTACATTGAAAAGTTTTTACACAAACAAAACCAACAGAAACAAGATTAAAAGGAAGTACAAAGCTGGGAAAATCTTTACAAACAATATTTCTGATTAAGGTCTCCTTTCTAAAATATATATTATTGTTCTATAAAAATGATGAGCAAGGTCACTTTTTAAAAAGCCTAGAAAGATTTACAAGAACTGAAGCTGAGCAAATCAAGCAGAACCAGGAATACATGGTACACAATAACAGCAAGAATATGCAATATTCAATTATGAAAGACTTGATTTTTCTCAGTAGTTCAGTGATCCAAAAAAAATTTCAATTTTGGAAAGAAAATGCCATTTGCATCCAGAAAAAAAACTATGGAGATTTAATGTAAATCAACACATGCCACTTTTACTTCTTTTTGCTGTTATTCTTTTTTTTTTTTTTTTTTTAATCTTTCAAGATTTATTCCTTTTGTTCTGGTTATTCTCTCCTAACAAGATTCATAAAGAAATAGGTATTAAAATAAAAAATAAAATAAATTTATGAACAAAAAAGAAAAGAAAAACATTTTATAACTAATCATGTCCCAAAAGTATGGTCCTAGAATACAAATGTTTCTAATATTCCTTCTGATTATTTGATGACTTTATGTCTTGTCAATATTCATGATATAAAGAGCAGATACTAGTAAATCTCAAGATCTGATTAAATTAATATTGCTTTCAGATGGGTATTCTAAGTTATTTTTGTTAGATATAACCTCTAATCAAAGATTCTTTTTGGTCTAAGATACAAGGTTTGGTAAGACTGCTTAGCTAGCATGTGATGACTGAGCTCATGGATAGAATCTTTGAATCCATAAGAATGAACTGGAAAGAATTTCATTTTATCTTAAAATAGCAATAGAGATGGTGAGGAGCCCAGTGAGTTATTCTTTTTGCTACTTTTTTGCAACAGTTATTAAGAGAGAAAATATTGACCTTTAAGCATAGAAAAGAAATTCCAAATCATTATAATTGGTTTTTTATTATGTTTTGTTTAATGGATAGGGAATAGTCTTTTTACTTAATTGTTGATATGAAATCTTAGTTAAGGAGTGTCTCTTTTCCAGTGTAAATCTGTATCTTTTCTGTATTTTACAAGCTGGGTATTTCTTAGAGTACATCCAGAATCAATTAGGAGCATTTGACCTTTGCTAGTTGCATAGTAAAATCATAATCTAGCATAATGAAAATTAATATTTATAGATAAGCATAAACAAGTTTGCAAGACCTGGAATTTAACATATTTCTTTTCCAGTACTTAGAAAGAAGCTCTCTTGAAATTATGTTACACTGGTGGTTTCACTATACAATACATAATAAATAGATCCAATCCCACACAAAGTCAGAATTGGTCCAACATTTATTCTCAATACTACAAGCACAAATCCATATCTCAGCATTACTTTGTATTATAAAGTAAGTCACAACTATTACTGGCCAAGAAGAAGGCCACCCAAATAGTATTCTATATATCTGTAGAAAATAGAAATATGTGGACTAGTTTAAAGTACATTTAGATTTGATTTGGTATTGTTTGAATGACAGGGCCCCAAAGAACTCATTAATGAGCCAAAGTAAACTTGGCAGCAAACTCTATTCTGGTCCCAGAGGTCTTTTTCTGGCCCTATACTCTATCATTTGACCAGTAACCTGAATAAAGACAAAGATGGTAGGTTAATAGATTTGCATATGAGAGGTAGGAATGACAGCTAGTGAATACTTAGGGTAGAGAAAGTTCCAAAGAGCTTAGAATGATGAATTGTATCTAATATGTTATAATGGTTATTATATTCTACAATATTTAGTAATGGCTAATTCCATTTTTTTATTCAGTTACTTCAGACTCATGATCCCATTTTTACTTTTCTTGTTAAAGATAGTATGTTGGTTTGTAATTATTTTTTTCAATTTCTTTTACAGATTTCTTTGGGATATTAGCCCAGTAGTAGCACTGCTGGGTCAAAGGATATGCACAGTTTGTTAACTTTTTGGGCATATTCCAGATCGCTCTCCAGAATGGTTGGATTCTTTCACAACTCCACCAACAATACATCAGTGTCCCAGTTTTCCCACAGCCCCTCCAACATTCATAGATATTAGTTCCTGTCATCTTAGCCAATCTGACAGGTGTATAATGATATCTCAGAGTTGTCTTAATTTGCATTTCTCTGATCAATAGTGATTTGGAACACTCTTTCATATGAGTGGAAATAGTTTTAATTTCATCATCTGAAAATTGTCTGTTCATATGCTTTGACCATTTATCAATTGGAGAATGGCTTGATTTCTTATAAATTAAAGTCAATTCTCTATATATTTTGGAGATGAGGCCTTTATCAGAACCTTTAACTGTAAAAATGTTTTCCCAATTTGTTACTTCCCTTCTAATCTTATTTGCATTAGTTTTGTTTGTGCAGAAACTTTTTAATTTGGTGTAATCAAATTTTTCTATTTTGTGATCAATAATGGTCTCTAGTTCTCCCTTGGACACAAACTCCTTCCTCCTCCACAAGTCTGAGAGGTAAACCATCCCATGTTCTTCCAATTTATTTATGATTTCGTTCTTTATGCCTAAATCTTGGACCCATTTTGATCTTATCTTAGTATGTGGTGTTAAATTTGGGTCCATGCTTAGTTTCTGCCATACTAATTTCCAGTTTTCCCAGCAGTTTTTGTCATATAATGAATTCTTATCCCAAAATTTGGGATCTTTGGGTTTATCAAACACTAGATTGCTATTTTTATTCACTATCTTGCCCTGTGAACCTAGCCTATGCCACTGATCAACTAGTCTATTTCTTAGCCAATATCAAATGGTTTTGGTGACTGTTGCTTTATAATACAGTTCTAGATCAGGTACAGCTAGATCACCTTCATTTAATTTTTTTTCATTACTTCCCTTGAAATTCTCGACCTTTTATTGTTCCATATGAATTCTGTTGCTATTTTTTCTAGGTCATTAAAATATTTTCTTGGGAGTCTGATTGGTATAGCACTAAATAAATAAATTAGTTTAGGGAGTATTGTCATCTTAATTATATTCGCTCAGGCCTATCCAAGAGCACTGAATGTCTTTCCAATTATTTAAATCTGACTTTATTTTTGTGGCAAGTGTTTTGTAATTTTTCTCATATAATTCCTGACTCTTCTTTGGTAGATATATTCCCAAATATTTTATACTATCAACCGTTATTTTGAATGGAATTTCTCTTTGTATCTCTTGCTGTTGGATTGTGTTGGTAATGTATAAAAATGCTGAGGATTTATGTGGATTTATTTTGTATCCTGCAACTTTGCTAAAATTCTGAATTATTTCTAATAGCTTTTTAGCAGAGTCTTTGGGGTTCTCTAAGTATACCATCATGTCATCTGCAAAGAGTGATAATTTGATTTCCTCATTTCCTACTCTAATTCCTTGAATCTCTTTCTCGGCTCTTATTGCTGAGGCTAGAGTTTCTAGTACTATATTGAATAGTAATGGTGATAGTGGGCAACCTTGTTTCACTCGATTGAATGAATTTCAAAAAAGAAAAGGTTATTGAATAAAGTAGAAAGGAGAATTTGAAAGTGGCAATAGGGAGCAAAGTATATTACAACTTGTCTCTATCCCAAACAATAATGATTATGAGAGAAATACAACCAGTGCTATATAAAGTTTTGTCAGGAAAGCCGTATCATCAGCCAGAAACCTTTTCTGATCCCCCTAAATCCAGAGCCTTTTTTTTTTTTTTTGATGATTTCGAATTATCCCATACATATATTTTTGGACACAGTTGTTTACATGTTGTCTTCCCCATTAGACTGTGAGCCTTTCTTTATATCCTGAACATTTAACATGGTACTATGCATATAGTAGATGATTAATAAATGTTTACTAAGTAAAAATGTGAAATAGGAGTAAGAAGGGGAAAAATGCTTAAAATTACAAGTTTTATATCTCTGGATCAGACATTCAAAGAGTACAGTAGAAATTTAAAAGTAGATATTTGGATAGGAAGTGTTGAATGTTAATAGTGAATAGGAAGCAGAGCAAGAGCTTGCACAATAATATAAAAATTTCCTATTCACTGAGGGTGGGAAGCTATGACAGGGTAGGAGTTTGACAATCACTGAGAAATTGAATTCATGTAGATAATCCCCATAGTTAGGGGTTTAACTTCAGTTGAAAAGCTGGAAATGGGCAGATGTGGGTGGAGGTGCTATCCTTGTAGAAGTGACTGATAGAGGTGGAGTAAAAAGTGGCCTTAGGAGTGTTGGTAGGGAGTTTTTCCAGGAGCATTAGAGTCTAAAACACTTTTCTCTTTTCCTGGAAAATATTTCCTTTCTTAACTAGCAGGCTCAGAAGTGGAAATTAATGGAAGTAAAATTGTAGAATGCTGCAGAGCTGGCTGAGAGGGAATATGATGGAATGATTCTTCCAAAAATCTTAGTGAGTGAAATGCTCCCCACTTCCTCAACAACAGAAGAAATTTACCTCCTTCTTACATGAAATACAATCTAATATCATCACCCTCAATCTAAATGTTTGGAAGTTAATTTTAGGACTTTACATTTACTTATATTAACATATAGAGATACATATTGAATCAGGCAAGTGAGTTTGCATGTTATTGCTGACACTAAAAAGCTATGCTACCATGGACAAATTATATTAACTTAGAAGTTTAGTTTCTTCTTTTATAAAATGGAAAAAATAATTCCTATTGTACTTATCTTGTAGGATTGTTATGAAGATCAAATTAAATAAAATAGGTTAATAATTCACAAAAATTAAAGATCTATATTAATATTGGGCAGCCAGGTGACAAAAGGGATTGAGTAATGAGAAACCAGTCAGAAAGACATATCTTTCTAACTTCACGCCTGGCTCAGACACTTACCCTAAGCAAACTACCTCAGTTTCTTTATACTAAAGAAGGGAAAGGGACCTGTATGTGCCAAAATGTTTGTGGCAGCCCTTTTCATAGTGGCTAGAAACTGGAAAATGAATGGATGTCCATCAATTGGAGAATGGTTGGGTAAATTATGGTATATGAATGTTATGGAATATTATTGTTCTGTAAGAAATGACCAACAGGAGGAATACAGAGAGGCTTGGAGAGACTTATATCAACTGATGCTGAGTGAAATGAGTAGAGCTAGGGGATCATTATACACTTCAACAATGATACTGTATGAGGATGTATTCTGATGGAAGTGGATATCTTCAACATAGAGAAGAGCTAATCCAATTCCAATTGATCAGTGATGGACAAAATCAGCTACACCCAGAAAAGGAACACTGGGAAATGAGTGTAAACTGAGAGCATTGTTTTATTTTGTTTTGTTTTGTTTCTCTTCCCAGATTATTTTTACCTTGAGAATACAATCCTTCCTTTTCAACAACAACAGCAAAATCCGGTTCTGCACATATATATATATTGTACCTAGGATATACTATAAGATATTTAATATGTATGGGAATGCCAGCCATCTAGGGGAGGGGGTTGAGGGAAGGAGGGGAAAAACTCGGAACAGAAGGGAGTACAAGGGATAATGTTGTAAAAAAAATTACCTACGCATATGTACTGTCAAAGAAAATGTTATAATTATAAAAATTAATAAAAAAACCAAATTCATTCAATCTATATTAATAAAAAATGTAGTGATGCTCACCTGTGGACATTTAGGACCTTTTTTTTTCCTTTTATCAATTAGATAAGTTTTTGATTACAGTCTTTCTATCATTCTGCCTTTATATCACATATATATGTATATACATATATATATAAAGATAGAGAGAAAGAGAGAGAGAGAGAAAAAGAGAGAGAGAGAGAGAGAGAGAGAGAGAGAGAGAGAGAGAGAGAGAGACTTCAACATACATATTGAAACTTTTTCAAGTAACTTCTAATTCCTCAATCCATCTTTTTCTTAGGTCTTATTATTCTATCCCATCTCAACCATGTGTCAGAAAGACCATACTTCTGTCATAGCAATCACCTACAATTATTGTACTTGCATCTTCATAAAGTAAAATTCCTTGTTTGATCACAATCTGTTATCATTCCCCTATTCCTTCTTGCCTTTCAACTACCAGCCATGTTCTTCATTCTCAAATTGATGTATCATAACAAAAATATATTGAAGTATAATTCTAGCATATTGAGCAAATCTTTATGGTAGATTTATTGGTAAGAACAAGGATCACAGAAGAGGAGGAATGAGGTGATATATAATCTACAGTTATAATGTGATATAATTTGCAATTTTAAAAAGAATATTTCTACCAATTAGTCTGGGTATTGTGAAGAACAATATGTTTAAGGCCAATGAAGAAAGAAAACATAAATGATGTGATTGGCATATATAAGAAAGTGCCTAGCCAGTTGAAAAGATATAGATGATCTCTTACATCATCATAAAACTACTATAAAGGAAGGATGTGATAGTGAAAGGGAATTTTAAGTATCTAGAATTATACAATAGAAAAGGTCTCCTTCTGTAATGGACAAAATAGCTGAGACAAACTTCTTTTATTAAAATTAACTGCATCCTTAAGAAAGTAAAGGAAATTAAAAGGCAATCTGCTACTCTGAGTTACATCCTAGTCAACAAGGAAAAACACAATTTGACCAATTACATCTAGGTTAAAAAGAAATAATTGTTTGACTGAAAAAGAAATTATTGAAAGTATTATCTTGGAGTTTGTGACTGATAGGGAAGGGGTCATTAAATATATTGCTCAACATAAGCAAAACTTCAGAAGAACACATTTCAGTGGGTTCAGAAAAAGGATTCATAAGTTTCTATGACTTGAGATTCTAAAGTGTCCAGGGCATTTAAAGCTCTGAAGGATTAATTGTAATGACAAAAACATAAACCATTTCATTCCAAAAGAAAAGAAGCATTTGTGTAAACATATGGCTCTAAAATTAGTCTAAATGACTAAACTAACTTTTATTTAAAAAAAAATAAAACATACAAAAGTTAATAGTACCTAGAGAAAAAATCTAAACAATCAACCAGTGTTAAAAAAAATCTCTGCATTATATCTAATAAAATTCTGACATTCAAGATATTTGAACATTGACATAATTACCAAAGACTGGGTACTCTCATAGTATATAATGACTAAAATATATTACAATAATTATACAGCGTCATGTACATAACATTATAAAAATGTGTTTTAAATTAATACTAATAAAATGAATACAAATTAAAGTCAATTTAAGATTTCATATAAACTAATAAATAAATAAAATCATTTTAAAATAGACAATCAACATTAAAGGCCTTTAGGAAATAGATGCATAAATAAAATCTTATTGGTTAATTGGTCCAAAATTCCTGGAAAACAATTTGGAAATATTAGTGAAAATTATATATATATATTTATATATATATATATATATATTTCAGCTATTCCACTACCAGTTCTATATAACAAAAAGCCATAGACAAAAGGAAAATGCTTTATATAACAAAATATTAACAGCTTATTTTATTTGATAGAAGAAAAACATTAGTAAAAAAAATAGTATACATCAATTGGAAAATGATTGAATGGGCTATAGTATGTAAATATAAAAGACATTATTAAGGTATAAAAATAACAAATATGAGGAGTTAAAGAAAGTGATGAATTTTAAAAAGAACTATCAACAGTTATATGTGGTAAATATGGTGACTAAAATTTGCTCAAAAACAAAAACTAAAAAATGTAACTAAATTCTGAAGAAATGTAAAGATGATCTGTCCCCCTGAAGTATCAATAATGAAATTCACCTTTCACCTCTTAATTTTTAGTTGATAGTATTGTTGATAGTTGATTCAAGTTGTGAAGAGGTGAAGGAGCAATTAAATAGAAATAACAGTTCTTATCATTATACTATCTTGTTTCCTTTAGGTAATGTGCAAAGGAACATCAATGAACAGTTGGAAGGGATCTGAGAAGCTGTCTGAGTCCCCTTCTTCCTTTTTCCATTTTAGATATATTATGTCAATTCTGTTATTTTAAACTGCCAAAAATGGATTTGGATTTTCAGGTGCTCAAATTAATGCCCTGTACACAATTTTTTATAAAAAGAGCAGATAAACTAATATTTCACATTTCTAAATTATACAATAATAAATTCTCATAGTTGGAAAGTACCTCTAAGGTCCTCTAATATATATACATACTTTCATTCATCATCCTTGATGACTTATTCTTTTCAGGAACCTGATTCAAACTGTGGTAATTCTGTTAAATATTTACATGTACATGGACAAGTCCATCAGTAGCTCTCTCCTTGAGATCATTTCATGATATTATCAATGAAAAAAACTTAATAAATTAACTGAAAAAAGAAGAGATTTGAGAGGAAAATGATAGCCATATTCAAATATTTGAAGAACTATCACATAGAAGATAGGGCAAAAATTTCTTCTTGGCACCAAAAGGCAGAATTAGAATAGAAATATTATCAATTGGTTTTCATGATATGTCAGTAGCCCTCAATGAGGAGGGACTTTTAAAAAAATTTTCTTTAACTTTTGTGTTCTCATATTGTCTTGAAATAATTTTATCAATACACTTTATGTTTTTCTAAGTAAACTATTTCTTCTTCCAGAGTAAATATTATATAATATATTTTAATGTTATATCTAAAGTTCTAACTTGGTGTTAGCCACTACAAACATAAATACACACACATACACACATACATACACTTCAGGAACAGGAATTTTTGTAAAATACAATGAACTCTGTATAGATTAGCACAAAATGGCTTTGTGGGAAGATGCATGCAAAGGTTCAATTATACTGTATTCTATTCATTTTAGGTGGAATTTTTTGAAAAAAATAATCTCAAAACCAAATTCATGGAGTACTGAAAATATGCTGCTACATTGTTTCAACAATAATTTTCAGTAAAATTTGAAAGAAAAAGTTCTTATACATACATACATACATATATATGTATGTAAATTGATAAGAAACAAGATCACACAAGTCATGGAGAGAACTGAATTTTCCTGACTTGTTGTTCCATCTATCTGCCAGGAATCTACATTTATAGCTTCCTAATTCCAGAAAACTGCTTAGTTGTTTCATGAGGCTGCTTTTTGTGTGCATTTTAATCTTCTTAGGATCTCATCAAAAAAGTTGTTGACTCAGTAGAAGAAATTAATGTAAATAATCAATTGTATCAATAAATCTAAATATTTACCTTTTGTCTAATTCTGTTGAAAATGAGTGAAATTTTAACTTTCATACATCCTGTGTACAAGGATGTTTGAAGGTTAACATTTCACTCTTTTTCTCTGTGTATATTATAGCCATATGAAAGTGAGTTACTTTTGCTTAGTAGTTTTATCGAAAAATAATCAAATGTATTTTATTGCCAACGAGCAAGCTAATTTAAATAAATTCTGAATATTCAGAACTATTTTATTTCTTTTGCTCTTAAAAAAATAAAAACCAAACATATTTTACCTTAATTACTTAGTTTATTACTAAAGATTATATAAATTTTTCTTTTGAATAAATAGTATGTTTTTCACTTTGCTGTAGGTAACTACATTTATAATCTACAAATGAGGATTAAAATGGTGGAAACATAATGAATTTTTAAAATAATTCTAAATAAAGTAATTAATAAAATAACTCTAAAGAGCAAGGATTAAATTAGTGGTATACTTATGACGAAAAATGTATTTTCCTATAATGTCCGGGCTAGCTCTCTGGAGGTTCCCAGGAAGGGCCTTAGTCTTGAGGTGGAAAAGTGAATGAGGCAGGAGAGCTACCACATGTCTGGTCAAAAATGTAGTCCAAAGTCTGGAATCTGGAGTCTGGCATCTTCTCTTCTGTTGGTTTGCAACTCTCTTAACTTCTCCTTTAGGAATTAAATGCTACACCACTTGGTGCATACATGTTTAATATTGATATTGCTTCATTATTTATGGTACTCTTTAGCAAGATATAATTTCCTTCCTTATATCTTTTAGTCAGATCAATTTTTGCTTTTGCTTGACCTGAGATGAGGATCCCTGCTTTTTTTTTTTTTTTTTTTTTTTTTTAACTTCACCTGAAGCATAATAGATTCTACTCCAGTCTTTTGCCTTTCCTCTGTATGTATCACTCTGCTTTAAATGTGTTTGATTCTGGCTTTTAATCCAGTCTGCTATCCTCTTACACTTTATGGGAGAGTTCACCTCACTCACATTTACAATTAAGACTACTAATTATATATTTCCTGCCATCTTTTTAATCCCAAATTATACATTTCTATTTGCTTTGCATTTTTCCTTCCTCCCCAATATTTTACTGATGAGTACTACTTGCCTCAAACAGTCCTCCTCCTTTAGAGACTCTTGCTCCTTTCTTATACCTTTCCCCTACTATTTATCTTTTCCATTCTATTTATCCTACCCATTCCCATTTCCCCTTTCCCCTCCCACTTTTCTATAAGATTAGAGATGTTTCTCGGTGAAACCAAATGTATCTAATATTCTTTCTTTGGACTAGATCTGATGAGAGCAAGATTCACACAACGTTCATCAACCTCCCTTCTTTCCCTCATTTATAATAGGTTTTCTTTGCCTCTTCCTGAGATGTAATTTTCCTCATTCTATCTCTACTTTCCCCTTTTGTTTTCTGTTACAATCCCCTTTCCATCTCTAGTTTCTTTTTTATAATATAACAGTAAAATCAGATTCTACATGTATTATCAATGTATACCCATAACAGAAATACAAATCTCAAGACATTTTTTTTTCTTTTTACCTTTTTTGTATTTCTCTTGAGTTTTATATTTGGGAGTCATTTTTTTTTTTTTTTTTGTTTAGCACTGGTCTTTTCATCAAAAACACATGGAATTTACCAATTTCATTGAATATCCATCTTCTTCCCTGAAAGAAAATGTTCAATTTAGCAAGGTAATTTATTCTTGGCTACAACTCAAGTCCCATTTGATCCTTTAAAGTGGATGCTGTTTGGTCCTGAGTGCCTTATTGTGGTTCCTCAACATTTGAATTTTTCTTTCTGGCTGCTTGCAATATTTTTTTCATTGGTCTGATAGTTCTCGAATTTAGCCACAGTATACTTTGGGGTTTTTAATTTTGGGGACTCTTTCAGTTTCTATGATATCCATTGCAGTTCTCTTTGATGATTTCCTTAAAAGATAGTGTCTAGGATCTTTTTTTTTTCCCATTAAATATTTCAGGGAGTCTAGTAATCCTTAGATTATCTCTCCTAGATCTGTTTTCCAGGTTGGTTGTTTTCCCCATTAGGTATTTTACATTTTTTCTTATTAGTCAATCATTTCCATTTGTTCAATTCTGAAATTTAAGGTGTTATTTTTTTCATTTTAACTTCTTTTTTGTATTTGTCCAATTGAAATTTTGAATGAGTTGTTGTGTTCTATGATTTTTTTTTTCCCATTTCACAAATTCTGCTTTTTAGAGAGTTTGAATTGAGACATATGGATATACAAGTAAATCACAAATTAAGTTAAATTTTAATAATTTTTATTGAAATAGGACACATAATAGTTAAGGAGTTTTTATTTTTATGTTTATTCTTTGTTATAGGGAGGGAAATGAGATAATAAATACAGGGCTTGTGCTTAGGGAAGATGAGATGATAATAACAAAAGAGAGGAAACAATTATTCATTTGTTATCTAGTTCCTGACTTATCTATAAAGGAGAGCAATATTTTTTATTTGAAAATGTCCATTAAATCACTAACAGGAAGTTTATGTCTAAGACAATTATGAATATATTAAGAAAATGCCTACCTGATCTTTGTAAACTAAAGTTTCTTGTCTCAAAGGAAATATATCCTTGGAACTTGAAATGGGAGATATAATTATTCACATGAAGTGATATTTGATTCATCATTTTAAAACTTAGAAGTTTGACAAAATTGAAGAAAGTAGGAAAAGAGGGAAAGAGAACAGTTCACAAAATATGGGTCAGAGTCCTTGACTTCTATTCTTGTAGAAAAAAATAATAAAATGGATCATTAAACAGATGGTCTTCAAATAACTTGGGGAGGTAAGTGGTTAATAAAGGGCACTGGTATGGCTTCACAAATCATAATGTGTAGCAGACTAAATTATTTCTTTTTTTGACAGGACTACTAAGATGGCAGATGAATGGAAAACTATAGCTATATGTTTTTAGGAAATTTTGAAAGAGAATGTCATACTGGTCTTTTGGAGAGGATGAAGAGCTTTGGATTAGATGACAAACTAATCGTATTGTTTCTGATTATCTGGGAAAACAACTGTAGAACTCAGTGGCCTAAAAGCTTCATTTCAACCATGTGATTCAGCCAAAAAAAATGCTAATAAAATCCTATATCACATTGAGGAAAGCATAATTAAACAAAATAGGAACTTTACTTCCTCTATCATAAACAGATCTTATTTGTCATTCTGTGTTCAATTCTACCTATCATGGCATAAGAGACTTAATAATAAACTGGAAAATACCCAAAATATTGTGATTACCTGGATGGTGAAGATGTTTGAATCCTTGTATATTAATATTTGATAAAGGAACTGGAGAAAACTTAGGAAGACATACATGATAATATGTTTTAAATATTTAGAACACAACCATGTGAAGAAGATATTAGACTTGTTTCATTTGGCCCAAGAAAGCAGGACAGATAGCCATGAATAAAAATGCAAAGAAACAAAATTAGCCTTGATATTAGGGGAAAAAAATTCTCCATGCCAAAAAATAACCTTCTTAACAATTTGAACTCTCCTTTAGTATAGTGAAATGACTAAATGGTGAAGGGTTGCCCTTTTTTGGCTGTCTCCAAGGACAGAGCAGAGGACCAAGTAATGAAATATTTCATACTGAGGATAACTTTCTTCTTTGAGTTAGTGAAGGTGAACATTAAAAAAAAAAATTCTTCACTTTCTTAAGTTCTTGAATTTTACTTCTTAAATTTCATAATATCATGAAGCCAGAAGTAGTTGGTGTTTTTTTTTGTTTGTTTGTTTGTTTGTTTGTTTTTTGTTTTTTGTTTTTTTCCTGCATTTCTCTGGTATCCACTTATCTATGCATATAATACCTGCCCCCAGTAGAATATAAACTCCTTCTATGTAAGAATATTTTGTTTTTATTTGGTAACTTTAACATTTAGCGCAATCTTTCATATATATTTGACATTCAATATTTGGAAAAAAAAAAAGTAGTGTATTGTATATAGAAAACTGGGCTTCATGTTAGTAATGACTAGAATCAGATCTTTTCTCTGGGCAAGTCCTTTAAAAGCTTAGTTCCATAGATAACTACCTAAGTTTAGAAAAATAGATTATGTACAAATTGACTTTGGACGTTTTACACTCAGAATTCACTTTGCCAATAAAATCATAGATACAATAAGTAATTTAAAAAAATTAAGCTGTATTGTAGAAAGAACAGATTTGAGAAAAAAGATACTTAGCTTAGTTTAGGATATGCTGAATTAGAAATATTTATGAATCATTCATATATATCATAAACTCAAAGGATGACCAGGACAGAATTTGAAGGATTTCATAGGTCCCAGGCAGAACAATTTGATAAATTATTAAGCATCAAAGCAGTATCTGCTAAGTTCTTTGAATGGTATACAATGCACTGTAGGGTTTCACAAGATGATAGATTGTTTCTAATTGGAAATTAGAAAGTTATTGGAAGAGTTGATATTTAAGCTTATCTTTGAAAAATAGATGCGGTTTATATGGGCAAAGACTACTACCTAGATGGGAGAATAATTGAAGAGAAGTAGGGAAGACGTGATTACTATATCAAATAATGATTTAGATTTTTTCTAGTGTTGTATATTCTTACTAAATATTAATTTAAAATTGATTTTGTAACCATAAAAAACATGGAAGGCCATAAATGAAGAACATGAAATAGATACAATCTCTTCCTCTATTAGATTTCACTTTCAGATATATGACACTATAGTTAGCAGTCTGCTTATCCTACATAAATACATTATTTGTAATTTAGCAATCTTTCATGTAGGGGGAACATACTGACTTATTTGTTCATTACTTTGTTAAGTTTTAAGTTAGAATCATTTGAAAAGGAGAAGAAATTCATGAGCCTGGAGAAAATAATTCTATAGAAATAATGAATTCCTGAATACCTGAGTGAAAGAATAATACCATCACTAGTTCTCATTCTATTCCCTACAATTGACTATATAACTAGGCATATTCCCATGTTAGAAATTGTGGTTTGTGGGAGATAAAATGGACAGAGAATACTGATTAGCATGGGCAAATACAAGGGAAAAGGACAGGTTGGTTTTATATCAATGGTATTTTCAAGAAGCTATTCCTTTACTGCAAAATGATGTCAATATTTTCTCTCTGTTTCCTTAGTGCTTATCAAAGTACCTTACATATATTATGTGCATGAGGGAAATCTCTTAGATCAGTTTAGTTTTCTTATTTAATCTTCATGTCAATTAATTTTAAAACCTGACAAATAATTTTATAATTAAAAATAACTATGCTAGATTTGGGAAGTATTAACATTTAAAATAAAATTCAAGATTTCTAGTAAATTAAAATTTGTTTCTCATACAACTCTGAGAAATTCTTAATGATGATTTTTGTAAGCAATGCTGATGCTTAATTAAGAATCCGATTATTCAGAGTCCAAGTTCATTACTATTTTCATTACCCATATTCTTATTTCAGCCCTCCATCCCATCCTTGTCTAGTCTATAGTTATTACCTTAACTAAAACCTCAATTATTTATATCTAATTTAATATCTTTATCATAGGTTCCCTGTCTGCAGTGTTTCCTCTTTCTACTTCATTTCATCTTTCACACCTTTGTCAAATTAATGTTTTAAATGCTAAGCACTGATCACGTTATTGTCAAAAGCCTTTAATGAATGAATTGCCATTGTTAATTGAATGAAATTCATACTTTTTATTCTAACAGTCAAGATCTATCTCAATCTACAACCTCCCTTTCATGTTTTTTTAAGCATGAATGCATTTATAGAATTTTTGTTTCAGTTGGACTGTCCTTTTCAGCAAATCAAAAACATATCCTATGTTAACCCTGTCTGCAAATTTTTGCTATTTCCTATACTTATAGCATTTGTTATCATTTTCGTCTTTGAAATACTTCTTGTCCTCCACAACTCAACATAATCGATCTTTCTTTGGTAACCCACATCTTAAATGACTGCACCTCTCCATTCATCTTCTTAAATACTTGTAGTATATGTGTTTTTAAGCTTTAAATAACAATATTGTATTACTTGCATAACTATTACTCCTTTTCTAAGTTGTAAACTTCCAAAGAAAAGGACTCCTCTCATAATAAATGGTAATAATAATAATAATAATAGAAGTGGCATTAGTATAGTAATATAAGTGAAGAAAATGTATAATAGTCATTATTTTATCATTTAATTAATACACAATATGGGATAATTACTATAAATCCATTATTTCACATTTCTCAAAATAATGAGATAAATATAACATGTTAAAGTCATTTTTCAGGTGAGAAAAATTAGTCTGCTAGCTTTATGATTTGTTCATGATCATACTAAATACTAGAAAAATAAATCTTTAAATTAAAAATGTTTGTATGTGTCCCTAAGCATATAATACTTCATCTTTATATTGCCCACAGTATGTATTCTATAATTAGCTTTTGATTGAATGATCCAATGAACATCATAAGGGTTTATTTAGATATGCTCTAGTCTTCACAAAAAATTAAGAAATGCCTAAAAGCATGGTGTGGAGGAACTAAGAAATAGCTATAATTTCTGAAAATGTTGTGGATAATTATGAGATAAGATAAGCCTTACTATTGCATTTAATATTTAATCAAAATATTAAGTTTTCTATCTTCCTTATGATTATTCCACCTTTTCCAGCAGATTTTTCAATTAGGAGAACATTAGATAAATTTCCTATTTGATTTGGCTTAAGTAAAACCTAGAAGGCCACTGTAAATTCATATATGAGCTCTTGTTGCCTGACCTAAGAAATTAAATTCCACCTATAAAGATTTACTTTTTTTTCAGTTTCAGCATAACCAGTAGTTATAACATTAGGTAGTCTTATAGATAAGAGTTGCAGAACAAAAATCAGGAAAACCTGAGTTTGCATCAGACCTCAGAATCTTCACACTAGTCAAGTTACTCAATCTTTGTCTAGCTCCATTTCTTTATCTGTAAAATGAGGGATCTTAACACTACTGAAGTCTTTCAGTGAAAAGTATTGAGTATTCAAGACCCAGGATATAGTAATCTGCCTTTGGATGGAAACATCAGGTTTTTTTTGTGAATAATAGAAAAATATTAAAAAATGAGAGAAAAATATATAATATTATAAAAGTCAAATTTCTTATATGATACAGTTTTGTTTAAGGCATACTTTCCACTTTAGAGATAAATGAGGGCTGATAGTATGCTTCACCAAAAAATATTTGTAATAAACTTTTATTTTTAAATTAGTATTCAATTCACACTGTTATCTATCATTTTCCCAATATACATTCTAAATTCATTACCTATTTTCCATATTTTTCAGCAAGGCACTCCATTTTCCTTTTTCTTCTCCATTCCTATGTTTTTGCTTGACTTTCTACAAGTATGTTATTGCAACATGACTGTTCTTCTTGAAAGCTTCGTTTTTCCAAAACTGAGTTCATTGTTGATGTTAAATGGCCAATAATGTTATGAAGAAAAGATAGTCTCAGTTTAAAGTCATGGAAACATGGCATTTAATAGTTCACTCTATGGATTTCTAGTAATCTTTAATTATTACATGTAATTCAATGAAATACATGTTTCCATTCAAAATCAAATCTGAATTCTTTGATTTTGTGGATAATCAGTTTGAGGTTTGACTATTTATGCTGAGACATTTTTGGCTTTAAAACTATTTGCTAAATCTACATTTTCTATTGTCCATCAACTTGGATCTAATTACATTTGGAAAGTCTCATTACAATTATAATGCTTATGCAAAGCAACCCTTTGCTTATGGAATTTCTTCCTTATGGAGTAAGACAAATGATAGAGATGAGTTAGGCACTGTCATTATAGCAGTTCAGTTTGGTCACTGGGAAATATCCTCTATGGTTAGGCTAAATTGATTAGATTCAGGAGACTTCAACATTTAGTAGGTCATAAGAGTGAAATGAAAACTGGAGAGAAAGTAAACCACAAATTAAGGTGTGTGTGGTTTGTTGTCATGTGTAATTGAGGACATCTGTTTGGTATGATATGCAAGACTTAGTGGTCCCTGAAAGAACAGATTTGACACACTGAAAAAAAAAAAGGTAAATAATAGAACAAGTATGCCTATGTTATATTATTTAGCTATGACTTTCCATGATAAAGAATATAGGATAATGAATGCTTAGACTTCTCTGTCTGCTTTGTAATTACATCTTGCCTCTTTAGCAGTCTGAAACTTTTATGTCCTATGAACAAATACAGAATTTGAAGCTTATTCATTTTGCCTCCTATTAGTTCTAATGAACAATTTCTGACATCTTTAAAGTGATTTATATATCTTTATATTGCCCATTAATGGCAAATAATGTGTGGGGAAAATTTTAAAATGGAAAATAACAAGGAAATCAACAACTATCTTAACTTCAGTATTCTTATTATATGATCTTGCTTCATAATCATAGTGCTTCTAACTATTCTATTTGTTTTTTTTTTAATTGCATATATCAAAGATATTTAGAAATAAAAGATAAACACTCTGGGTTTCATGGCTGTCTTATGGTTGAGTAATTTATCTGTGCTAATGAGTTATTTACTAGTTGAAGTATCACTCTGAATCCTAGCCATGTTTGTTTCATGATTATCTTAATAAAAAATCTATTTATTGTTATTATTATTATTTCCCCACACTAAACTATAAACTTTCTACTTTAAATTATATTCTCCTAATTCTAGTTCATCTCCACATAGCTATTAAATTATTTATGTTTCTAAGTTCTAAACATGCAAGCTCAAGCTACAGCATCATCTCAAGCTACAGCATTCAACAAAATTAATAGTTCTATATGTTATCCAGGATTAAATATTTGTCTCATAAAGCTTTTAATAACCTGGATCCATTCAAGTATTTATATCCCTTAGTTGCCTCTATATATTTTGTAAAGGGATATCTGAGAGTTCATGGACGACTAGCACCTAATTAAGAAGGTTGGTTGAGCCCTTTTCAGTTCTGCTCATTCACCTTTGTGATTGAGTGACATTTTCTCCTTATTTGTTCTCAGATTTGATGCTCCATTTCATAATTCCCAGTATTTTCATTGGTTGCTTCCTATACCCTGAATTTGCTTCCTTTTTACCTCTGGCTTGTAGTTTCTCCAATTTACTTATAACTTTTTAAAAAAATCCTATCTACAAGAATCTTTTCTCAGTCTTTCTTAACATGAGTTCTTTCTTTCTAAAATTATCTGATATGTATGTATGCATGTATGGATATATGTGCATATATAGATACATATGCACTTATCTCTGTACACACACACACATATATGTGCATATGTATGTGTTGTTTTCCCCAAATGACTATGAAGTTCTTGAGAATGGTGAACATTCTTAACGTCTCTAGAAATTAACAGAATGAGACACAGCAAGCAGAGAAAGAAAAAGAACAGTAAGAAGAAGAAGAAGGAAAGAACACAAAGGCTGGGTGACACAGTTCTTGAAGATGTAGGTCATTCAGAGGAAGTTATTCCTCCTTTGGTACAAGTACAGACTAAAGAGGTCTTGATGTCATCCAATCTAGACATATTCTAAAGTCCCCTCAAAACTGCTATGATTGCTAACTAGGTATGCTCAGACATATCTTTATTACAACAGTAAACATAACAACATATCAAAACATATCAAAAGAATATTTATGTTCATTATTAAAACATATTGTTACAATGCTAAACAAGTTAGGGTTCCTCTTCTTGCTGTACTTCTTCTTTTTCTTCTTTCTTCTTCCTCCTCTTCTTGCTGTTCTTCTTCCTCTTCTTCCTCTTGCTATTCTTCTTTTTCCTTTGTCTCTCTCTCTCTCTCTCTTCCTCCCTTCTTTCTTCCTTCTCCCTTTCTCTATCTCTGTCTATCTTTCTTTCTATTTCTCTCTCTTTGTGTTTGTGTGTATGTGTGTGTGTCGTGTGTGTCTGTCTGTCTATTTCTCTTTTTTTTTTTTGGCAATTTTATCTCCTGTATCAACAGGGTAAAAATCACATTTTACACATAATATGGGTACCATGAATTGAATAGATGCTGGGAGAAAGATTTTCCTCCCCATGTTCAATCTCTTTTCACCTGGTTCCAAGAAATTAACGTCTGTTTCTGTTGAAAATTATCCTCCTTAGTGTTTGTGTTGTAGGTAATCTCTATGGGATTAGGAATATGAGCAGAGGCCACCTCAAAGCCAGGATGTTATTCAGGAAAGTGCAGTCAACTAGCTAGTTCAGCATGGAAGTTTTGAGAATCATGATAGTTGGAACTTGAGTTCAAGTAGGGCTTGGACTTGGAAATGGGATTGTGCTTTTAGGAACCACCCTTAGTTATAGACTAAATGTTTTTCCTCTTTCTGTAGAACTGAGTGTTTCAAAAGAGGAGAGGATTAAGACCTATGTATGGAATATATATATATATATATATATATATATATATATATATATATATATATATATATATATATATATATATATATTTTTTTTTTTTTTTTAATTTTACACTTTAAAGTACATATTTCTCTGTAAAAACTAAATTGATTATTGATGACTAAATTGGTTTAAGATTCAAGAGATCATTTTGTACTTGTGGAGAGGAGACTCTCAGGGAGTTGTGGAGCCATTGATAGAGAGATTATATACCAAACCCCCATCAGGATGCCAGAGAACTCTGAGAAAGGAGTGAAATGTTTCCTATATAGTGTTTAGGCAATGAGGACCAGAGTAGTCAAATTTTTGTATATCTATATCTATAGCTATATCTATACTTTTATCTACCTACACACACACATAACTCTTGTCACCATTGAGAAAAAATTAAGAAAAAATTATCTTATTTCCCTCTGTTACACATTATATATATGATAAGATAATTTGAAAAGTTTTGGAAATTCAAATACTAAAATGCTATTCATTCCATTCATTCCAGTTACTTTGTATGTATGATAAATTGCAAGGTGCTCCTGAAAAGTGAAAATCTATTAGTGTTCATCATTCCTTATGATTACTATATAATTCAATTTATTTTTATCCTTTATAAGACACTGTATTCAATATCCCACTTTCTCTCACTGAAAAAAAAATGGAAAGAGTCATTTAAAAGTATTTTGCTTTACATAGTAAGGGTGGTTGTAGAAAGATATAAAACATGTATTAAAAAGTCTAGACTTCCTATAAAAAATTTTCCATGCTGTGAAATTTAAGAATTAGAAATAAGAATTTTAAAGACTAATAAATGTATTGAACATGACGGTGGATCATGTCTTAGGATTTTGTATTAATCCCCCAGCTCAGATTGTAACTATATAAAAGAAGAAAATGAAACAAATTATTGATTGGTTATGTTGAATACTTTTTTCAATAAAGTATTTCAGGGATCTGTGATTTTATCCTTCTAGGTGTTACATCCAGTTAAATCTGATCATTATCATTCCAGGACTTAATTCTCTATTCTCATATCATCATTCAACAGGAAACAAATTCAGGAAATAAGCATTTCTAAACTTAGCTAGGATAGTTCTTAGATGACAGTCATGAATTCTATTACTGGGCATACTACTTCAAAGTGTTTCTAGCTTAGTAAGAAGTGCTAGAACTTAGTATTCAAGAATCCAGCCATGAAACACAGGTTGTGTAATCATGATGATCAAACTAAACCTTGGATAAGAAAGAAAAGCTCATCTTTTCTTTCAATAAAAAGGTGGAAGATTATAATTCTGGAATCATATCTCACATGGTTGAAGTGTAACTTTTTCTTGGCATTTAAAAATATTTTTATTGATTGATTCATTCATTCATTTAATCATTTTTTGAATTTTTAACAAAGGTTCCTAATATGAGGATAGGGAAGGATGTTTGGAAATAAGTAGTATGACAGGAAGAATCAACAGAAAACACACACACACACACACACATATACAAGCACACAAAACTGAAAGTTACTTCTGTATCATAATCAGTAACCAGAGTAGGACTTCAACTGATATTCTTACAAAATAATTTTTGCCACAACAAAATGTCCTGTAATGACAAACCTTTTGCTTGAACTATGTATTTTCAAAATTAACTGTACAGTTACTAAAGAAATCTATGCCAGATGACTTCATGCAACTGTGTTTATTAAATTGTAGATAACTACTTTTCTGTGAAACCAAAAGAATGTCCCAGTACTGTTATATGTCACAAAGTCTGGCGCCAGTTCTTAAGATGTTTAACTTTAAAGATGCACCATGGGTAAACACTAGAAGCTGAGAAACTTGGCAAAAAACATGAACTTCCTACAGATGCAATGGATCATTTTCTAAAAAGTAACCAGTGACATATAGAACACTTACTCTGTGGATCTTTCTTTTGGGTTCAACATCATATAGACTCTATTTTGTTATATACCAGACATTGAGTATTAGCAAGATCTTTTATTTATTTTTTTAATGGATAAGCAGGAAGTAGTAGAATTACAACTTTTTTAATAGCTTTGTTAAAATAACAGCTTCAATTCTTTTTGAAATAGTCAAGATTATTCTTTATTCCTTTTAAATATTTATATTGTTGAAATTAAATTAATTTTACTTATGATTAAATAGGGTGATACTATTTTTACTATCCCTCAAAGTGATGACACATAATCACTATTATCATCAGCATCATCACCACCATCACCATTTGGTAAAACAATCTATTAATGATATAAGATTATCAGTAATAAATGAGTTCTAACATTAGACTCTTTCAGATGGCTTTTCCTTCTTATATAAATTAATAATTTATGAAAAAAATATGTTATTGGAGTTTGGGATAGTCAGTGGTCCATGTAGAATGACATGTTAATCCCACTATCTCATGAAGGAATAACAAGCATGTTAATTTTTCAAGGGCCCTTAATAATGCTTTGGAAAAAAAATCAAAACTTTAAGTAAATTGTACCTTTAGGAGCAATCATGCTCTTTATAGGAATAGAGAATTCTTGAGCATTCTGGTCTGTTTATGGTGCCAGACACAGCTTAATAAATGATTTTTAGGGATATATTATTTGGGCATTTTGCAGTGATAGCTTGTTTTTTGTTTTGTTTTTTTTTTTTGTTTTTGTTTTTTTTTTTTTTTAGTTCACTTGTTTATTTTTAAATTAATTATTCTTAATAAGATTTTTTTATAAAATTAAAACTTGCTTCCTTCCAGAATGCAGAGTGAAGAATTTTAAGATGTGTATATGTGTAAGTGAGGGGGAGTGGGGCAGAGAAAGTGAAGTTCATTGAAAACTATAGTTTCAATGGTTATTGTCTCTTCTGTTCCTGCCAATAGAAATTTATTCAACCAGAACAGTGCCTTATCCTTGAAGCCTCACAAAAATGCCTCTTGAATATATGTGCTATAAATAGTAACTTCTAAATATACACCTTGCTTTTCTACCTCCTTACAGTGTCAGTGAATTGACTTGAATTTAAGCTTCTCTTCCCCCTCACTTTTTTTGGTTTTTATAGGCTTCCAAGGCATAGAAAAATTTTACAGTGGAATTGAACTTAGCATATATTTATGTGCTTAACATACACAGCAATGATCTTCGTTTAGGATCTAATACCTTAACATTATTAATATAAGTAAAGACCTTAGTGAATATCATACTTCATTAAATAGTTCTTATTACCAGTTTCTGGGTAAAACACTACACATTTTTGTTAATATAATTGATTTTATCAAGGACCATTAGAAAATTTTCTTTGGCATTTCCCCTTTGATTAACTATTATATATATATATATATATACATATATATATATATATATATGTATATATTTCCTGATGTCTATATTTCCTTTTCTCCCACAATAGTAAGCCACATGGGATCTATTATCATTTCTTCCTGCATATTCTTATGAATTTAGCTTATTCTGACTCCTGTTATTACTAGTGACTTGCATTGCCGCTTAATTCCCCCCACCCCAACATAGATATTCACATAATTTTCTAACATCAGAGGATTAGCTAGAAATAGAACTTGGCAATAGCTTAGAAGACCTTTGAAGCACGTTCCAAAAACTCAAGGAAACATATGTGAATAAATTTAAAACAATGGTATTTTTGGAAGGGCAATGTTAGTTCTATCTATCTATCTATCTATTTATCTATCTATCTATCTATCTATCTAGCTATCTATCTATCTATCATCTATCTATGTAATGCATCTATAACTGGCATTAAAAGTGTCTGATTAGGTATCCCATAGATCACAGACATATTAGTAAACTAAAATGATATTTTTCACATATATCTAATAAAAAGAGAAAAGGAAAGGCCCTTAGAAGAGGCCAGTTTTGTGAAAAACTGTTTTGTCATCAGGAGACTTAGATTTGAGGATTGGCTCCTTTATTTGATATGTGAAGATGGAGAAGTCACTTTGTAAGTTTTAGTTTCCTCATTTGTAAATTGGTATAGGTATAATTATACTTGCTAGAAAGCAAGTGATATAATGTAGAAATACTTATGTACGGTACAGAATTGGGTTCATAAGTAAACACACACACACATATATATATATAGATCTATATTTACACATATATGATTATAATGATATTTATGTTCATTTATCAATATATATTGAAATCCAATAAAGATTAGCAAAACATATATATGTATAATACATGTGTATGCATTTATACATATAGTCTATAATTATGTCATATGAAACAAAGTTTGAGGAACAATGGAATTTGGCGTGATGTAAAGACAGATTAAAGGAAAAAAGCTTGCTCTCTTTAAGTTCTTGATATGGAGAAGATTAAATCAATGGAGGCAGAAATAAGTGATGTTTTGAGAGCATACTGAAAAACACCTAAATGAAAAAAGGAATAAACTTATAAAGATTGACTATAGAGTCCAAAATTCAGAACTATTGTTAGAAATTTCAAGGAACCAAAAGTTAGCATGGTGGATTCTACTTTATTATGTATTAGGTGACTCTTGTCTTACCTTGAACTTGAGGTTCAGTGATTCCTACTGTTCTGTGGCTTTAATACTTTGAATCATCATTTTAGGCTCATGATCTCCTTCTATTGATGCTTTCTTCTCAGAACATCCATTTTGAGTATTGGCCCTGATCAGGAATTCTTCATTTTAGCTTCAGAATTGGTCACAGCTAATGTTCTTTGTCATTAACATAACGTTTCACCAAGTATATGTTAAAACAACTTTTAAACATTTTTACAGGTTTGAGTTCCAAATTATATCCCTTCCTTCTCCACCTCCTTACCTCTCCCTTTTCTTTCCCTGAAATGGTAAACAGAAATGGTAAACAATCTGATACGGTTTATGTATATGCAATTATATACAACATTTACAACATATACTATATATACAACATTTCCATTTTAGTAATTTTGTATAAGAATACTTGATTTATTTAAAGTAAAAACACCATGCTTAACCTTAATCTTAAAGCTCCCTCAGTATCTGTGGCTCTCTCCCTCTGGAATATCCCCCTGTTGTTATAATCCCCTTCCATTAATTAATTCCTGTCATAACTTCTACTTTTTAAAAAGGGCTTAGGCCAGACATCTTTCATTCTTCTATTAAGATCTACTTTTCAATTATTGAAGTTGATCACTACTATCCAAAGTGAGTACTTTCTCTTGATTTTCAGCTGCAATTTTATGCATATTTTATTATATTTCTCCCCAAGTAAAACATAAATTCCATAGCTTGTACTTTCATCACAGCAAACCTATGGTAGATACTGAGCCTAGTGTGGTGAAACAGGTAAATGCCAAGACCAGGACTACCCCACAATGTTCATCATAATCAGGGTACTGATAGACTCCAGGTATGAGAAACATCATGTGTTTTAGAGTAGCCCCCTGGCAAATAGGTAACTTCCAGCTACCAGACTACCATATGCCAAAAAATAGTACTAGCACTCTGATACAGGACCAGATAAGCTGCCAACAGTACCAGTCTCCCCCACCCTACTATCTCAGAACAACAGAGAACAAGAGAATTTCCCATGAGCCTCAAGGCAACTCAGTGCAGCCAGGATAAAAAGCCAGGACCTGCAAACCTTGACCCAAAAAGTCTGAAACAATGTCTGTTCTAACCCAGAGTAGAAGTCAAATTGAAAAGAAAGGAAAAGGGGAAAAATGAATGAACAATAATAATAACAGAAAGAATGTTTACATACAAAGTTATTATGGGAACAGGAAAGAACAAGACACAAACTCAGAAGAGAACAACAATGTCAAAACACCTATGACCAAGACTAAAAATTAACTGATGCTAAATGAAATGAGAAGAGCCAGGACAATGTTGTACAAGTTATCAGCAACATTGTGTTATGATCAGCTATGAGTAATTTACCTCTTTTCAGGAACATAAGTATCCACAACAAATACAAAGGACTCACAAAGGAAAATATCCACATCCTGACAAAAAAATGATGTATTTGATTACTTAGAAAACTGCTGATTGCCAAAATTAACAGAGGAGGAAATAAATTACTTAAACAGTTTCATTTTAGAAAAAGAAATTGAACAACTTTTAATCAATTCGCTAAGAACTGATAAACTCTAAATGCAGATCAAAAATATATTTTTTCACTTACTTTAGAATTTTTCCATTTTTTGATATTTTTCACAACTGTGACTAATATGAAAATGTATTTTATATGATAGTATATATATAACATATCAAATCACCTATTATTTTCAGAAAAAGGAAGATGAGGAAGGATAAAAAAATGTGGAAATCATTGTCTTGAAAACTGAATGCCAAGAGTTGTTTTAACATGTAACTGAAGAAAAATAAAATTATAATTTCAGAAAAGCTCCTTAAGGTAATTGGTTATTTATTTTTAGCAGAGTTCTTGGACTATAAGTGAATATTACAAAAACTGAGATTATTGATATTTTATTTTTACATTCATGCTTTAGGTTTTGCATACATTTATTTATTTTGTATACTTTAAAGATATTAGAATGATATTCTCTATGTTCATGTCATTACTTTGCCTTCCATTCTATACCTTTCACCTGACAATCCAGCTTCCATTTCTTTGTGTTCTAGGCTGCTTCTTCTCCTCATCTTCATCCCTTACTCCTTTTGCTATTCAATTCCTTCTCTTGTTCCTCCTCCTCCTCATTCTCCTTTTCCTCTTAATCCTCCTTATCTTCTTCTTCTTCTCCTCCTCCTTTTCTTTCAACATTCATATTTGTTAAGATTTTGTGTCCCAACTTTTTATTTTTCCCTCCCTTCCCTCTCCTTTCTCCAAGACAGCAAGAAATTTGAAATAGGTCAAATATGTATAACCTTTTAAATATTCGTATTTTTGTCATATTGTACAAAAATCAGACCAAAAATAGAAAAAAAAAACATGAGAAAGAACAAGCAAACAATAAAATGTAAAAATACATTTTTTTGTAAATCAAATTCATTCCCTCATAGTTCTCTCTCTGGATGCAGATGACATGCTCCATCCCAAATCTATTAAAATTGTCTTGAATCACTACAATTCTGAGATGAGTCAATTCCATTACAGTTGATCCTCACATAATCTTGCTGTCCTTGTGTTGTTCACATCACTCAACATTAGTTCATTTCTTAAAGAATAATACTGTTCCATTACAAGAATATATCATAATCTATTTGTCCATTGCACAACTGATTAGTATCCATGAAATTTCCATTTCCTTGTCATTACAGTATATATATATATATATATATATATATATATATATATATATATATATATATATATATATATATATATATATATATATATATATATACTACAAACACTTTCATATATTAGCGTTCTTTTCCCTCTTTTATAATCTTTTTGGGATACAGACTTAGTAGTGGTACTGATAAATCAAAGGGTATGCAGAGTTTTATAGCCCTTTGGACACAGTTGCAAATTGCTCTCCAGAAGTGTTGGATCATTTCAAAACTCTAACAACACTGCATTAGTATCCCAATTTTCCCACATACCCTCTAACATTTATTAATATCTTTTCCTGTCATCTTAGGCAATCTGAAAGGTTACAAAGGGGTACCTCAGAGTTTTGTTAATTTGTATTTCTATAATAAATAGGTGTTTAGAGCAATTTTCATATGAGTATAAGTGGCTGTAACATCTTCATCTGAAAATTGTTTGGCTTTAATCTTCTAACTGATGAGTATTATCCATATTGGGCACACTGAGACCCAAGCATTCTGAGCTTTGGACATTTTTTTTGTCTACCTATTCCACCCTCTACATGCCCTTCTTACCTTCTGCCTCTGGCTCATAGAAAAATAATCAAATCAACACTACCATGATAGGAAAAGACATATCAACTGATTTCCTCTGGTTCAATTAATATTTAACTATTGTATGTGTAACTCATGAAAATTTTGCAGAATGGAGAGTTAATATATACTTGTTATAGTTAGTGAATTTCTCTTATTTAAAAATTTTGACTGTGATAAATAACATAATATATAATAAGGTCAGAATGCTCCTTATCCAGACTCTTTTCAGTCTTTGTTTTTCCCTTTAAGATTACATGTGAGTTGCTCCTTGCTCTACAAGTGTGTGATTTCCATCATGAATATTCTCATTATATATTTGGTCCAAAAATACTGCTCTTCTCGTTTTTCTTTTCAGAACAATTTCTAACTTTTTTTAAAAAAATTACACTAGGATTATGTTAAGGTCCAATACTGGAGATCAAACTGTTATTAATAGTGGAAAAATGTTTTGCCAAAATAATCTTTGTAAATATATTTTTGATCTCCTCTTTTCAATTTCATTCTTAAATACCCTGGAAATTATATTACTTAGGATTATTTATATTATTTATTGTGAGTTTACCATCCAATGTTCATTTTTACTTTTTTTTTAAATGAAGCTCATTTTTTTCAAGGATTTATATGTGTGTGTGTGTGTTTATTCAAAAGAAGTATTTCATTTGGATGCCTTGGATGCTATTTGTCTCCAAAAGGAAATAAGCAATGGCATGATAGTAAATGTTTAATAACTAACTCTCCAAAATGCATTTTAAGTATGTTATTTCTACGTCAACAAGACTTTTCCTGTCTACAATATATTTCATGTCTGTGAGGTTTTAGGGAGATCAACATATGTGACTAGCATTCCTTTCTAAAACAAATTATTCAGAATATTTCTGTATAATCTACAAGCCAAGGTCTTCATTCGTTAATACATCTTGAATCATGCCCCTTCTCAATATATTTCTTTCAATTATCACATTTTCTTACTTTTGAAATGTAATCACTGTGTATCAGAGCACATGTTGATTTAGTCAAAAGAATCTTATAAAGTTCTTTGAAGAAGTTCTCTATTCATTCACATAAATCAATTTTTTCATATGTGGCATTAATTTTCCTAATTATCCTTTTGAAAAGTGTTATCATTTGTACCAAGTTATAAGAATATCAAATATCCCATTGTATAATGTGTCTTGCTTTCTTTGAGAGTACAATAAAATTAATTCTGCCAACTCCTCTTTTTGCTGTCTCTTCTTTTGGCTTTATCATTTATTCAATGTAAGTTCAGTATATTCCCTGTTCAACTCTTTATACTTATATGATTGAAGAGGATGTCTGGTGTGCTATTTTCATAAATAATGTAGTAACTGCAATGCATCTTAAAGACATGTCTTTAGTTGAGATTTTTGCTTTCTACATGCTTCTTAACTCCATAGTATATTTCCTGTCATTTTTATAGATCTCCTTACAATTTTGTATATATTTTTTTCTGTTTGATTCTATTCATGACTGCTTGCTGTCAGATTCTACTCTATATGAACAACTAGATTTGACCTTAAGTTGACTTACCAACTTGAAATTCAGTTTTGGCCATACCTCTAGCTAATCCTTCCTGGCTTGCGAAATATCACTGGTGTCTATGAACTGAATCCTACTTCTTCATCACTTCAATCCCTTGAGTTCTTAAAATGCAAACTAAGAGAATAGTAGAGATGATTATTGCCCTGTGAAAACTCTAGTGATAAGGTCAAGAGTTTATTGAGGCTTCTAGAGAATGGAGATTTCTTTCATGTAGATGAAATATCAAACTCAAAAGAAAAATCAGTACTGTTGTCTACCATTAAGGCACTAAAGACATACATAATACATATATATATATATATATATATATATATATATATATATATATATATATTTATATATATTTATATATATATGTGTGTGTGTGTGTATAAACCTGTTTTAAAATCTGTTTTAATCTTTTTTTTTTAATTTTGAGATTTTGAGTTCTAAATTTTCTTTTTCTCTTGCCTTCCCTCCTCAAAAGGAAAGCAAGCAACTTGATGTAGGTTAAGTATAATCAGTCATACAAAACTCATTTTTACTGTCATGCTGTAAAAAATACACAGACCAAAAAAAAAGCAAAGAAAATAAAGCTTAAAACTATGCTTTACTATATATTCAAAATCCATTATATCCATTCTCTGAAAATGGATAATATTTTTCATGAGTCCTTCATAACTGTCTTGGGATCATTGAGATCCTGAGAATAAGTGTCATTCACATTTGATCATCTTATAATATTGATGTTACTGTAGATTATAATCAACTGATTCTACTCACATCACTTTGCCTCAGTTCATGTAAATCTTTTAAATATTCTGAAAGCAGCCTGCTCATCATTTCTTAGAGCACAATAGTTTTCCAATCACAGTCATGTAACAGAGATTGTTCACCCTTTACCTAATTGATCTGAAAGGCGCTGAATTTCTTAATTCGGATATATAGAGGTTTTTCTGAAGAATCTCCTAAGAGATATCCAATGTTTTAATTCAAGATAATAATTCTTAGTAATGTTATTCATTAGGGAAGAATTATAACCTTCATTTTACAAGAATTGTGTGAAGGATTTGTTGTAATAGATGGAATAGAATTTTCACTTTTGTTATCCTCAGTTTCAAACTGCTTAATTCACTTGTTCAAGTAGGAATAAGAACTGTTAGTGGAATATAGAAATTCTTTGGAATTCTAAGACAGAAATTCACTTTAGAATGTAACTACCTCATTGACTTTTATATTTGCTTTGTATATTTGTTTAGTTTTGTTTTTGGAGGTAGTGAAATGAAAATGAATCCTTAATAATATAGAATATAATATGAAAGAAAATTTGTAGTATAAATAGCTAACATAATTTGCTTGGAAACAATTCTGCTTATTTCCTCATTAAATACCATGATATTAAGATAAAGAAAGGTGCTTGTTTATTTTAAGACTAAGAAAATATAGTCACTATATTAATATATTTTATAAATATTTTTCATGCAATGTTTTGACCCAATGTTTATTATTTTACAGCATGCTTTCTTTTCTTTTAGAAGTCATTTTTGATTAATTAATATATTTTCCACATTTACTCAAAATTAAGATAAAATGAACCTACTTATTATGCAAACGTCTAACAGCTGCAGTCCCTCATCCTGTTGTGTATGGATATAGAGATCATTCTTTTAAAATATTTAACTACAACAAAAAATTCTAACTTACAAGAGAAAAGTAGGTATAAATTTCAATGAGAGCTAAAGCAATCTAGAAATAAACATAATTATGATTCTTAGAAATTAATATTTTGAATATATTAACTTGATGTTAAAATCAATCCAGTTATCTTTGGTATCTTAACCAATTCAGATAAAAGTTCATCAAGGTATTGTTAACTATTGATGTGCCTTAAATAATTATTTTAACAGATTCTTCACAAGCATGATACAGTCACACAATTGGTTCTATTATTGATATATTTAAAATCTTAATTTGACAAATACAAAATTGGACACATTTTCTAAATAAAATTATATGAGATTAATGAATCACAGACTTGGATGTATCCTCAAATCTCAACTTATTCAACCTATACTTGTGCATATATGTCCTCTATCAACTTTTTGATAAGACTTCATCTACTTTCTGTATTAAATTTATAAAAAAAAAAAAAGTGAAAAAGTGAAGGAAGATACTATATTTTGAGGTCCAACACAGGACTAGAACTATTGTAATTAGAGGGGGAAAAAAAGTTAAGGATAAGGGAAGTATAATAAAATACTAGATCTTGGTGGTATTTAGGGGGTAGGGATAATTTTTCTTTCCTGCAAAACATTACAGAGTTATCAAATAGCAGAAATTAGTAGTTGGATTAGAACTCATCCTTCAACTTTAAAGCCTATTTCCACTTATTCTGTTATTTTATCCAATTCTGCAGGTCTGGATTCTTAGACTGAGTTGATATGACTTGTTCAGGATCACATGAACAAACAAGTTATGAGTGACAAAAGGGTAAAGAAATACTAGATCTTGTATTTAGAGGCAAGGATGATTTTTCATCTAAAAAGTAAAAAGAGCAAAGAGCACTCTAACTATAGATAGTTTCTATGGTGAAAGAGAAGAACAGATTTCAAATCCTGAGGAGACTAAAAGCAGATCATTTCCAAATGAAGCCCCAAAGGATGATATTTCACACAAGGCTCTCCTAGAACTAATTATAAAAAAAATCTGAAAAGAAAAATGGAAGAAAAAGGGGGAAAGGAAATGAGAACTTTACAAGAGGGTTTGAAAAAGAAAACATAGAAATTACCTGAAGAAAATTCACTACAAATTAGTGAAATGAAAAAAAGCATGTAATGCCTTAAAAAAATAGATTTGACAAAATGGAAAAAGAAACAACTTGAAAAAAAATTGTGAAATGAAAAAAAAGTTCCACAGAACAAAACAACTTACTTAAAAACTCAATTAGACAAATATAAAAAAGTAAATAAAGAAAACAATTCATTAAAAATCAGAACTGAACAAATGGAAATGAATGATTCAATGAGATATTAAGACTCAGTCAAGCAAAACCAAAAAAATGAAAAACAGAAAATAATATAAAATATCTACTTTGGAAAACAACTGACCTATAAAATAGATCTAGGATAGACAACATAAGGATTATTAGATTCCCTGAAAACCATGATGAAAAAAAGAACCCAGAAACTATTTTCCAGGAAATCATCAAAGAGAACTTCCTATATGTCATAGAATGAGAAGGTCAAATAGCCATAGAAACAATTCACTGAATACCACCTGAAAGAGACCCCAAAAATTTAAGTCCAAGGAATATAGTCATAGGAATTAAGTCATAGGAATATAGGTTAAATTTAAGAACTATCAGACTAAGGAAAAAATATTACAAGCAGCTAGAAAAAAATTAATTAAAACACCGAGGAGTTCCATTAAATATTATCCAGGACCTAGCAGCTTCTACCTTAAAGGACTAAAGGGTCTAGAATCTGATATTCTGAAAAGCAAAGGAACTTGGAATGCAACCAAGAATAAACTATCCCACTAAACTCAGCACTTTATTCTAGGGAAGAAGATACATTCAATGAAACAGGGGAATTCCATTTATTTATGATGAAACGACCAGAGCTAAACCAAAACATTGACCTCCAAGTATAGGCCTCAGGAGAACCATGAAACGGTGAAAAGAACTCTTGGGAACTGTATTTCTGTTATGGGTATACAAAGAGAATGCATGTATAATTTGATTTTCCTGTTATAATATTAAAAAAGAAACTAGAGGTGGAAAGGGGATTATACAAGGAAAAAAGGGGAAAGTGGAGGTAAAATGAAGAAAATAGTATTTCTTGAAGAGGCAAAGGAAACCTATTATGTTTGAGGGAAAGAAGTGAGGGGGATGAACACTGTGAAACTTATTCTCATCAGATTTGGCTCAAAGACAAATTATTAGACATATTTGGTTTAAAAAAAAAAAAACAACTTTTCTCACCTTATTGAAAAGTGGGAGGAGAAAGGAGAAAAGGGAAGGGGTAGACGAAACAGAAGGGAAGACAGAAATAGGAAGGGAAAGGTATAAGAAAGGGGGAGGGACTCTAAAGTGGGGGGAGATGCTTCAGGCAAGTGGTGCTCATAAGTAAAATACTGGGGAGGAATGAAAGGAGGAAAGGAAAGAGAAAAGTATAATCTGGGGATAATAAGATGGTAGAAAATAATACTGAATTATTAGTTTTAACAATAAATTTGGATGGAGTGATCTCTCCCATAAAGTATAAAAGAATAGCAGACTGGATTAAAAGCCAGAATCCTACAAGATGTTGTTTACAAGAAAGTGATACTTACAGAATTACAGTAAAAGGCTGGAGCAGAATCTATTATGCTTCAGGTGAAGTTTAAAAAAAAAAAAAAGGAGGAATAGCCACCCTCATCTCATCTCAGGCAAAAGCAAAAGTTGATCTAATTAAATGAGATAAGGAAGGAAAGAATATCTTACTAAAGGGTACCATAAAGAATAAAATAATATCAATATATCAATAATATATATATATATATATATATATATATATATATATATATATATATATATATATATATATATATATATATATATATATTTAGTATTGATATTATTCCATTTTATATATATACATATATATGTGTGTATATATATATATATATATATATATATATATATATATATATATATATATATATATATATATACACACATACCAAGTGGTATTGCATGGAAATTCCTAAAGGAGAAGTTAAGAGAGCTGCAAGAAGAAATAGCAAAACTATCATAGTGGGAATCTCAAATTTGCTCTCTCAGAAGTAGATAAATCAAACCACAAAATAAATAAGAAAGAAGTTAAAGAGGTAAATAGAATACTAGAAAAGGCAAATATGATAGATCTGTGGAGATAATTTATAAAGTACAGGCTAGCTCCTTGGAGCGCTTCAGGGTCAGCTAGAGTCAGAATGAATTGAAGTCCTTGGTCTTTAGGGGGAGAAGTAAAGGAGGCAGGCAAGCAGACTCCTCAGTTCTGGAGTCTGGAGTCAATAACAACTCTCCTATTCGTCCTGCCACCAAGTCACTCTGGCCTCTCTCTCTCTGCCCTCCAAATCCTTGCCTATGATTATCTTAATACCAAACATTCAGCAATCACCAAGGATGAGAAGAGCCATTTATCTAAATGTATGCTAATAGAGTCATTATCTCACATCAAATAGATAATTAGCCTTAAGTGTTCAGTTGTCTGATTCAATCATACCTTTTTGGAGTTTTAGCCCTCTACAAAAATTGATTGGAGATAGAAAGGAACACACTTTCTTCTTGGCAGTTCATAGAACCTACACAAAAATTGACCATATATTTGTGATCAATATGACCATGACATAAAAACCTCAAAATCAAATACAGAAAGGCAGAAATAGTAAATGTATATTTCTGAGATCATGATGCAGTAAAAATTACATTCCTTAAAATGCTAGGGGAAAATAAACTAAAAAGTAATTAGAAAATAAATAATTTCAACATAAAGACTGAATGGGTGAAACAGCAAATTATAGACACAATCAATACTTTTATCCAAGAGAATGAGAATAATGAGACAACATAAGAAAAATTTGTGGGATGTAGTCAAAGCAGTAATAAGAGGAATTTTTTTTTATCTCTAGATGGTTACTTGCATAAAATAAAGAGAAGATCAATGAATTGGGCTTTCAACTTAAAAAGCTAGAAAAAAGAGCCAATTAAAAACCCCCAATCAAATAGCAAATTTGAAATTCTCAAAATAAAGGGAGAGATTAATAAAATTGAAAGTAAAAAATATTGAATTAATAAATAAAACTATGTTGGTTTTATAAAAAAAAGAAACAAAATAGATAAACCTTTAGTGATTTTGATTAGAAAAAGGAAAGAGGAAATTCAAGTTGTTAGTCTCAAAAATAAAAAGGGAGAACTTTCCACCAATGAAGAGAAAAGTAGAATAATAACTAGGGTTTTTTTGCCCAACTTTATGCCAATAAATTTGATAAGTAAAATGGATTAATACCTACAAATATATAGATTGCCTAAATCAACAGAGGAGGAAGTAAATTATTTAAATAGTCCCATTAAGAAAAAAGAAATAAAACAAAAATCAACTCCCTAAGAAAAAATCCCCAGGATGAGATGGATTTACATGTGAATTCTACCAAACATTTAAAGAACAATTAACTCCAATACTATATAAACTATTTTAAAAAATAGGGAATGAAGGACTCTTACCAAATTCCCTTTTATGACACACATATGGTATTGATAACTAAATCAGGTAGGACAAAAATAGATAAAGAAAATTATAGACTAATCTCATTGATGAATGTTGATGCAAAATTCTTAAATAAAATATTATCATAGAAATTACAGAAAAATTTCCCCAGGATAATAAACCATGATCAAGAAGGATTTATACCAGCAATGCAGGGTGGTTCAATATTGGGAAAACTATTGGCATAATTGATTATATCAATAACCAAATTACAAAAATCACATGATTGGCTCAGTTGATGCAGAAAAAGCACTTGATAAAATCCAACATCCATTCATATTAAAAACACTAGAGAGTATAGGAATAACTGGACTTTTTCTTAAAATTGTCAGTAGCATCTATTTAAAACCATCTTATATAATAGGAATAACTGGACCCCTTCCCAATAAGATCAGGGGTGAAACAAGGTTGCCCACTATCACTATTACTATTCAGTATTGTATTATAAATGCTAGCCTTGGCAATAAGAGAAGAAAAAGAGATGAACAGAATTAGAGTAGGTGATGAGGAAACCAAATTATCACTCTTTAGAGATGATATGAATTAACTAAAAAGCTATTAGAAATAATCCACAACTTTAGCAAAGTTGTAGAATACAAAACAAATCCATTTCTATACATCAATAACAAAATCTAACAGCAAGAGATACAAAAAGAAATTCCATTTAAAATAACTGTTGATAGTATATAATATTTGGGAATGTATCTATCAAGGGAAAGTCAGGAACTATATGAGAAAAACTATAAAACATTTTTCACACAAATAAGGTCAGATCTAAACAATTGGAAAATATCAAATGTCCTTGGATAGGTCAAACAAATATAATAAAGATGACAAAACTACCTAAACTAATCTATTTATTTAGTGCTAGACCTATCAAACTCCCAAAAACCTATTTTATTGATCTAGAAAAAAATAACAACAAAATTCATTCAGAAGAACAAAAAGTCAAGAATGTTAAGGGAACTAATGAAGAAAAAAATCAAATGAAGATGGCCAAGCAATACCAGATATAAATCTATATCATAAATCAGAGATCATCAAAACCATTTTGTACTGGCTAAGAAAAAGACTAGTTGATCAGTGGAATATATTAAGTTCACAGGACAAAATAGTCAACAACTATAGCAATCTATAGTTTGATAAAGCAAAAAGCCCTAGCTTTTGGGATAAGAATGAACTATTTGACAAAAAACTGCTGGGAAAAGTGAAAACTAGTGTTGCAAAAACTAGACATTGACTCATACCCAATACCATATACCAAAATAAAGTCAAAATGAGTTCATGTTCTAGACAGCAACAAGACTATATGATGATCAATTCTGATGGATATAGCTGTCTTCAACATTGAGATGATTCAAACCAGTTCCACTTATTCAGTAATGAAGAGAGTCATCTATACCCAGAGTGAGGACTATGGGAACTGAATGTGGACCACAACATAACATTTTCACTCTTTCTGTTGTTATTTGCTTGCATTTTTATCTTCTTTCTGAGGATTTTCTTTCCTTCTTGATCCAATTTTTCTTGTGCAACAAGATAACTGTATAAATATGTATACATATTTTGGATTTAACATATATTTTAACATATTTAACATGTATTGAACTACCTGCTGTATAGAGGGGGGTGGGGAGAAAGAGAAGAAAGTTTGAAACAGAAGGTTTATCATAGGTATAAATTAAAAAATACCCATGCATATGTTTTATAAATAAAAAAGCTATAATAAAATAAAAATTTAAAAAAGAACTAAAGTATTTAAAACTTTGCTTCACAGAAAAATATATCATAATGATGTTAAGAGATAAAATTGAAAGTTGTACTAAAAAAGTTAACATATGGAAGAAAAGGATGGAAATGTTTCTTTCGAATTGTTTACATCTGCAGGTAATTTTATAGTTGAAAAATGACCTTCCTAAATATTTAAATGTAAAAATTATAATTGATCATCTGAAGTCCCTGGAGACACACTTTCAGAAATCCTTAACACAAAAGTTGAGTTTATAAACTAATTAAAAAAAAAAACAACAAATCTGTCATCTCCCATTAAAAGTTCAAGAATAATTTTCTGAGTTATCAAGTGACAAGAATTTAAAACTTGAATTTCCTTAAAAATTGTTAAAGGAATTTTGGCTTGGGATTGGGACAGAGAGTCCAACCATTTCTGAAATGGTCTTAACTATAATTCTGCCATTTTATACTATATTCTCAACATTGATGATAATACTGTCAAAATGTGGATAACTCAGGAAAATGTTGAAAATGATTTTTGCCCTACAATATTCAATATTTCACCAAGATTTAATTTTCCATGTAAAAAACATAGATGCACATCCATCTCATTAATATGTGAATTTGATTTGTTCTTTAATAAATAGTAAAATCATATCTATACCAAATATTTCTTTTGAAGTATATATATTTATTACCAGTAAATGCTTGATTGTATAGCATTTGTATATACCTATAGATCCTGAGTTGCATAAGATTTCCTTGGGCATAAAAGTGTGGTGAGTGAAAAAAGTTTTAAGAATCTCTGTTTCACATCAAGATGAAAGACATAAAAGACTTTTAAAAGAATATACACAGAAGGCTATGATATGGTGTAGAGGAAAAGTTTCAGGTGCACTTACTCCAGGAGATAGGGCATAGATAACTCTTATACCAATGAGAGTTGTGTAGACATTATACTTCAAAAAGAAATGAAGGGACTAGCTTAAGGTTGCTATTTTTCCTATCAGACTAAGGTGCCTATTGACCCATGAGGAATCTTTTCAGGACAGTAGTTAGTAAGTAAATGTTTATTATTTACTATGTGCTAGGCTTTGTGTTAAGTGTTGGGGATGTGAGAAAAGGTAAAAGCCAGGTCTTGCTATCAAGATATTTACAATTTAATAGGGAAAGCATTATGAAAATAACTGTGCAAATAAAAGAAATATTTAAAATAAATTGGAAATATTCAAGTAAAGGAATATACTAGAATTAAGAGGAATCAGGAAAGGCTTGTTGTAGAAATGGAATTTTAGTACTGTTTTGAAGGAATCCAGTGAATTCATGAAGAAGAATAGAAGAGGAAACATTTTCTAGCTAAGAGCCAGTGAAAATATTAAGCATTAGCATATGAATTATCTTGTACAAAGTGCACCAAGATAGACAGATCTTCTAGGGGTATAGTTATATGCTTTTCTATTTCCACTCCACCATGAAAAAGTCATACTGTCTTAAATCCTATGCAAATTGTCTGATAATTTGAATTGGAATGTGAGCCAAAAAATTTCTGCTTTTAGGTATCTCTACTATATCTCTATCTCTTTACTTTCCTGAATTTTTAATAAAAATATTATATTTCCAAAAATAGTTATGAAGGATTGGAAATAATTAGACTAGTTTCATTCACAAATGAAAATTGATATGAAAAGAGTCGAAATAAGCATGAATTTTGTTTATTTTGTAAAATAGAAAAATTTTAAAAAGCTCAGCTGTTATTTCTTTGTAACTTTGAACATAAATGGGGGGTAATCTAACTATATCCAATGCTACATGATAGACCAAGTCAGCAAATTTTTGTTAAGGTTGCTTTTTTTTTTTTTTTTTTTTTTAATGATGTGTCAGATGCTGTGCTGGATCAGAGCAAAGCCAGCTGGACAAGAGAGATGTTAAAAAATAGTATTCTGAAAAAAATGATGTAATATCCCTTACTTCTTCACCAACACAGCTAGTTTTATGCAATATGAATTTCAAACTGTGAGATTTCTGAAAATAAGGAATAAATTCTAAAAGTACTGGTTTAGATGTAACAGTTTGCTAGAGTGCAGTGTGATTAATAAAACAGATTTTTGACTTTCATAATTATTACCGTAGAGAGATAAAAGCATTTTGGAATTTCAGAATAAAGAATGCTTAATAAGGATTGAAGAGAGCAAACTTTCTTAGTAGATATGTGATATGCATAACAATAATAATTTAGTGCTGCTACAACTGTGTTTCATCAATAGAAAGAAACTATTGCTCAGAGAGAGGTATCAAAGATTTAAGTATTTTTTTTTATTTTTTTTTTTATTATATATATATGTATATATTTTATAATATTATCCCTTGTATTAATTTTTCCAATTTACCCCCCCTCCCTCTATTCCCTCCCCCCGACGACAGGCAATACCATACATTTTACATGTGTTACAATATAGTCTAGGTACAATACATGTGTGCGAATATCATTTTCTTGTTGCACAATAAACATTAGAATCCGAAGGTACATGCAACCTGGGCAGACAGATATTAGTGCTAACAATTTTCATTCCCCTCCCAGTGTTTCTTCTCTGGGTGCAGCTACCTCTGTCCATCATTGATCAACTGGAAGTGAGTTGGATCTTCTTTATGTTGAAGATTTCCACTTCCATCAGAATACATCCTCATACAGTATTGTTGTTGAAGTGTACAGTGATCTTCTGGTTCTGCTCATTTCACTCAGCATCAGTTGATTTAAGTCTCTCCAGGCCTCTCTATATTCCTCCTGCTGGTCATTTCTTACCGAGCAATAATATTCCATAACCTTCATATACCACAATTTACCCAACCATTCTCCAACTGATGGACATCCATTCATCCTCCAGTTTCTAGCTACAACAAAAAGGGCTGCCACAAACATTTTGGCACATATATGTCTCTTTCCGCTCTTTAGTATTTCTTTGGGATATAATCCCAGTAGTAGCGCTGCTGGGTCAAAGGGTATGCACAGTTTGATAACTTTTTGGGCATAATTCCAGATTGCTCTCCAGAATGGCTGGATTCTTTCACAACTCCACCAGCAATGTATTAGTGTCCCAGTTTCCCCACATCCCCTCCAACATTTGTCATTATTTGTTCCTGTCATCTTAGCCAATCTGACAGGTGTGTAGTGGTATCTCAGAGTGGTCTTAATTTGCATTTCTCTGATCAGTAGTGATTTGGAACACTCTTTCATGTGAGTGGATATAGTTTCAATTTCTTCCTCTGAGAATTGTCTGTTCATATCCTTTGACCATTTATCAATTGGAGAATGGTTCGGTTTCTTATAAATTAGGGTCAGTTCTCTATATATTTTGGAAATGAGACCTTTGTCAGAACCTTTGTTTTTAAAAATATTTTCCCAATTTGTGACTTCCCTTCTAATCTTGTTTGCATTAGTATTATTTGTACAGAAACTTTTTAGTTTGATGTAATCAAAATCTTCTATTTTGTGATCAATAATGATCTCTAGTTCTCCTCTGGTCATAAATTCCTTCCTCCTCCACAAGTCTGAGAGGTAGATTATCCTCTGTTCCTCTAATCTATTTATTATCTCCCTCTTTATGCCTAAATCATGGACCCATTTTGATCTTATCTTGGTATATGGTGTTAAGTGTGGATCCATATCTAATTTCTGCCATACTAATTTCCAGTTTTCCCAACAGTTTTTTCCAAATAATGAATTTTTATCCCTAATGTTGGAATCTTTGGGTTTGTCAAAGATTAGATTGCTATAGATGTACCCTTTTTTGTCCTTTGTATCTAATCTGTTCCACTGATCTACTGGTCTATTTCGTAGCCAATACCAAATGGTTTTGGTGACTGCTGCTATATAATATAGCTTTAGATCAGGTACACTTAGACCACCTTCCTCTGAGTTTTTTTTCATTAGTTCCCTTGCAATTCTTGACCTTTTATTCTTCCATATGAATTTTGTTGTTATTTTTTCTAGGTCATTAAAATAGTTTCTTGGGAGTCTGATTGGTATAGCACTAAATAAATAGATTAGTTTGGGGAGTATTGTCATCTTTATTATATTCGCTCGGCCTATCCAAGAGCACTGAATGTCTTTCCAATTATTTAAATCTGATTTTATTTTTGTGGCAAGTGTTTTGTAATTTTTCTCATATAATTCCTGACTTTTCTTTGGTAGATGGATTCCCAAATACTTTATACTCTCAACATTTGTTTGGAATGGAATTTCTCTTTGTATCTCTTGCTGTTGCATTTTGTTAGTGATATATAAAAATGCCAAGGATTTATGTGGATTTATTTTGTATCCTGCCACTTTGCTGAAATTTTGAATTATTTCTAGTAGCTTTTTAGCAGAGTCTTTGGGGTTCTCTAAGTATACCATCATGTCATCTGCAAAAAGTAATAGTTTGATTTCCTCATTTCCTACTCTAATTCCTTGAATCTCTTTCTCGGCTCTTATTGCCGAGGCTAGCGTTTCTAGTACTATATTGAATAGTAATGGTGATAGTGGGCAACCTTGTTTCACTCCTGATCTTACTGGGAAAGGTTGCAGTTTATTTCTATTGCATATTATGCTTACTGACGGTCTTAAATATATACTCCTGATTATTCTAAGGAATAATCCATTTATTCCTATACTCTCAAGAGTTTTTAGTAGGAATGGATGTTGGATTTTGTCAAATGCTTTTTCTGCATCTATTGAGATGATCATATGGTTCTTATTAATTTGATTATTAATATGGTCAATTATATTAATAGTTTTCCTAATATTAAACCAGCCCTGCATTCCTGGAATAAATCCTACTTGATCATAGTGTATTATCTTGGAGATGATTTTCTGAAGTCTTTTTGCTAATATCTTATTTAAGATTTTAGCATCAATATTCATTAAGGAGATTGGTCTATAATTTTCTTTCTCAGTTTTCGATCTACCAGGTTTAGGTATCAGTACCATGTCTGTGTCATAAAAGGAGTTTGGTAGGACTCCTTCATCCCCTATTTTTTCAAATAATTTATATAACATTGGGGCTAATTGTTCTTTAAATGTTTGGTAGAATTCACATGTGAATCCATCTGGCCCTGGGGATTTTTTCCTGGGGAGTTGATTAATAGCTTGTTCTATTTCTTTTTCTGAAATGGGACTATTTAAGCAATTTATCTCCTCCTCTGTTAATCTAGGGAGCCTATATTTTTGGAGAAAGTCATCCATTTCACTTAAGTTATCAAATTTATTGGCATAAAGTTGGGCAAAGTAACTCCTTATTATTTCTCTAATTTCCTCTTCATTGGTGGAAAGATCCCCCTTTTCATTTGTAAGACTATCAATTTGATTTTCCTCTTTCTTTTTTTTTGATCAAATTTACCAAAGGTTTATCTATTTTATTGGTTTTTTCATAAAACCAACTCTTGGTTTTATTTATTAATTCAATAGTTTTTTTACTTTCAATTTTATTGATTTCTCCTTTTAATTTTTGTATTTCGAGTTTAATTTTTGGTTGGGGGTTTATAATTTGGTCTTTTTCTAGCCTTTTAAGTTGTAAGCCCAATTCGTTAATCTTCTCTTTCCCAATTTTCTTCAAATAAGCCTCTAAAGATATAAAATTTCCCCTTATTACTGCTTTAGCTGCATCCCAAAGATTTTGATATGATGTCTCATCATTATCATTATCTTGGGTGAAATTGTTAATTGTTTCTATAATTTGCTCTTTCACCCAGTCATTCTTTAAGATGAGATTATTCAGTTTCCAATTACTTTTTGGTCTATTTACCCCTAACTTTTTACTGAATGTAGCTTTTATTGCATTGTGATCTGAGAAGAAGGCATTTATTATTTCTGCCTTCCTACATTTAATTTTGAGATCTTTATGTCCTAATATATGGTCAATTTTTGTATAGGATCCATGAACTGCTGAGAAGAAAGTATATTCCTTCCTATTGCCATTCAGTTTTCTCCAAAGGTCTATCATACCTAGTTTTTCTAATGTTCTATTTACTTTTTTAATTTCTTTCTTGTTTGTTTTGTGGTTTGATTTGTCTAAATCTGAGAGTGCAAGGTTGAGATCTCCCACTATTATAGTTTTACTGTCTATTTCTTCTTGCAGTTCTCTTAACTTTTCCTTTAGAAAGTTAGATGCTATACCACTTGGTGCATATATGTTTAGTATTGATATGGCTTCATTATTTATGCTACCTTTCAGCAGGATATAGTTTCCTTCCTTATCTTTTTTAACGAGATCTACTTCTGCTTTTGCTTGATCTGAGATAAGGATAGCTACCCCTGCTTTTTTGGCTTTACCTGAAGCATAATAGGCTCTGTTCCAACCTTTTACCTTTACTCTGTATGTATCTCCCTGCTTTAAGTGTGTTTCCTGTAGACAACATATTGTAGGGTTCTGCTTTTTGATCCAATCTGCTATCCGTCTCCGTTTGATGGGATCGTTCATCCCATTTACATTTACAGTTAAAATTACTAATTCTGTATTTCCTGCCATCGTATTATCCCCAGATTATACTTTTTTCCCTTGACCCCCCTGATCCCCCTCCCCGATATTTAATTTACAGACCCCCCTTGTGACGCGCAACCCTCCCTCTTTTTTTTTTTTTTTTTTTTAGGATCCCTCCCCCCTCCCTCCAAGTCCCTTCACTTATTCTCCTTTTCCTTTCCCCTTTTCCTCTCCCCCCTTTTAATGAGGTGAGAGAAAATTCTCTGAAAAACAAATATGTTAATTATTTACTCTTTGAGCCTCTTCTGATGAGAGTAAGATTCACACAATGATTCTCCCCCTCACTAAGTTCCCTCAGATATGGTGTATTTTCTATGTCTCTTCCTGGGATGTAGTTTCCCTCTTTTTATCACTCCTTCCCCTTTTTCTGAACTGACCTCCTTCCCTTTACCACACCCCCCTTTTTTTCTTTTATATCAGTAAAATCAAATTATCCTTGAGTATTTTTTATATACCCACAACAGAGCTACAGTTCTCAAGGGTTCTGTGTACCTTTTTCTGTTTCTCTTCAGTCTTGTGGATGTAGATCAAATTTTTTGTTTAAGTCTGGTTTTTTTCTTAAAAACATATAGAATTCCTCTGTTTCATTGAATGACCATCTTCTTCCATGGAAAAAGATGCTAAACTTAGCTGGGTAGTTCATTCTTGGTTGCAGTCCTTGATCTTTTGCCTTTCGGAATATCAGGTTCCAGGCCCTTCTATCTTTTAATGTGGAGGCAGCCAGATCTTGGGTGACCCTTATTGTGGCACCTTGGTATTTAAATTGTTTTTTTCTAGCTGCTTGCAGGATTTTCTCCTTTGTGTGGTAATTCTGCAGCTTAGCCACAATATTCCGTGGTGTTCTTTTTTTAGGGTCTATTTCAGAAGGAGTTCGATGAATTCTTTCCACATCTACTTTCCCTTCTGTTTCTATTATCTCTGGACAGTTCTCTTTGATAATTTCCTGTAAAATAGAATCTAGGCTCTTTTTTTGGTCATAGTTTTCTGGAAGTCCAATAATCCGCAGATTATCTCTCCTAGATCTATTTTCCAGGTCTATAGATTTTCCCAGTAAGTATTTGACGTTGTTCTCCAGCTTCTCATTTTTTTTTGTTTTGTTTGACTGATTCTTGGGTTCTCTGTGAATCATTCATTTCTATTTGTTCCATCCTGACTTTTAAGGAGTTATTTTCTTCTTTCACAGTTTTTAGTTCTTTTTGTAAATGCCCAATTTCGTTTTTAAATGAATTATTTTGCTCTATTGAGTTTTTTTCCATTTCCCTAATTTTTTTTTTGAGAATTATTTTCTTTTTCCAATTCAGAAATTCTATTTTCTTGAGACTTTTTTATCTTTTCCAATTCAGAAATCCTACTTTCCTGTGTTTTTTTAACCTTTTCTAATTCACTAATTTTGTTTCCCTGCATCTCCTGTGAATTCTTTATTTTTTCCAACTCCAATTTCAGGACGTTGTTATTCTCTATCATAACTTCCCTATCTTTTGCCCATTTTTCTTCGATCTCCCTCAATTTTTTAAGAGCTTCTTCTAGGAGAGAGTTATGTGATGGGGGGCAGGAATCGTTCTCCTTTAGGTTGTTATCTTCTGAATCTTTGCTGTCAACTTCCTCGGGGTTGGATACCCGCTCTTTCTCTGTATAGAAGGAATCTATAGTTTTTCTAGCTTTTTTGCTCATACTTAAAAAAAGTTTTGGGGTCTGTCCCTGGGGTAGGAAATTATTTACTTCTTTACCAGCTTCCTCCCAGACCGGATGGATGCAGCGGCTCCTGCGCCTTAGCTAAGAGAGAGCTCTGGGAGAGAGTTCCCCACCCCCTCCCTGGAGGTGCCTCAGAGGTGATTAGCACTACTGTGCTTCGAGGGCGTAGAATAGTGAAGACTGCAGGAAGCCCAGTCTATGTGTCCGGGTGGGGCGTGGATGTCTGCAGCAGGTGACGTGAGAAGCCCCTGCGCTCAAACTGGAAGTGTCTGCCAGAAACCGTGGTCCCTAGTTCAAAGGTTCCGCTTCTCTGGGACTTCCTGGAGCTGAGTTCCACTCCCTCCAGCTAAGCTAGGCAGTGTGTGTTGCCTTGGGCCGTATCCACCCACTTGTCAGTCTCTTAACTATTCTCAGGAGGTAGCTGAGGCCACACCCCCTGGTGCCAGGAGATCTGCTGAGTCACCCCCAGGATCGGGGAAAATCTAATCTGAGTTTTAAAATATTTTGGCTTTCTCTTCTGAACTGCTAAATAATTAGCAGAGAAGAGCTAACAGCCTGTGCCAGATTCCTTTACCTCAGTGGCTTCTCTGATCCCAGAGCCCTTCCCAGCGCAATGGGCGCAGTGTGCCCCTACCCCACCGTCTGTGCTGGTCTTTCTTATTCCTCCCCTGAGAACTGACCTTTCCTGTTGAAACTCCAGATTCTCTTCAGCTGGTAAGTCGTGCTTCCAGTCCTTGTGGTATCTATCAGTCCTGAGCTAATTTTGAGACTTAATTTATCTAATTGGTTGTGAGGGAGTGAGGACGTTCACTGAGTCGTGTGTTTCTTCTCCGCCATCTTGGCTCCGCCTCCAGATTTAAGTATTTTAGGAAGGACTATTTGCTTGGAGGCTAAGATTGATGTTCAAAATAACAAGGGAAACACCAAAGCACAATTTTGTATATCATGTTTTTCTTTGAGAATCTGTAAATATGACTCGTCTAACTATTACATATAAAGGGCCAAATAAGATTTTAATATGTGGAAAGACAATATATCCAGAATTTAGATACAAAAAATAAAACAGAAATCTAGAATAGCAACGAGCTGTCTTTTTAATAATTCATGTGAAAACCTCAAAGTTTTATATGGCTGCAATGACTAATATTTGACCACAACTTAAAAAAATATATATATATATAGTTCTTTACATAATATTGGGTTTTTTAAAGTACTCCCCTCTCACAGAACAAGGTAGCCAATAATTTCATTGAAAACTAAACTGCTTATACAATATTTAGACTAATGTATTTGGTGTGAGGAACAATTTTAAACAGCTGTTGAAAAACTAGAGCATGACCAAAGGAGTATAGCAAATATAAAAATGATAATGAAAGAAATGCTATATGAAAAGTGGATGAAGATTTTCTTTTTCTCTTGTGGTTTTTCCCTTTTTTCTGATTTTTCTCTTTTAATATGATTCATAATGACATATTTATAAAAAAAGAATGTACATGTTTAACCAAAAATATTATTTTTACATGTAACTGGAGAAAATAAAATTTAATTAATTATTTTTTTTAAGTGACTGAGGAAAATGGGAGATGACTGGATTTAGAGGGGGAGAAGAGACAATGCACACAACTTCTGTGTCTTTTTGCAAATAACTTACATTTCCTGGATCTCATTTAACTCACAAATAAAATCAAAGAAGGGATTGATGCTTTTTAAAATCCCTTCTAGCTCTCAAACTCATCCTAGGTGATCCTATGATGATACAATATAAGTCTTCAGATATTTGAATTTTTACTATTTTACTTGGAGATAAAACTAAGATCAATGGGTAGAATTAAAATTCAAGAAGAATCAGTTCAATATCTAGTTGATACAACATACTTGCCTAAGAATTAGGCATACAAAGACAAAACAATCTACAAAACTTAATTTCACAGGAAGTAAAATAGATTTTTTTTTGAATTGAGCATGTGGAGGAGTGACTTAAAAGAACTTTCTAAAATAGGATAAATTTCCCCAAGAATTATTGTGCTCCCTATTAATGGTAGTGTTAAGGCAGAAGCAAATGACTATTCATAACAATATGTAGAATACATGGCTTTTCAATCTTACTGTTTTATAGTTAATGACAACTTTGGTATTTATTTCCAATTATTTCAAACAATTATTTATCAAGTTAACTACTTTGTAGGTTGACTTAGAAATGCAAAGATATTAGTTAAACAACAACTGTTCCCTAGAAATGTATATTTCAAAGGGAGGATACAACACAATTTGGGTAGCCAAGGATTAAAAATTTATTCTGTTTAGTCAGAACACGTTTCAATGGAGTCACAAAGCAAAAGAAATCCAGTCTTTCCCTTATCAATTTATTAAAGCAGAGTTCTGATTTTTATAATTTGTAATGGATATTTGTAATTCATAAAAATTGTATCACTACTATCACCTGTGATGACTATATATATACCAAGGTGAATGGAAAGATGCTTATCCTGAATAGGCCCTGGGTCGTGATGAACAGTTAGATGCAATATGAAGCATAATATAAAGTTCAAATTTAGTGGGTTGAGTTAAAATATTAGTGAAGACAATTCATTATAAATGGGAAATCTTTAAGTAAAAGGGATTATTTGTTTCTTGTGAATACAATATCATCTCTTGAGGTCAAAATGTAGATGATTTTTGGAGGGGAATAACAGGTCAGTAGCAGGTTATATGTTGATCTAAATAAATAGTATCTTATTACAAAAGAGCAAAGACATTACAATCAAAAAAGTAAAAATCAGTAAAGAAATAATAAAAAGTTAAGGTGTAGTGTCCTGTTGTCTCTCAATTGTAATCCCTCTCTGGGAAGAGGTTTCTTTTCTGGTAATCCTTTTCTCTGTGAGCTGGTTTCTTTGGAGGCTTCTGGTGCCTCCAGCCGGAGTGAAGGTAGAATCTTGAATCCTCTTCTTCCTGAATCCTGGCTCCTTTTATCCTCCCAGAGAATGGCTTGTGGGTATTCCAAAGGTGTAAACTCCTTTAAAGGTGTAAACTCCTTTCAGAAGACTAAAGGTGTAAACTCCTTTTAAAGGTGTAATCTAAAGATGTGAATTCTGAGCTAGAGAATTGTTAAGTACTATGCTAAATTAGACAACGGAGTTAGCACCTAGTAATCCTAACACATTGGAGATAAAAAGTGATGTTATATATAAAATTCAAACATTAAGTTTGTTGACTAATGCATATTTCAGCAATTTTTTTTGCTCATAAAAGACTATAAATGTGTATATGCCTATCCAAATTTTACTTTCTTTTTCTTTGTGTTCTTCACATCAAAATAAATTATTAGACATTATTACATTTTAGAAGAACTAATATTTTTTATCAATGATTTTACATAATTTACATATAAGCTTAGTTACTTTCACTACTTTCTTAGATACTAAGACTGATCTTAATACTAACAAGAAAGATCACAATAGCATTTTCTAAGTGATTAAATTGTGTTCCTCACTCTATGGATTCAAATGTTCAATTTTATATACATTTCATCCAAGCAGCATATTTATTATTCTGGGCCTCCTTATCTGATCCCCAACACTCTTTTCTTTACCAAATAATATAAACAGTTTCAAAAATGTTCTATTACAAGCCCAGAGATTTGATTGACCCTATGATTTATTCTGATGAGAGGAGGAATGGAAAGTTTCTGCTATGTTTATATAGATTTCTTTTTCCTATATTGCATTCCAAATTGCTTGAAGAATTTAACTCAGAATTAAGAACTGTACCTACAAATAGAAAAATGCACAAATATTTAAGTCATTGGGGATCACTTATGCATGTGTATATCTATGATGGAATGATGATATAATTTAAATCAAGCAGCCACTGACAAATTATTGTATAGTGTTTCTGATTCCTTAAATTATTTTTCCTAATATGTAAGCATTCTCAAACACTACTATACAGATATGAACAGGCTCATAAGCTGTGGGTCCTTTGGTCAAGATATACATTATTGGAATCGTATAAAAATAGCTATAGAGCTAGAAGGAATGATTAAAGTCATAGACTCCAACTCCATATTATTATATATAAGGAAGCTGAAACCCAGATAAACTGTATGACTCTCCCAAACCACACAGGTTAAGTAGACGTGTCATTTTCACCTGTTCTGACATTTAATTTCAACTATATCACTTTCCTATTAATTCCATTTTCTCTGATAATTCTAGTTCTTGATTTTGTTTTTTTTTTCTTTTTCTATTCTATATGTATTTACTGGGATATATCAAATTATTATTTTTTAAAAGTCTATCCTAAATGTTCTATATAATCTGAAAGACCAACATGTAGAGAGAAATGTGAGTTTCTTCCGGCTACCAGGTCTCTCAGATTCCAACACTATGGTACCTCTCATATGAAGCCCATAGAAAAACCACAAAATACTAGAATGGAATGTTTCTTACTAGAATGAGTAGGGTTAATATTGCTTTCCCCTCTGTTTTCACAAAGTTAATTTTCCTGGGGTGTAGTTCCCACTACAAATAACTTTGCTGGTAGTAAAAGCAACACAATCACTATTTTTGCTTCCATTAACAAAAAAAGAAAGTTTATTCTTCCCTAATAAAAAAAAATAATTGAATTTAAAATGAAAAGAGCTCTTTGTAAGATAATTATATAAATTGAGTAATAATATATTTGTATTCAACACAATTAATAATGATCATCCATCTCTCTTTGTTTCTTTCTCTGGGTACTTGCATGTACACACACACACACACACACACACACACACACACACAAACACACATAAACACATTATTGTTCACTTGTGTTACCTAGAGTTCTATTTATATTGGTAAAATGGATATGCATGAACTAACATTTATAAATAAAAAAATATTGATTATCAGCATCCTTGAAAAGGAGAAGTATTCTAAGCAACTAAGTAAATGCCTATTTGTTTCTGGTTGAAAATGAATTGTGGCTTCCAAAGTCTTTCTGAGAATTGTTCAGTCTGCCACTGCATTTTCTTTTTTTTTTTTAATTTTTCTTTTTTTAACCACAAATACTTTGTTTACTGTGATGTGGTCTCTATTCCCGAATTTGTTTTTCTGAAGCTTCAAGTTTTAGAGTACAGAATTGCAGAATCACATTTTTAGACCTAGAAAGGAGGTTAAAACAAACCCTTCTTTTTATAGATGAGAAAACAAAAGAACAGGGAGGTAAATAAATTTCATACATTAAAAGCGATAAATTTGAATCCAGTTCCTTGGAATTGAAGGGACTGTCATACTTAACTCTATAATAATAAGCTTTTTTGTGATGTGAATTTTTTAATGACCATGAAAAAAAAAAAAACAACTCATGAAGTAACAAATACAATTCTAGAAGGCATTTTGACTACTATGATGTATAAGAAAGCAATTAAGAATTAACCAGTAACCAATTATTTAATGCTTCTTTTGTATCATGTACTATGAAAAATGGTTGGGAACAAAACAGGTAAAGAAGAAAATCTGAAAATAGAATATATGTTCTATTTCTGGTAGGTAAGATGGCAGGTAAATAGTAAATCACTGCAACATTTCTATATTCACCTCCAAACCACCACAACATAGTGCACCAAAGCAAATTCTGGAGCAGCAAGAACTGCCAAAATACAAGGTATAACAATCTTTTAACCCAAAATGCTTGGAAGATTGGCAGGAACGTTCTTTCTCAGATAAAGAAAGGAAAACAATCTAGGAGAGAAAGTGTCCCAGAAAGTCTGCAACAAGCTCCATCTCAGAAAACCAATGATATATCCTAAACACCAGGGCATTGTAGTAGATAAATACCAACACTAGTTACAACCATATGTCTCAATAAAAATGGGGAATAAATAGACTCTACCTCTGAGAACTGCTTCAGTCTTCAGCATAGCCATAGACAAACAGGTAGACACAAATGCTGTAGGGTAAGCAGATAAGCTCCAGCTACCAGGCTACCAATGATCTCATCACACCTTGGACACCTCAGACTAGACCATGACTCAGCACCAGGCAAACTGCTAGACTTCCATGCTATGGAATCTTGCACACAGTTGAACAGAATCTCCAATATCAAGTTCCAAAAAAAAAGGGGGGGGGGGAGAACAAGACTCAAAACGCCATGTTCAAAATGAAACAAGGGCTTCCACTGGGCTGCAGAATGTAGATTGACCCAAGGAAATGAGAGGCAGGGCCCAGTTCCAAGGCCTCAAACAAAACAAAACAAAAAACAGGTGGGGCATGGTGTAAGCCAAGGTTACCCTGGAGGGTCTTTAGAAGCTCAATACTCTGATATGATCAATTACCAGAGAAGCAATCAGATGGGAGAAAGGGATTACAATTGGGGACAATACAGGTTTTTTAGTCCAACAGAAGGGCAGTGTCTAGTGCAAGCAGCAACAATGTAATTGTCAAGTGATGAGGAAAGATCTAGAAAGTGGTGAATAGAGGGACTAGATAGGTTAACCGCTTGGGAGAAAGCATCTGCTTGTCTCTCTACAGATGGAAAAGGAATCTGACACTGAGAGATCACGGCTGATAATAAGACTGTTACAGAACTTCAGCAGGAATGATTAGATTCACTGAGATGAAAAATTGTTGATAAGACTATTGCAGGATTTCAAAATCTGCAGGAATCATTGGATTTCCTAATAAAAGATGAGACTATTGCAGGACTTCAAACTTGAAGGAATTATTGGATTCTCTGACACATGATGTAATGGACAATAGATTCCTTCTGGACTATTTCTAGGACTTATGGACATTATAATTCCTCATGTTATATCACTACTAGCCTGTGTTACTATGTGCTTGTGTAATACCTCCCATGTTGATGGATTTATGTATACCTGTCTCACTGGAGAGACCCTTCAGAAATCCATTAATCTGATTTGATTCCCCATTTCCTTTGGTGTTTTAATCTCCCTTCCTGAGATATTAGGGAGGGAGTTATCACCTCTTTTTTGGTGTTTTCACCCCTTTTTTGAGGAGTCAGGGAAGGCATGATCACCTCCTTTTGGGGGTTCTCACTTTCCTGAGAAGCCAGGGAGAATAAGACTCTCTATGTTCTAAAATTAAAGAAAGCTGGAGATATTATGGGCCAGAACTCTAAACTTGAAACAAGGATTCTTACAAGGTGTTGTCAGTGGAATTGATAAAGACAATAGTTATTTAGTTTAGCATTGTGCTTAATAGTTCTCTAGTTCAGTACACATACTCAGTACTTAATATAGTTCTTCAAGATTCATGATGTAATCATAAGACAGAATATAAGCTTAGACAAACTCAGCCAGAGTCAGAGTCAGAGAAAACAAGTGGACTGGAGGTGGGAGTTCAAGCTCTTGGAGCCAAGGAAAGACACGTTCATTCCATCATCCCCCTTTGTGGTGGCTGGAGGCTGAAGTAAAAGCCCTCCGACTTACAGCCAGATTCATTCTCTCCATCTCACACCACCATGGTGGCTGGCCTGTCGTACTTAGCTTCTCCACTGAAACCAAGACTCCGGAAGGCCCTTAAGAAAGCTGGCCTGAGCCCCAGGAAAGGAAACTAGATTGTGAAGGAGATAATAAAGGGTTTGGACTTTAACATCTGGCTATTCTTGTGATAATTAATCTGCTGAAAGGAAGGCTCCTCCAAAACCTCCAGAAAACAAAAAGAACACTATGGGTAATATACCATTTCTTCAGTAATATACCATTTATCAAGGATGGCTGAGAAGTAAGATGGAACTTTCTAAGCTCTCTAATTCCCTTTCTACCAAGTATTTAATTCAGCCTCAAAAACAGCACTTGACTGGTAAAACCGATGAAGATGGATATTAAAAAAAAACAAAAAAAAAAACTTACCAGCTGAAGAGAATCTGGAATATCGCCAGAAAAGGTTTGACCTGAGGTGGTGGGAGCAGACCAGCTCAAAGCAGGGAGAGAAACAGGCAGGGAGCAAGGTGGCCTCTGCAGTTGGAAGGTTTACACAGAGATCTCTGCTGTAGCCTGACTTGGGTGGCAGAGTAGAGGACCAGCAAAGAAGTTGGAGCCTGGAGTAGAGGGTACTCTAAGGGACTCCAAAGCCTGAGAGTATCTGACTATACTCACCCAGGACTGGAAGTGACCTAGCACAGACCATAACACAGCTCTTGGTGGCATTTGGTGAGGGGCTCATGTTGGGGGGCAACAGGGGCACAACCCAGGGCAGTCTTTATTCTGTATACTGAGGGGCTTGCTGGGGGTAGTGGAATTTCCCCAGCCTGACTGTGCTCCCCCAGGCAGGGATGCTTCCTGGTGCAGCGAGGGACAGAACAACTGCATTTTGGGGGGGCAGTGATACCTTTGCTCCTTAACCACTAGCCCCAAGGTGGTCACTAATCTTCACAATGGGGCTCCTCACAGGCCACTAACACAGCCCAGCCGTGATACCCAGGCATACTCACTTCTAAGTGGAGCTCTTCCCAGAGCTCTCCCACAACTTGGCCTTTCCTTGCAGCCCATTGAGAGGGCCAATACTGTCCTTAAACCCATCCTCATTCTGTAAAGGAGGATGGTAATCTCCTTACCCTCAGGACAGACCCTGAAGGCTTTAAAAAAATGAGCAGAAAAAATGAAGAAAACAATTGAAAGCTTCTATGTAGAAAAAGAGCTGGTTTCCAAATGTGAGGAGGCTAATAGCAGACAGCCTCCAGACAATTCCCCAAATAACGCTCTCCTAGAAGAAACTATTAAATTCTGAAGAGAAAATTAGAAGAAAAATGGGGAAAGGAAAGAGAAGCTATGCTAGAGAATAACAATGTCCTGAAATGTGAATTAGAAAAGGTAAAGAATTCACAGGAAGTGCAGGGAAACAGAATTAAGGAGTTGGAAAAAGTAAAGAAATCACAGGAAAGTAGGATCTGTAAAATGGAAAAGATAAGGAATTCCCAACAAAGTAGGATTTGTGAACTGGAAAAAGAAAATAACTCACTAAAAACAAATTTAGTGAAATGGAAAAAAAAAATTCACAGAGCAAACAACTCATTTAAAAACTCAATTGGACACATACAAAAAGAAGTTTAAAAAGCTAATGAAGAAAATAACTCATTAAAAATCAGAACTGAACAAATAGAAATGAATGATTCACTGGCACATCAAGAATCAGTCAAGCAAAGCCAAAAAAACGAAGATCTGCAGAAAAATGTTAGCTATCTACTTGCCAAAATGACAGACCTGGAAAATAAATCTAGGAGAGACAATCTGAGAATTATTGGACTTCCCAAAAATCATGATGAAAAAAAAAAAAAAAAAAAAAAAACAGCCTAGATACTATTTTATAGGAAATCATCAAAGAGAACTGCCCAGAGATAATAGAACCTGAAGGTAAAATAGACATTGAAAGAATTCATTAAACACCTTTTGAAAAAGACCCTAAAAAAAACTCAAGAGAACATTGTGGCCAAATTTTAGAACTTTCAGACTAAGGAAAAATATTATAAGCATCCAGGAAAAAACAGTTCAAATACCAAAGTGCCACAATAAGGGTCACTCAAGATCTGGCTGCCTCTACATTAAAGGATCGAAAGACCTGGAATCTGATATTCTGAAAGGCGAAAGAACTTGGAATGCAGCCAAGAATAAACTACCCAGCTAAGTTGAGCATTTTCTTCCATGGAAGAAGATGGACATTTAATGAAACATATGAATTCCATATGTTTCTAAGTAAAAAAACAGATCTAAAGAAAAGTTTTGATCTCCAATTGTAGGACTCAACAGAAGCAGAAAAAGATAAAAGGGACCCTTGAGAACTGTATTTCTGTTGTGGATATACATTAAGACTGCATATATAATTTTAAGGATATAACAAAAAAATTTTTATTTTAAGGATATAACAAAAAAAAAAGGGGGGGGAAGTAGAAATGTAAAGGGGATAGTGTAAGAAAAAGGGTAAAGGGGAGATAAAAAGGAGGAAACTACATTCCACAAAGAGGCAAAGAAAACCTGAGGGGGAGGAACATTGTGTGAATCTTACTCACATCAGAATTGGCTCTAAGAGAAAATAATTAACATAATTCTTTCTCACCTCATTAAAAAAAGGGAAAGGAAAAGGGAAAAGGAAAAGAGGAATTAGGAAAGGGAATAAGAAAGGGAAAGGGATTTAAAGGGAGGAGGGAGGAATATTAAATAGGCAGGGCTGCAAAACGAAAGTGGGGCTCATAAGTTTAATACTGGGGAAGGGATTTGGGGGGTAAGGGAAAAAAGCATAATCAGGGGATATTATGATGGCAGGAAATACAGAATTAGTAATTTTAACTGTAAATATGAATGGGATGAACTCTCCATTAAGCAGAGGCAGATAGCAGACTGGATCAAAAGAAAGAACCCTACAATATGTTGTTTACAGGAAACACATTTAAAGCAGGGAGAAACTTATAGAGTAAAGGTAAAAGGCTGGAGCAGAATCTATTATGCTTCAAGTAAAGTCAAAAAAAGCAGGGGTAGCCATCCTGAACTGGCATTCAAGGTCAGCAAAAGCAAAAATTGATCTAATGAAAAGAGATAAGGAAGGAAACTATATCTTGCTAAAGAGTATCATAGACAATGAAGCCATATCAATACTAAACATATATGTACCAAGTGGTATAGCATCTAACTTCCTAAAGGAGAAGTTAAGAGAGTTGCAAGAAGAAATAGACAGCAAAACTATAATAGTGGGAGATCTCAACCTTGCACTCTCAGAATTAGATAAATCAAATCACAAAACAAATTAAAGAAAGAAATTAAAGAGGTAAATCAAATATTAGGAAAATTAAGTATGATAGATCTTTGGAGAAAACTGAATGGTGACAGAAAGGAGTATACTTTCTTCTTGGCAGTTCATGGAACCTATACAAAAATTGACCATATATTAAGAAATAAAGATCTCAAAATTAAATGCAGAAAGGCTGACGTATCAAAGGCTTTCTTTTCAGATCATGATGCAACAAAAAATTACATTCTCCAAAAAGTTAGGGGTAAATAGATCAAAAAGGAATTGGAAATTAAATAATCCCATCTTAAAGAATGATTGGATGAAACAGCAAATTATAGACACAATTAATAATTTGATTCAAGATAATGACAATGATGAGACATGATACCAAAATTAGTGGGATGCAACTAAAGTGGTAATAAGGGGAAATTTTATATCTTTGGAGGCTTACGTGAAGAAAATTCAGAAAGAGAAGATCAATGAATTGGGCTTGAAACTTAAAAAGCTAGAAAAAGACCAAATTAAAAACCCCCAATCAAATACTAAACTTGAAATTCTAAAATTAAAAGAATAAATAATATTGAAACTAATAAATAAAACTAAGAGTTGATTTTATGAAAAAAAAATGATAAAATAGATAAACCTTTGGTAAATCTGATTAGAAAAAATAAAGAGGAAAATCAAATTCTTAGTCTTAAAAATGGAAAAGGGGAACTGTCCACCAATGAGGAGGAAATTAGAGAAATAATAAGGCGTTACTTTGCCCAACTTTAGGCCAATACATTTGATAACCTAAGTGAAATGGAGGCCTACCTCCAAAAGTATAGGCTTTCCAGATTAACAGAGGAGGAAGTAAATTGGTTAAATAGTCCCATTTCAGAAAAAGAAATAGAGCAAACTATTAATCAACTCCCTAAGAAAACATTTCCAGGACCAGATGGATTCATAAGTGAATTCTACCAAACATTCAAAGAACAATTAGCTCCCATGTTATATAAACTATTTGAAAAAATAGGGAATGAAGGAGTCCTACTAAATTCCTTTTATGACACAGACATGATACTGATACCCAAACCAGGTAGATTAAAAACAGAGAAAGAAAACTATAGACCAATTTCCCTAATGAATATTGATGCTAAAATCTTAAATAAGATATTAGCAAAAAGACTCCAGAAAATCATTCCCAGGATAATACATCATGATCAAGTAGGATTTATACCAGGAATGCAGGGCTGGTTCAATATTAGGAAAACTATCAGTATTTTTGGCCATATTAATAATCAAATTAACAAAAATCATATGATCATCTCAATAGATGCAGAAAAAGCATTTGATAAAATCCAACATCCATTCCTATTAAAAACACTTGACAGTATAGGAATAAATGGACTTTTCCTTAAGATAATCAGTAGCATCTATTTAAAACCATCAATAAGCATCATATGTAATGGAAAAAGATTGCAACCATTCCCATTAAGATCAGGGGTGAAACAAGATTGTCCACTATCACCATTACTATTCAATATTGTATTAGAAATGCTAGCTTTGGCAATAAGAGTGGAGAAAGATTAAAGGAATTAGAGTAGGTAATGAGGAAACCAAATTATCATTCTTTGTGGATGATATGATGATATGAATAGAGAACCCCAAAGATTCAACTAAAAAACTGTTAGAAATAATCCACACCTTTAGCAAAGTGGCAGAATACAAGTAAATCCACATAAATTATCAGCATTCTTATATGTCACTAACAAAGTACAACAGAGTTACAGAGGGAAATTCCATTTAATGTAACTACTAATATTATAAAATATTTAGGAATCTATCTGCCAAGGGAAAATCAGAAACTCTATGAGCAAAGCTACAAAACACTTTCCACACAAATTAAGTCCAATCTAACCAATTGGAAAAATATTAAATGCTCTTGGATAGGGTGAGCAAATATAATAAAGATGATAATACTCCCTAAACTAATCTATTTATTTAGTGCTATACCAATCAGAGTCCCAAAAAACTATTTTAATGACCTAGAAAAAATAACAACAAAGTTCATATGGAAAAACAAAAGGTCAAGAATTTCAAGGGAATTAATGAAAAAAAATTCAAATGGTGTCCTAGCTGTACCAGATGTAAATTATATTATAAAGCAGTGGTTACCAAAACTATTTGGTATTGGCTAAGAAATAGACTAGTTGGTCAGTGGAATAGGTTAGGTCCAAAGTACAAAATAATTAGTAATTCTAAAAACCTAGTGTTTGACAAACCCAAGGACCCCAGATTTTGGGATAAGAACTCAATGTTTGACAAAAATTGCTGGGAAAATTGGAAATTAATATGGCATAAACTAGGCATTGATCCACACTTAACACCGTACACCAAGGTCAGGTCAAAATGGGTTCATGACCTAGGAATAAAGAATGAGATTATAAATAAATTAGAGGAATATAGGATAGTTTAGCTCTCAGACCTGTGGAAGAGGAATGAATTCATGAACAAAAAAGAACTAGAGATCATTATTGAACACAAAATAGAAAGCTTTGATTATATCAAATTGAAAAAAAAAATTCGTACAAACAAAATCAATGCACATAAGATTAGAAGGGAAATAATAAACTGGGTAAAAATTACAGTCAAAGGTTCAAATAAAGGCCTCATTTCCCAAAAAATATAGAGAATTTACTCCAATATCCCCCCCCCACCCCCGAAGCTGGGGTTAAGTTACTTGCCCAGCTCACACAGCTAGGAAGTGTTAAGTGTCTGAGACTAGATTTGAACTCGGGTTCTCCTGAGTTCAGGGCTGGTGCTCTATCCACTGCACCATCTAGCAACTTAACTCTTCTAACCATCTAGCACCCTTGACTCTAATATTTAAGAAATCAAGCCAATCTCCAACTGATAAATGGTCAAAGAATATGAACAGACAATTCTTGGATAAAGAAATTGAAACTATTTCTAGTCATATGAAAAGATGCTCCAGATTATTATTAATCAGAGAAATGCAAATTAAGACAACTCTGAGATACCACTACTCATCTGTCAGATTGGCTAGAATGACAGGGAAAGGTAATGCAGAATGTTGGAGGGGAAGTGGGAAAACAGGGACAGTGATACATTGTTGGCGGAACTGTATCTGCATCCAGCCATTCTGGAGAACAATTTGGAACTATGCTAAAAAAGTTATCAAACTGTGCATTCCCTTTGATCCAGCAGCGTTGCTACTGGGTTTGTATCCCAAAGAGATCTTAAAGAAGGGAAAGGGACCTGTATGTGCAAGAATGTTTGTGGCAGCCCTCTTTGTGATGGCCAGAAACTAGAAACTACATGGATGCCCATCAATTGGAGATTGGCTGAATTTGTGGTATATGAATATTATGGAATATTATTGTTCTGTAAGAAACAAACAACAGGATGATTTCAGAAAGGGCTGGGGAGACGTACATGAACTGATCCTGAGTGAAATGAGAAGGACCAGGAGATCATTATATACTTCAACAACAATACTGTATGATGATCAATTCTGAAGGACATGGCCCTCTTCAACAATGAGATGAACCAAATCAGTTCCAATAGAGCAGTAATGAACTGAACCAGCTACACTCAGCAAAAGAACTCTGGGAGATGACTATGAACCACTACATGGAATTTCCAATCCCTCTAATTTTGTCCTCCTGCATTTTGGATTTCCTTCACAGGGTTGGATAGGGCGAGCAAATATAATAAAGGTGACAATACTACCTAAACTAATCTATTTATTTAGCGCTATACCAATCAGACTTCCCAAAAAAACTATTTTAATGACCTTGAAAAAATAACAACAAAGTTCATATGGAAAAACAAAAGGTCAAGAATTTCAAGGGAATTAATGAAAAAAAAAAATCAAATGAAGTTGGCCTAGCTGTAACAGATTTAAAATTATATTATAAAGCAGCGGTTACCAAAACCATTTGTTATTGGCTAAGAACAGACTAGTTGATCAATAGAATAGGTTAGGTACACTATTTCAAAGTCTGATTCTTTTTGTTCAGCAAAACAACTGTTTGGTCATGTATACATATATTGTATCTAATTTATAGTCTAACATATTTAACATGTATTGGTCAACCTGCCATCTGCGGGGGGTGGGGCAGAAGGAGGGGAAAATTTGGAAGAAAAGGTTTGGCAATTGTCAATGTTGTAAAATTACCCATCCAAATATCTGGTAAATAAAAACTATTAAAAAATATATATATATATATATATATATACACACACACACACACATATATATATACCATTTATCTCTGACTTGCATTTGCTCCAATAGTTTTGGAATGGGTAGATACTCTTAAGATTGTTTATTTTCTATCCTATATTATAAATGACATTATGGTTTATATAGGATACATATTTCTTAAAAAAGTAAAATTTACCATGTTTACTTTCATATTAAATATTATCAAACATCTTGACATATTGTATATTCTGAAGTCCAGAAATATTTTCAAGACCTTCCATGCAAAGATTTGGTTTTCTTGTAACAAACTATCTTCATTTATTGTAGAGCCTGAACTCTGGAGAAGTATACTTAAAACAAGATGTTAACTCAGTGGAATTATCTCATGTGGATGAGATAATGGTTCTCTAGTTCACACATATTCAGTAAACTGTAATGAAGTAATTATAATAGGGTATTTAAACTGGGGAAAGTCAGACTTAGAATTGAGAATGATTGAGACTGGCAGACTGGCAGACTGCTGGAGGAGACTGGGTGAGATTATGACAGACACATACTGTGTAGGGGACAATAAAGACTTCAGAATTTATTCTTGTCCATCCTCTATCCAACTGAGACCAAGGCCCTTCTGGAGGACCTCCAGAAGGCTAGCCCTGACATTAAAATCTATGTATAATACATCCTTCAATGTAAATTATGACTTCTGAATAAAGCTTTTTATTAATCTAGTCTCATTTACTAATTCCTATAGTTACTTGTCATATTCTTCAAGGAAGAACTTGGTGAAGGCAATCACAGAATATCAGAAAAAAAAATGATACTAAATTTTCACAATCAGCTATCTGTTTAGTCATATAATCAAGTATTTAATTCAATGGTCAATATAAATACCAAATTTAGAAGAAAGTATGAAAATTATATTAGAATATGTAGCATAAAAAAATCCCAACTTAGCATTTTTGTCTTGGATTGGCTAAATGTCAAATGCTTAAAGACAATAATTGTTAAATAATTATTTATGGTTAAAGATAGTGACTCTTCTCAAAAGTTTAAAAGATATATATTAACTCAGGGATAGTTGTGGGAGGTAGGGCTATTTGTCATCAGTTGAGTTTCTCTAGTGGAATCACAATATAGATGAGGGAAGTATCAGATAAAATTATGTGTAGATTATCTATTCTTCACTTTGTAAAGATTCACCTTCATTCATTCCTTGTCATTTTCACTCATACTTCTCCATTTTTCAAGTTTTGAATGGATCATTTCATATCTTATAAAGGGCATAAAATCATGAATGGCTCAAACCATAATTAATCAGTTTACATATGAAATATCCAATTCCATTCAGTGCCAGAAGATGGGTTGCCTTCTTTGAGGAATATCAAGAAATCCAGTGTCATTGAACTACAGTATATCTCCAGGAGTAAAGTATAAGAATGCTAGAAAAGCAGAAATTGGACCATTTATGAAAGACTTTGAATGTCAAAGGATTTTATACTTAGAGGTGATAGATGTCCATGGTGTTTTTTGTTTGTTTTTTGTGAAGACAGAAGATGTGGTCATACTTCTCTAAAGAAGTTCATTATGATAGCTAAGTAGAGTAAAAGATTATAGTATGGAGAGAACTGAGGCAAGGACATCAAAGAGCAACACTATTGCACTGATCTAGGCTGAGGTGAGGGCTTCCTGATCTGGGGTGATAGCTGTGTCATTGGACAAAAAGGGCAACAGATAACAGACATAATAACCAAAATCTATACAACTTGGAAAGAAATAAGTTATGAATACAGGAGGTGAGACAGAATTAGGATTTGGGGTACAATTTAGTTAGCCTATATTGCCAAACTGGATGACATTGTGAATTTGTGCCATTAAAAGAAATAGAAAATCTTGAAGGAAGAAATTCTATTTCGGGAATAGACAGATAATATGTTAACTTTGGGATTTTAAATGTCTACATAACATCTAGTTCAAAATATATAATAAGCAGTTGGAGATTCAGGTTTAAAGGTAAATAGAGAGGTTAATGCTATACAAATGGAACTGAAATTTCATAAGATATAGATGATAATTGAATCTATGAGAGCTAAAAGAGATCAACAAGATAAAAGAACATAAAGGTAGAAGAGTATATAGGACAGCGCCTTAGGGAATATACATCATTAATAGCTGTGACCTAGATGAAAATCTAACAAAACATACTTAGAAGGATTGGTACAATAAAAAGGAAGAAAAGTAAGATACTTTCAGGAAATTTAGAAAGAACATGGTTGACAGTGTTCAATACTGCAATGAGGTAAAAAAAAAAAAAAAAAAAAAAAAAAAAAAAAAAAAAGGATGAGTGAGAAAAGATCATTAAATCTTTTTCTCTAAGTCCACTATTTTTTTTTTAATTGGAGTAGTTCCAATTAAATGCTGAGATTAGAAGACAAGATTTAGAAGTTTAAGAAGAGATTGATAGCAAAGGAATTGTAGGCATACTTTTCAAGGAATTTAGCTACCAAATAAATGAGATATATGAAGTTATAGATGTGGGGGATGGAAAAATCAAATAAGATGTTGGTTTTGAGGGTAAAAGAGATATAGTAATGTTTTCAGATAGTAGAAAAGAGCAGATAAAAATAAAGATTTAAATAAAACAATTGGGGCAATTTGTTGAAGAAGATAGGTTGAAATAGGATCACTTGTGCATGTAGAAGGATTTTTCATGTTAAGGAGAAGCCCGATTTCATCAATAAGGAACAGGATGAAGCAAAAAATATTTGAGTAATGATTTGTAGAATATTTAAGTGATATGAGATGAAGAACAAGTGTAAAGAAGAAGTTTTTTTCATTAACATCCATATTTTCAGAGAAATATGAATTGACATCAGGTGAGAGGTTGTGGAAAAAGGAATTATATTAGAAATTGTGGAGGGAGCAATGGAAAGTTTTGGAAAATCTGTTGTGCTTAGTGGAATAATAAGTTGATTTGAGAGATGAGAAAGAATTGCCTTTCTTAAGTAACAGTTCATTTGAATTATTTACCACCAATTTGTATCAGAATCAGGCAATGAAATTTCATGATTTTCTCCAGTTCTTTTCCACATTTTATAAGAAAAAAGCAGCACATAATAAGAATAAAATAAAACTGAGTTTTTCAGGTCAACATCAATTATAGCAATAGAAGATGATGGTTTTGAGGGAAAAAACCAAAAAAACAAAAAACACTATTACTGTGGAATTGTACTGATTCACCAAAGGTTCAAGATAGGGAATTTTGGAATTTTGGACAGTGTAGCAAGTTTAGATATGATGGTCTAAGAAATTACTGAAAAAGTGGAATTATTGAAGCATAGAGCTCAAATGAAGAACAGGTTTAGTGGTTACATGACCAAATTAGAGATTTTAGTGTTCATGGCCATGGAAGTAAAATAATGATGAATAATGGTGTAATAAATATGGTACAATTGATATTATGTTTATCTTAATGTGTAACTGGGAAGGAATGGAGGAATGTGTCATGGGAAATTGGTAAATTGAATTTACTATATCTACTTATCCTGAGGGCAGAAGTTGCAGAAGAGGAAATGATGCTGAGAAAAGAAGGGGTGTGTGTCTTAGTGTTTGTTAGATAAAAGCTTTCAGAATTGAGTGAATTGAGTCAATTTAAAATGAGCAAGAATTATTGATTTATGGTGGTAGAAGGAAAGCTTGGAAGTAACAATGAAAAAGAGTGAGTATTTCAGTCGCTGGAATGCAACAGCTACTGCAGGAATGGGTGGCAAAAAAAAAAAGATATATCATCAAGAGAGAGACAGGTCTCAATGAAAGGAAGAAAATGAAAAGCGAGAGAAATAAATGAAAATTATGCAATAAAGAGCCAGCAGCTTCACAAAAATGGCACAAAAATACAGAAGTAAAATATATTTTAAAAGAAATGCTAAAAGAGGCACAAAAATCTATTGAAGAGAATAATTCCTTAAATAGCAGAATTGTACAAATAGGGAAAGAAGGACAAAGTTAAATGAATAAAAAAATAGAAGAAAATGTGAAATATCTCAATGAAAAAACAACTGATGTGAAAATAAATTTTTTTAAATTATTGAATTCATCAAAAGACATAATAAAATAGAGGCTAGACATCATATTTCAAGGTATTATGAATTAAAATTGTTCTAATATCCCATAATCAGAGAGTAAAATAGAAACTGAAAGAATTCACCAGTCATTTCCTAAAAGAGATATCAATTTGAAAACTCAAAGGAAAATTATAAAATTCCCCAACTGCCAGGTCAAAGAAAAAAATCACAAGCAGCAAGAAAAACAAAACAAAACAATTCAAATACCAGGAAACCACAATCAGGATTAAATAGGATTTAGCAGCTGCCAAACTTAAAAGGTCAAATATCATGGAATGTTATATTCCAGAAGACTAAGACTACAACAGAGAATCACCTTCACAGTAAAACTGAGTTTATTTTCAGAACAAAATGGATATTTGTTAAAATGTAATACTTACAAGCACTTCTGATGAAAAGATAAAAATCAAATAGAATATTTGACATTCATATATAAGATTAAATAGAAACATAAAAAAATAAACAGGAAAGGATTCAGTAAGGTTAAATTGTTTATGTTTCTCTATAGGAAGATGATACTTGCAACTCCTAAGACATTTTCCTTTATTAGGGCAGTTAGAAAGAGTGTAAAGACAGGAGGCTCATGTATGAGTTGACAACAGTAATTTTAAAAGGAATTTCTCTATCTTTTGTGGATGGGTTTTGTCAGTAACATATAGAAAGGCTGATGATTTGTGTGGGTTTATTTAATATCCTATAATTTTGCTAAAGCTGTCAATTGTTTCAAGTAGGTTTTTGGAGGATTTCCTAGGATTCTCCAATTATATTATTATGTAATCTACAAGGAGTGATAGTTTTATTTCTTCATTGCCTATTCTAATTCCCTTAATTTCTTTTTCTTTTCTTATTGCTAAACCCATTTCCAGTACAATATTGAATAATAGCGGTGGTAATGGGCATCCTTACTTTATATTGTGTGATTCTGAAAAGACATGAAAAAATTATATGAACATAGTTGAGGAATTGTGTTACTAATTTACATGAAATAATTGTTTGGAATCAGGAAGCTTGACTTTATATTCTGATTCTGAAACTTAGAACAACCTCTCCTGAAAATAATAAACTAATATGAATAGTAATTCATTGTTGGTGGAATGCTAAAATGACTGAACTATTCATGAGAGCATTTTGGCATTATGCCCAATAAGGGTATAAAACTTTATATATCCTTTGACGTCTCAACAACAGTACTAGATTCTGTATTTCAAAGAGAAATTTTAAGAGGATCTAATTGTATACAAATATTTATATCACCTTTTTTTGTGGTTTCAAAGAAGTAAAAACGGGAGGCAAACATCAATTGGCAACTATTGGATAAGATGTAGTATATGATTGTGCTGTTAAGAGATAAGTCAGACATTTTGGAAAACCTTAAATAAATTAAAAAAGAATAAAGCGAGCAGAATGCAAAGATGATGGTATACTCTAGTCTTCAGCAATATTGTGTAATGGTCAACTGTGAATGACAGTTATTTTCAGCACTACAATTTTCCAAAACAATTTCAGTAGTATCATAACAAAAGATGCTCTTCATGCCCAGTGATAGAATTGATAGAATCTAAATGGGTATCAAAGTATATTACTTTTCACTTTATTATATTTTGTCTGCCTTTTCTTTAACAACATAAACAATATAGAAATATGTTTTGCATATGTAATAATGTATAATCTATATCAAATTGTTTGCTGTCATAAAAACAGGAAGAAGTGAAAATGATGGAGAAAACTTGCAATGCAGTTTTAAATGAATTATTTAAAATGGCTATTGCATGTAATAGAAAAAAAAAAAATAAAACCTTATTTTAAAATGTTTCTTGCCCACTGTCTTACAACCAATAAGTATCAGAGTGAAAATTTAAACTCAAGCTTCCTGATTCCAATTTTTGCATCTAAACAATTATTTCACATAGATACCCAAATTAGCAACAAAATTTCTCAAATCACATCTTATTTCTCCATGTCTTTTCAAAATTGCACACTCTCTACTTTTAATAGAGTTATTTTGAATTTGGGCTCATTGTAGTTTCCTTTTGTGGTCATTTAAAAAAATGTCTTCTCTTTTCTAGTGTATTAAAACTATTCATAACTATTATAATTTTGTTGCTATAAATCTCTTATTCTTCTTTCAAGATCTCAGGGCACCATCATATTTTCTTTTACGATCATCATATGTGGTAGGTTATAAAAGAATTGGCTAACTTTTAATTCCATATGGAGTCTACAAAGGAGATACATCTATGTCCCCTTAAATAGGGAATTCGAGAATTGTTGGCAACAATGACTTTTGTCTTTGTAACAAATTTTGTCTTTGCAACTTTCGTGTGTGTGTGTGTGTGTGTGTGTGTGTGTGTGTGTGTGTGTGTTTTTTCTGGAACTCTGAAGACCAATCTTTTCTTTAGACATCAAGTCATTACATGAAAGATATATCTCAAAATTAATATATTCTTCCACACATTCAATAGTCATGTTCCTTTTCATTCTGTTCTGTTTTATTTACTAATCCACTGACAATGAATTTAATTCTCTCTATTCTTTTTCTGTCTCTCTCTGTTCATGCATATATACAAACTCATAAACACAATGTTATTTCAATAGAACAATAATTTAATTCAGTGTGGGAATGAATTATATGCTTGCATCAACATTCATTCCTTAAGCTCTTTTTCTATTTTACTTAAGAAAATCAATTTACAAGCAGCAAAAACATATTTGTTGATGCTCATGACAGCTCAAAATTATGGTTATTTTAACATTAATTTTCCATCTAATTACATATAATTTCCTTTACAAAAGAAAAAAAAAGACAAAAAATTATTAAATGTTTTGGTTCATTATGATTTCTAAATAGAAATACCATATCTTACTCCCACAGAAATATTTTCAGTGTCACTAGACTCGAGTAACTTGTTGGTATACAATGGATCTAGCTCCTTCCCAAATTAGTCAATTATTTTCTGAGTTGTTTAAAATATGCAGTTGGGAATCTGTTACTTCAGTAGATATAAAGACAAACCATATATTTATATTTTTAAGATGATTCACTAAAATATACTAAATTCTTTCACTACTTTTTGCCTTGGTTGAACCATCTCTTTTACTTTAATCAATCAAATCAGCTTTGATTTTGGGGGTTGTTGTTGTTTTGCTTTATAAGCAGCCTCAGTTCTAGACCTTAAAATTAGTGCAGAAAGACCATCAGCTAATTAAATGTGATTTTTGAAATATCAAAATCCACTCCAAGTTTTCCTATGTATTCTGGATGACGGTACCAGCAAGTTATGAAAAATAAGAAATAGGGAGAGATCAGGAGTTGGAGGGAGTTTTTTTTTTTCCTTTAGATGTTACACTTTTTCCCCTCCAACCTATAATTTAATAGTGGAGAACAATTTAGATAATTACTGATCAAGGTAAATCCATTTTACTGTTTTATATTGGAAAATGGTCTAAATATCCAGATGACAAATTTAATTTCTTAATAGTAGCATCCATAAGCATTTTTTGTCTTCAATTTAAATAAATGTATAATTTTGTGAACATCAGGGCACAAATGAAGACAGACTCTTTCCCTCTCCTCTTCCCATTGACTTTATGAAAAATCAGTATTGCAGAAAAGCTAACTCAAAGCTTCAAAGCAGTGTGATAAAAATAGTACCATTATGTTGATTTATTTAGCACCAGAAGTGTGATGAGAGAACAAATATGATTACTACATTTTTAAAACATAAGAAAACTTGTTTTTAACGAAATAAATCACTACCCAATTTTCAAAATTTAACCTATTTTTAGAAAGCCACAGAACTATTTAGAAAATATGTTATAGATATAAAGCAAATACATCTTTTAACCATCTGTCATTTCAATTCAAATAAACAGATGGCTAGAATAGATATAAAATTGCTACTTTTTAATTTTCTCTTCTGAAAAAATAATTCAGCTGTGCTTCCCTCTATATTCATGAGTTTTCTTAGCCTAAGATTCTATCAACAACAAATATTATAAGTAGACAAAAATTTCAAGTAAAAGTACCATTCAACTTTGAGTCATAGGGAGGAGGGGAGAGTCAAGATGGCAAAGGAAGCATCTCACTTGGGTTCTTTCTACAATCCCTTCAAAGACATGTAAATAATGTCATAAGTAGTAGCAAAACTCACAAAAGGAGGGAATAGAATAATTTTCCAGCCAAAGAGAACACAGAAAGTCAGCAAGAAATATTTGTCACACTTTGGGGAGAGTAGACACAATTCAGTACAGGCCTTTCCACACAAACATGACCCAGCAAAGCAGGAGCAGACCTTGGCAGTCATAGAATCATCATCAGCAGTAACTGCTTTCAGAGATCTCAGCCCACTGATGGTAGAGTGTCTCTTTGCATCCACTGAGTCAGAACTTTGCAACCACTGAGTCAGAACTTAGCCCATACTCAGGTCTGAGTCACAGTCCTGTTTGGTAGCTCCAGGCCAAGGAGGAGCACCAGCAAACCAGAGCTTGGAGCCACTATGGAGCAGGGACCCTTCTCCAAGTTCTGGGGCAGTATTCTTTTCTGCCTTTTTCACTTATAGACTTTTTTGCCTTCCTCACTCATATACCATGAGAGTAACGTATCTCTCATTAGATCACATGGCCTTGATAGTACTGAAAACTTACAGGACTCTAGAAGTATCCCTGAAAATAGCTGAACAAAACCCTTGAAGTTTAGGAACAAGATCCTCCACTCTAGAAACAGTCTCACTTTAGCAAAAAGTTAACTGTTTATAAATAGAATAGAAAAATGAGCAAGTGATAGAAAAAAATCTAAGCATAGGAAGTTACTATGGTAATTAAAAAACTTAAAACAGAATTGGTTTCAAGCCATGGAAGAGTTCAAAAAGGATTTTAAAACTCAAAATAGAGAGGTAGAAGAAAAATGAGGAAGAGAAATGAGAGTTGCGTAAGGAAATTGGAGTAGACTCAACAGCTTGATAAAGGAGACACATCAACAAATACTGAAAACAATTTGGATACTAAAGCATTGTTGTTGAAATTGTAAACTGATACAACTATTCTGTGTAGAGCAATTAGGAACTATGCCCTAAGGACAAACCAAAAAAATAATACTATTGAGTCTATAACCTAAAGAGATCATAAAAAAGGGGGGAAATAACTGAGATGTACAAAAAATATTTGTAGCAGTCTTTTCATGGTGGCAAAATATTGAACACTGAGGGACGACCTGTTAATCAGGAATGACTGCACAAGTTGTGATAGATAAATATATTAGAATACAATTGTGCACTAAGAAACAATGAACAGACCTGACTTCAGAAAATTCAAAAAAGCCTTATATGAATCAATCGATGCAAAGTGAAATGAGCTGAACCAGGAAAACTTGTACCCAATTTAGCAACATTATGTAATGATCAATTGTTTAACTCAGCACTTCTCAGCAACACAATAATCCTAGAAAAGTATGACTCATGAAGTAAAATACTATGAATAACCAGATAAAGAAATGAAGGTAAATCAAGGCATATTTTTCCACTTTTATTCTTTCTTGTTTTTCCCCTTTTTATGTTTCTTCTCTCACAACTATGATGAATATGGAAATACCCTTTAAATGATAACACATGTATAAACTATATAAAACTTCCTATCATCTTTGGAAGACAAGAGGAGAGCTTGGGAAAAGGGCAAAAAATCTGGAACTCAAGACCTTATAAAAATAAATACTAAATTTTTTCTTGACACATAACTGGGAGAAAATAAAATAGTGTTATAATTTTCAATTATTATAATTATATGGAAAACTGTACAACTTATATATTAAATATAAACATATATATTTATGTATGCAGAACATTTATGTATGCATGTATGTATGTAGAACATTGCACACAAATAATCTCATTTTACAGATGAAGAATCTGAAGCCCAGAAGGTTGAAATGACATGACTAGTATTATATAACTAGTATTTTAAAAGTGCCAAAAATCCAGGTCTTTCTCATTCCAAGTGCATTGTTCTGTTTTTGTCTTGTTATTTGGTTTCTATCTGGATCTCATGAAATCATGAATCCAAACTAACTCACTTCCAAGGTTCCCCATTTCTCTAAATTGTATCATCTTCCTTTTAGCCAGGCAGATTCTCAATAAGGATCACTTTTTTTATTCCTTTCTTTCTTTTTATCATTTCCAATAAGTTTTTTAGTCTTGTTTATCCTATCTCAAAAACACCTGTTGTCTACCTGTTATCTATATAAAAGTGAAAATCTTTTTCACTTCTTTCTTGGTCTATTCCAAAAGACTCTTAGTAGGTAGTCTCCCTTTCTTTGGGTTCTTCCATTTCCATCTTCCTCAAATTTCCTTTTTCTTTTTTTTTTTTTTTAATTTTGCTGAGAAAATTAGGGTTAAGTCACACATCTGTGAAGTGTTGACTGTCTGAGGCCAGATTTGAACCCAGATCCTCCTGACTTCAGGGCTGGTGTTCTATCCACTGAGCCACCTAGCTGTCCCTACTTCAAATTTCCAAGTTGATATTCCTAAAATAGAGATAAAAGTATGCCATAGTCCCTAATAACACTCAAAATGTCATTGGTCATTTCTTTTTTCTTTTTTTTCTTTTTTTTTTCTTTTTTGCTTTCACTGAGGCAATTAGGGTTAAGTGGATTGCCCACATTCACACAGCTAGGAAGTGTTAAGTGACTGAGGCCAGATTTGAACTGAAGTCCCATGACTTCAGAACTGGTGCTCTATCCACTGCACCATCTAGCTATCCGGTCATTTCTGTTTTTTAAGGATTAAAAATAAAACCTGCTGCTTGGAAATGAAAGTCCTTCACAATCTTTCCATAAACTTTTATAGGACAAGGTCATAAGACCTTGTCATATTACATCCTTTCCCACACTTCCTATATAGTAAATGAGTTCTAGGTACTCATTATACTGCTTTTTTAATATACTTCTTAGCTATGCTATATGATGAGTAAGTCATTTCAACTCTTCTGGTCTCATTTTCTTCTTCTTTAAATAGAGTGATTTGGACTCAATGTCTTATAACTTCTCTTGTAGCTCTCAATTTATCATCCTAAATGGCACTGTGAGTTAAGTGGTGAACATGAAATATGGAAGACCTGACTTCAAATTTGTATATATGCATTTAACAGCATGTTGTTTCTGAGCAAGTCAATCTCCGATTGCATTAGTTGCTACAAATATAAAATGAGATTATGATAGCACTTATTTCTTGTCTTCTTATAAGGATTAAGTGAGATAATATTTGTAAACTTCTCATCATTGTGTCTGGAACATAATAGGCACTTAATAAATATTTATTTCTTTCATTTCTTTATACTTGTTGCATCATTTTTTCTAACCTTTATACCTCTGAAAAAGGGATTTCCAAGTCTGGGATGTATTCTGTTTTCAATGTTACCTTGTAGAATGCCTACTTCTTTAAAATAACACCTCAGATGTCAGTCCCAACACAAGACCTTGGTTGTGCTTTGCTAGTTTGTCTCCGACTCTTAAAATTATTTTGTGTTTACTATTCACTTATTTACTTCTTTGGACTTTTTACCCACTCAATTCCATTTCCTGTATACTTCTTAAAGCTGCTTTTTTGCATGTTTGTTTCTTTTTTTTTGTTTTTGTATCCTGATAATTATATGGTAATTTGAATGTAATTTAAGGCTAATAAACGTTGAATTATAATTAAAGTAAGCTGCCAAATTAAAAGTCAGGAGTTAGGTTAGAGAAAACGTGGTCAGAATACAATTAAATAGAATAGGCTGAAGATAAAACCAGACTGTGTTTCATTACTTAGTCTAAAGCCAATGCATTTTTACACTAATAATATCAAAAGATAATAGTTCACCTATACCCAAATGCCTTAACTATCAAAACAAATAGCAGTTTTACTTAATTTTAGAAGCATAAATGTTTGCAGAAGCTGGTATGTTCTGAATTAAACAAAGAGGACAATGTGCTTTTTTAATTTTATAGAATTCACCATAATCAGTCAAATAATTTCTTTGAAAATATTTCAACAAAATATCTAAAGCTAGCAATCAAGTATATAATTTATTCATTAATAAATAACAATTTGCTGGCAAAAAGTTTTTTTTTTATTTCCACAATCCCACTACTTATTCAATAAATCATTTTTTTAACCATCACAGTATATACATACATACATACATATATATATATATATATATATATGTATATATATAATATTTTGCAGGTTGCTTGATGCTGCTTTCAAAGTTTTGTCATTTAGTTGCTGATACTGAACATCATGAAGAATATTTACCTTAAGTCAAATGGCAAAATGACATTTTGGTGGTGGTGGTAGTCAAATAAAACATAAATATTTCTGTAACTATATGAAAATAGCAATAATGTTAATGATGAGTATAATGGAAATTTCAATTCTAATCTTTTCTGCCTAAGTCCTTTATTTTCCAACCTGATAACTCTGAGTTCTCCTTTTTTGAATATTTGATAGAAAATTATATTATCTATTTCACCTTTTTGCATCTATTGCTTTTTTTCTTGAAGGATGGGTAGAATATAAGTTTCTTAAAGGCAACTCATTGTCTAAGATGCATGAGTTATTTTTCTTTGTATGCTCTTGTTCAAAAATTATTAAAAGAATAAATGAGAATCAAATATAGGTCTCTCCTTGTGATAATATAATAATAGAAAGACTCATATGAGCCCCCATCAATCTATTATCTTTCATTTTGAATGCATAATATTAAATTCAATTGTCAAATATGCCTTCATATCTACCCCGTCATTTCAAAAGAAAAATAAGAATACATTAATTAAATCACAGCATATAAATACCAGTTAATGGCTATAAACATTACTCATTTTTATTTTATGTAATAATAAGTCATCAGTGATCTACCACATAAATACATTATTTCTCTAATGTGTCTCCAATTTCCTAAAAGAAATGGATGGCATAAAATTGCAAAGAATTATTTTTAATTAATTTATTTTAATACACATTGCTTGATGAATTATGTTGGGAGAGAAAAAACAAAAAACAAAAGGGAAAAACATGGGAGAAAAAAAAAACAGAAAAAAGAATAGAACATATCATGTGTTGATTTACATTCAATCTCCAGAGTTATTTTTATGGATGCAAGTGGCATTTTCTGTCCAAAGTTATTGAGATTGCTTTGGATCACTGAGGAGAACCAAGGCTTTCATAGCTGATCATTGAATAATTTTGCTATTATTGTATACAATATATTTCTGGTTATGTTTGTCTCACTCAGCATGTTTGTGTAAATCTTTCCAGGCCTTTCTAAAATCAGCTTATTCATCATTTTTATAGAACAATAATATTCTGTTACCTTCATAAATTACAACTTATTGAGCCATTCCCCAATATATGGGCATCTACTCATTTTCCAATATTTTGTTACCACAAAAAAGAGCTGTTACAAACATTTTTGCACATATGGATCCTTTTCCCTCCTTTATTATTTCCTTGTGATGCAGATCCAGTAGTGACACTGCTGGGTCAAAAAGTATTCACAGTTTTATAGCCCTTTGGGCATAGTTCCATACTGTTCTCCAGAATGGTTGTATCACTTCACAAGTTCACCAACAATGCATTAGTGTCCCAGTTTTTCCAAATCCCCTTCAACATTTATCATTATCTTTCTATGTCACCTTAGTCAATCTCAGAGGTGTGAGGTGGTACCTCAAAATTATTTTAATTTGTATTTCTCTAGTCAACAGTGATTTAGAGCATTATCATATGACTGTATTTTATTCTAATTTAATCATCTGAAAATTTTCTGTTAATATTCTTTAATTATTTATCACTTGGAAAAACTGGAAATAATTCTTGATCAGATTAGAGTTTGGTATAATCATCTTCAGGTTTTATAAAAAATGTTTTTCTACACAAAGGTGCATGTTTTTCATCATGAAGATTGAATTAAAGAGGAAAGAAGGCAAATTCATTTTAGGAGGTCATAGTCTGTTTCTTGGTGCTTCAGAATGGATCAAATTAATATTAATTAATTACTTTAGACCTAGTACTGTTAGCAGATGTAAGCACATTCTTATAAGTTCATAGTCCTGAAAAATGAGCAGGAAGTAATAGATTTTTAATTAGCCTACCTATTGCAAAAACATCCATCTCTCTCTCTCTCTATGTGTGTGTATATATATCTATATCTATATCTATATATATAGATACACACACACACACACACACACACACAGTTACACAATTCACTTCTGGTGGAAATGGTATTCCATTGCTTTCCCTAATATATATTGACAGGATTCTTTTAACTATGGCATATTAAAATTCTCAACTTTTTTTTCAAAGATTAGCTTAAGTGTCTACATTTTTAAGAAGCTATAATATTTCTCTTTTTTCTTTTCTTTTTTTTTTCTTTTCCATTATGGTGACCATGATCCTCCATCGAACTGATCATTTCACAAAACTCAAAATGTCATTAGTTATCAAGGTCATAATCATAATGCACCTAAGTGCAAAGAGAGATTAACATTTTTATAGCTTGAATATATGGGTATTTACCATTACACAATGCAGATGCTTTCATATGAAGACCACACCAAGGAATTACTCTTTCTGGAGCAAGTGTTTTAAATCACAACTTTGTCTAAATGGCTGTAAGTGTACTTTTGCTTGTTGGATAAATTGAGGATGGGAAACTAGAGAAACGAGTTCACCTCTTTCTATCAACACCTAGCTTCCTTGTTGACCAGGTATTAAATTCTATTATTTTTCCTTTACCAAGAGCTCATAGTCTTTTAAATATGATACCTGCACTTGAAGTTCTTTAGTAAAAACCTCCTGTACATTTAAAGCAAAAGAGATAAGATGAGAGTGGGAAATCAAGGAGTAATACCTTAGAATTATCTGCTTATAAATATAAAAGTTTTTTTTTAAGTCAAAAGAGACAATGCATGCTTTTTGTAACTTTAAGCAGATGAATATAGATAAAGTAATTTCATAGTTACAGCTGAAGATCATAGTGAGACAGAGAATCTCTTTTGGCAGAGAAGAAGGAACCATCATAGAGAAAAAGACTAAAGATTAAAGGGAAGAAATCATTGATAGAACAAATATTAGAAGAGATGGGAAGAGATTGGATTATATTTCATAAAATTTGAAAGCTATAAAGAACTTGAGTAGACATTTAGACCAAACCTTTCATTTTTCACACGAGCAACTTGAGGCCCATGGACATTAAGTGATTTGCCCAAGATCATGTGGCAATAATAAACATCATGACAATTTTGAAAGTTAAAAGAGGATTGTTTGTAAATGTTTCCCTAATTGTTTTTGAACAGAGATTACCTCTTCAGTATTTCTTGCCCATTCAATGTTGAAACATTATCCTCAGCAAGCTAGGAAAATAAAAATAAAAACAACTACGAGTGAACTACCTTGCCATTTCCAATGAAATATTCTTAGTCCCAATTTAAAATGATATGATTTGCATAAAATAAAATGATTTTCAACAAATAATATGGATAAAAGAATAACTTTCCTATTTATTCCACATAAATACATTTTAAAAACTTATAATTTTGGTGTTTGAAGGAAAGGAAAACAAAATATGTAACTTGCCAACTTTGAAATTCATGTAAATTATAAATGAACTAAAACTCTAAATTGATAAAATTTTTCCCTATATTTTCTATTTTGGTAATATTTGACCACTTCCAGGTCTTCATTGTCAGATTTCTATATTAAATTTGGAATTACATAATATATCCAGGTTCAAATAATGGCTATGCCACAGTTTCTACAGTTATGCTCAATTCAAATTGACATTCAATTTTGTCATAAAATGTGTGTCTCAATAACTTGTATACTTCTTTTTATTTTTAAATCTATAAATCTGTGGTATATTAATCAAATGCAGAACATTCTCAATAGCTTCCACCTTATGTTTTAATTGCCTGCTTGAATATCAATAAACAAGCATTGAATTTATCTTTATTCATAAATCTGCTACTTCTGATTTCTCCTGTTTTAGAAAAGAGGATTATCATTTTCCTGGACATCTAGACGTAATGCTTTAAAGTTATTATTGATATTTTTCTTGTAATCCCTTTTTCCCATGGTTAATTAGTTGTCAAGCCTTATTGGTTCTGCATTTGAAATATTGTTTATATATAGTTCATTTCCATCACTATCACCTAAGCTCAACCACCTATAACTTTTGAAATGGTTCTCAAACTGTGTATCTTCCTCCATTTTTCAAGTGAAAGGGTCAAAATAAACATGTAATAAAACATTCAGAATAACCTATTAAAATGTATAAAGCTGGAAGATGGAATGACTTCTAAATGGAACTACAAGTTGGCATATTTAACTAAAAGAGTCCAAATAGTCATGTGCAAAACATTAGTTTAGAAAGATAGTTTGGGGTAAATTTGCTAAAAACTGAATAGATGAGTTTACATTTCATTTAGTAGCAATAGGGAAACACCAAAGCTTCCTAAATAAAGAACTACTTCTAAGAATGTAAATTTGATAGCAGTGTGGATGATAGAATGAAAGGGAAGAAAGTTAAGTAAGGAACAATAAATAGATGGCTATTGTGTTCATCTAGCCAAGGGGATAATTAGCATCTGAACTATGTTAGTAAGACAATCAGGTTAAGGTAAAAGAACAGAAACAGAAACTGCATCAAATATCAAAAGGGAGAAAACATAAAGAATGGAAGATGGTACTGAGATGAAAATACAAGAGCTCTGAAGTTATGCACAGGTTATTTCATAGTAATTCCTTTTATGTTCACTTTGCTCCAACCAATTTGTAATATTTATTATTATATTATCTTGCCTTAGACCTCATACCCAACTATGTTTGACTATACTTACATTCAATGTGGAGTATTATGTTCAGTCTAAAAAAATTGCAATTGAGAAGGGATTTGATTTTCTGAAAATTGTCAAAAGGAAGGAGATCAGAATAGGGAGAGGACCAGACTTATTTTTTTTCCATTTTAGGACTGGTTGAGATAATCTGTGTTGTTTAAAGAAGATAAAATTAAGGGGTCAAAATTATTGATACCTTTAAATATTGGAAAGCTATTATGTAAAAGAAAAATAAGCCTTCTTCTTGTACTCAAAGGGCAAAAGGAAATAGTGAGCAGAAATCACAACTTTGGTGATAGTGAAGTTAGAGGAAGATGTTCATAAACGGAATGTGCTACCTCATTACGTAATGCATTTTTCAACACTAAAAGTCTTCTGATTCTGAAATCCTGTGGTTCTTCATTTATTGGAAAACAGACAAACAGATAGATAAGAATACAGAAATGGAGAAATTTTTATGATTTTATTTTGTTATAATTATATTAAAGCAGAAACTTGAAAGTGTTTCTTTTCAGGAGAGACAGAAAAGAGTGTGAGTTTTCTCATTGCTTTACATATTTTGAAGCATCCCATGACCTTTTTCCTTAAAAATAATTGTGTTAACTGACTTAGTAACTGAGTTAGCAATAAGAATCTACAATATGCATCTGAGACAAAATAGGCTATATATAAAGGTCAAAGTGTATTTTTTTTAAAAAACCAGCATTAAGCTAAACAGCTTTGTAGAATATGTTCAAAATACTGGGTTCAGGAAAGGCCTATATAGGAGTAAGAACATAAGTACATTTCTTCTGATTTCTCAAATTTTATATATAAAAGAATGAAAATGAAAGACCAAATATAGAAATAAATTTTGGGAAAATGTTATCATATTCAAGCAATTGTTATGAAAATGAAAAAAATAAAATTTCTAACAATTCTGAATTTGTTATAATCAGAAGTAAATGAAACTACTGGGACAGCTCATTCCCTTACTTTATTGCTAATGCCACAAGACCCAGCAGTCTAACTGCTTTGCTTAAATGTTAGAACTTCACCCAGAGGGTTGAATTCTCTTTGGAATCAAGCTTCTCAAACTATTAGAATTCATTTATCATAAGACACAAAGATAGGTCTCCAAATTTGTGCTGTAATTTCCCATATGTATCCATGAATTTAATTAAATGCAACTGGGTAGCTAAAGCAAAAAAAAATAAAACAACCACTTTGAAACTACTCAAGAAAATGTAAATCACTGTCACACTTCATTTCAACATCTGTTTCATATTTTGCTTATGAACATCTTAGAAAACTTCTGAACAAGGCTCATAACTTCAGTGCAACTACATTCAGGTCTCATCACTAACTGAAATTCTCTCAAATGTATGTCACAGACAAAAGTATGAACTTGTACTTCATGAGTAATTTGGGATTTTGATATTATATTACTCTTTACATCAACACATATGACATCCATCTATAACTTTATACTTCGCCCGTGAGAGTCTCTTTGGCAAAAATATATAAGTTAGATCTTTATTCTGAACAAACCTACTGACAAATCAATTCAAACCAGTAAAGGGGTAGCTAGATGGCACAGTGAATACAGCAGGATGCTGGATGACCTGAATTCAAATGTGGTCTTAGGCACTTAACCCTTGCTACCTGTATAATCATAAGCAAGTCATTTAACTATAATTCACATACACATGCATGCACAGGCACACATACACATACACAAATTTCAGTAAGCTGATCTCTCAGACAGTGAGAATGTGATCCTTTAGGTTATAAACAAAGCTCTTTAGATTGCCATGATTTGCCTCAACTTACATTCTATTCTCATGGACTTCAAGAATTACACCTCAAAGAGTCATTGTGATTGATATGGTGAACTTTTTGATTGTAAATTAATTGATTATTGAAAAGCCTTAATGACACTTTGGAATTCATATGTGCAAAAAGCATTTTACAGAATATAACTCTCCTCTCTCAAAGCACATTGCTATAGAATCAGTCCTTAATGGTGGAGTAATAAACGTCACATTTCCTCTGAGTTGGACAGAGGGAAAAGAGCTTTAGATTTGCTAGTGTCATTCAGGAGTTCTCTGGTTTAACTTTTTGGGAATTTTTGCATTCCAACCTTCATCAAAACTCTTCAGATGTTCAAGAACATTTCAAATGTCAAGTTGCTTTGCATACTTCTACATTCCAGCTTCAGTAAAGATGATAGAAGAAACCAATAGCTTCAGCAACCTAAAGGAAAAAGACTCTGGGAGGGGAATAGTCGATCATACTAAGTTTAATAGGTACCCATTTCTAACTTGATATTCTGGGGACTTCGCTTTTTCCCTTGGATGAGATCCATAAATCATACCCACAAACATATATATATATAGTGTATATATACATATATAGTATGTAAATATACATATATAGTATGTAAATATATATATATGTATATATATATATTCTGAAGCATGGCAGGAGCGAAGAAACTAGAGATGCCATGTAGTTCTGCGTCTCTTTGAACTACAATATGAGAGACTCTCACAATATGTGGGTTCTTTCCTATATGTATGGTTCATTCACCACTCCATCCTTCTATTAGGTAAATTACTTTTGTTTATTAGATTATAGTTCCATACAACTGTACATATTTAATATATATTTAATAAATTAAATTGAAAGATCAACAGAACCATTTATTTGGAAGTTAATGATAAAAATCCCATGGAATTAGTACTCTTATCAAATCCAGCCAACCCATGCATCTTAAGTATTTACAATGTGACAGGCATAGTGTTAACAGGGCACATAACTCTTGGCTGTTCTGCTTGACACACATCTCTCCCCTTCAGTCTATTCTCCACTCAGCTATCAATTTAGTATTTCTAAAGCTTGAGTCTAATCATATTTATCCTCTACTCAATAATCTCTCTTGACAGCTAAGTAAAGAACAGATTGGAGCAAGAAGAGATGTGTATCAGATAGATCAACCAAGAGACTGTTGCAATAATCCATTTGTGAGGTGATGAAGGTCTTATAATAGGTTAGGGGATAATGTCATAGAGAATTAGGAGTTTGTTAAAGATATCCATTTAAAAATAAGATGGAAGGTTATTATAGAAATAGGAGCAAATAAGAGGCTTTAATGGATAGAGTGCTGTGTCTGGAGTCAGAAGACTCAACTTCCTGAGTTCAAATTTAGCCCCAAATACTTACTAGCTGAGCAACTCACTTAACCCTGTTTGCCTCAGTTGCTCTTTTGTAAAATGGGATGAAATAGGAAATGAAGAAACATTCTAGTATCTTTGCCAAGAAAACCCCCAATATGGTCATGAAGAGTTGAACACAATTGAAAAATAATGAACAACAAATATTGTATGAAAAATTTGGAGAAAAGGATCCCATGGAAAGTTTGAGAACAGATGAATAAAATAAAGACCTGTGATGACCGAGAGAGTGAGTTAACATTAATTTATAAGTTAGAATTTCATTTTTTTCCCACTTTCATTCAGTAGCATATGTAAGAGTAAAGACAGGGCATAGTGGGAATAAGAAAAGGGTGGGTTTTGATACAACATTGGAAATATGTTATGAACTCAGAAAAGAAGAGTATATACCTTAATCTATTCACTAAGAATTCAAGATTTTAAAAGGATGAAAATACAAGGTAATGGCATGGGAAAAACTGGAATGTTGAAGAAGTGATGGTCACTGTGGAAAGAGTTTGAAGTTGTGAGATAGAGGGAGAGATGGGATAATAAATATTGTGCTATTATGTTGGAAAATTCAGAATTCATGAACATAGATGATGGCATGATCAAGGATAGAATCATCTCCTGTGTAATTGAGCTGAGGTAAATGAGGAAGTTATGTGAAATAGTAAATAAAAACTGTGAGATTAGGGTTTTAGAATAAGTATCAATATATTCAGTGATGTCTGTTATGAAGATAATATTCAGGCAAATAGAAAAGATGATGAACAAGTTTTTAAATAATTAAGGGAATAAATAGTGTCCTGGAGGTTAATTTATAGACAATAAAAATTAGAACTTTGATTAGATGGCAGATATGGATTCGAATGAATCTTACAGATTGGTGAGAGGGAAAATCTAAACTGGTAAAAACAAGCAAAGAGTAATTCAAATGCTCCCAGAGTGACTGAAATTACACTAGGAAGGACAATTAGAAAAGCTGTGAGCCACAATTCAAGAACAACCTCAATGTGAAGATGGATTGTTGTAGTTAGTCCTTTCAATGCTGCAAATCACAATCTATTCTTGCACATGTTGTGCAATGCTTCTCAATGACCTATAATAATTATATACACATTGTTTTATACTATAATACAAAAATATTATTCTTTAAGAGAAAATTAAATCAAATAAAAATAACATTTTAAAACTATCTTTTAAACACAGGATGAAGGTATATCTATTTGACAGATGCAAAATTATATTGAAAGACTCAATCATTTTCTCTAACCATTGATATCTCTTCACCTGAGATCGGTGTTAAGAATCTGGAAACAACTTTTGTTACTTTTATGGAAAAAAACTTTAATTTATATGGGAAAAAATCCAATCTGAAGAGGAAAATTTTCAAAGTTTCTCATCAAAACAGATGATTAAGGCAGTCAATGAAAGCTAGAGTAATTGGGTTTAAGACATGGTCCTGAAAAAAGAAATTCAGCCATAACCTCCAAGATATCTTGCAGGTTGCAACTATCAACATTTACATTTCTTTGCGCAGTGCACTTGCAAGTAAGGCTATCATATCCTATGTAGAGTGAGGAAAGGGAAGAGAAAAAAAGAACAGGAAAAAGAAGAGAAGAGAACAAAAAGAAAGGGAATGAAAAGGGCAGGAAAGAGAAACAAAAATAGGAGACAATACAAAATAAAGGAAAGAAAAGGAGCTGTATTGCTCAACTGTTCACTTATTATTTGGGCAACTTCCACCACTACTTACAAAGGTTGCTATGTGTCCTTCTTCCTCAAAGACAGTCATGATAATCAGGAGGTGACACCATGACATGAATTGGATTTAAGTAAGGGAGGGTTGTACAAAGTAACCAGCCTCACTTTCTTCTCTACAGCCATCTGAGTCCGGTGGTAAGATAAAGACCAAGATGATTAAATATGGCCCTGGAGGCAGTTGGAGATGTTGGCCTTTTTTAGCTACTGAAAAAATTAAAAGAAAATCTTGAATTTCTTTGATTTTAGTTCATAATATCTCTGAATTATAAATAACTGGGCAATAGATACTTTACTCAACATAGGTCTTGAAATCAAAGGAAAATTGTTTATAATTTTCCAAAAATAGATAGACCTATACATATATGCACACATGTATATCTAGCTATACATATATATAAACATATATTTTAAAAGCATATATGTAACTAACTATATATAAAATACTATGTATAGTGAGTGTGTACATAAATATATATATATATATATGTATTTACTGTATTATTATGTGTATATTTTATATCTCCCAATAATACAATATATTTATTGGCATTAATTAAAATGTGATGATTTGCGACTTTTTTCAAAATGGTCAAATTTTAGTTAAACAGATTAGATTTATGTAGAAAAGGGAACTAAAGAGATGCAATATTGATTTAAATCATTCAGGCCCTTGGTGCTTTTATTCAAAAAATTTTTCAATATAATATTTTATGTGTTTCACTTTTTGCATTCTAAATTTTATTTATTTTGTATCAAATTTCTAGAATAAAACAAGCATTTCCATAAGCTAGTATAATAAAGAGATAATTGCACACTGAAAATTTATTATGTACAACTTGCTATTTCTTTTTTAATGTGTGTTTTTTTTTGTTTGTTTGTTTTTGCTGAGGCAATTGAGGTTAAGTGACTTGTCCAGGGTTATACAGCTAGGAATTGTTAAATGTCTGAGACCAGATTTGAACTCAGGTCCTTTTGATTTCAGGGTTGGTGTTAATATTTCTTTAAGTACACAGTTAAGTAAGCATGCACATTTTTTTTATTTCCTCCCTCTACCCAGCCCCAGAGACTGCTGTCATTTTACACACATACACGTACACACACACACACACACACACACACACACACACACACACACACACACACATCATGCATACTTCTATCCATCAGGATATTTCTATATTTCTGTTACTGTATATAACATTAATTTGGTTCTTTTCACTTCAATTTTCATTATTTTTTCCAAGTATATATTTCCCACATCATTGCTTTAACCATTTTATAGTACAATTTTAATAATCCCTAACATGGCCCTTTGACCCAAAAGATACCTATAATTGCTTTAATAACTGCATTGAATATTTAAATGATTTTTTCTTTAAATGTAATCCAATTAGATTTCCTTATTCCATTTAAGCATTAAACCAATTATAGTGAATTGTAATTTTTTAATTGGCTTCACTATATTCCTTTTACATATGTTTGGGAGAATAAAACAAAACAATCAAACAAATTGGTAAAAGAACAACCAAAACACAATATTAAAATATTTTAGCCTCTTTAAGTGAAAAGACCTTTAGTATAAAATCTTTTTCCATAATAGAAAGTGACTTTTATGCCAAAGTCTTAAAAATTATGTACCTTTTTGCCAACGACTTTATATTTTGAAAAAAAGTACATCTTAAGAGATAGAACTTGTATCATGTATTCCTTGAGTAGGAGAACACAGAACAACCTAGAATAGACTCCAAGGAGTGAATGCCTAAGCATCCAACTTTTCATTCCAATTCTTGGAGGCTGATATGATGTCTGATTCTGCTTGCTTAAGACTGAGTGGGAATGAAGTTATCTTTAAAGATGAGTGCATTTTGTAGAAACTGTTATACAGAGTCTGGATGGAGATGACTTTTATAGGGAAATATGTGAAATCTGTTTCAAGAACCACATTAATTTAAGATAACAGACTTTCACATCCTGTGGAGAAAGAAGTGCATCTAGTTTCCTCAAGTACAAATAAGGAATATTTTTGGAAATTGTTCAGCATGCTTTTAAAATCTATTTATGGTCACATAATTATTGAATGAGAAGTGTGGTATGATGTGTAATCACTGCAATGATAGCATAGATATTCTTTTGTTCACTTGGTCAAAAGAGATCCCAAAGAGACATTTTTTTCTTCAAAGAGATAAGTGCTTATTGTGAATTACCATTTAAAATGCCATGCAGTTGACAGAAACCCATTGAAATCAACATCTTTCTAAATTTCTCAGTAATTGCAGTAAACAGATGGTTAAAACAATTATGATGAGTTCATATTTTCCCCACATTCCATCAAAGCAATGGTGCCCAATATATATTATTTGTATTTGGACCACCTCAGAAGGGCAAAACACTCCCACTGACAGTGTGGTCTTACCCATGTTGATTTGCTACCCTCAGAATAGTCTCCTCAGAACTGGATGATTTTTATTGTTTTATGATGACACACCAGCCAATGAAGTATTGCCTGGTTTTAATTAAACAACATAAGTGAGTTATTAATTCATTTGGAAATCAAAGCATAAACACAGCTAAACTGTAAATATTAATGCCAGAGAGCAGGGCATGAACCACCTGGAAATTATTCTTAGATTGCTAGTAGTTCAGGCACCACACTTTAGAGAAAGTTTGTTCTAATGTACAATTCTTTGTCACTACTATTCTTCCTTTAAGACGGAATATTCTGTGTCATATATTGTCTAGGCTGCCTCCACCTTCTTTCTCCTCTGTCTTCTATAGTTATAGAAAAAGGTTCAGCCACAGTTTCCCCCAGGGATGAAATACATTTTTCCTTTATCAACTCAGATATCACTCTTTAACCTGTACTAGGTTAGAATTAAATTTTTTTCCCTATAAATGATAAATTGAGCAGTTTGACAGGAAATCAGAGGCATATCTTAACCCTTCTCCCACCTGTATGATTAGTGCTAATTGAAACTTTGTACAAAAAGCCTGGCTAAGAAAAATTGAAAATTACTGTGTGGTACATTATTACCACACCCAGTGCCTAAGGGAGAGCTCCCTCAGCTTTTTTCAACTTGCCAAAGCATTCCTAGCTAGAAATGAAGAATAGCCAACATAAAAATGCAATAAGAGGCAGATGTTTCTTTTTCTTCATCTTATAAAAGAAATATAGTTGTGGCAAATTTGGCCTGCGATTATTTTATTCCAGATTCGTTCAGCTCATTCTAGTCAAGGGATATTAATAGTATACTACTAACAAGCAAAATCTTTGGGCATAGTCAGAAGAGATAAACTTAGATAAATTTTAATTTGTTCATTAAAATTGTACTAACAGTCAGATTTTAATCATTTTCCCCTAATCAAGAAACATATTAGTATAAAATCATTATAATTTAAATAATTTAGATGAATAGGATTACTGAATTTGATATCAACTTCCTCATTTGGTAGATGAGGAAACCTCAAAGCAAAAAAAAAAAAATAAAGTGAAGTATGCATGATCATGTATCTAGTAAGAAGCAGAATCAACATTTAAACACAGATCTTTTGAACCAATCCAAGTCCAATCATACTTTGTGCCAGGTATGTACTAAATACTGGATAACAATAAAAAGAAAATGAGTCACTGATTTAAAGTAGCTTACAAAAAGAGGCAAGAAAGAATGGGGAGTACAAGAGAACAAGATACCTTAGGGGATACAGGCATGAAAATATATTGTTCCCTAAAGTTGAAACCAGACAGAAAATCAAATGCCAAGTGGAGTGAGCTGGATCCAGGAAAGCATAGGGAAGATGGAGGATCCTTACCAATTAGCCCTCCTTTCAGGGACTAAGGTGGTATTAATCAAACCTTGATTCAGCAGCACAAAGGTGAATTTAGAAGTGAAGACCTTAGCCTTAGAGTGATATTCTAATCCATAGTGAAAACAGGCAAGTCAGTCAATGTAAATGATTGACTCTATGGCAAACCTGTTAGATCACCTAGGTGTTTTTTCAATTTTTTCCCCCAATGATTAATTTTCTTGTTGTTTCTTCTCTTTCCTTTAAATACAAAGTTTTGGCTCCTTTTGGGTTTAGAAAAAGTGCAAAGCCTTAGAGAAACAAAACAAAACAAAACAAAACATTTTGGTGACAATTTTCACTAAAGTCAGCTAGATAAGCAACTTAATCTAGGATAGCCAACACTGAACTTAATAGAGTTCTTTTTATTGAAATATAAATATATATATATATATGCATATATATATACACACACACACACATGTATATATATATATATATATATATATATATATATATATATATATATATATATATGTATATATATATATATATATATATATATATACAAAAAGTTGTAATTTGTGGAAAAATGGAAAATGGAAATGGAAAAAGTCCATAGAATAAATAAATATACTAAGAACAATTCCATTCTCTGTATCTTTATGACAAAAAAAAGAAAGTATTTCCACTTAGAGCCACAAATGTTCCCTACCTACCTTTCCAACTTAATTACATATTATTTTAAAAGTAAATTAGACTGTAGAAGAATTGATCCACTGATTGTTCCCTGTTAACAGCATTCAACTATCACCTCTGTTTCCCAACAGCCCTCAACAGGGACTCCATTATTTGTAATAAATTAAAGAAACTACAAGTTGTTATGAACTCTGCATGGGACATGTGGTGTTTGAGATGTTTGTGGGACATCCAAAATTAGACAAATAGGGCATTGACAATAAAAATTGAATGTCAGAAGAGGTAGGAGAACTGATTCTGTTGCATCGGAATATAATTGAACAGTAATGTTAACTGAATCTGTGAAATATCATAAGATCACTAAAAGAGAATTTGGAGAAGTAATATACAAAAAAGAACACAATCTGAAGGTACAATTTCATATCGAAGCAAGAAATGAATGATACACTATGGAGAATGCATTAGATTTTGATTCAGAAGATCTGAATTTTAATCCTATTTCATTACTTCCTAGCTGTATAACTTTGACAAGGAATTAAATTATTCTAAACCATCAGCTTCTATACCATAAAATAAGCATAATTTTAGCTAGACTGCTTTCCTTGCAAGATTGCATATATATATATATGTGTGTGTGTATGTGTGTGTGTGTCTATGTGTGTCAAGGGGGCGTGACTTGTATGAAGTCCCTTGTAAACCCTAAAATTTTATATGCAAATGCTTATCATCATCGTCATCACTATCTCTCTTCAAGTAATATTAGTAATAATAGACAAGTCTCACTACACCACCTCCAAGTTATGCCTTTTTTGATTTTAAAGTATTAAAAGACATACAAGAGCACTGGAAATTGCAATTACAGGATGGATATTAACACAGAAGAAAATATTGTGCTCATTATTATACATTTTATAATATATTTAATATTATATTCATATAAGAATAAAGGATTTGAAAATTGACCCAGATTGATATAATCCAAATATTTCACTGTATTTTATTAACAATAATATGCAAATAGCAAAGAAGCACTTTAAAGATATCAGTAATAAAGTCCTCAGGACATATATATTGAAGAACACAGATTCATATTTTACTATTATTTTGGAAGCACATTAAAGAAGAAACATTGGCAATAAAATGCAAATCACAAAAAAACGGAAAGCAAATAAGTTTTATAATGATCTGATATACTGATAGGAGCTAAATATACAAAATAATTTATATCAATATCTAATATTTGTTCTGACTTTTTCTGTTTATAATATTTAAAAGTAAATATCACCTTTACTGAACTAATTATATTTCTCTATGTGTTATAATAATGATATTATACCATTAGGAGAGGGAAGATATTATTCATGAATTGAAAAAGGTAATTCATACATTGCCCTAGAGGTATTTATTTTATCCTATATGTAAATGAAATTGATTCTTATATTTTTAATTTATAGTTTACAGGTCTCATGTAATAGAACTCAATTGGTTCCAATTTATTTTCACTGAGCATTATTGTATACCTTATTCTTTTCCTCAACATATGAAGAACATACAATCATCACTTCCAATTTTCCTCCAGATCCCACCAAAGTTACTTAACTTGGAAAGATCTTATCTTGTAAGATATTGTTATGATGATATGGCTAATTATGCTTATACTGTATTTCCTGCATGTCCCTTAGCTATTTCCCATTTTTAGTCCTTAGACACAAACAATAGAATAGACTTAGGTAATGTATCATCCTATATTTCCAGTGTGAGCATGACAGATGTGTTTCTTGTTTCTAGTCCCATATGCCCCGAGATCTCAACAAACAGGAAAACATGGCCCATGAAAATTTGTGAAAATTATCAAATATATAATAACTGAATGAAAATTACATAAAATGTTTTGAAACCTTAGTATCTGATATCAGTCCCTTGAGAGCCTTCTATAAAAACAGAGCTCTGAACTCTATTAAAGACAAATAGTTGAGATTATCCATCATTCTATAAAGATACTAATCTGTCATTAGTTTATGCATAACATAAACAACAGTCATAGCCTACTTCTTGATTTTATTCTGGAATTCCTGTGACATGCTGAATATTAGTTTTATATATTTCCCTAAATGAAATACATTAGCTTTCATAATAGTAGGTATAATGAGGGATAAAGACTTTTGCCCTGGACTTCAAACATATATAAAGGTTAAATGCCCTTAGTAAAATCATTAATTTCACTTAGAGGGAATTTAAAATTGTACCCTAATGTGACTTGGCCAGGGTACATTTAAACAGGCATAAAATAAATCCTAGTCATGTAACTGATTTCATAGAACTTACATTTATAATTGCATCTTATTGTGTAATCTTTCAACTATAGTGTGTCACATTTCCTAGCAACAAATAATAATACTGTGCCAAAAGTCAAAATGATTGAAACCACTGCAATAGAATAATAGGAATTTAGAACTCTACTTCATTAATTTTTGTTGTTATTGTTGTTTTTGTTTTTGGAAACTGGAGTTTCTTTTATTTTACTTTTTTTTATTTATTTTAATAATAGCTTTCTACTTCCAAAATATATGCAAAGATTGTTTTCAGTATTCAGCCTTGCAAAACCTTGTATCCCTTTTTTTTTTTCTCTCTCTCCCTTTCCTACCCTCTCCCCTGGACAGGAAGTAATCCAATATATGTTATACATATACAATTCATCTTTATATATTTCACAATTGATGAACAAGAAAAATCAGATCAAAAAAGAAAACAACTGAGAAAGAAAAAACAAAAGCAAGCAAACAGAAAATACTATGTTTTTTGTGCACACTCATTCCCCACAGTACTCTCTGTTTGCAGATGTCTCTCTCCATCACAAATCTATTGAAATTGGCCTGAATCACCTTCTTGTTGAAAAGCGCCATGTCCATCAGAATTGATTATCACATAATCTTGTAGCTGTGTACAAGGTTTCATTGGTTCTAGTCATTTCGCTTAGCATTAGTTCATGCAAATCTTTCTAGGCTTTTCTGAGGTCATCCTGCTGATAATTTCTTATAGAATGATAATATTCCATAACATTTATATACCATAACTGCCCCAAACATTCCCCAATTGATGGACATTCTCTCAGTTTCTAGTTTTTTGCTACTACAAAATGACTGCTACAAGCATTTTTGCACATATATGTCCTTTTCCCTTTCTTATGATTTCTTTGGGATACAGGCCCAGTAAAGATACTGCTAGATCAAAGGATATGCACAGTTTTATAGCCTTTTGGGCATAATTCCATATTGCTCTCCAGAATGATTGAATCAGTTCTAAACTCCATCAACAATTAGTGTCCCAGTTTTCCCACATCCCTTCCAACATTTATCATTATCTTTTCCTGTCATCTTAGTCATTTGAGAGATGTGTAATGGTACCTCAGAGTTGTCTTAATTTGTACTTTTCTGATCAATAGTGATTTAGAACATTTTTCCATATAATTAGAAATGGCTTTAATTTCTTCATTTAAAAATTATCTGTTTATATTCTTTGACCAATCAATGGGAGCATGGCTTGCATTCTTATAAATTTTGCGTCAATTCTCTATATATTTTAGAACTTGATCAAATTCTAAGGTGCTCTGTTGAAACACGGTGAAATTATTTAGACCAAATTGCATTATGTAGTGTCAATTTCCTGAATGTAAAAAAGGACTTTGCTCTCCCTATGCACACAATTTAGAGGAGATACAAGAACTTTGAAAGGACACAAACTTAACTAAGAAAGAAGTTGTTTTCTGTTTGAATAAAATATATTTGTGTACATATTTTATTCTGTTTGTATTTTTATCTACATATAAGGTATGCTCCCTCCCCAAAAATACAAGTGTGTCTTTAGAAGAAGCAAAGATAAGTTGAGATAGTTATATGAATTAAATTCTAAGTTAACTGATGCATAGGTTTGGGTTAAAATATACAATTAGAACTATCATAAAATGTGATTCGGGTTACCAGTATATACAGAATCCTGTAGTTAACTCTCTACATAAAACTATCTGCACCCCCAAGAGCTAGTATGTTAAGTACTGTCTTCATTACTTCAAAGAATCTTTACATGTTATGATTATCTTCCTTTTTTCTTTCCCAAATTTTATACTATTGATTAGAGTTTGCTGCAGTGTGTCTATGGTTTGCTCCTAACAACCATTTAATTATCTATTCATGGACTATGGCAGTATTACATTTGTTTGGGTCTAGACAGATATATTAGCTTTTTAGATTAATTTTCCTGGTCATGATACAATAAGTTATTTTATTATAAATTCATAGATGACAGCAGGTAATATGCAACCCTCTATTAAATATGTTTCTTAAATACTTCAAACTTTAGCAACTCTATTAAAATTAATGTTTATAGAGCTAAATGTAATAGTCCTAAAGAGACTGTTTCATCATAAGCCATGTTTATATGATCTCCCAAGCTTCCCACTTCAAAGGCTCAAAGGACTCTTTGTAAATAGAATATTAAGGCAGGCAAATCATTTTATTATCAGGCTATTACATCAACACATCAGGATTTTTTCTGAATGCAGACTGTTGATACCCTTCTGTCCTCTTTCCAGCTGGCAAGTTTTGGCACTCTACTGAATTTTAAAGTTCTAATAATCTTCACAGTAGAGTCTATTCATGATCTTACATTTGGAAAGTCTTTCATATATTATAGGCCCAAATGCCATACATACAAACAAATTTTCTCAGCCTTCAATTCCAATAATATTTTTGGCGTTTCATTAAAAGCCCTTGGAAATGTCATATAGATGACTGAGCATAGGAATTAGCTAATTTTTAAAATCTTGATACAGTATTTAAGAAAACTATATTTTTTCTTTTATATAAAGGGGAACATATGAAATTGTCAACATTATTTCAAATAACTGATAATTTCCAATGTAATCTTTTATTTGTTATACATGTGATAACCTATTTCAGGGCTTTTTTTTTTCTTTATACACAGGGAAAGCAAGAAATTATCATCTACTATAAATTTTATCCATTTGCGTATCAACTGAGAGTGGGAAATGTCATGAGTATGGTGAACAGAACCATTCTTCAAGTCAGTTAGGTTTGAATTCATCTTTCCATTACATGATAGATATGTGATTCAGACTAGTCACATAACATCCCACTGTCTTTAACCAATTTTAACTCTAGAAAACAACAAAATTATAGAACAATTGTCACTCTGAGTTACTGGAGAGAGAGGTTTTTTTTTGTTTTGTTTTGTTTTGTTTTTTATTTTTTTTCTCAGAGTTCTCACAGGCCCAGCCTTTGGTTCCTACTACTCCTACCGAATAAGTAAATTTTAAGATGGTTGAATGAGCAAAATGAATAAAAATTAAAATAAAATAAAATTAATCACAACAATAAAATGAATAAAAATTAAAATGAATACAAATATATGACAGAGAGAAAGAAGCAGAAAAAAAGCCAAAGTACTGGAAATTTAGCTTTGGATTTGGTTCTGAATATATTTTTGAAATTTAGCTTTGTGATGGGTGACAAAAAAAAAAATCTCACCATTCCCTTAGTGTATTGAAAATAAATGGCTGAATTTGAATGAGATTTTTTTTTAATCCCATGCTTATCATCATTCTAAGGTGTAGAAGGCTAAGTGTCTTTGAAACAAGTAATCTTACAACAGTGGAATTGAGATAATGATTCTCTAGTTACATGTACTAAATACTTAGTATAATTCTACAAATTGACTCCTGTTCTACAAGATTGACACCTAAGATGATGTACTTATAATAGATTATATAAGAGTTAAGAGATCTGGGAGGGAGACAAACTAGAAGATAGACAGAGAAGAGAGAGGACTGGAGGCTCAGACTCAAATATAGACTATACTTCTATCACTTCTTGGGTGTAGGGAAACCATTAGGGTCTTCAAAGAATAATGAGAATTTTGGACTTCTCACTTTCCCATTAGTTTCCTAGATATATTCTCTGATTAGTTTTTAGCAGCATGTGCATCAGGAAACAAGGACAGAAAGATACATATTCACAATGCTTAAAGGGAACTTTTTGAGTATTGAATGAGAAAAAAGGATTTGAACAAACCAAAAAAAGTGTGATCTCTTTGCTTCATGTACCCTTAAGTTTGAGCTTTCTTTATTTTGGATTTTACATGCTTTTATGGGAGAATATATACAATGTATACAGACTTTGGGGGAATATTTTTTTCTTTTACTTTGCCAAGTGTTCTATCATGCTATATTAGTAAATAACCTCTTTGTAAAAAGCTATGTAAGCCTAAGTAAGTGATGTTTGATTTTTATTTACTCTTTGACAAAATACATTTCTGAGTTCTTGAACTGTTGGCATTAATTTACTCTTGATTCCTTAGTGATGCCCCTTGTATACAGAGAGTTGATTTAGTATTGTAGCATGCGTTTAACCCCATGTATGAAAATGAAAGTTATGATTAGGATGGTCAGAATTTTATGAGATATATATGACCTGCTATAGCATATTGCCTAAAAAAATATGATTTGCCAAAGACAACAAATCAGAAATTCAGTAAACACTGTTTGTTCTAAGTATGGTATGCTAAGAAGTGCAATAGTACTTGTTTGACACAAGACAAATATTATGTGAAATACCTAAATTTATTCAAGGATCAATAGTACAAAAGTAAGTGTAACAGTTTTAAAATAAAAATAGGGTTATGTTCTGGAGCTCTGATTTTTTTTTAAATAGTCAGCACCTTGGAACTTGAATCCAAGTCTTTTCAGTTTTAATGAAATTCCCTCCATTCCTGTCACCACCTACTAGGCCATTTTGTTGTTCAACAGTGAGCATACTTGCATACATATCTTTGCTTTCTTTATTGCTACTCATAAACATATAGGTCATGATTCCCTGATGATTGTAGATCCTTCTCTCTTATTTATCACATTAGAAAGTTGCTAGTATTTCTTATAGAGGAGAAATGGAGCATATTGGAAGTTAAGGTTATTTTGGCATGAACATTTTTGTGTGATCTCCACCCCCCCCATTTGAATGACAATTGAAAAACAAAAACAACTTTTAGTCCTTTAAAGTTGTGTCACATTCAACATGGAAGTTACCTATATATATTTGGTCAGATCAAGATACTTTTCCCATTACTATTTTTAAAAATTACATTGTAATTTCTCACATATTGGGATATTATATCTATATATGACTACAGTTGAAAATACACTACTATAATAATACTGACATATCTGTTGCATTTTACATATTTTTCCATATTATTTACATATTATTCCAACTTGTATTATTCTACTATTTGATCATATATTGAGAGTTGGAAGGGGGCTTAGAATTCATCAGGTCCAACTTTCTCATATACAAAGGTGAAAACAGGCCAAAAAATGTGAAATGAATCTCCCTAGTTTGCACAGCTGGTTCCAGATGAAATTCAAACCCAAGTCTTCTTGATGTAAATCTCAGATTGCTGTTTTCTATCCAAGGCTTCTTAAACTTTTTCTACTTGTGACCCCTTTTTTGCCTGAAAAATTTTTACATGATCCCAATTATATAGGTACATAAAATAGCTATACAAATTAAATATTTATTGGTAATAAATTATAATATCGGGGGCAGCTAGGTGGCACTGTGGATAGAGCACCAGCCTTGAATTCAGGAGGCCCCGAGTTCAAATCTGGTCTCAGACACTTAACACTTCCTAGCTGTGTGACCCTGGGCAAGTCACTTAACCCCAGCCTCAGAGGGAAAAATAAATAAATAAATAAATGAATACATTATAATACCATTGTCCCAACATTCAGTTATGTGACTTCATATGAGGTTACAATCCACAGTTTAAGAAGTTTTGTTTTATCCAAGGAAACAGTATGTATGAGCATGGACACAGAAAATTTTAAACATTCTTAAGTTAAAAGTCATTCTGTACCATTCCTTATATTAAGTTAATGTATTCATAAAGAAGAGGAATTCTAAATTCTTGAAGCAGTTCTAAAACATGCTTAATTCCACCCTAATCTTTTAAAAAGAAATAATATTTCAATAGTTTCTAAAGAAGTGAATATCAAATAACAATGAAATTTTCTCTGTGTCTTTCTCTCTACATAAACATATCTATGTACGCAGCATATAATGTATTTTTATTATATCAGAAAATAATATATAAATTTCCATTGCTGCAATATCTTCTTGCTATTATCAAGGGAATAAACGTAAAGCACAGTATGCTGAATGGTTGAATTTATCTCATGACCTCATAGTAAGAACTACTTACTAAAGTGCTGAACAATATGTAAACAAAGTAATACAAGAATGACACAAAGATTTACCCACAAGGTCTATAAGGCCTTATCTCATTTTATATATTATCCTTTGGAATTGTTTTCAAACTCACTTTCATAAAGGGAAATCTGGTTAAACATTTAAGTTTGCTCTCTTTTGACCCCTTTTAAGCTTCATTCAGGATTATTTCCCTTAACATAATTCAGCAATTTCCCAGAAATATTTTTATTAAATATATTGTAAGAAAGAGAAATGGAGAGAACCTAATATTTTAATATAACTAAATGATGCCATGCAAAGAGGCTTACAAATACCAAAGATAAATCATCATATTTAAGTTTTTAAAAATATCTATTGTAAATAAATGTATCTTATGTTATCCAGGACTTGGAAAGCATGTTTCTTGATATCTAACAGCATATATCTATGATCTTGTGATATTCATTAATGATTTTATTTCAAATTTATAACCAATATAATGAATTATAGAAAAAAGTTAGATTTCCTTTGAAGGTTAAAAGCTAATGCACTTAATACAAGAATCCATGGATCACTACATATCAATAAGCTTTTTTTAAAAAGGCTTTTAGATATCTATGAGATGAAGTATAACTGTATCTTCTGAGTATATAGTAAAGGACAATTAAACCATCATTTCAAATCCTACAATGCCTTGAAATGATTATATAAAGTCTGTTTATTTAATTTAGTGTGCCTTGTACTTTCTTCCATAGCATAGTATGAGACTGCTTGGCATAGGAGACAAAGGAATGGTGTTTATCAAGTCAAAACCAGGTTGGAAACACAGTCTATTGAGATAATTAAATAAAACATTTCCAAATTGCTGCTCTTTTGACTGTTGACCTGTAATAAGTTCTAGCTTTTATCTTTTAACAGTAGGGAAAGATAAACTAAGAAAAAATATTCTAATTGGACTTAGGAAACAATGAGTCTTGGGTTAACATACAAGAGGAAAGATGATATCTATTGTAATTATATCATTCCTGCTGTTTGAAGATCTTGAGAGTTTCGGTAATCACAAGTTAATTATGTCATATGAGAAATATATTAACAGGTAAGATAAAGCATGAATAGAACTTTTTAAAGAAAGAAACATTTTATAAACAAATATTATCCTTTATCATTTAACTTAATCATAATTATATTCATTATCTTTCAGAAAAGATTGTTTCCACACAACCCCCCCCCCCAAACTTAAGATCTGTCATTTTTTAACCATACACTCTTCTTGGGAAGCTTTCTGAACTCTCACTACTAGCCTCTAGTTCCTCATCCATAGAACATGGGAGTTAAATGAGATTTTCTATATGTTCCCAGACAATTTCAAAATTCTATTAATACTATAAAATTAACTCACATACTCGATCATTTATATATGTGTATATATATATATAAGCTAACTGGGTTAGATAATGATGCATACAAAAGGCAGTAAACAAAACAAGTACATATACATTGGTAGAAATCATTAACATATGGGCAAATACAAAATTGCCTAAATGCTCAGGAAAAGTATAAACTGCTTTCAGGGAACTTAGGAAGGACAGAATATATTAAATAGATTTGCATTCAGAGACTTGAATTTGAACCTTAGCTGTCTTTTTGTTGATATTGTTTTTGTTATTGTTCTTAATGTTCTTGTAAACTTGGACAAGGTTCTTTGTCTTTAGCGAACCATCTGTAAAATGAGGGCATTGAACTGGATTGCCTTTTAATGTTTTTTCTATATTGAATTCTTATTTTTATTCTATTATGTTTAGTAGTTACTTTGCCCTTTTTGTTAATTTGCATACATATGTTTTTATTAACATATACAATGAAATACTAAAAAGATAAATTATTCAGCAAGAGCATAACCTGGAATTTCAGACTAATACTATTTTTTTTCAAATTGTATATCACTATTTAATATAGTGAATTCACTCACCCTCTGGTATTTTACTTTGGCACTTAAAATAACAGGAAGCTAGGACTTGAGACTACAATGATAATGATTAAGTCACTCATTTATTCAATATTAAAATATTTTAAAACTCAATTGACAATCCCATAGAGCAGCATAATCTTTATCTAGTGTACTTACACTGCAGTTCCAACACATTTAGCAATATGACAATGTGGTTGTCCTCAGGATTGATGGAAAGATGTACTAATACCATGTTTTTAACTTCTTCCAGTAAGTTTGATATCAGATTATTTAATAACATTTTCCCTTAGTTTTAAAAACTAGTTTCATCTTTCTAAAGGTGACAAGTAGGTAGCTCACTGGGAAATGTTTTTATACTGGATATGATAATAGGTAAGCAAAAGGAATTAGACAAATGCTAGAGTTGGGATGGATAGTTTTAAATTTTAAGCCTGAAAATATGCAATCTTTTAGTTATAGCATTATAAAAATAAATAATAGTGATTAATATTTATTTTAAAGTAGAGCAAGCAAAAAAAACCCACGACCTTGTACACAAATCATATTAATAAATTTAACCCATTAATAGTAAATGTTAAAAATAATAAATAAAGACATTCAATCAAATTCCTAAGACTCAAATGTAAAATTTTAGTAAAAGATTCTGAGCTCTGGGTGATGATCATGAGCCAGATAAAAATTGGAAAAAGCTGTTACTACAGAATTGCCCAAATAAATAAATACCATATGTATATAAATGCAAATTTCTGAATGACATATGAGGTTAAAAAAAGGCATAGTTTACTTAAAACAAAATTATTTCTAAAAGAAAAATAGGAAAAACAAACAACCAGAAGGAAATCTTAATAGATTTAATGAAAAGATGATATGATTAAATGAATTCTTTGAAATACTTGCTAATGGGAGAACATTTTGTGATTTTGTTTTTCACAGAGGCATAACAAGGCATAGAGTGTCACATCTCAAACTCTAGCTGTTACACGGATATTTCAGAGGTTCATCCAAGTTTCTTTGACACTCAAAGGATTCAAGAGAGCCAATGACTGTGGAATGCCAAGTCAATGTGGAGAAAAATAATCTCAACTTAAAATTCTTTATGTGCATTGTTTTTCTTTGGTACTTCACAGCTAAGTATATGATATCAGAAGTATAGATATCCAGCTTCCTGTCATTGATTCTGGCATAATAAAACCTAATTATCATATTGAGGCATTATGTAAAAAGCCAATCCCATAGCAATAAAGAGCTAATATTCTATGATTCACATGGCCTTAATTTTTGAAAAAAATATTTTTCTCTATTTTTGTTCTCATTTTTCAATTTATCTTTGTATAACAATTTTAATACACATGGAAGCACATTGAGAGAAATTTCCCTTGAAACAAATCCAAGCATATAAGTACAAACTGCTAACAAAATGATCATAAGAGATGGATATAATAATATTCTATTTCTTTGGTTCCACTAAATTTTTATTGAAAAGAAATGTACTCATTTCACAATTTGTTGTTTAGCACTTCATTTAGTCGATCTGATCACTGTCAGTTCAGCTACATTTCAATTTTGTTTTCACTTATATAAGTGCAATAACTGAATATTTTTTTTCCTGGTTCTGTTTTCTTTTCTCCAAATTAAATTATTTTGTTTTCTTACATTATAGTGAACCCATGTCTTTAGGATATCCTTTGAAATTCTATTAATTTCATATATACTATCTTTTATATCATATCTTGGTAATCTACAAGTTTTACTGTCTAATCATGCAAGTAAATAAAATTTTATTAATTATCCATTATATTAGAGTGCCTTAATTAAAAGATGGATGGGATATCAATCTCACTAAATTGCAGTATATGTGTGGGAATGTGTATAAGATATAAGAAGATTAGAAAATTAAGGGAAGGCAAATTTTGAAGGGCTTTAACTTTTAGATTTGATTCAGTAAGTGATAAGAATCAACTGGAATTATTTTATTCTCAGGAAGTGCTTTAGGAAAGCCACTTTGTAAGCTTAGTAGAGAATGGAAGAGTAGGAAAAAATGTGTAGACCAGCAGAACAATAAACTATCTTGAATTATTCCAGGAATTAGATAATAATTACCTTGACCAGGGAGATTACAGTGTCAGAGGAGAGAAGGTGATGATAATGAGAGATTCTTTTCTACTTGAATTTTATATTTATCAAATAAACTGGCATTAATGAACACAAAACTAACAATATAACAAGAAAAATAAAAATGAACAAGAAATTATGAAATTCTGTTATATGTAGTATATACACTTGTTTTGAAGGAGAATTTTGTATACATTATTAATATTTTTAAACTGCAAAATATATTGAGTTCTGAATATAGCAGAAACTAGGCATTGACCCACACTTAATACCATACACCAAACAATTACTAGTCTGTCCTAGACCCACCAGAGTACCTTTGACCACTGTCCTCTGCAGTGTGAACTCTACCCAGCTCGCCTCCTCTGAGGCCTTCAAAGGTCTCTGGCCACAATCTCTTGAATCTATAGTTTAATAACCGGTAGCGCACTCAAGAACAACCACGTGTAATCTTAAAAGCCTTTATTATACCTACTCACATAATGCCCTAACTGATGCCCTGACTTGTTGGTTCCCTAGTGAACACCTGGTCAGAAGACCCATGTGTTCACTACCAAAATCCTTACCTCTTTTGGCTATCCATCTTGGCTTGGCCACCCAGGCTAGGAAGCCAGGGTGAAGAGCGTCAGATTAAAGAGGACCATCTGCTGCCTGCAGTGGGCTTACATAGGGCCTGTGAGGTCACACACACAGCCAATCAGCGAGAGAGTCACCCATTATGAAGCTATCTCAATATGGCCAGGATCCCGCCCAAGGGCAGTCCTAATATCCACAGAAATTACTTCCGGGCCTCAATCTCCTGATGCGCTGTGGCACCCATTTAAAGGGCCCTTACAATTCCCTTTCTCTTGTTTTGTGGGAACCGCACATCTCACCAAGCTAAACTTTTAGCACCAGCTATAGTTCACTTGATCCATGAGATGACAGTGTTATGCCCAAGGAGGTACAAAGCAGCAGATCAGTAAACAGAAGTATGACAATAAGAACCAGGCTCAACAGTGGCCCAAGTGTTCAACCCATTCATCAAAGTCATACTCGATATAATATGCCAATGAGGTAGGATGTCAACACTGAGGTGGGAAGTCAACAAGGTAAAACATCACAATTCTAGTTAACAATTAAATATCAGTGAAGTAGGTTGTCACAATTCTAGTTACATTTATCACAGTTCTAGACCAATTCTAGTTTCTTACAATTTTTTGTTGCACTTGTCACAATCCTAGAGCAATTCTAGCTTATCACAATTCTCAATTGCACTTTTCACAATCCTAGAACAATTCTAGCTTATCACAATTCTCAATTGCACTTTTCACAATCCTAGAACAATTCTAGCTTAATACAATTCTCAATTGCACTTTTCACAATCCTAGAGCAATTCTAGTTTCACAGGTGCACATAAGCAAAGTCATGTCCAATAACATTGTCTCAGTAACAACGGCAGGTGGGTGTGTTGGTTTTTCACCCACTAATTTAAAAGCATAGTCCTTCAATAGAAAGCATAGGGCAAAGCCTCTTCCCAGGCCACCATATGGCAAGTAGCCACGGGAGAAGCAAGCAGGCCCATTGTCCATTTACAGTCTTTATATTGCATATCACCCGAAACAGTCCATTTCAGCTGCAACACTGGAACTGTGTCTGGTGTCTCTGGTGTCACGGTCAGGAGGGGCATTGCTGCCATCAGTGTCTGAAGGGTTGCAGACATCTGGCTGGTCCCTCTGGACTGTTGTCTGGTCCTTCTCTTGGATCCCCAGGTCACAAATGTCTCTGGTGGGGATGAACTCTGCTGCTGGATCTGCACCTAGGAAGGAATGTCCCCGGGGCCCAACTTGGGCCTTTCCAAATGCCATCCAGGCCTTTCCATATTACAGTGGAAACAAAGTTGTTGTCAAAAAGATTAACAAAAGTCAGACAAAAGTTAGTCAGTTTGTTACTTAGCTGCACTTTCTGTGTATGCCCGAAGTGCATTGCTAAGGTAAAAGGCAAAGAATTTAAAAATGTAAAACCAAAATTTAAAAGTGTAAAACTGAAATAGATTAAAAATGTAAAACCAAAATAACTTTAAAAATCAAAATACTTTGAAGATGTAAAATCAAAAGTGTTTAAAAATGTAAAATCAAAATTTAAAAATTGTAAGCAATCACATATCCCAAAATTCCCTTCTCTTGTTTAGAAGAGAAGATCTTGGGGATAGTCTGTGCAGTAATGACTTTACTAATAGGATTATAAGAAATGCCAATGGAATGTGCAAAATCAAATTCAATGCAAAAACACCTAAAGGCAAAGTATTTGTAAGCCAATCCATAAACTGTCTTAAATGCATGTGAAATTTCTACAATAGAAAAATGGTTGATCACATGTCTAGCTGCTTCTCCAGATTGGAATGAGGTCATAATGTCCATTGGTCTTAAAACATCCACTCATACAGTTAATGAAAAAAGAACACTCGGCTATATCCCTGAATTCTTTTGCCTAAAAATCAAAGTTTGAGTTTCTGATACCGAATTGTACTTCAGGAATGTGAATCAATAAATCTGATATTTTCCTCCTGGGTCAAAGATCACACATTGTCTATTTATTCTAGTGATTAAAACAGCAATTTTCCAACCCATTCTAAACATAAACACTGTACCCGTAGGGGGTTGGGAAATCAAGCTCACCTGTGGAAGTGGGAAATCCACGACCTAATAAAAGAGGAGTTCCAACTCTCCAAAGACGATCCTAGCAGTTTTACAAGTATAAAACTCCACTCTCTCTAACTGCAAGGTCTTCTCCCTGTAAGGTTTCTTAGAAATTAACTGAACTGTATTTTTAAAACTTTTCTGATTATACTCAATACCCCACAATTCCTTTTTGCCTTGGGGCATAAAGCCTACGCCTGTCCTTTGAAATGAAGACACAGGAGTTTTGAATGGATTAATGGGCAGTGCTGATAGTATTATCACCCTTCCTTTTCCTCCTCCCCCTTCTCCCTTGGCCCAAGAAGGTGAGGCAGAGGGAAGAAGAATTGGAAAATTCCCCAAAGGCTGATTTAAAATCAAACCTGAGCTTTGCACATAAAAAGAACTAAACTTCTCAATGGAATAGTAATCAATAGATTCCTTAAAACAACAATGCATGAGGTAAACCAACAAAATGCTAAGAAGAATTTCTACAACTGAAGTTCATGTGGTTCATTTATTTCCTTCCTTAGTTTCAGCCACTGGTTTGAACTCTTCCTGTTCTATCTGTAGTAACCTAGCTTTTTCTTCTTTCTCTATCTCCATCTGTAGTTTAACCTGCAATTCCAGCAACTCTTGCTGTGGCATTTTATACTCTATACTGACATACATACGCATTAGCTCTAGGTTGCTCCCTCTCCTAGATATATTTAATGGCTGTGGGGATAGCCTTCTCGGAGCTTGATTACAAGCTTCCTGCTGTTCTTCAGTGGTGATCTTTGTTAAAAGATCTTCCATCTGGCTCTTTAACCTCTTTATGTAAGCATTATGTTCATCTGTGTCCTTGAGCCTGATCCCAGATTTACCTGGGTCCATATTGCTTCTCTGTCTTCCCTCTTAAGTGGCGTTTCTACCGGATCTTTCAGAATCTTAATTCTGAATATTAAATATTTTCAAAACCTGATAATTCCTGATGCATCCGCGTTGAGCGCCATTTGTAACGTGCTCTTCTGGCAGTTACAATTACTAATCTGTCCTAGACCCACCAGAGTACCTTTGACAACTGTCCTCTGCAGTGTGAACTCTACCCAGCTCGCCTCCTCTGAGGCCTTCAAAGGTCTCTGGCCACAATCTCTTGAATCTATAGCTTAATAACCGGTAGCGCACTCAAGAACAGCCACATGTAATCTTAAAAGCCTTTATTATACCTACTCACATAATGCCCTAACTGATGCCCTGACTTGTTGGTTCCCTAGTGAACACCTGGTCAGAAAACCCATGTGTTCACTACCAAAACCCTTACCTCTTTTGGCTATCCATCTCGGCTTAGCCACCCAGGCTAGGGAGCCAGAGTGAAGAGCTCCAGGTTAAAGAGAGCGATTGCTGCCTGCAGTGGGCTTACATAGGGCCTGTGAGGTCACACACACAGCCAATCAGCGAGAGAGTCACCCATTATGAAGCTATCTCAATATGGCCAGGATCCCACCCAAGAGCAGTCCTAATATCCACAGAAATTACTTCCGGGCCTAAATCTCCCGATTTGCTGTGGCACCCATTTAAAGGCCCCTTACAATTTTTATCAAATAAACTGGCATTAATGAACACAAAACTAACAATATAACAAGAAAAATAAAAATGAACAAGAAATTATGAAATTCTGTTATATGTAGTATATACACTTGTTTTGAAGGAGAATTTTGTATACATTATTAATATTTTTAAACTGCAAAATATATTGAGTTCTGAATATAGCAGAAACTAGGCATTGACCCACACTTAATACCATACACCAAAATTAGATCAAAATGGGTTCATGACCTAGGCATAAAGAATGATATTATAAATAAATTAGAAGAACATAGGATAGTTTACCTCTCAGACTTATGTAAGAGGAAGGAATTTATGTCCAAAGAAGAACTAAAGATCATTATTGATCACAAAGTAGAAACTTTGATTATATAAAATTGAAAAGGTTTTGTGCAAACAAAACTAATGCAGATAAGATTAGAAAAGAAACAATAAAATGGGAAAATACTTTTACAGTCAAAGGCTCCGATAAAGGCCTCATTTCAAAAATATATAGAGAATTGACTTTAATTTGTAAGAAATCAAGCCATTCTCCAAATGATAAATGGTCAAAGGATATGAACAGACAATTTTCAGATGAAGAAATTGAAACTATTTGTAGCCATATGAGAAGATTCTCCAAGTCACTATTAATCAGAGAAATGCAAATTAAGACAACTCTGAGATACTACTACAGCCCTGTCAGATTGGCTAGAATGACAGGGAAAGATAGTACGCAATGTTTGAGGGGATGTGGGAAAACAGGAACACTGAAACATTGTTGGTGGAATTGTGAATACATCAGTCATTCTGGAGAGCAATTTGAAATTATGTTCAAAAAGTTCTCAAACTGTGCATACCCTTTGATCCAGCAGTGTTATTACTGGGCTTATATCCCAAGAGACCTTAAAGAAGGGAAAGGGACCTATATGTGCAAGAATGTTTGTGGCAGTCCTCTTTGTAGAGGCCAGAAACTGGAAACTGAGTGGATGCCTATAAATTGGAGAATGGCTGAATAAATTGTAGTATATGAATATTATGAAATATTATTGTTCTGAAAGAAATGACCAACATGATGATTTCAGAAAAGCCTGGAGAGACTTACATGAACTGCTGCTGAGTGAAATGAGCAGGATCAGGAGACAACAATATGAGCAGGACAACAATACTATATGATGATCAATTCTGATTTACATAGCCATCTTCAACAATGAGATGAATCAAATCAGTCCCAATAGAGCAGTAATGAGCTGGACCAGCTACACCTAGCGAAAGAACTCTGGGAGATGACTATGAACCACTATGTACAATTCCCAGTCCCTCTATTTTTGTCTGCCTGCATTTTGGATTTCCTTCACAGGCTAATTGTACACTATTTCAAAGTCTGAATCTTTTTTGTACAGCAAAACAATTGTTTGGACATGTATACATATCTTGTACTTAATTTATACTTTAACATATTTAACATGCATTGATCAACCTGCCATGGCGGGGGGAGGAGGGGAAAAATTAGAACAAAAGATTTGGCAATTGTCAATGTTGTAAAATTACCCACGCATATATCTGGTAAATAAAAACTATTAAAAAATATTGAGTTCTGAATTTCGTCACTCCCTCTGGTGCCCCACCCATTAAGAAGGAAAAATGTAATATCAATTACCAAATGAAATCATACCAAACATATTTTCATATTTTCATATTATCCATGTTGCAAAAAAAAAAAAAAAAAAAAAGAAAGAAAAAGAAAAAGAAAAGAGGGGAGAAACAAAAAAAAAAAAAAAAAAAAGGAAAAAGAAATGTCTGCTTCTGCTTTCAGACTTTTTTTCATTTTTCATAATAAGTTCTACATATGTCTTGGATAATTGTAATGCACAATATACGTGTACTTCATGGTTGATCATTAGGAAAATTACTCTGGAATTTTCTTTCCATTTTCATTCTCCCTAAATTATATATCAGCACCATATTATTATCAAAATGTAATTTGATAAATTTTTTTTTCCATTTTATAAATAGTTTATATAATATTGTAATTTACCATTCTTTTTTATTATAGCTTTTTATTTACAAGATTTATGCATGGATAATTTTTCAGCATTGACAATTGCAAAACCTTTTTTCTAGCTTTTCTCCTTCTTCCCCCCACCTCCTCACTCAGATGGCAGGTTGACCAATATATGTTAAATATGTTAAAGTATAAATTAAATGCAAATACAATATATGTATGTGGACAAAAATAGAGGGATTGGGAATTCTAGGTAGTAGTTCATAGTCATCTCCCAGAGTTCTTTCGCTGGGTGTAGCTGGTTTAATTCATTACTGCTCTATTGGAATTTATTTGATTCATCTCATTGTTGAAGATGGCCACGTCCATTAGAATTGATCATCGTGCTGTATTGTTGTTCAAGTATACAACAATCTCCTGGTCCTGCTCATTTCACTCAGCATCAGTTCATGTAAGTCTCCCCAGGCCTTGAAATCATCCTGTTGGTCATTTCTTATAGAACAATAATATCCCATAATATTCATATACCACAATTTATTGAGTCATTCTCCAGCTGATGGGCATCCACTCAGTTTCCAGTTTCTGGCCAATACAAAAAGGGCGGCCAGAAACATTCTTGCACATACTGGTCCCTTTCCCTTCTTTAAGATCTCTTTGGGATACATCAAAATTTTCTATTATGTGATCAATAATGATCTCTAGTTCTTCTTTGTTCACTAATTCCTTCCTCTTCCACAGGTCTGAGAGGTAATCCTATGTTCTTCTAATTTATTTATAATCTCATTCTTTATGCCTAGGTCATGAACACATTTTGATCTAATTTTGGTGTACTGTGTTAAGTGTGGGTCAATGCCTAGTTTCTGCCATAATAATTTCCAATTTTCCCAGCAGTTTTTGTCAAACAGTGAGTTCTTATATCAAAAACTGGGGTCTTTGGGTTTGTCAAACACCAGATTATTAGTAATTTAGTATTCTTTAGATGCTTCCTAGAATTCATTTGTAAATCTATCTGGTCCAGTTTTTTTTTTTTTTTTTCTTATGGATCTCACTGATTATTGAATTTCTTTTTTCTAAAATAAGGTTACATAATATTCCTTTTCTGTTAATCTGGGAAATGTATATACTTTTTGTGATATTATTTAATTTTTCCAAATACATGTAAAGATATTTCTCGACATTCATCTTTGAAAAGCTTTGCTTTTCAAATTTTTCTCCCTTTCCTCCCCCCTCTTCCCTCCTCAAAACAGCAATAAATCTGAGAATGATTAAAATTTGCAATTCTTCTAAACATATATCTGTCATTCTTTACAGATAAAAAAAATCAACTCAAGAGAAAAAGAAAACAAGTAAATAAACAAAATAAACAATAATAAAAAGTTGAAAATACTATGCTTTCATGTGCATTGTCTCCATATTTGTTTCTCTGAATATGAATGGCATGTTCCATCCCAACTCTATTTGAATTACATTAATTCACTTCTTTGTTGAAAATAGTCAAGTTCATCACAGCTGATCACATAATCTTGTTGTTGCTGTGTACAATGTTCTCTTATTCTGCTCAATTCATTTAGCACCATTTCGTGTAAGTATTTTCAGGTTTTTTTCTAAAATCAGTCTGTTCATCATTTCATATAGAGCAATAACATTCTTTTGCATTCATATACCATAACTCATTCAGTCATTCCCCAACTGATTATATACCCACTCAATTTCCAGTTCCATCCCACTATAAAAAACTGCTACAAACATTTTTGCACATTCACATCTTTTCCCGTATTTTATGATTTCTTTGGGATACAGGCCAAGTAGAGACATTTCAGCATCAAAGGGTAATACACAGTTTGATAGCCCTTTGGACATAGTTCCAAGTTACTCTCAAGAATGGTTGGTTCAGGAAAGTTTTATACACACACACACACACACACACACACACACACAAACTGCATCTATTTTACTTAGATTGTCAGTTTATTAGCATGATTGTGCAAAACAGATCCTATTTTTTTTCTTTTCATATTTGATTCTGTTAAATTATTGTCTTTTTTTTCAATTAAATGAACTAATGTTTTATTTGCTATTTTCTCATTAAACTCTTAGTTTTCTATATTAATTCAATTTAAAATTTTTCAGTATTATTAAACTCTCCTTTGATTTGCAGGATTTTTAATTGATAATATTTAATTTGTTATTTTTCTGCTTTTTAAAAAATATATGCCAAATTCATTGATGTAATGTTTTTCTATTTCATCAATTCAGGCATTTAGAAATTAATTTCCCCTCAGTACTGCTGTGGCTGAATCCCAAAATTTTGTTGTATTATCTCATTGTCAATAATTTTAATGAAATGATTGTATAATTCTATGATTTGTTTTTTTGAATCAGTCATTAAATCAAATTGGTTTGCATTTAATTTTAATCTATCTTTCATTAGCTTTTTATTGAATGTTGTTTTACTGCATTATAATCTGAAAGGGATGAATTTAATATTTGTGCTTTTTGCATTTGAGTTATGAAATTTTTATAGTCTAATACATGGTCAATTTTTGAAATTGCTATATATAATTGAAAAAAGGTATACTGTCTATATTCCTATCCTTTTTTTCTCTACAGAAATATTTTAAATGTAACTTTTCTAAAATTCTATTCATCTTATTAATTTTTTATTATTCATTTTATGGTGAGATTTATCTAGTTTTGAGAGGGGAAAGTTGAGTTTCTGTAACTCATTTTACTATTCCTCTACGAATATGAATGTCATGTCATTAAGTGTATTTAGGTTTAACATTGATAATACTTTCCTGATTATCTCTTTCAATTAGGTAGGTCTATGTTTGCTTGAGTTTTGCTTGAGTTTTCTAAGATATGATTACTAGGGCTGTCTTTTTTTTTTTTTTTTTAATTTCAACTGAAACATAATAGCTTTTATTTCAGCCCCTTATTTTTACTTTATGTATTACTTCTGTTTCAGTTATATTTTTTTTATAAACAACATAATGTTGGACTCTGATTTCTTTCTTTTTTTGACTCTGATTTCTAAACCATTGTTATTCTCTCCTATTTGATAAGTGAGCTCATCCCATTCACACTCACAGTTATTTCACAGTGTTTTTCCCACCATCCTATTTTTTCCTGTTTATCTTTTTCTCCCTCTTTGTACCCCCTCATTTATCAAAAATCTTGTTTCTGAACAGTCTCCATCAACCACTTCTATTAGTCTCTTCCTTAACCTAGTTCCCTATAAAGTAAGATATATTTCTATACCCTTCTAAGTATGTATATTTCTCCCTTTCTGAAGCAATTCTAATGAGGCTAAAGCACTGCCTGCCACCTCCCATTTTTTCCATTCACTTTAGTAGTAGTAGTAGCTTTTTTTTTTTTTTTTTTGAGAAAATTTCACCCATTCTTTCATTTTTTTTTTCTTAAGGCAGTTGGAATTAAGTGACTGGCCCAAGATCATACAACTAGGAAGTGTTAAGTGTTTGAGGACAGATTTGAACTCAGGTCCTCCTGAATTCAGGGCTGATGCTCTATCTACTGCACCACCTAGCTGCCCCTCTTTCACTTCTTTTTGCCTACTTCCAGTGCATCATTCTTTCTTACCTCTTGTCAGTCTAGAATTGTCAATCCACACCTGTGGCTTCCATGTATACCCTTTCTAATTGCCCTAATAATGACAAAGTTCTTTGCAGTTGCAAGTATCATTTTTACATATAGGAATGTAAACACATCAATAATATAGCACCCTTTTAATTTTTCTTTCATGTTCATCTTTTTATGCTTCTTTTGTGTTTTGTGTTTACTTCTTGTCATTTCATCAAGAATGGTTCAAAGCATTCCATTTCATTAAATAGATATATTTTTCTCCTAAAGGATTATACTCAGGTTTTCTGGTTAAATTATTCTTGGTTATAGTCCTAGCTTTCTAAATTCTCTGCTTCATTAACAGGGAAGTTGTTAATCTTGTGTCATCATGATTTTGTATTCATGATATTAAATTGCTTCTTTTTGGTTGCTTGCATTATTTTCTTCTTGACTTGAGAGATGTAGAATTTGACTAGAATAGTACTGGCGGTTTTCTTTTTGATATGTCTTTTACAGAGTGATTGATAGATTATTTCAATTTCTAATTTATCCTCTGGTTCTAGAATATCAGGGAAGTATTCTTTGATATTTTCTTGAAATATAATATCTTGACTTTTTTGATCTTGGCTTTTAGCTTAGTGATTCCTAAATGATCTCTCCTTGATCTACCTTCCATGTCAGTTGTTATTCTCATTGAGATATTTCAGATTTTGTTCTCTTTTTTACATTCTTTTGATTTTTTTTATTTCTTGATTTCTATATTCCAAATCTATTTTAAATTACTATTTTTTGAGTTTTTGCATACTTTTTTTTCCAATTTTGAGAGTTCTAATTTTTAAGAATTTTTTTTCTCCTCAGTGAATTTTTATACCTCTTTTACTATTTGCTCAATTCTGTTTTTAAGCTGTTTTTTTTTTTGTTTCTTTTTTTTTACCAAGTTGTTGAGTCACTTTTCAAAATTTCTTGCTTTATTCTCATTTTTATCCTTTATTTGATTTAAAAAATTCTTTTCAAGATCTTTCAGGAATTTTTATTGCACTTGTGTCCAATTCATGGCTTTTTTATGCTTTGTGTGTAGACATTTTTTCATCTATGTCTTCTGAGGTTGTATCTTAATTTTTTTTTCTGCCACAACAACATTTTATGGTCAAGTTATTTTTGGGTTGTTTTCTCATTTTTTGCCTCAACATATTTCTTTACTTTTAACTTTACATTAAATTTGGGTTCTACTTTTGTGGTAGTGGTGCATTTTCCAAGTGTCAGATTTATTTATTATTTATTTTTGGTTTTGTGCTGATTTTTCAAAGCTAATTTTGGAGGTCTGTAAATTTCTAGTGCTTCCAAAGTGCTATTATCTAAGTAAAGGTGTAGTCATGGCTATTCTGGATTGTGCTCGTCTGTCCCTAGGCTTCATTGTAGCCACAAGGCTAATATTTCTTTTTGTCCTCAACTGTAATTAAAGTCCTCCCTCTCCATAGACACAGTGCTAGTGCTAAATCTGTTACCCCTATTCAAGCAATAGTACTCTATATGAGTAATATAGTAGGGCTGGACTCAGCACCTTACCCAGAAATGGTCCCTTATTATCTCTTTGTGATTAGTTATACAATATCTTTACCATTCATGGGCTAAAGTTTCTGCTGCTATAGCTTTCACAGCCACTTCCAAGCAAGATAAATTTGTGCTTTGTGCATTCTGGAGTGGTGCATATCTTATTGTTACAAACTTCTTTTTGCTGTCTCCATAACTTTTCTTGTACTGGAAAAATATCCACCTTCAACCTTTTGTTGACTCTATTATTTTCAAACTCATTTTGAGATAATATTTTAAAGTTGTTTGTAGGGGAATGATGGAAAAGCTCAACTTAGTTGCTGCTTCAACTCTGTCATCTTGATTCCCAAGGTTTGAGAAATTTTAGGAAGGTAAAATCAACAGGTTTTTGCAATGTATTGCATATGGTTGTGGAGGGATGAAGGATGGTGAGAAAATGCAAAACAGTTAAAAACATCCAAATTATGAGTTTGGCTTACTAATAAGAAGGTGGTAACATCTACAGTAAGAGAAAAGTTAGAAAGAAGGGAAAGCTTGGGAGAAATTTAATGAATTCAGTTCAAAATTGTAGAGTCAAAGATGTTTATGAGATATACCCTTGAATGTTTTCAATACCAACTGGGAAATGCTAGTCTGCTTGTCTTTAGAGAAGTTTGGGCTGAGCCAAATACCTTTGAGAAACATCAGCATAATCATGATACTTAAATCCATAGGAGTTGTTGAGATCATCACATGGAATCATGTTGGAGCGTGGAAGATTTTCTTTTTCTCTCCACACACAAATACATACAAACACACACACACACACACACACACACACACACACACACTTCAAAAAAGAAACAAAAATCTTAGAATCAAGGAAAAGAATGTCATGAAAAATAGAATAGGCCACAAAAGATGACACATTTAGAAAGGATAATAGATTTGTAAAGTAATATCATTATTGGATATTTGAAAATATTCTCGGATGAATGATAAAGTTGGAAATCGGACTGCATAGAATTAACAGAGTGAGAGAAAATGAAGAGAAACATATATTTTAGAGAACTCAGAGAAGTAAGCCACAAATGGAAATAAAGATGTGATAATAGTGAGGAACTTAAAAGATAGAGAAACTCAGACATCTTTGTAGATAGTAGAGGAGGTAGTATGAGGGAGAAAAAGAGGAAACAGACACAGAACAGACACAGACAGAGAGGCAGAGACAGAAAGATTAATGTTAGGTGAGTTAATGTAAATGATAAAACAGGCTATATAGCTGAGAAGGTAGAATTGGATTAGATCATTTATGAGTGTAGAAATGCCTTTTTCTGGTGAAGATGGGAAAATTCTTCATGTGAAACATGGGCAAAGGAGATTATTGTCTAATGCATGTGGATTATGTGACATATGGAGAAAGGAAAAAGTAGCTCTTGGTGAGTGATCTCAAACATTTTTCACCAAAATATGAGGAAAAATTTCTAGCATAGAATGTGAATTAGAGGCGATGACATAAGAAGCTTGAAAATAAATAAAAAGATTTTCAAGAGCTGTTGTAATGTAATGTAGTGTATGATTTTATAATCAGTTATTTAGGGAGGTATAAAAAAATGGCCTTGCATCACTAAGGGCCTAGTTAAGGTTATTTGACAAAAAAAAAAAAAAAAAACAAAAAAAAAAAAAAAAAAAAAAAAAAAAAACCTAATGGATTTAGTCAGCATAGTTTTATGATTTTATATATATATATATATTTTATGATTTTATATATATATATATATATATATTTTTTTTTTCAGAAGCATAAGCATAAGAACAAAGGCAGTTCATGGTAGAAGTTGTCAAAAACCATATTCATGGGAAGGGAAGGGTAGTGATACAAGTGATACAAGAAAGGATTATAGGGTTCAAAAGAAGAGAATCACAAAAAGTTTAACTTCATCAAAGGTGTTAAGATGATTAAGGAGGTTGTAGCTAGTGCAAGGGGGGACATGAGATGTTGAGGGATTGAATGTCACAATATTGAAGAAAATAGTTTTTGGAAGTGTTAGGTAAAGGAGCTAGAATTAAAATAGATTGTGATGATAAATTACAGAGTTTAGGAATATGTGAAGTGGTGCAATAAGGATGATTGCAAGATCAAGTGAATAGTCATATTTGTGCACAAATAAGATGGGGTAAAAAAGTAGGTCAGTGAATAAATAGTATGATAAATTTTGATGTAAGGGCATCTGAAGAAGTATAAGTATATATGTTTAAGGCACCTGAGATAAGGAAAGCAGTTCAGCAACAGAGAAAAAATGAGACTGTATGTGAGCTCATTAAAAAAAAGAAAAAAAAAAAGGGAGAGAGTAACCTCAAGGATGGGGTACAGCTATTGTCTAGTTACCAGTTGTGGTTGAGGGCCTAAATACCTAAATAGATTGAATGCACTTCAAAGAAGATATTGCTGAGTAAAACAGGAGCTGATTGATTTTCCTTTTAGCTTTCAATATTTCATTTTGCAACTTAAATATTCATAAAGGTCTGGATTTTACTCACTTGGAGAACATATTACCTTATATTATATGTATAGTTTCAACTGATTAAGCTACTCATATTAAAAGATTTTAACTTGGGTTTTCTCAGTATTTTACTAATTTCAGTCTTTTTGTCTCATGTTTTCATACTGTATTTTCTTCTGATTCCTTCTAACTTGACAGCAGTTGTCTCTTTTGGGATGAATTTCAAAGTCATGTAAACTTTTTCTCATTCTGGGCAATTCACATTCCTTGAGTTTCAGTGAATCTAGGATAATGGTGGCCACAGTATATTAAGTGGGGAAGGTAAACTCTATATTATCTGGGGGGGGGGGTATCGCATCTATTGTGTCAAATAAGCAAATAAATAATTTGACTAATACAGTAAATGATTGGAATGCCTTTAGTTATTCTAGGAGATAGTTGTTTAGTCAATTTATCTGTTATATTGTAAACAAAAATGAAGTTCTTTATATTGATAATTTTTTAGGACGAGGATTTTTTAATCCAAATATAGGGTCAGTAGTATAAAAGAAAGGTCAACACATATGTAAAATGTTACAAGTAACTATTTAAAAATGAATGACATATTTTATTTAAAATCATTGAATAATAAATTATAGGAGCACTGTTAAGAGTTATAATTTATCAAACTTTATACTACCTACAATATATATATACTACCTAGCATATAGGTAGATCTTAAAATCAAAAAAAAAAAAAAAAAAAGTTTCTTGTCAAATTGTCCTTGACTGTCAATTTTTTTTTTTAGAATTTTTTTCACAGTATATATGCATGAGTAATTTTTAAAAAAATATTATCCCTTGTATTCATTTTTCCAAATTATCCCCCCCTCACTCCACTCCCTCCCCCCGATGACAGGCAATCCCATACATTTTACATGTGTTACAATAAAACCTAGATACAATATATGTGTGTAAATACCATTTTCTTTTTGCACATTAAGTATTAGATTCCGAAGGTATAAGTAACCTGGGTAGATAGACAGTAGTGCTAACAATTTACATTCACTTCCTAGTGTTCCTTCTCTGGGTGTAGTTTATTTCTGTCCATCATTGATCAACTGGAAGTGAGTTGGATCTTCTTTATGTTGCTTGACTGTCAATTTGAATAATAGCATTAGAAATTTGAACATTATCCTTTGAATATTTTGCCTTTTAAATATTTAAAATAATATATTACTTCTAATTTCTTCAATTATCTGTTAAAGCAACTGAAATGGGTGACAAAATATTGTTTTCAGAGCCCAGAATTTACTTTGATTGAAGCAAATTATTTTTATGTGATTGAACTTTAATCATAATACAAAGTATATTCAATAAAAATTCGGCCAAAAATCTGAGTCAAAATACAAAGAGATAATGGTACGTATTCATGGCCAGCCAGAATATAGCTTTGAATCTGTGCCAATACATTCTTCATTCACTCCTGTAGTTATTCCCATGAATCCAGTTGGAGCAATTCCTAGACCTATGCTGAATTGACCCATGACATAGAATCTGTTAGAGTGTATATTAGTTTTGAACCAGCTCCTGAAAGACAGTAGTATTATTCTTCTGTTATTGACTTAATGGATTATACTTCCCATTGATTGATTTCTTCATTTCAGCTCTTGCTTCCAATGGATGAGTTCATATTATTTTAACAAATAATATTGGATGAAAATACTTTTGGCTGCTTCTCTTTTATTCTAGACAAGTACTTCTGTAAGACTTTCTGATGATTAATTCACCAAATTTTATTTCTCCAAGTTGTACAATATATGCTGGTAGAGATTTCATTGAATACAAATTCATTAACTGATTTTAAAATTTACCTATATGCTAGGTAGTATAAAATTTGATAAATTATAACTCTATAAATGCTCCTATAATTTATTATTCAAGGATTTTAAATAAAATGTCATTCACTTTATAAATAGCTACTTATAACATTTTACATATGTGTTGACCTTTCTTTTAAACTACTAACCCTATATTTGAGTTCAAAAATCCTTGTCCTAATAAATTATCAACATAAGGAATAATAGGTTTTATTGATTTAGCTAATTTTTTCTCAACACTATTTAGAGGTGATCTAATAACTTTATACAAGGGAGCTACATTCATGTGTAATTTTGAACACATATTCTTCCTGTTTCAATATGATAAAAAGTTTTACTTGTAATAAATTACATATATAAACATTTTTGTACTTTATGTATAAAACATATATGTAAAATAATACATAAATTATGTACATACAAAGTATGTAAAATAAATAAATGTATATAAATTATATATGAACATATGTATTATATATATATATACATATATATATATATATATATATATATATATATATATATATATATATATATATATATATATATATATATATATATATATGAATCATATTCTTAGATGATACCAGTAAGATTTAAGATCAATAAAAAACTTCATAATGCCTAAAGAGATATAAAACTAATACTGATACTCTTTCTTCCAGCAGTATCAACGTTAGGTCTGTATCTCAAAGAGAACAAAAATAGGGCAAACTCACCCATGTATAAAAAAAATATTGAAGCTTTTTTTCATGGTGACAAAGAACTGGAAATTGAGAAAATGTTCATCAATTCAGGAATGGCTGAACAAATTGTGGTTTATAAATGTAATGGAATACTATTGTTCTATAAGAAATGATGAGCAGGTAGATTAAAAATTGTTTTTAAAAGATTTATATGAACTGCTCCTGAATAAAGTGAGCAGAACCAGGAGAACATTATATACAGTAGCAGCAACATTGTGCAATGGTCAAGTATGATAGATGCAGGTCTTCTCATAAACCTAGTGATTCATGACAATTCCAAATAACTTTTCTCCCTCCCTTCTTCCCACTCCATCCTTTAGATAGCAAATAATGTCTATATGTTAAACACATGAAATTCTATCCTGTTGCACAAGAAAAAAGAAGATCAAAAAGGAAAAAAAAATGAGAAAGCAAAAAGCAAGCAAACATCAATATGAAAGATGAAATATTTTGTGAGACATATTCAATTCCCACAGTCCCCTTTCTGAGAGCATATATGAGAGCATATAGTTCTCTCCATCGACTAATCTATTAGAATAGGCCTGAATCACCTTGCTGTTAAAAAGAGCCACATCCATCAAAATTGATCATCAGCATCAATTCATGTAGGCTCTCCAGGCCTTTCTGAAATCATTCTCCTGGTTATTTCTTATAAAACAATAATATATAATAACATTCAAAATTTATTCAGTCATTCCTCAACTGATTGCATCCACTCATTTTCCAGTTCCTTGTCATTACAAGAATGGCTGCTATAAACATTTTTTGCAAATGTGAGTTGTTTTCCCTTTTTTATGATCTCTTTGGGATACAGACACAATAGAGACACTGATGAATCAAAGGGTAGGCAGAGTTTGTAGCCCTTTGGGCATTAGTCCATATTGCTCTCCAGAATGGTTTGGATAATTTCACAACTCTACCAAGAGTGTATTAGTGCAACAGTTTTCCCATATTCTTTCAAACATTTATCATTAACTTTTTTTGTCATCTTTGTAATTTGAAAGGTGTCTTGTGGTACCTCAGAGTAGACTTATTTTGCATTTCTCTAATCAATAGTGAATTAGAGCATTTTCCCATATAAGTAGAAATGGTTTTAATTTCTTCATCTGAGAAATATTTGTTCATATCTTTTGATCATTTATCTGTTAAAGAATATCTTATATTTTTTATAAATTTGAGTCAATTCTTTAAATTTTTGTAAATGAAGCCTTTATCAGGAACCTTGGATGTAAAAGTTTCCCCCAGTTTTCTGCATTCCTTATAATCGTATCTGCATTAAATTATTTTGTACAAAAAATTAATATAATCAAAAATATCCATTTTGCATTTCATAATGCTCTAATTCTTCTTTGGCCATAAATTCCTTCTTTCTCTATAGATCTAAGAGATAGACTATCTTTTGCTCTTCTAATTTATTTACAATATCACCTTTTATGTCTAAATTATGAACTCATTTAAATCTTATCTCAGTATAGGGTGTTAAATGTTGGTCAATGCCTAATTGCCCCTGTGCTATTTTTTAATTTTATTGGGAATTATGGTCAAATACTCAGTTCTTATCCCATAACCTTGAGTCACTGGGTTTATCAAATATGAGATTACTGTTGTCATTGACTATTGTGTCTTGTAAACCTAATCTATTTCACTGATTGACTACTCATTTCTTAGCTAGTTCAAAAAGATTTTGATGACTGCTGTTTTATAATATAATTTAAGGTCTGATGACCCGACCTGCGGGTCTAGAACTAGGGGGGTCTGAAGCCCCGTGCCAACCTGTAAGCAAAATGCTGGTAAGGCAACAACCTGGGAATGGGTGAAGAAAAGAAAGAAGCGGAGACGATTCTGTGTTATGCAGAAACGCTCATTTATTAGAGGGAAATACAAGGTTTTTATATGTTTCCAGAGTATAGGTTTGAAAAAACAATTCTGTGACTACGTGACTAGGGGAATTTTTGCTAGTTAGGAAACATCTGTGGCGGATCTTGTATTATCCTATGGCAGGATATTTAAGAAAGAATGGTTTATTGTTAGTATCTGGGTCTTTATGACCGTTGAGGTAGGATGTTCCCATGCTTTGTTGAGTAAGCAGGATGTTTGTTTAGGGTATAGGGCTTCAGCATGGGGCCCCAGCATGTCTCCCTTCTTCAATTAAAAAAAAAATATATATATATATATACATACATATATAGGAGGGAAGGCATTTTGATTCAGAAGAATCACGTCTAGCCAATTTGAAATTTTAATTATTATAATCCTGTTGTTATGGTTTTTCTCAATTCTATGCATAGGGAGGAGAGCATTGAACAGAGTGGAGAATTAGCAGAGGCTTCTATCCCTAGGGTCAGATGGTCCACTGCGACCAACAGCTATGGGGAACACCAATTTTTGTTGAGTTTGTCTGTCTTTGTTAGGCCATTGAGTCATAGGTGGTCCTGCCTATTCTATGGTAGGCAGAATTCCTAATGACCATATGTATTGCAGGCCGATTTGAGACAGGTATCAAGCAGACAGTCCTGATGATCTTCCGGTGCTCGTGTGTTGCTGAGGTCAGTACCTTTCTGCCTTTCAGGGAACAGCCAGTGCATTGCATCTCCATCTCCATATTTCTCTCCCCTAGCAAGAGTATGAGAAAGCCTGGCCTTTTATAAAGGCTTATCAGCCAATTAGAGGTTAGAATTTGAGGGACTAATTCTTATGAATATCATTTTGCCTTCTCTCTTATCAAAGGTAAAGGCCAATGCCTATTGATGTACAACAATTTGCATTACATCAGATAACTGTGAGATTCTATATAACATTATCTGATCCAAACTTTCTTGATGCCGCCAAGCAGCATTGTTTTTTTTCATAAATTGTGGTAGACTCGCAGCTAAAAAAGCTACCTCCTGTTGTATTTTATATATTTGCATTTCCTCTATCACATTAAGAGCCAAGTTAACCAATGATATAGCTGTATCAAAAGAACTGTCTCGTTTCATTCTAGTTAATTTTCTTATCATGTCTATAGACAAAGAAGGATTTTTACCAAAAAATTATTTAAGGGTTTGGCACATACATCTGTGCAGGTGCGGGGTACGGAAGGGCTTCACTAGTTGACTCGTTCCGTATCGTCTGTATCTTGACAGTTCTTTATTAATTGTCTATGCCCAGAGAGGGAGCCACTCTTCTCTGGAGCACAAACATCTCTAGGAATGGCTAGTTCCTATCATCTAGTGTCAAAAATATACAGAGTTCATGGAACGGTCAAGTTCCCATAATTTGGAAGCTGAGGCCTGTTAGATTTGAGTGAGCTTATAATCCTAATATGAAATTTTAAATTTCTTAATCATTTGGCCTTAAGATACACCAAAAAGAAATATACATAGCATTTTCAGGTAATTGTTTCTTCCATGCTTCTAGTAAATTAAACATATAATCCCACATTGCAACAATCTCTGAGCATTTTCTTTTTGTATCAAGGTATACATATTTTGTAAAGAGCATTTGGTCCACTTAAATAATTTACTAATATTTCCAGTAAAACCCAAACTAGTAATAATACTATCATCAAAAATCTGTAGAAATTGGCTTTGATATTATAATGTATTTTGGTGGAGTAGGATCGTCGTGGGCAACTATTTGAGCATTTACAGTCAAAGCTTGAGAAACATCTTGTCCAGCACTGCGCAGTCTGCTGGCCAAGGTCTCAAGGTCTATTGAATTAACTATACCCAAACCAGTTCCAGCACCACCAAATAGGGTATCATACCAGGTTCTTTTCTTTCTAACACAATTCATCAGAGGAGGAAAAGTTACATTATTGGTACAAGTTTTTAGGAACTCTTATGATTGATGGAGGATGTTTTGTAGGAGGGGGAGGTGTCAGTAATAGACATTTTATCTAATAGTGAGGTTTCAATACCGCCATTAAGATTTTACATGCACAGTTCATCAGTTGCTTTTCAATGTTGGTCTCAGTTTGTTCTCTGCATTCAGTTGGGAAGTCCACACTCTCGGAGTCCACCAGTCCTTTAATTCTGATGTGCTGAGTCCACTCTCTTTCCTGTGTAGCACTGCTGTATCTGATGTCAAGAGGATCTGGAACAGTCCTTTCCAGCTCAGGGTCAGCTTGTCCTCCTTCCATGTCTGAACCAGGACCCCGTCTCCAAGCTAGAACTCATGCACTGTGAATCCTAAGGAGGAGTCTGAGCAATAAGCCTGTTTATAAAGTTTTCAGATGTTACAGTAAAGACATAACATATTTCCTTAAAAACAAATCCTTGGTTTCAAATATTGGATACAAGGAAGAATTTTGAATCCCTTTTGGATAAGGGTGACCATACAACAATTCATAAGGTGACAATTCCACATCTCTTCAGGGGTTTTGTTTTAATTCTTAATAAGGCAAGGGGAAGGCACTTGGTCCAGGGCAATTGTGTCTCTAATGCCAATTCAGTCAGTTGCTGTTTAATTTCCTTATCCACCCTTTCCACTTTACATGATGAGGGAGGATGCTATAGCTTGGGCCACAGATTGGAGGATCTTAGCTGTGAAACAGGTGCTTTGGCCTAAATCTGCCTGCTCCACCATCTCCTCTGTACTTACAGATTCCTCTTTTCCAGGCCGCTTGATTCCTCTTTTCCAGGCCGCTTTGCTTCCTCATCTGCAAAGCAGTTTCTCCTTATCTCAAATGAATTTCCTCTTTGGTGCCCCTGCACATGAATCACTGCAGCATTCTTAGGTAACATAAGATTAGTCAAAATTTCAGTGACCAATGCCCCGTGTGCCAATCCCTTTCCTTTACTGTTTTCCATTCCCCTTTCTTCCCATATTTCCCAAATATATGAACAATTCCCCAAGCATATTTTGAATCAGTCCTTCAAGCAATTTTAGGGCTTGATTTATTGCATATAATTGACAAATTTTGAGCTGACCACTCTTTTGGCAAGAATCCAGCTTGAACCAGAGTCAAATTTTCCCATTAACAATAGCATAACCATTTTTCCTTTTCCCATTAACTATTTGTGAAGAACCATCTATGAACTATTCAGTGCCTTTCAACAAAGGGACTTCCTACAAATCTTCCCTAATTTTAGTTTGGTAATCAATCACATTTGGACAATCATGTTCAAGGTACACATGTTCCCCAGGGGAAGCGGATAAGAACATGGCTGGATTAAAGTTATGGTCTGGTGAGAGTGCCAAATCATCTCTTTCCAATAGTATTGCTTCATATTTTAAAATCCTTGAATCAATTAGCCACCTCCTGGCCTCTTTGATTCAGAATTGATTGAACCTGGTGCAGGACATTCACTATTAAACTATTCTCAAAGGTTAATTTCTGGCTTTTCTTGTACCAAAAGCGTTGTGGCTGATAACACTCCTAAAGCCACATTGTTTACTGTATTTATATTTTACCTCATGTTTCACAAATTGAAATTTGTTTTAAGAAATTCTCAATCCCTGTGCTCCTAAATAATTTAACAAATTTATAGTGACTTGAACAAGGCCACTCTTTTTCTTCCTGTCACAAAAAGATCATTTACATTTTATAAGACTTTTAACAATAAGAAATTTATCCCAGAATGTTCACACAATTCTTATATACCCAAGTAGATGTTTTATAAGTTGAACATTGTACCAATTATTTTGTTTTTAAAATACCCAATACACAGAAAAATCCCAAATTACATATTGCCATAACAAAAAATTTTCAAAAGGACAAAGGCAAAAACTATTATACTTGGAGTCCCTTTAAATAGATGGCATCAATACAATTAATTAAAACTTCTTTTTTCACATAAAAGAATCTGAAAAGTTCTTAAAAACATCAATTAAACATTTTTTTTATAAACAGCCCATTCAGACTATATATCACATTTCTGATCATATTCTTTAAACACAAAAGCCATTATGTATTTTAGAAACAAATGTTCACTCAATTAACATCTTGTAAGAGTGGCTTGACCCTTTATCAGTTTGCCTTTTTTTTTTTTTTTTTTTTTTTTTTTTTTTTTTGGTTGGAGGCTCTCATTCCATGGGATGGGTCTGCTGTGCTGACAATCAAAGCTGATCTAGGTCCCAGAAGCAAGTCAATATCTGAAATTTGACCCAAAATCTAGAACAAAACATAAATCTAACAAATAAAGGATAGAACAGTCTATGATAGAAAGACTGGTCCAGAGGACTGCTGCAAAAACAGGCCAAAACAGATTGGCCAGCAGCTTCCTATGTGAAAAAAAATGATTAAAAACTTTAAAACAAAACATTTGTGTTTTCTAACAGTAGCAGACAGATGACCAGACTAAATGCTTATTTGCCCAAGCATTTAGGATACAATGATTGCATATAAAAAGGTGGAGCTTTGCAACTCCCCAAAAAGCATTAACTAATTAACTTTAAGTTCAAGAAAATTTTCATTCCCAATAATAAATTCCATTCATCAGATTTCTAATAAATTCTAAACATTTGTCATAACCTTATATTGATAACAGTAAGGAATTTGTCTCAATAATTTCACAACTTAAACAATTATCATATTCAAATAGATGTTTCATAAATGAGCATTTTGCTTTTAAAATACTCAATACATAGTAAAATATCCCAAATTGCATATTGTCCTTAACAGAAACACTTTCAAGAAAAAAAGAAACCCAGAAAAAACCTATTACTTTAGAGGCTCTTTAAATAATCTCATAATGACCCAATATAATCTTTAAACTTTAAATGTTTTAAACTTATACAAAATGTCCAAATACTACATACAAGAATTCAAGAAGTTCTTAAAGTAGCCATTAAACTTTTAATATGGATCACATTTATGACCATATTGCACATTTTGTATCCAGAAACAAATATTCAATCAATTAACCTAAACTTGATCCAGGCACTTTAAAGCACTCTTTTGTTGCTACAGCAGCAACTTGACGAAAATAAGGCAGGAAACACCTAGGGGGGAGGGGAGAAAAGTATTCCATGTGCTCACCCTTCCCCTATTTAAAAACACTTTTTTCCTTTCATCCTTCCATTAAAAACTTTTCTCTTTCCTTCTTGGAACATACCTTGCTCATCCTTCTTCCTTCAAAACCTGTAAAATTCACACTGTATAGCCTATAACCCGAATCAAACCCAAACAAATTTTTCCTTTCTGAGGGTTGGCCTAACTGCAATTAGCAAATCTCTCTTTTTTAGCAGTAAATGCATCAATATTCAAACAAATTCCAAGATCTTATACTCAGAATAAACAATCTAATATGCAAAAGGACATTAGCCAAATTTTAATTCCCAGAATCAAATGTGTTTTTTTTTTTTTTTTGTTTTTTTTTGCTGCTAGAGTTTTGATCAGATAAGGGCCTTTACTCTAGCAGGCTCTAAAGACTGCTTTAAGGGAAAAAAACTTTCTAGTTTAAAATAGTCAAGTTTTTTCTTTTACTTACAAATTAGCACAACAGGTTAAGAAGTTTAAAATCACAAACAATTTTTATATTAAGTAACATTAAAATAATCAATTCCCAAATTTCTTAATCATTGTTTTTAAAACTTAACAAAGCTCTTAAATCACCAAAGCAAACTAGAGGCTTTTCCTAGGACCCCCGCTGCCAGAGAGAAGTTTGTTTCACCTTGAACATTCTTCCCTCCCGGAATCCAAACAGAGCTTCTCTAAACTTCCAAGCCCATTTTAATGCATTTCTCTGCCTTCACAGGGAATGCCTAGATATTCCATGATTTAAGACCACTCTGAAAGAATTACTATTCTGAATGAATTCCAATTTCCACAATTCAGCCTGTTATTTTTCTAAGTCTGTAACACAGAGGCTGAATTCTTATCTCTTATGAGCTTGCTAACTTTTAACACAGAACAAAAAATTCAAAGCAGACAAACATACACAGACAGACACAGAACTCTCTTAACTTTTAAGCCTCTCTAAAGCTTTCTTTTAAGATCTTTTATGAAAGCTTGTTCTTTAGAGATTTGGGGAACCCATGATTGCGACAGATAGCATACTCACTGTTCGTAGTCTTCTGGTTGCTGAAGCAGGGGGTCTGGCCAGACGGGTACGTTCCTTCTCCTCGCTGATCTGTCGGGCTGCCACGAATCTTCAGGTCCCTGTTCGAGGGCGCCAATTGACCCGACCTGCGGGTCTAGAACTAGGGGGGTCTGAAGCCCCGTGCCAACCTGTAAGCAAAATGCTGGTAAGGCAACAACCTGGGAATGGGTGAAGAAAAGAAAGAAGCGGAGACGATTCTGTGTTATGCAGAAACGCTCGTTTATTAGAGGGAAATACAAGGTTTTTATATGTTTCCAGAGTATAGGTTTGAAAAAACAATTCTGTGACTACGTGACTAGGGGAATTTTTGCTAGTTAGGAAACATCTGTGGCGGATCTTGTATTATCCTATGGCAGGATATTTAAGAAAGAATGGTTTATTGTTAGTATCTGGGTCTTTATGACCGTTGAGGTAGGATGTTCCCATGCTTTGTTGAGTAAGCAGGATGTTTGTTTAGGGTATAGGGCTTCAGCATGGGGCCCCAGCAGTCTGAAACAGCCAGGGCCCCCTAATTTGCATTCTTCCATTAATTTCATTAAAATTCTTCAACTTTTGTTCTTCTGATGAATTTTGCTATTATTTTGGGCTCTGTAATTTCTTGCCAATTTAATTGATATGATACTGGATAAGTAGATTAGGTTGAATTGGCATTTTTATTGTATTAGCTCAGCCTATACATGAGCACGTGCTTTATTCCAGTCCTTTAGATCTCAATTTATTTCTGTGAAAAGCTTTTGTAATTGTGTTCATTTAGTTCATGCCTATGTCTTGGCAGGTAGACTCCCAAATACTTTATGTTATTGACAGTTATTTTAAATGGAATTTTTCTTTGTATCTCTTGGTGCTAGACTTTGTTAGTAACATATAGAAATAGTGATGATATATGTGATTTTGTTTTGTATTCTACAAATTTGATAAAGTTGTGAATTTTTTCTAGTAGTTATTTACTTGATTCTCTAGGATTCTCTAAGTACACTCTTATATCATCTGCAAAGAGTGATAATTTTGTTTCCTTATTACCGGCTTTCATTTCTTAGTTATTTTTCTTTTCTTATTGCTAAAGATAACATTTCTAATACAATATTGAATAATAATGGTAATACTGGCCTACTTTGCTTAACAAGCCTAATAGTACTGGGAATGGTTCTAGTTTATCCCCATTTACAGATGATGCTTGTTGATGGCTTTAAATAGATAATACTGAACATTTCAAACAAAACTCCATTTTCTTTTAGTGTTTTAATGGGAATGGGGTCTGGGTTTTGTCAAATGATTTCTGCATCTACTGAGACAATCATGTTTTTTTTTTTTTTGTTTTGTTTTGTTTTTGTTAGTTTGGTTACTGATGGTCAATTATATTAATAGTTTTCCTGATATTAAACCAATCTTGCATTCCTGCTATAAATCATACTTGATGATAGTATAATATCTTGAGGATGACTTATTGTAATCTGTCTGCTAATATTTAATATATATTTTATCAATATTCATTATTGAAATTGGTCTATAGTTGTCTTTCACAGTTTTTACTCGGTTTGGATATCACCACCATGTCTTTGTAATAAAAAATTTGTAGGACTCATTTCCCTATTTTTCCAAATATTTTGCATAATACTGGAATTGTGTTCTTTAAATATTTTGGTAGAATTCACTTATAAATCCATCTGGCTGTAAAGATTTTTTTTTTTCCTAGCCAATCAATTAATAGCATTTTTTCAATTTCTTTTTTCTAAAATATGACTATTTATTTCCTCCTCTTTTAATGTGAGCAATCTATGTTTTTATAAATATTCATCCATTTCACTTAGATTATCAGGTCCATTGGCTATGGACAGATGGGCAAAATATCCCATAATTATTGCTCTGCTTTCCTTTGTATTGGTAGAAAGTTCAACCTTTTCATTTCTCATACTAGTAATTTGATTTTCTTCTTTCCTTCTTATCAAATTAACTGACAGCTTATCTATCTTGTTTTTCCCCCACAAAATCAACTTTTAGTTCTGTTCATTACTTCAATAGGATTCTACTTTAATTTTTATAAACTTCCCCTTTTATTTTTAGAATTTCAAGTTTTATATTTAATTTGGGGGTTTATTTTGTTTTGTTTTTCTCCTAGATTTTTTTTTAGTTGCATACTCAATCCACTGATCTTCTCTTTCTCAATTTTATTCAAGTAGGCATCTAGAGATATAAAATTTCCCCTAAGAACTGCTTTGGCTGCATCCCATAAATTTTGGCATGTTATCTCATTATTGTTATTCCCTTGAGTGAAAGTATCAATTGTGTCTGTGATTTGTTGTTTTATCCACTCTTTCTTTGGGATTAGATTATTGAGTTTCCAATTAATTTTGGTTTATTTTTCCTGGCCCTTTATTAAATGTAATTTATATTGCATCATGATCTGAAAAAGATGCATTTGCTATCTCTGCCTTTCTGTATTTGATTTTGAGGGTTTTATGCCATAATATAGGGTAAATTTTTATGTACCTTCCATGTAAAGCTAAGAAAAAAATTACATTAATTTCTGTACTTATTCAACTTTCAAGCATTTTCTCCTTGATCTGATAATTCTGGAATTTAGGTTGAAGTTCTTATTTAGGATCTCTCTTAGGAGATGATTTGTCACTTCTTTCAATGGCTATTTTACTCTCTGGTTTTCCTTGATAATTTCTTTAAAAATGTTATCAGTTTTTTTTTTTGTTTGTTTGTTTGTTTTTGTTTGTTTGTTTTTTCCATCATGGTTTCAAGTAGTCCAGTAATTCTTATATTGTCTTTTTTGGGATCTATTTTCCAAGTCAGTTGTTTTTTTTTTTATAATGAAGTATTTTACATTCTTTTCTATTTTTCATGTTTTAAAATTTAGTTTGACTGATTCTTGATGTCTCATTGAGTAATTCACTTCTATTTGTTCAGTTCTAATTTTTAATCAATTATTTTCTGTCAGCTTATTTTTAAACCTCCTTTTTCATTTTGCCAATTGAACTTTTAAATGAGTTATTTTTATTCATTGGCTTTTTTCCCCCCCATTTCACCAATTCTATTTTTAGCATGTTGTTCTCTTTTTCCATTTTGCCAGTTTGTTTTTTTTTTTTTTTTTTTTTTTTTTTTAAGACATTGTTTTCTTTTTCCATTTTCCCAAATCTATTTTAAGGTGTTTTCTTCAGATAATTTCTCTTTCCTTTTCCAAACTCTCCTGCAAAGCTCTCATTTCCTTTCCCATATTTTTTTTCTCTTTTAAGATCTTTTTTGAATTCTTCCAAGAAAGCCTTCTGAGATTCAGATCAACTCATATAACTCTTTGAGGCTTCATCTTTAGATGTTTTCTTTTTAGTGTCACTGGGTTTAAAGTCTGTTTTTCCTTGTTTCCAAATTAACTACCTTTAGTCATTATTTATTTTGCTTATTTGCTCATTTTTAGAAGTTAAGGTCTGCTCCCCTTTAAGGAAAAGGGGAGATTGCCCCATGCTTTCTGTCCATGTGACAACTTCACATTACCCTGGATAGGTCCTGCTGGTTTCCATGGGTGAGCGTGGCCAAGTCATGAGTTATGGTGGGGTTTGGGGCCTCACTATTTGCCTTTTGTAGCTGGGTTGGAGGTCTCAGAGCTAGTCGAATGATCCATCAGCTTCTGAATCAGGAAAAAGTAGCCAAAATAACTACTGCATTTTAGCTTAGAGCCTTCCAGTATATTCCCCTGTCAAGCTAAGGCCTCTCTGCCCAGGTACCCACCTCCTGCTCAATTGAGACAGATCTTTCCTGAAGTTCTTCTAAAATATCTTCTACTGGAGATTTATTACCCTCCAAATATTTGTGGGTTCTTTCACTCCAAAACCTGTTCAGAAGTTTGAACTGGTGTTGATCTGAGGGAAGCCAGGAAGAACTCAGACTAAGACTTATCTACTCTCTTACATGTGGACACTGCCCCCTCCATCAAAATTCTGAAAAGAGAAGTTAAATAAGTTCCATATTCAAGACCAAACAAGACATAGAGAGCATTATGAAAGGCAATGTAGTTTTTATATGAAGAAATCAAAAACATTTACAGGCACATACAGAAGCACTCTAAAATAATTTTGATTAGAGAAATTCAAAATAAAACAATTCTGACATATTAGCTCATACATCTCTTATTGGCTTACATGACCAAAAAAAGGAAAAAGAAAAATAATACATTTTGTAGAGAATATGGGAAATTTGGGACACTGATGTATTGTTAGTGGAATTGTGAATTAATCCTACCATTCAGGGGATCAATTTGTAACTATGCTGAAAAGGCAAGAAAATTGTGTATACCCTTTAATCCAGTAATACCATCACTATCTATCTATATCTGCTTATCTCAAATGGTCATTAAAATTGAAAAATGACTTATATGTGCAAACATATTGATTGCAACCCTTTTCATGATGGAAAAATATCAGACATTGAGAATTGGTTGAGCAGACTGTTGTATATAAATGTAACATAATACTTTTGGGTAATAAGAAATAATGGACAGGAAAATTTCAGAAAAATATACAAAAACTTGTACCTACTGATGTAAAATAATATGAGCAAATCCAGACATACTTTGAAAACAGTATCAGCAACACTGTGGGATGATAATCTGTGAATGATTCATTTCTTCTCAGGAATACAATGATCCAAAACAAACAGAACTCATGAAGGAAAACGATATCCACATTCAAAAAAATAATGGAAGGCAGATTGACACATACTATTTTCACCTATTTTATCAATTTTTGTGGATTTTTTTTTTACCTTTTGATCTTTTTCTTCTTTCACACTGTGATTACTGTGTTTTACATGATAACACATGTGTAATCTATATCAAATTACCTACCATTTTCAGAAAAGTAGAGGACATAGAGTAAGTGAGAAAATTTGTAACTCAATGTCTTGAAAAAATAAATGCTAAACATGTCTTGATATGTAATTTGTAAGAATAAAATATTAAAATTTTTAAAAATACTCACTCAAATGAAGAGTCAAGTGTAAAGAAACTTCAGGCAGGGAGAGCAGTTAAAAGGAAGAATAGAGGGAAAGGATCTTAATTGCAATAGAAGGTGTATGAATAAAGAAAAGAGGGCCTCTGAAGGAGATATTCTGAAGCTATAAATGACACATTGGACAAAAACAGATATTCTCATAAGTGAGATTAACACAGTTTGCAAGTTTGATTGAATGAAAGAATGTTTGGGCCCTTTACCAATAATGAAAAAAATTGTTAAAGAGGGGATTGTTTGAAGAATGAATAATAAGTTCTTTTTTGAACATTTTGAATTCTAAGGTGCTTAGAAAGCATCCAGATTTAAAATGAGATCTTATTGCGTTTGTTCCAATGCTCTATCCATTAGCAATTAAAATTCCCTATCATTGGAATGTCTTGTTTTAAGGAGTAAGGAATTGTCTCTACTTGGTGGTCTTTAAGCAGACTGGCTGTGTAACATATCTTAAAATGTATATTCTACCATGTATAGTTTAAAATAAATAACTATTGTGATCCCTCCCTATAATGTTCTTGGTAGTTTTCTGGAGGTCTTGGAGGTCTTGGCCTTCATTTCAGTTGAGTAATCACCACGAGAATAGTCATGTATTAAAGTCCAAATCCTTCATTATCTCCTCACAATCTAGTTTCCTTGCCTGGGACCTGGGGTTTCATTGGAGAAGTGCAGGAGGCCAGGACAGTCACCAAGAGGCTGATGAAGATGGAATGAATGAATGAATCTGTCTCTCCTTGGCTTTGAGAGCTTGAGCTCCTGCCTCCAGTCCACTGTCTTCTCTGGATCTGTCTCCAAGCTCTCGGAGTCTCTCTCTGGCTCTTTCTGAGTCTGAATCTGGCTCTGAATAAATCTGGCTCTGTATTCCAGTTTATATGTTCTACACTGAATATAAACCAATCATTATATCACTAGGAAACCATTATTTGTTGTAAGATTAAATCAATCATACTAAACTTAGAGAACAATTAATCATCATGCTAAACTAGATAACCATTGTATTTATCAATTCCACTGACTTAGCACCTTATAAGAAACCTTGTTTTAAGTACAGAGTTTTGGCCCATAACTCCTCTCCACTCTCAAATTTGATGATTATATCAAAAGTTGGAAGCAAAGATAGGCAATTACATGCAGCATAAATACAAAATAATCACATAGAATTTATTGTTAGGAGAAGAAAGGCTCAGAATGAATGGAGTCTGGTGATTAAGCCTGAGGATGTCAAAGGGGATGGTTTTACTATATGTTGAAGGGGAAGACTGTAGCAAGATGGTGATGGAAGATGATCAGATAAAATATTGTTAATAAGCTTGTACATGAAAAGATAAATGATGACATGTGAATGAATTTCAATTATCAAACACAAACTATGTCCAAGGTTATAAAAGAACTAAATACTATGTTTACTGAAATTTGCTATCTACTGGTAATCTTTGTGAATTAATGAATGACAAAAGTTATCATAGTGGTAGAAACTATCATTTTATGTACTAGTTTTCTTCTTTTTAAGAAGAAAATGATGGAAACTTTACGTTCAAAGCCAAGTGAGTGTGGCATTGATCCTTAGCAAAACCCTAGCATTCATTTAGAATAGGAAGTGGTTATCACAAAATTTTCAGATTTAGATAAGGAAGAGCACTAAGCCAAATGACAATCACAAAGGCTCATATCTAGAGTACTGATTTGTTTGGATAGATAGATTTCATTAAATGAATTGACAAGGTAAATAACAACTATATGAAGATGATCAAGGTGGTAAAAGTACTGGGGACTATGAAATAAACTTTGAAGATGAAAGCTGTATAAAATATTTAAAGAACTACAATGTAGAATGTGAATCCGAATCGCCATATAGCACAATTATTAGAGCAACAAGTACATGTTTCACATTTCATATCTATATCTATCTATATATATATATATATATATATGTATATATATATACACACATATATATGTATATATGCATATATTTATGTATATACACAGATACATATACTTACTCATGTCTATCTCTCTAAAGCTATCTTGTATACACATAGTTATTATTCTGTTGTCTTGCCACATTAGCTAGTGAAACTTTTGAAGGTTGAGTATTTTTTACATTTTTAAAAAATGCTAGTGTTTAATTTATCACCTGGAATAGTTAGTGTTTAATAAATGCTTGTTGTTTCAACCTGTACTGAAGTCAATTGTGCTGCTGATTTCCCATCACTGAGTCTTCAAATGAAAATCTGATAATCACTTCTCAGAAATGTTACAAAGAGAATACTTTTTTTTTTGGCTTACACTAAAAAATTAATTCAATAATTATGTATTAAGCAATAATGTCCCTAGCATAAGATATTAATGACATAAACGCAAAGAAGAAAACAATTTTTTTTCAAGGATACATTTTAACAACTCCAGGATTCAAGGATTCTTTAACAAATGCATGTTCACCTATCTCCCCCAGGCTGTCAAAATTGTGCATTCAATCTCTAGATTCCATGGTATCATGATAAATTCTAGAGACATTTATTATCAAATAATTGATAGAATATGCTTTTGATTCACAGACTTTGGACTCTTCACACAAATTATTTTCTGACATTTTCTGTTTTGGAATTATAAAAAAAAAAAAAGATTAAAATAAAAGGAAAAGGGAGGGAAGCTTGGCAACATCAGCAAGAATTCCAAAACCTCCAGAGGAAGTGAGTAGGCAGACCTTAGAAATTGTCACTTGGACATATGAATTGTCTTCCAGTAGAAAATTCCTGGAAACATTTGTTTCATTTCAACTATTAACATCCAAAGTTTTATTTGGTCCAAAGGAACCTTTTAGGGCATTTTTATAGGAAAATAACTTTAATGCCACACTCAAGTAGTTTCCATCTAAATTACAGCTGCATAAATGGCATTTTGAGTTATCCATTAAGTTAATTCTAAGATTAAAACCACCACAAGGAAAATAAATAGCAAAAATTAATTTAGGTCATTCTTGCCTCTGCTAATACTTTTATGTTTTTAATTCTAAGGCAACTTCTTCTCATATGTCTGGTATATCATAGAGAAATGTTACTAATTTTAGGACAAAACATGTTGAAGTTACATGACTGAGAAGAGAATCATTAAAAGTAAAAATACAGGAAATAGCAATGATACATTAGTTCTAGAGCATTTTTGAAGTACAGTTAAAATAACAGCAAATATTCCTTGCATTCATTTTAAAGGCATCTCAATCTGGTTCTTGTCCAAAAACACAGACTCTATTTCCTTAATCTAATTTAAAATGCCTTTGGAAAGAGTACCAGTTATAATGAAGTAGCCAATTTACTTGATACCAGGTCATCTGGACAGACTAAATCTATTTATATGGAATTAGTTTGGTTAATGCATCCACAGAGTTCAATTAGACCATCTTTAGCTCTGAGGTCTACAGATTTTGATGAGAGATAAGTATTTTCAATAAAGAGCTTCTTTTACAACCAGAATATACTCAAGATAATATTCAGTAATAATAGCTGACATTTATGAAGAACTTAAAGACTGCAGAGTGTTTTGCATATATTACTCCTTTTGATTATTACAACAGTGTGGAATGAGTACTACATTATAATCACCATTTTACTGAATGAGCAAAGAAAGACTTAGAAAAGTAAAATGACTCATGTAATTAAACAGTTAGTAAAAGTTAAGAGTAGGTATATGAACCCAGATCTTTTCCGTCATTTAGCCCAGAATGCTTTCAAATATTTCAATATACTTTTTTAAGGCTTTAGTTCAGTTTTTAGAAGCAGGTGGTTTCATCTTCCTAATTTTATCAAGGAAGAGGAAAAAAATTGTCAAAAGGCAGAATGTTGAAGTTGTCTAAAAATATCTGTGTACAATTTCATTTATCTAACATGCATAGCCACCATGTTAGGATAGGAGCAAATAATAGAGACGGGTTCAGAAAATCTGATCACAGATTTCTGTAATGCTTTCCTATCAGAATTCAAAGAAAACACAGATATACATGCATAGACACAGAGTGCACAAATGTTATATTTATATATTCACACTTAAACATTTATATAAGATATATTTTTAATATATGTATAGGACTTATTTCGTGACAAATGGAGTATCTACATCATGAAGAAATGCTATGTAAAATATGCATAGTTTTTTTTAAAGACCATGAGTGATTATGTTTATTTTCCAATTTAATTGATGGCACCCTTAAGTGCATTTTTAAGAGGAAAAATATCCCACCAAAGAAAATTAATATGTTCTCCTGCTCTCAAAAATATCAAAAGTGTTTCATCTCCTACATGATTTCATTTGTCTTCTCAGTTCACCACAAAAACACTTTGTTTTCCCTATACTACTGCAAATGTATAGATGTGCCTTAGAAGGAATTTGAGATATCTTTTATAGTTCATAGGCTCATAACCTGTGATCTTTGAAATTATTTTTGTTTTTTCATTAATTATTTAAAACTGTATGTAATTATGATTGGTTTCCTTTGTAACCTTATGGATTTTGTCATGCAAAATATAGATCAAATCTGGTTAGAGCCTTTACTAGCTTGATGACCAAAGGAAAATCACTTGCTTTCTCAGCATCCTGGTCAATTTTCTAACATTTGATATTCCAGACAACTTGTACTCCTGTATCTATGGAGAAGTTTCAAAAATAGAAATTCATTGTAAAAAGAAATCATAGATAAATTCCTTCCACAAAAGAAAAATAATTAGAAATTTTCCAACTGCTATTTTTTTCCAGTATGGGCACCTGAGAACCATATTTAACTATATTCATGATTGGGGGGACACATCCTCAAGATAAATTGATATAGTGCATGTTATCACACATGCATACATATATGTATAAATGTGATTAAATGCACACACATACACACATTTGGAGTAGGGCAAGGAAACCTTGTTTTATGCATTTGAAAATATTATTCTGAGAAATAATCCTTGTGAATCAACAGATCGCCCACTAAGTCTATCAAAAAATTGCTCTTGATTGAACTGCTGTAAACATTGATGACTTTTGTCCTTTAATTTCTGTAATGGGATAATACAAATACATATAATTAAGGTCTAAGAAGAATCAGAACTATTTTCAAACCTTCTTTGATGTTTTACCTCATTTGAACCTAGAAATCACAAAACACTATTCTAGCCACCTACTGAAAAAGAACATGATTGTCAAAGTTCTTTCAGGTATAATAGAGAGGCCAATAGCATTCTAGTTACTATCAGGAATAAACTGTTATCTGTGAATCAAAACTATTTCCTAAGAAAATGGAGATAGAAAGCAAAGATAAAATTAACCTAATTGCCAGAACTGAGAGAAAAAGTCTGTTGATGGATGACTGAATCATCCAATAAGAAGCAAGCATAAAGACTGGACTAATTAATATGAAAATGTAAACAGTTTTAGACTATTAATATTGTCTATATGGTCTGAAGTAACATTTTGATGGCCCAGGGAAGCTTTTCCAATCTTGATTTCTGATTTTAAAAAAGTATGCTGTGCTCCATGATATATAATCTGCTAAGGAGTAGGAATCAAAAAGAAAAGAATCATAACAATCAACAAATACTTGAGCACTCATAATGTACAAACATTTCTTTGTTTTAGTTTTTTGCATTTTACTGGAGGTGGGGATACACTGGACTCAAGCAGTTTCAGGTCTATTCCTGGAAGTATCTCAATGAATAGAAAGTCAATTCTATTTTTATTGTTTTGTCTCATTTTGCCCCCAACTATGGGTAAATCTCCAAAGAACATCTCCTAAGCCTGAGGCTTTTAACCTATTTTGTGTCATGAGCTATATTGGCAGTCTGACCAAAAAAAAAAAAAAACATATATATATATATATATATATATATATATATATATATATAGAGAGAGAGAGAGAGAGAGAGAGAGAGAGATAGATATAGATAGATAGATAGATATAGATATAGATCTCTTCTAATAATCATATTTTACATGCATAAAATAAGATTAAAAATAAATTGAAAAGAACTTATAAAACTTTATTTATTGATTGATACAGCAGCCATTTCCCTTGTTTAAAAGCCTATGTTAGACAGTTGCTTATGTCTGTTATCTGAAAACAAAGACATGAAGTTTCCTTTTTCATTGTTGCTCATTAGGCAAAGTTTATTGATGTGTGGAGGGAAGAGAGAGAAAGAAAAAAATAAATAAAGACATACACAGAGTAACTCTTCTTTTGGGGAGGTTTGTCCATCATCTTCTTTATAGATCCCAAAGAACCCAATGTCATTCCAAATAACAAGTCCTTTAACAAGGAGTTAGAGAGCACGTTGCCACACATAAAGATCCAGGACATGGAACCATTCTTATTTGTGTTCTATGAATTAGTCCTCCTACTACTACAAAAAAAAAAGTTAAAAAAAAAAAACAACTTATTTTGGGATTTGGAAATATAGTAAATGCTGTAAAGCAGACTTGTGTGTTATCATCCATAGATACAGATTTCAATGTGAGATATGAGTAATAGCAAATAGGCTGGCCAGTATAATAGGAATATGAAAGTACAGGAGAAATAATGTCTACTTTATCTGGAAAAAGAAGTAGCAGATTGTTAAGGGATTTAGATACAAAATAGTGAAGTTTGTATTTACTCCAAAACATGATAAGAAGACAATAGAATTCTTTAATTAGGTGAAATAACATGATCAATACCATGTTTTAGCAAAATTAGTTTGTCAATTGACAGGTGGATCTATTGAAAAGTGATAATACTGAGTGCAGGATACTAATTAAGAAACTATAGCAATAATACAGATAAAATATTCAGATTTTGAAAAGCATAGATATATTGTGAGAACAGAGAAATAGATGGATATGAAATAGCTTAAATCTACAAAACTTGACAATTGATTAAATATGTCAGATCCAATCTACCCCCAAGGCATTTTCCTTAAGATTTTAACAGGGATGGTAGTACTCAGAATAAAATGCTTTAGGTATAGAGAAGATTTTTTCTCAACCTTTGTTTTTACTTTAACACTACCTTCATCGACCATTTTTGTTTTTGACTCAAACTGTTTAGCTTTGTAGAATACATTCATACTCTCCTCATTTGAGTCTTCTTTGATTCCTGTTTTCTTAATAGGACTCTAAAGCTGAGCTTGATTGCCTCTTGCATTCATATTTCATTTTTACCTATCACTAACACTCATCTGTAAAACATGAAAATATGGACTAACATTTAATTACTTCTTGTAAAAATTCTGTCACCTATATAATCAGGTGACGAATTAAAATGTATCACTTTCTGCTAGCCATTGGTTATCTTACAAAAGAGTTGTTATACTCTTAGTGTTATACTAATAGACTGGGTATATATTTATTCCCTGACAGTTTTGTAGATTTCTCAATTACTTTAATAATTTGATCTAATCTACAACCTAATTTTAGCAGTTGCAAATATTCCTCATAAACTAATCAGTACAAAACAATTTCCTTATCCCTTTCTATTGTACTAATAATGAAAGACCAATTATATCTGTGCTAAGGGATTATCAATTCTCATAGATAATATAGATAGATATATAGATGATAGAATTTAGAGGCAATGAATACAAGACAACTTATTCTTAAACAATTTTTCTCTTAAATATTACTGACAAATGGTTATCTAACTCTTGCTTGAAGATAATCAGTGAGAGCAAAAGATTATTTCTTGAGGCAGTTCATTCCACTTTTTAGGCAACTTTAATTGTAAAGATTTCTTCCCTTACATTAAATCTTAATTTGTCTCTTTGAAACTTCTGCTCAATGATACTAACTCTGCTTTTTTAAGGTCAAGATGAACGAGTCTAATCTATTTTGTACAACGCAGCTCCCCGGACCCTGATATTAATGGGTCTGGTTTGGAGAAAGACACATCAATTTATTAGTTAGCCAGAAGGGAATTGAATCACTAAATTTCAAGAAAGGTAGTTTCAAGTTCACAAAACTAAGTAAAAATTCCAATAACAGAGTACAAGAATGTTCTGATTTAAGATCACTCTAATGTATTAAAACAGGTAAAATGACCTACAGTAAAGTTTTCTGACACTATTTCTTTAAAAAATGTTACAGAGGTATAAATTGATTAATGTGACATAGCTTCAAGCTTGTTTCTGCTTTTCTTCCAGAACAGTCACATAAGCATGTGCTTTATTTGTCTCAACATGTTTATATATATGGATAGGTATATGCCTTGTACTACAAGTGATGGTTAGGTTTATCCTTTTGTTAAATATCCATGAGCTTTCATGAATGGCCACCCTTTATTGTCAGTTAAGATCTAATATTTTACTTTTGAAAATGTAAAGTTACTGAAATCAAGGGAACCACTATTGCCATCTCAATTTCTCTTTGATTTTGAATAGCTAGTCAAATAATGTATCTGGCATGAACACTTCTAATAATTTTAATTCCATATATTATTTTAGACCTACTATAAATAGTGATTATGTTTCCTCGTCATTTTTTTTCTTTTTTTATTATATATATTTTTTATAATATTATCCCTTGTATTCATTTTTCCAAATTATCCCCCCTCCCTCTACTCCCTCCCCCCTGATGACAGGCAATCCCATACATTTACATGTGTTACAATATAACCTAGATACAATACATGTGTGTAAATACCATTCTCTTGTTGCACAATAAGCATTAGATTCCAAAGGTACATGTAACCTGGGCAGACAGATATTAGTGCTAAGAATTTACATTCACTTCCCAGTGTTTCTTCTCTGGGTATAGCTACCTCTGTCCATCATTGATCAACTGGAAGTGAGTTGGCTCTTCTTTATGTTGAAGATTTCCACTTCCATCAGAATACATCCTCATACAGTATTGTTGTTGAATTGTACAGTGATCTTCTGGTTCTGCTCATTTCACTCAGCATCAGTTGATGTAAGTCTCTCCAAGCCTCTCTGTATTCCTCCTGCTGGTCATTTCTTACAGAGCAATAATATTCCATAACCTTCATATACCATAATTTACCCAACCATTCTCCAACTAATGGACATCCATTCATCTTCCAGTTTCTAGCTACAACAAAAAGAGCTGCCATAAACAATTTTGGCACAGTACAGGTCCCTTTCCACTCTTTAGTATTTCTTTGGGATATAAGCCCAGTAGTAGTACTGCTGGGTTAAAGGGTATGCACAGTTTGGTAACTTTGTGGGCATAGTTCCAAATTGCTGTCCAGAATAGCTGGATTCTTTCACAACTCCACCAACAATACATCAGATGTCCCAGTTTTCCCACATCCCCTCCAACATTTATCATTATTTGTTCCTGTCATCTTAGCCAATCTGACAGGTGTGTAGTGGTATCTCAGAGTTGTCTTAATTTGCATTTCTCTGATCAGTAGTGATTTGGAACACTTTCATATGAGTGGATATAGTTTCAATTTCTTCATCTGAGAATTGTCTGTTCATATCCTTTGACCATTTATCAATTGGAGAATGGTTCGGTTTCTTATAAATTAGGGTCAGTTCTCTATATATTTTGGAAATGAGACCTTTGTCAGAACCTTTGCTTTTAAAACTATTTTCCCAATTTGTTACTTCCCTTCTAATCTTGTTTGCATTAGTATTGTTTGTACAAAAACTTTTTAGTTTGATGTAATCAAAATCTTCTATTTTGTGATCAATAATGATCTCTAGTTCTCCTCTGGTCATAAATTCCTTCTTCCTCCACAAGTCTGAGAGGTAGACTATCCTCTGTTCCTCTAATCTATTTAATTATCTCCCTCTTTATGCCTAAATCATGGAACCATTTTGATCTTATCTTAGTATATGGTGTTAAATGTGGATCCATATCTAATTTCTGCCATAATAATTTCCAGTTTTCCCAACAGTTTTTTTCCAAATAATGAATTTTTATCCCTAATGTTAGTATCTTTAGGTTTGTCAAAGATTAGAATGCTATGTACACTTTTTTGTCCTTTGTATCTAATCTGTTCCACTGATCTACTAGTCTATTTCTTAGCCAATACCAAATGGTTTTGGTGACTGCTGCTATATAATATAGCTTTAGATCAGGTACACTTAGACCACCTTCCTCTGAGTTTTTTTTCATTAGTTCCCTTGCAATTCTCGACCTTTTATTCTTCCATGTGAATTTTGTTATTTTTTCTAGGTCATTGAAATAGTTTCTTGGGAGACTGATTGGCATAGCACTAAATAAATAGATTAGTTTGGGGAGTATTGTCATCTTTATTATATTCACTCAGCCTATCCAAGAGCACTGAATGTCTTTCCAATTATTTAAATCTGACTTTATTTTTGTGGCAAGTGTTTTGTAATTTTTCTCATATAATTCCTGACTTTTCTTTGGTAGATGGATTCCCAAATACTTTATACTCTCAACATTTGTTTGGAATGGAAATTCTCTTTGTATCTCTTGCTGTTGCATTTTGTTAGTGATATATAAAAATGCCGAGGATTTATGTGGATTTATTTTGTATCCTGCCACTTTGCTGAAATTTTGAATTATTTCTAATAGCTTTTTTTGCAGAGTCTTTGGGGTTCTCTAAGTATACCATCAAGTCATCTGCAAATAGTGGTAGTTTGATTTCCTCATTTCCTACTCTAATTCCTTGAATCTCTTTCTCGGCTCTTATTGCCGAGGCTAGCGTTTCTAGTACTATATTGAATAGTAATGGTGATAGTGGGCAACCTTGTTTCACTCCTGATCTTACTGGGAAAGGTTGCAGTTTATTTCTATTGCATATTATGCTTACTGACAGTCTTAAATATATGCTCCTTATTATTCTAAGGAATAGTCCATTTATTCCTATACTCTCAAGAGTTTTCAGTAGGAATGGATGTTGGATTTTGTCAAATGCTTTTTCTGCATCTATTGAGATGATCATATGGTTCTTATTAATTTGATTATTAATATGGTCAATTATATTAATAGTTTTCCTAATAAAAAACCAGCCCTGCATTCCTGGAATAAATCCTACTTGATCATAGTCTATTATCCTGGAGATGATTTTCTGAAGTCTTTTTGCTAATATCTTATTTAAGATTTTAGCATCAATATTCATTAAGGAAATTGGTCTATAATTTTCATTCTCAGTTTTCGATTGACCTGGTTTAGGTATCAGTACCATTTCTGTGTCATAAAAGGAGTTTGGTAAAACTCCTTCATCCCCTATTTTTTCAAATAATTTATATAACATTGGTGCTAATAGTTCTTTAAATGTTTGGTAGAATTCACATGTGAATCCATCTGGTCCTGGGGATTTTTTCCTGGGGAGTTGATTAATAGCTTGTTCTATTTCTTTTTCTGAAATGGGATTATTTAAGCAATTTATCTCCTCCTCTGTTAATCTAGGGAGCCTATATTTTTGGAGGAAGTCATCCATTTCACTTAAGTTACCAAATTTATTGGCATAAAGTTGGGCAAAGTAACTCCTTATTATTTCTCTCATTTCCTCTTCATTGGTGGAAAGATCCCCCTTTTCATTTGTAAGACTAACAATTTGATTTTCCTCTTTCTTTTTTCTGATCAAATTTACGAAAGGTTTATCTATTTTATTGGCTTTTTCATAAAACCAACTCTTGGTTTTATTTATTAATTCAATAGTTTGTTTGTTTTTTTTTTACTTTCAATATTATTGATTTCTCCTTTTAATTTTTGTATTTCAAGTTTAATTTTTGGTTGGGGTTTTTAATTTGGTCTTTTTCTAGTTTTTTAAGTTGCAGGCCCAATTCGTTAATTTTCTCTTTCTCTATTTTCTTCAATAAGCCACTAAATATATAAAATTTCCCCTTATTACTGCTTTAGCTGCATCCCACAGATTTTGGTATGATGTCTCATCATTGTCATTATCTTAGGTGAAATTATTAATTGTTTCTATAAATTGCTGTTTCACCCAGTCATTCTTTAAGATGAGATTGTTCATTTTCCAATTACTTTTTGGTCTATTTACCCCTAACTTTTCACTGAATGTAGTTTTTATTGCATTGTGATCTGAGAAGAAGGCATTTATTATTTCTGCCTTCCTACATTTAATTTTGAGATCTTTATGTCCTAATATATGGTCTATTTTTGTATAGGATCCATGAACTGCTGAGAAGAAAGTATATTCCTTTCTATCACCATTCAGTTTTCTCCAAAGGTTATCATACCTAGTTTACTAATCTTCTATTTACTTTTTTAATTTCTTTCTTATTTGTTTTGCGGTTTGATTTTTCTAAATCAGAGAGTGCAAGGTTGAGATCTCCCACTATTATAGTTTTACTGTCTATTTCTTCTTGCAATTCTCTTAACTTTTCCTTTAGAAATAGATGCTATACCACTTGGTGCATATATGTTTAGTATTGATATGGCTTCATTATTTATGCTACCTTTCAGCAGGATATAGTTTCCTTCCTTATCTTTTTTAACGAGATCTACTTCTGCTTTTGCTTGATCTGAGATAAGGATAGCTACCCCTGATTTTTTGGCTTTACCTGAAGCATAATAGGCTCTGTTCCAACCTTTTACCTTTACTCTATATGTATCTCCCTGCTTTAAATGTGTTTCCTGCAGACAACATATTGTAGGGTTCTGATTTTTGATCCAATCTGCTATCCGTCTCCGTTTGATGGGATCGTTCATCCCATTCACATTTACAGTTAAAATTACTAATTCTGTATGTCCTGCCATCATATTATCCCCAGATTATGCTTTTTTCCTTGACCCCCCCCGATCCCCTTCCCTCATATTTAATTTATAGACCCACCTTGTGACGCGCAGCCTTCCCTTTTTTTAGTATCCCTCCCCCCTCCCTCCAAGTCCCTTCACCTATTCTCCTTTTCCTTTTCCCTTTTCCTCTCCCCCCTTTTAATGAGGTGAGAGAAAATTCTCTGAAAAACAAATATGTCAATTATTTACTCTTTGAGCCTCTTCTGATGAGAGTAAGATTCACACAATGATTCTCCCCTTCACTAAATTCCCTCAGATATGGTGTATTTTCTATGCCTCTTCCTGGGATGTAGTTTCCCTCTTTTTATCATTCCTTCCTCTTTTTCTGAAACGACCTCCTTCCCTTTACTACACCCCCCTTTTTTTCTTTTATATCAGTAAAATCAAATTATCCATGAGTACTTTGTATATACCCACAACAGAGTTACAGTTCTCAAGGGTTCTGTGTACCTTTTTCTGTTTCTCTTCAGTCTTGTGGATGTGGATCAAATTTTTTGTTTAAGTCTGGTTTTTTTCTTAGAAACATATAGAATTCCTCTATTTCATTGAATGACCATCTTCTTCCATGGAAAAAGATGCTAAACTTAGCTGGGTAGTTCATTCTTGGTTGCAGTCTTTGATCTTTTGCCTTATGGAATATCAGGTTCCAGGCCCTTCTATCTTTTAATGTGGAGGCAGCCAGATCTTGAGTGACCCTTATTGTGGCACCTTGGTATATAAATTGTTTTTTTCTAGCGGCTTGCAAGAATTTCTCCTTTGTGTGGTAATTCTGCAGCTTAGCCACAATATTCCGTGTTTTTTTTTTTTTTTTTTTTTTTTTTTTTTTTTTTTTTTTTTTTTTTTAGGGTCTATTTCAGAAGGAGTTCAATGAATTCTTTCCACATCTACTTTCCCTTCTGTTTCTATTATCCCTGGACAGTTCTCTTTGATAATTTCTTGTAAAATAGAATCTAGGCTCTTTTTTTGGTCATAGTTTTCAGGAAGTCCAATGATCCGCAAATTATCTCTCCTAGATGTATTTTCCAGGTCTTTAGATTTTCCCAGTAAGTATTTGATGTTATTCTCCAGCTTCTCTTTTTTTTTTTTTTTTTTTTTTTTTGTTTTGTTTGACTGATTCTTGGGTTCTCTGTGAATCATTCATTTCTATTTGTTCCATCCTGACTTTTAAGAAGTTATTTTCTTCTTTCACAGTTTTTAGTTCTTTTTGTAAATGCCCATTTTCGTTTTTAAATGAATTATTTTGCTCTATTGAATTTTTTTTCCATTTCCCTAGTTTTTTTTTAAGAATTATTTTCTTTTTCCAATTCAGAAATTCTATTTTCTTGAGATTTTTTTTTCTTTTCCAATTCAGAAATCCTACTTTCCTGTGATTTTTTAACCTTTTCCAATTCACAAATTTTGTTTCCCTGTATCTCCTGTGAATTCTTTATTTTTTCCAACTCCAATTTCAGGACCTTGTTATACTCTATCATAGCTTCCCTTTCCTTTCCCCATTTTTCTTCAAACTCTCTTAACTTTTTAATAGTCTCTTCTAGGAGAGAGTTATGTGATGGGGGGCAGGAATCATTCCCCTTTAGGTTGTTATCTGCTGACTCTCTGCTGTTAACTTCCTCGGGGTTGGATACCCGCTCTTTCTCTGTGTAGAAGGAATCTATAATTTTTTTTGGCTTTTTGCTCATACTTAAAAAATCTTTTGGGGTCTGTCCCTGGGGTAGGAAAGTATTTATTTATTTATTTACCAGCTTCCTCCCAGACCAGATGGATTCAGCGGCTCCTGTGCCTGAGCTAAGAGAGAGCTCTGGGAGAGAGTTCCCCTCCCCCTCCCTGGAAGTGCCTCAGAGGTGATCAGCACTGCTGTACTTTGAGGGCGCTGTGTTGTAGCGGCTTCCCTGAGGTTTGAGACTGAACAGTAAAGGCGACACAAAGCCCAGCCTATGTGTCCCAGTGGGGCGTGGATGTCAGCAGCAGGTGACGTGAAAAGCCCCTGCACTCAAACTGGAAGTATCTGCCAGAAACTGCGGTCCCTAGTTCAAAGGTTCTGCTTCTCTGCGACTTCCGGGGCTGAGTTCCACAGCCTTCAGCTGAGCCAGGCAGTGTGTGTTGACTTGGGCCGTAAACGCCCACTTCTCAGTCTCTTAAGTAATCACAGGTGAGAGCTAGGGGCCACACCTACAGTGCCAAGAACTGCTGATTCACCCTGGGGATCCAGGAAGATCTAATCTATCTTTGAATTTTTAAAGTGGTTTAGATTTCTCTTTTGAGCTACTGTATTATAAGCAGAGAAGAGCTAACAGCCTGTGCCAGATTCCTTTGTCTCAGTGGCTTCTCTGATCCCAGAGCCCTTCCCAGTGCGATAAGCGCAGTGTGCTAGCACCCAGCCATCTGTGCTGGCCTCTCTTCTTCCTCCCCTGGGAACTGACCTTTTCTGTTGAAACTCCAGATTCTCTTCAGCTGGTAAGTCGTGCTTCCAGTCCTTGTGAATTCTGTCAGTCCAGCGCTATTTCTGAGGCTGATTTATCTAATTGATTGTGAGGGAGTAAGGACGTTCACAGAGTCATGTGTATCTTCTCCGCCATCTTGGCTCCCCTATCGTTTCCTCTTCATTTTAATAAGGATTTCATCAAGAGGTTTTTAAATTATAATTTGGCAGATAACTTTATAGTGATTAACTTGCCTATACTTATTTGAATTAATCCTCAATTAACACACATGTATTCTATAACTATTTCTTTAGAACTGAAGCTTACCTTCTGAACACAATGAAACATCAAAGTAGATCTTAGAAAAAGATGACCATATGAACTAATTTGTATGGGATTTGAAAACTGTGAACAAGGGAGAAGGGAAATAAGTCTCCAGAAACTAGTACAAATATATCATTACATTAATTGGAACTTAGATTTTTTTTTTTTTTTGCAAATGCTCATGTAAAGTTACATGTGATGTTTTCATGTTGTGAACGCTGAAGAAACATCTAATTTTTTTTTCATTTTGATGGCTTCAATAAAGTCCATTTTTTTACTCCAATTTTCTAATGTGACTAACGTCATCTTTATTTCAATAATATTAAAGACAAAGTTGTCAGTATAGACTTTGGGGAAGTATTTTGTCTTTTTTCCTTCAAATGTATATTATTCATAATGCACAGTTGATTTTCAGAAAAAAAAATAGTTTAATATACCTGTGAAGCTTTTTATGAAAATACATTGTGTATAATTGTATGTTTTAGTGTAATTAAAATAATGCATCTTATTCTGATCCTTTTTAATGATATAGAAAACCATTCATCTAAGTTAAGGATTAGACCCACTATAGTTTACTATTGCTGACAAAAGAATAGCTTTGTTAAATGCCAAAAACGAAAAGCTGAATCTTCCGATAATTTCCAGAACCTTCCTCTGAAAGCTCACCACTAACATAATTTGTTGTTTTGGTGACAAGATGTCAGGATCTGAAAAGATCTTCATATCATGTTATATGATAAAAAGCTTAACCATGTTACAATGGAGGAAATTAAAAGATACAAGTCCAAGTAAAAAAAGTAAAAATGGAAAAAAGGCTTCCTTTCAGTTTTTGGATTAAAAAAAAAAATCAAATAATTTTATTGAGTACATTTTTTCTTCCAAATGTATGTTCTTCCAAAGTGAGCCAAAAAGTGAGAAACTCGTATTGGAAATTGAAATATTTCTTTAGAATCTATACAACATTTTAAATATGAAGCTGGCAAGAGGATGCTGGCCTGTCAGTATTCCACATTAGCTAAGAGGAAATGCTCTTATTGAAAACAGATTTCTGTTGGCTGAAATTTGTAAATACAGAAGAAGTATTGGGTTTCTCAAAATTTTAATGTCAATGGGCTTATACTTTTGTTTGATCTTAGACATCGCTCTGTGTACATGTTGGCCAAGATGATATCTGAAATCCTTACTAAGCTACACTGGAATATTGGAATATTGAAGGTTATAGCAGTATCAGTCACATTAACACAAATTGTCATTATCAGAAAAAAAAACAATCATAGGTCAAACATTTGTATAAATATAATTTTTATATACATAAGTGTCTATTGCATGACATTTTTTTCAATGACTTGAGTGAATTTTGATGAAAGATTATTTTGATTATCAAATCAAGTATTGGGTAAAAGTTTCAGAGTAAGAAAGTAGAAAATTTTGATCTTGTATAGTTTGAAACAAGTTACTAAACAAACTAAAATGCTTATTTTATTCATTAATTTAAATCCCATGGTTCATAACATACATATATTTTCAAGTTTGAGTTCTAGTTGAAATTATAACTTTTAATTATTTCAAATAATTGAACTTTTGGATCTGTCTCTATAAAACCCAAATTCAATATAAAGATTTAAGAGAAACATCCCTTTCTTTTAGATATTTTAATTAACCCAAATTTGGGGGGTTTTGATAATTGATCTAAATTTTCAGTTTTTGTTTGAGTGACTTTCATCAAAATGCAAACGCATTATCTCATACATGTTCTTCTTATAGAAAATATTTAGATGAAATAGAAGATAGAGGTCTAGACCTGAATTTAGGTAGTTCCAAGTTCAAATACAACCTCAGACACTTACTACCTATGTGATTCTGTGGTGGTTAACTTCTTTCAATCTCAGTTTTAACTGTATAAAATGAGGATAATAATAGTACCTACACTCTAAGGTTGTTGTAAGGTTAAAATGAGTTATTAGTAAAGTATTTTGTGTCATATTTCATTTTCCATAAAGATGAAAATATGGTTATTTCTGAATTATATCATATAATGTTTCTTAAAACTATTACTAAGCTTCTTTTCAGTCTTTTTCAAAATATTTAATACTTGACTAAGGTTATGATGTAATAAATAGAATGCTAAATCTGACTAGAGGAAGATTTAAGTTCAAAATCTATATCAGACACTTATAATAATAACCATAAAGTATAGTGTCCTGTTGTCTCTCAATTATAATCCTTCTCTGGGAGAAGGTTTCTTTTCTGTACAATCTTTTCCTCTATGAGCAGGTTTCTGGAGCTTTTCCCCTCCAAAAGTGTGGAATTGATGGATTTGCAAATCCACGGTACATCTTCTCTTTGACTCAATTCAGACTGTTCTCCAGATTCAATGTTGCCTCCTTTTATCCTCCCAGAGAATGGGCTTGTGAGTATTCCAAAGGTGTAAACTCCTTTTAGAAGACCAAAGGTGTAAACTCCTTTTAAAGGTGTGAACTAAAGGTGTGAATTCTGAGCTAGAGAATTGTTTAGACTACCTGAGTAATCCTAACTTTGTAATCCTAACATCTCCCCCTTTCTTTTGATTTAGAACATAGGGTGGTCATGACCTTGAAACAGGTATACATAAATCCATCAATATGGGAGATATTACACATAATTACATAAATTACATAAATACATAGTAACCTTGAAAAAGTGGGTGAAAACTAAAATTTGACAAACTGAGTCATATTTTTTTTTTCCACACACCAAATTAGGGAATTTATTTTTAATTCACTGAATAATACATTATGTCACATGGGTTGAATTACCAATTTTACAGTTAGATCGATAAATGCTATTTTGGCTTAGACTAACATAATACATGCTAGAAGTGATGTAACAAATAACATGATCAAATAATCATAAATTGAGAATTTATAGATGTCCATAAGTCCATTGGCCATTAGTTCATATGCCAGATATTCAATAATTCCTGCAAATTTTTAAAGTTCTTTAACAATTTTATCTTGTGTTAGGGAATTTTTAACGGTATCCTTATCAGCCATGCTCTTTCAGTGTCAGATTTTTCTTAGATCTCCTTTGTTTTGAGTTTTTTCTCTTTTTCTGTCTCTCTCCAGGTGCTTTTGCCACCCATCTGTTTCCTTCTCCATCTGTTTCCTTCTGTCTGTTAAAATATAAGCAAACCCTCTCTCCCAGGCAGTTAACCTATCTAATTTCCTTCTATTTATCACTTTCAAAATCTCTTCTCATTATCTGGCAATTACATTGGAGCTGTTTGTATTGGATACTGCCCTGTTGGTTTAAAAGGCCTGTATTCTTCCCAAGTGTAATCCATTTCTGCAATCTGATTGCTTTTTAGCTGACTGATCAGGTAATCCCTTTCTTCCATGTGATTACTTTTCAGTTGATAGATCACATCAGAGTCCAGACCTTCTAAAGGCTCTTTGGGTGTAACCTCAGCTGCCATCATGCCCCACCTATCTTTTGATTGATATCCTGGAGCTGGGCTTAGCCTCTCATTTCCCTGGAAGAATCTAATTTAGAGGCCCAGTGGAAGCCCTTGTGACATTTTGGACATGGGGTTTTAGGTCTTCTCTCACCCTTTCTTCTCACTCTATCTCCATATCTACGTTGAGCTCTTAGATGTCCAACTTTTTCACATTGAAAATATCTACGAGTTTCTCTAGAAGTCCTTTGCCAGGAGGGACCCTGTCTGTCCATGTTCATCATAGTCTGGGTGTAAAAAGTATTTGTCCACACTGTAGCACAGCGTCTTATGATCTCCTCTAAAGAAGCATCTTTGTCTAGTCCCCATATAATTCTCTTGCAAACCTCATTGGCATTTTCCATAGCCAAATGTCTGCTCATTATTTCTGTAGCTGCATTTTCTCCAATAGTTCTTTTGACAGCAGTTTGCAGACGTCCCACAAAACCTGCAAAAGGTTCATTGGGACCTTGCTCTATTTTAGTGAAAGCCTCCCTTTGATCTTTCTGAATGGGGAGGGAACCCCAAGCTTTTATTGCAGCCTTAGCAATTTGTTCATACACTGTCATGGGGTAATTAATCTGTTCTGAATTCTCTCCATACTGACCTTCACCAGCTAAGTGCTCAAAAGTGAATTGTATGTTAACTCCTGTTTCCAAATTGCGTCTGTCTGACTTGGATCTTACATAATTCATGAAACTCCATAAGCCACAATAAGTTTTGTCCAGGTTCTAGACATGTCCTTGCTGTGGATTTCCAATCATTTGGGGTTAGGACTTCATAAGACAAACCATCTAGTAACATTTTAACATAAGCTGATGTAGCCCCATAAAGGGTACAACCTTTTTTCAAATCTTTTATTTTATTCAAATCTAAAGGTGTATATCTTCTTCTTTTTTGACTTAAAGAGTCAATCTCTTCAATTACAGGATATACATGTGTAAAATCACTTACATACTGTCCCTCTCTCTTAGCCTTAATCAATGCTTTTTCTAATCTTGTCATAGGAAGCTTAACAGGCGATTCTGTTCTTATTACTGCTCTTCCCCTCCTCCTTTTTGCTCCACCCCTGAAGGGTTAATTGAGGGAAGAGATGAGATGCTCCAGTTGCTCAGAATTATACTTAACTTCATTGTTATGTGATTCATCCTTTTCACCTAGTTTAGTTGGATTCTCCCCTCCTCCCCCCTCTGGCTCTTTCTTCTTTTTCTTTATTCTGTAACTTATATAATTTCCTAAAGCCAGTTGAATTATATTGTAAGTTTGAAGTGTATCTTTGGAAATTGAGTTTGGATTGGAATTGAAGTGTTCACCTAGTAGCTCTCGTACTAATTCCCATTCATCTAGATCTGATTCTTTTTCCAGAGAAAAACAAGAACATGTGGCCTGCACAGTTTTTAAAAGTTCAGTAATCTCCTCCAAAATTAAAATCAATCTTTGGCTTTTCATAACCTTGATAATGCTCTCTAACATTTTCCTTGAAAAGAAACAGAAGGCTTTTTTCTAAACATTTGTCCCATTTCACTTAAATTCTACTTTAGCTCTTTAATAAAGTTTCCTTGTTACTCACACTTATTTCTGGGTCAGAGAGATGTTTCCACTGAGATCTGGATCAGAGGCTTTTCCAATGGAATCAGGATCTTGTCAGTACCTGTTTGGGTGCCAAATTGTAAAGTCCGGGCTAGCTCCTCTGAAGGGCTCAGAATAAGTCCTAGTCAGGATAAGCAAAAGTCTTTACCCCACATTGGGCACCAAATTGTAGATGTTCTGATTGTATCTCAATTATAATCATTCTCTGGGAAGAGGTTTCTTTTCTGTATAATCTTTTCCTCTATGAGCAGGTTTCTTGGGAGGCTTCTGGAGCTTTCCCCTTCAAAAGTGTGGGATTGCTGGATTTGCAAATCCATGGGTCGTCTTCTCTTTGACTCAATCCAGACTGTTCTCCAGATTCATTGTTGCCACCTTTTATCCTCCCAGATAATGGGCTTGTGGGTATTCCAAAGGTGTAAACTCCTTTCAAAAGACTAAATGTGTAAACTCCTTTTAAAGCTGTGAATTCTGAGCTAGAGAATTGTTTAGACAACCTGAGTTAGCACCTTGTAATCCTAACAATAAAGAAATAATCTCTGTCTAATTCTTCCATGTGTAAAATGAGAATTTTGGATATTGGATTCTTACTTTTTTTCCATTTTCATTTGAATAGATGGTGATGATTTCCACATATTAAAGCTGGAAGGTAATGCTTTGCACAAGATTATTAGATGAAAATGCTTAATTATATGAATTTAAAATCTATCATTATGCTTATTTTATAATTACTTATTAAAAAATCTTGGACATCTTGTAGAGGCTTTTTTTGATACTCATTCTAGACTTTAAAAAATTAAAATGATCTATCCACAGAACAATTTAGTAGTTTAAAATTTACTAGCATAGTTCTCTAATTTCTGAAATATTATGGTAAAGTTTAATCTTTGCTTTTTTCCTTCATAATGATAAAATTTTTCTTTATCAAAAATATAATTACAGATATCACTTATTTTGAATCAGAGCTTTCTTTCATGGAGAAAATCATAAAGGAGATAATTCCTAATAAAAACCTCCTCTGTAGATTAATATTAAATATCAAATTATCGACCAGAGTAACATCTAAGAAATTACTAGCTTCTGCTGAAAGAGTAATGGAATGATTTGATTTTGAAACATCTGAGTTTGCCATAATCTTTGTACTCAAATCATATAAATAAGAAAAATTATATATATATATATATATATATATATATATATATATATATGTCTGTGTATGTATATTTATATGTATATATTATATCTATGTGTATAACTATCTATATGGATCTGTAAAAAAAGAAAATGATGTATGGATAACAACAATAAAGTCCATAATCCATGAACAGATTCTGAGAACATAAACTCTAGAAGGATATAGATCTTGTCATAATTATCTTTGTCACTTTTCTAATGTCTTGTGTTTTACATATAGAGGTAATAAAAGGATGGAGGAATAGATGAATGAATACCAAATATATATCGTACTCTTTGATATTTAGAATTTTAGGCACTGGGATTTCTGTTTCACATTAGCAAAGCATGAGAAAGCTTATTAAAAAAAAGTCATAGTATTAAGCTGTATTAAATTCTATATTGCTAAATGTTAGACGCTCTAAGGATTATTATTATTATTTTTTTTTTTTTTGCTTAATGTGCTATGGCTTGAATTTTGCCATCTCTGATACTTCAATTTTTCATTCCAATTTAAATAAAAATCTCATAACCTCTGGGTCAGTATCCCAGGCTCCAATCCCTCCCTGTCCCTGTAGAATATTTATTCCAATCTTTATCATATTGTTCTGGATAGTGGCCCAGTCATTGTTAAATCCTGGATTTTCCTCCTTTATTTCCTGGCTCTAATTCTTATTCTCATCCATTAAAACTTCTAGTACTAGTATTCCTATTTCTCTATGTTTTGCTGCAAATACTAAATACTATACCCTTTTCTGAAATCCCATTTTCTCTCACCCATTTCTAAGTAACACAATTTTCTTGACTTATCGATTACTGTGACACCTTCCCAAGTGTCAGTTGACTCGTTTCTATGAACTTTAAAACTGAAACTTGAAAATTCTATGTTTTTCATGATGCCTCAAGTTCTATCCTCTCAAGTTTTCAGATCCTTTTAATATGTGTCCTACTTTATTCTTTCTATACTTTAAAATTGTATTCTTCATTTAAGCTCATGTGTCCAGTCTCTATTATTTTCCAAGATGTCAAAGATTCTACTTTAATTTACCCCTGATCTTTGTTTTTAAAACCCATTTTCACATGTTTTATAGATCATGACAGTTTTAGTATTTTTACTCCTCACTTCAAGCTACCTACAATTTAACAAGTTCCATATTAACTCCCTATTAATTTAACTATAAACTTTTAAACTTAACACTCTGTCTCTCAATGTGTCTCTGTCTCTGTCTCTACGTCTGTCTGCTCTATATGTCTTTCTCAGTCAGTATCTCTGCATCTCTCTGTCTCTTTCTCTTTTCTACTTTCAAAAATGTTTTACTTGTAGCATATTTTGCTTTTTTTTTTTTTTGCCTTTTTTGAATCATGCTAATTTGTGTGACCCTAAGAAAATCACTTTATTCTATTTGCCTCAATTTTCTCATCCATAAAATGATCTGGTGACTGAAATGGCAAATCACTACAGTATCTTTGCCAAAAACCTTAAATAGAGTCACAAGGAGTTAGACATGAATGAAACAACCAACAAGGAAAGCTAACAAAAACTCCAATCATCTGTATCTGTTTTATTGTTGCTGCTGCAATTATTTTTACCTCACTGCACATTAAGTAAATATCTATGAGGAATTGAAACCTGATGATTTGCTAGTTTGTTATTTTACCTTCAGGGGAAGGTTGGGGTTATGCAAGGAAATTGCTAATGTCAACACCATTGCTGCTGGCACCTTTACTGCTTCAAGAAAAGATAGTAGGGAAAGCATTTTTACTTCATTTCTACTTCTCTCTTGATTTTCTTCTTTCCTTTTCCTCAAATGCCTCTGTTTTATCTTCTCTTGCTCCAAACATTATTTATTCATTTTACTCCTGTTTTTTTTTTTTCCTGGATTAGATGGAAAAAAAAAAATTCAGGGTATTTACCCTGAACCCCTCATAGGGCAATGCATCTAGGTTTATCCAAGGGGATGGATGCATATATATAATTCTGTATGTCTGCCTATAGATGACAAATATATTTCCTCAGCCATCTTTTGATATTATCAGCACTTGTTTAACCAGCATACTTTGAGGTCTTTCAAAGCAGTTTCTCTACATCATACTTGTAGTCATCATAAAAGTTGTTTATATCATATCTATTTGAATATTCTCTGTCCTACATGACTGGAATTCTCTCTCTCCCCATCTCTGCCCAGAGCCTTCCTTGATCCTATCTTCTAAAGGAAGTCTTTTTCACTTCCTCTTAATTCTAGTACTTCCTCTGTTAATTATTTCCCATTTGATATTTAGCTTGTTTTTATACAGTTCTTTATGGTTTCATCCATTAGACTGTGGGTCTGTGAAAGTAAAATTTGTCTTCTACCTCGGTTGGCTAATACATGCTTATAGATTGAAAAATTCATAATCATTTTTCTTATATTTCTGAAATGGTCTTGTCCATGATTTCATAGGGAACAGTAAAAATTCATAATATTTGTCTACTATAATTTGTTCAGCCATTCCTCAATTGATGGACAAATATTTGTTATGTAAGTGCTAAAATGTCATGTGATGCTATAAATGTTCCTGACTATAAATATCCTTTCCCTCTCCTTTTGACCTTTGGCTCAATATCTTTTAGTGCTATCAATGGGTCAAAAGACATCTGCAGTTTAGAGACTTTTTCTTTGAAATTCCTATTTGTTTTCCTAATAATGCATTCATCAATGCAGCCTTTCTATAACTTTTCTGGTAATTTTTCCTCTTTCATCATATTTGTCATTATATTTGCAGTATGTTGAAACTGCAAAATTGTTTTCATGTACATTTTTATTTTTGCCAGTCATTTGTAAAGTGTTTTCATATAATTGTTGATACTTTGGATTTTTAAATTTAAGAATTATCTATTCATACCATTTGATCATAGATTTATTGGGAAATTTCTATTATTGCTTTTGATAACAATTATCTATCTTAGAAATGAGAACTTCAGAGATAAATTTTCTATATTTTAGCTAACAAATTTGAACTGGACAGATAAATTTTCTATATTTTAGCTAATTAATTTGAACTGGACAGACAAGACATAAGACTGCTCAGAGCAGATTATTTAATTTAAAGCATCATTTATTAGCCAGCCAGCGACTGATCCCACTAGACAGACTAGTAGAGATCAGCCCAGAGCCTCCAGAGAGGCAAACTTTTAAGCACATTTGCCACTCCTCAGTATAGCCTTGTGGTTACAAGTTTCCTTGACACAGTCTCTCCCTTATAATGGGAAAATGACAGGATGTGGGGGAGCACACAATGGGGCATGTTGACATGCATTGCAATGTTGGCCTGACATTGTTAGGCAAATACTTCTTTGTAAAGTCCAGGACCTTGTTACCTAAAAGGTCATTTTATTCATTTCAATTATTTCTCCTAAGATTATAAATATAACTAGTTTGTGGAGTTGTGGAGAAATTTTTGTAATTTATATATTCAAAGGGTTTTTTTTTTTGTTTTGTTTTGTTTTGTTTTTTAGGATCCAGAATTTTCATGCAAAAAGACAAATCAGATCAAAAAGGGAAAAAATTTGAGAAAGAAAGCAAAATGCAAGCAAGCAATAAGTGAAAATACTATGTTGTGATCCACACTCAGTCCTCTTTCTGGGTGCAGATAACTCTCTCCATCACAAGACCAGAGGAATTCCAAACATTTAACATATATTGGATTATTTACCATCTAGGGGAGGAAATGGGGGGGGGGGGAAAGAGAGAGAAAAAATTGAAACACATGGTTTTGTAAGGGTTAATGTTGAAAATTATCTATCTATCTATCTATATATATGCTTTGAAAATTATAAAAATATTTTTAAAAATCATAAAAATAAATAAAGTATGTGATGCTCTTAATGTTCTTGAATATCAGAATTATAAGTTAAAATTAATCAATTAGTAGATAAATGAAGCTGTGGTGGATAGGATCTACACCATTCAATAGAGGAAAAACCAATGTGAAGGATAATCATTAGCTAAATACTTAGAAACTCCTGAATTCTATTAAGGATACTAGTGAATACTGGGAATAGGATATAATATAACCTACTTCGCCTTTAGGGAATAGGGGTTAAGATAGTGTGACACATACAACACATATATTGTTTTGTTATTATAAAATTTTTATATTTTGTTTTCTCTCTTTCCCCAGGTTGTTTCGAGAATCCATTCCAAATGTTCACATGAACTACTGTGCTCATGTTGATCTGATCAGTCAGTCATACACCCTATAACTTGACTTTAACATAGTGTTATCATTTTGGTCCTTTCATGAAATAAAAGACACCAACTAAACAATCAATCATGTGGTAGACATAAAAATACAAGTAAACATTGTGCTCCTTGCCTTTAAGAGAAAAAAAATATTTCAAAGAGAACTGAAAAGGTAAGGAGTGATGGAGGGAGGATAGTAAAAATAATGCTGGGACATGAAAGTCTGAAACTAGGCAATATATATTAAATTTCACCTATGATGGCATAATTACCAGAAATTAGAGTTAGAGGCCTAGAAAATAGAATCAGAAATACTCTGGATTGAATTATTTTTATAATTGATTCAGAATACAAGTCATTCTTCAACTGACAAGTAGTCAAATGATATGAACAAAATGCACAATTTTCAGACAATGAAATTCAGATGATGAAAATGTCATATGGAAAAATGTTCTAAATTACTTTTGATTAGAGAAATGCAAATTAAAACAACTCACACCTCTCAGATTGATTAAAATGGTAGGAAAAGATAATGATAAATGTTAGAGGGCTTGTGGGAAAACTAGGACATTACTGCATTGTTGATGGAGTTGTGAAATAATTCAACCATTCTGAAAAGCAATCTGGAAGTATGCCTAACATCTATCAAACTGTGCATAGCCTTTAACCCAACAGTGCCACTGCCGAGTCTGTATCACAGGTATATTATAAAGTAGGAAAAATAACCCAGTATTATAAAGGAGGAAAAACAACCCAAATGAGGAAAAATGTTTGTGATAGCTCTTTTTGTAGTAGCAAAGAATTGGAAAATGAATAGATGTCTGTCACTTGGGGAATGGCTGAATAAATTGTGGTATATGAAGGCAATGGAATATTATTGTTCCATAAAAATGATGAACAAGTTGATTTTAGAATTGCCTGAAAAGATTTAGATGAAATGATTCTGAGTGAAATAAATTGTACACAATAACAGCAAGATTGCATGATGATCAACTATGAAAGATTTGGTTCTTCTCAATGATTCAATGATCCGAGGCAATCCCAATAAATGTGGGATAGAATACATCATCTGCATCCAGAAAGAGAACATTGGAGTTTGAATATAATTCAAAACATGATATGTTTACTTCTTTTTTTTTTCTTTTTGATTATTTCCTGTTTTTTTTTTTGAATTTCATTTATTTTTCTCTTACCATAATTCATAAAAACTGTGTATTAAAATTAACATACATGTATAACCAGAAAATAAATAAATAAAAATAAATTGATGCAGAGTAAAGAAAGAGCCATAGGACCAATAACTAAATAAATAAATAAATAAATAAATAAATAAATACATTTTAAATAGAAATCTAGTTTACTGACATTCCTACTAGAAAATTTTTAATCTACTTTGGAGACACAAAGCAAAGGTAGACTCTATACCATAGCACCATGATTTAACCACCTTTTTACTCTGGAGCTTTCCTCTGTGTCTGGATCTTTCTGATTCTAGAATATCTCTTTATATAATTCACACCTTTAGCAAAGTTGCAGGATACAAAATAAACCACATAAGTCATCAGAATCTTACATATCAACAACAAAATCCAACAGTTAGAGTTACAAAGAGAAATCCCATTTAAAGTAACTACCAATAGTATAAAATATTTAGGAATCTATTTGCCAAGGGAAAATCAGAAACTATATGAACAGAACTGTAAAACACTTTCCACTCAAATTAAGCCTGATCTAACCAATTGGAAAAATATTAAATGCTCTTGGATAGAGCAAGCAAATATAATAAAAATGACAATTCTGCCTAAACTAATGTATTTATTTAGTGCTGTACCAGTCAGACTCCAAAAAAAAATTATTTTAATGGCCTAGAAAAAATAACAAAGTTCAAATAGAAAAACAAAAGGTCAATAATTTCAAGAGAATGAAAAAAAAATCAAATGAAGGTGGCCTAGCTGTACCAGATCTAAAATTATATTATAAAGAAGAGGTTACCAAAACCATTTGGTATTGTCTAAGAAATAGACTAGTTAATCAGATAGGTTAGGTTCAAAGGACAAAACACTCAATAACTTTAATAATCTAGTGTTTGACAAACCCAAAAACCCCAGCTTTTGGGATAAGAAATCAATGTTTGACATAAACTGCTGGGAAAATTGGAAATTAGAATGGTAGAAACTAGGCATTGACTCACACTTAACACTGTACATCAAGATAAGGTCGAAATGGATTCGTGATCTAGGCATAAAGAATGAGATTATAAATAAATTAGAGCAACATAAGATAGTTTACCTCTCAGACCTGTGAAAGAAGGAGGAATTTATGACCAAAGAAGAACTAGAGATCATTATTGATCACAAAATAGAAAAATTTTATTATATCAAATTGAAAAGTTTTTGTACAAACAAAACTAATGCAGATAAGATTAGAAGGGAAGCAATAAACTGGGAAAACATTTTTACAGTCAAAGGTTTTGATAAAGGCCTCATTTCCAAAACATAGAGAACTGACACTAATTTATAAGAAATCAAACCATTCTCCAATTGATAAATTGTCAAAAGGATATGAACAGACAATTCTCAGACTAAGAAATTGAAACTATATCTAGTCACATGAAAAGATTCTCCAAGTCCTTATTAATCAGAGAAATACAAATGAAGACAACTCTTATACACCTGTCAGATTGGCTAGAATGACAAAGAAAGAAAATGCAGAAGGAGGGGATGTGGGAAAACTGGGACACTGATACATTGTTGGTGGAATTGTGAATACATCCAGCCATTCTGGAGAATGATTTGGAACTATGCTCAAAAAGTCCTCAAACTGTGCATACCCTTTGATCTAGTAGTGTTACTACTGGGCTTATATCCCAAAGAGATCTTAAAGAAGGGAAAGGGACCTATATGTGCAAGAATGTTTGTGGCAGTCCTCTTTGTAGTGGCCAGAAACTGGAAACTGAGTGGATGCCCATCAATTGGAGAATGGCTGAATAAATTGTGGTATATGAATATTATGAAATATTATTGTTCTGAAAGAAATGACCAACATGATGATTTCATAAAAAACTGGAGACACTTACATGAACTGCTGCTGAGTGAAATGAGCAGGACCAGGAGATACTTCAACAACAATACTATATGATGATCAATTCTGATTTACGTGGCCATCTTCAACAATGAGGTGAACCAAATCAGTCCCAATAGAGTAGTAATGAGCTGGACCAGCTACACTCAGTGAAAGACCTCTGGGAGATGACTATGAAACACTACGTAGAATTCCCAATCCCTCTATTTTTGTCTGCCTGCATTTTGGATTTCCTTCACAGGCTAATTGCACACTATTTCAAAGTCTGAATCTTTTTATACAGCAAAGCAACTGTTTGGACATGTATACATATATTGTACTTAATTTATACTTTAACATATTTAACATGCATTGGTCAACCTGCCATGGCAGGGGGAGGAGGGGGAAAAATTAGAAGAAAAGATTTGGCAATTGTCAATTTTGTAAAATTACCCACGCATATACCAAATCAGTTCCAATAGAACAATTAATGAACTGAACCAGTTACACCCAGTGAAAGAACTCTGGGGGTGACTATGAACCACTACATAGAATTTCCAATACCCCTATTTTTGTCTGCCTGCATTTTTGATTTCCTTCACAAGCTAATTGTACAATATTTCAAAGTCCGATTCTTTTTATACAGCAAAACAACTGTTTGGACATGTATACATATATTGTATTTAATTTATACTTTAACATATGTAACATGTATTGGTCAACCTGGGGGATGAGGGAAAGGAGAGGAAAAATTGAAACAAAAGGCTTAGCAATTGTCAGTGCTGTAAAATTACCCATGCTTATATCTTGTAAATAAAAAGCTATATTAATAATAAAAAAATATCCTTTTACCCACATCAGTTTCTTTCATTCATGAGTTCCTTCAAGGGTTTTCCACTTGGGGTTCTGATATAGGCTGGCTAAACCTCATGTCTATTGTACATGTGCTTCTGACTCTCCAGAAATTGCCACAATACTTGTGTAAGGATTCATTGCCTTCTTTCTCTTACTATAAAGCTTATGTTATATGTTTTCTTAACTCATTTTAATGTGAGTTATTTTAAAACAAGATCTGCTTTTTGCTTTGCTTTTATCTGTATCTTCATCACTTAGCAGAGTTCCTGGCAAATAGATAATACTTGATGAATATATTTTTTGTCTTGCCTTGATGTTTGAGGGCTGGGACTGCCTACTTGCTATTTTTATACCTATGATCTAACTAAAATGGTAAGTTGAGTACAATAAAGATAAAATATCTTTTGAATTGGATTTCTAAAATAACCTGTACCTTCCAGAGTTCTTATGGTGATTTTTAATGAGTCTCTTATCTACAAAAGTGAAATGGGATTTCTGTCTTCTACTTCTGCATCTGATTATTTTAAGGAGCAGAAACAGTTCTTAATACATTCAGAATGAATGTTTGAATCCATTGATTTACACAGGTGAAATTCATGCTAAAGCATGAACTCAGGAACTGGCACTCAAGACATCTTAAAGATTTGAAAATTCAAGAAAATTGAAAAGAAAAAAAAATTAAAGGTTCTTGACAAGGAATAAATCAAAATCAAAACAAAATAATGTAATGCAAAAAATATATATTTGCTTTCTCTTTTCTATAAATTCATTTTTGCAATTATCCATTTTTCAGTTGTGAGAAGGGGACCAACTAAGTTTTTTGTATTATTTTTTTCTGCAGTGAGATCATACAGCCATGGAGTTGCTTGAGAAATGTAGAGAATCTGTGACCATTCTCCATTTATTGATTTTAAGAAATAATTTTATCCATGAAATGAAAATGAAAACTTAAGTTCTCTTCCTTTTAAAGAGATAGCTCTGATAGTTGCAACAAAAAGTACAAGATTTCATGCTAGAAGGGCTGGAAAAAATTATATTTAATTATTTTTCTCGACATTAATATCAGATATGACTTTTGATGAAAGCATGTTCTGAACAAAGGGAAGCAATGCATCAAGGACAAAGAGAAATGGTCTCAGAATAAGAAAGATCTAGGCACCAATTCTACATCTCCTACAATTTACTGCAGTAAACTCCTTATACTTAAAATTACAAGTTCATTTTGAAAACAAACAAACAAACAAAAAATAGAAAAGCCATGAAAACAAAAACGAGTTAGGTCTAATCATAAAAAATGGATGAGCAATGGAAATAAAAACTTGCATATGGCATAATTGTCCATAATATGGCATTGTTGAAAGGTCAGATGACCACATTATTCTATTAACAAATCTATTTTGTTATTGAGCTATTTGAGTATTGAAATTGTGCTAGTGCTATAATGGAACATGAAGATAAAAGTTAAGTTGAACTGCATTTTGAAAATTACATAATTTTTTCTGACTCCCCACACCTGCAAATTCATCTTTAAGATGCATGTCTTCACCTTACGCCTTTTCTTCCAGCCATGACCCCATCTCTGGGGAGCCACTACATATCACATTTCAGTTGGAGACTCTAAAGAATCAATAGCAAAAGAAGCAGAAGGACCAACTTCGCCTTCTCGAGATGCCTCTTTGTGCTGATAGCTAAAGGACCTGGCACATGGTCACTCACCCCTTTGTGACTACCATTGAGTCCCTGTGTGTAATCTGATAAACGCACGCGCAGTTCAGTTACCCTCTGGGTGTTGCTATGGCTGCAATCTTCTCGACTTTGGAATTGTTTGTAACTGCTGCGCACTCAGGGGTCCCTTTGGCCTTCAGTTATTAATTTTTTTTATTTTTTTTTTATTTTTTAATTCTGAGTGGACATTAGATCTCGGAGCAGGCTGAAGGACCAAGAGAGGGCTTCCTCACGAGTTCTCACCTGTTAAGCTTGCCTCTGGGATGAAGAAGATTTTCAATTTCGGCAACAGGAAAGGGCAGTCTCCATCTTGTTCCTTTGCCACCCCGACAAGAGACTGTGGAGCCCGAGCATCCGACCCCAACGCAGGGTACCTCATCAGGGACAAAGACCTGGGGAAGCTCCACAAAGCTGCCTGGATCGGGGATGTGGTGAAAGTGCAGAAGCTGCTGCTGCTTAGAAAGCACAATGTAAACGATGTAGATAAAGTGAAGCGGACGCCTCTACACCTGGCTTGTGCTAATGGATACCCAGATGTTGTATCTCTATTAGTAGAGAGAAAATGCAAGCTCAACTTATGTGACAACGACCGCAGAACACCTTTAATTAAGGCAGTGCAGTGTCAGCAGGAGGAATGTGCAACAATCTTGCTCGAACATGGTGCAGATGCTAATCTTGTGGACTCGAATAACAACACTGCACTTCACTATGCTGCTTCTGGTCTGAACAAAGCCATAGCAACAAAGCTTCTTAAACATCAAACTGATATTGAAGCAAAAAACAAGGAAGGCTATACACCACTTTTGCTTGCAATTACAGAAAATAACCCTGATATGGTAGATTTTTTTTTAAAGAATGGAGCAAATGTGAATGCCACAGATAAATCCAAAAGAACAGCCCTCATGATTGCTGTTAGCAGTGAACCAACAATCATAGTCAGTCTAATTCTTCAATATGAAGCTGTTGACCTTTCTTGCCAAGACATATATGGATGGACAGCTAAGGAGTATGCTATTGTCAGTGGTTATCCTATTCATAGCCAACTAATTAATCAGTATGAAATACGCAAGGAACATAATCAGCACCTTTCTCCCAAAATCAGCTGTTCAGAAAGGGCTTCTGGTCCTGAATTTACTTTTGAGGGACCTCCCCTAGACAAAGAAGATTCTGTTCGTCTTTTGAAAATCCAGGCTACTGTTCTCACTGAACGATCAGTAAAACTTAAAAAAACAGGATGTACACAACTCACAAGAAAAGTTAAAAGCTTAGAAAATATGATTACTGGACTACAGGAAGAATTGTCAAAAACAAGAGAAATGAAATCCCAATCTGAGCATCGTAACATTGAATGGTGCAGAGAACCCTGTAGGCCCAGGTTTAAGAAGAGTGAGATGGTAAAAGACAACTTTTTGGAATCAGGGTGCCAGAGTTTTGCAAGAAAGGATTCTGAATAATCATCTTTTGAAACAGAAGGAGATAGAAGAAACTTATTCCAAAATGTTTCAGAATTTTGAGGTTCTTGATAGTCACAAAATAACTTCTGCTGCATAAAAATCAAATCCCCAAAGACGAAATTGTCAATCTTAAAGTGGAACCAGACAACAAAAATTAAGGATCAAGAAAAATAAAATTTAACAAAGTAAATGAAGTTTTAAAATAAAAGAATAAGGAGCTTCAAAAGGAATTAAAACTGAAGGAAACATTAACAGAAACAATATTTCAGTACAGTTGATAAGTAAATACTCTGGTAACAGAGCACGCAATGCTGGACTCTAGATTGGAAGGTGAAAAACAAAACAGATACATACTACAGACCAAAATTGAATCAAACTCTTCCCATATAAATGCTGATATTCTTGATATTGCAGTCAGACATCCAATGTAGAACTTGACAATATGTATCAATGAAAACAAGGCTTCATTTACAAGACAAACTAAGATATAACAGTGATGTACTAAAAAGCTTTCTAAAGCTGAAAGTGAAACTAATAGTTTAGAAAATGAGGCAAGTATGTGATTTCCTCAGAGAAAAGACTTAATTTTAGAAACCACACAGAAAAAAAATCAAAGCAGAATGGCTCCTATAGCACAGCTGTCTACAAATGAATTAGAAGATCATATACAAAATTCTAAGTACCATCTATCTTCAGTTTCTATGCCTTTGCACAGAGTGACAACGCTCTGTTCCACAAATCCTTTCCCTCTTCATTTCCACCTCTTGTAATCCCAAGATCCACTCAAAGCTTACCCCCAAAAAGCACCACTTTTCTGTATTAATCTAACACCTTTCTTAACTAACTTTGTATTTAGTCAAATATACTACATGCATTTATTTACCTGTACATATTGTTTTCATTCTTGCAATATATCTTTGAGGACTGGAGGGGAAAGAATCAAATAGAAAGCAAAAAAGATGAGAGGGATTGGTGTTATGAATAAAAAGAGACACAACAGTAACAAAGCAACTAGGAGGCATCTAGTACAGCCTTTATATCAAGGATTTATTACAAAAAAAGGACCGAAGTTTCACAAAATGGAAAGAGATTGTGAGCTGGCTATGAAAGAATTGTAATCATAACAATTAAATCTCCTTAAGGTTTAGTCTTTTTTTTTTTTTTTTTTTTTTTTATGAAAGGCATTATTTTGTCCATAATGGAAAATGGAGAGTAGTGCATCTTAATTGAATCTAGGTAACATTCTAAAGACACATACACCTATTAAAAGAATGTTCATGTAGGAAGAATGATAAATAGCAAATGGAAAATTCAAATAGAAGGACTTCAACACAATGGGCAACATTATTAGCATTTACAACACTTTAAGGTTTATGCTGTGTTTTTCCATGCTTTGCTAATATGTCATTTTTTCCACAATTGATGCAAGAATATAAATGCATAATGTTCTGTACCTAGAGGCAGGAAGGCCATGTTAAGACACTATATGACTCTGGGCAATTCACTTTATCCTCCCTCAATTTCCTCCTCATAAAAGGAAGATAAGAAATACAAAAAGACCATGTTACTTAGCCCCTTGTAATCTGGTTTATAAGGTTAACATAAAACTGAAACAAGATTCCATGATTCTCTGATTCCATGAAGGCAAGGTGAAGAATTACCATTTCTATTTGCTTTGTTTTATACAATTTTTACTCCTCCATTACAAACTCTAGAAGATGAAAATTGAGAAATAAGTAACTGTATAGTAAAATTTTCCCTTTGGTAGCAAATAACCTTTTCTACATAATTGCTTATTTCACAATTTTCATTTTTGAATGGTGTGGACTAGAATTATACAAAGCAATAATAGCAAGTCCTACAAATGGAATTCAATATCTTAATCTCAAAAGTGTTTTGACATGGATATCTCCTAATCTGATTAGGATGCAACACTCCCCTTTCCACTTTATCCCCACAATCTTTAATTTTTTTTTGTGTTTTTTTTTTTCAAATTGACTACTTAATTTGAAAAAGAATAGAATGAAACACTTAAGACTGTAGATGACTACAGATAGAAATAGTAACTAATCTCACCTTCTTGAGATTATAGAATAATAGGATTAAAAAGTCAGATCTAACTAAAAGGGTTATTAATGGCCATCTAGTTCAATACTTAAATTTCATAGAAGAGGAAATCCAGAAAAGCCATACTTCTCAGACCTTTCAGTCCGGTTTATAATCTCACCATTCAACTGAAATGTGCTGGAACTCTTATCTTTCCAGAAATCAGCAGGAGTCAGGACCACTAAATGTCTTTATTCTAGATCTTTACCTTCACCTCCAATGCCAGGTCACGAGTGCAAGTGAGGGTGAGTTCCACCACCCAAGTTTCTCTTACTCCTCCCACACAAGTCACTTCCCTCTCTTTGTCTCACCAATCAAGTCAGCACAGAACAGCTGGGGAGGGTCAACCTTAAACAAGTTAATAGGGAACCATCCAATTGGCAATTAGTCTCACGTGCTTCATCATCCAAGTGCATTGCTCAGTTCTAGCCCTTTACATCTCCTGCTTTCTTTTGTTTTAGACCACAGGAGGTCGTGCCATCCCTGACTTTTCAGGGAGATGAGAACCCCAAAAAGGAGGTGATAACGCCCCCCCTGACTTCTCAGGAGGGGAGATGAAAGCACTAAAAATGAGATAATCACGCCCTCCCTGACATCTCAGGAAGGGAGATGAAAAGCATCAAAGAGAAGTGGGGATTTGCTAGTGGGTTTCTGGATTGAAGGGCCTTATTAGAGACAAGTATGCACAAACCCATCAGCATGGGAGTTATTACACAAGCACATAGCAATAACACAGAGGCTATTAGTGGTGACTCTCCCCACAGTCAGTGCAGACTCGATGTGGTGTAACAAACAGGAATTGTACATGCAAGTAGTGATATAACAAACAATATAAATCAACATGGTATTGTAAGAGATTTCCAGAAGTCCTAGAAGGAGGGTATGTAAACACCAGACACACAGACCCCTTCTTCAGCAACCAAGAGATAGTCCAAAACCAATCTATTGTCCATTGCTTCACTGTTAGGGAATCCAATGATCCCCACAAGTTTTTGAAATCCCACATCAGTCTTTTTATATGTTAGGGAATCCAATGATCCCCACAAGTTTTTGAAATCCAGCAACAGTCTTATGATGGCTCAGAGAATCCAATGATTCCTGAGGATTTTCAAGTCCTACAATAGTCTTATGATGCCTCAGAGAATCCAATGATTCCTGAGGACTTTCAGTCCTATAATAGTCTTATGATGTCTCAGAGAATCCAATGATTCCTGAGGATTTCAGTCCTACAATAGTCTTATGATGTCTCAGAGAATCCAATGATTCCTGAGACTTTCAAGTCCAACAGTTTTTGATGTCCATGGGTCAAACGCCATAACTGCCAGGTTCTTTCAGTGGTGGGCACAGTCAGCAACGGAACCACCAGATGTTTCTTGGGCCTTCTCCTTCGTTTCAAGGGTCTTCTCTGTCTCTCTCCGATGGACAAGGCGAATTCGGCTCGTTGGCACCCATCTGATTCCTTCTCCATCTGTAGAGATACAAGCAAACCCTCTCCCCCAAGCAGTTAACCTATCTGGTCCCTTCCATTCACCACTTTCTGGGTCTCTCCACATCACTTGGCGATTATCTAAAGACAGTGGAGCTGCTCGCACTGGACACTGCCCTTCTGGTGAGTTATAAAACCTGTCTGCTGGAGCCAGTGCATCTTTGTCAAAAATTTAAAAATTAATGGTATAGAGAACTAAATTTAGAAGTTCTCTAGGGTTACCCGTGGCTCCCCCTTTCTTTTGTTTTTGGAGGAGTGTCTTAATATCTCTGTTTCTTCTCTCTACTATTGCCTGCTCTTGAGGATTAAAGGGTATGCCCGTGGTATGTAAAATCTTATACTGTGCACAAAAGTGTGTAAAATGTTTAGATGTATATGCAGGTCCATTGTCTGTTTTTATTGCTTGTGGCACACCCATAATTGCAAATGCTTGTATAAGGAATTCAGTTACCACTCGGGCTGTCTCTTTTGCTGCTGTCATTGCAAATGTGAATCCTGAAAAGGTGTCTACCACGACATGGATAAAAGATAGACGACCAAAAGATTTATAATGGGTCACTTCCATTTGCCAAATTTCTTTAGGTCTCAAACCACGAGGGTTCTTCCCTGGAGGGAGTGTAGGAGCATGGAAAGGAAGACAAGCTGTACAGGCTTTTACTATGCTCCTAGCTTCTTCTCTTGTTATTCCAAACTGCAAACGTAAAGCTTGGGCAGCCTGATGATATTTAGAATGAGACTCTTGTGCTTCTTGAAATAAAGGAGTACTGGCCAGCATGATTAGAAGGCTATCTGCCTTTGAATTACCATCAAAAATAGGACCTGGAAGTCCACTATGGGAGTGGACATGCAAAATATAAATCTTACCTGGATGCTTTCTCACTTGCTCTTGAAGCTCTTTAAAGAGCTGATATATATTGGAGGCTACAAATTTTATTTGGGCTGTGGCAATTCTTTGTACCACACCTACTGAATAGGCCAAATCAGATATTATATTTATGTCTCCCGGATAATAAGCAAGAGCTAGAATGATTGCATACAATTCATTCTGCTGAGTGGACTGAAAAGGAGTTCTGATTACTTTCTTTATAGTTAAGTCACGAGAATACACAGCGCAAATATTATGTTTGGATGCATCTGTAAAGATAGTTGGTCCTTTAAGAGGAACTTTGGAAACCTTTTCTTCAAGAATCCATTGTCAATTATGTAGCAGTCTGGTTATCTTTAATGGAGACCCATGTGCAAAATTTGGAGCCATGGTTAATAAAATTTGCCACTCTGGGATGGTTTTGCAGCACACATTAACTTGTGCATTAGTATAAAAGGTATATATCTTGTCAGGTCTTGTCCCAGATAATTGTACTGCTCGTTTAATGGCCTTTAATAAAATTCTAGCCACAAGCACTGGGTAAGGAATAAGGCTTTGTTCTCGTTGTGCTGGGAGGTTCACCCACTCTATCACACTGTCTCCTTGATGAAGGACTGCTGTAGGGGCCTCTTGTGTAGCAAAAACTGATATTTCCAAGGGTTTTTGAGTCACTCTTTCAACCACATTGGATAAAGCCAGTTCAACTTGTCTCAAAGCCTCTTGAGCTTCTTTTGTAAGCTGGCGTGGTGAATTTAAAGCACTGTCTCCCCTTAAAATGTCATATAATGGTTGCAATTGACAGGTAGTCAAGCCTAGCACGGGACGCATCCATTGGATATCTCCTATCAATTTCTGGAAGTCATTTAAGGTGTTTAGCTTCTCTCTTCTTAAGGAGAGTTTTTGTACTGTAAGCACCTTAGGATATACTTCATATCCTAAATATTGAAAAGGAGCATGTCTTTGAATCTTTTCTGAAGCTATATGCAATTTATAATTCCTTAGTGTTTCTATGGTTTTTTGTAGACATGCTTCTAACATTTGTTCCTCAGATGCACATCCCAATATATCATCCATGTAATGTAATAACATTACTTTTGGAAATGCTTTTCTTACTGGACTAAGAGCAGCAGCAACATACATTTGACACATAGTAGGGCTGTTTTTCATTCCCTGTGGCAAAACTGTCCATTCATATCTTTTATAAGGTTCAGCTAAGTTAACGCTGGGCACTGAAAAGGCAAATCTTTTCATATCCTCCTTATCTAGAGGGATAGAATAGAAACAATCCTTAATGTCTATAACCCACAGAGGCCATTCTCTAGGCAACTGAGTAGGAGATGGAAGTCCAGGTTGAAGAGTTCCCATAGTTTCCATCTGTTCATTTACCTTTCTTAAATGAGTCAACATTCTCCATTTTCCAGATTTCTTTTTTACAACAAATACTGGGGAATTCCAAGGACTTAGAGAAGGTTGTAAGTGTCCTTGGTCAAGTTGTTCCTGTACTATATCTAGTAAGGCCTGAATTTTATTGTTATCTAAGGGCCACTGTTCTATCCACACTGGTGTATCAGTTTTCCACTGCATAGGAACAGGTGAAAGTGTTGGCAGGCCTTCAACAGCAGCCCTGCCTAAAAAACCGAAGTACTCATTTTTAACCCTAATTGTTGTAAAATGTCTCTTCCCCACAGATTGATGGGGATTTTTTCAACTATAAAAGGAGTAAAAACTCCTGTTTCACCTTCAAATACCCATCTTAAAGGGGTAGCACTAACTTCAGCTGCTATTGATCCTCCTACCCCAGACATGTAGGTGTCTGCCTTTTTCTTTGGCCAGTGACTGGGCCAGTTGGCACCTCTAATGACTGTGCGATCTGTATCTGTGTCCACCAGTCCTTCTAATGCTATGCCATTTATATAGATGGTGAGCATAGGTCGGTCAGCTGTCACAGCTGCTGTCCAGTATATTCCTGGGTTTTTCTGCTTGGAGTCCGAACATGGGTGACTGTCAGTCACCAAGTTGCTTATTAGGGGTCTGTATCAATAAACCTGATGCTACTACTTCCCCTGGTTAATAAGTCACACATTGTCTCCCTGTGTTAGTGACTGGGATATTATCTACACATTCCCCAGTTTCCCACATCAGTGTATGAATGAACACTGTCTTGTAAGTACTCTCAGGAGGTGAAATGGTCAAGCGTATTGTGCCTGGAGGCAAGGGATCCATAGGTTGGAGAGGAACAGATTTCACCTCTCCAAGGGGTATCTCAATTGTCCCAGCTGCATACAACTCTATCCTCCCTAATTGTAATATCTTTCTCCCCTCAGATGGCTTCCTGGCTGATTGGTCATGTCTGGGTATTGGACTTGGAGGCACTCTCTGGGTGTGGCATCGGCTGCCATCATGCCCCAAGTGTTTTTTGCCTGGGGCCCTGGAGCTGGGCCCCTCATCCCGTTTCCCTGAATCAGTCTACACTCTGAGGCCCAATGGAGTCTTCTGTTGCATTTTGGACATGGGGTTTTGAGTCTTGTTCTCCCAGCCTGTCTTCTCACTCTGTCTCTATGCCAACATTGAGCTTTCAAATGGCCTACTTTACCGCATTGAAAGCATTGACGAGTCTCTCTGGAAACCCCTTGCCAAAAGGGATCCTGTCTCCCCATGTTGGGATCTTGGGAATTCTGCATCATAGCCTGGCTATAAAAGGTATTTGTGCCCATTGTGGCACAGCGTCTTATGATCTCCTCTAAAGGAGCATCCTTACGTAGTCCTAGTATAATCCTTCTACAAACCTCATTGGCATTGTCTCTAGCAAGTTGCCTCACCAAAGTGTCTGTTACTTCATTTTCACCATTAATCTGTATGACAGCTGTCTGCAAACGTGCCACAAAATCAGCAAAAGGTTCATTTGGTCCCTGTACAATTTTTGTGTAGGTCTCACCCTTGTAGTTTTTACTGGGGAGAGAAGCCCATGCTTTGATAGCAGCAGCAGAAATTTGCTCAAATGCTGTTATGGAGTAATTAATCTGTACCTAAGCGTCTGCATAAGAACCTACACCTATTAGTAGGTCATAGGTGATGGAAGTATTAGCTGCACTTTGACTATTTTGTTGGGCTTGAATTCTACAGAGCTCAGTAAATTCAGAAAACCACAACAAATTTTGTCCAGGTTCTAAGCACACTTTTGCAATGACTTTCCAGTCACTAGGGGTTAAGATTTCATAAGCCAAATTGTGTATTAACATCTTAACATAATCTGATGTAGCCCCAAAGACAGTGCAAGATTTTTTCAGGTTTTTAAGGACATCCATATTAAAAGGAGCATATCTTCTACTCTCTTGACCTGCAGAATTATACTGTTGAATCACGGGAAAAATTTGAAGTTTGAAATCATTATCTACTTCTTTTCCATTTTCAATTGCTTCAATAAGCCCTCTTTCTAATCTAGTTACAGGAGTGGGCAGTTGTTGGGGGGGGGGGGGCTCTGTGTGGGAGGAGGGGGGGCACTGATGATGTCACTGCCCCTCCCACTACTCCTCCTCCCTCAGTCCCTGTAGGTGGAGTGGATGTGGGCTGATCAATAATCTGCTCTCTAGGTGGGGTTGAAATTTATTCTGGACAATCATAGTCTACACACTCAGATTCCTCATTCAAATCCCCTTGCCCTCTGGCAATGTCCTGAGTTTGCCTATCTTCTATCTTTTCTTCCTTACTCTTCCTTCTCTGTGCCTTTTTAGAACTCTTCCTTCTTCTAAACTCTTCTTGATAGCTTAAGTCTAATAGAATCAAGTTGTATAGATAAAATACCTCTGGGAAAATTTGACAAAGCCCATTTTTTGAGTAAAATTCTTTCATTTCAAGTCCCACTAGCTTCCATTTATCTGTTTCTTCATTTAAGAACCAAGGGGACGTGCGAATCAATGAGTGTAAGAGATTATTCATTTGTGGGATGGGAACAAGTAAACTTTTCTCATCAATTATCTAAATTATATCCTCTATAGCATTGCTAGATGAGGCAGGGGCTGGGGTTGGAGCAGGGTCAGCTGAGGCCCAGGATTTACCTAACATCTGCCCCATCTCAGTTACTAGAGATTGCTAATTTAGTCCTTAACAAGGTAAGTTCCTTATTTCTATTAGAATACTCACCTAATCTCCTGGTCACAGGAGGACTTTGGTGGAAGTAGGGTGCCAGCCCTACGTTGGGCGCCAAATGCTGGAACTCTATCTTTCCAGAAATCAGCAGGAGTCAGGACCACTAAATGTCTTTATTCTAGATCTTTACCTTCACCTCCAATGCCAGGTCACGAGTGCAAGTGAGGGTGAGTTCCACCACCCAAGTTTCTCTTACTCCTCCCACACAAGTCACTTCCCTCTCTTTGTCTCACCAATCAAGTCAGCACAGAACAGCTGGGGAGGGTCAACCTTAAACAAGTTAATAGGGAACCGTCCAATTGGCAATTAGTCTCACGTGCTTCATTATCCAAGTGCATTGCTCAGTTCTAGCCCTTTACAGAAATGGATTTCTCTGGACATCACAAATAACTGGTTAATTACTAAAGGTGATAGTCATTTTTTTTTTAACCTATTTTCAGGTTTTGACATAGAACACTGGTTCTTCCCAAATAATCTTTGCTTCTTTGCTGACATTTATTTAACGGTTCTCCTTGTAGCTTCCTATATGCTTTCTAGTTTGTTTTGCAGGGACTTTATTCAATTCCTCTTCCTCTCCTTAAAACTCTTCAAGTCTTTATTCACTATCTCCATGTAATAGAATTACAACAAGTTCAATTATTCAATTTAGTGTTTTAGTCACATGAAATCAATTTATATTGTGTCATTTGATTCTCACTGTAATTATACCTATTTTACAGATTTTGACACTGAGGAAGATAAAATAACATCTAAACAGTTAAATCAAATCCTTTATGTCAATATCTCTCCTCTGATTTCAAATTCTATACCATCAACTGATTTTTAGGAATTTCCTATAGACACCTAAAACTAAACATGTACAACTTACACCAGAAGATAGCTGATTTGTTTTTATTTTTATTTTATTTTATTTTTTTTATGGAGTGTTTAGAGTGTCTTAGAAAATTTGGATTGATATTAGTAAATAATACACAATTATAAACATATGTTTATATGTAAATGCTGGGTTTCTTAACTTTTTCTCTATCTTCTGTTGGTTTTCATGCATCATCTGCATCTTCTGCAAATCCCCCACAAAAAAAAAAAAAAAATACCCATTTAATTTCTTACATCTATCCAAGATATATCACAATTATAATGGGTAAAGTTGCAATGGAAAAAATAACTTGACTACATTGAGACTCTCATCATTTCTTAATTGGACTAGTGAAATAGTGTAATTCCGGAGAAACTGAGGCAAGATAGAGATTAGAGAGTTTTTAATATTTCATTAATTGAAGAGTTTAATTGACTGAACAGGACTCTCGTCTCAAAGTATCCAGTAATCAATCGGGGAATGATAAACCCTTTTATAGCTTTTCAGACAAAGAAAAGAGTGGGAAAAGTTAGAACTACTTGGTTCTGTCATGATGGGGTAGGGCGGGAAGGCTGTAAATTCTTACTAAAAGCCAGAGTCAGGAAGTTCGAATAAACAGAAGTAAAGATGTCAGTGAAGTATCTGAGATAGTCTTATCTTTTGGAATATTTTAGAGGGGCATTGTCATAAATTCTTGGGGGCAGAAGCAACTAGGAGCCAGAAAGTCTGATCTGCTTCTCATCTCCCATTGACAATTTATAACTTTAGAGCAAATGGTCCTCAGTCTTAATGAACCAGGGAGGTTTTACAATTTAAGGGACTGAGGCAGAACAGTTAAGGAAACTGAGAACAATTCAGGGAAATTCAGGACAATAAGGGAAACTAGTGCAGGGAAACCTAGGTAGAACAGCTCAAGGAGATTGTGGCATAACATTAGCCCCTTAATAATTACTCTATCTTTCTGTATCCTACATGTGGAAGAGAAATAAACTTCATAGGGCACAGGTCTGGCTACATTTCTTCCTGACTTTAGATTTCTTACTGGCTTCTTACTACCGAGATTAAAATGGAACTTCTCTAGTTTAAAAAAAAAAAAAATCCTCCACAGCCTTGTTACAATTTAGCTTTCTAATTAATTAACGTTAATCCTCCTAGCATATTGTACATTTTAATCAAGCTAGCCTAGTTTTTTCTAATTTTTGTATTTAGGTTTCCCACTATGACTGAAATTAATGCTCAATGTCATGTTCACTTCAGCCTCTTAGAATTCCTAGCTTAATTCATTGGGATTTTATCTCCTACTTGAAAATTTTCCTTATCTCCTTAATTATTAATGTTTTCCCCTAAATTAAATTATACTGTGATTACTTAGTTGGAATACAAGATAGATTCTTCATTCCCACCCTCACAGAAGAATGAAAGCACCTTGGTCATTGCGTGTTTGATTACTTCCATTTAAGGGCAAACATAAGTCAACCATACTCTATAAAATCTCCTCATGGCCTTTTTTTCTCCAGTTTATCTGGTAGTTTATTTTTTTTCCCAATTAAATAGGGAAAAAAAAACTTTAACATTCATTTTTAAAATATTGTTTTTAAATGTCTTCCCTTTTCTCTAACCTCATTGAAAAAGGCAAGCCATTTTATAAAATTGTGCATTTGCAGTCATGCAAAACTTTTTATATTTCTAATGTTGTGAAAGAGAACAGACCCAAAACAAAAACAACCCCCCTTCCAAATGAAAGAAAATAAAAGCATCATTATACATTCAGATTCCTTCAATTCTTTCTCTAAAGAGGGACAGTATTTTTCATCATAGGTCCCTCAGAATTGTCTTGGAGTATTTTATTGCTTAAAATAGCTAAGTCATTATCAATAATTATGTACAATAGCCTGGATCACTTTTTATCAATACATACATACATATATATATATATGTTTGTGTGTTTTTTTCCTGAAAGCAAGTTTGTCATTTTAGTGTAATAGTATTTCATATACCAATGATACACCAATAATTGGTCATCCCACAATTTTTGTGCATCGCCTCTATTTCTAATTCTTTGCCACTACAAAAAGAATTGCTGTGGCTATTTGTGTACATATACTTGCTCCTCCTTTTAACATTGTTCTTGTGAGATAATTTAAAAAATGAAAAAGAACCTATATGGACAAAATTGTTTATAGCAACTCATCTTGTGGTATTAAAAAATGGGAAACTGCCAGATAATGGTTGAACAAGGTATGGTATATGAATGGAATGGAATGCTATTCCATAAAAAATGAACAGAGATTTTTGGGGAAAAAACCTGGAAAGACTTGCATGAACATAATGTTGTGTGAAGTAAGCAGAACCAGGAGAATATTGGACATAGTAAAAGGAATATTGTATGATTATCAACTTTTATAGATTTAATTCTCAACAATATGATCATCTAAGATACATCTGAAAGACTCATGAGGAAAAGTGTTATCCACATGCAGAAAAAGAACTATGGAGTCAGGAAATCAAAGCACAATATTTCCACTTTTTTCTGTGTTTTTTCCTTTAAGATTCTTATTTCACAAAATATTTTAAAATGTATTTAATATGACTGTAGACATATAACTTATATTACACTGGGAAAATATATTGAAGAGGGGAGAAAGGGAAGAAAACATTTGGAATGTAAAATTTTATCAAAGCAAATGTTGAAAACTCTCTTATAATAAGGAAAAATACTATTAAGTGTGTGTGGGGGGTGGGGAATCACTTTGGGAAACAAAGTAGTGTTATGGTTAGATCAAATGACATGATTTTATTGCAAAATATTCATACATATATAGTTTACCTTTCCTGTTTAGCTTTTTATGTTTTTCTTGAGTCTTTTATTTGAAAGGCAAATTTTCTATTAAGCTCTGGTCCTTTCATCAAGAATGAAAATCCCTTATTTGAATATACCTATTATATATATTTTTTTCCTAATCTGAAGGATTATACGCACTTTTGCTGGATAGGTAATTCTTCATTTTAATCTTAATTCCTTTGCCATCAAAATAGAAATTCCAAAATCTTTGATCTTTTAATGTAGAAGTTGTTAAATGTTGTATTATCCTGACTGTAGTAGGCCCACAATACTTAAAGTCTTTTTGTTTTGTGTTTATCTGGCTACTTGAAAATTTTCCACCTTGGCCATGAGCTCTGGAATTTTGCTATAATGTTCCTGGGAGTTTTCCTTTTGGGATGTCTTTCAGAAAATAATTGGTAGAGTCTTTGCATTTCTATTTCATTCTATGGTTGTAGACTCTGAGGGCAATTTTCCTTGATAATTTCCTGAAAAATGATTTCTGGGCTCTGTTCTAATGATGGCTTTTGAGGTAAGGTGATTTTTGAATTATTTCTGCTGAATCTATTTTCCAGGTTGATTGATTGTATAGTGATATATTTAATATTTTTGGGTTTTTTTATCTTTTAATTTAATTTTCTTTTTCCTTGAAGTTTCAGAAGATACCAGTTTTTATTTGTCCAATTCTGATTTTAAGGAATTATTGTCTTCAATGAGAATTTGTATTTTTTTCATTTGGCCAACTGTCCTTTCTAAGAACTTTTCAAGTACATTTTTGTGCCTCTTTTTATAATTTTGTCTATCCTCTTAAGATATTCTTCAGTATTTTTTGTGCTTCCTATATCAAGCTTTTGAGTTTCTGAATAAGATTTTCTTGCACCATTCTCATTTCTTTTTTAATTTGAATTTTTAAATTCTTTTTTGAGCTTTATCATAAATTTTGTATTTGGGGAGGATAGAAAGTGAACATCTGATTCTCATTTTTATCTAATTTGGTTTTCTTCCAATTTTGTATGTTAATCTTTCCCTTTCACCCTAGTAAGTTTTTAGGTTTATAACCTTTCGTTATTGTTACAGTTTTTTGGTCATTTTTCAGCCTACTTTTTGACATTTAAAAAAATAATACTGTTGAACTTTGTTCCTAAGGTGGGAGGGGCACTGTGCCAATTTTCAGGTTTTCTATAGTGTTGTTTTTAGAGCTTTTGTAAGTTTTTTGTATAATTTTCAGTTTTTCCAAGGTGATAAACTCTAAGAAAAGATATGTTTACTATTCTCCTGGATTGTGTTCTGATCTGTTAAATCACAAGCAGTCTTTTCCACCTTAGACCTCTGAACAGAGTTCAAGCTCTATTGTGTCCACAGTCTTTCATGCAATATTAGTGTTCCCCCTGCTCTAAGACTATGAGCAATGGGCATCCAACTATGCATAGGCAATGAAACAGAGATTTGATCGCAGTGCAAGAAAAATGATCCATGTAATCTCCTTACACTTCTTTCACCTCCTTACTATCATTGGTTGGAGAGCTTCAGAAGCTATTTTTTTGGGTTTCCTTGACTGTGTAGAACCATGATCAGTCTCTCATCATCACACAGTGATTATGGCACAACAGACCATTTTTTGTTTGTTTGTTTGTTTGTTTTGTTTTTGTTTTTTCAACTTCCTAAATTGTCTTGGACTAGAAAATTGTTTTGCCCTAGGATTTTGTGGATTCTGCTGTTCCAAAATTCATTTTGCAGGCTGTTGGTATGTTTGTCTATCTTATATAATTGTGTCTTTGTGAACATAAAGCACAGTAGGCAATTAATAAATGCTTCTTGAATATAATTAAATGGAGAATCAAAACCAAAGGTCATATTCCCCAATGTTTTTGCAACAAGAACTTAACTTGTCATACTCCCAAGTAACCAGATACAGATTATAATACTACACTTTTAGTACTGTGCCATAAGAACTCATTTTCTCTGGGATCACTAATATAGCCCATTATTTCACAGAAATACTTTTACAATATTGCAAACAATTTCAACTCATTTTCTGTATTACTCCATTGAAAATTTTATGGAGCCTAAGACCTTATAATTTTATCTTTTCAAGTTGTAACAGAACTCTATATTTTGTCAGATTTTTTTTTAGGAGACTGAATCCTCCCACGAAAATTTAGTGCACTCTTTGCCTCTTATGTTCTGCATCAATTATTGTTGAATATTTGTTTTCCTATAAAAATCAAGTACTTCTAATGGAAACTTAAAAATGTAAGCAATGATATAATAAAGAATATTGGCACTTTTTTTGCATTAAAAAGCAAGGAATAAATATTCTTTAAGCCATTACTGTACCTCCATTTTAACTTAACATAATAGAGATTATACAATGACTCTGTAATTTTTTTTCAGTGGAAAACTTTTGAGTTACATTCTAACCATTTCTTAATTACATGACACTTAACTTCAGAAGAGTTCTCCTACCTTCAAAATGTATATAAACATACCTGCACAATACTTAACTAAAGAGCTTTAGTTTAAAAGTTATTTCTAGGCATCTATCTGACCATATTCTATTATTCTATTAGGAAAAAAAAAAAGAGTTTTCTAGTGGTGACTGAGTAAGCTTTAAAGAGAACAATGAAATATTAACAAATAATTGCTATGACTATAGTCTTATTTCTTTGTTTTTTCAGTATTGTCTGAATTTCAGAAAACTGGATTAATTTGTCATGAACTTAATCATATTTCTGCATATACATTATAATTTCCACTTTTTATCTATTGAGAGGAAAATAGCTATTTTAATCTTCTGAAGGATCAAGACCAATTAAAACTTTTCTAAATTCAAATAAATTCCAAATAAGTAAGCTAATATATCTCATGTAGCTTTATTTTCTATTGTGACTCTGAACTTGAAGAATACTTCCTGACATAATCTTAATTTCAGGATATTTGTGGCAAAATGCCTCTCTGTCTAATATTTTCACCTAGTTTCCATATCTGACTTCTAGGTGCATCTGTAACTTCTAAGTATATATGTCATTTTATTTAGTATTTATTAATAGAATCAAGATTAAAAATAGGATATGTAAAGGAAAGAAATAGAAATTTAAAAAAAATAAAAACATTCTCAATGCCCATTACCAAAAGAGTAGGGCAAATTCTTATCAGCTTTATAGTACTTCTAGTAATGACCTTGTTTCATGATTGTGAGGAAACCATCAAAGTTCTGCTCACACATCCTTTTGACAGTAACACAGGTGTATGCTACTGATATTAACAAAAGGAAAAAGGTAAATGTATTTTCCTTATACCTTAACCTTGCTCATTTTGCACATGTCCCTGTGATAACTAGTATAAAGACTTGCAACCCAAAGCTATTAGTCATGGAACCTGTTTTAATAAGAATCATATTTCCAAATAAGGTAGCTTCCTGGCTAATGGCCAGAACATTTGAAAGCTTTGACTTATCTTTGTCCAACCTGGCTATAAAGACAATATTTGAACTATAGTGGGACAGGTTTTGAGTGTCATAAAATACCACTAGTTTTATATATATATATGTGTATATATATATACATATATATATGTACATATATATATATATATATTACATGGATAGATGGATCAATAGATGGATAGAGCAAGGATTTTTGGGGATCAGTTAGGCGGTGCAGTGGATAGAGCACCAGCCCTGAATTCAGGAGGACCTGAGTTCAAATCTGGGGGCAGAGCCAAGATGGCGGGGGGCAGAGCCAAGATGGTGGAGAACATACACGCAATTTTGTGAGCTCCCTTCTTCCCTCAATACCAATTAGTTAAATCAGCCTCAAAAATAATGCTGGACTGATAGAAACCACAAGGACTGGAAGCACGACTTACCAGCTGAAGAGAATCTGGAGTTCCAACAGAAAAGATTGGTTCCCAGGGGAGGAAGAAAAAAGGCCAGCACAGACAGGGTTACGTGCTAGCACACTGCACTGATCAAGCTGGGGAGAACTCTGGGATCAGAGAAGCCACTGAGATAGAGGAATCTGCCACAGGCTGTTAGCTCTTCTCTGCTTATAAAACAGCAGTTCAGAAGATAAATCAAGCCACTTTAAAATATAAAGCCAGATAATAGAACCACCCCAATCCTGAAGTGGCCTAACAGATCTCGGCAAGGCTGTGCAGCCACTTTCTGCTGTCCGGGGCTTCACCTTGGATTAGTTAAGAACTTGAAAGCAGGGACACAGCCCAAGGCAACATCTAATTCACATAGTGCTGGGCTTGGCTGGAGGCTGTGGAACTAAGCCACAGAAGTCCTAGAGAAGTCCCCTTTGAAATAGGAACTGCAGTTTCTGGGTAGACACTTCCTGTTTGAGTGCAGGGGCTTTTCACATCAACTGTTGATATCCACACCACACAGGACGCATTGGCTGGGCTTTGTATCACATTTACTGCTCAGTCTTAAACCTCAGGGAAGTCTCCAGGACACACAGCGGGGTCCTTCACTGGGCAACCCTCACAGCGCAGCCCTACTAATCACCTCTGAGGCACTTCCAGGGAGAGGGAGGGGAACTCTCTTCCAGAGCTCTCTCTTAGCTCAGGCACAGGAGCCGCTGCATCCATCTGGTCTGGGAGGAATCTGGTAAAGAAATAAATAAATAAAATTCTTACCCTAGGGACAGACCACAAAAGATTTTTAACCATTAGTAAAAAGCCAAAAAGAACTATTGATTCTTTCTACACAGAGAAAGAGCGAAAATCCAACCCCGAGGAAGTTAATAGCAGAGAGTCAGCAGAAAACAGCCTAAAGGGGAATGATGCCTGCCCCCCATCACATAACTCTCTCCTAGAAGAGACTATTAAAAAATTAAGAGAGTTTGAAGAAAAATGGGGAAAGGAAAGAGAAGCTATGAAAGAGAATAACGTTTTGAAATTTGAGTTGGAAAAAAATAAAGAATTAACAAAAGATTCAGGGAAACAAGATTTGTGAATTAGAAAAGGTTAAAAAATCACAGGAAAGTAGAATTTCTGAATTGGAAAAGACAAAAAAAAATCTCAAGAAAGTAGGATTTCTGAACTGGAAAAGGAAAATAATTCTCTAAAAAAAATTAGGGAAATGGAAAAAATTCAATAGAGCAAAATAATTCATTTAAAAACTAAATTGGGCATATACAAAAAGAACTAAAAAATGTGAATGAAGAAAATAACTCATTAAAAATCAGGACGGAACAAATAGAAATGCATGATTCATTGAGAACCCAAGAATCAGTCAAACAAAACAAAACCAAAAAATAAATAAATAAATAAACAAATAAATAAATAAAAAATGAAAAGCTGGAGAAAAATGTCAAATACTTACTGGAAGAACTATAGACCTGGAAAATAGATCTAGGAGAGATAATCTGAGGATCATTGGGCTTCCCCAAACTATGAGCAAAAAAATAGCCTAGATTCTATTTTACAGGTAATCATCAAAGAGATCTGTCCAGGGATAATAGAAACAGAAGGGAAAGTATATGTGGAAAGAATTCATCAAACACCTTCTGAAAAAGCCCCTAAAAAATGAACACCACAGAATATTGTGGCTAAGCTGCAGAATTACCACACAAAGGAGAAAATATTGCAAGCAGCTAGAAAAAAGCAATTCAAATATCAAGGGGCTACAATAAGGGTCACTCAAGATCTAGCTGCCTCCACATTAAAAGATTGAAGGGCCTGGAACCTGATATTCTGAAAGGCAACAGATCAAGGATTGCAACCAAGAATAATCTACCCAGCTAAGTGTAGCATTTTCTTCCATGGAAGAAGATGGTCATTCAATGAAACAGAGGAAATCCATTTGTTTCTAAGAAAAAAACCAGACTTAAACAAAAAATTTGATCTACATCCACAAGACTGAAGAGAAACAGAAAAAGGTAAACAGAACTCTTGAGAACTGTATCTCTGTTGTGGATATATAGAAAGTCCACATGGATAATTTGATTTTACTGATATAAAAAAAGGGGGGAGTAGTAAAGGAAAAGGGGTAGTATCAGAAAAAGGGGAAGGAGTGATAAAAAGAGGGAAACTACATCGCAGGTAGAGGCATAGAAAATATACCATATCTGAGGGAATTTAGAGAGGGGTAGAAACATTGTGTGAATCTTACTCTCATCAGAAGAGGCTCAAAGAGTAAATAAACATACCAACATTAGGGATAAACATTCATTATTTGGAAAAAAAAAAACTGTTGGGAAAACTGGAAATTAGTATGGCAAAAATTAGATATGGATCCACACTTAACACCATATACCAAGATAAGATCAAAATGGGTCCATGATTTAGGCATAAAGAATGAGATCATAAATAGATTAGAGGAACGGAGAATAGTCTACCTCTTAGACCTGTGGAGGAGGAAGGAATTTATGACCAGAGGAGAACTAGAGATCATTATTGATCACAAAATAGAAGATTTTGATTACATCAAACTAAAAAGTTTCTGTACAAACAATACTAATGCAAACAAGATTAGAAGGGAAGTAACAAATTGGGAAAATATTTTTAAGTTAAAGGTTCTGATAAAGGTCTCATTTCCAAAATATATACAGAATTGACCCTAATTTATAAGGAATCAAACCATTCTCCAATTGATAAATGGTCAAAGGATATGAACAGACAATTCTCATATGATGAAATTGAAACTATATCCACTCATATGAAAGTGTTCCAAATCACTACTGATCAGAGAAATGCAAATTAAGACAACTCTGAGATACCACTACACACCTGTCAGATTGGCTAAGATGACAGGAACAAATAATGATGTATGTTGGAGGGGATGTGGGAAAACTGGGACACTGATACATTGTTGGTGGAGTTGTGAAAGAATCCAACCATTGTGGAGAGCAATTTGGAACTATGCCCAAAAATTTATCAAACTGTGCATACCCTTTGATCCAGCATTGGGTTATATCCCAAAGAAATACTAAAGAGCAGAAAGGGACCTGCATGTGACAAAATGTTTGTGGCAGCTCTTTTCGTAGTGGCTAGAAACTGGAAGATGAATGGATGTCCATCAATTGGAGAATGGTTGGGTAAATTATGATATATGAAGGTTATGGAATATTATTGCTCTGTAAGAAATGACCAGCAGGAGGAATACAGAGAGGCTTGGAGAGACTTACATCAACTGTTGCTGAGTGAAATGAATAGAACCAGAAGATTGCTGTATACTTCAATGTTGTATGAAGATGTATTCTGATGGAAGTGGATATCTCCAACATAAAGAAGATCCAACTCACTTCCAATTGATCAATGATGGACAGAAACAACTACACCCAGAGAAGGAACACTGGGAAGTGAATGTAAATTGATAGCACTACTGTCTATCTACCCAGGTTACTTATACCTTCGGAATCTCATACTTAACGTGCAACAAGAAAATTGGATTTACACACATATATTGTATCTCGGTTATATTGTAACACATGTAAAATGTATGGGATTGCCTGTCATCAAGGGGAGGGAGTAGAGGGAGGGAGGGGATAATTTGGAAAAATGAATACAAGGGATAATGTTATAAGAAATTACTCATGCATATATGCTGTCAAAATTTTATAAATAAAATTTAAAAAAAAGAGAAACAAAAAAAAAAGCAAAAAGCAAAAAAAAATGTGATCTCTTAAGAATTAATAATCTAGCACATTTCAGCATTAAGTCTAAAATTAATAATTATTGGACTCCTGTAATCTCAAGAGTTGAAAGAGAATTCAAAGATTACCAGTTTAGCTTATACTTGCATACAAATTGGGCAAATCATTGGCTTCTTCATTAAAATCTCCAGTAAGGGAAAATAACCACCAGGCAAGGAAGTTTACTTTCCATTTTTATAGCTTTATTAGGAAACCCTTGTTTAGCTCTTATTAGGAAACTTTCTATATACATACATACACATATACATACATACATAACAAGTCTTCAAATACTTGGCGACAGTCAAAACAACACCCCCTAGATCTTTAGGCAAAACAGCTTCAGTTCATTCAACATACTATTATATAAGATAGTTTCAAGGCTTCTAATTTTATTGGTTACTTTCTTCTGAGCCCATTCCAGTCTGTCAATGTCCTTTCTCAAAAGTAGCAACCAGATTAAAAATGCTATGATCAATGCAGATTACATGGGGGCCTATATCCCCTTTTTATTCTAGACAATATGGAGTCTAATCCATGAGCACAGGTAGCTTCCATCTTACATGGTTGACTCAAATGAGTTTACCACCCTGCTAATCTCCACCATCCATATTTATTTTATTTGACTTATTAATAAATCATATTTTTCCTTTACTATTTTATGCATTCATCTGTTTTCTTTTTACTTTTAACTGTTACATGTATATCCATTAAATTCATTTTATTGGGCTCAGTTTATTATTCTAGTCATCTACAAATTCCAAATTTATCAATAGGATATCCTATCTCAAGTTCACATTAACTCTAAAAAAAAATGCACCATGTATATCTTCATTTTTATGTCTGGTAGAATTATGAAACAGAATGGGCCACAGATAAATCCCTGGGGTATTCTGCCAGAAATATTCAATTCCATTCTCAGTCTTCTGATTCTGTCCCTCAATTAAATTCTAAACTAATCTAGGGATACCATCATCTAGATCTCCTTTTTCCAGGATTACAGAGCTAGAACTGGAAGGGAATTCAGGGGTTATATAGACCAATTCACTTCATTTTATAAATAAGCTGTTTTAGTGAAGCCTGTGGATATATTATCCACAAGGATATTATTTGTTCTGTGTTAAAATCCTCTGTCATTTTCTGATGTCCTACTAGATTGCTACTGGACCACCTGGTCATATTACTTGGTTAACTTCAATTTCATTTTTTAAAGCTGTTTTCAAATCATATGGATAGTTTTCAATATTTAGCCTTGCAAAACCTTGTGTTCCAAATTTTTTTTATCCCTCCCTTCCCCCACCCCTTCCACTAGACTGCAAGCAATCCAATATATGTTAAATATGTGCAATTCTTCTATACATTTTTCCACAATTGCTACACAAGAAAAATCAAAAAGGGAAAAAAATGAGAAAGAAAACAAAACAGCAAAAAAGGTGAAAATATTATGTTGTGATCCACATTCAGTCCCCACAGTCCTCTTTCTGGATGTAGTTGGCTCTCTCCATCACAAATCTATTGGAATTGTCCTGAATTACCTCACTGTTGAAAAGAGCCATGTACATTAGAATTTATCAAGGATTGTTAAATGTCATATATCAAGTTTTGTAGCAAGTTTAGAAGATATGAAAACAAGCAAACAATACATTTTTCTAATAAGAAGTTACATCTTTACAATGGAAGAAAACATACACACATAAAAAAAAAACTGGAAAGAAAAGAAACAAATATGTATATGACTTGCAGTTTCCTAGAAAGTGTAATAGTGGCATTGTTCTGAGCAAGATAAGATCAAAGCTTACCTGTTAGAGATTAATTTCCTAAAGTCAGAGTACAGGTATATTATGTAAGAGGAGAATGAGTATGATAGTTGGAGTACAGACAATTTCACACAGACAAGAAAATAGGGCTAACTAGAACCAAGGAGACAATTAAAAACAAGAAATTAAAAGCTTTGAATAAATTTTATTAGATAAAAGTAAAAAAAAAATGGCTTAATGAAGACAAATAATGCTCTTTAATACACTGAAATATCAACAAGAATTTGTAGTAAAGAGGTTTATTCTGCATATTACAATCATCTTTGAGTTTTATATGGCCCGGCACAGATCTACCATAATTATGCTGAAAGTTTATTTCATAATTACATAATATCAGCATTCATTAGAAACAGATATGAGAATTAAAGAGGCTCATTATTTACATCTGATTATGTTAGGTTATTAGCAACACAATAAAGGAAATGTATGAAATTGTATGACATAATGGAAATAACAGCATATCAGTGACAAAGAAAACTGAATCATGTTTTTGATGCAGTAACTTTTAGCAAGTTGCTAAATCTTTGCTATTACCATTTTTCTTTCATGTCTAAGCTATTTTGCTTGCATCTTCCTTTCATCTCACTCTACCTCCTGACTTCTCTACTTTCTTTCCAGACTCAGTTAACATTTTTATAAGAGGTCTTTGCCAGTTCTAGTGCTTTCCCTTCAAGATTATCTACAACTGTCAGATCTTTTATATATATATATCTTGTTTGCATATCTGTATGTTGTATTTTTCTTAGAATGTATTCCTAAAGCATAGTAAATACTTGATAAATAATTGTTGAGTAAACAATACTGTTAAGTGACAGATCGCCACATCTTTTACCTTCATAAATATATTTACAGATAGCACTCAGGAAAATTTAATTTTATAACTTTTTGATGTTAGTAAAATTTGGTCATTTTAAACAGATATTCTGGTTCATCAAAAGGACAAGAGTTTATATACACTGCTTTACCCTACTTTACAATATCAACAATTAGCTTAATGGTACATAAATGATATATTACTTTAAAAAACAAAACAGAAAAACAAAAAAAAAATTTACAATGAAGCACATTTCTGAAAAGTTAGATACAAAATACCTGTCTAGAAATTTGGAATAATTCTGAATGCAAGGGAATTAATGAAAAAAAATGCCAATGAAGGTAGCCTAGCTGTACCAGAGCTAAAACTATATTATAAAGCAGCATTCATCAAATCCATTTGGTACTGACTAAGAAATAAGAGTAGTTCATCAGTGGAATAGGTTAGGTTCAGAGGGCAAAATAGCTAATGATTATACTACTCTAGTGTTTGACAAAGCCAAAGAACCAGATTTTGGAATGAAAACTCACTATTTGACAAAAACTGCTGGGAAAATTAGAAACTAGTATGGTAGAACTTAAGATTGTATGGGTTCATGATTTAGACAAAGAGTGATATTATAAGAAAATTAGAACAAAGGATAGGCTACCTCTCAGATTTGTGGAAAGGAAGGAATTTGTGGCCCAAAGAGAACTGAAGTATATCATGGAATGCAAGGATAATTTTGATTATATTAAGTTAAAAATATTTTATACAAAATAAAAAATAAATCTGACAAGTTTAGGAGGGAAATAATAAACTGGAGGGTGGGGATTAAACTCAAGGATTTGGATAAAATCTTCATTTCTAAAATATATAGAGAATCATTTTTCAATTGATAAATGGGCAAAGGATATGAATAATCAATTTTCTGATGAAGAGATTGAAACCATCTCTAGTCAGTAATTATTAGAGAAATGCAAATTAAGACAACACTGAAGTGTTCCTACACACACCTCTGATAGTGGCTAAGATGACATAAAAAAATAATGATGGGGGCACTAGGTGGTGCAGTGGATAGAGCACCAACCTTGAATTCAGGAGGACCCTAGTTCAAATCTGGTCTCAGACACTTAACACCTTTTAGCTGTGTGGCCCTGGGCAAGTCACTCAACCCCAGCCTCAAAAAAAAAAAAAAATAATAATAATGATGAAAGTTGCTAGGGATGTGCGAAAACTGGGACACAAATGCATTGGATGTGGAGTTGCAAACTGATCTAACCAATCTTGAGAACAATTTGGAACTATGTCCAAAGAGCATCATTCTTCTATAAGAAATGATCAGCAGGATGATTTCAGAGAGACCTACAGAGATTTTTATGAATCGATGCTAATTGAAGTTTCTTATACAATAATAATATTCTATAACATCCATATATAACTTGTTCAGTTATTTTCCAATTATTGGGCAACCTCACAGTTTCCAGTTCCTTGCCATTATAAAAAGGATTGGCACAAACATTTTTGGACATGTAGTCCCTTTCCCTCTTTTATGATTTCCTTGGGCTACAAACAGAATAGTAACACTGCAGGATTCAAGGATACGCACAGGTTGATATCCCTTTAGGCATCATTCCAAACTGCTCTCTAGAATGGTTGAATCAGTTCATAATTCCACCAATAATGTTCCAGTTTTTGGACACCCCCCTCCAACATTTATCATTATCTTTTCCCGTCATATTAGCTAATCTGAGAGATGTGCAGTGATACCTCAGAGTTGGTTAATTTTCATTTCTCTGATCAATAAGGACTTCAAACATGTTTTCCTATGACTAGGAATGATTTTAATTTCTTCATTTGAAAAATGCCTATTCATATTATTTGACCATTTATCTATTGGAAAATAGATTGAATTCTCATAAATTTGAGTCAATTCTCTATATATTTTTAAAATGACACCTTTATCAGAACCCTCAAACATATTTTTTCCAGTTAACTCCTTCCCTTCTAATTTTGTCTGAATTGCTTTTTTTTTTTTTTTTTTTACTTAAACTTAATATAATCAATATATCCAAACTTATTCATTTTGCATTCAATAATGTACTGAAGTTCTTCTTTGGTAAACTTTCCTTTGTTTTTCTAATTTGTATATATGACTATGTTTAAATCATGAACCCATTTTGATCTTATCTTGGTATAGGGTGTTAAGTGTGGGTCAATGCCTAGTTTATGCCATACTAATTTCCAATTTTCCCTATAGTTTTTGTTAAAGAGTGAATTCTTATCCCAAAAACTGGGGTCTTTGGGTTTGTCAAACACTAGATTACTGCAGTCATTCACCATTTTGTCCTATGAATCTAACCTATTCCACTGATTGACTACTTTATTTCTTAGCCACTAACAAATGGTTTTGAAGACTAATGTTTTTATAATGTGGTTTTAGCCCTGGTATAGCTAGACCACCTTCATTTGTATTTTATTTAATTAATTAATTCACCTTTGGTTTTTACAGAACAATTTTGTTATTATTTTTTTCTGGCTCTGTGAAGTAATTTTTTGAGGGTTTGATTGGTATGACACTGAATAAATAGATTAATTTTTTTAATTTTTTAATTTTTTTTTTTATTTTTTTAAGGCTGGGGCTAAGGGCTAAGTGACTTGCTCAGGGTCACACAGCTAGGAAGTGTTAAGTGTCTGAGACCACATTTGAACTCCAGTCCTCCTGAATTCAAGGCTGGTGCTCTATCCACTGTGCCACCTAGCTGCCCCCTGAATAAGTAGATTAATTTAAGTAGTATTGTCATTTTTATTATATTAACTCAGGCTACCCATGAGCACTTAATATTTTGCCAAAAGATTAGATCTCAATTTATTTCTGTGGAAAGTGTTTTGTAATTGTGTTCATATAGTTCTTGACTTTGCCTTGGTAGGCAGACTTCCAAATTTTATATATTATATATTTTATATATTTTTCTATTTTAAATATTTATATATTTAAATATTTATATATAAATATATAATTTTATATTATATTTTATATTATATTATATTATATAAAATATATTATATAAAAATATAATTTTAAATGCAATTTCTTTTTGTATCTCTTGCTGCTAGACTTTATTGGTAATCTATAAAAATGCTGGTGATTTATGTGGACTTATTTCTTATCCTGCAACTTTACTAAAATTGTAAATTTCTAGTAGTTTTTTAGTAGAACCTCTATAATTCTCTGAGTATAGCATCATATCATCTACAAAGAGTGATAATTTCATTTCTTCCTTATCTATTCTAATTCCTTTAATCTCTTTTTCTTTTATTGCTAGAGCTTACATTTCTAATACAATATGGAATTGTAATGGTGATAATGGGCAACCTTGTTATATCTCTGATTTTATTGGGAACGGTTCTACTTTGTCCCAATTACATCTGACACCTGATGATGGTTTTAAATTGATAAAATTGATCATTTTAAGGAAAATTCCTTTTATTATTATACTCTCTAGTAATAGGAATGTGTTGGATTTGGTCAAATACTTTTTCTTCATCTATTGAGATAATCCTATGATTTTTGTTAGTTTGGTTACTGATATAGTTAATTATAGTAATGTTTTTCTTATAATTGAACAAGTATTACATTCCTGGTATAAATCCTACTTGGCCATGGTGCATTATCCTCGGGATAACTTGCTTTTATCTCTTTGCTAATACATTTTCAAGATTTTTTCATCAATGTTCATTAGGGAAATTGGTCTATAATTTTCTTTCTCTGTTTTGATCCTACCTGGTTTAGGTATCAACACCATATCTGTGTCATTAAAAAATAATTTGGTAGTATTCCTTCTTTCCCTATTTTTCCAACGAATTTGCATAATATTGGAATTAATTGTTCTTTAAATGTTCTTCCTCTTGTAATCTGGGCAATCTATATTTATATAAATATTCATCCATTTCACTTAGATTATCATATTTACTGGCATACAGTAAGGCAAAACAATTCCTAATTATTGCTCAAATTTCCTTTTCATTGGTGGAAAGTTCCTCCTTTTAATTTTTGATAATAACAATTTGGTTTTCTTCATTTCTTTTTCAGATCAGATTAATTAAATTTTATATTTTTTTCACAAAACCAGCTCTTAGTTTTGTTTATTCATTCAATAGATTTCTTAATTTCAATTTTATTAATCTCCCCTTTTATTTTCAGAGTTTCACTCTGGTATTTACTTGAGAGTTTTTATTTTCCCTTTTTCTAGCTTTTTTAGTTACATGTCCAATTAGTTGATCTTCTCTTTCTCTGTTTATGAAAGTAAGCTTCTAGAGATAGAACTCTTACCCCCAAAACTTCTTTGGTTGCATCCCATAAATTTTGATATGTTGTCTCATTATTATCATTGTCTTGGATAAAACTATCAATTGTGTCTATGGTTTGCCCTTTCACTCACTCATCTTTAGTATCAGATCATTTAGTTTTCATTTAATTTTTGGTCTAATTTTCTCTGTCCTTTTAAAGCATTATGATCTAAAAAAGAGGCATTTAAAATTTCTGCTTTTATGCATGTGATGTTGAGATTTTTATGTCCTACTTCATAGTCAGTTTTTGTATAGATACTATGTACTACAAAAAAGTATATTACTTTCCATCTCCATTCAATTTTCTCCAAAGGTCAATCATACCAAACTTTTTAAAATTCTACCTACCTCCTTAACATTTTTCTTATTTATTCTGTGGTTCAATTTATCTATTACTGAGAAAGTAAGGTTCATACCCCCTCAGTAATACAATTTTGCTGTCTATTTCTTTTTTGCAGCAATCTTAACATTCTCTAGGAACTGGGATGGTTACTATTGATATTTTTGCATAATCTATTGTATCCTTTAGCAATATTTAGTTTGCTTCCTTATATGTTTTAACTAGATGTATTTTTGCTTTTATTTGAGGTGAGATCAGGATCATTACCCCAGCTTCTTTTTTTTTTTTTTTTTTTTTTTTTACTTTACCTGAAGCACAATAGGTTTTGACTTTTACTCTGTATGTGTCACTCTGGTTTAAATGTATTTCTTGTAAACCACATATTGTAAGAGTCTGTTTTTTAATCCACTCTTTTATAAGCTTTCATATTATGGGAGAGTTCATCCCATTCACATTCATAGTTAAAATGACTAATTCTGTATTTCCTGCTATCTTATTTACCCCAACTTATGCTTTTCTGTTTCCTTTCCACTTTTTCCTCCTCTCCAATATTTTGCTTCTGACCACCATCTCCCTCAAAGGGCCCTCCCTTTTTATAGTCCCTCCCCCTTTTTATACCTTTTCCCTACTACTTCTGTTTTTTTTTTTTTTTCTTTTATTATTCCCCTCTTACCCTTCCTTTTTATCCTCTCACTTACCTATAGTGTGAGAAAAGTTTCTCTGTGAAGCCAAATGTGTCTGGTATTCTCTATTCAAGCCAAATATGATTAAAATAAGATTCACACAATATCCATCCCCTTTCCTTCCTTCCCCCAATTGTAATAGGTATTCTTTACCTCTTCATGAGATATAATTTCCCTCATTTTACCTCCATTTTCTTCTTTTTCAAGTACAACCCATTTTCACCTCTATTTTCATTTTTATATGATCATAATAAAATCAAATTATACCTGCATTCTCTTAAGTATCCCCATACCAAAAATATAGTTCTCAAGAGTTCTTTCCTTTTTACCTTTTTATGCTTCTCTTGAATTCTGTATTTGGAAATACAATTTTTGTTCAACTCTGATCTTTTTGTCAGAAACAAATGAAATTAATCTGTAACATTGAATGTCCATGTTCTTTCCTGAAAGATAATGCTCACTTTTGCTACATAATTGCTTCTTGGCTGCAAACCAAGTTCCTTTGCCTTTCAGAAATATAAGATTCCAACTCATTTGATGGTTTAAGTTGAAAGGTGCTAAGTCCTGAGTAATCCTAATTGTGGCTCCTCAGTATTTGAATTGTTTCTTTCTGGCTGCTTGCAATATTATTCCTTGGTCCAATAATTCTGAAATTTAGCTACAATATAGCTAGGTGGCACAATGGATAGAGCATCAGCCCTGAAGTCAGGAGGACCTGAGTTCAAATCTGATCTCAGACATTTAACACTTCCTACTTGTGTGACCATGGGTGAGTCACTGAACCCCAATTTCCTCAACTAAACATATATATTCCTTGGAACTTTAATTTTGGGGTCTCTTTCAAGAGGTGACTGGTGAATTCTTTCAATGGCTATTTTACCCCATCAGGGCAGTTTTTCTTGGTGATGTCCTGAAAGATAATGTCTAGGCTCGTTTTTCATCATGGTTTTCAGGAAGTCCAATAATCCTTAGATTGTCTCTCCTAGATCTATTTTTCAGGTCAGTTGTGTTTCTAATGACATATTTTACATTTTCTTCTTTTTCTTTTTTTCATTTTTTGGGGTTTTTTGGCTGATTCTTGATGTCTTCTTGAATAATTCATTTACATTTGCTCAGTTCTAATTTTTAGGGAATCTTTTTTTTTTTTTTTTCAGTTACCTTTATGATCTCATTTGTATCTGACCTATTCAATTTTTAAATGTGTTTTTTTATTCAATGGATTTTTCCTCCCACTTCACAGATTCTGCTTTTCAGGGAATATTTTCCTTTTTCCATTTTGTAAAATATATTCTGAATCTAGTTATATGATTTCCCTCCTCCCATTTTATCAAGTCTTTTTGGTAAGGAGTCATTTGTTTTTTTTTTTCATTTCATCAAATTTATTTTTAGGAAGTTTTTTTCAGATTATTTCTGTTTCTTTTTCTAAACCCTCTTGCAAATTTTATCTTATAATTGTGGAAATGTGTATAGAAGAAATTAACATGTTTAGTATATATTTGATTACTTTCCATGGGGGGGGGAGAGAAAAAATTTGTAACACAAGATTTTGCTAGAGTGAATGTTGAAAATAATCTATGCATATGTTTTGAAAAAAATTAATATAATAAAAGATACAAAGTTGTTAGATCATATACCTAGTTTAGAAAAGACCTTGGAATTCAAATAACACTAGTGATAAATGTGCCTTACTTATCATTTTATCTAATCCCATGATTGTATTTTGTATTTATATTAACTTGTATTATTATTTTAAAAATATATTGGCCTTATTTGATTGTTTTTAATGTATAAATGTCTGTCTTACTCTGTGTGAGCGAATCAAGCGTAAGCTGAGGAAAGAGATTGCTCCTACTTTGTTAGGCAATAGGCATACATTGCTTAATATATCAACATAATTAGAAGATTGTTTCTTCAGTTATTTCATCTTTTACCTCACCACATTATTTAGTTCCAGATTACACTCCATATGATACTTTCCATATCCTTTAGATTCATTTTAATTCTAAATTTATGATCCAATAGATAGCAGTTTTATTTTTTTATTTGACAGGAATATAGCTATTTAATGAAATTACTCTGACTAGAAATATTCCCTGTGTAGATGTTGATTTATTAAGCAATGTATTATCATTAATTATTGTTTGGAAAAAGTGACTAATAAAAAGTTACTCTGAAGGAAATAATATTTTAATCTATATATTTTAAAGGCAGATGTTTAGTACGGTAGATAGTGTCAGGTCTTGAGTCAGGATTTCCCTAGTTAAATATGAACTCAGATACTTAATAGATAAATGGACAAATCGTTAATTTTGTTTGCCTCAATTTTCTCATCTATAAAATGAGTCACAGAAGGAAGTGGTAAACCACTCCAGTATCTTTGCCAAGAAAATCCCAAAAGGAATAACAAAGTCAGATCTGATTAAAATGACTAAATAACAAAGTCATTTTTAAAACAACAGTATTTGTATATTTCAAAAATTATAATATATTTTTCTTCAAGTCTGAAAAGATATTTTCTCATTTGTCTTATCATTTGATGAAAAACTTGATGAAGTATATAGATATTTCAGAAATTAGAAATCCAATAGAGCGATGAGAATTTCAACCCTAACTCTAGTTACAATAACCAGTTTTTTCAATAATAAGAAAGTAAACCCCAGGTTCCAGAGAAGGAAAAAAATTCACTTACATACATTATGCTGTGAGGCAAAGTATTATTAAGTTTGTTTGTTTTGTTTTGTTTTATTCTGTTTTAGTTTGCTTTTCTCATTTTCCTTTCTGGTCATTCAGTAGTGGAATACAAAAATTGGATTCTTAATGTGAAAAGAAATAATGTGTATATTTCAATTCACTTCAATCATTATCAAAGCTATTCAATTAGCATTTATTAAACATTATTTGTTAGGAACCATGCTATATACTGGGAATAAAAAGATAAAAATAGATGAAAAATCAATTAATTAATCTATCCATAAATGGATTTATAATAGATAGCATTTCTAGAGCATTTTGTAGTTTGCAAAGTAAACATTTTTTTTTAAATTTTTTCTTCCAACAGCACTGAGTTAGGTACCTTTATTAACCACACTTTATGAAGAAGAAATTGGGGAATAAAACGCTTGTGATTTGTCAGGTCTACATACTTAGGAAGTATCTTATAGTTTTCATCCTCTTATTTTTTTTTTAATTTTTTATTATATATATATTTTTATAATATTATCCCTTGTATTCATTTTTCCAAATTATCCCCCCTCCCTCTATTCCCTCCCCCCGATGACAGGCAATCCCATACATTTTACATGTGTTACAATATAGTCTAGGTACAATACATGTGTGTGAATATCATTTTCTTGTTGCACAATAAACATTAGAATCCGAAGGTACATGCAACCTGGGCAGACAGATATTAGTGCTAACAATTTACATTCACTTCCCAGTGTTTCTTCTCTGGGGGTAGCTACCTCTGTCCATCATTGATCAACTGGAAGTGAGTTGGATCTTCTTTATGTTGAAGATTTGCACCTCCATCAGAATACATCCTCATACAGTATTGTTGTTGAAGTGTACAGTGATCTTCTGGTTCTGCTCATTTCACTCAGCATCAGTTGATTTAAGTCTCTCCAGGCCTCTCTGTATTCCTCCTGCTGGTCATTTCTTACCGAGCAATAATATTCCATAACCTTCATATACCACAATTTACCCAACCATTCTCCAACTAATGGACATCCATTCATCTTCCAGTTTCTAGCTACAACAAAAAGAGCTGCCACAAACATTTTGGCACATATATGTCTCTTTCCACTCTTTAGTATTTCTTTGGGATATAATCCCAGTAGTAGCGATGCTGGGTCAAAGGGTATGCACAGTTTGATAACTTTTTGGGCATAATTCCAGATTGCTCTCCAGAATGGCTGGATTCTTTCGCAACTCCACCAGCAATGTATTAGTGTCCCAATTTCCCCACATCCCCTCCAACATTTGTCATTATTTGTTCCTGTCATCTTAGCCAATCTGACAGGTGTGTAGTGGTATCTCAGAGTGGTCTTAATTTGCATTTCTCTGATCAGTAGTGATTTGGAACACTCTTTCATGTGAGTGGATATAGTTTCAATTTCTTCCTCTGAGAATTGTCTGTTCATATCCTTTGACCATTTATCAATTGGAGAATGGTTCGGTTTCTTATAAATTAGGGTCAGTTCTCTATATATTTTGGAAATGAGACCTTTGTCAGAACCTTTGTTTTTAAAAATATTTTCCCAATTTGTTACTTTCCTTCTAATCTTGTTTGCATTAGTATTATTTGTACAGAAACTTTTTAGTTTGATGTAATCAAAATCTTCTATTTTGTGATCAATAATGATCTCTAGTTCTCCTCTGGTCATAAATTCCTTCCTCCTCCACAAGTCTGAGAGGTAGATTATCCTCTGTTCCTCTAATCTATTTATTATCTCCCTCTTTATGCCTAAATCATGGACCCATTTTGATCTTATCTTGGTATATGGTGTTAACTGTGGATCCATATCTAATTTCTGCCATACTAATTTCCAGTTTTCCCAACAGTTTTTTCCGAATAATGAATTTTTATCCCTAATGTTGGTATCTTTGGGTTTGTCAAAGATTAGGTTGCTATATATGTATCCTTTTTTGTCCTTTGTATCTAATCTGTTCCACTGATCTACCGGTCTATTTCTTAGCCAATACCAAATGGATTTGATGACTGCTGCTATATAATATAGCTTTAGATCAGGTACACTTAGACCACCTTCCTCTGAGTTTTTTTTCATTAGTTCCCTTGCAATTCTCGACCTTTTATACTTCCATATGAATTTTGTTGTTATTTTTTCTAGGTCATTGAAATAGTTTCTTGGGAGTCTGATTGGTATAGCACTAAATAAATAGATTAGTTTGGGGAATATTGTCATCTTTATTATATTCGCTCGGCCTATCCAAGAGCACTGAATGTCTTTCCAATTATTTAAATCTGATTTTATTTTTGTGGCAAGTGTTTTGTAATTTTTCTCATATAATTCCTGACTTTTCTTTGGTAGATGGATTCCCAAATACTTTATACTCTCAACATTTGTTTGGAATGGAATTTCTCTTTGTATCTCTTGCTGTTGCATTTTGTTAGTGATATATAAAAATGCCGAGGATTTATGTGGATTTATTTTGTATCCTGCCACTTTGCTGAAATTTTGAATTATTTCTAGTAGCTTTTTAGCAGAGTCTTTGGGGTTCTCTAAGTATACCATCATGTCATCTGCAAAAAGTGACAGTTTAATTTCCTCATTTCCTACTCTAATTCCTTGAATCTCTTTCTCGGCTCTTATTGCCGAGGCTAGCGTTTCTAGTACTATATTGAATAGTAATGGTGATAGTGGGCAACCTTGTTTCACTCCTGATCTTACTGGGAAAGGTTGCAGTTTATTTCTATTGCATATTATGCTTACTGAAGGTCTTAAATATATGCTCCTGATTATTCTAAGGAATAGTCCATTTATTCCTATACTCTCAAGAGTTTTTAGTAGGAATGGATGTTGGATTTTGTCAAATGCTTTTTCTGCATCTACTGAGATGATCATATGGTTCTTATTAATTTGATTATTAATATGGTCAATTATATTAATAGTTTTCCTAATATTAAACCAGCCCTGCATTCCTGGAATAAATCCTACTTGATCATAGTGTATTATCCTGGAGATGATTTTCTGAAGTCTTTTTGCTAATATCTTATTTAAGATTTTAGCATCAATATTCATTAAGGAGTTTGGTCTATAATTTTCTTTCTCAGTTTTCGATCTACCTGGTTTAGGTATCAGTACCATGTCTGTGTCATAAAAGGAGTTTGGTAGGACTCCTTCAACCCCTATTTTTTCAAATAATTTATATAACATTGGGACTAATTGTTCTTTAAATGTTTGGTAGAATTCACGTGTGAATCCATCTGGCCCTGGGGATTTTTTCCTGGAGAGTTGATTAATAGCTTGTTCTATTTCTTTTTCTGAAATGGGACTATTTAAGCAATTTATCTCCTCCTCTGTTAATCTAGGGAGCCTATATTTTTGGAGGAAGTCATCCATTTCACTTAAGTTATCAAATTTATTGGCATAAAGTTGGGCAAAGTAACTCCTTATTATTTCTCTAATTTCCTCTTCATTGGTGGAAAGATCCCCCTTTTCATTTGTAAGACTATCAATTTGATTTTCCTCTTTCTTTTTTTTGATCAAATTTACCAGAGGTTTATCTATTTTATTGGCTTTTTCATAAAACCAACTCTTGGTTTTATTTATTAATTCAATAGTTTTTTTTTTTAATTTCAATATTATTGATTTCTCCTTTTAATTTTTGTATTTCAAGTTTAATTTTTGGTTGGGGGTTCATAATTTGGTCTTTTTCTAGCCTTTTAAGTTGTAAGCCCAATTCGTTAATCTTCTCTTTCTCTATTTTCTTCAGATAAGCCTCTAAAGATATAAAATTTCCCCTTATTACTGCTTTAGCTGCATCCCAAAGATTTTGATATGATGTCTCATCATTGTCATTATCTTGGGTGAAATTGTTAATTGTTTCTATAATTTGCTCTTTCACCCAGTCATTCTTTAAGATGAGATTATTCAGTTTCCAATTACTTTTTGGTCTATTTACCCCTAACTTTTTACTGAATGTAGCTTTTACTGCATTGTGATCTGAAAAGAAGGCATTTATTATTTCTGCCTTCCTACATTTAATTTTGAGATCTTTATGTCCTAATATATGGTCAATTTTTGTATAGGATCCATGAACTGCTGAGAAGAAAGTATATTCCTTTCTATTGCCATTCAGTTTTCTCCAAAGGTCTATCATACCTAGTTTTTCTAATGTTCTATTTACTTTTTTAATTTCTTTCTTGTTTGTTTTGTGGTTTGATTTGTCTAAATCTGAGAGTGCAAGGTTGAGATCTCCCACTATTATAGTTTTACTGTCTATTTCTTCTTGCAGTTCTCTTAACTTTTCCTTTAGAAAGTTAGATGCTATACCACTTAGTGCATATATGTTTAGTATTGATATGGCTTCATTATTTATGCTACCTTTCAGCAGGATATAGTTGCCTTTCTTATCTTTTTTAACGAGATCTACTTCTGCTTTTGCTTGATCTGAGATAAGGATAGCTACCCCAGCTTTTTTGGCTTTACCTGAAGCATAATAGGCTCTGTTCCAACCTTTTACCTTTACTCTGTATGTATCTCCCTGCTTTAAGTGTGTTTCCTGTAGACAACATATTGTAGGGTTCTGCTTTTTGATCCAATCTGCTATCCGTCTCCGTTTGATGGGATCGTTCATCCCATTTACATTTACAGTTAAAATTACTAATTCTGTATTTCCTGCCATCGTATTATTCCCCAGATTATGCTTTTTCCCTTGACCCCCCTGATCCCCCTCCCCGATATTTAGTTTACAGACCCCCCTTGTGACGCGCAACCCTCCCTCTTTTTTTTTTTTTTAGGATCCCTCCCCCCTCACTCCAAGTCCCTTCACTTATTCTCATTTTCCTTTTCCCTTTTCCTCTCCCCCCCCTTTTAATGAGGTGAGAGAAAATTCTCTAAAAAACAAATATGTTAATTATTTACTCTTTGAGCCTCTCCTGATGAGAGTAAGATTCACATAATGATTCTCCCCCTCACTAAGTTCCCTCAGATATGGTGTATTTTCTATGCCTCTTCCTGGTATGTAGTTTCCCTCTTTTTATCATTCCTTCTGCTTTTTCTGAACCGACCTCCTTCCCTTTACTACACCCCCCTTTTTTTCTTTTATATCAGTAAAATCAAATTATCCTTGAGTACTTTTTATATACCCACAACAGAGTTACAGTTCTCAAGGGTTCTGTGTACCTTTTTCTGTTTCTCTTCAGTCTTGTGGATGTAGATCAAATTTTTTGTTTAAGTTTGGTTTTTTTTCTTAGAAACATATAGAATTCCTCTGTTTCATTGAATGACCATCTTCTTCCATGGAAAAAGATGCTAAACTTAGCTGGGTAGTTTATTCTTGGTTGCAGTCCTTGATCTTTTGCCTTATGGAATATCAGGTTAAAGGCCCTTCTATCTTTTAATGTGGAGGCAGCCAGATCTTGGGTGACCCTTATTGTGGCACCTTGGTATTTAAATTGTTTTTTTCTAGCTGCTTGCAGGATTTTCTCCTTTGTGTGGTAATTCTGCAGCTTAGCCACAATATTCCATAGTGTTCTTTTTTTAGGGTCTATTTCAGAAGGAGTTCGATGAATTCTTTCCACATCTACTTTCCCTTCTGTTTCTATTATCTCTGGACAGTTCTCTTTGATAATTTCCTGTAAAATAGAATCTAGGCTCTTTTTTTGGTCATAGTTTTCTGGAAGTCCAATAATCCGCAGATTATCTCTCCTAGATCTATTTTCCAGGTCTATAGATTTTCCCAGTAAGTATTTGACGTTGTTCTACAGCTTCTCATTTTTTTTTTTTGTTTTGTATGACTGATTCTTGGGTTCTCTGTGAATCATTCATTTCTATTTGTTCCATCCTGACTTTTAAGGAGTTATTTTCTTCTTTCACAGTTTTTAGTTCTTTTTGTAAATGCCCAATTTCGTTTTTAAATGAATTATTTTGCTCTATTGAATTTTTTTCCATTTCCCTAATTTTTTTTTGAGAATTATTTTCTGTTTCCAATTCAGAAATTCTATTTTCTTGAGACTTTTTTATCTTTTCCAATTCAGAAATCCTACTTTCCTGTGTTATTTTAACCTTTTTTAATTCATAAATTTTGTTTTCCTGCATCTCCTGTGAATTCTTTATTTTTTCCAACTCCAATTTCAGGACGTTGTTATTCTTTATCATAGCTTCCCTTTCCTTTCCCCATTTTTCTTCAATCTCCCTTAATTTTTTAAGAGTTTCTTCTAGGAGAGAGTTATGTGATGGGGGGCAGGAATCGTTCCCCTTTAGGTTGTTATCTGCTGACTCTCTGCTGTTAACTTCCTCGGGGTTGGATACCCGTTCTTTCTCTGTATAGAAGGAATCTATAGTTTTTCTGGCTTTTTTGCTCATACTTAAAAAAATCTTTTGGGGTCTGTCCCTGGGGTAGGAAATTATTTATTTACTTCTTTACCAGCTTCCTCCCAGACAGGATGGATGCAGCGGCCCCTCCGCCTGAGCTAAGATAGAGCTCTGGGAGAGAGTTCCCCACCCCCTCCCTGGAAGTGCCTCAGAGGTGACTAGCACTGCTGTGCCCCAGGGCGCTGTGTTTTAGCGGCTTCCCTGAGATTTGAGACTGAATAGTAAAGGCAGCACAAAGCCTAGTCTATGTGTCCGGGTGGGGAGTGGATGTCTGCAGCAGGTGACGTGAAAAGCCCCTGTGCTCAAACTGGAAGTGTCTGCCAGAAACCGCGGTCCCTAGTTCAAAGGTTCCGCTTCTCTGGGACTTCCTGGAGCTGAGTTCCACTCCCTCCAGCTAAGCTAGGCAGTGTGTGTTGCCTTGTGCCGTATCCACCCACTTGTCAATCTCTTAACTATTCTCAGGTGGTAGCTGAGGCCACACCCCCTGGTGCCGAGATCTGCTGAGTCACCTCCAGGGTCAGGGGAAAATCTAATCTGAGTTTTTAAAGTATTTTGGCTTTCTCTTCTGAACTGCTAAATAATTAGCAGAGAAGAGCTAACAGCCTGTGCCAGATTCCTTTACCTCAGTGGCTTCTCTGATCCCAGAGCCCTCCCCAGCGCAATGGGCGCAGTGTGCCCCTACCCCACCGTCTGTGCTGGTCTTTCTTATTCCTCCCCTGAGAACTGACCTTTCCTGTTGAAACTCCAGATTCTCTTCAGCTGGTAAGTCGTGCTTCCAGTCCTTATGGTATCTATCAGTCCTGAGCTAATTCTGAGACTTAATTTATCTAATTGGTTGTGAGGGAGTGAGGACGTTCACAGAGTTGTGTGTTTCTTCTCCGCCATCTTGGCTCCGCCCCCCTCTTATTTTTTTTTTTTAATTTTATTTCATGACCTCTTACTGAAATCAGATTCAAATTATTGTCTTTTTTATTTCATCTATCCCTTATCTGCTGTGTTGCCTTAACATGTACAGATATAAGAACAAAATATATCCAAAGTCAATACAAAATACTTGAAGTTTGAAATTAAAATGATTTTTTTAAAAATCCATTTGGTGTAAAATTTGAATGATATAAAATAATTAACATGTAGCACAGTTATCCTACATATTTGAAGGGAAATTTTTAATAAATATATAGTTCAATTATCCATTAAAATAATTGTATAACTCCTCAGAAGTCTATTATTCAAATGAAAATATTAACTCTTTTAGAAATCTCTTAAGAGTCTGCCTCTGGGATACTCACCTGGCAATTTTCAAGCAACATCAACCAGTAGCTGTAACAGACTAGTGCTTTCTAATTTGGGACTAATATATTTGAACATTAAAGTTTAAAGGTGACTATATAGCTCTTCTGGCTATAAGTAAATGAAAATGTGAACTAGCATCACATAATCCTGAGAATTATATTTCTAGGAATCCTAAATCATGGAGTTTATATGCTGGTCAACTGCTGCTTTTTAAATACAAAACTTGAGGCCTTCAAAGTATCATATATATTCAACCAACATGTAGTAATTATAGGAGCCTGAATTTGAATACAAGTCTAATGGTTCTAAATTCAGTGTTCATTCCACTACATCACCACATTTTTCTGATAATATTCTAATGTAGTATTGAAGATGGGTTTGTTTGAAATATATTATCAATGAAAGCTATTTGGAGTGCAAAAATATTTTTTTATTTTATGATTATAAAAATTTTGACAGTATATATGCATAAGTAATTTTTATAACATTATCCCTTGTATTCATTTTTCCAAATTTTCCCCTCCCTCCTTCTACTCCCTCCCCCTAGATGACAGGCAATCCCATACGTTTTACATGTGTTATAGTATAACCTAGATACAATATATGTGTGTAAATCCAATTTTCTTGTTGCACGTTAAGAATTAGATTCCGAAGGTCTAAGTAACCTGGGGTAGATAGACAGTAGTGCTAACAATTTACATTCACTTCCCAGTGTTCCTTCTCTGGGTATAGTTGTTTCTGTCCATCATTGATCAACTGGAAGTGAGTTGGATCTTTATGTTGAAGATATCCATTTCCATCAGAATACCTCTTCATACAGTATTGTTGTTGAAGGGTATAGTGATCTTCTAGTTCTGTTCATTTCACTCAACAGAAGTTCATGTAAGTCTCTCCAAACCTCTCTGTATTCGTCCTGCTGGTAATTTCTTACAGAGCAATAGCATTCCATAACCTTCATATACCATAATATTTTACTAGAAGAACAAATATGTCAAAAGATTTCTGAATTACAATTAAAACACTTGAGCACGGATTCTTTGTATACTTATAGTTGATATTACATTTGTTTATTTGAGAATTGAAATGCTTGGGGAATTAAAACATCTTTTAAGCTAAGGATACATATTTTATGTAAGTTACTTATAATATAAAGGCTTATAATATGATATCTGGAGATCTTCCAGGTGGCTGACATTAGAAATGATTAAACTGTTTAAAATTTTATGCTACATAGTCAAAAATGGTAAACTTTTAGTCATTCATTTCTCAATTTTGACATTAAAATATCAACTATCTGAGATCAATTAAATTATGAATAATCATCTAAAAGACTACCTTGTGTTTTATACACATACACATATACATACATGTGTATATCTTCACATATAGATATATACACATCTTCTATATAAATATAATTTCTGTGTATTATTTTACTTAATTTTGACTAATGTTATAAAGGAATAATGCTAAATTATTGTATTCCCATTAAATAGCTAAAGAGGAATTGTACTATCCAAGTGTGTATGTTTCAAATGTAACATAATAAGGGGGAAAACCCATGTCTTATGAAGTTTTCGTATTATACTTTCTATTCAACCATTGCTGCTCTAAATATCAAGGGAATTCTAATCCTGACTGACTGACATTGAATGGAACCTAATATTTAATCATAAAATGGAACACTTTTGATAAAAAATAAAACTTGTTACTATGTGAAAATATGGAAAGGAAGGAGAAGAAAGATGATGAAAAGATAGAGAAGAATTAGGAGAAATAGGAAATGGAGGAAGAGGAGAAGAAAAAGAATTATATTCCTTATTAAAATAAGACTATGTCTTTCTTCTAGCGTTATTTATTCATAAATCTTTCTGCAGTTATATAAAACATTGACTAACAGGAAAAAGAATATAGGCTAAATAAAGGCTACATTCTTTTCTGTTAGCATTAGAATCAGAGTTTGATATAATGGAAATGCTCATTTTAATATTTTTTTATAAATTATCTTATTGATTCAACCTCAAAGCTTCCAGATCTAGCAAAAGGATGGAATCTTTCAAACTGAATATACTGGCATAGTACAGTTGTCTTGGCCAAATAGACAAGAGTAACAGCTGAATGAGAATGCAACAAAGGTAGTCATTGTGTGTGATAAAACAGAGGCCAAAAGAAACCTGCAGAATACAGTATAATGAGTCAGTTGAGGGATAGATATTAAAATAAATTATATTCCAACAGTCATTTATATTTGTGTGAGGCAAAACTTCTCACCACTTTTTTCTTCTCCTTAAAACAGGAAATTAATGAGAACTAAAATGTTTAACTTCATCTGCCTATATAATTTTGGCAATTCTAAATCTACAAAAACACTAACCCCTACCCAGGTACTTTTTACCCAAAGTTATCTTATTATGTCAAGAACCATTTGAAGTTTCCATGACCACTTAAGTTTCATACATCATAAGAATACCAATTTATATTCTCTATTCACCAATATTTAACAGGATGTTAGTTCAAAATCTCCATATCTAAGTCAATCACTTTATACCTTCCTAGTTAATTTCAGTATTTTAGCAAAAGTTCAATTTTGTTCCTTCTGTAATTTTTCCATAATTTATCCACTTCCATTCTATGGGCTAATACTTCACAGAAAAAAAAAAAATAAAGCCATTGCTGATAGCACATTCTATAAACTCTTCCCACTTATTTCACATCATTAAGATGTATTAATCTACTTTATCTTTCTTAATCTTATTTCATTTAAAAATAAATACCAAATAAACCCTTCTAAATGATACCATGATTCCCTCATATTCCCTTTCTTGATACAGTAAACAGAAGTTAGTCAAATATGTGTTATTACACAAAATATATTTCCTTATTAGTCATGTTATGGGGGAAAAAAAACAGACCAAGAAAAAAACCTCACAAAAGTGAAAAAACAATTTGCATTCAGACTCCATTAAGTTTTTTTTTTTTTAATCCTCATTGTATTGTTGAGAATAGTTTAACCCATTTACAATTGATCATTTTACAATATTACTGTTACTGTATATAATATCCTGTTTCTGCTCATTTATTTCAATTTGCATGAGCTGATGCAAAATCTCTCCTAAGATAATCAATATTTATGTTGAAGTTTTCTACTATAAAAGTCAAGAATTATAAAGATCATGAGTCAGGCACAAATGAAAGAATGAAAATGTCTTCAGAAGCTATGAAAATCTTGATTGGGTGATAAAATTACATTGAATATAAAAGGAAAAGAAAATCTAAAAGCACTCAAGAGGTTCAAGAAGTATTTCATTTGTGCTATTAGAACTTCCATTAATAAGATGGATGGGGGTGATATAAATGGAAATAGTACTAGTATTGAAAAGGATAGTCTAGGATGCTATGGCATTATGCTAAAGCTTGTGAATGAGCCAGAAAACTTTGAGAAAATGAGAAAAATATTCAATTTGAAAGCCAGGTGACAAGAGTATGATTCTAGTAAGTTTAGTGGTAAAATAGGACCAAAATAACACCTTGACCTAGAATTGGACAAAATAAATCATGACATAAGAAACCAAAAAGAAAAAAAAATGGAAGAGAATCTAAAACACCTCATTAGATAAATAACTGATCTGGAAAGAAGAGATAAAATCATAAAAATAGGACATGACTGGAAGAACTAATAGGGAAGAAATAGTAGTACGTGTAAGTTGATTATATTAGAACCTTACTGTCATCTTATTCATTGGAACCCTCATCTGGGTTAAATGGGAAACAAGATGTACAAGATTTGAGAGTGTAAATTTTTTAAAAACATGGAGATAGATGAGAAAAGTAGGAAGTAGAGTTGGGGAGGCACTTTTATAGGGGTTTGGATATTCAGATTTGAGAAGTTGGGGGTAAAGATGTGGAGGCTTTTGGAAGGGTGTATGAAGTGGGGGACTGGAAAATGGGGAGAGAAAAAGTAATAAGTATGTGATAAAAAGAGAGGCTTACAGAGAAAATAGAGAATAAAAATAAGATGGAGAGAGTTGACAAATAGTAATTATTTATAAATGTGAATGGGATATTCTTAGCAGTTCTTTGTGGTGGAAAAAACTGGAAATAAGAATCCCCATCACTTGGGGAATGGTTTAATAAGTTGTAGTGTATAGTTGTGGTGGAATACTACTATGCTATAAGAAATGATGGGTTTGATGATCTTAGAAATACATAGAAAGGCTTGTATAAATGATGAAAAGGGAAGGGAGCAGAACCATAAGAATATTGTATACCATTAGGGAGGAGAGGGGAAATTTATATGATAACTTAATTCAATATTGTCAGGAATAGCAAAATGTACATGACAAATGTACAGATTTATATACAATATTTTTATTATGGAAATGCTTGTTTTCTTCCCCAGATTGAAAATAAAATAAGTCATAATTAAAGAAAAATAAAACTGGGTATATATAAAATAGAATATTTAGTGTATATGTTTGAAGGAGAAGGAATAAATAGGTTGAATGTTATGGGGAATAGCATTTGCACATTCAAACAAGTTTTCAGAAAAAATGAGATGGAATGAGTACACCTGGGTGGCTGTATATTGTCCATTGTGAAATGAATAAAGATAATATAAGTAGTTTGGTGAATGTGGAAAATATTTTGACTAGGTCAATAGGGAGAGTAAAGTGAAACTAAAGTCACCATCCCACCACCCCACAATCAGAAGTGCTTACACTAATACTCCCCCACTCCCCCCCCAAAATAGACCTGGCAAAGAAGAAAGAAGCCAACTATAGAAATTAGTATGGGAATAGGGAAGACCAGAGTTTATCTTCAGAGAAGGATGCTGAAGTAAAAAGAAAAAAAAAGGAAAAAAAAAACTTATTCCACCTCCCAAAGTAATGTTAAATGGCTCCTTGCTCACAGAAAATTTAAAGAACTCAAAAAGAATTTAAAAACCAGACTTCTGAGGTATAACCAAGATGGCAGAAGCTTCTCTAGCTTTCCCAGGTTCCCTCAAAAATCACATGAAACCAAGTTTCTGAACAGTATGATGAAGTGAAAACACTCTTCAGCTGAAGATAAATTGGAAAACCTTCAAGAAAAGTCAGGCTCACTATAGTGAAAAGAGTATTCATTCCAGATCAGAAAAAGAGTAGAAAAAGCAAACGAGAGGGTCTTAATCACAACAGAACAGTTAGTGAGACCTTTGCACTTGTCTCAATAGAAGATCAAACTAGTGGGGCAGTCTCCAATTCCAATTCAGAAGAAAAAGTAAAGAGGATCTAACAAAAGAACATGTCTATGGTGAAAGAGAACAGATTTCAAACTCTGAGGAGACTAAAGGCAGATTGTCTCCTGTTGAAGCTCCAAAAGGTGATATAACTTGGTCCCCATCACACAAGGATATCCTAGAAGAAATTTAAAAGGATCTTAAAAGAGAGCTAGAAGAAAAATGGGGAAAGGAAATGAAAATTTTGCAAGAGGGATTGGAAAAGGCATATATAACTCAATAAAAGATAGATTTCATAAAGTGGAAAAAGAAAGCAACTCCCAGAAAAACAGAATTTGTGAAACAGAAAAAGAACATAAATCTTTAAAAAACAGAATTTGTGAAATGGGAACAAAACTCATTTAAAAATTAATTGGAAAAAATACAAAAAGAAGAAAAAAAATAAAGAAAATAATTCACTAAAATTTAGAACTGAACAAATGAAAATGAATGACTCAATGAGTCAACAAGAATCAGTCAAACAAAACCAAAAAAAAAAAAAAGAAAAAAAAAAAGAAAACATAGAAAAAATGTAAAATACATAATTGGGAAAACAATTTACCTGGAAAATAGATATAGGAGAGACAATCTAAGGATTATTGGACTCCCTGAAATACATGATGAAAAAAAAAGCCTAGAAATTGTCTTTCAGGAAATCATCAAAGAAAATTGCTCAGATATCATAGATTCGTAAAATGACCTTTAAAGTATTCACCAAACACTTATGTGAATAATAGATATGAAGCTTAATTGTCTGAGAGAAGACCAAAAACTATATAGCACAACTGTCATAAAAGACTTTAATTTTAGGCAAATTTCCAGAAAACAACACAAAAAGATGGAGAGTATATAATAGGGAAAAGAAGAAAGGTAGAGGAAAAAAAGAAGAGTAAGAATGGAGCAAGGAGTGGAAAAAAGAAAGAAGAGAAAATGGAAAGACAGAGACAGAGAGACAGATATACTTCAGCTTCAAAAAGAGAACAAAAATGCTAGAGACATTAACTTCATAGAGCATTGAACAAGGTTCCTTGTACATAGTAGATGCTGAATAAATATAGCAAAAAATAAGCACACATATTAGTACAAGTTAGAATTGGATAAAGTATCAGGAGAAAGATAATATAAATTAGTATATAGTATGCAATATAAGAATCATAAACAAAATAACAAAGAAAAAAACTTTTTCATTAAAGTCTGTTCCTTCATTTCTACTTAAGCGTATAGGAGAAAACAAAACCAGTGATGCTAATATTTTCAAGACACCCAAAGAGAAATAACAGCAGGAACTAATCAGATTGCACAAAATTAAATGCTAATGATCATGAGAAGTAGTGTTCTTCTTTCAATTGTGCCTTGGTAATATTGTTACCACTTAAAACAAGCAACCTGAGGATAATTGTTATGTCAAATGGTTATATTAAGAAAAAGTAGTTTATCTATTTTTCCTATCTTAATGTGTATCCTTAATTATATTTTAAAGCTACTGTAGTTCCAAATTTATATACTTAAAACTTTTCTCCCCCTCTTTCTGATTTATCTGAAATAATATGTTTTCATCTTAAATAAAAATGTTAGGGGAAAAAAAATCAGTGGAATTGGATCAGTGGAATCCTGAGCCAATTAGGAAATTTTATCTAAAATCTTAACAGGAATAAATCATTGACTGTTAACAATAAAACTACCTTATACTTAGAAGGGTAGAAAACAACAACAACAACAACTTTGGAATAGCTTATGTGAAATCAATTTCTACAATCCTGCAACTTAAAAACAATCATCCTGCTCAAAAATTCTCTTTAAACATTTGTAGATGTAACATATTTTCTGATATGCGATTGGTCTTCAAAATAAGATATTTAGTTTTATTGAAAAAAATTTTTCATATCATTAACTTCTGAAGTAATATCAGGAAATTCACCATTTTATCATGTCCTAATTGATAGTAACATTTTAAAATTATCTTCAAAATAAGTATTTTAATAATGTTTCTTTGATATGCAACACATACACACATAAACACAGCAATAATGATTGCAGAAAAAAATCTAGGCTTTTCCATATTCAATATCTGATTTACAAACTGCACTAAGTCATTGTTGTTTATTTTTCCCCTTCCCTTGAACATTTATGGATAGTGAAGTATTTTTCTCTTTTATTGGGGGGAAAAGGGATTACAATCATTAACGAATTGCTGCTTTAGACTAAAGATGAATAAACAAACTACCAGGAAATAAAACTTTAAACCAAACACTCTAAATTGATGATCTTTTTCTCTCATTTGGCAAAGAAGTGTTTTTGACATTGATTTTTTGTGAGTTAGATTCTTTTTTCTAGAAGTCATACAACAGGTCATTATGAGGTAGATGGAATTTTTCAAATATTTTTCATATACACATGTGTATATGTGTGAATTAGAATACTTTTAAATTTAGAATTAGAATATTAGATATACACACAAACACATAAACTTATAACAACATATAAACATATATAACATATGTAAACCTATGTCTATGGATACATATAATCAGTGAATATGTTGCTTATATAAATATTGTATGCAAATATATACATATATTTACATATACATATATATATTCATTCATGAAATTCCTCATTTTGAGGGAAATGGTATTTCTTAGATAGTTTAAAATGTTTTAATAAAATAATTATTTGTATATTTCCAATAAACAATACTTGAAAAAATAAGTATTATTACTCACTCAGAATTATTTTTTTAACATGAGGAAAAAATACTATCAAGAGAATGCACTATTAATAGAACCTAGTGGCTTAGAGGTGTAATAGATTGATTGATTTGAAGTAAAATAATCAAATTTACTTAAATATGATTCTCTTTTCATAGTACAATAAGCATATATACAATATTTTAAAACATAAAAATTCTTCCCTATTAAAAATTTTACAGGGTTTTTTCCTGTTAAAATGTACAAGTAAGAGAATTGTCCCTTTTATACACACATACACATGGATATATAACATTTATAATAAATTATGTTATTGATAATCACAACTTTCCTATAAGGTTTGCAGAATAAGCATTACTATCCCCATTTTATTAATGAAGAAATTGAGGTTATTCTCTAAATAACTATTAATTAGGCAAATGCAAATTAAACCAACTCTGAGGTACCACATCACACCTCTCAGTTTAGCTAAAATAACAGGAAAAGATAATGACACATATTGGAGAGGATGTTCGAAAACTGAGACACTAATGCATTGTTGTTGGAGTTGTGAAATAATTCAACTATTTTGAAGAGCAATTTGGAACTATACTCAATGGCTATAAAATTGTGAATACCCTTTCATTCAGCAGTGCTACAACTATGTCTATATCCCAAGGAAATCATAAAAGAGGGAAAATACCCACATATGCAAAAATGCTTATAGTGGCTTTTTTTGTGGTGGCAAAGAATTGGAAAATGAGTAAAAAAAATATGTCATGACATATGAAAGTAATGGAATATTATTGTTCTATAAAAATGATGGACAATCTGATTTTTGAAAGACCTGGAAAATTTTACATGAACTGATACTGAGAGATACAAGTAGAACCAGAAATATGTTTTATATATAGTGACTGCAAGATTGGGCAATGATCAATTGTGGAAAACTTAGTTATTCCCAGAGGTTCAATTATCCACAGAAATTCCAAAAAAACATTGGATAGAAAATGCCATATATATCCAGAGAGATAACTTTGGAGATTGAATGTAAATCAACAAATGCTATGTTCATTTTAAAAAAAAAATCTTTTTTCTTCCTTTTTTTTCTGTTTTTTTTCTTTTGTTCTTATTTTTCTCTCCCAACATGATTCATAAATATGCATTAAAAATAATTAATGTACATGGATAACCAGAAAAAAATAAAGAGGCAATCCTGAAAAAATATATAAGCTGACTGAAATAATAAATATGAGTTGTATATTAGATTTAAAGCTTAAAATAATTTTATGACTTATCTATTTCAATCACTTTGTTTTACAAAAGGAGTTAAGTGATTTCCCAATGGCATACTTCCATTTAATAATAGAGATGATTTTGGAATCAAGGATTTTTTACTCCAAATACTGAGATTTTTCCAGTACACATTTCTACAAGGTTATGAAACCAAAAAAAGCTAGGAACAATTTTTCCACTGCATTGCACATGCAAGTTATTATATTGGCAATTAAGATAATGGGTATCACTAACAGTCTCATGAATTTCAAATCACACAGACTTCAAAATATAAGAGAATAATAAAGTGAAGTTTTTGAATATATTTTAAATATAAGGTCAAATCTTAAAATAAATTAATTAACCATAAATTTTACCTCAATAGATGCTTAATCTTTATACTTTAGCTTTTACTTTATATATCTTGAAGGAAATTATATTCAGATGTGTCCTTAATATTGTCATATCAGGCAAACACACATAAATAAGAGATTAAGAATAAATAAAATTTCCATTGTGCTCATTCTCAGATCTCATGCCAAAATATTACTCAAGGGAAAAAAATACTTTTGATATATATCATATGAATCACATAAAGCCCCATTTCATTCCCTAGTGCAATTTCTTATTTAACTCAACAGGAAACTACAACACACAACAAATATAGAGTCAAAATTTAAGTGTTTTAAGTTGATCAAGCAAGATAAATTTATATGATGCTATGCCAAAAACATATATTACATGAATGGATGTGTACTGTTGCCTCTTTCTTCCCATGAAATGTGAGAAAAGTTCCAACTTCATTATAATAACTATTATTAGAGATGTAATTCTATGCTTCATACTTGATTTTTCAGTTTGGTGTTTTCCTCTTAAGTTTCCTTCTGTAAAATAGAAATGGTAATACTAACCTCTATCACTTTCATTGAGGTATGATGGTTAGAAATAATATTCATCTAGTGTTTCCCTTAAACATGATTAAGAGTGTAGCAAATATGAACAAAGACCACCTGACTTTATGCATTGGTAAAATTAAGAATTATTTCCCAATCAATATGCCATTTGCTATGCTATATTGAACATCCAGCCACATGCATTGTAGGCCAACTCTGGACATAATTGTAAACAAGTGTGTTTTTGCTTGATTGATTTGTTTTGCCAGAAATCAGATTTTCCCACTAAAGTTAAAGATAAAGCTCTGTCATGGTATTTCTGGAACCTTTCATTCATTTTATACAACCTTTTGTTAATGGCTTTTATTACCACAGGTGAAGCTTAAAGTCTGCAACATGCATGACAGACTTACCTAGTGGAAGTCCAAGAATCTCCTTTCCCAATGAGAGCAGATCTGAGAAACCCCTTTTCAGAGTCAGCTGAATGACACAAATGACAAGAGAGAAAAAGAAATAGTGACTTGAAATTTTCTTTTTTATTATTAATTTTTATAATTATAACATTTTCTTTGACAGTACATATGCATAGGTGATTTTTTTTTACATTATCCTTTGTACTCCCTTCTGTTCTGAATTTTTCCCCTCCTTCCCTCCACCCTCTCCCCTAGATGTCAGGCATTCCCATACATATTAAATATCTTATAGTATATCCTAGGTACAATATATATGTGCAGAACCGAATTTTGTTGTTGCTGTTGCAAAGGAAGGATTGTATGCGGAAGGTAAAAAATAATCCGGGAAGAAAAACATAACAAAACAAAATAAAACAATGCTCACAGTTTACACTCATTTCCCAGTGGTCCTTTTCTGTACTCCACGTCCATCAGAATACATCCTCATATAGTATCATTGCTGAGGTGTATAATGTTCTCCTAGTTCTGCTCATTTCACTCAGCATCAGTTGATGTAAGTCTCTCCAAGCCTCTCTGTATTCCTCCTGTTGGTCATTTCTTAAGAATAATAATATTCCATAACATTCATATACCATAATTTACCCAACCATTCTCCAATTGATGGACATCCATTCATTTTCCAGTTTCTAGCCACTATGAAAAGGGCTGCCATGAACATTTTGGCACATACAGGTCCCTTTCCCTTTTTTAGTATTTCCTTGGGATATAAGCCCAGTAGTAGCACTGCTGGGTCAAAAGGTATGCACATTTTGATAACTTTTTTGGCATAATTTCAGATTGCTCTCCAGAATGGTTGCATTCTTTCACAACTCCACCAACAATGCATCAGTGTTCCAGTTTTCCCATAGCTCCTCCAACATTCATCGTTATTTGTTCCTGTCATCTTAGCCAATCTGACAGGTGTGTAATAATATCTCAGAGTTGTCTTAATTTGCATTTCTCTGATCAATAATGATTTGGAACACTTTCATACGAGTGGAAATAGTTTTGACTTCATCATCTGAAAATTCATATCCTTTGACCATTTATCAATTAGAGAACAGCTTGATTTCTTATAAATTAAAGTCAATTCTCTGTATATTTTGAAGATGAGGCCTTTATCAGAACCTTTAACTGTAAAAATGTTTTCCCAATTTGTTACTTCCCTTCTAATCTTGTTTGCATTAGTTTTGCTTGTGCAGAAACTTTTTAATTTGGTGTAATCAAAATTTTCTATTTTTTGATCAATAAGGTCTCTACTTCTCCCTTGGACACAAACTACTTCCTCCTCCACAAATCTGAGAGGTAAACCATCCCATGTTCCTCCAATTTATTTATGATTTCATTCTTTATGCCTAAATCTTGGACCCATTTTGATTTTATCTTAGTATGTGGTGTTAAATATGGGTCCATGCTTCGTTTCTGCCATACTAATTTCCAGTTTTCCCAGCAGTTTCTATCAAATAATGAATTCTTATCCCAAAAGTTGGGATCTTTGGGTTTGTCAAACACTAAATTGCTATTTTTATTCACTATCTTGCCCTGTGAACCTAATCTATTCCACTGATCAAGACTCGAAATTTTCTACATGAACTATCAAACATGAACAGAGCTAAGAAAAATTAATCAGATTTACATTATCCCCTATTCTTGATATCATGAACACTGGCACTCTGGGCAGAAATGAAGTAATTTTAAAATTAATACCAGACTACTAAATCTAATGCCTATTTTAAATAATCTATATGTAATAATTATCTTTTCTGGGCAGAAGTCTCAAGTGTTTTGTTTTGTTTTGTTTTAACCAGAAATCAGTATTGCTTAAGCCTATTCACTCTCACCCTATTATGTCATTTGGGGATATATTTCCACTTATATTTATGGTATTTCTTTGAGCAATTTAGGTATGTCCCCTTCAGACTTTATCCTCTTCCCTCTACACAATAAACACATAAATATTCAGAGATAACTTACCCCCTTTTAGAATATAGTAATAGAGATTCTTTCATAGTATATATGACATGATTCATTGGTCCCTTTTGACTTTGAGCTTTGGTAAATCTATGTAACTACAATTATTTCCTAGATCTAATTTTCTCAGGACCCTGATTTCCAAAAAAGGAAAAATATTTAATGATTGAATAATCATGGATTTTGTATCCATAATACACCAGTAATTATTCTGGGGCCCATAAAAGAAACTCAAATGTGTATGGAGGCAGAGGGGAAATTTGTAAGGGAGTCCTTATACCAAATGCTTTAAATTATTGAAAGAGGGTAGATTCACACCTTTCTTTTTCATTTGTGGTTTATTCATCTCAAAAGAAAGTCCCAGCAATCTGATTTATTTAGTGATCCCTTCACTGCTCATGAAAAATTAAGGATGGAGTCAGGACAATACTAAACATCAGATTAAGAATATCTGTTATACATATGTTTTAACACATTTAACATGTATTGGAATACCTTCCATCTAGGGGCAGGGTGAAGGGAAGAAGAGGAAAAGTTGGAACAGAAGGTTTTGCAAGGATCGATGTTGAAAAATTACCCATGCGTATGTTTTATAAATAAAATCTATAATAAAGAATTTTTATCTGTTATATTCTAGCACAATCAAATCTCCAAGCTTTCAGAAATACCCTTACAATATAACAAAGATAGTACCTACTCAAGCTGCTATAGATATAGGTCCTTTTTCTTTTTATTTTTTAACCCTGTTTGGTATCCATGCCTAATCTCACTATTATTCTTAAAATAAAAAGATGTAGAACAACTTGAAAATTTGGGGGATGTACTTTTGTTCAAACATGAGTTGGATTATGTAGTTGATGGAATCATTATTATTGCCTCTAGCACCAAATGACACAAAAATCCTTAATTATGGACCTCAAGAGGTCAACAAGTCAGCATTTTTTGTGACCACACTATCTAGTTCAAACAACACAAAAAATCAGCCAATATGAAAGAAGTACCAACAAGATGCTAAATAGATATTGGACCACAGACCATAGAAAGGCCTTTCCAAATGTGGCTCCTGCAAACTCTCCTTTTTTGCTTTTCTTTTGGTGAACTCATGGTACCTGTTTTAGTGGTCATGTCTGTACACCCTGAACAGTCCCATCAAGGCTTCAAGACCTGCCAATGTTAGCAGGCTCCTCTTTTAATCTCAAAATCTACATATATTGTGATGTAAAAAACAATCAAACAAACACACAGAAAACTTGTTTTGCTTGTTTTTATTTCTTTGAGTTGCATAAACTTCATATGATACTATTTGAATCACATAACATCATGACAAATGTGGTACTCAACATAATTTCTTTTTTAAAAAATTTTAGTATAGCTTTTTATATATAAAACATATGCATGGGTAATTTTTCTTTTTTTTCTTTTTTTTTTATTCATTTTTCCAAATTATCCCCTCCCTCCCTCCACTTCCTTCCCCCCCCATGAGAGGTAAATCCATACATTTTACATGTGTTACAATATAACCTAGATACAATATATGTGTGTAAATACCATTTTCTTGTTGCACATTAATTATTAGCTTCCGAAGATATAAGTAACCTGGGTAGATAGACAGTAGTGCTAACAATTTACATTCGCTTCCCAGTGTTCCTTCTCTGGGTGTAGTTATTTCTGTCCATCATTGATCAACTGGAAGTGAGTTGCATCTTCTTTATGTTGAAGATTTCCACTTCCATCAGAATACATCCTCATACAGTACTGTTGTTGAAGTGAATAGTGATCTTCTGGTTCTGCTCATTTCACTCAGCAACAGTTGATTTAAGTCTCTCCAAGGCTCTCTGTATTCCTCCTGCTGGTCATTTCTTACAGAGCAATAATATTCTATAACCTTCATATACCACAATTTACCCAACCATTCTCTAATTGATGGACATCCATTCAACTTCCAGTTTCTAGCTACAACAAAAAGAGCTGCCACAAACATTTTGGCACATACAGGTCCCTTTCCACTCTTTAGTATTTCTTTGGGATATAATCCCAATAACAGCAATGCTGGGTCAAAGGGTATGCACAGTTTGACAACTTTTTGGGCATAGTTCCAAATTGCTCTCCAGAATGGCTGGATTCTTTCACAACTCCACCAACAATGTATCAGTGTCCCAGTTTTCCCACATCCCCTCCAACATTCATCATTATTTGTTCCTGTCATCTTAGCCAATCTGACAGGTGTGTAGTGGTATCTCAGAGTTGTCTTAATTTGCATTTCTCTGATCAGTAGTGATTTGGAACACTCTTTCATATGAGTGGAAATAGTTTCAATTTCATCATCTGAGAATTGTCTGTTCATATCCCTTGACCATTTATCAATTGGAGAATGGTTTGGTTTCCTATAAATCAGGGTCAGTTCTCTATACATTTTGGAAATGAGACCTTTGTCAGAACCTTTCCTTTTAAAAATATTTTCCCAATTTGTCACTTCCCTTCTAATCTTATTTGCATTAGTATTGTTTGTACAGAAACTTTTTAGTTTGATGTAATCACAATCTTCTATTTTGTGATCAATAATGATCTCTAATTCTCCTCTGGTCATAAATTCCTTCCTCCTCCACAAGTCTGAGAGGTAGACTATTCTCTGTTCCTCTAATCTATTTATGATCTCATTCTTTATGCCTAAATCATGGACCCATTTTGATCTTATCTTGGTATATGGTGTTAAGTGTGGGTCCATATCTAATTTCTGCCATACTAATTTCCAGTTTTCCCAACAGTTTCTTCCGAATAATGAATTTTTGTCATTAATGTTGGTATCTTTGGGTTTGTCAAAGATTAGATTGCTATAAATGTACCCTTTTTTGTCCTTTGTATCTAATCTGTTCCACTGATCTACCGTTCTGTTTCTTAGCCAGTACCAAATAGTTTTGGTGACTGCTGCTATATAATATAGCTTTAGATCAGGTACACTTAGACCACCTTCCTCTGACTTTTTTTTCATTAGTTCCCTTGCAATTCTCAACCTTTTATTCTTCCATATGAATTTTGTTGTTATTTTTTCTAGGTCATTAAAATAGTTTCTTGGGAGTCTGATTGGTATAGCGCATGGATAATTTTTCAAAAATAACCCTTCCAAAAACTTCTGTTTCAACTTTTCCCCTCCTTCCTTCCATCCCCTCCCCTAGATGGCAGGTGGTCCCAAACATGTTAAATATGTTAAAGTATATGTTAAATACAATGTATGTATACATATTTATACAGTTATCTTGTTGCACAAGAAAGATCAGATTTAGAAAAAAAGTAAAAATAACCTGAGAAGAAAAAAACAAAATTGAAAGCAAACAATAAAGAGTGGAAATGTTATGTTGTGGTCCATACTCATTTCCCAGGGTTCTTTCTTTGGGTGTAGCTAATTCTGTTCATTACAGATCAATAAGAACTGATTTGGATCCTCTCATTGTTGAGGAGAGCCATGTCCATAAGAATTGATCATTATGTAGCTTTGCACAACATAATTTATAAAGTATGTTGTGATCTTGAGTTTCTATATTAAATCTGTGAAATGTAGGGAATGCTATTAAAAGAAATTACATTAATTTTTTTTGGTAGTGTTGTTTTTTTTGTCTTGTTTTGTTTTGAGAATCAGTTCCCTTATTTCAACCCAGGCTTGAAACCTAGTTGTATTCATACATGTTCAATGACAATGAAAATGAAAGCTTTTTTCCCAGTTTCTGAGGGACTGTCACTTCATGGAGACCACCTTTTAAAAAATGTATTGTACACTTGATGAGCATTTTTGCTGTTCTTAGCACTTGATCTGAGATCTAACTCTTTGTGATCCCATTTGAGGTTTCTAGGTAAAGCTACTGGAATAGTGTCATTTCCTTCTCCAGCTCATTTTAAAGTTGAGGAAATTGTAATAACTTACCCAGTGTAGTTAGTGTCTGAATCTATATTTGAACTCAGGAAGATGAGTCTTCCTGACTCTAATCCCAGAATTCTATCCACGTGTCATTTAGCTGAGGGGCTTTATTTGTACTATAATTTCTGAACACAATTGATATCACAGCCTTAAATTGCCCCATGGAGTGTATTGTAGTCATGCTCCACTATTCTGGGATATTTTTCCACTTCAACATAGCATATTAACAACTTAAATATAAGGTTCCTTTATATTACAATTTTGTACTATAATGTTATAAATTTGTTATTATACTTTCTTTTTACTTTTCTTAATGAATAAAGAAATCCCTCGGGAAATAAAATCAGAGAATGTGTGTGTGTGTGTGTGTGTATGTATATATATACATACACACACACACATATATACACACACACACACACACACACACACACACACACACACATATATATATATATGTATAATGCAAATACTTCAGTTCTTTGAAATGAACTTTTCGTGCCAGTTTCTAATTACTGCAAATATCAAGAATTTTGGTTACAAAGTAAAACTAACAAAATTGAGATTTGTAGTCATGGGGACTTTTATGCTTCAATAAATTTCCCTTTTAATGATTAAAATGTTAGTTTTGGGAAGTTGAATCTCTATGAAAGATTAGAATACATTTATTTTGTTTTGTTTTGTTTTTAAAAATTAAGTCCCTCCTTTTATCAAGAGAAAATTTAGAAGAGCCATATAACTCAAATGATAGAGATGAATTTAAAATTGTATCTTCAAACATTATATATGAAAATGACAGTTTGAATATCTAAATGGAGAAAAGGATTTAATTTTTTTTGTGTTTCAGAAAGTATTGTAGAAAACGCATAACTTCTTTTCTGAATGCACAATGAAACTCTTAATGCTTTTCCTTCTAAGATTATTCTGTGCGTATCATTTATACCTAATTATTTGTATGATTTCTCCATCATTAGAATGTGAGGTGCTTGAAGAAATGTATGTATTTCTTTTCATGATAAGCACCCACTCTAGTTTCTAGCACACACCAGGCACAGAATAAATGCTTATCATCCTGATTTTTTTGACTCTATTTTATTCACTCACCTATCCATCAGTAAGCAATACAAGGATAGGATGAGCAGTACTAGTTTTTTTTTTGTTTGTTTGTTTGTTTTTTTCCCAAGACACACACTTTCGTAATTTTTTTCCTGGCATATTTCTTAATAGTTTAAAGATTGCATAAGAAATTATGTTGTCTAGTCAACTACATACATGTCTCAGTGTATGCTAAACTAATGTGTGATGACAATGTGCAATATGAACTTAGAGTAACATATGTCCCATGTTTTACACTATTGTTTTTATTTTTTCCTCACTTGACTAGTCATTTTATTTTCAAGTCTACATTAAAAGCTTTAGAATCTGAGTCCATAACTCCATGCATGTCAAAATAACATGGTTACTACAAAATCTTACTCTGTCTCTGGAGCAGGGGAGTTCACTTAACAGTTTCTTCCACTTAATTTTCCTCATTCTTCAACCCTCTAAGCTCTCTCATAATGTTAAAGAAGATAAATATTAATCTAAAATAGGTGCTTAGGAACTATGTTAACTGATGGATAAATTTAATCAGTTTACAAAGCAGATATAAACCTCTGCACAATTTTGAAATTGAGCCTCCATATCTGTGCTGTATGCAGTGAACCAGTAAAAATTCTAATAGACCATCTATTTAAAAGCTTTCCAAATGACCAAAATATTTACTAGCTATGTAAAGCCAAAAGTTATCACTTGCTTTTGCTTTTTCAAATACTGACTAATTTTATGTTGATGAAAGTGGAAAAGAGAAAGCAAAACACTAAGGCAAGAAAATAAACCTGTCTTTTTGAAGATGAGCAGACGTGGCATTGTGCTACAGACCCAACTACAGCCCTTCAGAAAGGAGATCATTTCCAAATGTTCTACTTGGATTTATTACAGACTTCACATTTGGCTTTTTGAATGTTTCATCAGTATCCTATACATATAATACTTAATATGACATGTCAAGAAGGACTTAAAGAATAGTGTGTTGATTGGCATTAAATTTGTGTTCACTATATCTCAGACCCACTGGTCTGGCTATACAAAAGTGGCTTTCATGTTTTAGATTATGTTTTTTTTTTTTTTTTTTTTTTTCTGATGCTTTACTAGAATCTGATGTATTTCAGGATGACCTTAAAATATTTTAACACCAAAGCTTGTAACTCCATACTAAAGTCAAATGAAATGGGAAAGCAAATCATTAACAACAACAACAAAAAATTTAGGAAAGAGAAGAAAATGAAAGGATAGAAAATGAAGGAAGGAAAAAAGGGAGCTAAAACAACAAGCTAATCCATAATATTCTGAGCCTCACCATTATCTGACTTCTACTTTGGCTTAAATCCAGACCATCTCATACTTCTATAAGTATATGCCTTTTTTTTTTAAACTCCTCTCCAACTCCTCACTTAACTACAACATGTTAGTTCTTGCCTTTACTGCATATCCTTACTTCTTACCGTTTTTGCATAAGCCATGTGCTTTTAAATCTTACATTTAAAATTTGCAAACTTTGTCTCCAGGTAAAACCCTACCCTGATACTTCATCACATCATAGAGATTACTTCACTGGCTTCCCTAAGGCTGTGACAGCAGATGCTTATCTTTGGCAGGCCCTTCCAAATTGCTGGGGTGAGGGGACTTTTGAATAAAGACACATTAATTAAATTTATATCTATTGATCTAAAATGAGACTAAAAAAAAAGAGAAACTCATCTTCAGAGTATTTACTATAAAATGTTTAATGTTTAGCTCATCAAATCTAATGAAAACAGTCCACTGGGGGGAAAAATAAAGTGTGTTCTAATGTCTTTGAAAGCAGACTCTATAGGTATTGAAGTGGGTGTTCCTAATAAGAACACAAAATAATTTTCATCCATAGAAAGCAGGCCCCAAATCTTTTTGGTGTTGTAAAATATATGACAGTTCTTTAGTTATTAATTTGTCAGTAAGGAGTTTGCTGCACTTGCATGAATCATATAAGTTGGAGTTGTCCAGATGAAAAATTGTAGGGAAATATTTCTGGGAGAAAGCATCCTACGTTTTCTAAGTGGATGGGAACAGCCTCTTTCTATTGAATTGGATATATCTTATGGCTATATTGGAATAATTTCAATATCTTGGCAGAGTTTAGTAATCGGTAAGAATCCTATTCATTCATAGCATATGTGCCATGAACTAAACTTTGCTCTTTCAGGTACTGTGGCCTTGATAAATGGGTTTTGTGTTTTGGCGTTTTCTTTGTTCTTTTCAATTCTAATGACAGGAAGTATAATCCCTTTTAAGACTACCAAAGAATCTTAAAATAATCTTGAAATGTAATAGACTTTATCTCTAGACAATTTGAACAGATTAATCACTATTGTGTAAGTATTAATTTTGAATAATTATCTGCAAATCAGGACAAGAGAAATAGGCAAACTTTAAATAAGTTAGAGCTTCAGGAAATAGACCCTAATGATAATTTATTGGGAAACAACAGCAATGAAATAGGCAATAATTAGAAATTCCCTTTCTTATTTGTAATTCACAGAATTATGAATGAATGAAGTGAAAAAAATACCAACTTTATTAACAACTTATGATGTGGCCAATATTGTTTGATTACACAATTATCAAAAAAAAAATATGAAATGGGAGGACTTTGAGAAGATGGATTAATAGGTCAGTGAATTTAAAGCTCTCCAAATCTCTCCCACAAACAAAAAATTTGCACTTTAGGAGAAACATACAGTGGTTAAAAATAAAAAAGATTGGGAAAGAATAGAGGTCCTCCTGGCATAAGCCAAGAAGATCCAAAGACTCCAAACCCAGGATTAACCAGTGTAAAATACAAACCTCTCCAGGCTAGCTCCACAGAAACACCTAATAAGGACCCATGGGTTTAGCTGCTTGTGGCCGGAGCCTCAGCAGGAATCACACAAAACTTCACCTTCAAGACAGCATATGGAGTTGAAGATTTGAGTCCAGGAAGATTGAAGTAACCTTAGCTGATCAGAAACACCAGTCCCAGCAGTGTTAGAGATATGAAACACTGGACAAGAGGGAACCAGCATATGTAATGAGTTCAGAAGCAGTGGAGCAGGAATTTTGCCGGCTGTGGGCATTTGCAGGATAGGGGAGCTTTTTATTTGAGGTCCCAGGTCTGAGAAGAGAGCTGAAGGGAAGCTAAAGGCACCACAACCCCACCCCCCCCATTAGAGATGCTTACTTCAAAATTTCTCATCAAATAAATAAATGAATGGGCAAAGAAGAAAAATCCCAACCATAGAAACTTACCAGGGGAATAAGGAAGAGTGGGCTCACCTTCAAAGGAGGATACTGAAGTAAAGAAAAAAACAATGTTCTTTTATCCCAAAGATTAACATAACAAGACACCCTGCCCAGAGAGAACATGTAGAAGAATTCAAAAAAGAATTTAAAAATCAAATGAGAGACATTAAGTAAAAACTAAAAAACAAAAAAATGAAAATAAAAACTATCCAAGAAAAAGATTTTGAAAAATAATTTATCCATCTAGAAAGGGAGATATAGTATATTAAAGATGAAAATAACTCTGAAAATTAGAATTTGGCAAGGACAAGCCATATATAAGAAACAAAGATATAACAAAATAGAAGACAAAGAATGAAAAAAAAAATAGAACAGAATGTGAAATATCTTATAGTAACATTCCTATACATTTTCCACAAAGAATCTGAGGTTGTAATTGGTGGATTTTTTTTTCTATTTCTACTTTCCCCTTAAGTTTTATCCTCCAAGACAATATTTTTTGGATTGTTTCTTGCACTATTGTGTTATAGTGCTTTTTTTGGTCACAACTTTCAGGTAATCCAATTATTCTTACATTTTCTCTTCTTCATCTGTTCTACAGATCTGTTTTTTTACTAAGATATTTCTTATAGTTATAGATTTTAATTATAAAAATATTTTAAAATAATGAATACTATATTTAATCTAGATCATAACTCATCTATGATTTATAAATGAACTATTAGTGTCATAATGCCTACAAATAGCAATAACCTCACAGTCAATATAGTGACTGACCCACATGAAGTCCTCAAACAACAGATTACAATTTTTATACAAATAAAAAATAGATTTTATCTTTGACTTAATCATGAAATAGGGCGGCTAGTTACTCATATTTTCTCTATCCCACTTTGGGATAATAGAATACTTATGATAGTTTTTCTTACTGATGATATTGTTACTTTGATTATTTCCCCCTTCTGAAAAGAAACAAAAGTGTGCTGGAACTTATTTGCTCCAGGAGACTCAGAGTCAAACAGGATTCTCTTGGTGCTTGCTACAGTTTTCTAATGTCCCCTGCCCTGATGTAATAACAATATAGAAAACATCACCCATGTGAAATGAGGTATTTTCAAATATGGCTGGTGCCCCTAAACAGTAACCATAACTATATGATTCAAAGATGATGTCAAAAAGTAAAGGAGAGAAGAAGTAATTTATCCAGGGTAAGTGCTGTAGTAAATTTTTGATTATCCTTTCTGTATTATGGCTCATTCATTTTTTTAATAATTATATCTCAATAATTATAGAATGATCTATAAATGACTTTTTTTCAGACATCAAACTTATTTTAACAGGGGGCTACCCTTGGTTAGACTGGTTATGTAGAACTGGTAGATGAATTTACTGAGTGAGAAAATTCCTATCAATCACAATCAGCTGAACTTTGTCTTATCAAAGGAGAAAACACTTGTAATGTGCTGAACATATCTCACACACAATAGGCATCTGATAAATATTTATTTCTTCCTTTTTTTTTTTTTTTTTCATGAAGACCCATGGACTGAACCTATGAGAGGTTAATTGACTTGAGTAGAAAGCAAGTAAAGTATAATTCTTGAGCCCAGATTATGACATTGAGGACAGTTCTCTATCTACTATGCATTACTGACTCTCTAATTCTATAATTATCATATTTAAATTTATCATATAATTAATGCTGAAATTAATACTGATTTAATTATGGCACCACTAAAGAAAGAATTGGAAATGTTATAGATGTAAAGTAGATATAAATGTTGCTCCACTCTCCTATATTGAGAAAAGAGATCTCTCAGAAACTTAGTCAAATTTTTTTTTTGTTTTGTTTGTTTTGAAATATGACTGTCCTGTGAAGATTTTCTAATTATCAATGCAAAAGATTCAGGTTCCCCTGATTGAGACAGAGAGACAAATGAATGTTATTACTTAGAATTCTGAGTAAATTCTAATGGTTTTAAAGAATATATTCTATGGATCAAATTATAAAATAAGAAATTCTAATTATGCTTACATCTATGTTCTGCTCAGAAAAAAATACATAAAACTTATTTCTTCCTTTATCTCTTTGCTTTGTTTGCATTAGATTGTTCAATTTTGGTTTATACATTGAAATTCAGCATATCTTAGAAATTACTGTTGTAAACAAAAAGACATTTGGTATTCCAATTTTAATCAGACATAATTGTGACCTTGAGTGAAATATAAACTACATTACCAACAGTAGGTTCTATAACAAGATTATCACAAAGTGAACTTGACCAATGCAATTTTTTGTTTTATTTTATCCAAATATTAAGCTTTTATTTTTAAAAAGTGCAATAATAAAGAAATGTAACTCACGCTACTACTTTCTTATATGGCATTGGCCAAGTAAACAATTTACAGATGTATTAAATAGACTGTATATAACCTAATAAGTGTCTTACAAATTATTGACTAAACCAATTTATATATTTTTCTTTTAAAAAAGTCATTCTTTTTTGATGGTCTGGGTAACATATTAAGTATAAAATTACATTTCTCCACAATGTCAAGAAATTAAGTTAAACATTAATGTCAGAATGTCAAAGACTGGAATTTCAATGCTCAACTACATAATAGACACTAATTGTTGCTTTTGAAAATGCAACATGAAAAAATCATGCAATTTCATACTTCTTTTTCTCAAGAAGTTCATTGATAAATGTAGCATATCTTTCCCAAATGTATAACAGCTATCAATGAAGTCTTTATCTTAGAAGCTAATTAAATAGCAATAATAGAATATTTCAAAGAAAATATTTTCTCTCACCAATATTCCAACTACTTAGAACTACTTACACAGAAAGTGATTAAATCCATTATAGATGATAAAGTCAATGAGAAAACTTTTCAAATAAACTAATATAAAGTTTCTTATAGAATTCTGCCCCCCTCAATATCCTGCTTGCTGAGATGAAATAAATATTCTTGTTTGTTGGAAGCTGGAAAATAAAATGTTTTAGTCATATTCAATTCAAGTAGAGATGTGAGAAATTAGAATAAGAATGTGTGTATGTATGTGTTCATGTGTTCCTTTAGCATTTCCTCATACATTATGATGTGCCAAAGTTAGGAAGATGAAAATTGAAACAGCATATATCTTTGAAAGGCAGAAAAAGAAAGATACTATCATATCATTAAAAAAACAAACTGCATACTTAGTTGTTTTCTTTGTTTGCTTGATTTTTAATATAAATGAAGTCATATTAAGGAATTTATTAATTTAATGAATAAAAGTAAATTTTAAGTGAAATTATTCAATTCTTTCAAAGTTTTCTGACTATTTAAAATGGTTCTATTCAGTAGTAGCATGAAATATATTTCAGATCATAAATTTATGGGATTTAAAGACTTAACTAATGAAAACTGCACAATGAGTAGTTTAAAAAATTAAGACTTAGTGAATTTAATAATCTTTCTATAGCAATATTTACAGCACATAATTTTATTTTTATACTCTGACCACCATATCTACAAACTTTTGCACTACACTGCCATGTAAATTTTCAAAAGTCAGAAAGGCATGAATTTACATACTACTATATACCAGGAAGTATGACAGGTCACTACCACTCAAAGTCTAAGTAAACAAATAGGGTAGAATTTGAAATATCAAACCTTTCTACATCATCTGATTCTACTACGTTTACTCATCATTTTGAATGAGAAAACTTAAATATTCTAGATTCATGCATAGAAGCTAATCTTGACACATTCATAAATTATATTTTAGTAATTTATTTGTAATATTTTACTTTATTGAAGATAATTAGTAGATTTTACCTATTTGGGTCTGTTAAGATAAATATAAATTTGAGAATAAGAAGGGGAAGGAGGAAGTGAATAAATGTGGAAATAATAATAGCTAATTGTATCTAGTGTTTTAATGTTTAAAGAAGTCTTTACAAATCTATGAATACTTATAGTTTAATGAAATTGTTACTTATCACTAAAAAAGGACATTTTCAATGTGATATTATTTGCTTATTCAAATGATTTAATATCTATTCATTAAATTTAACAAATAATTTTAATCAAAAACTAGATCTCATCTGTAAAGGATAGAAAACACTCCTATTTAGATACTGTTGAAATAAATTAGTGGAATTATATTCAAATAAAAATGGTGCCACTAAACTGTATATAAAAGGCCATTATATTGACTTATGCAAACAAATATTAACATTATCTACCTTTCATTGCATTTTTACTTATTTTGTTAGATATTTTTCAATTATATTTTTATTTAGCTAAAGTAACACTGGGGAGTATTGGTGGGTAACATTCAGTTTACATCTATGTTTTTTAAACCTTTAATTTAGATGATATTCAATTAAGTTTTAAATGTTTTTTTTCTTGTATACCATGAGAACTCATTCATCAAAAAACTGAAATTCATGAATGAAAAAAATGTTCTTCCCAGTGATTTTAAATATAATCTTAAGCTCTTACAAAGCAATAATTAAGTGATTCAGTTGGCCTAAATTTCACCTAGGCTATTAAAATAGAATTAGGATATTGTAACTTTTGGCTGGAAGATTTATGTTCTGGGCTAGAAGCCACCTGTTTAAATTATATTCAGAATGCCAGAAGCATTATGAATCAATTTACACACAATAGATATTTACAGGAAGCTATTTTAGATATTTGAATATTTAAGATCCACCCCTCCTGGTTTCACATATTGTAGTAGTTGTTTATTATCTATAATAATTTATGTTTCTAGTTGATGAAAGATTTATATAGTGTAAGCCAAGGCTAAATGTAGTGTAAGTATCAAGGATAAACAATATCATTAGTGGGGACTTGTAGTATCTAATTATACATCTGCTTATAAGAATACTTTACTCTTTCCTAATGCATTCAAAAATAATTTATGTACCTTAAATATTAAAAAAAACTGAAAAATTATGTTTTTATACCAGAAAAATGACTTCTTTTTCCACTACTTAAATGATAAAGCAAATATTTGAGATGCAAAATTGAGAGTCAAAATTATTTTTGATAGAATATTGCTTAATATACTAAATAGTTGCTTCTATTTAACTTGCCATTAGCAAGAATCAATATAGTTGCTTTCTTTGAACTGACAATTTTTAGATAGTTAATATATTCTACTATTATTAAAGATACAATATATGTAGTTCCATATGTACTATTCAATATTATACTGACTTTGTTTTTGGAAGGTATACTCTTATTTTGAAATTGAACTGCTAGTCAACTATTATAACAAATAAAATCAAAATAAAAACTTTAAAATTTATTGGAGGAAACAAGCAATCACTAAAGATTTACTAAGATACACTATGTCTCAAGCAGTCTGCTTGATAGTAGATATACAAAGACATAAATGAAGGTATTCTCCCTTCAGAAGCTCAAGTTTGTATAATAAATAAACAAAATGAATCCAAGACAATAGGGCAAAGGGAGAAGCATTAGAAGCTGGTGGAATAAAAAATTTCATGTAGGAAATGATATATAAGTTGAGATTTGAATTTAATTAGTAATTAATAAAGGGTGAAAAGAGATTGGGATCCCAATGGACATTCTCAAAGTTGACAGCAAGAATGGCTGATTGTAGTGGAAAGGAAAATAATTTGAGATTAAAAAAATAGATATGAGTACAATTATAAAAAAGTTTAAAATATAAAATTCAGGACTGTTTTTGGTTGATTTTGAGGAAATAGAAAACAAATGGAATATCTTGACATGGTAAAGTCTATGTTTTATAAAAATCACATCCAAAGCTATGAGAGGGAAATGGGAATACAATTAGGTAGCTACTACATTTGAAATTATGAAATTTGACCTGTGGTGGATCCTCTGAAGGGAGAGAAGGGGGTAGAGGTGGCAGAAATTTTAGAGGTAGAATTACTAGAACTGATAAAATATGCTGGTGAAAGAATGTAAAAAATAGAGGATGGATCTGAGATTAAAACTTTGGTGACAATAAAATTTGTAATGCCTTCATTAGCAATTGGTGAGTTTAGAAGCATAGTGTCCTTGGGAGAAAAGATTATGAGTCTAATTTTGGAAAATATACCTAATTATTAAGTTATACCTTATCTATATTCTCAGTTCAATTCAATAAGCATTTAAACTCTTGTTTGCTACATGCATAAGTGTTAGTCTAGATATCATGGATGCAAAATTGAAAAGCAAAATCTACATCTTAAAAAGTTTACAATCTACTGTATATGCCTGGGAATAATGGTAGGTAGAAGGATTTATATATATAGACAAGTTAGAAACAAGATAAAAGGTTCTAGAGACATTCTTTAAAAATCTGTGAAGCAGATATGAAGTCCAGGAAGCAGAAGTAACAAGGGAAAATATTCTAGGTATCGGTTACAGTTAATACACAAAGATAAAGTTGGACTTTATTATATGAGAAACAGCAAGAAGTCCAAAGTTTTTGGATTATAGACTTCATCAAGAGGCATAAAGTGTTATTAGCTTGTTTTGTAGAAAGGAAATGGATTACCAAGGCCTTTAGAAGTATAACAGAATATTTTTATATTAAATTTAGGATGTAATAGTGGTGCAGGTAGAGATACAGTGGATAGTGTGCTGAATCTGAAATTAAGAAGAATAATCTTCCTGAATTCAAATGGAACCTTAAACATTTGCTGGGTTATGACTCTTGACAAATCACTTAACTTATTTTTTCTAGATTTACCATCTCTAAAATGGACTAGAAAAGGAAATGGCAAAGCACTCAATTATCTTTATTAGGAAAACTTCAAATGTGAACATGAAGAGTAAGATACAACTGAAAATAACTGTACAAAAATAACAAGAAATAATGGGAAACTACTGGGTTTTCTTGAATAGGGAGATACAGGAAAAGATCTGTTCTTTAGGAATATTATTTTGACAGTTAAATGGAGAATGTATTAGATGGCTAAAATAACTAAGGCAAGAAGACTTACTAAAAGACTATTATTCTGGGCAGGAGATGATGAGGGCGTATAATTACTTTGATACAAATAAAGAAATTAATTTCCTTTACTATCTCTTTGCATCAATTACAAGAAAAGTACACTCTTAAAATTATAGGAGTGCTTGGTGCATTTCTTTATAGGTTGATGCAACTGATCTTTTATTTTATTTTATTTCTTTTTGCTATGATATATTTTCAGTTCTTCTCCCTATTTGGATGATCTATAAATAGTTGAGCTTTTTTTTTTACATTATAGGCTTTTAGAAATGGGGGAGTATTCATTCGTGTATTGTTTAGTGTATATTATCCATGTCTTTATCCATATTATCCATACTTTGAAAATATTCTCAGCATTATCCTTTCTTATGCCATATGCATTAGAACTTTCTAGCCTTAATCAGCCCCAAATATTATATGTCTCTTTTTAAAAATATATTAAATTGTGCAATAGCACAATTTCAGTTTCGTGAAACTCCTATTAACAAAGGCAAATACAATACATGACATATTTGTTGTCCAAAATTTAATTTGCCTTTTGTAGCTACCTTATCTAAATATATTTTATATTTGCTCTTTTTTATTTTATCATTAATATAAAAGTCTCATTGAAAAAGATAAATATTAAAACTGACAGCTTCCACTAAAGTATTTCACATCTAGGTGGTTTTCTCCTTTTGCACCTCCTCTTACTTCTTTTTCTCCTCTTCTGCCTTCTCTCCTCCTTTTCCCCTTCTTATGCTTCCTCCTTTGTTACATTTTGTATTTATTTTTTATAGCATCTTCTGTGGCTATGAATTATTTTTATCCTATCTTATTTTTAATATAATTATGAATATTTTGTGAACATTCAAGTGAACATACCATGTGCTGATTTACATTCAGTCTCCTTAGTTCTTTTTCTGGATACAGATGGCATTTTCTATCTACTGGGATTGCTGTGGATCTACCTTATTTTTGAAACACAATTTTATGTTAACAAATCAAAGATCTCTGATTTCTTTTTAAGTGTAAGCACACACTAAGATAGTAGTTATAGCTGAAGAATTAATCACCCTGCTGCTGATCTGCTGAAGAATCTCTTCAAACTGACTGTAAACAATCCCTGGGCCTGTACTTGAAGTCATTCCAGCTTAATACAACTTTCTATAGTTTATTCTCAGAAAATCCATTGATGCACCATAACAAGGCATCAGAGTAGAACTTGTTGGTGTTGCTTATTTAGTTAATTTTCTTGGATACTTTGTAATTTCATTTGTGTTTTTTTTTTGTTTTTTGAGAAAATAATTCATGATTTGCCATTTTCTTCTCCAGCTCATTTTATATATATGGAAACTAAAGCAAACAGGTTTAATTGTTATGCTCAGGATCACACTACTAACAAATATCTGAGGACAGATTTAAACTCATGTTCTCATGACTTCAGGCACCAACCTGCTCAGAAATTTAATAGAAGTTTTGACAAAATATTTAAACACACACACACATACACACACACACACACACACACTTACACATCAATTGACAGATATTAGGCAGACCAGTATGCTAGAATAATTTATAAAGTAAATTAAGCCCCAACATACAACTGTCATTTTATGGATTTCTGTTAAGTTAGATTTTATTTTTATGATAGTTCATAATTTTAAGTAGAAATAAATTACTTAATTTTTAAATTTTTTAATAATTTGTCTTTCTGAAGTACCTAATATGAGAGTAAAATAATTAAATAGAATTCAAATGATGTTCTAGTTTAAAAGATTTTTAAATTAAGTAAGTAATTAATTTAAAATTACAAATTAGAAAGTGTTTCATTTTTTTCTTGACAGTCTTCCTAAAGTGTTTCTGTGCTTCCTTGCCTTAAGTGCAGGATACTGAATATAACAAAAATATTCTAAGATTCTATGATTTAAAATTGTATGTTGGGCCTTCATTTCCATTCTGAACAAGGTTCCACTTTGCATGAGCACAGTCTTTCTCCAAAGTGCCAGTGTAATTCTACTGGCCTGTTAGATTTTTCAAAGATAATATGCTAAAGACATTTTAAAATAATAGTTTCTCCTTCAGCTCCAAATTCACTTCTATGTCAAAGTTCTAAATTTCTTTCCAATGTACCATAATTTCCCCACCATATTTCATTACAAATGTGTACTAAAGAAAACTATATGAAAGAGAAATAGAAAAGAGAAAAGTATGGAGATTGAAAGCAAAACAACACATGTTATGTTCACTTTTTTCCCTTTTTCTTCTTTTTTACTTTTCCTCTCATGTTTTTTTTTTCTTTTTGTTCTGATTTTTCTCTCCCAAAATTTTTCATAAAAAATATGTAAAAAAAGAATTCTTGTTTGTTTTGCTTTTTTACATGTAACTGGGGAAAATAAAAAATAAAAAATAATGCTTTTGAAACTCAGATAAATTTATAGATACACACAAACAGTTCTTCAAGTGTCCATTTTTGGATTGTTATGAACATTCATTTTATCAGAGTCTATTTTAACATATCTATAATTCAGAACATGGTCATAAAGAGTGACTATGGATAGTAAAATCCATCTCTCTAAGGGAAAAAAAATGGGGGATGAAACTTTCAAAATGTTTCATTTAATTGATCCTCAGAAAGAAACAATACTGCATCAAATCAAGCCCCACAGCTTGGAAAGAAATGATAATACAGTAGCATTAAGAATTCATAATTGTCTCTATCTCAATAGTAAGACATTTTAATTGGATTATATTGGAATGTTACTGTATAGATGAGTATGTAACAGAATTTTTTAAGCCAAAACTTTATATTAAATGTTGTTGCAAAGTTTTCATATGAAGATTAAATTTACTTTAAAATATTTAATTTAACTCTTTAAGGAAAAAAGAAATTGGAACTTAACAGTATATCAAATATCAAATTGTCAGAATAGTGTGTCTCCAATTCCATCAAGTTTTTTTTTGTTTTTTTTTGTTTTTTTTTTAATGCTAGAGTAATGATGCCCAGCAGGAAAAATGAAGCATCTAATAGTTCCAGTTTAATCTTGCCTTTAATTTTAATATCTTCTGTGCCCTTAGGATATGGCATTGGATTTTGTTTCTTCATCTGCTCCTTGGAGATGCAAACACACACACACACACACACACACACACACACACACACACACACACACACACACACCCCAAAAACAGAAAACTCAGATTATTTGCAAGTTGAAGGAATAAAGATTAACCACTGCTTAAAGAATAAAAAAAAAAAAAAAAAGTTGTAAAGAAAGGGATAATGATAGCATATGGACAGAACCTGTAATTGCATTCAGTAAATAGAACTCAGAGGAAACTCCCTCTATTGATTCAACTTGGATCCTTCTCTACTATTTAAAATCTTAGGAAATTGTGTAGAGCACCGAGAGGTTAAGGGACTTGCATGTAAGACAAACCTTGCATGTGTCATAGGGAAAATGTTAAGAAAAATCTTCCTATGGTTTAGGCTGACCCTCTACCTAGTAACTTATGCAACTTGGAAGGATAAGGAAAAAAATATTCTCTATATACACTGAATGGCCCTATTTATTATTTTTAAAAGATAGTAAGAATAACCTATTGAATATATGTATAAAATATTCATTTTCTTTAGATGGATATGAACAATGCAGAGGTTAACTAGACTATATGAGATGACTTTAAACTTAAAGGTTTGCAATCTGGGGAAAACAACTCAATATCCAATAAAGAATTAATTCATTTTGAATCTACTCCTCTGATTTTAATAAGGGTAATTCAAATGCTTTCTTTTAAAAACTTCTTAATCTATATGTACAATGGGCAACAATAACAACAAAAACATATTTCCAGAAAGCATGTGAGTTTCAAGAAGTCACACTGGAAAAAGGCTCACATTTTTTATGTTTTTTGAAGCATACATGTTTTCTATGAAAAATAGTTAATTAATCTTTTGAATATATTATTTTATATCTAATTCCATATTTTATCAGTGTAAAGTATAGGTTCATTTTACAAACAATGAACCAAAATAATTTTCTTTTTTTTCCTACAATTCATAACAGAATTTTCTATTCTGAAAGTTAATTCTAACAAAATCTGATTTAAAAAAAAAATAATAAAAGCTATAAATATGGACTAAAATATTTAATCACAAAAATTTTAATAAAAATGAAAATCTGATAATAATAGAAAATTCACTTATTGCTTTCTTCATAATAAATAACAATAATTAATAGTAATTATCATTATATGACATATTGTATTGATTATATTATAATATTATATTAACATAATAATGCATAATATATTGATTATCATATTAAATAATTATATATTTATATATTAATGGTTATCAATAAAATTAATTATTCAAATTATATGAAATTAGAAAAGTCAAGATATTTCTATGAAATCAGTGAAGAAAATGTTCTCTACCTTACATAAACATTTGAGAAAGGGATTTGACTTCCATAGTTTTTCTTTTTGTTTTCCTCAATTATGTGTAAAAAACATATTTTTTTGGGGGGTGAGAGAATGTTGGTGTTTGGTTTGTTTTTGGCTATACATATATATATATATATGTATATATATAATTATTATTATTTTAAAACTATTTCCTTATGAATCATGTTGGGAGAGAAAAATCACCACAAAAAGGGGAAAAAAAACAGGAAGAAGGAAAAAAAAAGTTAATGTAGTATGTATTTATTTACATTCAATCTCTGTGCCTCTATCCAAAATTTGTTAGGATTGCCTTGGACTACTAAACAGTAGAGAAGAATGAAGTCTGTCATAGTTTACCTTTGAAGAATCTTGTTGTTGCTATGTACAATGCAATACTAGTTCTTGATTCACTCAATATCAGTAAATATAAATCTTTTCAGACCTTTCTAAAACCAGCCTGTTTATCACTTTTTACAGAGTGATAATATTTCATTACTTTCAAATACCATAATTTATTCAGGGATTCCCCAATTGATCGATATCTATTCATTTTCCAATTCTTTGTCAACACAAATAAAGGTGCTTCAAATATTTTTGCACATGTGGGTCCTTTTCTGTCTTTTATGATTTCTTTGGGATACAGTATTGGCATTGCTGAATCAAAGGGTACATAATTTTATAGGTGTTTGGGAATTTTTCCAAATTGTTCTTCAGAATTGTTGGATCATTTCACAAGTCCAGTAAAAATGCATTAGTGTCTCAGTTTTCCCACATCCCTCCAGCATTAATCATTATCTTTTCCTGTTTTCTTATTTAATCTTAGAGGTATGAGATAGTGTCTCAGAGTTGTTTTAACTTGCTAATTTCTATGAACAAAAGTGATTTGGAGTACTTTTTTATGTGACTATTGATAGCTTTAATTTCATCATATGACAATTTTCTCAATCTTTTTTATCATTTATCAATTTTGGAATGACTTTTATTCTTCTACATTTGACATAGTTCTTTACACATTTTAGAAATGAAGCTGTTAATATTTTTCCCCCAGCTTAATGCTTCACTTCTAATCTTGGCTGTGTTGGATTTATTTGTGCAAAAAAAAAGTTTTAACTTAATATAGTCATAATCTTTCATTTTGTCTTTCATAATGATCTCTAGTCTTCTTTGACTAAAAATTCTTCCCTTTTCCAAAGATCCAATAGATAAATTATCCCTTGCTCTCCTAAATTGTTTTCAGTATTCCTTTACATCTAAATCATATGTCCATTTTGATTATATTTTATGGGATGTAAGATTGTAGATCTATAATGAGTTTCTGACATATTATTTTCAAGTGTTCCCAAGCAATTTTTGTGAGTTCTTATCCCAGAATTTGGAATTTGGAGGTTTATCAAATATTAGATGATTAGTCATTGATTATTGTGTCACATGCACCTAACCTATTCCTTTGATCTACCACTCTATTTCTTAGCCTGTAACATATTTTTTGGTGAATGAATTTTAAATCTGTACTGCAAAGCAATGATTTATTTTTTTTTCTTTTTTCATTAATTCCCTTGATATTCTTGGTTTTTGAAGATTAATTTTGTTACTATTTTTCAAACTCTATAAAAATGTTTTTGACACCTAAACTGATTTGACACTGAACAAGTAGACCCAACTTAGACAAATTTTCATTTTTGTTGTAGTAACTTGACCTACTCATGATCAATTTTTCCAATTGTTTAAGATGTGACTTGATTTTTGTGGAAAGTGTTTTGTCATTGTGTTCATATAATTCCTGGGTTTGTGGTGACAGATAAAACTCAGAAATTTCATTTTGTTTACTGTTATTTTAAATTAAATTTCTTTCTATCTTTTACTAATGTGTTTCATTAATAGCATATAAAAATGCTGATGATTTGAGTGGATTCATTTTATATCCTGCAATTTCTAAAACTGTTAATTGTTGGGTTATTTTTTTGGTTGATTCTCTATTTATAACATCATACCATCTGCAAAGAGTGATAGTTTTATCTCATCGTTGCCAATTCTAATTCCTTTAATTGTTTTTTTTTTCTTTTCTTATGGCTAAATCCAACATTTGTAATATAACATTGAATAATAGTGGTGATAATAGACGTCCTTGTTTCACCCCTGATGTTATTGGGAATGCATTTAATTCCATTGCAAATAATGTTTGCTTATAGTTTTAGATAAATGCTGCTTATGATGTTAAGAAAATGCCATTTATTCCTAAGTTCTCTAGTGGATTTTGAAAGAAATGGTTGATGTTTTTTCTGCATATATTGAGATTATAAGATAATTTTTATTAGTTTTATAATTCATAAAGTCAATTGTGGCAATAGTTTTCATAATATTGAACCAGTCTAGCAATCTCAGTATAAATCCCACTTGGTCATAGTATATTATCTTGCTGATAAACTGTTGTAATCTCTTTTCTAATGTTTTATTTAAATTTTTTGCATCAAATTCATTGGGGAAATTGTTCTGTAATTCTTTTGTGTTCTGGCCCTTTCTGATTTAATATCAGTATTATATTTGTATCACAGAAGGAATCTGTCAGGACTCCTTCTTTCCCTAGTTTTCCAAATAGCTTACGTAGTTTTGGAATTATTTTTTCTCTTTTAATATTGGTAAAATTCACTTGTAAATCTATCTGGTTCTAGAGATTTTTTTCTTAGGGTGTTTGTTCATTTTTTTTTTCTAAAATGGGAGTATTCAAAGGACATGAACATGAATTATACATGATTTCAAATATTTTCCTCTGGAATACAACTTACTCAAGATATTACCACTCTTGTTAAGTATCTTTATTTAAGATTGGTACTCTTTGTGATTATTTATTTCTATAATGTAGAGAACAAATCAATTTTGTTTTAATATGATTTTACAATCTTTGCTTGTTGCAGAAAAATAGCACATGGATCAAATGGATAGGATTTAATAATAAATCTATTTCATTTAGTGGTTTGCTACAAAGTTTCTTCCCAACTTTTTGTATTAAGTAAATCTGATGTCATTTCACAAATGAGAAAAGTGAAATCTCAGAGAGTTATAATGATTAGCCCAAAGTCATACAACTCTTAAGTGCTGGAGCTCTGACTAGAAGTCATTTTTTCTAATGATTTGAATATTTATTTTCAAATATATTATGATACTGCTAGAAATCAGGGGATTTCTAGTTCCATGTCTTCAACTAAGGATATAACTGAGCTTATGAAAACTTCCTAATTACTATAAACCTCAAGATTTTTTTCTTCTCCTTCTTTTGAATTAAGGAGTCTAAATTCTGAGGTACTATCTCCTATCTCTCAGATTGGCTGAGATGACAGGAAAAGATAATGATAATGATAAGATAATGATAAAAATTGGAGAGGATGTGGGAAAACTGGGTCACTGAAACATTGTCCGTGAGTTGTAAACTGATCTAACTATTCTGGTGAACAATTTGAAACTACATCTAAAGTGCTATCAAACTGTGCATAGCCTTTGATCCAGCAAGGTCTTTACTGGGCTTGCTTCCCAAAGAGATGATAAAAAAAGGAAAAGCACTTACATGTACACAAATGTTTATAGCAGCCTTTTTTGTAGTTACAAGCAACTGGAAACTGAGTGGATGTCCATTAGTTGGGAATGGCTGAATAAGTTATATTAATGTGATGGAATATTATTGTTATATAAGAAGTGATCAGCAGGATGATTTCAGAAAGAAATGGAGAGACTTACATGAAATGATACTAAGTGATGTGAGTAGAAGCAAGAGAACATTGTACACAGCAATAACAAGATTATATGATGATCAATTCTGATGGATGTGGCTCTTTTCAACAATGAGGTGATTCAGATCACTTCCAATGATCTTGTGATGGAGAGAGCCATCTGAATCCAGAAGAGGACTGTAGGGACTAAATATAAACCACAACATAATATTTTTAAATTTTTGTTGTTTGCTGGCTTTTAATTTTCTTTCTCATTTATTTTCCCCTTTTGCATCTGATTTTTCTTTTGCTGCCTGTTGATTGTGAAAATATGTATAGAAGAATTGCATATTTTAACATATTGTACTACTTGCTGTCTAAGGGAGGGAATGGGGAGAAGGGAAAAGAAACAATTTCGATCACAAGATTTTGCCAGGGTTAATGTTGGAAAAAATTAAATTACATATATTTTGAAGAAAAAAATCTATTATTAAAAAAAAAGAATTAGGCTATCTAAGTAGATATATTTCTAAATTAAATTCCAGATATATGATTCTATTCTATAAAACAAATTGACATATGTAACAACTAGGTGGTAATCAAATTTAGGGTATAAATAAAGCCTTTTGTTTCATGGGACTTTTTGTTTTGTCTATGGGATTTATCACACTTTTAGGAATATAATAGCATGCCTTATTTAATTGATAATTAATCAAGTATTAAATTAATTAATTAAGTATTAAATACATCAATGCATTCAGGATCTGATCACTGTCTGTTTGGGGGAGGAAGGAGAGGAATTTAATTCAAAATTCATGACTTTTTAATCATGTTAATTCTTGTCAGAGGTTAATAAGAAATAAAGCAATATTAATATTTCAGCAAGACAATTATAATTTAATATAGAACTTGTGGTTTAAAAATTTCAGAATTCATGATTTCATCAGTCAATAATTCCTCCATGGAGACAAATCTCAATTTCTCTTTGGCATATTAAAATTGCCTTAATGAGTTGTTGCTTGGGGGGAGGGGAAGTTGTCCTTGTTGGCCAACCATGATTTTTCTTTCTTCACTTGTTTAGTCTTTCAATTACATGTTCCTAACTTGGGGATTTTTTTGGAAAACATTCTGCCATGGAAGAACCTATAAAGAATAACATTCTGATATCAGAGGCTTTGAGAGGCATTTATGTATAATGAATACTATAGCCATTTCATAATTCAAGGGACATTTTAAACACTTACAGTATTTCCAAGAAAATGCTAGACAGTTAGGGAATGAGGTCAGATTTGAAGTCAGGTCCTCCTAACTCAAGATGGGCCTTTATTCACCTGTTTTTTTGTTTGTTTGTTTGTTTGTTTGTTTTGTTTTTTTTTGTTTTGTTTTGTTTTGTTTTGTTTTGTTTTTTGTTTTGTTTTGTTTTGTTTTTACTATACTATCATTCAGCAATTTCTAGTTATTACATTTCTTGGAGTTTTTTTGTTATTGTTGTTTTTTTGTTTTTGATACTTGCCTTTTCTGAAATCTTAAATCAAAATGGTTACAAAATCCTAAGAATTCTATATTTCCACATTCCTCATATGCATTCTATTCTCTTTCTTCCTATTTTCCTCATAATAGTTCCAATTTTCATTATCATTTCTGATTTTAGCACTGTAAAAGGCTTGAACTTCTCATCCCATTCTCTTCCCTCAAATAACAAATTTAGACCTGTCTTGCTCATGAAGCCACAGAAGAGTTAACTAGGGGAAAAAAGAAAGATATGAGAAAAATTGGCATCAAGTTGGTAGGCAAGGGAAGAAAAAGCAAATCAAGATGAGAGACTGAAGAATGGCAGCATACATGAGTGATGAGAACAAACAAACTAAATAAATAATAAAAGTCATTGAATTTGGCAACAAGTAAGTTATTGTTTGCTGATAAGAACATGGTTATAATAGAATGACTGGCGTAGAAACCAGATTTCAAGGTAAGTGAAGAGAATATGGTTGATGAAATGGAGGTATCAAATAGAAACCAGTTTTTCAAGATTAATAGAGAAGGAGAAGAGAAATAGGGGACAACAACAAAAGAGTCAAGAGGCTTTTTGTTTGGGTTTTTGCAGTTTATTTAATGGGGGAAATGTTAGGGATCTCTGAGCAAATATATTGCCATATGATATTGTCTGGTTGATATTACTAGAGATATTGAAATATTATTTAAAATTTTATTTATTATATTAAATATAGAAAGTGGGGAAATTAATAGAAAAATTATATTAAATATGGAATATAGAAAATATATAAAATATAAACATTAAAGCACAATGTACTGGAATGATAGGAATTAAATCCACTCAAGAGATCATACTTTGGATTAACCATAGAGAAAATAACTTAATTTATGATTTGAGTAAAAAAGATAGTGGCTATGAAACTAAAAATAATAAAAACAATTGCTTGAAACCTTTAAACATATTCTGGATCAGGAGAAATATTGTTTTCACTGCTTTTTAAATAAAGAGTACAATAACTAGAGAAAAGAGGGAGGAACAAAATAAAAAATACATTTTTAGGTATCCAGAAGTGATTAAATAATTATTTGTTGAAAAAGTTGTAAAAGAATTTGTGATTCATATAAAAATTGCTCTATATGACTTTCTATAAGATACTTTCTTAGATCCCCTTCATATTTTAATTTCAGGAAATTTTTTGGTCCTCTGTCCACTCAAGTTTTTGATTACACATATTTTGTACATAATGATAAATATATATTTATGTTGGGTATAAATGGACAGTGTTTATGTTTTATCTTTCATTAAATTATATCCCTAATGCAATTTTTAAGTTTTAATATTTTTATTAGTTGTGGGTAAGAGACTGCTAAAACAAGAAATAGTTCAATACTATGATCAATATACTATAATCAATATATGTATCTAAAAATTCACCTATTTTTTATGTAGGAAATTAGACCAAGACATAGATATATCAGTTAAGAAGAAAGCTGGTATAAACTATTTTAAAGCAATGTCTAACAATTAGCTTACTGTGGATATTTAATAAAAAGGTGCAGATAACCAACCCGCAAATCTTTACATCATTTTAAATAATCATCTTGAGTCCTTTCAGAAACTCTAATTCAAGTATAAGTCAAACTAGATTTGATCCAGTGTCCCTTCCATCTCTAAAATTATCTGATTCATTGATATCAGATTGTTTATATAAGAAAGTAAAATACTGGTATAATATCATTATTAATAATAATGATCCTATTAAGATTTTGGATGTTGATATTTTATTGAATTAAAATATTAATCTATCAGAATTTTTTTCTCTTGAATTTTTGGTCATATGAAACTATCTATCTATCTATCTATCTAATTACTCTTTCATATGTGAAGACCAAAATAACATCACTATATTAAAGTTGCAGTGTGGCTATGGCTGATTAGACCAATACAAGCTCAGAATGCTCTGCTACAGGTTAGACACAAAGAGTCCGTGTGAATATTTAAGGCAGCTTATCTAATTTTGTGAATCTCACATTTCTTTTGGGCTAATTCAATTCTGCTTTGCTCACAGAGCACAGTACATTCTCAAACAAGGATACACCATGCTGAGCAATAGTTCTATGCCAGATCTCACATGAAATACAATACATTCTAATGTTTTAAAAGGAGATCTCAAGAATGTCCTTGTATTGCCTTTTCTGACCACCTTGTGAGTGATTGTCTTTACCATTTTCTAGTTAATTCACAGCTACTTTTAGCTCGAAGAAGTTAGGCGATAAAGTTTATGGAGTGTCAGGCTTAGAGTCAGAAGACTCATTTTTCTGAGTTTAAATTTGATCTAAGACATTTATTAGATGGGTGATACTAAATATCACTTACCCTTTTTGCTCAGTTACTTATATATATAAAATAAACTAGAAAATGGTTAACCTACTCCAGTATCTTTACCAAGAAAACCTTTGCAAAACAAAGATTTGGACTTGATTCAATAATAAATATATTTTACTTATCTAACACTGTACACAATAAGAAGGAAAACTGGAATGCTAAGATAGTTTTTTTATGGAATTAAAGGGATTCATTTCTTTGCTACATTTAATCTTTATCATTATCATGATTACCATTTTATTTATATTTGCAATCAGAAGTAAAAATATAGGGAGCTAGAGTTAACTGGAGTCATTGTAGATATTTTCAAATCTATGAGTACATGATTATGTCCCTTGATTCCCAAAGGTAAAAATTATTTCTAAACTCAAGTACATTTCTCTTTCTTTCATCTTAATTCCAGGGATGAAACCTAATTCAAAAGCTGTGTTTTATTCTTAAATATCTGTCTGTCTGTAAATGGGAAGAAGAAAAGAGATTTAAAAATCTATACCCTTTGGTGATCACAGAGACTTAGAGGAAAAAATTAGTTCCTATAACATATCTTCCTCTTCTGCTTTGCAAGACATCAGTTTTATAATGGTAAAATAGATCCATGAGTGTGCTAGAGCACTTCCTCAACACTAAGTTTTCTTTTTAGATTTTTAAGGATAGATAGAAGAAAAATGAGATTTAAAATAATGAAGAATCTCTTGTCAGAAACCTAGAGCCAGTATTGTGCTGACCTATTTGTCTATATGGTATATAACATACACAAATTTATTTATATATCTCCTCCACTGAAGACAGGCTATTATTCTATTGTGCCTTAATAATGAATTCTCTTTCTGACTCAGCATACTATTTGTTCTAGACTTTATCTTTTCTAAATATGCTCATATATTTATTTCTCTGTTCTATCAAAAACTAGTAGAGCATTTTTGGCTATTAAATATGCAATTTCCCAAAATACAAAAGTAAGCATTTGTCTTTTGGATCTGGTATTATACGAATGTGTAATTTTAAAAATACCAGGTTCTGCTGACCCTGATTTATAGGAAACCAAACCATTCTCCAATTGATAAATGGTCAAGGGATATGAACAGACAATTCTCAGATGATGAAATTGAAACTATTTCCACTCATATGAAAGAGTGTTCCAAATCACTACTGATCAGAGAAATGCAAATTAAGACAACTCTGAGATACCACTACACACCTGTCAGATTGGCTAAGATGACAGGAACAAAAAATGATGAATGTTGGAGGGGATGTGGGAAAACTGGGACACTGATACATTATTGGTGGAGTTGTGAAAGAATCCAGCCATTCTGGAGAGCAATTTGGAACTATGCCCAAAAAGTTATCAAACTGTGCATACCCTTTGACCCAGCATTGCTGTTATTGGGATTATATCCCAAAGAAATACTAAAGAGTGGAAAGGGACCTGTATGTGCCAAAATGTTTGTGGCAGCTCTTTTTGTTGTAGCTAGAAACTGGAAGTTGAATGGATGTCCATCAATTGGAGAATGGTTGGGTAAATTGTGGTATATGGAGGTTATGGAATATTATTGCTCTGTAAGAAATGACCAGCAGGAGGAATACAGAGAGGCTTGGAGAGACTTAAATCAACTGTTGCTGAGTGAAATGAGCAGAACCAGAAGATCACTATACACTTCAACAACAATACTGTATGGGGATGTATTCTGATGGAAGTGGAAATCTTCAACATAAAGAAGATCCAACTCACTTCCAGTTGATCAATGATGGACAGAAATAACTACACCCAGAGAAGGAACACTGGGAAGCGAATGTAAATTGTTAGCACTACTGTCTATCTACCCAGGTTACTTATACCTTCGGAAGCTAATAATTAATGTGCAACAAGAAAATGGTATTTACACACATATATTGTATCTAGGTTATATTGTAACACATGTAAAATGTATGGGATTACCTGTCATCGGGGGGAGGGAGTGGAGGGAGGGAGGGAGGGGATAATTTGGAAAAATGAATAAAAAAAAAAAAAGAAAAAAAAACAGGTTCTGGGACTTGAGTTTCATGTAATTCACAAATATAAAATATTTTTGGGAACTATGAAACTCAGATTATGCTTGGAGCATGTAAATTAATGGAAGCCTATAATATATGATAAAGTATGAGGGGAACACGCAAATAGAGAAAATGCGGGACAATTTTTTGTTTTACTTTTATCTATGTGAAAAATGTTCAAACTTGAAATGATATGACATGTCAGGAAAAATTAAAGTGTCAGGAGTTAGTTGCTGCACCACTACCGTCATCATCATAGAGTAACTTAATAATCTTTGCATATTTGAGTTAATCAATGTTGGTCAAAAAAGCCACTATATACAAAATATTATACAAAACATATTCAGTATTCAAATTTTCATTGAATACATGAAAAAAACCTAATTCTTAGGCAAGTGATAATTCTCAGCCCATATAAGAATTGACAGATTTATGCACAGGTATCCCCCAAGTAAAACATTGTTCACAAAAAAACTAATACTCCCCTTCCATCCCATGATACTTTTTTTTTTTTTTTATTAGTTACAGTGGCAAAATCAAATTTCTACCAAGAGGCTAATCCTATAGTGATGAATTTCTCAGAACTTAATAATACTCTTCTTTGAATTATACAAGGTAACTTTTGGGTATGTATTCAAGTAATCCCTAATTTGGTAAAATCTTGCAGATTTTGTGCTTTCCTGGCACAGCCCTCCGGAACCCTGAGTCAGTAGCATGATACAATACAATAGAAAATAATTTAATGAAGAGTGTTATTATTAGTTCTACTATTGCTATGGCTATCACTTCTTATATTATTAATACTAATTTTCATAATCATATGATGTATAGAAATGTACAAATTTTTTTTTAACCACAGAAGTTATGATATTAAATTGTTTTTTTTTCCTCTCTTTTTTTTCTTGCTGAGGCAATTGGGGTTAGGTGACTTGCCCAGAATCATAATGCTGGAAGTATTAAGTATCTGAGATTAGATTTGAACTCAAGTCCTCCTGACTTCAGGGCTGGTGCTTTATCCACTGTGCCACCTAGCTTCTTCAAATGTTTTGTTTGCAAAATATTAGTGTGAATTATTTATAGAAATTTTAGTGTATGGAAATGGAAGATTTCATTTTAAGTCCTGCCATTGATTCTGTATAAGTCATTTAATTTCTCAATGCTTTAGACAGCTATCTAAAATATTGAATTTCAGAGAGAGAGAGATGTATATTAATTGAAGGAGGGTTGTTGTTGTTTTTTTTTTTAAATCTGAGATTTTCGAATTCCACGACAGTGGAGACAACACACATTTCTCTCTGACCTTCTTTACAACCCTCACAATAATTACAAAATCCAGTGTCTGAATTGGCTCTGGAATAGCAGAACCCACAACTATTGGAAGTGCAACAAATTATCAGCAGAAGATAATCTCAAAAATCACCAAAAAAAGGTCTGTTTCAATTGGAAACAGCCAGGGAGTCAGTACAAACACCAGTGCAGACAGCTCAGATTCCCTTCGTCAAGCAATCTCTGTGTAGCAGAGAATTTATGAGTGGAAAAGACCCAGAAAAGATCTATTTCGATCTGAAACAGGAAGGAGGCAGCCTAACACAAAGAGCTGACTACAAATTCTAGCTCAGACAGCATAGCTCCCTGGAGTATTGCTGACTCTTTGTGGCTTAGAATCTCCAGAGGGAGGAATCTACAGGAATCTATAGTAGTATTGGCCATTCTGCCCTGGTTGCAAGCCAGTAGATCAGCAGGGAAGTTATAAAACATCCAACACAAACACAAAAGATTAATAATGAATCCCAAAACAGCAGAATCTCAGGAGATCTGGCCATGCCCACCCCACACCAGGAGTGAATCAATACTGACCCAGCGCAGCTTTGTTTGCTTGGAAAACCTCTCTCATGCTGAAGGCAGGCCTTAACTTAACTTTTAAAAAATGAGTAAAAAAAAAGTAAAGACACCTTTTATGGCAAAAGAGAAAAACAGTTTCAAACCTTGAGAAGACTACAGTCAGATTGTCTCCAGATGAACCCCCAAAAGGTAATATAACCTGGTCCTCATCACACAAGGGTCTCCTAGAAGAAATTAAAAAGGATCTTAAAAGAGAGCTGGAAGAAAAATGGGGAAAGGAAATGAAAGTTTTGCAAGAGGGTGTGGAAAAGGCAACACAAAATAGACTTAATGAAATGGAAAAATCATATTACTCAATGAAAGATAGATTTGATAAAATAGGGGGGAAAAAGCAACTCCCAGAAAAACAGAATTTGTGAAACAGAAAAAGAAAATAACACCTTAAAAAACAGGATTTTTGAAACAGAAAACGAAAATGACTTCTTAAAAACAGAATTTGTGAAATGGATAAATTATATAGAACAGAACAACTCATTTAAAAATTCAATTTGATAAATGCAAAAAGAAGTAAAAAAAAGTAAATGAAGAAAATAGCATGCTAAAATTCAGAACTGAACAAATGGAAATGAATAACTCAATAAGACAACAATCAGTCAAGCAAAATCAAAAAAAAAAAAAAAAAGAAAAAGAAAAGAAAAGAAAAAACAGAAAAAAAAAATGTAAAATAGGGAAAACAACCGGCCTGGAAAATTGATCTAGGAGAGATAATCTAAGGATTATTGGACTCCCTGAAACACATGATGAAAAAAAAACAAAAACAAAAAAAAAAAAAAAAAAACTATCTTTCAGGAAATTATCAAAAAGAACTGCCTGGATACCATAGAAAAATAAGGTAAAATGACCATTGAAATAATTCACCAAAGAGACCCCAAAATTAAAACACCAAGGAATATTGTGGCTAAATTTGAGAACAATCAGACCTAGGAAAAACTATTAGAAACACCCAGAAAGAAATAATTCAAATACCAAAGAGCCACAAAAAGGATTACTCAGGACCTAGCAGTTTTCACTTTAAAGTATCGAAGGGACTGGAATCTGATATTCTGAAAGGCTAAAGCTCTTCAAATTCAACCAAGAATTAATTACCCTACTAAACTGAGCATTTTCTTTCAGGGAAAAAGATGGACATTCAATGAAATTGGTGACTTCCATATATTTTTGATGAAAAGATCAGAGCTAAACAAACAAAAAAAAAATTGACTTTCAAGTATAGAGAATCATAAAAACATAACAAGAAAAGAAAACACTCTTGAGATCTGTATTTATTTTATGGTTATACATTGAGAATACATGTATAATCTGATTTTACTGTTGCAATATAAAAAAAAGAAACTAGAGATGGAAAGGGGATTGCATTAGAAAAAAAAAGGGAAAAGAGTAGGTAAAATAAGGGAAATTACATCTTAGGAAGAGGCAAAGAAATCAAAATATAATTGAGGAAAAGAAGGGAGGGTGATGAATATTGTATGAATCTTACTCTCATCAGATTGGATCCAAAGAAAGAATATTAGATATATTTGGTTTCACCGAGAAACATCTCTCATCTTATAGAAAAGTGGTAGGGGAAAAAGGAAAAAGGAAAGGGTAGGCTAAATAGAAGGAAAATGAGAAATAGTAGGGAAAAGGTATAAAAAAGGGGGAAAGTCTCTAAAGGGGACGGAGTGCTTGAGGCAAGTAGTAATGTTTAAGTATAAAATACTGGGGAGGAGGGAAAGAGGAAAAGGAAAGAAAAAAGTATAATTTGAGGTTAATAATATGGCAAGACATTCAGAATTAGTAGTTTTAACTGTAAACATAAGCAGATAGCAAACTGGATTAAAAGCCAGAATCCTACAATATGTTGTTTACAAGAAACACATTTAAAGCAGAGTGATACATACTTAGTAAAGGTAAAAGGCTAGAGTAAAATATATTATGCTTCAGGTGAAGTAAAAAAAAAAAAAAAAAAAAAAAAAAAAAAAAAAAAAAAAAGATCAGGGGTAGCTATCCTGATCTCAGATCAAGCAAAAGCAAAAACTGATCTAATTAAAAGTTATAAGGAAGGAACTTCTATCTTGCTAAAGAGTACCATAGATAATGAAGCAATATCAATATTAAACATATATGCATTAAATGGTGCGGCATCTAAATTCCTAAAGGAGAAGTTAAGATAGTTGCAAAAATAAATAGGCAGGAAAACTATAATAATGGGAAATCTCAACCTTACTCTATCACAACTAGACAAATCAAACCACAAAATAAATAAGAAAGAATTTAATGAGGTAAATAGAATACTAGAAAAACTAGATAAGATAGATCTTTAGAGAAAATTGAATGGAGACAGAAAGGCAGTTCATGGAACCTACAAAATATTGGCAGTATATTAAGACATAAAGACCTAAAATCAAATGCAGAAAGGCAAAAATAAATGCATTTTTTTCAGATCAATATTCAACAAAAATTGCATTAAATAAGGGGACAGGGAAAAATACACCAAAAAAAAAAAGGAAACTAAATAATATACTAAAAAATGAATGGGAGAAACAGCAAATCATAGACACAACCAATAATTTCATCCAAGAAAATGAAAATAATGTGACAACATACCAAAATTTGGGGGATGCAGCCAAAGTGGTAATAAGGGGAAATTTTATATCTCTAGAAGCTTACTTACATAAAATAGAGAAAGAGAAGATCAGTAAATTGGGCTTTCAACTAAAAAAAGATAGAAAAAGAACAAATTAAAAACCTCCAATCAAAAATCAAACTTGAAATTCTAAAACACAAAATGAGAAATAAAAAAATGAAACAAAAATTATTAAATTAATATATAAAAACTAACAGTTGGTTTTATGAAAAAAAAAAACAACAAAATAGATAAACCTTTAGTTTATTTGATTAGAAAAAGGAAAGAAAAATATCAAATTGTTAGTCTCAAAAATGAAAAGAGAGAACTATTAAACAATGAAGAGGAAACTAGAGCAATTATCAGGAGTCACTTTGCCCAACTTTATGGCAATAAATTTGATAAGCTGAGTGAAATGGAGGAATTCTTATAAAACTATAGATTACCCAGAATAACAAAAGAGTAAATGAATTACTTCAATAATCCTGTTTGAGAAAAAGAAAAAGAACAAGCTATTAATCAACTTCCTAAGGAAAAACAAACAAACAAACAAACAAAAAAAACCTTAGGACCAATGGATTTACATGTGAATTTTACCAAACATGTAAGAACAATTAACTCCAATACTATAAACTACTTGAAAAAATAGGGAATGAAGGACTTCTACCAAATCCCTTTTATGACAGAGAAATAGTACTGATACTTAACTAGGTAGGGTGAAAACAGAGAAAGGAAATTATAGACCAATCTCCCTAATGAATATTGATGCAAAAATCTTAATCAAAATATTAGCAAAGAGAATATAGACAATCATTTCCAGGATAATACACCATGACCAAGTAGGATTTATACCAGGAATTCAGTGCTGGTTCAATATTAGGAAAACTATTAGCATAATTGACAATATCAATAATCAAATTAACAAAAAAAATATGATCATCTCAATAGATGTAGTAAAAGCATTTGATAAAATCCAACACCCTTTCCTATTAAAAACATTAAAGTATAGTAATAAATGGACTTTTCCTTAAAATAGTCAGTAGTATCTATTTAAAACCATCACCAAACATCATATGTAATGGGGATAAACTAGAACCATTCACAATAAGATCAAGGGTGAAACAAGTTTGTCCACTATCACCATTGCTATTCAATATTGTATTTGAAAAGGCTAGCCTTAGTAATAAGAGAAGGAAAAGAGATTAAATGATTTAGAGCAGGTAATGAGGGAAAAAATTATCATTCTTTTTAGATAATACAATAGTGTACTTAGAGAACCCCAGAGAATCAATTAAAAAGCTATTAGAAACAATACACAACTTTTGCAAAGTTGCAGGATACAAAATAGATCCACATAAATCATCAGCATTCTTATACATCACTAACAAAATCCAACAGTAAGAGATACAAAAAGAAATTCCATTTAAAATAACTATTGATAATACAAAATATTTGGGAATTTATTTGCCAAGGGAAAGTCAGGAAGTATAGAAAGCAAAACTGCAAAATACTTTCCACATAAATAAAATCAGATCTAAGCAACTGGAAAAATTTCAAGTGCTTGTGGATAAGTTTAGCAAATATAATAAAGGTGACAATACTCCCTAAAGTAATTGATTTATTAAATGTTACACCAATAAATCTCCCAAGAAACCATTTTATTGATCTCAAAAAAAAAATAACAAAATTCATGGAAGAACAAAAGGTCAAGAATTTCAAAGGAATTAATGAAGAGAAAATCAAATGAAGGTGACCTAGCTGTACCAGATCTAGAACTATATTATAAAGCAGCACTCATCAAAACCATTTGCTACTGGCTAACAAATAGACTGGTTGATCAGTGGAATAGGTTAGGCTCACAGAACAAAATAGCCAATAACTATAACAATCTACTATTGGGTAAACCAAAAAATTCCACATTTTGGGATAAGAATCCACTCTTTTACAAAAAAGTGCTGGGAAAATTAGAAAAATAGTATGGCAGAAAGTAGTCCTAGACCCACACCTAACACTGTTTACTAAGATAAGGTTGAAATGGGTTCATGATCTATACATAAAGAATGATACTATAAAGAAATTAGAAGAACATAGGATAGTTTACCTCTCAGAAAGTAAGGAAGAAGGAAGGAATTTGTGACCAAAGAAGAACTAGAGATCATTATTAATAATAAAATAGATAATTTTGGTTATATTAAATTAAAAAGTTTTTGTAAAAAAAAAAAAAACTAATGCAGACAATATTAGAAGGGAAGCAATAAACTGGAAAAAACATTGTTATATCCAAAGGATCTGACAAATGCCTCAAAATATATAGAGAATTGATTCAAATTTATAATAGTTCAAGTCATTTTCTAATTGATAAATGGTCAAAGGATATGAACAGACAATTTTCAGATGAAGAAACTGAAATTATTTGTAGCCACATGAAAATTTGCTCCAAATCACTATTTATCAGAGAAATGCAAATTAAGACAATTATAAGATGTTACTACACACTTGTCAGATTGAATAACATGACAAGAAAAGATACTGATGAATGTTGAAAGGGATTGGGAAAACTGGGACACTGATACATTGTTGGTGGAACTGTGAATAGATGCAACCATTCTGGAGAGCAGTTTGGAACTATGCTCAAAAAGTTATCAAACTATGCATATCCTTTGATCTTTGTAATGGCAAGAAACTGGAAACTGAGTGGATGTCCATCAATTGGAGAATGGCTGAATCAATTATGGCATATGAATGCTTTAGAATACTATTCTTTTGTAAGAAACAATCAGCAGGAAGATTTCAGAGAGGCTTGGAGAGATCTACATTAAGTGGTGCAAAGTGAAAAGAGCAGAACCAGGAGATAATTATGCATGGCAACCACAAGATTATACCATAATCAATTCTGATGGACTTGGCTCTCTTCAATATTGAGATGATTCAGATCAGTTCCACTTGTTCAGTGATGAAGAATACTATCTACACCCAGAGAGAAAAAAAAACATGGGGACAGAGTGTGGAACACAACATAGCATTCTTACTCTCTCTGTTGTTATATGCTTGCATTTTTTTTCAGTTTTTTTTCTTTTTCTTACTTCTTGATCAGATTTTTTTGCACAATCAGATAATTGTAAAAATATGTATATACTTATTGGATGTAACATGTATTTCATTATATTTAATATGTATTAGACTACCTGCCAGATAGGGGAGGGGATGGGGGAAAGAAGAGGAAAATTTGCAACAAAAGGTTATGCAAGTGTCAATGTTGTAAAAATTACTCATGTGTATGCTTTGTTAAAAAAAAAAAACTTTAATAAAACAAAAATCTGATATTTCCCTAGAACAATGGCATCACAATTCCAAATTCTATTTCAAATTCTATTTTGCATTTTTTTTTGAGGCTGGGATTAAGTGACTTGCCCAGGGTCACACAGATAGGAAGTGTTAAGTGTCTGAGACCATATTTGAACTCTGGTCCTCCTGAATTCAAGACTGGTACTCTATCCACTGCACCACCTAGCTGCCCCTCAAATTCTATTTTGATAAAAAAAAAAAGTTATCTTACATATAAACATATAGCTCTTCAAGTTTCAAAAAAAAAAAACATATTGTATTTTATCTCATGTTTATGTATAACTGCCCTGTGAATTAGATAGTATAGTTTATTTCATTGCCAATATTCTATAGATACAATAAAAAAGAGCAAGAGAATTTGCATCCTAGGGACAGCAATGGAAAGAAAAGAAGGTAGGTATTTTGTTAGTCTGTTTGGTTTTTACTAACATGCTTTGCTGTCGCTTTAAATGAGGTCAGACCTTAGCCTTAGACAAACATATATATCCACTTCTTTAAAATAAATGAACAAAATAAAACAAATGAACAAAAACCTGACTGATCTTTGAATCAGTGTCAAATATTTTGAGTGACTATAGAAAATGAAAATGTTCTAGAGTAGCAGATAGATGGAACTGTTTTCTCAATTTAAAAAAATAGAGAAAATTGAAAGAGAACACTTAAAACATTTATGATATTGATATTAATCCTTGAAAAAATTTAAAATATAAATATATGTGTGTATATGTGTATATAGAAGGGTATATGTATATGTATATACATAGATAGATAGATAGATAGATAGATAGATAGATATAGGAGAGTACTTAGAAAAATAAGTAGATATTATTGAGAACCAGCTAATGTTCATAAAGGCCAAAGTATAATTAGCCAGATCAATATATTTTGGGAGAGTTGCATCAGAGATAGGGGAGTATCTATAATAAGTAACTCTTTCACATGATTGTCCTAAATATCAAATAAAATACTATATGTAAAATTGTTTTGAAAACCTTAAAATACAGAAACATGTCCATTATCAGGAGTTACACAGTGCAGATGTATAAAATTTGATTGATTGATCAATCATGCACAAAGAATGTTGATTAATAAATGCATGTCATTTTGTCAAGTAATTTCTATTTGCTCGCTCCTTCAGCATGTCTTGTTCAAAATTATCAATTATTTTTATTAAGTTGTTAAATGCATCCTTCAAAAATCTGTAGAAAACAAGCTGAGATAGTTGTTTGAAATCTTATTAGAATAAAGATTAACAGTAATCTAAATTACACAGAATGAAATGTAATAAAGGCAGAATTCAATGTTTAGTTTTAAAAAATTATAAAGAAGGGATGCAAAAACTAAGCTTAAAATATTTCTGACTCAAAAAAACCACCTAGCTATTTTATTTTCAAGTATAACATAAATTATTAAAAACAAATGAAAACCAAGGAGCTCTGATACTATTTTATTCCCCAAAACAAGTATGTAGGAATTATGTTTTTAGATTAAAAACTCATTGTTCCTGAAATAATTGTTTGAATATATGACTATCTTATATTTGAATGTGGAATCAATTGTATTTTCATGTTTTCAAAGTACTTTTTGTTTCTTCTGTGTCTTAAATTAGGCTGACGTTAATTGTCTCACCTTTTCTTTTCTATTAAACTTCCTTAAATTTGAGTCAGTTATTGCAACATCTATCCTCCCAATTCAAAGAATATAAAATCTTTCCAGGGCCCCACTGTCAGCATAAATGTACATTATTGAGAGAGGCACAAGTACAGACCTAGAGGCATGCAAATTCAGCATTCTGACCAAGGTAGATTTTTTTATATAGCTCTGCTCATTTCTAATTTCTCCATCTGTTCCTTATTAGTCTCACATTACTTTTATCAAATCATCTTCTTTGTAAAGTGTGATAGGTTTTTCTTCCTCCTAAAAAGAACTCCTTGGTATGCCTTGAACTTCAGCTTGATACCCCTTTCATTCATATTGTTAATACTTTACCATCTACCTGAAGCTAGTAGGCTACATTTTTTCCATGTTGGTTTGTAGGAATCTTATATTTTCAATGCATAAATGTGATGATCTTGTTCCTAACCCTAAAAAAATGCATTATACCATGTAAGAATATTTTTCAAAATATATCAGCCATGGATGTATAGCTTTTAAAATGTCTATAATTCAGTGATGGACACAGGATAATTCACTACTATTTTATCTGGAAGAAAGGATGACACAGAAATAAATCATGTTAGATATGCAAACAATGCAATGCAAACAACCCAATAGAAATTAATCATTACCAATAGACCCCTTTGTATTTCTTTGCAATTCATAATTGTTTGGTCCAGGCTCTTTGAAAGTATTTTTCTCATCTTTGGGATTCTTAGTCTCAATCTGATGTCAATTAAGAAAGAGATAGCAAAATGTCTATAGGCAAATAATGAAATGATTTCGGAGCCATGGTCCTCTCAAGAAGAGACAAAGATTACTTCTAGAATAACTTAAGAACCAGAAAATGAATTTATAAAGGCCACAAGGAAAACCCTCCTTTTATTCTAAATGACATAACATCATGCAGGATTCTCAAGGTCCAGATAACTGAAAAATAGAAATGCTGAGCAAAAGTTAGTGAGACAACCTAGAAAATAATAGCTAGTGTTTTTGTAGGATGTTAAATTTTACACTTTTGAGGGGGAGATTAGCCTTATATGTTGATTAAATTTTTTCCAATTAATAATAACATTTTTTCCAGTGTCATTTTTGTTTCAGTTACTTTTCGCATTAAGAAGTGTTTATAGAGAATGATTGTATTTGCACCGAAAGACCATGCTGCCCATTACAAGCATGATGGCTTTTGCATGCTATAATGGGGAAAACACTGGGCTAAAAATCAAGAAATGGATTGTATTTCTGGTGATATTATAATCAGTGATGCTATTTTGGATATATTACATCCCTTCTCTGAGCCTCAATTTCCTTTTTTATTGGTAAGTTGACAAATTTGGACTAATTTCAGATTACTCATAGCTGTGATTACATTACTTGTATTTCCCAACATGCATTTTTGCTTTCTAAATTAAAAGTAAGCAGGATCAAAGACCTAAAGCTAGAAAATACGTTATAGTTATTTTTTTTATTAAAGCTGTTTATTTACAAGATATATGCATGGGTAAGTTTTCAGCAATGAAAATTACAAAACCTCTTTTTTCATTTTTCCCCTTCTTACCCCAACAACCTCCCCCAGATGGCAGGTAGACCAATACATGTTAAATATGTTAAAGTATATGTTCAATACAATATATGTATACATATGCATACAGTTATTTTGCTGCACAAGAAGAATCAGATTTTGAAATAGTATGCAATTACCCTGTGAAGGAAATAAAAAATGAAGGCAGACAAAAACAGAGGGATTAGAAATGATATGTAGTGGTTCACACTCATTTCCCAGAGTTCTTTCGTTGAGTGTAGCTGGTTCTATTCATTATTGAGCAAATGGAACAGATTTGATTCATCTCATTGTTAAAGAGAGCCATGTCCATCAGAATTGATCATCACACAGTATTGTTGTTGAAGTATAAATAAGCTCCTGGTCCTGCCCATTTCACTCAGCATCAGTTCAAGCAAGTCTTTTCAGGCCTTTCTGAAATCATTCTGCTGGTCATTTATTAGAGAACAATAATATTCCATAACATTTATATACCACATTTTATTCAACAATTCTCCAATTGATGGGTATCCATTCAGTTTCCAGTTCCTGGACACTACAAAGAGGGACCCATTAACATTCTTACACACACAGATCCCTTTTCCTTCTTTAAGATCTTTTTTTGTGATAAAATTCCAGTAGTATCACTGCTGAATTAAAGGGTATGCACAGTTTGATAAATTTTTGAGCATAGTTCCAAATAGCTCTCCAGAATGGCTGGATATATTCACAATTCCACCAACAATGTAACAGTGTCCCAGTTTTCTCACATCCCCTCCAATATTCAGCATTCTTTTCCTGTCATCCTACCCAATCTGATAGGTGTGTAGTGTTATCTCAGAGTTGTCTTAACTTGCATTTTTCTGATTAATAATGACTTGAGTCATCGTTTCATATGGCTAGAAATAGTTTCAATTTCTTCATATGAAAATTGTCTGTTCATATCCTTTGACCATTTATCAATTGGAGAATGGCTTGATTTTTTATGAATTAGAGTCAATTCTCTATATATTTTGGAAATGAAGTTTCTTATCAGAAACTTTGTAAAAATGTCTTCCCAGTTTATTATTTCCCTTCTTATCTTGTCTGTATTAGTTTTGTTTGTACAAAAGGTTTTCAATTTGAAATAATCAAAATTTTCTTTTTTTGTGATCAATAATGTTTTCTAGTTCTTCTTTGGTCACGAATTCCTTTCTCCTCCACAGGTCTGAGAGGTAAATTATCCTATGTTCTTCTAATTTATTTATAATCTCTTTATGCATAGATCATGAACCCATTTTGATCTTATCTTCATGTATGGTTTTAAGTGTGGATCCTTGTTTAGTTTCTGCTATACTAATTTCCAATTTTCCCAGCAGTTTTTGTCAAACAGTGAATTCTTATCCCAAAAGCTGGAGTTTTGGGGTTTGTCAAACACTAGATTATTAAAGTAATTGACTATTTTGTCCTTGAAACCTAACCTATTCCACTGATAAATCAGTCTATTTCTTAGCCAATACCAAATGGTTTTGGTAACTGCTACTTTATAATATAGTTTTGACACGGTACAGCTAGGCCACCTTCATTTGATTTTTTTTTTTTCCATTAGTTCCCTTGAAAGTCTTGACCTTTTGTTCTTCCAGATGAATTTTGCTGTTGTATTTTTTGGTCATTAAAATATTTTTGTGGGAAGTCTGCTTTGTATACTATTAAATAAATAGATTAGTTTAGGTAGTATTGTCACCTTTACTATATTTGCTCGATCTATCCAAGAGCACTTAATATTTTTCCAATTAGTTAGGTCTCACTTTATTTGTATCGAAAGTGTTTTGTAGTTTTGCTCATATACTTCCTGACTTTCTCTTGGCAGATAGATTCCTAAATATTTTATACTACCATCAGTTACTTTAAATGGAAGTTCTCTTTGTAGGATTTTGTTAGTAATATATAAGAATGCTGATGACTTATGTGGATTTATTTTCTATCAGGACGTTTTGCTAAAGGTGTGGATTATTTCTAATAGCTTTTTAGTAGAATCTCTGGGGTTCTCTAAGTATGCCTTCATATCATTTGCAAAGAGTGATAATTTGGTTTCCTTATTATCTACCCTAATTCCTTTAATCTCTTTCTCAATGCTTATTGCCAAAGCTAGCACTTCTAATACAATATTGAATAGTAATGGTGACAGTGGGCAATCTTGTTACACTCCTGATCTGATTGGTAATGGTTCCAGTTTATTCACATTATATATGATGTTTACTGATGGTATTAAAGAGATGCTACTGATTATTTTAAGGTGTAGCGAGCTGTCGTCTCCAGAAGCTGCTGGATCGCTCTCTGGGAAGAGATCTGCTGTGTCTACTCAAATCTCTCAGACAGATTCTTCTTCCTGTAACGAACCGTTGTCTCCAGGCAGTTGCTGTTAACTCTTGTCCAAAGAAGTGACTTCCCTTCCTGCAGAGAGCCCCGTCAAGCCTGATGCAATTCAGAGTGTCTTCCTCTTTCTCTGAGAGCTCTCTTTTATTCTCCCAGAGAATGGGCGTGGGATAATGCAAGGGCTTCTGGGAAGAACCACCCCAGCCAATGAGCTTGCCCCCTCTATCAAGTCAACCTGAGTTCTCACCTTGTAATTGTCCAGAAAACCTGAATTCTCACCTTGTCACTGTCCAGACAACCTCAGTTCTCACTTAGTAATCCTAACATCTCCCCCTTTCTTTTGATTTAGAACATAGGACAGTCATGACCTTGAAACATAAATCCATCAATATGGGAAGTATTACAGATAATTACATAAATGACCTTGAAACATAAATCCATCAATATGGGAAGTATTACAGATAATTACATAAATTACATAATCATATAGTAACATAGTAACATAACACATGCTAGAAGTATATAACATAATCATAAATTGAAAATTTATAAATGTCCATAAGTCCATTGTCCATTAGTCTCATCTTGTGTGAGGAAGTCCAATGATTCCTGCTGGTTTTAAAGTTCTTTAACAGTCTTCTTATTATCCATGCTCTTTCAGTGTCAGATGTTTCTTAGATCTTCTCTTTTATTTTGAGGTCTTTCTCTTTTTCTGTCTCTCTCTGATGGACAAGGCGAATATGACTTGTTGGCACCCATCTGATTCCTTTTCCTGCTGAAGAAATACAAGCAAACCCTCTCTCCCAGGCAGTTAACCTATCTAATTACCTTCTATTTACCACTTTCTAAATATCTTCTCATCATTTGGCAATTACATTGGAATTGTTTGCACTGGACACAGCCCTGTTGGTTTAAAAGGCCTGTATTCTCCCCAAGTGTAATCCATTTTTGCAATCTGATTGCCTTTTGGCTCACTTATCAGGTAATCCCTTTCTACCATGTGATTACTTTTCTGCTGGTTGATCAAATCAGAGTCCTGACCTTCTAAAGGCTCTTTGGGTGTAACATCAGCTGCCATCATGCCCCAAGTCTTTTTTGCCTGGGGCCCTGGACCTGGGCCCCTCATCCCATTTCCCTGAATTAGTTTACACTCTGATGCCCAATGGAGTCCTCTGTTGCATTTTGGACATGGGGTTTTAGGTCTTCTCTCACCCTGTCTTCTCACTGTATCTCCATACCTACACTGAGCTCTTAGATGCCCAATTTTTCCACATTGAAAACATCGCCGAGTTTCTCTAGAAGTCCCTTGCCAGGAGGGACCCTGTCTTTCCATGTTCATCATTGTCCGGGTGTAAAAAGCATTTGTTCCCACTGTAGCACAGCGTCTTATGATCTCCTCTAAAGGAGCATCTTTGTCTAATCCCCATATAATTCTTTTGCAAATCTCATTGGCATTTTCCTTAGCCAGATGTCTGGTCATTATTTCTGTAGCTGAATTTTCTCCAATAGTTCTTTTGACAGCAGTTTGCAAACGTCCCACAAAATCTGCAAAAGGTTCATTGGGACCTTGCTGTATTTTAGTGAAAGCCTCTCCACGATCTTTCTGTCCAGGAAGGACACCCCAAGCTTTTATTGCAGCCTTAGCAATTTGCTCATATATTGTCATGGTATAATTAATCTGTTCCGAATTCTCTCCATATTGACCTTCACCAGCTAAGTGCTCAAAAGTGAATTGTGTGTTAACTCCTATTTCCAAATTGCATCTGACTTGAATTTTACATAATTCATGAAATTCTGCAAGCCATAATAAATTTTCTCCAGGTTCCAGACATGTCCTTGCTATGGATTTCCAATCATTCGGGGTTAGGACTTCATAAGACAAACCATCTAGTAACATTTTGACATAAGCTGATGTAGCACCATAAAGGGTACAACCTTTTTTCAAATCCTTAATTGTATTCAAATCTAAAGGTGCATATCTTCTCCTTTTTTTACCTACAGAGTCAGTATTTTCAATCACAGGATATGCATGTATAAAATCACTTATATCCTGTCCTTCTCTCTTAGCTTTAACCAATGCTTTTTCTAATCTTGTCATAGGCTTAGGCTTCTTCACAGGCAATTCTGTTTGTGTTTTTGCCTCTTCCCCTCTTTCTTCCTCCATCTCTGAAGGTGGGGTTGATGTGGGCCTGTCAATAATCTGTTCTCTAGGCAGGGTTGAAGCTTCTTCAAGAGAATCATACCATAATTCCTCATTTAAATCCTCTTGCTCTAGGGAAAGATCTTGATCTTTCCTTTTTTCCTCACACTTCCTCCTCTGTTCATTTTTAGAACTTTTCCTTCTCCTACAACTTGCTTGATAGTTTAAGGCTAATTGAACTATGTTGTAGATATAAAATACTTCTGCAGAAATTGAACGAGGCCCATTTTTTGCTTGAAATTCTTTCATTTCATATCCCACTAGCTTCCATTTATCTACATCTATCTTTTCTTCCTCTAAGAACCAAGGGGATGTGCGTCTTAATGCAGCCAAGAGTTTAGCAATCTGTACCCAGGTTACAAGTAAACTCTGCTCCTCAATTATCTTGATTATACTCTCTATAGTACCACTCCTGAATGGAGCTGAGGTTGCGTCTGGGGCTGAGGTTGAGTCGGCTGAGGTCCAGGGATTGAATATAGCTAACATCTGCCCCATTTCAGCTATAAGAGATTCCTGGTTTAGCCCTTCACAAGTTAAGTTCCTTATTTATCTATTAGCACGCTCACTTAATCTTTAACAAAGTTTCCTCGTTACTCACGGTTCTGGGTCAGAGAAACTGAGATCTAGATTGGAAGCTTTTCCACTGGAATCAGGGCTGTGTCTGTCCCTGTTCGGGCGCCAAATTGCAAAGGTCTGGTCTAGCTCCTCTTGTCAGGATAAGCAAATGTCCTTGCCCCACGTGTGGACGCCAATTGTAGCGAGCTGTCGTCTCCAGAAGCTGCTGGATCGCTCTCTGGGAAGAGATCTGCTGTGTCTACTCAAATCTCTCAGACAGATTCTTCTTCCTGTAACGAACCGTTGTCTCCAGGCAGTTGCTGTTAACTCTTGTCCAAAGAAGTGACTTCCCTTCCTGCAGAGAGCCCCGTCAAGCCTGATGCAATTCAGAGTGTCTTCCTCTTTCTCTGAGAGCTCTCTTTTATTCTCCCAGAGAATGGGCGTGGGATAATGCAAGGGCTTCTGGGAAGAACCACCCCAGCCAATGAGCTTTTACCTTTGTTTCCCCTGTATCTTAGGCAATTCCTATTAAGTTATCCAAGGTTTTAAGCTTCTGGACCTAAATTTCCACAAAAAAACAACTTCATCCATAATGTTTTGGCATTGTTCTATTTTATCTTTTCTTTGATTAATGATATCTATACTGGGTTTCATGTTAGTTTTTGACAAGTAGTCATTTGTTCCATTACTACAAGCAATTAAAAAAGACTAGTAGTGGATATGTGGTTTGGAGGGTGTTAGGTGTGTTATCATTAAAGATTGTATCAGTATTAGTAAAGATAGAGTTATTCATAAGTATGAGTCATTAATTCCACTTATAAATAATTAAGAAATTTGATATTGTCATTTGTTCTGATATTAGTTAACAAAGAGCCTCTTAAATAATGACATACTTTTCTCCCTAGAAAATATTGTATTTCTCACATATTTTTTCACATTACACAGGCCACTCTAGATAAGTTGCCATTTGAATTAGCCCATTCAGGTCACCTACATTGTATATTTATGCCCAATACATATGCACAAAATGCATAGAAAACTGATTTCCCAGACTGAAGACATGAGTCCAAGTCATGCCTCTGAAACTTACTGGTTGTATGACCCTAAACAACTTATTTACTTAAATTGTCATTTCTCTAGTTAACTTCCTAAGATGAAAATTGGCAGAGAATTTGCAGATGCTAATCTGTTTGAATATGGAAGCTCCTTTGGAAGTTCCATATACTATATGGATCCTACTCCTATCTATATCTTGGAAAGTTCATGAACTAGACCCATAATTTAAAAGGAAGAAGATAGTGAGACAGATTACACTTGAAAAAAATTTCAAACTGCTTTTGATGATATCAAACTTTTTTTCCTGACATAAGACCCTAATTTTCAACACTATTGTTCTGTAAGATTAGTATGACTCTTAACTGATTTTTAAGGTATTTATGATCATGATTTGTAGGATTTAATTTCCAGAACTAGAAACTTGTTCATGAAATGTATAATTCAAAGAACAATTAATTTCATTTGTAAATGTATCTATATAATTTCATTTAAAGGTAATTTTTAAAACAATTATTTCAATCAAACACATATTGTAATTTTTTAAAAAAAATTTTCTCCACTACTGAAAAGTGAATTACAATTTATTTTTGTTTATGGAACATCAAGAAATTCTGATTGCTCATGTGGTTGGTAAAGGAACAGGAGATACAGAGAGAAAACTAATTTTGATGATTATAGTTTTCAGTTATCTAGCTTGTTCAGTAATGTTTCATCAAAGATAAATTTTAAAACTTTATAATTAATTTTCAAAAATATGAAATTCTATGTTTTCAGAACTTACCTCAAATTAATAAATAATGTATTTTCAGAGAACTTGGTTTATTTGAACAGTGATAACAATTGACAAAGATATAAGAAAGACAGAAACTATGAGACCTTCTATTTGCTTGTACTCATTGCTTTTTAAAGAACTGATTACCATATACTACTATAAGCAAAACACAATTGCCTTTATCAGTAATTCCAACACTTCTAAAAGAAATTATTTTTCCATGAAATCACAATTTTAAAAGAATATTAAAATGAGGAAAATCATGAGAACCAATTTATTCAGAATATTGTCATTTGTTTAGTCAGATCATAATCATAATTATTTTCAGCCAGTCTTGGCTTTGTGAATAACATTATAAAGAAGGAATTTAGTTTTATAAAATTGGATGGTAGGGAAACTGCACTTCTAATTCTGATTTCTATTTACATTCTATTGTTCTTCCCTGATTAGTAAAGAGATTGGATGATTTTGTAAGAATTGATACTTACAAAGAAAAGAAAGTATGTTTGGTGAAAAAAGCCTATAGTGACAAGGAAGTGTTCATATAATTGTAGTTAGTTGCCTTATATAAATGGAATACATGGACTCTGTCCAAAGTATTAAGTTATGTACATTCCAAAATGAATGTTTGTTCTAGGTAGTATTTAAAGTTTAAGAGATGATGGATTTTGGAGAGGAATACCATCTGCTGTGTCATATAGAACTGAATACAAGTTCATGACCTTTTGACAGTTTATATTAGGCTGTATAATTAATTTATATTGTATGTTTAAAGTAATAATAGCAACTACCTCACAGTGTTATGTAGATAGCATGAGATAATGTATGCATTCTTGCTTTATAACACTGAACATACTATATAAATGCTCATGATTATTTTATTGTTGTCATCCTCATAATCAACAACAACAATTATCTATAAAGATTTTAAAGCATTTTTATAGCATGCCTGGCATTTCTTTCTCTAATTTTTTTCTTATAGGAGAATCTAGAATCAGGACATGTACAGTGAGGATTATTTTATAGGAAGAAGAGAAGAGAAGAGTTGAGAGAGAGAGAGAGAGAGAGAGAGAGAGAGAGAGAGAGAGAGAGAGAGAGCAGCAAAATATATAAAGGAAATTTTATGATTTGTGTCCAATAGCTTTATGCATAGAAAGAGCAAAGGAAAGAGCCCTATAGTATATGCTTATAATTTGAGTTATTACATGGTATGTACTATTTCTGCTAAGAAAAGAATCATATAAGTAATGTACTCAAGTACAAGTAATTTGGTGAAGTATTGAACTTCAAAAAAAAAAGTGCGTTTGATGAACATTTTGATTGAAGTAAATGTATTTCTTCCTTTAATGATTTATTGTGTATTTGAGGTGGCTCTGAAGACTCAGAGGTTTTGCTAGAGAAGTGCAAGTTCTATTCTATACTACACTGACACAATGTTCTAAGGATGGCCTAAATGATGTGATACAGAAGCCTATTTTAGCTAAATTTGAGATACTCATCCCTAGAGCACTTTAGAGTGATGGCTATCTTATATATAGCTATTCAAGACCATCTACTAACTTCATAAATTAGAAAATTAAGTAATCATATCAATTAAATTGTAGAATTTTGATAAATTAACATGTGAATGTTATATATATATGTGTGTGTGTGTGTATATATACATATATATATATATATATTTGTTTTATAGATCTCTAAAGTACTTAGTAACAGTAAAATGATTATTATGATGAAAACCCATCAAAATTGGGTATTTATGTCAGGGGGAAAAGACAGAAAGGACATGGTAAATTAGGGGAAAGTCAGGCAAGGTACTAGATGGAGAGGTATCAATGCTTTGTTTATTTCATAATCACCACAGTTGTACTGAAGTCTTGCCCAAAATCATGAAATACTAGCAAACTGAGTTCTATTATCATCACTGATTAGATTAACACTTCAGCCTCTATTATGGCTACTGCGAATTTTGAGAATTGAAGAAATAAATGGGCAGCACTGAGTTAATGACTGGCCATACTCAAGAAGTTAGTAGATTAAGTGGAATCCTTCATGCTCTGGTCCAAAAAAAAAATAATAAAAAAAAGGCAAGACATAGTAAAGGAATCAGAAATGCTAATAATTTACCTATTATAAACATATTGCTGTGGATGGCTGTGACTATTATGTTGTGTAAACTTTCTATCTGTATGTAATAAGTTGACAATAGTATTTCTATCACTTTGTGCCTACTTTATTATTAAACACTGAAAACATTTCATCAGCTATGCTTTTCTGTCAATGATATCATTTAATTCCAAGTCATTTAACAACATTTTGCTAACCTGTATAGGATAATCATACAATGACAATAATATTAGTAATAATAGGATTGATTAATCAAATAATTGAAAAAGATAATCTCTATCCATAAGCCTTAAATTAAAAGGAACTTGTAAATATGAAAAGGGAAAAGTTGAAGTACCTCATTTCATTAAAATTTTTCATATAAAGAGTCATGGACTGTTGAACAGACAGTGTTCCCTTAAAGAATTTGGATAATACCTTAGGGATCTCTTGGAGCAGAGATCCAACATATACTAGAATTGTCCATTTTGCATTCTGTACAATTCTCCCCTTCTACCCTTTCAACTCCTGAGTTTTTTTCTTAGGATAAGATTTGCTTGAGATTATGTCTGGGACTTGGTCTGCCTTCATATCATTAGGTTTAATTGCAAAGAGAAGTTGAACTTGATTTGGGAGAAAGATGCTTCCTTTTCCTCCGAACTTCCCAAGTATCCACCTTGTAAATTCCTTATTGATTCTGAACACTTCAGTTCACCAACAGGAACAGCCCCAAAGCATTACCATGTCTTGTAAAATATTAGCATTAAGGAGATGACTACCTTTCAGCTTACCATATCACTAAAATGAAACTGATAACTTGGATTTCTAAGGACCTCAATAAGTACGGTTAGCTGGAATGGGACATCACCAGCATATTAACAAATGTATTATTACATAGTTACTGTGTAGCACTCCCAGTGCACCAGGTTTTTTTCTGCCAAAAAATAAATAGAAGCGGTAACTCCTTTTCAGACAAAGAAAATGAGAAAGGTCTTTAAGTTTTCAAGAAAGAGCAGGAAGACCCATCATTTTCCTCTTTCTATGCTAGATAATAGAAACTCCATGGAAGGTGAAATGAATGATTTGGAAAGTCCCACAACAGAATTTCACCATATCAGGATCAGGAAGGAAGACTGTAGTGGGGAGAATCTACTTGAGTTTATGGAGGATTTCCTAAACTAAAAAGCTAGGGAATCAGATCTAATGAAGACACTTTCATTCTGTAAGGTAATTCATTCACTCTTAGGGGAGAATTCTGATCAGAAGCAGTTGATTTCACTAAGGTCTACATGCTACCAACAATAATAGGAAGACATTAAGATCTAAAGTATATCAATCCATAGATTATGGCAGATCTTTTATGGAATCAGTTCCAAAATCTGATTGATAAGTTTATCGTATTGATTGCAGTTATCCACATAAGTATCAAAGAAATCATATGCATGAGCTCTAAACTTGCACAGTCTGGAAGAACTAAATACTTTTTTTCCCTGAAGAAGTCTTTTATCCTTTCCAATTATCATATTTCACTGTGAATTATCCAATTATCCTGAAAAAAAAGGTCCCAGGAAGTGAATATTAAGAGAAAAAGACAGAGCTCTGAATGAATTATCTATACTATGCTACCCTGAGCAATTCCTCAAGGGAGATAATTGAGATTTCTTCCTGGAATATGTAGAACTGTGTGCATTATAGAACTATTGTCAATGAATCACTAAGACCATAAAGCTGAGCTTTTGAGGTGCCACAATCGGAGAAGACTGAAGAGCAGCAGGTCTAGGAACAGATTGCTTGTCTCATAAAGGATTAAAATTCAAGCTGAGGAAAAAGCTGACATTATGGAAGTCACTGGTTCACACTGTGGATGCCCAGAGAGGAAATAGTGATTTCTGTAGAAAATCAGACTAATGGTTTACAAAATATAAATAAATTAATGCATTTTTATACACACAGATGACACACACACACATATATATATATATATATTGTGGTGTGTATGTGTATGTATATGTATTCAATAGGACAAAATGCTTGACTGTGAAAGTCAACTCAACTTGGCTTCCACTGAGACTAGGATCTTTCTTTATGAACTGTGTCCTGCAGACAGTCTTTCCCTGATTGAACTAAAATATTTACAGTAATTGGGAGAATTTTCCCTTTCTTCTACATTATGTCTTCACATCCTTCAGTTAGCTTTTCTCCTCTTCTTTAATTTCTTGCCACACTTGAGATAGTAGAGTTGTCCTTTCACAAGATGACTAGTATGAAAATATGTTTTCTGTGATCACACTTATACAACTCATCATAGGGGAAAAACAAAACAAAACAAAACAAAAAAAAATAGGAAAACATATCAACAGATGCAAAGTAAAGTGAACAGAGCCATGAAAACAGACACAGTAACAAAATACTGTACAATGTGAATGTGAATGACTTAACTAATCTCATCAATAAAATAATCAAAGATAATCTGAAAGCATTCATTAAGAAAATTCTATCTTTCTCCAAAGAAAGAATTTATGGAGTCTAAATGCAAATTAAAGTATACTATTTTTCACTTTTAGTATTTTTGCATGTGTTTGTGTGTATAACATTTTTTCTCTTTATATTTGTATCTTCTTTCACAATATGGGTAATACAGAAATGTTTTATTTTGTTTTGTTTTGTTTTGTTTTATTGAACATGTATAACCTGTTTCTAATTGTTTACTGCCTCAGGGAGATTAGAGTTAAGGGAAGGAAAGGATTTGGGAAACTCAATTTTTTAAAATAAACATTTAAAATTGTACATGTAACTGAAAGAAAATAAAACATTATTTTAAATTTTTTCATACAATATATTTCACTCCAGAAATTATACACAATTTTAAAAAAGACTCTCTCCTCTCTCCCCCAAAAAAATCAACACTGGAGTATCAAATGACTCCCTGCTTGCCTATTCAACCATATTTTTTTTTTCTCATACTGGACTTCCTGCCTTGTAAATGAAATAGATTTCCCAAAAAATGACCCCACCATCAATACTCACCTAGTAACCTTCCTGGAGTGTAGTAGGCTTAGCATTCACTCATATTGGTGGGAAGTTGAACTCCAAGGTAAAAAAGAAGGAGGTAGTTGAGATGATCCATTGTAGTCAAAGTCATTTTGTAGAACATATCAGTGATGACGGTAAGAATTGGTTCTATAAGAAATACAATTGCTTCCATTTCCATTTTTGTCCATCACCTCTTATCTGAAAGTAAATAGCATGGTTTATCATGAGTTCTTTTTTCTAATTATTTATTAAACTAAGTGCAAAAAAAAAAAAAAAAAAAAAAAAAAAAAAAAAAAAAAAACAGAATAAAAAAGTAAGACAAAATAAAAATAAAAAAAAGCTAAAGAAAGCACTGTCATATCAGGGAAAATTCATTATATATGTGTATATATATATATATATATATATATATATATATATATATATATATATATATATATATATATATATATATATATATATATATATATATATATATATATATATATATATATATATATATATATATATATATATATATATATATATTTCCATTTCAAGAAAGCATATATAATAATAAAATAAATTATATACACGATTGTCTATTTTTCTTTGCTTCCTTAGTAGGTTATTCTTCAGTTGTCTGCCGAGTATTTTTACTTTATTTTTTCCCCTTTTCATCCTCTCCTCTACATTTTCCACATCATGAGTTCTTTGGATTTGTGTCATTATATAGATGAGAATTCCCTTGTTTTTCAAGGACAATATTTTTTTAAATAATCCAGGAAACAAAATTATATGAAAATTCCACATCTCCACTTAATTATCAACTGAAAGTAAATTGATTCAAAGTAAAGTAAACAACAGAGTAAGAACAAGGATTTCTGACATTGTTGGAAAATTATGTTGGAGCATTTGGGGGATGAGAGACATACCTATAACTAAAGTAAACTTAAAATTACCCAAGATGAAGAACTGAGAGTCAAAAATTTTCAGAGCAATTTTGTTGAAGAAGTTTTCCAAAATATTCTGAATCATTAGGGGCAGTAAGAAACATGCACATTCATTTAAGACTTCAATAAAGATCTGGACATGACATTAAAAAAATTAAAAAAAAAACTTTAAAGGAAGGGAAGATTTCTGTAATGATGACAGAGGAAATGTATGAAATTTTCTATTAGGAGGAAGGTACACAATCATTTCTTTTAGAAACAAATGTCAAAGAAAAAGCAGCCCACCTCTGAGAAGGACTCTATGGACATGTGGCCTTTTCAAGAAAAAGTTGGATTTCAATGTAGTTTCAAAGACAGAAACAATATAAGAGAAATAATCATCATAGTAATAATTGTTATTATAAATCAATTTAATATAATACTTTATTATGATCATAAGATCACAAAATTGAAACTGAAAGACAACTTTGAGTCCAGTCCAAACTGCTCATCTAATAAAACAAGAAATAATGTCAGGGGTCAAAGTAGCTATATTTAACACAACTGGGATTCAAATCCTAGTACTCTTATTCAAAATCTAGAGACTTTTCAACAGGATAGAAGTTAAAGGAGAAGGAGAAGGAAGGAAGCATGAGAAAAGTATTTGACTAACAAGGATTATTACATAGAAGAAGACATACTGATTTTCATAGAAGGTAAGAGCAATGGACATAATTTGAAAAGAAACAATTTGCAGCATGGATTATGGAAAACTTTCAATTAGACTGAGGAGATGTGCTGGAATCAGATCAGATATACACTTGGGGTAACTGAATTTTAAGTATGAGTATTAATACGGAAACTATCAAATGCTACAAATTTGTGTTTGATTTATTATTTTGTTAATTGCCTAGACTTAAGAAAGTCTAGACTAATAAAGTCTAGAAAAATATTAATTATTCAGTTTAAACTGAAAAATATTTCACAATGTATATTTCCCCCTTAGGCTGACAGTCAAATACCATTTGCCACCATGCCCGATTAGAGCTGTTTAAAAGTGGAATGGACTACTTTAGGAAGTACTGATCTCCTCTTATTATAGGTTTTATAACAAATGCAGAATGAATGATTGCCTAATATACTTGAGAAGAGAACCTTACTTATTAATGAGCATGTTAGATTCATTGTCCTCTGAGATGCTTTCTAACTGTGAGACTGTAATTTTATTATTATTATTAATTATTATTATTATTATTAATTATTATCTTAGATTGACTCTGATCCTGTCACTATTCTTTTAGTACTTCTGTCAGTTATTGCTTACATGGAAGTTGTCCCCTCAGCTACATTTGAAATGTTTTCTCCTTGATATGGAAGTTTCGGAATTTGTCTATAACATTCCTGAGAGTTTTCCTTTTGGGATCACTTTCAGGAGGTGATCAATACATTATTTCAATTTCTATTTTATCCTCTGGTTCTAGAATATTAGGACATTTTTCTTTAATAATTTCTTGAAAGATGATGTCCAGATTAGTTTATTGATCATTACTTTTAGGTAAATTGATCATTTTAAAATTATTTTTCCTGGATTTATTTTCCAGGTCAGTTGTTTTTCCAATGAGATATTTTATATATTTTCTCTCTTTTTTTTTTTTTTGTTTTCCAGTATTGTACCTTGATTTCTCATAAAGTCATTAGCTTCCATTTGCTCAATTCTATTTTTTTTTTTTTTTTTTTTTGCTGAGGCAAGTGGGGTGAAGTGACTTGCCCAGGGTCACACTGCTCAGAAGTGTTAAGTGTCCGAGGTCAGATTTAAACTTATGTCCTCCTGATTTCAGGGCTGGTGTTCTATCCACTGTGCCACCTAGCTGCACCTCAATTTTAATTTTTAAGGGATTATTTTCCCCAGTGAGCTTTTCTACCTCCTTTTACATTTGGCCAATTTTATTTTTTAAGACATTCTTCTCTTCATTAGTTTTTGTTTGTTTGTTTGTTTTTCCTTTTGCACCATTCTCAATTCTTTTTTCCTATTTTTCCCCTATCTCTCTTAGTTGATTTTCAAAATCCCTTTTGAGCTCTATCCCATCTTGAAACCAATTCTTATTTTTCTTGAAGACTTTGAATGTAGTTTTGACTTTGTTATATTCTTCTGAATGTGTTTTGATCTTCCTTGTCATCATAGTAATTTTTATAATCAGAAACATTTTTTTTGTTTTGTTTTCTGCTCATTTACCTAGTCTATTACTTGGCTTTTAACTCTTTGTTAAAGTAGGATTCTATTTCCAGGGCAGAGGATGCACTGTTCCAAACTGTTTTCAGTGATCCTTCTAGGGACCTGATCACAAGCCCTTTTTCTGCCCTGGAACTGTTAGGAGTGTCCCCACTCCATTATAGCCAAACAGAATAGCTCCAACAGCTCCAACAGAATCCTGCTTTGCACCAGCAAAGCCCCAGCTTTGGCCCTGGTCCCAGTTTCAGCAAAGCAGGATACAGTGAATTGCTCACTATTCACAATATACACTATATTGTATATGTATCCTGTTATACTACAATATACACTATATGTGCTGGGATTGAATGCTGGATTGCTACCCTGTTGCCACAGACCTTTTCTGCTGAACTTTCAAGGCTTCTTTGGTGTTTCTGGTTTGAGAAGTCTGGAAGGCACCAGTACTGCCACTCATTCAGAGAGCCGACTTTAATGAAGTTGGCCAGGACTACACTGGAGTGGCCTACATTAGGATTGCATTCTAGGCTCCCTCCCTTATACCACAGACTTTTTCTGCTCACTTTCCAAGTCAACTTGGTCTAGAAGTCACTAATTCTGATGCTGATTTAGAGGTCCCTAGAGTCATTCCTACTTTACTGGCCTGACTCTAAGGCTGGGTTTCATGCTGGACTTCCACTCTGGTTTCTCAGACCATTTTTGCTGACTTTCTAAGTGGTCTTTGAATGGAAACTCTTCTATTCTGCCCTTTTGTGTAAAATTTGTTGTCATTTAAAGGAATAGATAAAAATATAGTTGGACAAATATTCCGCGCAATATGGCTTCCTTAAGACCACATGATGGCATACTAGCCAAATGCCCTTTCTAACAATATGAGCTATATATTAAATCCTTGATAAGTGTTTATTGAATCAAAATATAGTGAATTAACTGAATGAATCTCTTGACAGATCAGAATATGTTGTAAACAGAGCTTACCTGAATGTCTGCAAATTCCTTATCAAAGTTTCTTGTGGTATTCTGGTAGATGAATGAGATATCCACTTAGATGAATTTGACATTGAGTGAAATAATAGATTCAGATTGCTCTTTATTAAGTTACTATAATCTTGGAGTGAAGTCACTAGTAAATGGTCCAGAGGATCTTGCCATCTTTACTTGGCCCTCTGCCAAGTCACTCTAATTAATTAATAGGAAGAAGGTTCCGGATGCTTGCTTACCTAATTTTCCAGTATATAAATGAGGGGGCAGAAACTGTCAGATGACAGAATCCAGGTCCAAAATTTCTGTTATGTTGCTGTTGTTGCTGGTAAGTTGTATCCAATTCCCTATGAGCCATTTTCATCCTTTTTTTGATAAAGATATTGGAATGATTTCCACTTATCATTTTCTTTTTCTGTCCTATTAGTCAATTTAATAAGCATGTAGTACTTCAGAATTGTATTGATATGTATTTGTTTGTAGTGAGTTATAACGCTTTTTCATATGAGTGGAAATATCATTGATAAGTTCATACACACACACATATAAATATACATGTATATATGTGTGTATATGTATGTATGTATATATATATAGTATATATATATATATGTATGTATGTATGTATGTAATTAATCCTTCTCCAATTCGATTTGTAGATGAGGAACTGAAATAAATGGGTTAAGGAATCACACAGCTAGCAAATATCTGATATCAGATTTGAACTCATATTCATGAGAGACTTATAAGGAGTCTTCCTGATTCCAGAGACTAATGAGGAGTCTTTCTGATTCCAACTCCTTTCCAAGCTAATCCATTAAGCCCCATAGCTTTCAATCTCATTTACATAAAACAGGTAAAGCTGAATCTAATAAGTTTTTAAAAATTAAATACATAATTAAAAACTTAACATAGAACAATAAGCTAACCGTACTTGTTTACTGATATTAACATAAATTATCTAATTCAAATACATAAAACAGCATAGCATTTTGTCCTCAGCAGTTCTTTTTCAGTTCATGTTCATTATATTTCTTTTTTATATTCATAGGAACAATCAATATCCATTCTAGTTCCTTTTTTTTTTCTTTCTTACACTATTTCTAAAGGTCATTTCCAGATTCTTTTACTATGTATTCTTTTTGGTCTCAATTTATTGCATTATTTTATTCCATTAACACAATACAATGAATTTAACCAATCAACCAAATTGTTGTATATTCAAATTGAATTCCATTTGTCATTTTCTTTTTCGGTTCTATTAGTCAATTTAATAACCATGTAGTACTTCAAAATTGTAATAATATGTATTAGTTTGTAGTGAGTTATAATACTTTTTCATATGAGTAGAAATAGCATGGATGAGTTAATATACACACATATACATGTACATGTACATGTATATATGTGTGTGTGTGTGTGTGTGTGTGTGTGTGTGTGTGTGTGTGTATAAGTCAGAGGTGAGAGAGAAATGTTCTGGGAGGAAGGGGAAGGAAGAATAAGATGATGTACATTATCTCATATGAAAGAGGTAAAGAAAAGTTCTCCAATGGAGGAAAATGGGGGGAGGTAAGGAATAAGTAAACCTGACTGCCTTCAGAATTGGCTAGAAGAAGAAATAACAAAAAATATTTAATTCATATAGAAATCTATGTTCCCTACATCATAGAAGGGAGAGCAGATTAGGTAAGATTAATTAGAAACAAAACACTTTTGAGGAAGGGCAGGATACAAGAAGAGAGAAAAAGAAAAAGAATTTATGGGAAGGAAATAGTATTGAAGAAAATATAATTAGCAAAAGAACCTGTGTGTGTGGGGGAAACTGAAGCAATTTTCTCTGACAAAGACCTCATTTCTCAAATATATAGGGAACTGAGGCAAATTTATATATAAAAAATAATAATAAACCACTACCCATTTTATAAATGATCAAAAGATATGAATAATTTTTAAATGAATCCATTAAAGCTATCTCTAGTCATATGAAAAAATGTTCTAACTCATTATTGATTAAAGAAATGCATTCATATTCAACTCATACCTATGGACCTCTGTCTATAAATATTCTTTCTAACAACTCTATTAATGTGAAAGTTCTTATGAGTTATAGGTATCATGCAGGAAAGTAAATATCATGCAGGAAAGTAAACTGTTTAAACTTATAAGTCCCTAATGATTTTCCTTTCCTGTTTAATTTTTTATGCTTCTCTTGAGTCTAATAGTTGAAAGTTAAAATTTCTATTCAGCTCTGGTCTTTTCATCAAGAATGCTTGAAAGTCTTCTGTGTCACTAAGTATCTATATTTACCCTGGATGATTACTCTCAGTTTTGCTGGCCACATTTTCAAATGCCAAATGTATGCTTGGTAAAAAGACTATTTTATGAAGAATTCACATAGGCAAGTACTCACACAGTGTTGAGAAAAAAAATGATACAAGGACACTTGGTAAAAATGGTGGAGTGATTTGTATTTCTCTCTCCAGCTCATTTGATAGATGAAGAAACTGAAATCTAAAGGATTTAATAACTTTTCTAGGGTCACATAAGTGCTAATAAATGTCTGAGACCAGATTAACTCCAGGACTACTGGCACTTTGTCCACTGCATCACCCATCTACCTGACACATAGCATAATATTAAGCACAGAATAATTGCATTAATGAACATTTGTTGAATTGTGATTCATTTAATTAAAGTACATAGCTTTGAGGTTGACACAAAAATGAGAACTCTTTGACAATCTTCTGATTATTATTTTACAAGGCAGAAAAAACAGGGAATGTATGCTAACCAAAGATTTTTGGTATTACCTTGGATAAATTCCAGCAAATAATAAAAATAGAAAATAGGATCTCTAGAAATGATCAAGTTCTCCAAACTTTTTTTCCTCATGAGTTATATTGGAATTATTTTCTCAAGTCTTCAAATATGACTATGCTTCTTATGTACCAGAAGAACCCCAATAAACTAGGAACAGATTCAATTTAGTTGATGTAGCAACTATTTTCAGAGCTTTCATTCTACAGATTGGAAGAGGATCAAGGAACTAGACAGAAGGAGGTTACTTCAAGGACTGACATAGGACTTTGTTATTTTCCACATACTAAGATGAAGGATACAGTCCTAAGTGACTGTTAATAGGGAGAAAAAGATCCCTAGCACACCAGAACTTTTTGCTACATTGAAGAAAATTCTTCACAGTTTTAGGAAGAATAGAGTGTACGGGGTTACTGAGTAGAGGACAGTCCAGGAGAATAGTAAATATCTCTTTTTAGATAACACCACCTTGGAAGAAATGAAAACTTACAGGTTCCCTAGAAGTATTTCTAAATCCTAAACTTGGGTCTGTAAGAAGATCACAATTTTAATAAAAAAATTTAAAAGCAAGTACTAGTATGGGGAAATGAGGAAATAACAGAAAAAAAGGGGGGAAAACTTTCATCAGAGAAAGTTACTATGATTAAACATACAGAAAGAAGGAAACAAAGTCAAAGCTCCTCCATCAAGAGCTTGCAATAAAAAAAAATATGAATTGGTCCAATGGCATGGAAGAACCCAAAGGATTTTGAATATTAAGTAAGAGTCAGAGGAATTATTGGAAAGAAAACTGAGAGTGATGCAATAAAATCATGAAAAATGAGCCAATAGCTAGATAAAGGAGAAACAGAAATGCTGAAGAAAAGTATGCCTTGAAAAGCAAACAAGATGTGCAATGTTTGTGGCAGCCCTTTTTGTAGTGGCTAGAAACTGGAAATTGAATGGATGCCCATCAATTGGAGAATGGCTGAATAAATTGTGGTTATATGAATGTTATGGAATATTATTTTTCTGTAAGAAATGACCAACAGGATGATTTCAGAGAGGCCTGGAGAGACTTACATGAATTGATGCTAAGTGAATTAAGCAGAACTAAGAGATCATTATACACTGCAACAACAAGACTAAATAATGATCAATTCTGATGGACATGGCTCTTTTCAACAGTGGGATGATTCAAACCAGTTTCAAATGTTCTATGATGAAGAAAGCCATATACAACCAGAGAGAGGCCTGTGGGAACTGAGCATGGACCACAATATATCATTTTCCCACTTTCTGTTTGTTTGTTTGAATTTTATTTTCCTTCTTAGGTTTTTTCCCCTAAATCCAATTTTTCTTGTGCAGCAATATAAATATCTATATCTATATATTGGATTTAATATATTTTAACATATTTAACATGTATTGGACTACCACCCCATCTAAGGGAGGGGGTGGAGGAAAGAAAAGAAAAATTTGGAAAAGAAAGTTTTGCAAGGGTCAATGATGGAAAATTATGCATGTTTCACATCTTTTGTAAATAAAAAAAGCTTTAAACAAAAATAATAAATTAATTAAAAACAAACATACAAATCAAATGGTCAAGGAAGTACAAAAAGCCAATGAGGAATAGAATAAATAGTTAAGAAGAAAAGCATAATTAACCAAATAGAAAGAAAGTTGCCAACATTCACTAAAAGAAAAATAAGATAAAAGATTAAAAAAAAAACTTAAGGAGAAATGGGCAAATGGAAAAGGAGTGATAAAAGTTCATTGTAGAAAATAATTCCTGAAAAATTAAAATTGAGTAAATGATAGTTATTAACCATGAGAAATCAAGAAAAAATTCAAAAGAGTGAAAAAATAGAAGACAATGTTAATTTTCACATTGGGAAAATAGTTCATCTGAAAATGGATCAAGGAAAGAGAATTTAAAAAATTATTGGATTACTTGGAAGCCATGATTAAAACAAAAAATATTCTAGACAAAATCTTTCAAGAAATTATCAAGACACAACACTGGTATCTTAGAACTAGAGGGTAAAATAGAAAATTTTTTTAAATTTTTATTATATATATATTTTTTATAATATTATCCCTTGTATTCATTTTTCCAAATTATCCCCTCCCTCCCTCTACTCCCTCCCCCCGATGACAGGCAATCCCATACATTTTAAATGTGTTACAATATAGTCTAGGTACAATACATGTGTGTGAATATCATTTTCTTGTTGCACAATAAAAATTAGAATCCGAAGGTACATTAAACCTGGGCAGACAGATATTAGTGCTAACAATTTACATTAACTTCCCAGTATTTCTTCTCTGGGTGTAGCTACCTCTGTCCATCATTGATCAAATGGAAGTGAGTTGGATCTTCTTTATGTTGAAGATATCCACTTCCATCAGAATACATCCTCATACAGTATTGTTGTTGAAGTGTACAGTGATCTTCTGGTTCTGCTCATTTCACTCAGCATCAATTGATTTAAGTCTCTCCAGGCCTCTCTGTATTCCTCCTGCTGGTCATTTCTTACAGAGCAATAATATTCCATAACCTTCATATACCACAATTTACCCAACCATTCTTCAACTGATGGACATCCATTCATCTTCCAGTTTCTAGCTACAACAAAAAGAGCTGCCACAAACATTTTGGCACATATATGTCTCTTTCCGCTCTTTAGTATTTCTTTGGGATATAATCCCAGTAGTAGCACTGCTGGGTCAAAGGGTATGCACAGTTTGATAACTTTTTGGGCATAATTCCAGATTGCTCTCCAGAATGGCTGGATTCTTTTGCAACTCCACCAGCAATGTATTAGTGTCCCAGTTTCCCCACATCCCCTCCAACATTCAGCATTATTTGTTCCTGTCATCTTAGCCAATCTGACAGGTGCGTAGTGGTATCTCAGAGTGGTCTTAATTTGCATTTCTCTGATCAGTAGTGATTCGGAACACTCTTTCATATGAGTGGAAATAGTTTCAATTTCATCATCTGAGAATTGTCTGTTCATATCCCTTGACCATTTATCAATTGGAGAATGTGGTTTGCTTTCCTATAAATCAGGGTCAGTTCTCTATATATTTTGGAAATGAGACCTTTGTTAGAACCTTTCCTTTTAAAAATATTTTCCCAATTTGTTACTTCCCTTCTAATCTTGTTTGCATTAGTATTATTTGTACAGAAACTTTTTAGTTTGATGAAATCAAAATCTTCTATTTTGTGATCAATAATGATCTCTAGTTCTCCTCTGGTCATAAATTCCTTCCTCCTCCACAGGTCTGAGAGGTAGATTATCCTCTGTTCCTCTAATCTATTTATTATCTCCCTCTTTATGCCTAAATCATGGACCCATTTTGATCTTATCTTGGTATATGGTGTTAAGTGTGGATCCATATCTAATTTCTGCCATATTAATTTCCAGTTTTCCCAACAGTTTTTTCCAAATAATGAATTTTTATCCCTAATGTTGGTATCTTTGGGTTTGTCAAAGATTAGGTTGCTATATATGTATCCTTTTTCGTCCTTTGTATCTAATCTGTTCCACTGATCTACTAGTCTATTTCTTAGCCAATACCAAACGGTTTTGGTGACTGCTGCTATATAATATAGCTTTAGATCAGGTACACTTAGACCACCTTCCTCTGAGTTTTTTTTTTTCATTAGTTCCCTTGCAATTCTCGACCTTTTATTCTTCCATATGAATTTTGTTGTTATTTTTTCTAGGTCATTGAAATAGTTTCTTGGGAGTCTGATTGGTATAGCACTAAATAAATAGATTAGTTTGGGGAGCATTGTCATCTTTATTATATTCGCTCGGCCTATCCAAGAGCACTGAAGTCTTTCCAATTATTTAAATCTGATTTTATTTTTGTGGCAAGTGTTTTGTAATTTTTCTCATATAATTCCTGACTTTTCTTTGGTAGATGGATTCCCAAATACTTTATACTCTCAACATTTGTTTGGAATGGAATTTCTCTTTGTATCTCTTGCTGTTGCATTTTGTTAGTGATATATAAAAATGCCAAGGATTTATGTGGATTTATTTTGTATCCTGCCACTTTGCTGAAATTTTGAATTATTTCTAGTACCTTTTTAGTATAGTCTTTGGGGTTCTCTAAGTATACCATCATGTCATCTGCAAAAAGTGACAGTTTAATTTCCTCATTTCCTACTCTAATTCCTTGAATCTCTTTCTCGGCTCTTATTGCCGAGGCTAGTGTTTCTAGTACTATATTGAATAGTAATGGTGATAATGGGCAAACGTGTTTCACTCCTGATCTTACTGGGAAAGGTTGCAGTTTATTTCTATTGCATATTATGCTTACTGAAGGTCTTAAATATATGCTCCTGATTATTCTAAGGAATAGTCCATTTATTCCTATATTCTCAAGAGTTTTTAGTAGGAATGGATGTTGGATTTTGTCAAATGCTTTTTCTGCATCTATTGAGATGATCATATGGTTCTTATTAATGTGATTATTAATATGGTCAATTATATTAATAGTTTTCCTAATATTAAACCAGCCCTGCATTCCTAGAATAAATCCTACTTGATCATAGTGTATTATCCTGGAGATGATTTTCTGAAGTCTTTTTGCTAATATCTTATTTAAGATTTTAGCATCAATATTCATTAAGGAGATTGGTCTATAATTTTCTTTCTCAGTTTTCAATCTACCTGGTTTAGGTATCAGTATCATGTCTGTGTCATAAAAGGAGTTTGGTAGGACTCCTTCATCCCCTATTTTTTCAAATAATTTATATAACATTGGGGCTAATTGTTCTTTAAATGTTTGGTAGAATTCACATGTGAATCCATCTGGCCCTGGGGATTTTTTCCTGGGGAGTTGATTAATAGCTTGTTCTATTTCTTTTCCTGAAATGGGACTATTTAAGCAATTTATCTCCTCCTCTGTTAATCTAGGGAGCCTATATTTTTGGAGGAAGTCATCCATTTCACTTAAGTTATCAAATTTATTGGCATAAAGTTGGGCACAGTAACTCCTTATTATTTCTCTAATTTCCTCTTCATTGGTGGAAAGATCCCCCTTTTCATTTGTAAGACTATCAATTTGATTTTCCTCTTTCTTTTTTTTGGATCAAATTTACCAAAGGTTTATCTATTTTATTGGCTTTTTCATAAAACCAACTCTTGGTTTTATTTATTAATTCAATAGTTTTTTTACTTTCAATATTATTGATTTCTCCTTTTAATTTTTGTATTTCAAGTTTAATTTTTGGTTGGGGGTTTATAATTTGGTCTTTTTCTAGCCTTTTAAGTTGTAAGCCCAATTCATTAATCTTCTCTTTCTCTATTTTCTTCAAATAAGCCTCTAAAGATATAAAATTTCCCCTTATTACTGCTTTAGCTGCATCCCAAAGATTTTGATATGATGTCTCATCATTGTCATTATCTTGGGTGAAATTGTTAATTGTTTCTATAATTTGCTCTTTCACCCAGTCATTCTTTAAGATGAGATTATTCAGTTTCCAATTACTTTTTGGTCTATTTACCCCTAACTTTTTACTAAATGTAGCTTTTATTGCATTGTGATCTGAGAAGAAGGCATTTATTATTTCTGCCTTCTTACATTTAATTTTGAGATCTTTATGTCCTAATATATGGTCTATTTTTTTATAGGATCCATGAAGTGCTGAGAAGAAAGTATATTCCTTTCTATTGCCATTCAGTTTTCTCCAAAGGTCTATCATACCTAGTTTTTCTAATGTTCTATTTACTTTTTTAATTTCTTTCTTGTTTGTTTTGTGGTTTGATTTGTCTAAATCTGAGAGTGCAAGGTTGAGATCTCCCACTATTATAGTTTTACTGTCTATTTCTTCTTGCAGTTCTCTTAACTTTTCCTTTAGAAAGTTAGATGCTATACCACTTGGTGCATATATGTTTAGTATTGATATGGCTTCATTATTTATGCTACCTTTCAGCAGGATATAGTTTCCTTCCTTATCTTTTTTAACGAGATCTACTTCTGCTTTTGCTTGATCTGAGATAAGGATAGCTACCCCTGCTTTTTTGGCTTTACCTGAAGCATAATAGGCTCTGTTCCAACCTTTTACCTTTACTCTGTATGTATCTCCCTGCTTTAAGTGTGTTTCCTGTAGACAACATATTGTAGGGTTCTGCTTTTTGATCCAATCTGCTATCCGTCTCCGTTTGATGGGATCGTTCATCCCATTTACAGTTAAAATTACTAATTCTGCATTTCCTGCCATCGTATTATCCCCAGACTATGCTTTTTTCCCTTGACCCCCCTGATCCCCCTCCCCGATATTTAATTTACAGACCCCCCTTGTGACGCGCAACCCTCCCTCTTTTTTTTTTTTTTTTAGGATCCCTCCCCCCTCCCTCCAAGTCCCTTCACCTATTCTCCTTTTCCTTTTCCCTTTTCCTCTCCCCCCTTTTAATGAGGTGAGAGAAAATTCACTGAAAAACAAATATGTTAATTTCTCCTGATGAGAGTAAGATTCACACAATGATTCTCCCCCTCAATAAGTTCCCTCAGATATGGTGTATTTTCTATGCCTCTTCCTGGGATGTAGTTTTCCTCTTTTTATCATTCCTTCCCCTTTTTCTGAACCGACCTCCTTCCCTTTACTACACCCCCCTTTTTTTCTTTTATATCAGTAAAATCAAATTATCCTTGAGTACTTTTTATATACCCACAACAGAGTTACAGTTCTCAAGGGTTCTGTGTACCTTTTTCTGTTTCTCTTCAGTCTTGTGGATGTAGATCAAATTTTTTGTTTAAGTCTGATTTTTTTCTTAGAAACATATAGAATTCCTCTGTTTCATTGAATGACCAGCTTCTTCCATGGAAAAAGATGCTAAACTTAGCTGGGTAGTTCATTCTTGGTTGCAGTCCTTGATCTTTTGCCTTACGGAATATCAGGTTCCCGGCCCTTCTATCTTTTAATGTGGAGGCAGCCAGATCTTGGGTGACCCTTATTGTGGCACCTTGTATTTAAATTGTTTTTTTCTAGCTGCTTGCAGGATTTTCTCCTTTGTGTGGTAATTCTGCAGCTTAGCCACTATATTCCATGGTGTTCTTTTTTTAGGGTCTATTTCAGAAGGAGTTTGATGAATTCTTTCCACATCTACTTTCCCTTCTGTTTCTATTATCTCTGGACAGTTCTCTTTGATAATTTCCTGTAAAATAGAATCTAGGCTCTTTTTTTGGTCATAGTTTTCTGGAAGTCCAATAATCCGCAGATTATCTCTCCTAGATCTATTTTCCAGGTCTATAGATTTTCCCAATAAGTATTTGACGTTGTTCTCCAGCTTCTCATTTTTTTTGTTTTGTTTGACTGATTCTTGGGTTCTCTGTGAATCATTCATTTCTCTTTGTTCCATCCTGACTTTTAAGGAGTTATTTTCTTCTTTCACAGTTTTTAGTTCTTTTTGTAAATGCCCAATTTCATTTTTAAATGAATTATTTTGCTCTATTGAATTTTTTTCCATTTCCCTAATTTTTTTTTTGAGAATTATTTTCTTTTTCCAATTCAGAAATTCTATTTTCTTGAGCCTTTTTTATCTTTTCCAATTCAGAAATCCTACTTTCCTGTGTTTTTTTAACCTTTTCTAATTCATAAATTTTGTTTCCCTGCATCTCCTGTGAATTCTTTATTTTTTCCAACTCCAATTTCAGGACGTTGTTATTCTCTATCATAGCTTCCCATTCCTTTCCCCATTTTTCTTCAAACTCCCTTAATTTTTTAAGAGATTCTTCTAGGAGAGAGTTATGTGATGGGGGTAGGAATCGTTCCCCTTTAGGTTGTTGTCTGCTGTCTCTCTGCTGTTAACTTCCTCGGGGTTGCATACCCGCTCTTTCTCTGTATAGAAGGAATCTATAGTTTTTCTGGCTTTTTTGCTCATATTTAAAAAATCTTTTGTGGTCTGTCCCTGGGGTAGGAAATTATTTATTTACTTATTTACCAGCTTCCTCCCAGACCGGATGGATGCAGCGGCTCCTGCGCCTGAGCTTAGAGAGAGCTCTGGGAGAGAGTTCCCCACCCCCTCCCTGGAAGTGCCTCAGAGGTGATTAGCACTGCTGTGCCCGAGGGCGTTGAATAGTAAAGACAGCACAAAGCCCAGCCTATGTGTCCGGGTGGGGCGTGGATGTCTGCAGCAGGTGACATGAAAAGCCCCTGTACTCAACTGGAAGTGTCTGCCAGAAACCGCGGTCCCTAGTTCAAAGGTTCTGCTTCTCTGGGACTTCCTGGAGCTGAGTTCCACTCCCTCCAGCTAAGCTAGGCAGTGTGTGTTGCCTTGGGCCGTATCCACCCACTTGTCAATCTCTTAACTATTCTCAGGTGGGAGCTGAGGCCACACCCCCTGGTGCCGAGATCTGCTGAGTCACCTCCAGGGTCTGGGGAAAATCTAATCTGAGTTTTAAAATATTTTGGCTTTCTCTTCTGAACTGCTAAATAATTAGCAGAGAAGAGCTAACAGCCTGTGCCAGATTCCTTTACCTCAGTGGCTTCTCTGATCCCAGAGCCCTTCCCAGCGCAATGGGCAGAGTGTTCTAGCACCCAGCAGTCTGTGCTGGCCTCTCTTCTTCCTCCCCTGGGGACTGACCTTTTCTGTTGAAACTCCAGATTCTCTTCAGCTGGTAAGTCTTGCTTCCAGTCCTTGTGGTATCTATCAGTCCTGGGCTTATTTTGAGACTTAATTTATCTAATTGGTTGTGAGGGAGTGAGGACGTTCACAGAGTCATGTGTTTCTTCTCCGCCATCTTGGCTCCGCCCCCGAATTGGTAAAATAGAAATTAAAAAAGATTCACCTATCATCTTCTAAAAAAGATCCTAAAATGAAAATGTCCAAGAATGAAATAGCCAAATTCTAAAGCTCCCAGATCAAGGAGGAAATGTTTCAAGTATCCAGAAAGAAATAATTCAGTTATTATGGATAATTCAAGGGCTAGCAGCTTCTACATTAAAGGTCCAGAGAGCTTGGAATATAATATTCAAGAGAACAAAAAAGCTAGGAGTACAACCAATAATCACTTACACAGCAAAAATGAGTAAAATTTTTTTCAAGGGTAAAACTAGATACTGAATGAAATAAGACTTTCAATCATTCTTGATGAAAAGAACAAAGTTAAATAGAAAAATTGAAAATAAATAATAAATAAACAAACAAACAAACAAACAAATAATAAATAAATGAAAATTTAAAAAATAGTAATAAATAGAAAAAAATGACTTTCCAATACAAGACTCAAGAAAAACATAATAAAATAAACAGGGAAGGGAAATCATAAAAAATGTAATAAGGTTAAATTATTTATATTCTTTTATAAGAGGATAATTGTAACTCAGAAGAAGTTTCTCATTATTAGAGTAGTTAGAAGTAATAGATAAATAGATAGGTTAAGATATAGATATATAGATATGGGTATAGAATGAAGGCCACAAGTGTAACTTTAATATGAAGAGATAATATATATTTTTAAAAAACTAATTTATTAAATTAATAGATGAAAAAGAAATGTACTAAAAGAAAGGAAAAGAGAGGGATAGAATAGTATAAATATCTCATATAAAAAAGATAAAATGCCTTCTACAGTTTATGTGGATGGGGGAAGCAAGGAGTGAATAAATTTAACTCTTTTCTGAACTGGTTCAAAAAGGAATAACATTTAATTAGTTACAGAAATATGTCTTACCTCTAATATGGAATGAAAGGCACATTCAATGAGGGCTTAGTCAAGAGAAAAACACTCTATACTTAGCAAAAAAAAAAAAAAAAAAAAAAAAAAAAACACTTAAAAACATTTTGGAGCAAGTTCCTCTGATAAAGAGCTCATTCCTCAAATACAAATGAAATTCAGTCAAATTTATAAAAATGAGAGCCACAAAAAGGTGGCAACAAGATGACTGAGTGAAGGCAAAAATTCACCTGAGTTCACCCCACATCTATCTAAATACCTTTAAACAATGAATGTAAACTAATTTTGGAGTATAAAAATATTTAAAAAAAAGAGATAGAGTAGATAGAGTAGAACAATTTTCCACCCAAAGAAGATGAGAAAGAGGGATTTACTGCACCAAGTTGAACTGGAGCATAGTGCAAGCTCCATCTGCAGAGTCCTATTCACAGACCCAGTAATCCAAGAGAAAATCTTGGGGCCTCTGAATTAGTATAATGGAAGGATTATCTAGACTTCTCACCTCAAGATGTATTAGAAAGTTAGCAGGAAATATTTTTTTCCAGCTAGGGTATAGGGGATTTCCAGCAAAGCACGAGCAGGCTTTGGAAGTCATTGAATCCACAATGATAGCAGCAGCAATGAAGTAACAGCAGCAGCAACAATGACCAAGGCTCTCAGAGAGAGTTGCACCACAGATGGTTAGAAGAAGATTGCAGAGACTTCTTTGATGCCCCTGAAGTAGGATTCTGTTGCTTTGCCCATGCTCAGATTTGGACAGCAGTGATAGCTCATGGTACAAGATCCTAGAAAAACCTCAGATACACAAAAACCATAATGCTGTGGCATTGCACCCTCCCCCATGGGAAAAAAGCCTTATTTTAAAAAAGATTTAAAAGTCAACTAATTGGCTGGTATGGAAATGAGAAAAGAACAGAAAAGGATTGTGACCCTAGAAAGTTACTGTGCTGACAAGAAAGATCACAATACTGACTCAGAAGATAATAAAGTCATAGCTCCTGCAACCAAAGCCTCTAGAAAAAAAAATAAAATTGATCTCAAGCCATGGAAGAGCTCAAAAGTGATTTTGAAAATCAAGTTTAGGGTGGAGCCAAGATGGCGGAGAAAATACACATGATTTTGTAAGCTCCCTCCTTCCCTCATTACCAATTAGTTAAATCATCCTCAAAAAAAAAAAAAACACTGGACTGATAGAAACCACAAGGATTGGAAGCAAAACGTACCAGCTAAAGAGAATCTGGAGTTTCAACAGAAAAGGTCAGTTCCAAGGGGAGGAAGAAAAAAGGCCAGCACAGACGGTTAGATGCTAGCACACTGTGCCGATCAGGCTGGGGAGAACTCTGGGATCAGAGAAGCCACTGAGATAGAGAAATCTGCCACAGGCTGTTAGCTCTTCTCTGCTTATATAGCAGCAGTTCAGAAGAGAAATCAAGCCACTTTAAAATATAAAGACAGATACTAGAACCACCCCAATCTGGAAGTGACCTAATAGATCTCGGTAAGGCTGTGCAGCCACTTTCTGCTGTCCTGGCTTCACCTTAGGGTATTTAAGAGCATAAACATCAGGGACACAGCCTGAGGCAACATCTAATCGACATAATACCTGGCTTGGTTGGAGGCTTTGGAAATCAGCCTCAGAAGCCCCAGAGAAGCGGAACCTTTGAAATAGAGACTGCAGTTTCTGGGCTGACACTTCCAGTTTGACCGAAGGGGTTTTTCACATCAGCTGCTGATATCCACACCCCACAGGATGCATTGGCTGGGCTTTGTGTCACCTTTACTGTTCAGTCTTAAACCTCAGGGAAGTCGCTAGGACACACAGTGGGGTCCTTCACTGGGCAACCCTCACAACGCAATTGTACTAATCACCTCTGAGGCACTTCCAGGGAGGCAGAGGGGAACTCTCTCCCAGAGGAATCTCTTAGCTCAGGCACAGGAGCCACTCCATCCATCCCATCTAGTCTGGGAGGAATCTGGTAAAGAAATAAATAAATAAACTTCTTACCCCAAGAACAGACACCAAAAGATTTTTAACCATGAGTAAAAAGCTGAAGAGAACCATTGATTCTACTACACAGAGAAAGAGCAGGTATCCAACCCCGAGGAAGTTAACAGCAGAGAGTCAGCAGATAATACTCTAAAGAGGAATGATACCTGCCTCCCATCACATAACTCTCTCTTAGAAGAGACTATTAAAAAGTTAAGAGAGTTTGAAGAAAAATGGGGAAAGGAAAGAGAAGCTATGATAGAGAATAACAACGTCCTGAAATTTGAGTTGGAAAAAATAAAGAATTCATAGGAGATGCAGGGAAAAAAAAATTGTGAATTAGAAAAGATTAAAAAATCACAGGAAAGTAGGATTTCTGAATTGGAAAAGATAAAAAATTCTCAAGAAAGTAGGATTTCTGAAATGGAAAAGATTAAAAAGTCTCGAGAAAGTAGGATTTCTGAATTGGAAAAAGAAAATAACTCTCTAAAAAAAATTAGGGAAATGGAAAACAATTCAATAGAGCAAAATAATTCATTTAAAAACTCATTGGGTCATATACAAAAAGAATTAAAAAATGTGAATGAAGAAAATAGCTCATTAAAAATCAGGAGGGAACAAATAGAAATGAATGATTCATTGAGAACCCAAGAATCAGTCAAACAAAAACAAAAAAAAAAAAAAAAAAATGAAAAGCTGGAGAATAATGTCAAATACTAACTGGGAAAATCTATAGACCTGCAAAATAGATCTAGGAGAGATAATCTGAGGATCACTGGACTTCCCGAAAACTATGACCAAAAAAAGAGCTTAGATTCTATTTTACATGAAATCATCAAAGAGAACTGTCCAGAGATAATAGAAACAGAAGGCAAAATAGGCATGAAAGAATTCATTGAACACCTTCTGAAAAAGACCCTAAAAAAGAATGTCACAGAATATTGTGGCTAAGATGCAGAACTACCAAACAAAGGAAAAATATTGCAAGCAGCTAGAAAAAACAATTCAAATATAAGGCTGCCACAATAAGGGTCACTCAAGGTCTGGCTGCCACCACATTAAAAGATTGAAGGGATTGGAACCTGATATTCCAAAAGGCAAAAGATCAAGGATTGCAACCAAGAATAAACTACCCAACTAATTTTAGCATTTTCTTCCATGGAAGAAGATGGTCATTTAATGAAACAGAGGAATTCCACTTGTTTCTAAGAAAAAAACCAGACTTAAACAAGAATTTTGATCTACATCCACAAGAGTGAAGAGAAATAGAAAAAGGTAAAAAGAACTCTTGAGAACTGTATCTCTGTTGTGGATATATAGAAAGTCTGCATTGATAATTTGATTTTACTGATATTAAAAAAGGGGGAGTAGTTAAGGGAAGGGGGTAGTATCAGAAAAAGGAGAAGGAGTGATAAAAATAGGGAAATTATATCCCAAGAAGAGGCATAGAAAAATAGAAAGGGGGTGAAACATTGTGTGAATCTTACTCTCATCAGAGAAGACTCAAAGATTAAATAATTGACATATTTGTTTTTCAGAGAATTCTCTCTTACCTCATTAAAAGGGCAGAGAGGAAAAGGAAAAAGGAAAAGGGGAATAAGGAAAGGGTACAAGAAAAGGGAAGGGATTTGGAAGGAGGGGTGAGGGATACTAAAAAGGGAGGGCTGCGTGTCACAAGTGGGGTATATAAATTAAATATTGGGGAAGGGGTTCAGGGGGGTCAAGGGAAAAAAGCATAATCTGGGGATAATATGATGGCAAGAAATACAGAAATAGTAATTTTAACTGTAAATGTGAATGGGATGAACTCTCCCATCAAATGGAGATGGATAGCAGACTGGATCAAAAGTCAGAACCCTACAATATGTTGTTTATAGGAAACACACTTAAAGCAGGGAGATACATACAGAGTAGAGGTAAAAGGTTGGAGAAGAATCTATTATGCTTCAGGTAAAGCCAAAAAAGAAGGGGTAACTATCCTTATCTCAGATCAAGCAAAAGCAGAAGTTGTCTAGTTAAAAGAGATAAGGAAGGAAACTATATCCTGCTGAAAGGTAGCATAAATAATGAAGCCATATTGATACTAAACATATATGCACCAAGTGGTATAGCATCTAACTTTCTAAAGGAAAAAATTAAGAGAGTTACAAGAAGAAATAGACAGTAAAACTATAATAGTGGGAGATCTCAACCTTGCACTCTCAGATTTAGACAAATCAAACCACAAAAAAAAAAAAAAAAAATAAGAAAGAAATTAAAAAAGTAAATAGAACATTAGAAAAACTAGGTATGATAGACCTTTGGAGAAAACTGAATGGTGATAGAAAGGAATATACTTTCTTTTCAGCAGTTCATGTAACCTATACAAAAATTGACCATATATTAGGACATAAAGATCTCAAAATTAAATGCAGGAAGGCAGAAATAGTAAATGCCTTCTTCTCAGATCACAATGCAATAAAAACTACATTCAGTAAGAAGTTAGGGGTAAATAGACCAAAAAGTAATTGGAAACTGAATAATCTCATCTTAAAGAATGACTGGGTGAAACAGCAAATTATAGAAATAATAATTTCACCCAAGATAATGACAATGATGAGACATCGTACTAAAATCTGTGGGATACAGCTAAAGTGGTAATAAGGGGAAATTTTATATCTTTAGAAGCTTATTTGAACAAAATAGAGAAAGAGAAGATGAATGAATTGAGCCTGCAACTTAAAAAGCTAGAAAAAGACCAAATTAAAAAACCCCAACCAAAAATCAAACTTAAAATACAAAAAATAAAAGGAGAACTCAATAATAGTGAAAGTAAAAAAAAACTATTGAATTAATAAATAAAACCAAGAGTTGGTTTTATGAAAAAGCTAATAAAATAGATAAACCTTTGGTAAATCTGATCAGGAAAAGGAAAGAGGAAAATCAAATTGTTAGTCTTACAAATGAAAAGGGGGATCTTTCCACCAATGAAGAGGAAATTAGAGAAATAATAAGGAGTTACTTTGCCCAACTTTATGCCAATAATTTTGATAACTTAAGTGAAATGGATTACTTCCTCCAAAAATATAGGCTTCCTAGATTAACAGAGGAGGAAATAAATTGCTTAAATAGTCCCATTTCAGAAAAAGAAATAGAACAAGCTATTAATCAACTCCCCAAGAAAAAATCCCAGGACCAGATGGATTTACATGTGAATTCTATCAAACATTTAAAGAACAATTAGCCCCAATGTTATATTAACTATTTGAAAAAATAGGGGATGAAGGAGTCCTACCAAACTCCTTTTATGACACAGACATGGTACTGATACATAAACCAGGTCTATCGAAAACTGAGAAAGAAAACTATAGACCAAATTCCTTAGTGAATATTGATGCTAAAATGTTAAATAAAATATTAGCAAAAAGAATTCAGAAAATCATCCCCAGGATAATACATTATGATCAAGTAGGATTTATACCAGGAATGCAGGGCTGGTTTAATATTAGGAAAACTATTAATATAATTGACCATATTAATAATCAAATTAATAAAAACCATATGATCATCTCAATAGATGCAGAAAAAAACATTTGATAAAATCCAACATCCATTCCTACTAAAAACACTTGAGAGTATAGGAATAAATTGACTATTCCTTAGAATAATCAGGAGCATATATTTAAGACCATCAGTAAGCATAATATGCAATGGAGATAAACTGGAACCTTTCCCAGTAAGATCAGGAGTGAAACAAGGTTGCCCATTATCACCATTACTATTCAATATAGTACTAGAAACACTAGCCTCGGCAATAAGAGCCGAGAAAGAGATTCAAGGAATTAGAGTAGGAAATGAGGAAATCAAAATATCACTCTTTGCAGATGACATGATGGTATACTTAAGAGATCCCCAAAGACTCTGCTAAAAAGCTATTAAAAATAATTCATAACTTTACCAAAGTGGCAGGATATGAAATAAATCCACATAAATCCTCAGCATTTTTATATGTCACCAAAAAAATGAAACAGCAAGAGATACAAAGAGACATTCCATTCCAAACAAATGTTGAGAATATAAAATATTTGGGAATCCATCTACCAAAGAAAAGTCAGGAATTATATGAGCAAAATTACAAAACACTTGCCACAAAATTAAAGTCATATTCAAATAATTGGAAATCCATTCAGTGCTCTTGGATAGGCCAAAATTTTTGACGAAAATACTAGAACTGAAGATAAAACCTGATTTTCAAGTATAAAACTAAGGAAAGCCATGAAACATTTAATAAGGTTTATCTGTTTACATGAGAAGATATACTTGTTATACATAAGAACTTTCTCATTATTATAGCAGCTAAAAATGTATAGACAAAAGGTACAGGTGTGTGTTAAATATAACGAAATAATATGTAAAAATTAAAATTAAGTTGTGAGAGAGTAATGTACTGGGAGAAAGGGAAAGGCAGAATGGTGTAAATTATTTGTCATAAAAGAGGCAAGAAAAAGCTTTTAAAGGGGAGATATAAAAGGAAAATATAAGGGGAGTAAGTGGACTTCAGTCTTATCAGAATTGGCTTAAAAATATAACATACACAATCAAGGTAGATATAGATTTTTTTTATCCTGCCAGAAAGCAAAAAAAGAAGGGAATATGAAAACAGGGAAGGGTAATAGAAGAGAAAGTATATTGAAGGAGGGGATGCTCAGAAGAAAGACACCTTAGTGGAAAGGGCAAAAGCAGTGAGAGAATAAAATAAATAGGGGAGAAATACAGTTGGAAATAGAAGTTATGAAAAAAAAATTGAAATGGGTTTCTCAGACAAAGGCCTCATTTCCTGAAAGTATGGTTAACTGAATTAATTATATTATGCGATTATGATAGAACATTATTTTTCTTTTTCTTTTTTTTTATTTATTTAGAATTTTTTCACAGTATATATTCATGAGTAATTTTTTTAACTAATATTAACCCTTGTATTCATTTTTCCAAATTATCCTCCCCTCCCTCCATTCCCTCCCCCCGATGACAGGCAATCCCATACATTTTACATGTGTTACAATAAAACCTAGATACAATATATGTGTGTAAATACCATTTTCTTGTTGCACATTAAGTATTAGATTCTGAAGGTATAAGTAACCTGGGTAGATAGTAGTGCTAACAATTTACATTCCTTTCCCAGTGTTCCTTCTCTGGGTGTAGTTATTTCTGTCCATCATTGATCAACTGGAAGTGGGTTGGATCTTCTTTATGTTGAAGATAACCACTTCCATCAGAATATATCTTCATACAGCATTGAAGTGTACAGCGATCTCCTAGTTCTGCTCGTTTCATTCAGCATCAGTTGATGTAAGTCTCTTCAAGCCTCTCTGTATTCCTCCTGTTGGTCATTTCTTACAGAACAATAATATTCCATAACCTTCATATACCATAATTTACCCAACCATTCTCCAATTGATGGACATCCATTCATCTTCCAGTTTCTAGCCACTACGAAAAGAGCTGCCACAAACATTTTGGCACATACAGGTCCCTTTACCTTCTTTAGTAATTCTTTGGGATATAAGCCCAGTAGTAGTAGTATGGCTGGGTCAAAGGGTATGTACAGTTTGATAACTTTTTGGGCATAGTAGAACATTATTTTTCTATGGGAGATGATGAGCAGGATACTCTCAGAAAAACCTGAAAAGTTCTCCATGAACTCAAGCAAAGTATACTCTGTGCCAAATAATAGCAATGTTGTGGGAGTATTATCTGTGAATGACTTTGCTATTCTCAGCAAATAATGATCCTATATTATTCTGAAAGACTTATTGTAAGGTGTGTTATTCATATCCAGAGAAGGAACTGGACTGTGTCTAATACAGACAGAAGCATTCTTTTTTCCTGTAGCTTTTTTTTTTTACTTTTTTTGGGGGGGCTGGTGCTAAACAAAGTAAGAGGTAACAGACTTTTATGGAAATGTTTTGGATAATTTCACATAAATCTTCTTAATTTTGGGATGGAGAGAAAGGAAAAGAATCTGAAAATCAAAGTTTTAAAAATAAATGTAAAAAATTGCTTTATATGTAACCGGGGATATTAATATTAATGAAGAAAAAAAATAAGCACCATTTCCCAATTGACAAATGAAAAATGAAATGTTCACTTTTTAGATGAAGTAATCAAAGCTATCTATAGCCATTTGGAAAAAATGCTCTAGCTCATTATTGAATGGAAAAATGCAGATTAAAACAATTCTGAGGTACTATCCCATTAGTGATTAAATTGGCTAAAAGCATAGAAAAAGAAAATGAGAATTGGTGGAGGGGTTGTGAGAAAAATAAAACATTAATGGACCCTTGGGGAAGTTATGAATTTATTCAAATATTCTGGAGATCAATTAGGAACTATGTCCCTTTGCCCTAGGAATGGCTCTTCTAGATCTTTATCCCCCCCAAAATTAAAAAGAATAAGAAAAAGGTCCTAAATGCAAAAATATTGATAGTAGCTCTTTTCTGGGGAATCACAAATTCAAGAGATGCCTATTAATTGGGAAACTGCTAGAAAATTTGTGCTGAGTATGATAGAATATTGTTACACTAAAAGTGATGATGAATATGATTCAGAAAAAAAAAAAACCAAAAAAACAAAAAACAAAAACAAACCTTGAAAAGACTTGTATGAGCTGATGCAGAATGAAATGTGCTATGTGCAAAGTAAAGGCAAATTTGAGGTATGGTAAGTTATGAATGGCTCACATATTTTCAGAAAATAAAAACAAAAACAATGATTCAAGACAACTCTGAAGTACTCATGAATAATATCTATTCTCAGAGAAAGAACTGATGGTGTCTGAATACAGAATGAAACATATTTTAAATAAAAGACTATTTTCTTGAGGGTTTTTTTTTTAATTTATGTTTGGTTGTGCAACAAGAGTATTATGAAAATGTTTGAATGACTGTACATGTATAACTTATACCTAATTGCTTGCCTTCTCAATGAGGGGCGGATGGAGAATCAGAAAAGGAGAAAATTTGAGACTCAAAAGTTTTAAAAATGAATGTTAATAATTGTTTTCAAATTTAACTGCCAAAAAATAAAATAAAAACAAAAATCGAAATCTAGAAATTAGCTTAGGTCTTCCTGACTTCTGTAACATGAGTTTTTACATGCAAAACCTATAAGTCCCTGATGAAAAGATGAAAATCTAGAATTACCTTTCTACTACTGTCATCAGTGGAATATGGAATGTGAAGTTCCAATGGTGAATAAAGAATTGAGAATTCTTATATAAAATAAGTTCACTCTAATTAATGTGAGGACTAAGAACTAAGATATAGACCCGTGAGAATGCTGTATGAATTTTGTGACCTGGCTCAAGCTAACAGATCTGGATAACAGTTCTGGGAACTAGCCCCTCCTGGAACTGTTTATGCTCGAAGAGACATGGCTACTCTCTTCCTGCATAATCTTGTCAAAATATGACCTAAAACAGTCTGTTTCCTTGCTCCAACTCATAAACCTTTCACGAAAATATTTGATAAATTGACTTTTCTTGCATCCTAAGTCACTTAACTGCTATATGTGCAGAATTCTATTGTTAAATCAGTTAGTCGAATCCCTTCTTTGTTTAAAGTCCTATATAAGCTAGCAAGCCCTAAGTCTCCTTGAACCTCACACATAGAGATGAAGATCTGCTGGGGAAATCCTCCCTATTCAAAGGCTGCTGAAATGGGGTTCCCCAGCTGAGATTGTAAGAGAGTCAGTGCTCCCTCGAATTGGTGACGTTTTCTTTATCCTTTTTCTACTGTCATTATTAATCCTTTCTTTAATATTTTGCGTTATTTGTTGTATTGGATGTTATTGTAAGCAATCTATTCCTTGCACTGTATGATTAAATTTTACTTTTACTTTTGACTATTGTGTGAAGCATCATTTATAGGAGTGAATCTGAACTATATATTAAAATCACAAAACAAATGTTAAGAAAATTTCTTCTCTGGTATCTCTCTAAATAAATTTCCCTTCTAAAGACCCTTAATAATAAGATCATAATATAAATCTTTGAAACTGATTTAGATCCCAATAAAAGGTTGTCAGAACTTCCTAAAGGGAATGAAAGTTAAATGGATTACTGAAGAATTTCTGTGAGATTAATGAGGGAAAGGAAAGGGGGGAACCCCATTTCTCTGCGCATAAGGTGCAGTGTTCCCTATAAATGAATTTACAGGCCTGAAAACCTAGACTGATAAATAAAAGGTTTATTGTAGAAGTTTGGAAGTAAAGCTCATTAGAAAGAGGCCAGGGCCAGAGGTGGCCGCGGGGCGGGAAGGAACCCTTACATGGCTGGAAGTATACCAGGTGTTGGCTGGGAGGGTTCCTGTGAAGAGGGCTCTGGCTTGGCCCTTTTTATACCTAGAAGATGATGAGCGGTACCCCTAAGTTCTTGGCTGGCTTTTCAGTTAGCTCAGATCAGGTGAGGGCTAGGGGAAGCTGAGCTGATGATGGGGGCTGGGCCCAGATATTCAAAGGGTGCCTTTGACCAGGATTTGTGAATCAAGGTCAGCCATGGATTGGGCAATTAGAAAGGAATCTTAAAGGGACATCAACCCCATTAAGATTACTGTTTTTAATTTATTTTTTATGAGGTTTGTCTTGTTTTCAGTGAATATTATTAGCCTGAGAACTGATCACTAACCTGGAAATAAGGGAGGGAGGGATGTTTGGGTGCCAAATGAAATTTTACCTGTTTTGTAGATTTAGAAAAGAAACAAAAATCTGAATTTCCCAAGAGCAACCCTTTGGGTATAGACATGATTCAAGTTAAAAGTCAGTTTATACCCAAAGCCTACACACACACACACACACACACACACACACACACACACACACATACACGCAAATCCTCTTTTCTCACAAATAAATTGATGTCCAAGAAAATATATTTTTTTCAAAAAAGAATCAGTGGATCAATATGGGTTCTATAGACTGCCTGATATCAATTATTTAGTGGGAAAAATAACTTCTCTAATGCATAAAGTCATTATTAAGTTTTGAATAAGCTTATTGTTATATGTACCTCATCAAATCTAAGATTATAAATGCCAGAAATATATATTTATTCATTAATTTACTTATTTTAAACAATTGTATTTAATCCTGATAGGTACAAAAATATTAAAAAAAAAATCTAAATAATTTTCCCTGTAATTCTGAATAGTACAATCTTTTAGGTCTGAAGTCTATCCCTGTATTTCAGTATTTTTGAGCAATTAGGGCCAGTTGGAAATTTGCCATTTACAGACAACTGAAAGCAGTTAGAATTTCTTTCAGTCTGGTTATCCAATATCTCTCTGCACTTCTATTCATATTATCAAACTTATCACCAGAAAGACCATAGAACTTTTCAGCTTTTTAAAAAAAAGTCCTTCAGGATTTCCATCTGTCCTGTGGACTTCTCTGTTACAGTCTTAGGTAACCTAGGAGCTAACCTATTTCCTTTAACAAAAGTTAAGGATTATTCACTATTGTTGTGCAAAAATGAATTGTAACTAAAGATTCTTCTTGGTAACCTCCCAGATGCTTTTCTCACCATCATTCATGATGTGATTTACTCTGTGAAGAGTTCATTGAAGTTTTCTATGCCCATGTAGTTTGACAGAGTAAATTTTAGAATTTTGTAAATATTTAATTTTAATCTGCAAATTGGCAGATAAATAATACTGTCTTTATTTTGCAGAAATTTTAAGACTAAAAAGAGGATATCTGCTAAATGATTTGAGAATCTTGGAAGGGAAACATTTTATAAGTTTGTTAATCATTATTTATCATATTGTTTTGATTAGATTGTTCGATGTAAAAAATTAACATGCGCATTTTATTTTTTTTTCTATTTCTGTCTATATACAAAAGCTCCTTATTGTTAAATAAGAAATGAGAAAGAAGTTTCTTACCAATTTTTATTGTGTAAGAAACTTGTACTCAATCATCCATACTTTCTAATAATGATTAACAAAGGTCTTGCTAATCATAATTTATTTTTTGTGTAATATTTGTTCATGAAGTACATTTTATATACATATATACATATATATAATTACCTAATGTTCAGAAAAGTGTATTATTTCTCAGTTCAATGTTCTTTTCCCTGATATATGACTTACGCAGGAGATGGTAATTAAGCCTATCTATACAACAAAATCCATAAGAATTAAATCTCACACACTGTCTTTAAAAATCATTAGGAAGATATTTAGAATTAAGAACCTATGCCATTTAATTCAATTCAATGTACAGTGTGTTTCAAAAAACTTAGTGATTTAAAACTGCATTAAAGCTTTTGGGTTACAAATTTTTTAAGAAACTATTATGAGCAAGCATTTTTCCATGTTCTAGGAGAGACTAGAAGAAATTAGAAGTCTGGTCTTTAACCTTATCAAGCTTGTATTGATACATAGATATAGATACACACATACACACGAGTGTGTGTGTGTGTGTGTGTGTGTGTGTGTGTGTGTGTGAAATGCAGTAGCACAGCATAGACACTCATTAGTATTAATAAATAAAGAATCTAATATGGAGTGGAGCTCCTAAGTCATGAGATGTCATGCATAGACTTTATAAAATGTACTTTTTAAAAGGACAAAATAACAGGAAGTATTTTACTATTACATATATTCCTAATCAGACTTGGGATCTCAATTGAATCCAATTGCAGGTTTCCTTGGCCAGACATGAAACCAGGTTATTCATCAGAGATAAAGCAGTTGAAATGGCTATATGCTCACTGTAAGCAGTCTTCTGCATTGCAGCTGTTAGCGTATGTTAACTAAATGATTTCAACATTGACTTTAAATCACCACAGGAATTTTTTTTGGAGAAAAAAAATAGCAAAGGAAGAATTAAAGGCTCTTTCCTCAAGACAGTTTCTATTAGACAGGGTCAAGTTGAAAACCAAGCTTAGCAACAGATTTTTAATCTAAATTTCAGTGCAGATCAAAGAGTTTGAGGGCCCCAAATGCTTGGAGTATATCAGAGAAAAGAGGAAACATATTGAACAAAAAATAATGTAGAAATTACAGATTGTCTGAAAGTAGGGGTTAGGAGTGAATAAACAAAACGAAAATTAGCTAACCAGCCAGAAATGCTAGGCAAACTCAATGAAAAAATTCGATTTGTATAATGCCAAATTAAAACATAATCTAGATGATAAATATTTTGAAAGGTATATTTTGATATAGTTATGTCAATGGGTCATTGAAGTATAATAGTATTTAATTAATCATAAATAATTTACCTTGTAAAAATTCTGACAAGAATATATCTACTTGCATTTTAATTGTTATTCCAACAATTTAAATTCCTAACTATTAATGGTTCTAGGCTAAACAATGAGAACCATTTGTTGTTGTTTACAAATTCATACTAGAAAACAGACTCTATGTATTTGACCTAAAATGCAAACTAAATTTTAAAAGTATAAATCAATGCACATATGAATAAAAAAGAATATAGAAGAATTAGGTTCCTGCAATAGGAAAAATAAAGAACTAAACAAAAATTTCTCTTGCTAATTTGTTCTGAGTGAATGAAATAAGTATTTATTAAGGGCCTACTTAGTGTCAGTCACTGCACTTTAGATGTATTGTCTCAGTTGATTCTTACAGCTATCCTAGAAGGTAGATAATATATATTATCCCCTCTTTAAAGTTAAGGATACTGAGGCAGAGGAAAGTTAAGTGATTTGGCATAGTCATATAACTAGTAAGTTACTGAGACCAGATTTGTATTCAGCTCTTCCTGATTCTACACTCAGTTCTTTAATAACTGTAATATTATATGATATGGAGAAAGAAATGGCAAACTACTCCAGTATCTTTGTGAAGAAAAGTCCATATGGAATCATAGAGTCAGACACAACAAGGCAACTTATTGGCCATAAAACAACATCATATAATACTCTTTTATTTTATTTAAAAATTTTTATTTATTTGCCATTTTCCCCAGTTAAATTCAAAACTTTTTTATTACATTTGTTTTTAAGATTTTTGAGTTCTAGGTTCTCCCTTATCTCACCTCCCATTTAAGATACCACATGTGATATTATGCTAAATATTTGCATAAAAGTGAATTTGTGGAAGAAAACATAGATGTCCTACCCTAATAAAAATAAAAACTCTCAGGAAAAAAAAGTTAAAAATAAAGAGATAGAGAATTCTTCAATCTATATTCAGACTAGATCAGTTTCTTCTCTTTGTATAGTTAAGATTTTTCATCATAAGTCCTTCAGAGTACTTTTGGATGAGAATAACAAAATCATTTACATCTGGTCATCCCAGAACATTGCTATTACTTTGTATACAGTATTTCATTTTGATCATAGAGAACTTTCCAGGTTGTTTTTTTTTTTTCTTCCTGACAGCATCCTCTTCATCATTTTCCAGAGAACAATAATATCCCATCAAAGAAACTTGTTTCAAAATTTTTCGTATAATTATTATTGCTAATTGTATTTATCTCCTTCCTTTCACTTTGCTCCTCCTCAAAAATATTTTGCTACTGATCACTCCCTTCTACTACTGCTACTACTGATCACTACCCCTTCCCATATCCCATTCCCCTCCTATTTTGCTGCAGAATAAGATAGATTTCTATACCCCTCATGAATTTTTATGTTATTTTCTATTTGAGACAATTCTGATAAAAGCAAGGTTTATTCACTTCCTCTTTCCTCCCCTTCTTCCCCTCCACAGTAAATGTTTTTTCCTCGTTTTTGGAGGATTATTTGTACCATTCCACTTTTCCCTTTCTCTTTATTCTAGTACATTTCTCTCTCACCCCTTAATTTTATTTTCATATTCAATTCGCAACCATGCCCTCTGTTTATATATACTCTGCCATAATAATGAGAACATTCTGTTACTGATTCAGTTACATTCTAATAAATTTCAAGTATCATTCTCCTATGTGGAAATGTAAACAGATAAATCTTATTAAATCCCTTATAATATCACTTTCCTGATTACCTTTTTATCTCTAGAATCCTGTATATAAAATCATATTTTCTATTCAGCTCTGTTCTTTTATCATGAAAGCTTGAAAATCCTCTGTTTCATTGAATGACCACCTTTTCCTCTGAAGAGTTATACTCAGTTTTGCTAGATAGGTAATTCTTGTTTAAAATGCTAATTCCATTGCCCTTCGGGATAGCAACAGCAGATCTTGAAAGATGATGTCCAGGCTCTTTTTTGATCATGATTTTCAGTTAGACCAATAATTTTTACATTATCTCTCTTGGATCTATTTTCCAGATCAGTTATTTTTTCCAATCAGATATTTCACATTTTTATGAGTTTTTCATTTTTTTTCTTTTTATTGTATCTTGACTTCTCATAAAGTCATTATCTTCCATTTGCTCAATTCTATTTTTTAAGGAATTATTTTCCTCAGTTGTTCCATTGACCTTTTTTGCTGACCTCCCAGCTCCTCTTTGGTGTCTCTGGAATGACATTTCTGGAAGCCATTAGAGAGATAATGTAAAAATTATTGGTCTACCTAAAAATCATGATAATCTTTCAAGAAATAATCAAGAAAAGCTGTCCTGACATTCTAGAACCAGAAGATAAAATAGAAATTGAAAAAAAAATACATAAATCACCTCCTGAGAGGGACTCCAAAATTAAGACCCCCAGAAATATTATAGCCAAATTCTAGAACTGTTGCTGATTCAGAGGTTGGATTCAGGTGGGCTAACATTATCAATCATTAACCATTCAACATCTATTGTATCACATATTCTGTTAAACACTAGGGATACAAAGAAAGGCAAGAGATAATGGAGGACAGATGGACCTAGAATACTATAGTTCATGGGGTAATGAAGCCAGACAGGATTGAATGACTGAACAGCCACAATCTTTCTAATACTTCTTTTTATTCTTCCCCCTGGGTGACTAGAAAAAGCAAAGATAAAAATGAAGGGTAGATGGGCATGTTTTAACCAAAATTTCAAAATTCTGAACTAGTTACATGAATATTTATTACATCTAAAATTTAACATAATACCCATGATTTTAACATTTCTTGAGTTGTGTGAATAGTGAATTTTCTCTGTCTCTGACAACTAAGTCCACATCACATTTTGTCAAGATCATGTTCTTTAATAAATCCATTGAGGGAGACATGTGTTTGCATTGTAATTATCTGGTAAATATGAGCTGCAGTAGAAGAACTCCAGATTCACTAATTTCATGAAAAAAGATACTAAAATTTGAAGAAATTAATATGTTAGCATATATACTATTCAGCAACTTAAATTCAAAAGAAATGAAATACTGTCTGTATTGATGGTCATTTCCCAGGATCACTTGATACCACTCAGAATTTTCTTTTCTTTCAAATCTTTTTTACATATAAAGACAATTACAAATGAATTCTGCTGATTAAAATTATTACACCAAAGAAGGTTATCCTAGTTATTAATAATAACAATGTTAATAGCTGTTATAAGTCACTTTGAAGTTTACAAAACACTTTATGTCTGTTGTCTTATTTGAGATAGCAATGTTTTTATCTTAGTAACCTTGGGAGGTGACTCGTCAATCTGATATTGCCACAATTCAGGAGATTTTTTTGCCATCCATATTTTGAAAATCCCTACAGAGCTAGTTTACAAACTAAACAATAAAGAATTAGTCTTATTATTTTTGAATTCCAACTCTTGTGTTGCTTTTCCTCAAGGAAAAGGAAGGTAATAATTTCTTTTTCAGATACTCTAGATACTCTAATTAAGGATTCTCTCTTCACTAAAATTGTTTCTGAAATATAGTAAGGCAACCAAACTTATTTTTGCATATGGAACTCATAGAAAACAATAATTTCTTCCTCTTTATGGCTTTCATTGTTTTACATATAGAAGCACAGCATCACAGGCATGGAATTCATTCATTTTCCATTGTGCATTTCCCTTTTGATTTTAAGGGGAAATTCAGGGAAATGTGTTAGTTTCCTTTCATCTAGAATCAGTTTAGTAGTACTGGCTTAAAAAAGATTAATTACAATACATGTTTTTAAGACATCTCTCTTGATATATTATGCTGTATTTAAAATTAGGAATTCAGGCTAAAAATTGTTCTCATTGTCATTAAAATCAAGGACAGATTAGTAGAGTTTGGGGTTTTGTTATCATTATGGGAATATTCAACTTGTCTCTAAATTTGCATATTTGAAAGGCTAAGATATTATATAATGCTATGAATAAACATTAGCTGTGGATAATAGTGTTACTGAGAACGGATATCCCAAAAGCTGCTTAATTGACTTGTCATTTTAAAACAATAAGAGCAAAATTGTTTATGGGAAAACAGAATTGCTTTATCTATTTTAATGAATAATGCTTTAACTATAGAAAACTATTTATTAATTCTGTAGCTTTTTTTTGGCCCTTTGACTGAAATTTGAAACAAAAACTAATTTACAATGTAGATTAAAATATCCTTTAATAATAACATTTATGGTTTGATTTGTTTTAGAAATCATGCAGTTTTAAAATTTCTTTAACACTGAAATTATATTTAGAATTTATTAGAGCTATAATATTGTATATTAGGTTATAAATGGAAAAAAAGATAGTATTTAATTTATAAAACATTGAATGCTAAAGTATGTGACTCTATAAAGGTCATTTGGTAAAAGGCTTACTATCATTCACTTTTGACTATATTCATTTCTTTGCCTACTATTTTGTCCTACAGATTGTTCAAAGTTTCCAGGTAATCTAATTATATTTCAAGCCATTTTTGGCAGTTTAGTGTCAGAAATCAAATAACAAAACATGTAACTGTACCACATTCACAAAACAACTGATGAAAATCTGGGCAATGTATTTTTAAATACAGTTTAATCAGTGAACAAGAATTTTTTCCTACAAAGTACCTTTTTTATAAGGGAAAGGGAAGGTACGTTAGGATAGAAGTGAGGTACTAAATCTTCCAAAACCTTGGGAGGAGAGGGTTGCTTTGTACTGTTGAATTATCTCTTCCTGCCACTTCTTGTCCTTGAATTGTCCTTGAAGAATTCAAAGGCATTGTTCTTATATGGTATTGCTCCTTATTTTAACAATGTGAAAACTTAGGTATACATTTATTAATTTGAACGTGATTAGTAGTGACAGAAATAGATCAAAATGCAAAGTTTCTTAGTTATCCAAAGCCTTTTTCTCCTGGCCTGAATAGTGATCATCCTGTAATGAGCTAGAAGTTGACAAAAGGATAAAAAAAAAAAGTCAAGAGTATATATTGACATCAGAGGAGCTGATAACCAATAAATCTGAACCATAATCTATGTTTCCTAGAAGAGAAAAAAAGAAAAACAAAATCTTTACTTTGGAAAATTGGGAATGAGAAACTCATAAGGAATTATTCACACTTTAAGGAACTATTCATATATATATATATATATATATATATATATATATATATATATATATATATATATATATATATATATATGATTTAAAGGTGGGGGAAGGAAAGAAAGCTCAAATTAAAATTGGAACTGCTGGGGAAGACCTAACAAAATCTAACCCAGTTTGGGGTATATCGTTAGTGAGATTTGTGAAAAACAATAATCTTAGGATTCAGGTCAGTTTGAAGACACAGTAGTTTGTCCTCAAAATTCAAAGGTCTGAAAAATAATTTTGGAATAAGATATCACAGTCCTATGTGATTCAGGTTCAAATTGGGGACAGGAGTGGGATGGGCACTGAAAAACAAAATGTGTGATTCAATCAAATATTTCCTATTTACCCAATTTTTAAAAGTTTGTACTCAGAAATTACTAAAATTCTATTAAAGGAGAGTTTGAATTCCAGATTTAACATTGCCAAGATTCTGATATATGCCCCTAATAATATGCAGGACATTCTCCTTTTTCTATCAGTGAGTTGTGTCTAGTTTTCACTTTCCCAAAATCTTGCCATTATACTTAGGAAACATACATATCTATATTTTTTTTCTTAAAAACAAATACAAACAAAAATACTTACTAAATTCTCAACTTACTCACTTTTTAAACCGCTCCTTTATCCTAATTCAGCTATTCATGAAGATTGTCATTTCCTTTGATTTTTTATTCTTCTGCAAATACTGAGTACCCTGTTCATGAAATCTGAAATACTTCTATATGATCAAGGTATTTCTTTTTTATTGTAACATCTTTCCCTCTGTTTGACTCCTAAACCTGATCTTTGTTCTCAATATGAGTTATAGTTTCTTAATCTCTTAGTTCTTCCCAAAGTCAATAATAATGCTTCAATGGTTAGACTCTCCTCCCTTTCAAATCTTGACTTCTTCATTCAAGTCTATACTCTACTTTTTTCTTGAAGCTCATGCTCTCTTATCCTAGATTGATTTTACCCTGGTATGCTTCAGTAACAGATTATCCCCACTATCAACTACTTTCACTCCTCATGCAGTTGAAACTGAGATATATCATAAAACTGTGACAACTTTAATGCACTAAAAATTATGCTGCATAATCTTAAATGAGTCCTCACTGAAGCTAGGTAAGCCCTTTATATTGCCCCTGTTGATACATTATTCCACTTATTATAGTGTTTTTTCTAAATCTTTCCAATCATTCTCAAACTTCCCATGTTTCCTCTTCTGAATAGTCTGTCAATTACAAAACACCTGTATCATATTTCATTAAAAAAATTTGCAAGAGCACCCTCTTTTCACCCTCTCAACTCAGATATTTTCTGTCACTACTCATATATATATATGTTTTTCCCATTTTAAAAAGCTGTTGAGTTTCAAATTTTCTCCCTACCTTTAGAATTTACCCCACATATTGAGAAGGGAAGAATTATGATAGACATTGCACATGTGAAATAATGCAAAATAAATTTGTATCGGACATGTTGAGAAAAAAAAAAGAAAAATAAATTGAAAAATATCAGTATCAATTTGCACACAGAATTCATCAGTTCTGTCACTAGAGGTGAATAGCATATAACATTATGAGTCATTTGCAATTGTCTTAGATCATTGTATTAAACAGAGTAACTATTTTTTGCAGATGATGGTCATTAAAATATTTTGCTATTGAATACAATGATCTCCTGGTTCTATTCATCTCATTCTGCATCAACTTATCTAGGTCCTTACATTATTTGTTCTGAAACCATGTCTCTCATGATTTCTTATAGTGCAATTGTCTTTCATCACAATCATATACCACAATTTGTTCAGCTATTTCCCAAAAAGCCTCCCCTCGATTTTTGTTGTTTACTAATACAAAAAGAGGTTTTATGAATATTTTCTTATATACAGGTTTGATTTATTTTTATTTTATCTCTTTGGAATACAGACCAAGAAATGGTACTTTTGAGTTAAAGGATATACGCAAGGTCTAGTTCCATTTTTTTTTACAGAATGATTGGACAAATTTACCACAATATCAAAAGCATGTCAGTGTCTGTGATTTTCCATATCCCCTCCTTATTTTGTCATTTTTTTGCATTGTTACACAATCTAATAGGTGAGAGGTGGTACCTCAGAAGTTTTACTTTTATTAATTTGTATTTCTTTAATCAATAATGATTTAGAGAATTTTATATAATTATAGATAGATTTGATTGTTTTTTTTTTATTTGAAAGAGTCTGCTCATGTTGACAATTTATTGATTAGAGAAGTTTCTTAATTTTACACATTTGACTCCATTTCATATATATATATATATATATATATATATATATATATATATATATATATATATATATATATATATATATATATATATATATATGGAGGAATTAGGATTTTAAGAGAAATTTCCTATCATCATTTTTGATGTTAATTCATTGTCTATGATAATTTTTAGTGAAATGCAGTTTTCATGATTCTCTCTTTTGTTTTTGTTTTTGTTGTGAGAGAGATCATGATTAATATCTCCTCTCCAACTTACTTTTTAATTGCAGCCAAAATACAATAGTTTCTACTCCAGACCCTTATTTTAACTCTCTTTATATGTATTTGTGCTTCAACTGTGCCTATTGTGAAGATACATACATACATATATACATACAAACATGCATAAATAATGGTCAATTATGCTGATAGTTTTCCTGAGATTGAGTTAATCCTGCATTTCTTGTATAAAATCCCCTTATTGTCTCTGGGTTGGGAAGCCCCAAAGATACTAATGGTGCTGTTACAATATTATTGAATGCCTCCTATTAATGTTGGCGCTATGAATACTCCAATTGGTTTCCATTCCAATTTCACAAACTTCTATGATTTGTCATGGACCTGAAAAAATATCACAATCTGACTTTTTCTTGGCTCTGATACTCTGATGAAGTTATATTTGAGACATGATTTTTAAATTATTTTTGGAAGACAATATTAAAAGAGTACAGCTGAGTTACAACTTCTACTCCTCTATCTTGCTTCTATCCCCACATGCAACTTTTCCCCAAGGTAAATCCTTTTATATGCACTACTTGTACATATAATCCCATTTTAGTTGTTCCCCAATGTATTGGTTCTTCTATAATCCACTCCACTAATTTTCTTTTTCACTCTATCTCCTAAAGTCTTCCCTATGTTTTACATCCTCATCCTCTCATTCTTGATTAAATAAATAGAAAAATAAAATATATTTTTCATGTGATCTATTTATCTTTGATATCTATCATCAAATATCTCTCTTCCCTTTAAAAGGTAACATATGGGTGATGGAGCCAAGATGGAGGAAAGGACACTCGCTTCATTCTGAGTTTTCCTTCTGCCCTCACTACTGATTACCAAACTCAGTCTCTTAAATACTGCTTGACTGGTAGAGTCCAAGAATATTAGGAGTACAACAAATTACCAGCTGAAGATAATCTGGAAGAACACCAGAAAAGGTTTGTCCCGATGGAGTGAGTGGGAGGAGGGCAGCATAGGCAGGGAGACAGAAGACAGAGGCTAGCATACCGAGCAGACCAGGGGCAGGGGTGGTCTTTACAGGTGGAGGATTTGCAGGGAAGACTCTACCACAGGTTGGGTGCTCTGCTTTGGTTGCAAAGCAGTAGATCAGCAGATAAGTTACACAAACACCAAAGGCAGAGTATACCCCAAAAAATGCCAAAATTGAACAGGACCTGGCCACACATTTCCAGCACCAGGAGTGACTCAGCATGGACCACAGTGCAGCTGCTCTGAGGCATTCAGCAGCCCGGGGCTTTTCCCAGGGCAATCATACTTCCCCACAGCCGGGGGTGGGGTGGTGCTGGTGGGGGGCACTTTACCAGGTTAGTCACACTTCTGCACAGCTGAAGTGGGGGGGGGGTTTGCAGCTCGGCCACTCTGTGCAGCCCCTTTGCAGGACAGCTACTGTCTATGTATCTATCCCTATTCTGTGGAGGAAACTGCTAACCTCCTTGCCAATAAAGACATACCTTAAGGATGTTTAAAAAAAAATGAGTAAAAAAGCCAAGCAAATTCTAATTATTAATAGCTTCTATACAGAAGAAGAGAAAGTTTCCACACCTAATAGCATACAGTCTCCAGACAAAGCCCCAAAGGAGGATATAGCCTAGTCCCCTTCACACAAGGCTCTCCTATTAGAAATTATAAAAGAACTTAAAAGAGAGCTAGAATAAAAATGGGGAAAGGAAAGAGAAGCTCTGCAAGGGAGTATGGAAAAGGCATATCACTCATTAAAAAAAAAAAAAATTTGATAAAGTGGGAAAAGAAAACAACTTCTTGAAATGTGAATTGAAAAAGATAAAGAACTCCCAGGAAAGCAGAATTTGTGAATTGGAAACAGAAAATAACTCAGAAAAAAAAATTAGTGAAATGGAAAAAAAAATCAATAAAACAAAGCAACTCTTTAAAAACATATTAAAAAAAGTAAAAAAAGCTAAAAAAAAGTAACTCATTAAAAATCAGAATTGAACAAATAGAACTGAATAATTCATTGAAACATAAGCAATCAAGCAAAACCAAAAAATAAATGAAAAAATAGGAAAAAAAATCTAAAATATCTACTTGGAAAAACAACAGACCTGGAAAATAGATTGAGGAGAGATAATCTGAGGATTATCCTTCCTGACTTCCTGAAAATTATGATGAAAAAAAGAGCCTGGACACTATTTTACAGGAAATCATCAAAAAGAACTACCCATATGTAATAGAATCAGAAGGTAAAATAGGCATTGAAAGAATTCATTGAAAACATTCTGAAGGACACCACAAAGTAAAAACTGCAAGGAATATTGTGGCTAAATTTCAGACTTATCAGACTAAAGAAAAAATATGACAAGCAGTAGGAAAAAAAAAAACAATTCAAATACTGAGGAGCTACAATAAAGATCACTCAGGAGCTAGCTGCTTCCTCATTAAAGGATTGAAGGACCTGGAATATGATATTCCAAAAGGCAAAAGAACTCTGAATGCAGCCAAGAATAAACTACCTCAGCTAAACTGAGCATTTTCTTCCAGGGAAGAAGATGGACATTCAAGGAAACAGTTGAATTCCATTTATTCCTAAAGAAAAAAAACAGATCCAAACAAAAAATTTGACTTCCAAATACAGGATGCAAGAATAGTATAAATGATAAAAAGAACTCTTGAGAACTGTATTTCTGTTATAAGCATACATAAAGACTGCATGTATTGTTTTACTGTAATATTTTTTTTTCTGTAATATTACAAAAAAAAAAGGGAAGTAAAAGTAGAAAGGGGATAGTATCAGAAAAAGAGAAAAGTAGGGATTAAAAAGAGGGAAATTACATCTCATGAAGAGGCAAAGGAAACCTATCATGTGAATTTAAAGAGGGGGAGGAACATTATGTGAATCTTACTCTCATCAGATTTGGCTCAAAGAGAAAATAATTGACATATTTGGTTTACAGAGAAATTTCTCTCATCTCATCTAAAAGTGAGAAAGGAAAAGGGAAAAGGAAAAGAGTAATAAGGGAAAGGCATAAGAAAAGGAAAGGAACACAATGGGGGTGGGAGGGACTCTAAAGAGGGAGAGCTGTGTGAGGCAAGTAGTACCCATAAGTTTAATACTGGGGAGGGTGGTAAGGGGGGAAAGAAAAAGAAAAGCATTGCAGGAAATCAGAATTAGTAGTTTTAACCATAAATGTGCATGGGATGAACTCTCACATATAAACCGGATCAAAAGCCATAATCCTATATGTTGTTTACAGGAAATACATTTAAAGCAGGGAGATACATACAGAATAAAGATAAAAGGCTGAAGCAGAATCTATTATGCTTCAGGTGAAGTTTAAAAAAAAAAAAAAAAAAAAAAAAAAAAAAAAAACAGGAGTAGCCATCCTTATCTCAGATCCAGCAAAAGCTGGATTAAAAGAGAAAAGGAAGAAAACTATATCTTGCTAAAGGATAGCATAGACAATGAAGCAATAACAATACAAAACATATATGCACCATGTGGTAGAGCATCTAAATTCCTAAAGGAAAAGTTAAGAGAGTTGCAAGAAGAATAGACAACAAAACTATAATAGCAGAAGATCTCAACCTTGCACTCTCAAAATTAGAGAAAACAAACCACAAAACAAATAAGCAAGAAGTTAAAGAGGTAAATAGAATACTAGAAAATTTAGGTATAATAGACCTTTGGAGAAAACTGAATGGAGACACAAAAGGCTATACGTTCTTCTCAGCCCTTAGCAGTTCATGAAACCTATACAAAAACTGACCACATGTTAGGACATAAAAATCTCAAAATTAAATTCAGAAAGGCAGAAATAGTAAATGCATTCTTTTTAGATCATGATGCAATAAAAACTACATTCAACAAAAAGCTAGGGGTAAATAGACCAAAAAGTAATTGGAAAGTAAATAATCTCATCCTAAAGAATGAATGGGTGAAACAGCAAGTCATAGACACAATTAATAATTTCACCCAAGAGAATGAAAACAATGAGATAACATACCAAAATTTGTGGAATGCAGCCAAAGCAGTAATGAGGGGAACTTTTATATCTTTGGAGGCTTACTTGAATAAAATACAGAAAGAGATGATCAATGAATTGGGCTTGCAACTTAAAAAACTAAAAAAAGAGCAAATTTTAAAAACCCAATCAAATACTAAACTTAAATTCTAAAATTAAAAGGAGAAATTAATAAAATTGAAAGTTAAAACACTTTTGAATTAATAAATAAACTTAAGTTGCTTTTATGACAAAACCCAACAAAATAGATAAATCTTTGGTAAATTTAATTAGGAAAAGGAGAGGAAAATCAAATTGTTAATCTTAAAAATGAAAAGGGAGAACTTTCCACCAATGAAGAAGAAATTAGAGTTATAATTAGGAGTTACTTTACCCAACTTTATGCCAATAAATGTGATAACTTAAGTGAAATGGATGACTACCTTCAAAAATATAGGCTTACCAGATTAACAAAGGAGGAAGTAAATTGCTTAAATAGTCCCATTTTAGAAAAAGCAATAGAATAATCTATTAATCAACTCCCTAAGAAGAATTCCCCAGAACCAGATGAATTTACATATGAATTATACCAAACATTTGAAGAACAATTAACTCCAATATTATATAAACTATTTGAAAAAAATAGGGAATGAAGGACTCCCACCAAATTCCTTTTATGACACAGACATGGTACTGATACCTAAACCAGGTAGGTTGAAAAGAGAGAAAGAAAATTATAGACCCATCCCCCAAATGAATATTGATAAAAAAATCTTAAATAAAATATTAGCAAAAATATTACAGAAAATTATCACTAGAATAATACACCATGACTAAGTAGGATTTATACCAGGAGAGCTGTTTCAATATTAGGAAAACTATTATTATAATTGACTATATCAATAGCCAAATTAACAAAAACCATATGATGATCATCTCAATAGATGCAGAAAAAGAATTTGATAAAATCCAACATCCACTGCTATTTAAAACACTTGAGAGTATAGGGATATTTGGACTTTTTCTTAAAATAGCAGTAGCATCTATATAAAACCATCAGTAAGCATCATATGTAATGGGGATAAACTGGAACCTTTACCAGTAAGATCAGGAGTGAAAGAATGTTTACCACTATCACCATTACTATACAATATTATATTAGATATGCTAGCCTTGGCAATAAGAGTTGAGAAAGAGATTAAAGGAACTAGAGTAGGTAATGAGGAAACCAAATTATCACTCTTTGCAGATGATGTGCATACTTAGAGAACTCCAGAGATTCTACTAAAAAGCTATCAGAAATAATCCACAACTTTAGCAAAGTTGCAGGATACAAAATAAACTAACATAAATCATCAGCATTCTTATATATCACTAACAAAATCCAACAGTTAGAGATATAAAGAGAAATCCCATTCAAAGTAACTGCTGATAGTATAAAATATTTGGGAATCTATCTGCCAAGGGAAAGTCTGTAATTATATGAGCAAAACTACAAAACACTTTCCACACAAAGTCAGATCTAACCAATTGGAAAAATATTAACTCTTCTTGGATAGGTGTTAGGATTACCAGGTGAGAACTCAGATTGTCTTGACAGTGACAAGGTGAGAATTCAGATTGTCTGGACAGTGACAAGGTGAGAATTCAGGTTGACTTGACAGTTCTCTGGCTCAGACCTTTGGTTCAGGCCTTTAAAGGGAGTTTACACCTTAGGAATTCTAAGAGGAACAAGTTCATTGGTTGTAAGTAATTCCCACAAGCCCCTGGGAGTACCCACAAGTCCATTCTCTGGGAGGATAAAAAGAGGCAACATTGAGCCTGGAGAGAAGTCTGGATTGGGGAAGGGCAAGAGCTGGAGGAGATTCAGAGCCAGGATTCAGGAAGAAGAAGAGGCTGGCTAGAGGCTCCAGAAGCCTCCCAAGAAACCTGCTCATAGAGGAAAAGATTATACAGAAAAGAAACCTCCTCCCAGAGAAGGATTACAACTGAGAGACGATCAGAACATTACAGATAGGATAAAGATGACAATACTACCTAAACTAATCTATTTATTTAGTGCTATACCAATCAGACTTCCCCCAAAATATTTTAATGACCTAATTAATTAATTAATCAATTAATTAAAACAACAAAGTTCATACGGAAAAGCAAAAGGTCAAGATTTTCAAAGTAACTAATGAAAAAAACATCAGATGAAGGTGATCTAGCTGTACCAGATTTAAAACCAAATCCATTTGGTATTGGCTAAGAAATAGACTAGTTTATCAGTGGAATAGTTTAGGTTCACAGGACAAAATAGTCAATAACTTTAATAATCTAGTGTTTGACAAACCCAAAGACCCCAGCTTTTGGGACAAGAATTCACTGTTTGACAAAAACTGCTGGGAAAATTGGAAATTTTGATTATATCAAATTAAAAAGCTTTTATACAGACAAAACTAATGCAGACAAGATTAGAAGGGATACAATAAACTGGGAAAACATTTTTACAGTCAAAGGTTCTGATAAAGGCCTCATTTCTAAAATATAGAGAGAATTGACTTTAATTTAAAAGAAATCAAGCCATTCTCCAACTGATAAATGGTCAAAGGATATGAACAGACAATTTTCATATAAAGAAATTGAAACTATTTCTAGCCATATGAAAAGATGCTCCAAGTCATTATTAATCAGAGAAATGCAAATTAAGACACCTCTGAGATACCATATACCTGTCGGATTGGCTAGAATGATAGGAAAAGATAATGCTAAATGTTGGAAGGGATGTGGGAAAACTAGGACACTGATACATTATTGATGGAATTGTGAATACATCCAGCCATTCTGAAGAGCAATTTGGAACTATGCTCAAAAAGTTGTCAAACTGTGCATACCCTTTGATTCAGCAGTGTTACTTCTAGGCTTATATCCCAAAGAGATCTTAAAGAAGGAAAAGGGACCTGTATTGCAAGAATGTTTGTGGCAGCCCTTTTTGTAGTGGCTAGAAATTGGAAGTTGAATGGATGCCCATCAATTGAAGAATGGCTGAATAAACTGTGGCATATGAATTTTATGGAATATTATTGTTCTGTAAGAAATGACCAGCAGGATGATTTCAGAACGGCCTGGAGAGGCTTACATGAACTGCTGCTGAGTGAAATGAGCAGGACCAGGAGATCATTATGTACTTCAACAACAATACTATATGATGATAAATTCTGATGGACGTGGCTCTCTTCAACAATGAGATGAACCAAATCAGTTCCATTTATTCAACAATGAAGAGAACCAGCTACACCCAGGAAAGAACAAGTAGACCAGTTGGAGAGGGAAGGGATTAGGAATAAGAAAAGGAAAGGATTTTTGCAAAGATAGGATTCTAGGATATATTTAAAGTAATTAAGTAAAATCAGAAGCCAAAAATGCAGGGGAGAGAATTCCAGGCAACATGAATAGTCATTGTAAATTCAAAGTAAGTAGATGAGGATGAAATAATATAATAAAAATGACAATTCTGCCTAAAATGGTCTAATTGTTCAGTGCCATACCAATCAAACTGCCAAAATATTATTTTATATAACTAGAAAAATAATGTTGTACAAAGTTGATTACATATTGTCTCTGTCATCAACATTCTAAGTTTCTTTAATATAGGAATTGTTTTTGTTTGTTTGATTAATGTTAATTAAATGCCCACAGTATTTAGGAAAATGCCTTAATCAATGCTTATGAAATGATCTATGCTGATGGCCAAGTTATATATTAACAACAGCTCATATGTTAACAACCCTTTCTAGCAGAATTGTTACAAGTAATAGGGATATAGGACTAATCTGTATTTCAATTTTTCTTTAATTCATTTTGTTATGTCTCCTATTTGAACGTATCTTGGTCAGAAATTCTAAATAAAACTGGTCATTTTAGTAGAAAATTACAGAAGAAAAAAACTATACATTAGTATTTATACATATTTTTATATTCTGTATACATATTCACATAAATATGTATGTATATATATATATATATATATGTAGTTTGTGTTTGTGTTCATCTTTCATTAAGATGAGAACTATAAAAATTTAATTTTCTGATATGATTGTTACATTTTTTCTAAGATGGTCTCTCTAAAACATAATGTGAGAGATTATAATATGTAATTGACTTGCAAATAAATAAATTAATAAGTTTTCACTATTTAATATTATAAAAAGTGATTTTTGCCTTAATCTCCAGTTTAAAACTCCTCATTTAGACAATGTTTCTTAATATTCATATCTGGAGAGTAAGTATAAAACATTCAAATAATTGTCTAAATTTTTCATTTTTAAGGAACTATTTCCATAGACACAGCCCACAATAATAGAGAATAACATTTCTTTCTATGTTGAACTTTAGTAATTGGGAACATTCTTTATATAAGATTCAAATAAACAGTATTGTTTCTCTCTGGAGTTTTGAGGTCATAGTGCTTTCCATATCTTACTACATAATTGTTACTTTTTGATGTGAAAGGAACACAAATGATCACCCAATCCAAGTTCATCATTCTAAAAAGAAGAAAATATACAGGAACAATGAAGCAACTTGCTACAATAATTATTCATAATTAATGGTTGAAGGAGGAGTTGAACCTATCTCTCCTGACCTTTTGTCCGGTGTTTTCCATTGCACCATGTTCTAATTCTTTTAAGTCTGACTTTTATAATGTATACTTTATCTATCATTTAGGTTCAAGAGGATAAAAGGATATAGTCACGATCTCCTCTGAATTTATATGTTACATCAACTATCTATCATGATAGGGATACAATTATATTCATAAATGCAGTTAGCTATCCCTTGCTCAGGGATTGATTGGGCATATGCCAAGAAGTCTTCCTTCTGAAAGTTTCTTTTTTCTTTTTCTTTTTTTTTTTTTTTTGCTTCACATCTTTAAGCATAACACTCTTTATTTGTGTTTTATGATAGCATATACATGTAGAGACATATAATTTAAATGAATCTTTATACTTGACTGATCCTCTGCTTGCATATGAGATTGGGATAATTGACAAAACAAGAAATTTAAGAGTCAGGTGGCATTTATTTGGTTATAATTTCCTTAGTTAATTGAAATTTTTCTCCACTATGTATGCCTAATTATTCATTAGCCATATCATCTTTCCCTATCCCCAATAAAATATTTTCATCTTACTGATTCATTTTTTTTAAATGAATCATTAATCTTCTGCTTAGGAGCATTTAACTGCTGTGCAGTCTTACAGAATTGTCAAATAAAGCCAACTGTCAGAGACCATGTGCTATGATAGTCCTGAAGTCAGAAAATATGAGTTCAAATTCTGTTTCTCCTTTTACTTGCAACAAAAATTTGGTCAAACATGGCTCTAAATCTCATTTTCTTTACTTGTTAAATGTGGCAATTTGAGTGAATGTCTAAGGTTCCTAAAGATGTTGCATACATATTTTTGTTACCTACTTAAGAGGCTATTCAATGAAACTTTACAGGAAATTTTAACATGCTCTGTAACCAGATGATATATATTATAAACCCAATATTAATTGATTAATTGGTCATTCAATAGTGTCTTATTTTTCATGACTCCATGGACATAATTCATGGCGTTTTCCTGGCAAAAATAGTGGAGTAATTTGCTATTTTCTTCTTAAGTATGTCCCCATTTTACATATGAGGAACTAAAGCAAACAGGGCTTAAGTGATTTTTCCTAAGCCACAAATCTAATGTCTGAGTCCAGTTTGGAGATCAAATTTTTCTGACTATGCCAGTTAATAGCCTGTGATACAAAACCCTTCAGACATGTCCTTCCTTTTCTTTTCATATTGGATTCCATTAGTTCATTTCTGGGATTCAAGAAGTGTCCTAGAAATTTGGAACAGAAACAATTTGATAGAAATCTTCAGTTTAAAATCTAAAAGACCATATCACTGTGGCTAATTAGCCATATAACTCCAGAATATTAAAATAGCACAGGATCTTCCTCAAGATCACAGGCATTTAGTAACTTCACGAATTTGATATAAATTATAAAACTTCATTCAGCTTCACACTCTAATGCACCTTATGTTTAATTCATGATTGGCGTATTTTTTTTTAAGTTTACTGCATTATTTTAGCTGAGATGGCAAGACAACTTTAATTTTATGTCTAGCTTTTCTCTAAATCTGCTTCTTGTTTCAGGAGGTAGGGATTGGCATAAGGGTTAAGGATGGGGTCATGTTGCTTTGTAAGCAGGTCCCACTGAGATTTTGTGAACTCAATTCCTGTTACTTAAATTAGCTATTGATGTAGTATAGGAACCAATTAAAATGAACTTCCTCCCTCCAGATAGAGCATTCAACTATTTGTATACTGTCAGCCTCAAGTCAGAAAATCTTTTCACATAAAGGTTTGCTTACAGTGAAGTTAAATAAGAAGCCAGGAATAATTGTAATGAAATCTATAGCCTCTGAGCCTTTTGATATTGATAATTCATTGCTGATTTGCTCATAAACGAATTATTTGCTTTCTGAAGTATACCTATTATTTTCCAGTCAGGAAATTCTGCTCACAGCTGGAGCATTGGATTCTTCCCAAGAAACATATCATATATCCTTTTCTTCTAAGATTAAAATGACCTACAATGTTCCATATCTATTCTCAACAAGGACAGGAGAGGGAAGTTTATGAATATATAATTTTCTAATATTTTTAGATAGCTGGGCATTGCCTAAATATTTCTGAAACATATCTGGATAGCTATTACCACTGTACTCTCAGATTTTATTAGTTATGGTAATTTGTTTCAATTTTTTTTTTGTTTCCATGCTCAAAAAAAGGGATTACAGAATAATTTATTGAGAAAATATAGGGAATCTAATAATTACTAGATCAGACTTAACATCATCATAGATTATATTGATATTTAAACATTCATAAAACATTTTATATATGTGTGTTTATGTAATTTAATAATTATAATTCTTTAAATGAGATGGTGCTATATAATTACCTATATTCATAGATTAGATAAATGAGATATGGGACAACTTAGTGGCTTCCCAAGAATATAGCTAATAAATGACAGTCAGAACTAGACAGATTGGCTCCAAAGTCATTGATCTTGCCAGTATCTCACAGTGGCTTTTTTATATCTTCCTTAATTCAGATCATGCACACCAAATGGGAGTACCCGAAGAAGTGTTAGGAACTATTGGAGAATTTCTATTCCTTAAATAAGCATTCAAAAACTTTCTTTCTTCTCCTTAAGATCTCATAAGAAAAAATAAATATATCCCATGTAAAATATATTTTAAAAAATAAGCTTAAGGGAATAGCTAATATCTTATTTCTCATAAAAAATACTTACAAATTTAATTTCTGGCAGACTGCTATATATTATTCATCAATAAAATGCTAATTATTTCTTCAGGTAAATATTATGTTTCACAAGAATGGTATTATCCATCATTCTTTTCAATTTTACACAAATAGGTACATATACATAATCACCTTTGTATACATGCATACATGAAGGATGTCCCAAATGTCTTATGCTGTACCCTAAAACTGTTCTAAGACTTTTTAGGACACTCTTCCTTATTCACTTTCATTCATTCAGTTCCTAAGGAGTGACTATAATATGCCAGCCAAAAATTGTGACTTCTTTTAAATCTTCTATATTTAAAATCTATGAAAAGCAAATATTTCCATTTTATAAAATGCTTTATCATGAATATAATATGTTTTTTTCTTCTATACTGCTGGAATTTTATTTAAAAAGTCAATATGTATTATCACATTAGACTTCCAAAAAAGAAAGTATTTCTTTTCTGAGCATAAGGAAAACAGTGTTTTGTACCTAACTCAATAATTGATATATAGAGGATTTGGGATTTGAACTAGACTACTACCATCCATAATACCTACATGTTGCTGTTTCCTGTCTCTAAAATATATTGACTTTTACTTCCTATTTTTCTTCTTCTTTCCATTACTTTTATTGTCATTGTGTTAGCGCTCAGCCTTTCCTGTCTTGTCAATACTTGTCAACTACTAGGAATGATCATATCATCACTGCTAACTTTTTACTTAATTCCTAATTTTACCTTCCCTCAATTCCTACCGTTCACTCAACTTCCTTTTCTTTTATTAGTTTTTACAAAATTGTATGCTGGTTAATTTGAGACCAAGAACTATAATCAATAGAATTTTAATTCATTTCTTCTTTGTATCTTTTTTTTTCAATCACTTTCAAAACATAAGCTTTCCCTTAAGTCACTTATGTCCTCTGATAAGCCCTGTTTGCTGTTTCTCTACTCCACAGATCAATGTACAAAAATAAACAGAAAAAATATATAAAAATTAGAAATTTTATTTTATTCAATTTTTATATTTTGTCTATACATGTGATAATGTTTCTTTTGTTTAGAATATAGCAATTCTTTTAGTTTAGTACATATGCCCTCATTCTGGGAAGCAAACAAGATGGAGTGGAAGCCATATTAATTGCTTTTGAAATTGCTACACTCATAGCTACTAATGACATGCAAAAGAAAAATTCTTCCTACCAAAGTCCTTGATATTACCAAATAATTCAACATTAGAAACTAATTTTTATCAGTGGGAATGGCATTAAAGAATAGGTAACACTATCAATTTTAGTACTATACCCTAAGGACTATGGAACTAAAAAAAACCAAAAAACAAAACACTAGCAACAATACAGAACTTTAGCAAAATTACAGAATAAAAATTAAATCCACACAAATCAACATTTTTATATATTACCAACAAAGTCCAGCAACAAGAGTTACAACAACAGTTATGTTTTTGTTTTTTTTTAAATCAAATAGCTCTTTATTTAATATCCATCTTTGAAAAAAAATGATTAGGCTCAAGTTTGAAAATATTTGACCTGATTTTATTTTCCTTAAATTTTTAAACTCCAGAATAGTCTAATATCATATGTATATATTCACACTGATTTTCTATGATATTTGTTCTTTATCTATATTGATTATAAAATAAATATTTTATTAATGATCACTGCATACCTTGTAATTTAAAACATCTCCCCCTTTTCGTTCTGACAGTTTCTGTATTTAATTGATCAATATTCCCTCCTATTCCCTCCCTATTCCCTCCTTATATTCAGAGATTTGGATAGTTGTGGTTTTTTTTGTTTGTTTTGTTTTGTTTTGTTTTGATTTTGTTTTTGTTTTTGTTTTTGTTTTTTTTTTCCCCTTGGATATTTTTCCTTTGGATTTTTATTCAATTTGTGTTTGTGTGTATATGTGTGTGCATTTATCTTGGTCTTCTGTGACCTTTCTGCACATACTCTTTCAGACGTCAGTTTCTTGGGTTATAAACAAAATTTATGAGTTTTTGTTTGTTTGTTTGTTTTTAAACACAGCTACATTTTGCTTCTCTTCTGGAAATGTTTGTATTCATTGTCCCTTATTCTCTTCCTCAAAGCTTTGCCTAACTTGGAGTGATATCTTGTGTATATTTGTGCTTATCGTACTGTAAAGATTTGAATTAAAATGATTGTTTTGCAATCTAAATTGATCCATAAGTGCTTAATTTAAAAGTTGCTTTAAATATATATATATATATATATATCATTACTGAAGTTCTTGCTTTTTTATCTTCTTTCTCTATGCGAGTTCTCTTTCATTATTTGATTTATTTCAAATTATAATTGTTTATCATAATAGTTATTGATTTTAGCCATTTTAAAAATGATCTGTTGATTTATCTGCTTTGGAATTAGGTTTCTACTTCCACAATCTCTTAAAAATATTGTTTCTTTCATTTTTGTCATATTACCCATCATTTGTCTCCCCTTTTTCCTAAAATTTCATGTTCTTTTTCTATTTCTGCAAATATCCATGAGGTTAGGCTATAAGCTGTTCTTAACCTCATATTTCTTAGCAATCAAAATCCTCAAATTTTTCGAAATTGTTTTCATGACATTTTTGGAGTTGTATGAATTATGTTAAATTTAATAATTTTAAAATAAATATCAGCTATAGATTTTTGATCTTTGTTTCATTCAAGGAGACCAGCACCATAACAAACTACTCTTCTAGTTATTGACTATTAATCTTTTCTGTTCTCAGGTGGGCAAATCTCCTTTTTTCTCTATTGAAATATAGCAATTATGACCACTTTCCATTTATAATTACAATTAAATATATTTAGAAGGTGCTGCCCTTCATTGTGAAATGTTGGGGATTTATTAAACACTTTACTATGTGGTAAGAATTATAAGCTAAGAATTGGCAATAACCAATCTAGGTCAAAGCAATGGGTTTATAAAGTAAAGTGAAAGGGAAATAAATGAGTAATGTGGATGGAATTATTTTTGAAATGCTAATTGTATGCAAAGACTAGTCAGTTGTTAGCCAACTGAATAATGGACTTATCTTCAGGGTAAGTCAAGTTGGTGTGATGATTAAGCAATATTGAAGTGAACTAATATTTTTACATTTTTTAAAGCCAGCAAATTTCAGATCTTATCAAATCGATTATCTCTGGATTATACATCAAGCTAAACAATTACTCACATAACCAGACTGGAGCTCACAATAACACGAATTAAGCAAATTCTAAATTAGGAAAAAGAGTGGGGAAAGAGGTAGAGAGGGAGAGAAGAAAGGAAGAAAGAAGGAGAGGGAGGAAGGAAGAAAGAGATAAAGGTATATTATTAATTAAAAAGTCAAGAAATATTAACGTAAACAAGTAGTTTCAGGAACAGAAGTGCTTAAAGCTACAAAGCATTATGGCAGTTTACTTCATTGGCATATAGATGTGGGTGGGACAGATCGGGTGCCAAAACTCCCTTCCCAATTAACTAATCTGAGACGTCATCAGGTACTCAGAGAAAGTATTTATTTAATCCCTGCAGGGAGAGGCCCAAAAACACCTGGGAGCCATCCCAACATCCCACGTGCTCCTGGAACTTGGTAAGCTTCTGGCTTATCCAGGGTTTAAAAGCAAAAGAGTAGAGCTTTCTCATTGGATAGACTAAAAGCACATAACTATCCTTGTCCAGTAGTCACCAATGTTAGCTGCCTCCCACAGGTCACAGTCATGTCTTGCAATGTCCTTTATCTCAGGGTTCAAAGTTCATCCCTTCCTTAGAACAAATTACCTTTCTAGTGTCCCAGTTCTGGGGATCATGTAACTCAATACTGAAGAATGTTTCATCCCATTCAGTCCACCCCTCTTTTTCATCAGTTTGAAGATTTCTCACCCTAATATATACATCTTCTACTAGGGCATCTTTGTGACCTAGGCCTTCTGGCTGGTCCCTATTCAGTACTAATTGTAATCCTCCCTCTATCATTTGGAACCAACACCTGCACATCTGTGGAAGCTTTCAGGACCATATTAACTGCTCCTGAATTTAGCTAAATCTTGAACTATTCTAATGATTAAGTGCATAAGCAAGCAGGTGACAGGATATTTCTGCTTAAAACAATGAGCAGGAACGGGACCCTGCTTCTACCAACTTCCTCTATCTGTCTTGGAAACCCAGTCATCACAGAACAGATTGGCGTCTAGAAGCCATAGAACTACAGCACTGTGGAGGCCTGGGAGCCTCAGAGCCATTGTCACATCATTCCCACCTCAAGCAGTTCAGACCCAAACTCATTTGAGACAAAGAGATAAAAGTCTCATCTTCTGGAGCTGCTTCAGGATGACAAGGGGCATATTGTTGGCCCTTCCTTCCATCACTGTACAGTATAAAAGAAAAAACCTTAGCCTAATCAGGGCATGATGAGATCCCCTGCTTTCTCTCAATGAACAAAATGGAAAGTGGGAATGGCCCCAAATACTTGAGTAAAATAGGCTTTTAGATAAAGAAACTCTAGCCCCATGAAGTAAAAGAATTAAAAGATATAATAGCAGCAACTAGAAAGTCCTCTAGGATTGGGCTGCAAATTAAAATATCTATATACTTGTATTGTGTTTTATATCTTCCACTGACCACTTACTCTGATTACAGACATTTGCTGTAAGAGTAAAAAATCAGGGACATGATTTACTTAAAGCAGTTTTAATTCAGGTAACTGTCCTAATTTTTTTTTAAACCATTCTACCTTAAGTCAGAACCAGGAATAATCAGGTGGGTTTTCATTCAAAAGAATACTACTGGAAAATTGAGTCAGAAGGATACTACTTTTAGCAGAGACCAATATTGTCCTTCTAATTCATTCCCAAATATCACCTTCCCACCTGTAACAGCTTTTTCTGAGTAGCTTGTGTCATATTCCTTTCAGATGGTGGAGCACTGGGTTGATGATCTATGCAGTCATACCTGAATTTGAAACTCCAAATAAATATCAACTGCAGTCCCAAAAGATTTTATCTCCTACAGCAATTATCATTAATCAAAGCTTCAGATGAATCTAGCTCTCAAGGATCACAGTAAGAAATTCATCCTAGAAAGTTCACAGCTTATACAGCTTATCTTTCATATCTAAGTAGATGATTCTAAGTTCATTACACAGATCATTTTGCTTTTAAAATACCCAATACATAGAAATTCCAAATTACATATTGTCCATCCTGTTTCCACATAGAAGAAACTTTCAGATTTAACATTAATCCTCTTCATTCTAAAAAAGAAAAAAATAATAAACATTTGGAAATAACCCTATCAAATTATTAGATCAGATTAAAATTCTGCTCTAGGTTGTTTTTATTTTTTGTTTTATATCATATTCCTTAAACAAGGAGACTATTATGCACTTAAATAAACATTAAATAATTTGCTAAAGACAGATGGGATATCTTAGGAGAAATGAATTGCTTTTTAGAAAATTTACAATTTCAACAAACCTCTTAGAGCAGCTGTAGACTTGAAAAATAAAAATAAAATATTCAGTTATTAACACCATGTAAATGTAGGCTGTTTCTGTAAACAGAAGAAGCAATTGATATTTGAACCAACAAGGAGCTGCAGTTTGCTACAAAGCCACCATACTTAATGGGGGAAGGGGATTAGATTGTCACCAGACAAGGCCCCTTTACCTGTGGTTAGCCTTCCCCCACTCCACCATGCTTCCCAACCCCAACTTCTCACAGCTAACCCTAAAAAGGGTTCCAATTCCCCTATGATCCATTCTTTCAGCTAAAGACAGGCTCCCATCTTCATGGGGTATCTCCTTTCAGATGACAAATGTCAAATTCACTAAGGATTTGCTCATTTTTGTCCTGTATTTCTGGCAAGCCATTTTCCTCTCTCTTTCTTCCTCCTTCTCTCACACCATCTCTTCCCATCTCACCTCCATCTATCTCCTCCTGATGCCTATATGTTTAAACCTTCTCCAACATACTTTAAACATACTCCCAAACCAATAAACCTAACTAGAAGCTCCATTTAAACTACTGCATTTGCAAATCAATTGTTCTTGTTCCTTGTCTTCAAATTACTTTTTTAAAACTTTAAATCTCAAGATTTGCAATTAAATAGCTTTGAAACAAATTTCATAAAAACTTATACATATACCCAACAGAGCTGACAAATTTTTAAGGCATAACTCATAGTTTACAAATTACCCAATACTTATAGAAAGTAACATACCATCTCAGCAGGGAGATATAAATAAGACCTTCCCTAAGATAAGATACTGGCATTTCTTTTTTTTTAAAGTATCATCGATTTGGTAGGTGGAAATGGGGAGGTTTGACTTTCTAAGTGAAAAGTAAATTACTGAGACTTAGGAGCTTTCATTTATATCACTGAAGTAGATAGAAGCTGGCTTTAGGAACGTGAGAAAAAAAATGAAATAAGAATCTGGAGTGAAGAATTGAAGACACAGCAGAGAACAAACTGGGAGTAGGGTAATAGGAATTAAAAACAGCACTGTCACAACTTGGCAATCGAACACAGTCACCTCAGAGAAGGCTTCAAGCTATGTGATTTCCAATTGTGGAAAAAGAAAAGTGATTTCAGTAACTAGAAGTTTCAGGGCAACCTAAATATTTTGAGAGATGAAAATTCTTATATGTTCTTGTTGCTCTCTGGCATGAAATGAGAGGGACAGAGAGAGAAAGAAAGAGACAAAGACAGAGACTAAGACATAGAAAAAACTTTGCAAGTGTTTTGCATATTGAGATGTGAGTTACCTTAGTTACCTTTACTATATCTTTTCATACTACTATTCATAATGTTTATTAAGTGTATTGATTAGTGTGACCTGAGTATTATTAGTGAATTTATTTGTTTATGTATTTAGAATAATTTAATATATTAGTAGTTACATTATTATAATTTATTTTGCCTTATTGATAAGTAAATTGTTATAATCAAGATCTAAAAGTATCATAATTATAAAGAGTATATTAATTTGTGGATGTCTGATTGTGTAGATAGAAAGCACATAAGATTGAGCTGAAGAGTGGAAGTGGAAGCAAATAAAGCGAAGATATTCCCCACCATTATGGTTTCTCCTAAGAATCAGAGACAATATTTTATAGATATGATGGCCTGTTTCTGGATAGAAGGCCTTTAGGCTACTTTTGTGGTAAAGCACTGGGAATAGATCCTATTTCGTCTAAGATTTACAAGATGGGGAGGGGAAAAGAGGAGATGTCCATTGCTCACATAAAAATTGAATGAAATTTTCCAGATTCTATGACAAAAGGAAGTTATGCCTCTGGAGTTCAAGAATTTCTCCATTGTCCATCTTTATAAAGGTAAAGGGAATAGATTGCATTGTGACAATCACAAAGGGTCTCTCTATGACTGAATTTTTATGCTTTTATATTTCAATATTGCTTTTTATATTTTGGAACTAATCCTACGGTATTCAAACTTATGTTTTCAATAAATATGTAATTAGTGTCTAAGAAAACAGTCTATATAGTGCAAGACAAGTCACTAAACTGTGCCTTTGAATCAGATATTTTAGTATTGATGATATGGATCGAGGAAATCATTGAAAAAAATAAGCACTATTATATATAAAAATAATTTCATCACAACACTATTTATGGTAACAAAAAAAGTTTAAAACTGTGTGTATGTATACACACTCTTTTCAATTTAAAAATAATTTCATCACAACACTATGGTAACAAAAAAGTTTAAAACTGTGTGTATGTGTACACACTCTTTTCAATTTTTTTATGTCTGTGTACTGTATAAACATATACACACATATGTCCAATATTTTTAAAATGACTAAACAAACTTTGTTGTTTGTATGTAATATATTATTATTATGTCATAAAAGAGATTAAGTATGAAAAATTCTGAGGAATGGAAATATATATATGATGTCATGGTGAATGAAATTGTAGCAAAATAATAAGCAATTGCATATATACATATAATAACATTTAATGCTTTCAAAAAATTTTATAAACATAATCTAGTTTTAAATTTGAAACAGTCATAGAGGTAAGTACTCTTATTATTCTCATTTCAAAGATGCTAAAATTGAAGAGGTTAAAAGTGATTTTTCAAGGTCCATACAATTATTAAGCATCTGGCACAAAATTTAAACTCATTTTTATAAATTTAAAAAAGTGCTCTTTGGGGCAGCTAAGTGGCACAGTGGATAGAGCACCAGCCCTGAAGTCAGGAGGACCTGAGTTCAATTTTGGTTTCAGACACTTAACACTTCCTAGCTGTGTGACCCTGGGCAAGTCACTTAATCCCAATGCCTCAGAAAAAAGAAAAAAAAAAAGTGCTCTTTGCCTAGCATTAATTACTATAAAACATAGACCAGACAATGACCACAGCAATGCAAATAAAGTCAGTTTTGGAAGGAGGAAAAAACAAATCACTTCATATTGTTATTAAAAAAACATGAAATATTTTACATGGGAATACATATTTTAGTATAGTCAGCTTGGTCTTTATTGTCAAAATAAAATGTGTCAATAAATTATTAATTTTAAATTAGGTATATACCACATTTTTAGATATAAACACAATTATCAATTAGTAGCTACATTATAATTGATATTTATCATCTTGATTTATAAGACCCATTATACATTTCAAGTTTATTTGGTGCTCAAGAAACAACAGACTAATTTGATATATTGGGAATTTATTGTCATCTTTGAATGTCTCATTTTCTCACAAACAAGATTTCTCTAAGGATCTTAGCTCTATTCCTATTAAGTCAAAGGACAAAAATAAAGCTTCTTTTCCCTTCAGTTAGGAAATCACATTTTACCAGATAAAATCTAAAACATTATTTTGTCTATTCCCCTGTAGAAACAACATAAATCCTTGTTGAACAATCACTAGCTATTAGATCATATCATAAATGGAGTAGTCTTAGGGAGCATAAAATGAAGAAATACTGTCAAGATTTGTGCTTATAAGATTAATATTCTCCTTAATCAAGGTTGCCTTAGTGAAAAAAATAAAACCTGCTCTAAAGTCCTAACAACAAGAATATTCAACAAACTGTCTTTCACAACTATTAACAACATTTAGCATTGACCTGAAACTGAATGAAAGCAGTTATAATGTAGAAAAGAAGCTATTAGAAATGTAAGTGGTTTATATAATCAAATTGTAACATGTTATTTATAACATGAATAATGATGAGAAGATATTGAGTACCTGTTATGGTAACAAAAAAGTTTAAGACTGTATGTATGTGTACACACTCTTTTCAATTTAAAAATAATTTCATCACAACACTATTTATGGTAACAAAAAAGTTTAAAACTGTGTCTATGTGTACACACTCTTTTCAATTTTTTATGTCAATCAAATTGTAACATGTTATTTATAACATGAATAATGATGAGAAGATATTGAGTACCTGTTACAACTATTCTCTTTTAAATGAAAGTATTTCTTGAGAAATAATACAGTATTTGTAGTCTGACTAGGGTGGATACATATTTTATCCATGCATTTGTCTCCACACTTTCAGATTCTGTGAAATCTTTTTATAGACATTATAAAACAATATCCACCCAATGTATTGAAAATCTTCTTTTTGTTTTGTAATACCTATAAGATAACCCCTAAAAGATGCTAAGATGATTTATTGAATATGATTTCCTGCTTTTCAATTCAAATCAATTGCATAAAACAAATTATGAAATACTTGAAATCCATATATTGGGGGTAAAATAGAAAAATGAAAAATCCTTTACCTTGAAGGAGTTTAAACTTTCCTGAAAATATACAACATGTGTATAATGGTATATGCAAAATTATAGAAGGGAAAATAAGACAGAGACAGAGAGAACTGTCCATTCTAATATTTCTTTATGCTTACTTAATTCTGACTCAGAAACCAGTTAAAAACTTTTCATCACTCCATTATAAGCTCATAGCAAACACTCAGAAGATACCCACTTCCTCTGAATGTGTGGTAGAAATTGTCACTACATCTCCCATAAGCATATTCACTAATCTTCAATTTGATTTAGTAATGGATGGATATTGGCCTCACTCTAATAGTATGACTTACTCTAAGTAGTATGTTCCCATTGATAAGTGCCTCCATTATATATTTTCATATTTGCAAGCATGTTGTTTTTCTTTAATGAAATGTAAACTCTCTGAATGTTGATGCTTTTTTCCCCCATTTTGTCCTTGTACCCCAGGAAATAGCTCAGAACCTAATCTATTATAAGAACTTAATAAATCCTTATTGAATTTAATTGAATTCAAAATTTACTTGAAATTGCTAGTAAAAGTAGAAGTGCATTCCAGGTCTCAATGATCTAAAAGACAAAGACAGACATTAAGGATGAATTCTCTCCTCACCATTACTAGGCTTACACTGAGAATCCACCAAATCCTGCTTTAAGCAAAAACCAGTACTAGAGACTGACTGGAAATCTTTCTTATTCTTCAAACTAATAATGAGTCAGAAATAGGGAGAACATGAAGGGAAGTAGAATGTAAGGAACCTGCAAAGATAAATATAAGACAGAGGGTGGATGATTTTAAATATCATGTTGAGAAATTTATCTTTTCCAATTGATCTATGAAATTAGAAAGATTATCAAAATAGCTTAAGGAATCCTAAACCTTGACCTTCATTTTTTTCATGTGAAACGTGCTATATGGGTTGTTTTGTCAATTTAGAATATGAGCTCCTTGAAAATAAGTTCTGAGTAACAATTTTGCACATATCCAATCAGTTGCCAAATATTGATCTTTTTTAATACACAATAGGCCTAGAATCTGACCTTTTTATTATTGCAATTATCAGTTTAATTTATGCCCTCATCATCTCTTTCTTGTAATGGTTTATCTGTCACTGAATCAGCATATCTATATCCAATCTCTCTCCATTGTGACTAATCTAGCACTCAGACAAAAATTAGACTTTTCCCAAAGAATAATCTAATCATATTACTCCCTACTCAGTAAAATCAAATGGTTTTCTATATCATCTAGGATAAAATATAAACTCCTTTTTGGTACTTCGAGCCATCTAAAACCTAAAGTTAATTTTCTTTGCAGTCTTATTACACTTCACACTGTTTGCATTAACTATGTTCCAAATATATTACTCTTCTGATTCTTCATATATTACAATTCATTTCCCACTTAGATTCTTTTAAATTTATTGTCTTCCAGATTCTTCAGATTCTTACCTTTCTCATCTCTGCTGACAAAACTCAATTAAATGTCCACTTTCAATGTTTGTCCTCCTTTTCCCAGCTGTTAGTTCGTTCTATTCAAAAAATATACAGTGTCAATTCTTTATAAAACCTTATATTCACCTGATCAATTATGACCAACTATTTTAGTTTTCTCTTGTGAACTTGATGGTTAGTAGAGTAACTATATAGTAACTAATAATTACTTGTTACTTAATTAGCAATACATAATAGGATCCTAAAGAATGTAGAAAAAGATAGGAGAACCAGGACAAATAATTGTTTTACAAACTCTGGAAGAAGAAAATACTAGTGCTTGTTTGTAGAAGTTGTAACATACTACAAAGGTATTTAAAAATGAGAATCACAGAAATACTATGAAATTTCATTTGTGTCAATTGACTTCAATTGATATTTATTTATGCTATTGTGTGAAAGGCATTATGTTAGCTGCTGGGGACACAAAAATAGAATACCACATACTCTCTTCAATCAAAGAATTTACATTTATTAGGGTAATGTGATTGGTATACACACAAACTTGATTCAAGGTAGAAGGTGATAAATCCTAAATTCTGATAATATACTTTAAGAAAATGTAACAAATAGAAAATAATCCCTCAACTCAGGAAGGTTTCATGAAATCAGTGACAACTGAGTTGAATTTTAGAGGAATATATGAGGACAGATGGATTAAGGATATGGCAGAAGACTTATTTGAATTCAGGGAGGTGTACCAATTTCATCATGTCAAATTATGTATAGAAGATGTGATGAGAACAGTTTCTCAAGTCTTCACACCCATTACTTCATACCCATTACTTTCCTCCATGCAAATTAGAGTAAATTTTTTTTTTCATAAAAAGAATTATACCTTTTCTTTGGGATTTGATTGACTTGGTGGACTTCAAGGTTAGAAAAGTTCTTCCTAGTTGCCTAAGTACAAACAAACCAAAAGTTCCTCTAGTTGCAACCTGAAATTAGGTTGATGGACATCTGCTAGGCAATTTGTCCTCAATGCATATGTTAATCCTTGATAAAGCTAAGTAAATTTCCTTTGGTGATTGTTGAATGTCCTAAAAGTATTTTATCTTGTTTCAATATCAAAATCAAATTTGAATAGCCAAAAGAGAGGTTAAGGAATTTAAGGGACAAAATAACTGTGTTTGGTGAAAGTTCTTTAATGATATTTTGATAGAGTATTATCAGTAGTATGAAAGAAACCATATTACAAGAAAATATTAATTAAGGAAATATAAAATAAATTACTACTTGTTACAGGTACAATTATAGCCTTATAAAGGCCATTTTACACATACTAATTACAATAAAATATTTAAATGAATGTATTTTAGATACTAAACATTTATTTATTTGAGTTTTATTTTTATGAACTTAATTCTGAAATATTTTCAGATTCAGAAAAACATATTAACTCCTTTCTTACACACATTCAACCCACCAAATGTCACATTGCTCTTTTATTTGGACTTTGAGTTGGATTTTCTTCCAAAGTAATCTAATTATGAACCAATATGCCAATTATGTATTAAATAGTTTCATGTAGATTCATAGTATTAAAGATGGCCTGGGAGAGAGAATATGTCAATGAGAAATTAACAAGTATGAGTTTCAGAGAGGAAAATTTAGACTTAATGAAATGGAAAACTTACTAATGATTAAGTGTTTTCTATAAAGGAAATGGGTTGTCAGGGAAAGTACTGTGATCCCTTTCACTACTAGAGATCTTTTATACACAGACAATATAATCAGTTATGTTGTGAAAGGGTATTTTTTTATTTGATTATTTGTTTTGTTTTGTTTTTAGGTGTTGTTTTTTTTTTGGAGGAAGGAGTGTTTTTTTTTTTTTTTTAATATTCAGGTATAAGTTATGTAAAACATTCACTTTATTCCCAACATAACTCTTAGATTGTTCAGTGTTTCAAGACAGCACTTTTAAAGCAGTGATATTTCATCTGGGCCTTAGGAAATTAGTATAATTTGGGAGTAAGTAGAAAAAATATATCACAGGCAAAGACAAATATCAGCTCAGAGAAGGTTATTAAGAACAAGATTTTTGTAAAACAACTGAGGATATATATTGGGTTGTACTGGGAAACTCAAATTTTGTCAATATAAGTCATTCACTATAATACGTATTTATTAAGCACTTAGTATATTTCATGCTAAACCATGAGTATCCAAGAACAAAAATGAAATAGTACTTGCTTTTAAGAATCTGATATCCTGATAAAGACAGCATGTATTCTTATTCTCTTAAAAGTATGTGAAATGTGTAATGTACACACAATACAAGATATTTTCTTTTATTTTGCTTCTTCGTATTTTATAGGGAGACCGATAGCTGTAGGAAATGTTGGGAAAATCTTCAAGCAGAAATAATTCTTGAACCACTAGAAGTGGTTATAAAATTTGGAGGGGAAAAAAAGGATTTAAAAAAAAGGGGGGGAGTACAATCCAAGCAAGATGAAGCAAATAAAACAAGTACAGAGAGATGAGACATGAAGGGCCCTAAAAATCAGGAAGTTTAGGGTCTGAAGAATATAGAATCCCTTGAAATATGTGTGGGGGAAGAAGGGGGATGAAAGAATTTTTTTGTTTTCCTATGCTTCCAGTAGTGACCATGAATTAGTCTGGGAAAAGTTTCCAAATTAAATTGAAGTAAGGAGTTATTTAGTAAATGACCATAGCAAAGGGATTAATCTATACATGAAGTGGGTTATTCTAGAGACTGAAAATGAAAAGGAGATAAGCATAAGAGACATGTTCAAGGGAAAATGATTAGAATTTCACAACTAGATATGGACATCAAAAAGAAGTATGAGGTGCAAAAAGATTAGTTCAGATTTCAAGCAAGAATTATTGGGAAATTATAGATAGCCTCACTGAGAGAAAAAGTAGACTAAAAGGATAAACTATTGATGAACAAAAAATTAGAATAAGCAAATGCAGAGTTTAAGATGATGACAAGACATCCAAGGTGAAATATCAAATGTACGGCCAAGTGGATGAATTAAGATATCAGGTTAGAAAAAACAAAGGAAGTCATAAATTTAAGATTCATGCTGTAAAAATCCAAAGCTGGGAAAATGAATGAATTCATTAAAGGAAATAACTCAATAGAAAAAGAATAGTGACAGCATAAGACTGAACACTAGAGAAAATTCATAATAAAAATATGAGTAAATAAAAGAAAAAAATTAAAAAATGGAGGTATGAGAGGAGTAAAAAAAAAAAAAAACAAGAATGGCATAATACTGTGAGAGACAAGAAAGAAGTTTTAAAAGTATTAACATTTTTAAAAGTTAAATTAAGCTATCTAGCTATTTGCATTGATCAAATAACCCAGACAATTGCCCATTATCAATTTCTTTATCTTTGGGCTGTCTAGATTTGTCTGACATATCCAAACATCCACTCCATTAATTATATGTACAGATAAAAGTAAATTACCCTTTGTTTTGGCACAGATAAGATTTGAGAATATCATAAAAAAAAATGAGCACTAGCATGAGTAATTTTCTTGAAATGAGAAAGTAAAGTTTGCAATTTAATTTGTTTTGGCTCAATTCTACCTTGTGTTTACATAACTACAAAATATTCTTTGAGGACGAGTATTATTATCATCCTGTATTTATGTCTCTGTAACATGTAGCACAGTGATAGGCACTAAAAGACAATCTAAATATCTGTTTGTTGGTTACTGGTTGATTAGAACATAAAACAGTCAAGGGTTTTAATTCTTAGGATCTCACATTATCCTGTACCTGCCTTTATATTTGTTCTTTATCAAGTAAAATAAATTATTTTAAAATGCATATTTCCTATGCTATTTCTTAATAAAGCAGTAACTTCATATTTTGCTAATTTTTCATTCATATAGTGCTACTTTTCCCCACATTTTACATCTTCTTATATATCTATATGAGATGTGCAATCTTTTACACATCTCCTGAGAACCACTGAGAAAGTATTCCTTTTCCCAGTAGGGAAACTCATAGGAATAGCCACTAAGCTAGCAAGGATAGATAGGCAATTAAGGATTAAAGAGAAAGCATTGTGGAGCACCATGAAGACCAAAAATTTCTATTTTTAAATTAAGTCTGACCTAGTTATCGGGCATGATAAAGTACAAAGATTTTTAAAATCATGTTAAATTTAGCTGGCTAACGACTACAGAGTTTCTCAATCTTTTCAAATAATTTCTGAGGGGAAAATCTTTTCCTGTCTGTCAGTGTTTGATTGTCATTTTGCTTTATCTTTAATTTTCTATGTGAGAAGGAAATAGAGGGGGAGAAAGTACAAAAGTTTAGTTTTGGTATTTTGTATTTTTAAAAAGAAATAAAACTAATCAGTTACAATATATGATAAATTTAAGCAATTTTTTTTCAAAAGTGAATAAAATAAAATAAAGAAAGGAGGCACAGAGGGAAAAAGAAGGAACAAGGAAGGAAGGAAGCGAAGAAGGAAAAAAGGAAGGAAGAAAAGAGAAAGAAGAAGGAAGGGAGGGGGGAAGGAAGAAAGGAGAGAAGGAAGGAAAGGAAGAAATGAAGGAAAGGAAAAGAAGAAGGAAGGAAGAAAATGAAAGGAAAGACTTGGTTGAGGTGTGGGGGATTGGAGTTTAGCAGGTGGATGACAATTAGGTATAAATGATATATAGCATCTTTACAACTAACTGTCCAGAAAAAAGTTTATGAAATTAATTTAATTTGTAATGAGAGAAATCTTAAATAATGAGGAGACCCAGATTCAATCTTCCAAACACGAGGATTTATTAGTAATGCATGCGAATTGTATAATAAATCAGGATCAAATTTCCTCAGCTTTACATTGGTCCACAAATATAGGGAAGACAAATTGTTATACATTAAAAGCAAACAATTAACAGATTATAAATCAGTATATAGTTTCTCCTGGAGACTTTTTCTTTTGTCTCCCTACTCCTAATCTTCTTCCCTAAAATTACTTTAAAGTAAGATAATCTGTTTCCTAATTGGAGGACAGATCAGGGACTTTCTTAGTTGGAAGAAAGATGAATATATTTTGAGAGTTGGGAAGGAAGAGAATGAGCAGATGGACATTTTTAGATGTAAAAAAAAAAGTGAATCAATTCCCATTAACAAGTAGGTGGGATTTGCAGGAAATTGAAAGTTGAAGATAAAATTGGAGTCAGTTTTATAAGATAGATATTTTTTGATTCATAAAATATAGTTCTCTCATAATGTTGCTACAATCTCACATAGCATCAGTACAGAATACTATGGAAATTTTAATAGTTGGCCTAAAATCAAGTAATAAAAATTATCTGCAAAAAATAATTTTAAATAATTAATGTAAGACTTTCATAATTTTAATCATGATTAGTAAAGAGTATGTTTTCTTTCCATAGCTTATATCTAATAATCAAATTGTAACAGTTTGAAGATTTCTATAACTACTTTTTATTAAAATAGAGATTGTAGGTTCTGAACACTTAAAAGATGGTTTTCAAGAATCATTGTAGCAAAAACAAATGAATAACACATTCACAAGTAAATGGCTCTGAGTGATTCAACGATATAGCATTGACCCTCAAAACAGAAAAACCTAAATAGTAGTACTTACTAGCTATGTGATGTCAAACAAGTTATTCAACTTTTCAATCTCAATTTTGTTATCCATAAGATGAAATGCCAGAATAGCTAGTTGGCGAAGTGGATAGAGCATCAGCCCTTAAGTCAGGAGGATCTGGCCTCAGACATTTAATGCTTCTTAGCTATGTGACCCTGGGCAAGTCACTTAACCCTAATTGCCTCAGCAAAAAAGAAAAAAAAATTAAAAAAGATGAAATTCTTTTTAATTCACCTTTCATAACTGCATTTTTTTTCCTGAGGAATGGTTATAAACTTAACAATTTGAAATTTTCAGAAAAACTTAAGACCGTGAAAGGAAGACCAAAATTATGCTAGCATATAAAAAATAATTTCTATTCTTTTGATGGTATATCAAATAGTGATTCTGTCATTCTTTTATTATTTCAGAGATGACTTTGTTATAGAGACCTACTAATGAAAAAACTATATGTAATATGGTAGATAAACACACTGTCTGCTACTTAGTCTTAGAAAGTTACAAGAAGCCCTAAAAAAAGCATAAATGGCTTGCTCAGAGACACAAGGTCAGGTTAATGTTTGAAACAGGACTTGAAACTAGGTTTACCTCATTTGAAGCCCAAATGTCAAACTTCACATTATTGGACATCTTCAAGTGGAGGTTTATAAAATTAATACTGTGAGAAATTCTTCAATCAGTAAAAATTATTGAGTTCTTAATATGTGCCATTAGCTGGGATAAACTGGGGTAAATAAATAAATAAATAAATTTTAAGAAAACAAAAACAACCCCTGACTTGAAGTTTATTTTATAGTTGGAGGAAATGAAATTTATGAGTACATGTTTTAGTCTTAATTTTAAGATGCATGCAGAGCATATTGGAGATAATTTTAGAGAAGATTGGGAGTAACGAGAGAAAAGTAAACATCTCCAGGAAAAGCTAAATTTAAATTGAGAAATCATTGAAGTCAAAAATTACTAGAAGTGAATAGGAGGAACAGCATGTAGGCCATTATGGTTGATAATAGATTGCATAGAAGAGAACAACATTTAAGACTAAAGAGTTAAGAAAGTGCCAGATTGTGAATAGTTTAAAAGCCAATACAGGAATTTATATGCCATCTTTGAGTAAGTAGGGAACTGTTGGAGTTTTATTAAATAGAGGGATGACATGGTCAGATCTGTGCTTTAAGAAAATCATTTTGCCAGCAGTGTGGAAGATGCATTAAAGTGTAGAAAAGGTTATAGATTCACATGTCCCTCTAGGCTCCATCCCAATCTCATTGAGTCTTCTTTCTAGTCTAAACATTTCAACATCTTCCTTCCAATATTTATATAATATGAATTAGAAAACTTTCACCATAATTACTTCTTTCTTTGGGACACCTGTCAGGAGTTAAAAGTACTCACTAAAATGGAGTTCTCAGAACTGGAAGAGAAGATTTCTTTTACTAGGGCTAAGTAAAATAATATAGTTTGCCAATGCAGTTCTACCCAATCCTGCATGCTATGTATATCAATGGAAATTATGAAACTATAAACTCTATTAAAATATAAAAATCCACAGGCTTATTTCCTATACCACTTTTGTGCTTAACACAATGAAGAAAATGCAAGACTACACAGTAGGGGTGAAGCTAATACGTATTTTCTATCATATATAGGGAGGAAATAAAGTAGTTCCTTTCTCTTCTCTGTGCTACTACCTTTTACTGGAAAGGAAGGAAGGAAGGAAGGAAGGAAGGAAGGAAGGAAGGAAGGAAGGAAGGAAGGAAGGAAGGTAGGAAGGAAGGAAAGAAGGTAGCAAGGAAGGAAAGAAGGTAGGAAGGAAGGAAAGAAGGAAGGAAGGAAGGAAGGAAGGAAGGAAGGAAGGAAGGAAGGAAGGAAGGAAGGAAGGAAGGAAGGAAGGAAGGAAGGTAGGAAGGAAGGAAAGAAGGTAGGAAGGAAGGAAAGAAGGTAGGAAGGAAGGAAAGAAGGTAGGAAGGAAGGAAAGAAGGTAGGAAGGAAGGAAGGAAAAAGAAGAAAATATTAATTGCTTACTATGTGCCAGATATAAGTGCTAAGTCCTGAGGATATGGATAAAAGGCAAGAATACAAGGATACAAGACAAAAGAAAGATATTCCCTGTACTCAAGGAACTTATTTTTTTTTAAATAGGGGCTCCAAGAATTGAGGAAAGTTTCAGGATAAGTCAGCAGTAAATATTATATATTTCTTATGTGCAAAAAAAAGTCAGAAACAAGAATTTTATGATAATTAAAGCAAATCCACCTGGAAGTTCCTCAAAATGGAGGTTTTAGGAGAAAAATCAGCCATTAAAGAAAAATATTGAAAATAAATATTCCATAATGATTGAACCAGAAAGAAGGTTGTTCCTGGTGTTAAGGACCTACAACACTGAGAAAAGTACCAGCATGATTCCATATTAGAAGACTAGAGTTATGAAACGCAGAAGAAGCCATGAACAGGACAGGAGAAATAAAACTCTGACAAATTATTTCCTAATTATTTGGTTACATTAACAAGAAATTATTGGACAAATAAAATTTTTAATCTACTAAGAAAATGTTTTTAAGCTCAAATAGAAACAACATTCACAAAACTTTATATAAGGATTCCTATGGCCTACTAATTTATTTAGAAAGTTGCATTCTCTCTTTTTTCTAATGTGATTTTATTTATTTAAATTTTATTACACAGTTCCAAGTTACATTTTACTCTGCTTGGTGACAATCTGGAGTGTTGTGCTGCTGAGTTTTTGACGTCTTTGCAGAAAGGATGACCTATAAAAGGGAGTTGGTCTCATGAAATAATAAGAACTTTACCTGCAAACAAATAAATGCCTGACCTCCAGAATATTTGTGTCATTTTGCTATTAGTAAAGTCACACTGCTGAACTGTATTAAGTATAAATCTTCCTTTTATCCATGTGACTTCCACAATATGGGCTTAGTGAAAGTAGTAGTGATCCAAAATTCATAAGCAAAATATCATGACAGTAAAGGTAATGCAATATGCAGTTCATTAATAAAATCATTGTTCAAACTAATGCAGACAAGATTAGAAGGGAAGCAATAAACTGGGAAAACATTTTTACAGTTAAAGGTTCTGATAAAGACCTCATTTCCAAAATATATAGAGAATTTACTCTAATTTATTAATAGTTCAAGCCATTCTCCAATTGATAAATGGTCAAATGATATGAACAATTTTCAGATGAAGAAATTGAAACTATTTGTAGCCATATGAAAAGGTGCTCCAAATCATTATTGATCAAAGAAATGCAAAATAAGACAACTCTGGGATACCACTACATACCTGTCCAATTGGCTAAGATGATAGGAAAAGATAGTGATGAAGGTTGGAGGGGATGTGGGAAAACTGGGACACTTGACACATTGCTGGTGGAACTGTGAAGAAATCCAAACATTCTGAAGAGCAGTTTGGAGTTATGCTCAAAAAGTTATCAAACTTTATATACCCTTTGATCCAGCAGTGTTTCTACTGGAATTATATCCCCAAGAGATCTTAAAAAAGGGAAAGGAACCCACATGTGCAAAAATATTTGTGGCAACCCTCTTTGTAGTGACAAAAAACTGGAAACTGAGGATATACCCATCAACTGGAGAATGGCTGAATAAACTATGTTATATGAATGCTATGGAATACTATTGTTCTGTAAGAAACGACTAGCAGGATGATTTCAGAGAGGCCTGGAGAGACTTACATGAACTGATACAAAGTGAAATGAGCAGAACCAGGAGATCATTCTACAAGGCAACAAGACTATATCATGATCAATTCTTATGGAGATGGCTCTCTTCAACATTGAGAGGATTCAAACCAATTGTACTTGTACAGTTCTGAAGAGAGTCATCTACACCCATAGAGAGTATAGTCACAGGAGGATGAATAGAAAAGTTAGGGTCTTGAATAAAAAATCATACTATGTATAATTGAAAAAAATTGAATCTGAAAAATACAAAGTTTTAGTAAGATAATTCAGCTGGACAAAGCAAACATTTAGTAAATGTTAAATATTTCTAAGGTGCTCTCCTAAGGGTTCAAACAATTAAGTGAGACATTTAAAGAGAGAAATGCTATTTCTAGTTTGATTGAGGTAACATCTCATGAAGAGTACAGGTAAAACAAACTTCAACAGAATATAAAAAGGAATCTTTTGTATATGTGAGAGATGGTATATTCAAATGTATAGATGCAGAAGTTGAGTGATTATGAAAAAAAAATTAAAAATAAATTTGTCTAATTATAGAGTTTGTAGAAAGGATTAAGTTGAAATGAAATCAGATTTGAAAACTATAGACCGAAGTCAATGTGTGGAAGGACAAACAATGTGAAACCTAAAGCTATAGAGAATAAAGAACCACTTGAGGTTTTTTGAGCAAGAAAGTGACAGACTTAGATCTATTAATTAGGATATGGTACTTATATTTAAATATCTGAATATCTGAAATATGAATGAAAGAATTATTTGTTACATTCAGAGTACAAAATTAGAACTAAAATATACAAATTATGTGCTGATTTATTTTCACTCAATAAAACAACTATTTAAAAATGTTGATCTTGAAAATATATTAAATATAATTTTGAATATAATTGAAAAAATAAATGGCTTGTACTATGAAAAGACATTCTTGTCAATGATTTTAACTTAAAGTGAATGACCAGGGAAGAATTATTAATGTGGAAGATTGGAGTAGGAAACCTCTAGGATCTCTAAGATCTAAAATCAAATTTTATAATTCTGTGAAAACAATTCTTGAAAATAGGAAGAAAATAAGGCAAAAGGAGAACAAAAAGCAAAGCACTTGATAGAACCATTAAGATTCTTTTTTTTTAAACTACAAATACCCATTCCAGATTTATAGATTCATTTTAAAAAGTGACTATGACTATAGTGATGACAATTCATTAAAAAAAAACAAACACCTTTTAATATAATATTCTAATTGCTTACTTGGACTTTGCCTGTAGCAATTCATAGTATTTTAATTAAAAAATTGGGAAAAAGTGAAACAGATAAGGAACTTTCATTCATAGTGTATGTGTATATAATCCATATATACATGAAGATTCTGTATATATCTGAACCATAAAGACCAGAGAAGTTTATGAATATTAGTCACATTTATTTTTGTCTTTATTATTCAACTTTTCAATTTAAAGTATTTTCTTCAATTTTAGAAATGAAAAATAAAATCTTATACTGAAAGTTTTTGCCTTTGCCCTTTTCATTTTGCTAATTGATAAAATAAGTGCTGAATTTCCTCATAGTGGAAAGGGATTCAGTCTAAACCATATTATGGTAACAGATCATCACGTAAAAAACAATTTCATGGTCAGAATCTTGAATAGCTGGAAAATAAAATTGAGAGAGTGATATTTTATTTGAGGGAACTTTTGCCAATCTAATTAGCCACAGGGAGCTTTATGGATTTAATTGCTCAAACAAGTTTAATTTTATGACTCTTTGTCCCTTTTGAAAACTTAATTGCTTGTATTTGTTATTATAATTATGTTTTACTATTTGTCTCTTCTTCCTCCTTCTCTTCTTTCTTTTTCTCTTTCTCCTCCTCCCTCTTCCTCTTCTTCCTCCTTCTTCTTGTCCTTCTCTACCTCTTCCACTTCCTCCTCTTTCTCATTCTCTTTCTCCTTCTTTCTTCTGTTTCTCCTTTCTTTCCTTTCTTATCCTCCTTCCCTTCCCCTCTCTATCCCCTCTTTTTTTCCTCTCTCAACCCTCTTTCTTCCCTTCTTTTCCACTCTCATCTCCATGGTTCCCATGATTTCAATTATTATGTCTATATGGATGAATCTCAAATTTGTTTATTAAATTCCTTTTTATTTCTAGATTCTAAGTATCTTCACATTGTTTCCTTGGTTAAAAAACAAAACAAAACAACAACAACAACAACAACAATACATTCTTTCTAGTTAACAAGACTGACAAGCTCAAAATCACCCTCAAGTCATCTCTCTCCTTGATCATTCTTCATACCATCCAACTCTAGTTTTTTCAGTTATACATTTATTGTAATTCCCATTACCTCTAATCTATTGGCATGTCAACTTCTCCCTCCAGAGTGAATCCTCATCACCACTTGCCTGTGTGCTGCTGTGTAACGAGCTGTCGTCTCCAGAAGCTGCCGGATCGCTCTCTGGGAAGAGATCTGCTGTGTCTACTCAAATCTCTCCGATTCTTCTTCCTGTAATGAACCGTTGTCTCCAGGCAGTTGCTGTTAACTCTTGTCCTTAGAAGTGACTTCCCTTCCTGCAGAGAGCCTCGTCAAGCCTGATGCAATGCAGAGTCTTTCTTCTTGAATCCTGGCTCTGAATCTCCTCCAACTCTTATCCTTCTTCAGGCCGATCTGCTCTCTGCGCCCAGTGCTGTCTCTTTTATCCTCCCAGAGAATGGGTGTGGGATAATGCAAGGGCTTCTGGGAAGAACCACCCCAGCCAATGAGCTTGCCCCCTCTATCAAGTCAACCTGAGTTCTCACCTTGTAATTGTCCAGAAAACCTGAATTCTCACCTTGTCACTATCCAGACAACCTCAGTTCTCACTTAGTAATCCTAACATCTCCCCCTTTCTTTTGATTTAGAACATAGGACAGTCATGACCTTGAAACATAAATCCATCAATATGGGAAGTATTACAGATAATTACATAAATTACATAAGCACATAGTAACATAGTAACATAACACATGTTAGAAGTATATAACATAATCATAATCAAATAATCATAAATTGAAAATTTATAAATGTCCATAAGTCCATTGTCCATTAGTCTCATCTTGTGTGAGGAAGTCCAATGATTCCTGCTGGTTTTTAAAGTTCTTTAACAGTCTTCTTATTATCCATGCTCTTTCAGTGTCAGATGTTTCTTAGATCTTCTCCTTTATTTTGAGGTCTTTCTCTTTTTCTGTCTCTCTCTGATGGATAAGGCGAATACGACTCGTTGGCACCTATCTGATTCCTTCTCCTGCTGAAGAAATACAAGCAAACCCTCTCTCCCAGGCATTTAACCTATCTAATTACCTTCAATTTACCACTTTATAAATCTCTTCTCATCATCTGGCAATTACATTGGAATTGTTTGCACTGGACACAGCCCTGTTAGTTTAAAAGGCCTGTATTCTCCCCAAGTGTAATCCATTTTTGCAATCTGATTGCCTTTTGGTTGACTGATTGGGTAATCCCTTTCTGCCATGTGATTGCTTCTCTGCTGATTGATTAAATCAGAGTCCTGGCCTTCTAAAGGTTCTTTGGGTGTAACATCAGCTGCCATCATGCCCCAAGTCTTTTTTGCCTGGGGCCCTGGACCTGGGCTCCTCATCCCATTTCCCTGAATTATTCTACACTCTGATGCCCAATGGAGTCCTCTGTTGCATTTTGGACATGGGGTTTTAGGTCTTCTTTCACCCTGTCTTCTCACTGTATCTCCATACCTACAATGAGCTCTTAGATGCCCAATTTTTCCACATTAAAAACATCGCCGAGTTTCTTTCCACATTCATCATTGTCCCGGTGTAAAAAGCATTTGTTCCCACTGTAGCATAGCGTCTTATGATCTCCTCTAAAGGAGCATCTTTGTCTAATCCCCATATAATTCTTTTGCAAATCTCATTGGCATTTTCCTTAGCCAGATGTCTGGTCATTATTTCTGTAGCTGAATTTTCTCCAATAGTTCTTTTGACAGCAGTTTGCAAACGTCCCACAAAATCTGCAAAAGGTTCATTGGGACCTTGCTGTATTTTAGTGAAAGCCTCATATCCCTTGACCATTTATCAATTGGAGAATGGTTTGGTTTCCTATAAATCAGGGTCAGTTCTCTATATATTTTGGAAATGAGACCTTTGTCAGAACCTTTACTTTTAAAAATATTTTCCCAATTTGTTACTTCCCTTCTAATCTTGTTTGCATTAGTATTGTTTGTACAGAAACTTTTTAGTTTGATGTAATCAAACTCTTCTATTTTGTGATCAATAATGATCTCTAGTTCTCCTCTGGTCATAAATTCCTTCCTCCTCCACAGTACTGATAGGTAGACTATTCTCTGTTCCTCTAATCTATTTATGATCTCATTCTTTATGCCTAAATCATGGACCCATTTTGATCTTATCTTGGTATATGGTGTTAAGTGTGGATCCATATCTAATTTCTGCCATACTAATTTCCAGTTTTCCCAACAGTTTCTTCCGAATAATGAATTTTTGTCCCTAATGTTGGTATCTTTGGGTTTGTCAAAGATTAGATTGCTATAGATGTACCCTTTTTTGTCCTTTGTATCTAATCTGTTCCACTGATCTACCGTTCTATTTCTTAGCCAGTACCAAATGGTTTTGGTGACTGCTTCTATATAATATAGCTTTAGATCAGGTACACTTAGACCACCTTCCTCTGACTTTTTTTTTTCATTAGTTCCCTTGCAATTCTCGACCTTTTATTCTTCCATATGAATTTTGTTGTTATTTTTTCTAGGCCATTAAAATAGTTTCTTGGGAATCTGATTGGTATAGCACTAAATAAATAGATTAGTTTGGAGAGTATTATCATCTTTATTATGTTCGCTCGGCCTATCCAAGAGCACTGAATGTCTTTCCAATTATTTAAATCTGACTTTATTTTTGTGGCAAGTTCTTTGTAATTTTTCTCATATAATTCCTGATTATTCTTTGGTAGATGGATTCCCAAATACTTTATACTCTCAACATTTGTTTGGAATGGAATTTCTCTTTGTATCTCTTGCTGTTGCATTTTGTTGGTGATAAGGAAGATACTATTTTTCAAAGATCAAGAAGAACAGTATTCTAAACAGATGGCTGAGGTCAGAAACTGCATTTTTATGGTGGAGTCAGAGTGGTAGAAAATCTTCATGATCAAAAGAGAGATAAATCATTAAAAGTAGGGTAAAACTTTCATTTTCATTTCATTCTAGGCCCTCATTTAAATATGCAAATTTAGTGGACTTCTTTGAAATAAGGATTTCTAAAAAAAAACTTACTTTAATTTTATATGTATTATTTTAATAATTTTATCATTAATTTTGTTAAAATTGCAAAATGTAAACCATCTTTTCGAATAAGGCAAGTGCTTTTTTTTGTTTAATTTTGGGTTTACAAAGGGGCTTAAATAAAGGAATATGTAATTAGGTGAAGATATCAACTAATTTTAATATTTTATCATAAAAACATTAGAATACTTCTGATGGAAGTGGATATTTTCAACATAAAGAAGATCCAACTCACTTCCAGTTAATCAATGATGGACAGAGACAGCTACAATCAGAGAAGGAACCCTGGGAAGTGAATGTAAATTGTTAGCACTACTGTCTATCTACCCAGGTTACTTATACCTTCGTAATCTAATACTTAACGTGCAACAAGAAAATTGGATTTACACACATATATTGTATCTAGGTTATACTGTAACACATGTAAAATGTATGGGATCGCCTGTCATCTGGGGGAGGGAGTAGAGGGAGGGAGGGGAAAATTTGGAAAAATGAATACAAGGGATAATGTTATAAAAAATTACTCATGCATATATACTGTCAAAAATTATAATTATAAAATTCAAAAAAGAAAAAGAAAAAAGGAAAAAGAAAAAAACATTAGAATACAAAAATACTAACAAAAAAGGATCACATATGAAGTCATATGATATGTAATCTATATTAAGTTTGAGAGCACTTATACTTTTATTTTTTAAAAATCATGTAATTCATTAAAGAATTTGTGATTTAATTGATACTACTCCATTCTTTTTCTAAAGTTTTAGTCTTACTTTCCTGAATCATAGAGGAATAAGTGACTTGTATACATTCCCCAGCAACTATGTATTAGAGAAATGGATTAATCACAAACTTTCCTCAATCCAAGTTCTATTCTTCACATGCAGTTCTCTAGAATTCCTTTGTCATGTGCATTTAATACATTACCAGGGCTAACAATGAATAATGATTTTTTTTTAAAAATTGATGGAGAACTTAACAATAATATAGATCTAGATAGTCATTTCAAAGAAAACCGAAATCTAGAATCCCTATAGTTAGTTAACAGCACAACGTGAAATAAAATCTTGGTCTCATGGCTCTTAAACTAATGACCTAGTAGCACAAACTTCTTAGCTATATAGCATATACCTAGTGTTTAACACATGCTTATTGGTTTCCTAACTTCATGCTAATTTTATGCAGGTATCAGATCCAAATTTCTTTTATCATTCATAAATATATCTGTATACAACTTACCTAGATATACATACAGAACATAGCATGATGAAAACTTGTCATGGGATCAGAAAATGATGGATTCAAGTATAGCTTCTGACATAAGCAAGACATTTGATCTTTTTTACTCCTAGACAACTAAGATTACAAGTTAGAAAGTAGATGATGATTTGCATTGGTAAAGGAGATTTTCTCTCTCTAATAGGAATTCATTATTTCAATGAAATCATTACCTATGCAATTACTATAAATGTATACAGACACACACACATATGTGTGTGTATTGTACACACATTTATATACACATGACTATTTGCATACATGTAGAGAGATATATGTATTCATATAGATATATTTATATAACGTTTCCACTATCAGAATGTTTTAATTAGCATTCTTTTTTTTAAGAGCAGTAAATCTTAGTTAAAATTTTAAAATCTCATTATACATAGTTGACATTTAGTACATATTTGTCTATTAAGTTAAAGAATCAATCATTATTATTCCCTCATTGGAAGCTATGCTTTTTAAGGATAGATATTCAACATATTAAGGATTGTATATAACGGAGTAAATTTTCCTAATTAATCATGTTATAAAATTTCAACTTTATGATTTTACATCATTTACAATGTGTATAATACTTGCAAGGGTGGGAAATGTAGGAGTCCTATAATCAAGAATGTATTACAAAAATTAGTATTTATCACAAATCTGCCATATACTGTAATTTGATATTATAGTCAAAGTAATTTCCCAGTTTTTTAGATTGAAGTTTAGAATTTAGCACACCATAACTTCATTCACAATTTTATTTTTTTCTGCTTTCCTCAAAATTTTTTATGAAATTTAAATTACAAAAACGATTTTCAAACAACTTAAATCCTGAGATAATATATATTGATTGTATGTCTCTATCTATCTATCTATCTATCTGTCTGTCTGTCTTTCTGTCTTTATCATCTACTTTGCTCTTGTTCAGTTGTTTCAGTCCTATCTAACTCCTCTGAATCCATTTGGGATTTTTTGGCAAAGATACTGAAGTAATTTGCTACTCCCTACTTTAGCTCACTTAAAAGTGAGGAGACTGAGGCAAATAGAGGAAAATGATTTACTCAGGATCACACAGCTAATATGTCTGAAACAGTATTTGAATTCAGGTCTTGTTAATTCCAGGCCTGGGTTCACTATCTACTGTCTATCTAACAAAAAAGGATCACATATGAAGTCATATAATATGTAATCTATATTGAGTTTGAGAGCACTTATACTTTTATTTTTTAAAAATTGTGTAATTCATCAAAGAATCTGTGATTTAATTGATATTAGAACTATTCATTAACTTTTAAAGGGAAAGAATGAATAAATGAAAAGGCAGACGACTAAGCCTATGGGCTTAGTTTTATTTCCATGCTTCTCTTTTACTATACCATTTATTGAATTTGTAAGTGAAGAATTTTACAAGTGAGAAACTTGAAACTTGAATAGATAAACAGACTAGCAAATAGACTAAATCCTGGAATTGGAATGGCGTGGCATCAAAATAAGTGCTGGACAAAAGGTAATTGACTGGTGTGTGTTTAAGCAGGAAGCCAAAGAAAATTCTTATCCTAAGTCAAAGAGAAACTTCTTAGAGGAGCATTGTTATTTGTTTTCATACAATGCAGTTTATTTGGTTCTGTTTTATTATTAGAATTAAATCTGGAGAAACTACTAAGCAGAAGTGCTTCTGGGATTCAAAGACTTTGGTTCATGGAAATAAGAATTCACCAATGGTAAGCAAGTATCCATTCCAGATTAGAGAAAAATAGATATCATTTATAGAAGGAAATCCATCAAAGTGTCCTCCTTAAAACACACATACATATATACATGCATGCAATTATTTTGGATAATCATTTTATAGTATTTTGTTTTGTTTTGTTTTTGTTTTTGTTTTGTTTTATTTATTTATTTGTTTGTTTGTTTGTTCATTTATTTATTTATTTTTGCTGCTGGAAACTCTTTGGGTTTTAAGTTAGAAGAGTAATAGTATATTCCATTCAATGTCCATTAAGGAAGATGCAGCACTTAGCTGAATATTCTACCTGAAGCCAGAAATACAAAGATAGAAATACAATAGAAATACGAAGATAGAAATACAAAGAATACATACCTAAGACCAACAGAACAATGATTAGTATCAATCGCATGAAGCCAGCAATTAAGACTGATCAGGAAATACTATATATGTCATGCAAGATCAAAACTACAAGACCAAGTGTGTTGACACCAGAGATCCTACAATTCTCAAGGCACCAGAACCTCCAAATTCAAGGCCTATTCCCTATTTGTAGCCTTTTTCCCATTGATGGTACATAATTTTATTGGAAAATGTGAACCAAATTTATGATGGAAATGTTTTATTGTTACTTTTAATATTATGGAATTTTATTAAATATCTGTTTTGAACTAATACTATCATCTGGCTCATTAATAAAGATAAATAAATTGCTGGAGGTATATAAGGTATGAATTTGAGTTGATTTAAACTATCAAAATAATTTGATCCTGGGGCCTCAAAAATATTTCATAAATTGAGGTGCCTCCAGGGGTAGAATGTGTGTGGGTGTATGTGGCTGACGGTGAATTGGTGGGAGAGAGAAGAGAGAGAGAAGAGAGAGAAAGAGAGAGAGAGAGAGAGAAAGAGAGAGAGAGAGAGAGAGAGAGAGAAGAGAGAGAGAGAGAGAAGAGAGAGAGAGAGAGAGAGAGAGAGAGAGAGAGAGAGAGAGAGAGAGAGAGAGAGAGAGAGAGAGAGAGAGAGAGTGCACTAGATTAGTTATGGGATGCTATGGGTGTTATTGAAGTTGGAATCAACGAGTTCTTCTTAATCCTTGCTGAAGACACTAGTTGTGTGATTCTGATAGTCTTTGAGTGTCTATTTTGATCTTTTGTAAAATGGAGATAACACTGACTTCACAGGATTATTGTGAGAATCAAATAAAATAGAGATATAAAGTGTTTTGTAAGCCTTAAAGCACTGTATAAATAAATGCCAGCTGATATATAGTCATATAAAGATATATGTCTGTGTGTAACTTTTTCAATAAAATTACTTGCTATCTAATTATCATAGTATATGTAGCAGGTTACACACATACAAATGTTTAAAAATGGAATTAAATCAATATATTGTTAAATAACTACAACATAAAATCAACTAATGAAACAAGATAGATGATTACTGTGAATAAAAGCCCAGTTTGGGGAATATGCAGGGCATGTTATGAGTGAAAAACAGACAAATGAAAAGTTTGGCAAGTGTATAAAGTATATAAAATGAAAAAAAAATTGAGAAAGTATTAGAGAGGTACAATTGAATAAAATTGTGGAGAATCCAAACAGAATAGAAAAGAAATTTATTTTTCATTAAGAGTGATTAAAGATTTTTGATCAGAAGATTAACACAAGGAGATCAATGCATAAAAATAATTAATCTTCAAACATAACAATAATAGATAGCATTCATATAATGCCTGATAAATTGCAAAGTGCCTTTTAAATACAATTATAATTTAGCCTCATAATAATCCTGGGAGGAAAATTTTATCATTATCCCAATTTCATAGACAAGGGAGGTAAGAGATTGTGCCTTGCTCAGGTTTACCCAACTAGTAAGTAGCTGAGGTAACATCTGAACACAGTTCTTCCTGACTTTGGGTTTAACACTTTTCACTGTAACCAGCTGCAACATTATGATAAATGAATAATAGGAAAGATAATGGTGTGAAAGCCTTTTGCAAGAGTGCAGGTAGCTTATAAAATATGCTAACACAAACAATAATAATGGAAATAGAAAAGAGAGAGTTAATATATAAAGTAGAATTTTATCTGCAAAGGCATGTTAATATTTTTGAAAATATGAATATATGAAAGAATGAAGAATCCAAAATATCACTGAGTCTTCAGTTATAGTCATCTGTATAAAAGATGATGCTATTGACATCAACAGTAAAAAAAACAAAATAATAATTTTTCTATTATCTAAGGAAAGATGGTAAAAATAGGTAGGGATAAATTGAATTTAGCGTACCAATGAGACATGGTGATTTTATTCTTTGCACAATGTAGTCATACAGATATAATGGTTAGAAGAAAGAGTTAAAAATATCTGTTTGGGAAACATCTGTTCACAGATGAAATATAAAGGTAAAGGAATATATGAGATTTCAAAGGGATAAAGGAATACATTGTTTTTAAATAAATCTATTATATTAGCTAACATTTGTATTTTAAGTTTTGCAAATTGCTATACATATATTGTCTTAGCTGTTTACAAAAATCCCATAAGATAAATACTTTTATTCTGATTTTGTTATTGGAAAAACTGGAGCCGAAAGAGTTTAACTGACTTGTTTATGGTCACATGATATTTAGTATATTTGGCATAAATTGACAAAAAGTTTTCCTGGTTTTATGTCTTTCACTGTTTCACAATTTCTAACTTTTTCTTCTACTTTTGTGGGCATAGAAGATGTACCCTGATAGAATTATGGATACAGAGAATCATAAATGAATTTAATCATTAATAATAAATAGTAAGCTCATCTCATAACAATAGCAAGTTTAGTAGTATCATAACAAGGACGGATAAAGTTTGCCTAAATTTAATTCAAACATTTGTCAGATGCAATTTTGGGCATAAAATAGAGAGATCTGAGTTAGTGAAATATTAAGATGTATATTCAGATGATTAATGTTTCTTTAACAGTTTTAAATGTTATAATGTAAAATTTACCTGTGCTTGACCATGTGCTATTTAATATTTTTATCAATGTCTTTGACTACATGGATAGGTGTTAAGCCTATCAAATGTGTTGGTAAGATAAATTTATAGTTAACATATAATATATAGTTAACATATTGTTAAGATCCAAAAAGATCTTGAGTGTTTAAACCATTGTACCAAATCCAATATAAGATTTCATATCATAAGTAAAAAATAAATTTTACAAGTATATCATAAGGAAGATGGGCTTAGATAGTAGTTTCTCTTATACCTGGGTATTTTATTGGTTGCAAAAGTTAATGTGATTGTAAGAGGAAATGTGTCACACATTATGAAATTTATAATTCTCATATACTAATGTCTGTGAAGACCTTTTCTGTCATGTTGTTCAGTTATTGGTGTCACATTTTAGACTATATATTGTAAAGTTACAGAATGTAAAAAAAAAAAAAAAAAAAAAAAAAAAGATAATCAGAGAAGAGAGTGAAGTCATCCATATAAAAATGGACTAAAGAAAACTGATGTTTTGCATACACAAGAGAAAATTAAGATGGAGCATGAACATTATCCTCAAGTATTTTAAGGGTAGTGTTATGGAAAAAGGAGTCCTCTAGAACTATAAATAGTACATGTAGATTACATAAAGGTAAATTTAAGCTATATGTAAGAATAAATGAAACAAAAACAAAACACATAAAAAATAATACCCCCACCACAATAACAACAAACAAAAAACAAACAACTAAACAAAATCTTGCTTACAGTCAAGAATTATGCAAACAGAAACTAATAAGCTATTTGCTACAACACCAATTTTATGTACTTACAGTTCAGTATTTCTTGAAAACAAGTAGCTTGCTTACTTGATACAAAAAGAGAAGTTCAAAAAAATTGAGTATATTCATTTTTATTCTTTAATGTTATATTTTAAAGATATGTTAAAGATAAAAGTAATGCATTTTAAAAATCTCATTTTCTAGAAGTCATTGAATGGAGATGATACCATTTGTTTCTGCAGATGTTTGTTGTTAGAATGCAATAGAAGAAGGAGGAAGTAAATAAGTGTTTATTAATTGCCTAACATGTTAGGCATTGTTTTAAGTGCTTTGCAAATATATCAGTGCACATTGGAATGCAATAGCTTATCAACAAGTATGCTAAGTTAATATTGATAACTTTATCTATGTATTATTTTATTTTATTTTTGCTGAGGCAATTGGGGTTAAGTGACTTGACCTGGGTCATAAAGTCAGGAAATGTTAAGTTCCTGAAGCCACATTTGAACTCAGGTCCTCCTGACTTTAGAGTTTTGTGCTCCATCCACTGAGCTATGTAGCTGTCCCTATCTGTATATTTTCAAATAAAAGAAAGATGTTTAAATTCATCCAGTAGTCTATTATTTTGTTTTGGAGTTTCACTGTGCTTGCCATATGAAAGAAAAATACAAGTTGGCATCTTATAATCATCTTTAAATATGCTTAAAATATTTTGATTTGTTAGAAAAAATCCTCAGGTTTTAGTTTTGTTTTGTTTTAGTAAAATTGAATTTTGTTTTAGTAAAACTGAATAGAATTAAAAACTAAAAGTAGCAAACATTTTCATAGCAATTTCTCTTTTTCATGACTGTATTCCAAATCTGTCTTGCTGATTAAAATTCCCAGGATGTTTTTACATTTTATTTCTTCTTGGTGAAGTATTCCTTTGAGAATAATCAGAACAGTATGGGAATCTCTGTATCATTTAGTTATAGAGGTAATGGAATATAATAGCTTATGAAATCAGTGACAGCATTTGTTTTGAACTCATTTTTTTGATATCATGTTTGGAAATTTCTTTTATATAAAATATATTTATTTTCAATCACAACAGATAGTTAATGTAAAAAAAAACCTGCCTATTTTGAAAGTAACCTTTTAAAAGTTTTATTTAAAAAACCACATCAAAACAGAGTTTCACAATACATTGCTATTATGATCTTGAAAAAGCAATTCTGAGAATGAAAGAAATCCAGAATTCTAAAAAAATGTGAATGTTACAGAACTTAATTATTTTAAAAATAAGAATCAAAGGTCTTATATAATAGCCAAACATACATTAGGTCATAATTTGATTATACCTAATATTATGGATATATATTTAGTTCACTTTCTACTTAAAGTAAAGAAAGAAGACATTTTCTTTCTTTAAAATTATAAATGAATTCTGCTTCCAGGATGACAGAGTAAGAAGTGAATCAATCTATTAGCCAAGAAAACTTAGAAGATTAGCAGAAAGAGTCTATCTCATTGAGTTAAGTAAGGTAGAGCACAGTACAAAACAGGAAGCTTCCCTGAAAGCCTGTAAGAAACCCAGTTTAGCAAACCAGCAAAAGATCCTGAGACTCAATGTGGTAGAGCAAACAAATCCGGAGGTAGGGATCCTCTCTCCCCAAATGTACCTTGACATAGCCATGGAATCCACTGGACTCCAATTCTGGGAACTACCATGTGCTTTCATGTAGCCCAAGGGTGGACAGGCATTCTTCAGCAGCAGGACTTCTAAGTACTTTCATAGGACCACAAATCAGAAGGCATCTTCCAAAGGCCAGAGTTCCTTTTTGTTCCAAGTGGGCAACCTCCAGTGGCCAGGCAACCATTAGGAAATATTTTGGCAGATTATAGATCAACAAAATTGACAATATGAATGAAATTGGTGAATATTTGGGAAAAGATAAATAACCTAGATTAAGAGATCAGGAAATAGAAACCCCAAATAACTCAATCTTAGGGAGAAAAATGAACAGCCATTAAAGAAACCCCTAGGAAAAAAAATTCCCCAATCCCAGATGGGTTGAATGAATTCTACCAAACATTTAAAGAACAGTTAAGTTCAATATTACATTGATTATTTGGAAAAATAGGCAAAGAAGAAGTCTTGCAAAACTGCTTTTATAACTTAAATATGGTGCTGATATCTGAACCAAGAAGAGCTAAAACTGAGAAAGAAAATTAAAGACCAATTTCCCTAATGAATATTGATAGAAAAATTTAGGAAAAAAATACTAGTAAGACTATTATAACACTATAACACAAAGATATACACTATATCCAAGTGAAATTTATACCAGGGATGCAGGTCTTTTCAATATCAGGAAAACCATCAAAGCAATTGACCATATCAATAAGAAAGCAACAGAAATCATTTGATTATCTTAATAAATGTAGAAAAATCTTTTGACAAAGTACAGCAATCTTCCTCAAAAACAAGAGAGCATAGGAATAAAGGAATTGTTCTTTAATTTTTTTTTTCTGCACAAAACTCCAATAAGTAAAATTGTGTTTATAGCTCTATAATGAAAGGTAATTTATCAGTTTAAATATAAGTATAAATTTCTGCTACCATTATGTAAAAGTTAGCTATTTGACTGATTGAAAGTAAAGTGCTGATGAGGAATTTCAAATCTATGCAATTTATATATGCTTGTGAAAATCATGCTTGATTTCCTTTTTAGTAAACTTAATCACTATAATAAATTAAAGCGATTGCAACTTAAACAAATGCATATTTTATACTGTCAAATGAAGGATAAATATTGCCCTAACAAATCAATTGTTTTTTTGAGTCTATTAGGAAGTGTTGGTTCCTAATAATACATGCCATTTAGAAGCATTCTTAAATTATAAACATTTCTATTTCCTTAAAATTTATATTATTAAAGCTAAACTTTAAAATGAAAACATTGGGAAATGAGATTTTTATTGTGTGTATGTGTATGTTTATGTATATATGGAGAGAGAGAGAGAGAGAGAGAGAGAGAGAGAGAGAGAGAGAGAGAGAGACATAGAGAGAGAGAGAGAGACAGAGACAGAGACAGAGACAGAGACAGTGATAGAGACAGAGAGAGACAGAGACAGAGAGAAGAGAGAGAGAGACAGAGACAGAGACAGAGAGAGAGACAGAAAGACATAAAGACAGAAAGAGAGAAAGAAAGACAGAAAGACAGAAAGAAGAAGGAGAGAGAGAGAGAGGTGGGCCCAAGGATGGGGGAAACTATAATTGAAGTTTTATTTTTGCTGTAAAAGAGAGACCAAAGGATATGAACAGACAATTTTCAGATGATGAAATTGAAACTATTTCTACTCATATGAAAGAGTGTTCCAAATCACTATTGATCAGAGAAATGCAAATTAAGACAACTCTGAGATACCACTACACACCTGTCAGATTGGCTAAGATGACAGGAACAAATAATGATAAATGTTGGAGGGGATGTAGGAAAACTGGGACACTGATACATTGTTGGTGGAGTTATGAAAGAATCCAAACATTCTGGAGAGCAATCTGGAATTATGCCCCAAAAGTTATCAAACTGCATACCCTTTGATCCAGCAGTGCTACTACTGGGCTTATCTTCCAAAGAAATACTAAAGAGGGGAAAGGGACTGTGTGTGCCAAAATGTTTGTGGCAGCCCTTTTTGTAGTGGCCAGAAACTGGAAGATGAATGGATGCCCATCAATTGGAGAATGGTTGGGTAAATTATGGTATATAAATGTTATGGAATTTTATTATTCTGTAAGAAATGACCAGCAGGAGGAATTACACAGAGGCTTGGAGAGACTTACATCAACTGATGCTGAGTGAAATGAGCAGAACTAGGAGATCATTACACATTTCAACAAAAATACTGTATGAAGATGTATTCTGATGGAAGTGGTAATCTTCAACAAAGAGAAGATCTAACTCAGATCCAATTGATCAATGATGGACAGAATCAGCTACACTCAGAGAAAGAACACTGGGAAATGAGTGTGAAGTGTTTGCATTTTTGTTTTTATTCCCAGGTTATTTTTACCTTCTGAATTGAATACTTCCTTTGCAATAACAACAACAACAAAATTTGGTTCTGCACATATATATTGTACCTAGGATATACTATGTCATATTTAATATGTATGGGAATTCCTGCCATCTAGGAGAGGGAAGGAGGGGAAAATTCGGAACAGAAGGGAGTGCAAGGGATAATGTTGTAGAAAATTACCCATGCATATGTACTGTCAAAAAATGTTATAATTATAAAATTAATAATAAATAAATAAATAGTCCAATGGGAAAAAGAGAGAGAAAGAGAGAGAGAGAGAGAGAGAGAGAGAGAGAGAGAGAGCATTTTCCTCCACCCTGTACCCCTAAGCCCTAATCCTTATTAGGATTTTTCCTTCATTTTTACCATAAGGCTATTTCACTTCTTTTTTTTATGTCCTAGTTGATTCCTTTTACATAACTCTTTTTTAAATGAAATAATTTCTGTGTATTTGGTTAACTTGGATATTTGATTCCTCTGAGACCATGCTATTCTGTGATTCATACCCACCGAATATGGTTAGGAAATATTGATGTTAATCATAAGCAATGAACAGTTTTTATCAATGAAAACCTTTATTTGCTATCTAATTAAGGAAAATGTAAGGCAAGCATATAATCCTTGGGCCTTTTTAGATCTAGATAAATCTGCATATTTTGGGTCAAAATACATTATAAATCAATAAGAAAGATTAAATTAGAACTTAAAAATTAGGAATTTGTTTATTATATAAAACGATGACTTTGCAAAGAATGAGGATTAATAAGAATGACTTTTCAAAGAAAGTAGTCTTGCTACAAGTGATTTATGAATATATAAATATTTAAACGTATTCATATCTTACATTGGCTCATAAATGGCATTGCATTCCATAGAGATATTTATGTCTCCACTTCTATAGTTATTTTCACTATTACTACAAAATAAATTCTTGGCTTTATTTCCTTTTCATATATTGATTTGATAAGTATTTCACACATTTAATTACCAGCCTGAACTAGCTTATGCTACTTTTTGTTTACTTATGAATAGTTGCTTGGGAATTTCAAAGTGAACCAGGTGTGGTAGGGAGAGCATATTAGCCTCTTGGCAGGAACTTTGTTATTAGAATTATAGTGAAAAACCACCTAATCACCTGTTCTAGATTTACTTACTTTATCATTTCTACTTATTTATGTTTTTAAAGTTGCCCTACAACATTATTAAAATAAGTTTTCATAAATAATTATCTCTGGTATTTAAACAATGGATCCAAAAATTATCTTGATTTTTTTTTTTTTTTTTAGTTATAGGAGATAAGAGCTGGAGTTATGATTTCACTGCTTTGAGGAATATCCAAATGAGGAAACTCCCTCTAACTATAATGATTTACCTTCTCTCTAATTTATAGCCTTAATAATTTCAGAATGCTATGGTTTGAATTATACATATATCCTCAATTTTCTCATTTTTAAAATGAAGGGATTAGACTGGATATCTATATTTTTTTCAGATCTAAATATATTAATCAGGCCTAAGCAGAATGAACTCTTGGAGAAATATGGTCTAAAAAGTAATAGTTTTGGCATTTAATGGACTCTTCCTAATTCTCAAGTCTTCTTATACCTCATTCTTCTTCATATAAAGGTAATCCAAGCGACTTTCTTGGTGTTCCTACAGCTGTAAAGGATATTATCCTTTAACGTTTGTTTGCAAATCAATTTCCAAAATATAGTAAGTAAATGAAATGTATAATATACATAATATTCATTTCCATATATTTTCAACTGTAAATATTATCCTCTTTATAATAGATATAATTAAATCTTCGTTTTCAATCTGAAACTATTAGTGAATACTAAAATCTTGGCTTAATAAATGAATTTTCTTACACTCCAACATTTATTGAGAATCTTTATTATTAAATTAGCATTTTTAAATGTAATATCACCAACATTTGCTATTACTCATTAAGGTACTATACTAATTTTTAAAACTTTTTTTTATTTTTATCTTTTGTTTTTATATCATTATGTTTTATACTTTTATAATAAAATATTAATTCTGATAATATGCACTTTTGAAATATAAACTATAAAGTGCAAAGGAAAGTAAAGGCAAAGCAGATGGTAGGGATGGGGAGGACTAGCAATGTCAGAAGAACCCTGAGGTGAATGAAAACCTGAGGGACAGAGTTTCTGGGTAGTTCATAATCAAGTTTATAGGTTTTCTAATATATTGATGGTCAGTGGTTTCTCTTGGTCACCCTATGGTTATGTCAAGGAGAACCTAAAGCAGCTAATTTCCTTCTGAAAAAAAACTCCTCTGACAAGTCAAACTCAAGCTTGATTGGTGGACATTTAATGAGAAATTAGCTCCTACTCACCCACTTCACTTGGCTCCTCCTACTGAGGAACGACTTGACCATGATGATCAATCTCAAAGCATCTGGACAATGGAAGCCATTTCCCTTGGAGCTCTTCAGCTAGTTTTCTCCTACATGAGAGAGGTTGCCCTACTCTAATGGAAGGATCAAGGATAGTAGGTTATTTTTCCAAACAAAGGCTTATCCAAATTGGATCTTGTTTATACTCTAAATAGAAATTAGATTCCACAGAGGAATGAGGTTTCATCCACTTAGTTAGTAGGCATATTCCTTGGGGACTAGAAGTAAATCTTTTCTCTTAGTGATGCCCTTCAGAGGTTGACTGACCTTTCCAGGAGTGGTGTTTTTAACAGAAATAAAAAGAAAAGGGTGGATCATAAATTAGTTATTAATATAATGGTATAAAATTAATTTCTCTCAACTCCAAGGTAAGAAAGGGAAAAGTACAACTTTCTATTTTTAATCTTTCCTTTCAGTTGTGTATCTGATCTGTTCCCTAATAAAAAAAGAAGTCATTCCTTTGGTTAAGTCCCCATCCTCAGTCAGAGCCCAGAAGATTTTTCTTTCCCCATCACATTTTAGCAGCCCAGTTCCTAGCCATCTCACATGACATAGGCAGGCCATGCATATTGTTTTTTCATAGCTTGGCCATCATGTTGGGAAACTTGTGGGCAATAGCAATGGGAAAGGCAGAACACTTGCTTCTCCTTTCACTTTTTCTTTATTGCATATAACCTCAAATGTGAAAGTAAAAATGTGGTTACTAATAAAATCACCTAAATGCTCAAAGTCATGAAAGTTAGATCTGCAAAAGTGCAGGACTGACTGTAGAAAGTTCTCTTTACATAAGTGAATAATTCCTCAGACATCTATTTTATCCATTTTTACTTAATCAGAATTAACCTCTACCCATCCACTTCACTTAGCCTACTACACAACAAGGGCACACATAAAAGAATAACTTTATGCAAGTCATAAAATGTACTAAAATGCAAATACTAAAATGCAACCAACACCAGCTAAAAACCTTTGAAAACTCTTGGACCATTCAGACCTATATTTTCAATATGAGAAAAAAATCACTCAAATAAAATGCTTCTACCAACTATTTTGTTGTAAACCTTTTTGGTTCAACATCTAGTCTGAAGCTTCCATCTCTTTGTAATCTTAGCAGTTAGCAGTCAGTCAGATCTTCCTTTCATAGTTCTCCTTGAGACTCAATCATCTACTCTATATCATTCTCATCCATATCTAGCTATTATTGTGCTAATTTTATAATTTCTTTGCTCACTTCTTGTGTTAATTTTTCAATCTTGTTATTCACTTCTTCGAGTTTCATCTTTGTCAAATCCTTGAAGATCAGGAAGGATGTTAGAGACTTTCCTTCTGAGAATTGCCATGTAAGCCATGTCAGCTGGTAGGGAAGACCAAGAAGGTAGAAAGGGGCTTGGCCTCTGAGGCAGGAGGTTGTGCTTTATAGAAGAGACCTGGAGTTAGTGCTGTATTCTAAGAAAAGATCTAAAACCTGTAAGACACAACCTGGAATTAGTGCTGCATCCTAAGATCTAACATAAAATAAGAAAAAGATCTAAAACCTGTAAGACACAACCTCCTGCCTCAGAGACTACCTACTGGATCCTTCCTACCAGCTGACATGGCATACATGGCAATTCTCAGAAGGAAAGTCTCTAATAGAAGGAAATACATAAATACTTCCTCCTACCAAAAAATATAAAAACTCTCTTGATTAATAGTTTTGTTACATCTTTCCTACCAGCTGACATGGCATACATGGCAATTCTCAGAAGGAAAGTCTCTAATAGAAGGAAATACATAAATACTTCCTCCTACCAAAAAATATAAAAACTCTCTTGATTAATAGTTTTGTTACATCTTTACATGCCTTATAAATATTCTAAATTGAATACTAAATCTTTTATATCTTCAAAATATCTCTCAATTTCAAGTTTTTATCTTCTTCTAAAGCTTAATTGCCTGGATAAATTTAGTGAATAAATAAATTGCTTTGAAATTTACAATCATATCCTGATCCAGAGGTAGTAATAATTAGGTAGTATAAGGGGAAGGTAGACAACTTTTACATGATCATTAAAATCATCCAAACAGGAAGGGTGAATTAGTGCATTATCCAAAATAAGTAGAATTATGAAAGGAATATCACCATTATAATTATTGATATATTTAATGTTTTCCCAAATCCTCAAACCCTGCTTTTCACTTATATATTTCCTAACACTGCTAATTCATCTCATAAAACATACTGATTTATTGCAAGAGGGGTGGAAAGTGACACCAGATGTTACTAACAATGCTTTGGTTCTTTTACTTTCCTATTTTGAAAATTAAGTTTTGTGTGTACGTGTTGATTTAAAAAAAAATCTACAATTCATTTAAAAAATAAACCTCTAAACATGGGGCATTTTATTTTATTTGTTTTTTTCTTTTAGTGTTATTTCTTTTTTTTAATTCATCTTTATTTTATTTTTCTTGTTTTTGGTGTGTTTATAAGCTGAATATTCCATTTTTTTTTCTGTTCTTCCCCTTCCCCTACTGTTTTTATGACTACCCATATATTTAACTGATGGTTGGATTTGTGTTTATAGGCTATGCCATTTTGGTCACCACTTAAAGTACTCTTAACTTTTTGAAATATACTTCCATTTATATCTGTAGTTTCAAGTGGGTATCTAAATAAAATTATGTTTTTCAAAAATCCTTTTTTTTATGTACTTGAAGATCTTTTTTTTTGACTGCTTGCAGAGTCTTTTGTTTATTACTGAATTGTTGAATTTAATAGTTATTTCTCTTAAAATCTGAAATATAGTCCTTTTTGTGATTGTGTCATTGTTGTCATCATTGTTATTCTTGTGGGTAATTTGTTGATTGTTCTGTTCTTTTGTTATCTGTACTCATAAGTTCAGCATAGTTTTCTCCTATATTTCCCCCCATATAAGGTATTCTTCTTTAAAAAAAAAAAAAATGTATGTCCTTCTGTTAAATCCATACTTCTTAACTTGTCTGCATAACTTATATTTGAGGTTAAAATTTGATTTCTATAGAAAACATTTGTTGTTTTAACATTGTTCCCTTTTGATCCTCCTGTCAGATTTTCTCTCACTTCAATATTTTTATCTTTAGCATCTTTTAATATTTCTTTGGGTTTTTTTCTCATAATAGACTCAATTATTTTCTTCTAATTGAATATTTATCATAGTTATAATTTTCTGATGTTTGTTAATTTCTAATTCCTTCTCTTTTGTATTTACAGTTAATTTTTGAACTATTGTGAGATTTCGTTTTGGGGGGTTCTTTTTCCATACTGTCTTAGAATTCCATAGGCTTTTGCCTTTTACTACATGTTAGCAGAATTTATAATCTCTTTGATGGCTTGGTACTCATCCTAGTTTTATGATCCTTTCTTTTGTCAATTTGCCATCTAGATTTTTATTAAATTTTCTTTCTTTTGAAATGTTTGCATGTTTCAGACTCCCTTTCCCTCCTCCAATATTATGCATCTGTTATTTTATTTCTCTTATCCCTTTGCTAGTTAATGCAACCCAAGGCTGAATTACAGCAGAACTACAAAGTTGTGTTCGCCTCTTTCCAAATCAGATTAAATTTAATTGGGATTGATCCAATCACTGAGTATTCTCTGGTTAAAAAAAAAAAAAAAAAAAAAAAAAAAAGAGTGGCTCAATTCAGGTTTTATCTCCCTTCTCCCTCTGCCCTCTGTAGCCAATGATGATGATACTATGATCTAAATCAGGGGTTCTCAAACTAGGGCCCCAAGGGCCAGATGTGGCCAGCTAAGGACGTTTATGCAGCCCTCCCCATTATGGCAAATGGGCTGAGAGATGGAGACAGAATATGAGTTTTTGTTTTTACTATAGTCCAGCTCTCCAACAATCTGAGAGACAGTGAACTGGCCCCCTATTTTAAAAGTTTGAGGACCACTAAAATTATCCAGTGATTCTCTTTTCCCTCTCTAAGTATGCTGAAGCAATTCTCTCTATGTGTCTTTCTGTCTCTCTGTCTCAGTCTGTCCCCCTCTGTCTCTACACACACACACATACACACACACACACACACACACACACAAATACATCTATAATTTGCAGAAGATGACAGGGGGGATGTTTTAGGCAAAGTTATAATTTAAGGGAACAAAAATGGCAAATTATAGGCAGAAGGCACCACCCACACCCTCATATTTATATACACAAATTCTCCCAAAACAATGGATAGAATCAGTCTGTCACTTTTTGCTGACGTGAGTTGCCAGGAACTTAAAGTATCCTTGAATGCTAACAACAATTATAACAATGTCTCATACTTTTGTTCGAAGAGCTGTGGTGGCTGTTAGGAAAGCGATTCTGAGTGAGTACTTTAAGAATTAGCATTATCTGGCATTAATTCATAAAAATTCTACCTTGGCATTGTTCCTCTTTTTTTTTTCCCTTCTTTGTACTAAGTGGTAATTGCTGTATATCTGACACATAATTCCTCTTTTAGATTTTTTTTTTAAAGGAATTGGTCTGAACTTGGAAAAAAATGTCTAATCTTCCATCTTATATGTGAAATGGCCTCAGAGTCCCCAGCACTTTTTTTTTTTCTGTTTTGTTTTCCATCATCCTGATAAAGTATTTGACTGATTGAAGGATGTATAATAATGATGAGTAGTAAATTGGGGCTCTAAGCCGAGATAGATCAGCTCTTCTCCTCCTGGTCTGATTAACCTCTCTCTTTCCCTAAAGTAACCAAGGGCAGGTTCGGGATCAAATGAATTCCCTACTCAATGCTGTATCAAAACAAAGTCTTTATTGATAGTAAAGGGATAGACAAGCATTTGGCCTCCAGGAAGGCCAAACTGCCTGACAAGGGGACGCCAGTTGGGGGGAAAAGGCAGGTGTAGACTAAGTGCGAGGATTCCATTTTTAGACCTTCCTTTTATACATAACTAGGGTTATAAAAACAACATTTACACAGAGATGTTGTCCAAGAGGTTCTGAAGATATATGTAAATAAGACAGGAATTTCTCTTAATAATTTGTATCTCAAATTATCTCCTTTTACCCCTCCTTAGAAAATAATTTCCTGTTAATTATTTTTATCTTGAACTATCTCTTTTTTTGACCTTATTAATATGACATCCTGCCAGGAAGGAAGGAAGGAAGGAAGGAAGGAAGGAAGGAAGGAAGGAAGGAAGGAAGGAAGGAAGGAAGGGAGAGGGGAAGGATGCCAGATTTTATGTTTTTTCAGTATTTCTCTTCATCCTTATCCCTCTCCTAATTATTTTTCCTTCTTTATTTATTTTGTAACCGTTGCTTTCAAAACAATTTTTTTTTTCAGATCATTCTTTCCTTTACCCATAACTCAATCCCTTTTTCAATTATTTTCTTTCTTTGCATTGTGTGTTGTTTTTGGCAAGAGAACCTAATGTCTTAGAAAGCATTGACTATCTTATTCCTATTTATATCTTCGAACTTAACACAGTGATGAGCAGATTATAAACACTCAAAAATACTACATCATTCATTCTCTATTCCTATACTTTCCCCCCTTATCTCCATAAGAGTACATTTACATAAAAGTTTAACTCAACATTAATTTTTTCTGAGATCTTTTTATTTAATTACACATATGTTTGGATATTTGTATATGTATGAATATGTGTTTACACATACACACACAGGGCTCTAAACTATTTGAAGTTGGAAATCAGTTTTTTCTTTAGATTTTAGCAAATATCTTCCACAGATTCTTGAACAAAATATTTTTATATTTTTATTTTTATAAATGTTAATAATATATTTTATTTATAATAAATTATCATTAGTAGTATATATAATCATATTATATATTATATGTTATTATATAATATATATGTTTATTATAAATAATTATATATAAATTATTATAAAATAATAAATTTGTAATAAATTTATTTTAAGACTAAATAATTGAATGGATACACATATCCATTCAATTATATAGATAGATAGATAGATAGATAGATATAGATATAGATATGTATATATACATACATAAAATCAAATAATTAGGAACATTCATTTCTATCATACATCACTATATTTGGTAAGGCTCTTGATATTGGCCCTTTGTTCTTCTGAATGAATTTTTATACCATTTTTTTCTAGATCTATAAAGTAATTCTCTTAATTGTTTAGCACCAAATAAGTCAATTAATTTAGGTTATACTGTCATTTTTATTACACTCACATTTGGATGGCAAATTTTTGAAAATTTAAATTTTTAACTTTCAAGGAGCATGCTCATAATTAAACTTTATTGCATTATCTTGAAAACTTTATCATGAAGTATTTGTTTTCATACCAGCGAGCTTCTATATACATATTGATGCTATTCTAATTTCCCAGTTCTGCTACTAAATTCCCATAATGTATGTGAGGGATGTAGAAGACCCTTTTCCATAATAACTACTCAGAGATCATTCAGTTAAAAAAAAAAAAAGGCAGAAAAGTTGTTTATTGAAAATCTCTGGAGATGAGTCCTCCCATCACAAGATAAGAAAGAGAAAGCTCATAGTAGGAGGACTAAAGAAGTAGTCAAGATACATAGCTTTTATACAAGAGATTACATCACAAGAAAGAGAGCATTGAGAAGGGGAAGGGGAGACATCTAACTGGTTGTTGCTATTTGGAAAGATTGAAATGGAAGGTCTCTGTTTCCTTAAAATCTCCTGATTTCTAGGAAACAGAAAATCAGGCCTTCAGGCTTAATCAAGCAGATAGTGGTCAAGCTAATAGACTTAATATCGATAAATGTCAAATACTGATAAAGTCATCAGCTCAGGTTAAGTACATAGGGTTATTGTTAGGATTCTTACTAGGTGCTAAGTCACTGGAATAAATATAGACAGTTGATTTGATCCTACAAGGAGATGCTATGGGCCAGAACTTGAAACAAGGTACTGAGTGGAATTGAGGAGACAATGATTAAATCTAATTCAGCATTGTTTTAACCCTACTACAAATAATGGTTTCCTAGTGATAAAATGATTGTTGTATACTCAGTGTGCACCATATAAGCAAGAAACTCTCAGGGTCAAGCATACAGAAGCCCACAAGACCATACTTTTGGAGGCAGTCTGATTCATTCTCATGTCTACCTTCCAGCTGGCTGGAGACCTTGGATTCAGAGGGAGCTGGAGACTGAAGCTGGTTGGAGACATTCTGACAAGAAAAGATTCAAGACTTTGAAGGAAATTATATAGGATCTGGACTTTAACTCCTGGCTGCATTTTGGGATTACTGAACTGAAACTAAAGTCAAGGCTGCCTCCTCAGAAGCTTCCAAGAGATCTCCTCACAGAGAAGGATTACAATTTAGAGACATCAGAACATTACAATTTATAGATTAACCAAAAGCAGAGTACCATGCATGTCTTCTAGAAACATTCACTACTGTAATCTTTTGCTATCTTTGCCAATATTTCCTAATTGTAAAGTGAAACCTCAAATTATTTGACCACATTTTTTACTAGATTCTTAAGCATGTATTGCAAGCAGTTCAAAGATAGAAAGAAAGGTGCCAGGTATAGTATTCTAAAAGTTTACAAAGTATTTTCCCATAACATATTGTGAACTAGGTAGTACAAGTAATATCAAATACATTTTAAAGATGAGGAAACTGAAATTTACAGATGAGATGATTCCCATATGGCCACACAAATATTGCTTCAAAGCAGATTTGTATAAAGGCCTTCTGTCTCTAAAATCATTAATCTTTTCTCTACAATATACAAGCCTAATGAATCTTAGAAATATTCATGATAAATCTAATCACTTTTCAAAGATATTCTCAGCTTTATCTGCTTATGCTATATAATGACTTAGATAATTAGAGATCACAAATATAAATACTGTTTCTTTTTTAGCAAAATCCTTTAATATTGCTTATTACCTATCAATATGCATTTAGATATGTTTTTATTCTTTTAGCTCTTAGATAAACATTAAAATTAATATTTATCACATTACTTTCTCAAATAAAGGAATTTAAGTGGCATTAATCAAAGTATTTTTCTATCTTCTGATTATATTTTCTACTGTTTAAAAAGAAAGCTATTTCCACAATAACACATATTTTTATCAGTGATTCAGTTTTATGCTACTTTACTAGTTGTTGAACAATTTATTGTCATATATGAAATAGTCTCTTTGATAATTCACATAACTTCATTAATTTTTTATCAAGTTAGTTTAATTACAAGTTTATATGTCATTTAATGATTTTTGGAATTTAGACATTAACTTCGATAGCTAATGATAATTATTCTCATTTGCATAGTACTTAAAGATTTGCAAAGAATGTTAGAAATGCTATTTCATTTTATCCTCACAACAATTGTAAATGGTAAGATATATGATTATATTTATACATTATTACTACATATAATAATTATTAAATTAATTATGTTTAATAATTTATAAATATACATATATTATTTGAACCAGTTAACAAAGGAAGAAAATGAGTCAGACAAAGTTAAATGACTAAAATTGTATTAAAACTCCTCATTTCAAGTCCATCACTTGTTAGTCTAGAGCAGAGGCATTAGAATTGTTTTATAACAATGAACATCTATTTCCTAAAGCAGGATACACTATTATAAAGCAGGATTTGGTATCATAATTTTTTGGGTAAGTATTTTGTTTTCAACCCTTTCCAAGAAGGCTGTTAAAATTCAAAACGTATTTTGAATCACCTATGCTAATAAAGCTAAAACAAAACAAAACAAAACAAAACAAAAAAAAGAGTTTATTTTGCTTTTATTTTATGTTGGTTTTTCCCTTTTGTGTTTGGTTAGGAATATTTGCTCTTTTCTGCCTCTTAGTTCATCATGTGCTGGCTCACAATGAGGATGCTAGGTTACAGAATTTTGCAAGAGTAGAGAATTACAACAGGTGCCTCTTACATAATTGTGATACTACAATAGATTTTTATCAAAGGATAGTTTGTTCCTTTAAAAGCAGGCAGAACCATCTGAGAAGACAGGAAATTTCCTTACTAAATTGTTTAATATACTATTAATTCTTGAAATTATGTAATGTAAAAAAATCATGCAACTTAGAAATAAAACAAAGAGCTATCTTTTAAAGCTTAAGGATTAAGAAAATGGAAGCAAATGGTTTTATTTTATTTTTTCAAAGTTTAAAGATAGTTCATTTCTTTTTCACTAAAAATTTACTAAATTACTTTAACGTCCATATTTTGTTTCCTATTCTTTCTGATGGAAAATACCATTGCTCCCCACTTTTACAATTGTGGCAAAACTAATGAGATAGTAAAAGAAGATATTATTCTCAAAACCAGGGATTTTTAATATTTTATCTGTGAACTTGATTTATTAATATTTGATATTTTGATTTTAAAATGTTTGAGTTTGCAATTTGCTTCTATAACCTTCAAGGACAACTTTTCCACCATTCAAAAGCATAGATAAGATATTAGCAAAAAGTATAAAACAACTTAGTATGCATATATATGTGTGCATCATGCATCCATGAATGTGTTTTAGCTAGTCAGATACTTAGAAAGGCCCTGAAAAATACAGATATAGAAGATATCTGTTTTAAAGGGGAGAGAATAAAGAAAACTTTGGAGAATATGGTAGAAATCATACAATAACAGTATCTCAGAATACCAGAACTGAAATGGATCTCTGAGCTCAGTTATTCTATGCAGCCTATTTATGAAAAGTGAAGCTCTTTATAATGTTTCTATTTGAAGGTCCAAAAAGAGCGCCAGAACAAGCAGTTCTCTAGTCCTCTAGCCAAAAGAATGTATTTAGATCTGCAGGAAAGAGAAAGCTTAAAAAGATTATCTAAGTACCAAAAATTGAGTAAACCATAAAGAAAAGATTTACCTAATTAGCTATTTTTTAGTTGTCTGGGGAGGGAAGCCAAAGCCCAGATTTGTCCATGAAATGTTAATTTGCTGTTGTTAATAAATGCTTAGACCCTTGACCCTTTTTCTCCTCCCCAACCTTTCTTCCTCCATTGCTGACATCCCTCTTGCTTGTTCCTACTTTGGCCTATACTGAAACAGATGCTCAGGCTGTCTGTTTTCTCTTTTTCTGATCCAATATAATAAAGAACCAAAAACTACCTGGGGATATCTTAGCTTCTTAGCAGTTTTCACTACCCCAATCTGATAGGCCATTTGCCTCTTTAGTCATTTAGAATTACCCAAAGTAATAAGACACATAATTTCCATTGATTGATAACAAACATTGAATGCCTTCCTTTGAAATTGAACACATCTGTGACTCTTAACCTCAACATCTGTACAGAACAAGATAGTTTTCCTGTTAAGACTTTATGTTCTATTCTGTTTCTGAGGGGAAGATGGGGGAGTAGTGTCATATAGATACAGACTGAGTTCTTTCTAAGTAGTTATTTTGTTTGATCTTTAATCAAATAGATCTGTTAATAAACAATAATATCCCTTTTAAGTATATATTTTCCCTGTATCTTTTCACTTTGCCAGCTGACATTTATCCTTTTGATGTGGTATCTAAGCTTGACTCATAATTGAGGAGGAAACCTTTAATGTCTTCTTTTTAGATTTGTTTTTCTTTTTCCATTTTAGTAAAGTTTACTTTTTCCCATTTCATATATATATATATATATATATATATATATATATATATATATATATATATATATATATATATATATAACCTCCCAGGTGATCATTTTATGAAAATCAAATTTTGTTTTATTTTTATATTCATTTTCCCTTTATTCTACTTCCTAGTTAGGTAACTTCTAAAAGTAATGTTCAGTTTCCATATTTATAATTTCTCCCAACTTAAGCCTTTATACTATAAAATTTAAAAAAAATAAAAAACTTTAATATGTAGAGCCTTTCCTTTATTCTTTTACTTCAGCTCTTTATTATGCTCTTTATTATTTTTCATCAACTTTTTTACTTTTATTTAGTCCCAGACATTTTAGCATAAAAGATTCCTGAGATTAAAATTTTTTCTTATCTCAATATATATAGGACCCTCAACTTTCAAGTAGTAGAGTTCCCTCTGTCAAACATAAATACTATTGTTACCATCAAATAGCTGTTTGTTATAAAGAAGTGTTATTTGTTGAGGACAGATTCTAGAAACCTCAAGTTGTATATAAAAATTTCATATGCTATAAAAATATTAATTGAATGTAATCTCTGCAACATACTTTGCAATAACCAGCAAAACCTATTTCTGAAGCATATTAAATTCAAACATGAAAATATTTATATTGAAAGAAATTTGACTGATATATTATAACTTAATTATTGAAGAATTAACTTCATCAGAATTGCTGAGGAAGCATTATAGAAAACTGTTAAATATTTCTTTAATTTTCAGAGTTCACAGGTCTCTTACTTCTGAATGCAATAAGTCATTGGGCAATGAAACAAAACCAAAAAAAAAAAAAAAAAAGAAGAAAATCCTAACATAAGTCCTCTGACTTAATCAAGTAATGAAATTATTACTCAATGAATCTCATTCCAGTATGTATGTAAATATACAAAGAAAATATAAGTACAATGTAATATTGTATTTTACACTATAATGTAATATATATATATATATATTTCTCCTTGGTAAGGTCTCATTTCCATGATGTTAAAAAGGAAAAAAAAAAGCAGGAAGATATAGAAAGAGCACTTTGTATGCTTCTTTGTTCAGAGAGAACCATTTCAGAATTTTTCCAACATAGAAGATGTATTTTGGTATAGAGGAGGCACCAAACACTCAAAGGAGAGTAGAAATTACAAGGTCAAAAAAGTTAGGGGCATTGACCTGGCAACGGATTTTGTTTTGCATTTCCTGAGAATAAATTTGGATAAGTAGAGAATATCATCCTTAGACATTTGACTATGAGGTAAAGGATTATTTTGGCTTCAGGAGCCAGGAATGATCACCTAGCAGATATAGCAGAGTTACTATTTCTATTGGTTGTGGGAGTAAAATGAAAAAATATGCATTTTGAAGAATTGAAGTAAGAACATATTATATCCTATTCGGGTTTCAAAACTTTTTACATCAATTAATTTATCCTCTTCAACATTATGGAGTTAGCTAGGTAGGCATTTTAAAGTAGAGGAAGAATGTGGCTATGAAGAAGAGTTACCAAATTTGAAAAATATTAAGTTAGAGACAAAGGTAGAAATACTAATTATTAAAACTGTTACCATAATTGACCATATCAATAATAAAAATAACAGAAATTAAATGATAAGTTTAATAGATTCAGGAAAAGCTTTTGACAAAATGTATCACCCATTCCTATTAAAAACACCAGAAAGCATGGAGATTAAGGGAGCTTTCCTTAAAATAATAAACAATATCTATCTAAAACTTACAGCAAGGATTATTTGTAATGGAGAGAAGCTGGATGTATTCCTAATAAGATGAGGAGTGAAACAAGGATGCCCATTATCACCACTATTATTCAACATTGTAATAGAAATATTAATTTAGCAATAAGAAAAGAAAAAGAAATTAAAGGAATTAGAATAGGAAATGAGGTAACAAAACTATCATTCTTTGCAGATGATATGATGATATACTTAGAGAATCTTAGAAAATCATCCAAATACTTAAAAAAAAAAAAATTCATAGCTTTAGTAAAGTTACAGGATATAAAGCAAACCTACACAAATCACCAACATTTCTATATATTACCGAGAAAGCCCATCAGGAAGAGATAGAGAGAAATTCTTTTTAAATTTCTCTAGACAAAATAAAATGGAGGTCTACCAACTAAGACAAACCTAAAAATTATATTAACACAATTATAAAACACTTCTCTCACATAAAGTCAGATCTAAATAATTGATAAAATATCAATTGTTCATGGCTGGGCTAAACTAATAAAAGAAAATGACAATTCTGCCAAAATTGGTCTACTTGTTCAATACCATATTCATCAAATTGCCAAAAATAATTTTATAAAACTAGAAAAAATAAAAAATTAATCTGGAAGAACAAAAGGTTAAGAATATCAAGGGACTCGTGAAAAAGAAATGCAAAGGATTCTGGTTTGGCAGTACAAAACCTAAAACTATATTACAAAGGAATAGGCAAAACCATTTAATACTGGCTAAGAAATAGAGTGGTGGATCAGTGGAATATATTAGAGACATATGACACAATGATCAAGACTTGCAGTAATCTAGTATTTTATAAACACCCAAACTCCAGCTTCTGGAATAAGAATTCACCATTTCACCAAAATTGCTAGGAAAACTAGAAAATAATATGTCAGAAACTTAGCATAGGCCCACATCACACACCCCATACCAAAATAAGGACAAAATGGGTATATGATATGTCATAAAGGATGATACCATAAACAAATTATGAGAGCAATGGCTAATTTACCTATCAGATTTTTGGAGAAGGGAAGAATTTATTACCAAAGAAAAACAAGAGAACATTTGAAAGGGAAAATGGACAACTTTGATTGTATTAAATTAAAAAAGATTTTGCACAAACAAAACTAACAAGATTAAAAGGGAAGTACAAAGTTGAGAAAAAAACTCAATATCCAGTGTTTCTAATAAATGTCTCATTTCTAAAATATATGAAGAACTGTGTCAAATTTATAACAAGTCATGCCCCAATTGATAGATTATATGAGCAGATACTTTTTTAGATGATGAAATTAAAGCCATCTATAGTTATATGTAAATATGCTCTAAATCATTGTTGATTAGAGAAAAGCATATTAAAACAACTCTGAAGTGCTACTCACAATCTCTTAGTTTTGCTAAAATAACAGGAAAAGATTATAATAAATATTGGAGGGGAGGTAGTAAAACTGGGACCCAAATGCATTGTTGCTAGAGTTGTGAAAAGATCCCACAACTCTAGAGAGCAATCTAGAACTATGACCAAAGGTTCTCAAATTGTGCATACCCTTTCACTCAGCAGTACCCCTATTGGGTATGAATCCCAAGGAAATCATAAAGAAGGGGAAAGCACATTTACAAAATGTTTGTAGCAGTTCTTTTTGTGGCAGCAAAAAATTGGGAAATGAGTAGATGCTTATCAATTGGGGAATGGTTGGATAAGTTGTGTTATATGAAAAACAATGGAATATTACTGTTCTATAAAAAATTATGAATAAGTTGATTTTAGAAAGGCCTGTAAAGATTCCTAAGAATGATATTTAGTGAAACAAGCAAAACCATAAATACATTATACACAATAACAGCAAGAAAATGCCATCTGAACTATGGAGACTGAATGTGAATCAATACATATTATGTTTATTTCTTTTTTCTGTTTTTTTTCTCTCTCTCCCATGATTTTTCACTCTTGCTCTGAGTTTTCTCTTCCAACATAATTCAAAAAACAGTGTATGTTAAAAAATATTTAAATTTAAAAAAATATTAATTCAAAATGTGCATCTTGTTTTTCCATCCTTCCTTTATAACTATTGAATATAGAGGAAAAACAACAAAGACAGAATTATATACTCTGATATACATTAACGTCCTTGAGCAAGAAGTAATATTGTCTTATTTTTTTCTGTCATGAAATGTATTTCTCCTTAACATTATATCCAAGATTGCCATGGGCCTTTAGTTTTGTGAGGATTTTTAATCTTTTTCTTTTTTAATTTGTAGTTTTTATCTATCAATCATCTCTCTATACCCATATTTTGTATGATTGTAAATGTGCAATTGAATTAGTTTGCTGATTTCTTCACCATTCTGCAAGAAAAAAAATGTATTTAATTAAATAGAATAGATTATATTAATTAAAATATTAAATAGAACTTTCTACAATCGAAATCTATGTCAATGTGAAGAGCAAGGCAAACTTTCCTTGTTTCTGTTTTTAGAACAGAGATATTTTCTAGGATTCTGAAAGCATTTTAAAGGATTACATATGTAGTTGCTCTTCACAAATGAAAGTGTCACAGTGAAAGGAAAAAAAAAAAAATCGATGCCCTGTAAGACCTGTATACTGTCTCCTGGAGCAGGAGAATCTCTTCCAAAGCAGAAGCCCAGGATCCCCATGGGAAAGTAATACTACAAGAAACTATTTCCTGACAGTTTTCTAGGCTCTACTTTGTCAGTCATTGCTTAGAACTGTGTGACAATCTCTTGGCAAGATTTCATAACTTTTCATGTTCATCTTGTTACCATTACAGAGCTGCCATCTAAGTTAATGAATAGCTTCTCATCCAGGTGATTAATGAAAAGGCATGAGTCATTTAGCTATTGATGAAGAATAGCAGATGTTTCACCTCACTCACATGGTATTATATTATCAGAGCCCATCACCAGCATACAGAAACAGTCTCATTTAGCAAATCTAAACTGTGGCTGACTATAAATTTAAGCTCTTTAGATTCTCCAAAGAAACATAACCTTTAAATCTTTAATCCTTGCTGTCAATGATTCTTCACTGATTTAGTACTTTCCAAAAAAGAAATAAGAATAGCTGGCATTTAGATAGTTCTTCTTTGGCCTTATGCTGTTTAACATTTTTATAAATGACTTAGATAAAAGCAAAGGTACCATGCTCATCACATTTGCAGATGGAGAGCAAGGTTGGAGGAATAAATAACATTAAATGATGGAGTCAGGATAAAAAATGGGATAGAGAATCTAGAAGACAAAATTCAATAGGAATCAATGTAAGGCTTAATACTTGCCTTCAAAAAATAAATTACAGAAGTATGGTATTGGGGAGGAATACTTAGATGGAAGCTTGTCTTAAAAAAAAAAAAAAATCGAGAGGTTTAGTGATCTAAAAGCTCAAAATGTGCTTAGGAGTGCAATGTGAAAGCCCAAAAGCTTATTCAGTTTTGCACTATATTTAGACAGCATATTTTCTAGGAATAAGAGAGATTTAATCCTCTGTGTTCTGTTTTAATCAGATGTATCTGAAGTATTATGTTTAATTTGGATATCATGGATTTAAAAGAACTTTCATGTTAAAGATAAGAAGAAAAAGACAATAAAGATGCTGAAAGGCCTTGAATTCATATCTATTAGGACTTTTTTAAGCAACTGGAAAAGAGAAAGACTAGGGTTGGAATTGATAATTGTCTTCATTTACTTAAAGGGCTATTGTGTAAACAAAGGATTAAAGTTGTTTGATTTGACACCTACTGATGAAGATCCTGAGGCTCAAAGAGAAGACTACATTTGCCAAATTGTGAAATAGTATGTTGCAAACAGGATCCTACAGGTCCTCTAACTCTAGGAACAATGTTCTTTCTGTCTAACTATTCCAATAAACCCTTTACAAATTTGATAAGAATAGGTTCTGTGAGTCATTAATACAAGTAACTCCCTTTCCAATCTGAGGTGGAAAGCTCTCTGAAATTTATAATCCTAGAAATTTGCATAGAGTATTTAAAATGTAAGTGACTTCTCAGGGACCCATATCCAATATGTATTAGGGCAGGTATTGAACTAATTTGCCTTCTCTTCAAGACCAGTGTACCAAAATCTACTATGCAAAATTGCAAATGACAATTTGGAGAGCCACAGTGTTCCTAGAACTAAATTTTCTCTTTTGTATGTTCAGTAACTCCTGTTCCTCTAATCAAGTGTTATATGACCACAAAATTTTTTCACTATCTTTGTCATGAGAAAGCTTATCAATATCTTTCCTAAAAATGGGTTACTATGAACATGCTGTATCTCAGCAAGTAAAATTATTCCTTCAGCATAAACTTTGAACTGACTGAATTTTGGAGATCTGTATGTATGTGTGTGTCTATCTATCTCTGTGTCTTTCTATCTCTCTTTAATAAAGGAATGAACTGAAGATGAAAAAAGAAAAATGACTTGCTCAAAAATCACATAAATAATGACAAAATGTGATATTTGAATTTATTCTAGGTCCTATCTAGGTCTTATTGCAAACTAAGATAATTTCATTATTGTAGAAATGAATGCTCAATTCTAACGTGGCCTGATATTTATTCTTTTAATCCTGGCAATAACCCTAGAATGTAATTATCATATGATTTCTTTTATAGATAAAGAAAATCTTTTATGATACTTTAGGCAACTAAAAAGACAAATAAACTTTATGATCTATGATTTGACCAAGATCACAGTTAGAAAATATAAGTGGTGAGTTCTGAACTCAGAACTTACATAACTAAAAATACAGCTTTTTTCCACTATCATTAATCCCAACATCTCCACAAACTAACTTTAATTAATAAAATGTGTATCATATATATAGATATTCATATTTACATATGTATGTATATATATATGCACATATAGATGTATATATCTAAAGTTAAAAACAATACCCCTTAATAAAGAAAAATCAATTTTAAATAATTTTTGAACTATGTATTAATATACTTTTGTTTTTGGCTGAGGCAACTGAGGTCAAGTGACTTGTCAAGGGTCACGGAGCTAGGAAGTGTTAAATGCCTAAAGCCAGATTTGAACCTTGTCCTCCTGACTTCAGGGCTGGTACTCTGTCCACTGCACCACTTATCTGCCCCTGTGCTTTAATATTTGCAAAGAATTTTACCTACCAAATTTCATTTGATCCTTCAACAACCAAATCTGAGTAATAGTGATTTTCATTATCTCCATTTTACAAATGAGAAAATACAGACATGTAAAGCTTTAATGACTTGTTCAAAATCAGATAGCTTTTAAATACAAGCATCAGGTTTCATAGTCACTTGATAAAATATCTCATGAGGTACTTTCTGATCAAGATGGAGAATTATAAACAATATAAGAATGTAGAGAGTCAGTTTGGAATTAATTTGACTATATATACAAAATGTTTTCATTCATTAATTCTTGTTAACTTAGTCTTTAGTCTTTAATATCTTACCTCAGTGATCATGTTTCTTTCAAACATTTTTATCAAAGGTATGATTATGAACATAAATGATTCATTCATCAAGTTTTTAAATGAGGTGAGATTGGGCAGGGCACTATATGGATGCAATATAGCATTAAATCTTTAACAAATAAAAATTTAGCAGTACATATTGTTTTTAACCATGTGTTAATGGACATTTCACTATCTTTTTCATATAGTTGCTTTATTTTTCCCATGTTTCTTGAACACAACTTTGAAAGTGTTTTTGTTTTCATTTTTTCTCAGTTCCTATAAGTCCACAGTCTAAAATATGTAGAGAAAATATAGCTCAAAAAGATAAAGGGAATTTCAAAGAGAAAATTCTAGGAAAGGCAGTTTTGAATAATTGATAGAATAGGGAAAAGTTGCAATGATATCTTACCTCTGATACTTATTAGTTTTGTAAAAGCAAGCAAGTTTTCTGAACCATTTTTTCACCCATTACACTGGGATAAAAATAAACTGTAGCATGTATCTCAAAGGCTGTGCTTGACATAATAGGGAAAATTCCATGAGATAATGTAAAATGTAATGTAAAAATAATTGTATCATGTAATATCATATAAAGAAATTGCTTCATAGTCTAATACTGTTATTGTCTTTAGGTTTTCTGCAAACATTTTTATACATTTATACTACCTTATTCTCCAGTTTTGGTATGCTATGCATTTGACATTTTCTTGTAAGCCATATTTCAATGTTTTTAGATGTTCTAGTAGTAGGAATAGTAGTCGTAGTAGGAATAGCACTAGTAGTAATGTAGCACTTTTAGATTTGTGAAGCATCTTACAGATATCTAATTTGATCCTCACAATCTTGTGAGATAGGTTTTATTATTAATTCCCCTTTACAGATGTGGAAACTGAAGCAACACAAATTCAATGACTTTTTTAAGGTCATACAGTTAGCAAGTTTCCAGGGCCATATACATTTAAATCTTTCAGTTTTCATATCCTGTATTCTATCCAATGAGTCACCTATCTGCATCTAATTGTTTTATTTATTTCCTCTTCTGAATAATTGACTTCATATTATAAAATATGTCTTTTTTCTGAGTCTTCTCTATGACTTCATCTATATTACATTTTTTATAACAAATCTATAATCTTTCTTCTCTCTCTCTCTCTCTCTCTCTCTCTCTCTCTCTCTCTCTCTCTCTCTCTCTCTCTCTCTCTTTCTCTCTCTTTCTTTTCCCCCCCTGAACTAACTCTTTATAATATTTTTTGCCTAAAGGCTAAGGCATCGTGTCCATTATTCCTTAAAAACTTTTTATTTCATATTTTTTGTTTCATAATTTTATATTATCAGATAAACTCTCATGGTTAATGGATACGAACTTACTCTATAAAATACTGAAAATGGCATGTTAATTGGTTTTGTTTGTTTTATTTTTTCCTCAATTCTTGAGTGGAAAATCAATTGCAATGTAGACAAAAGATAACACATTAAATTTAATGATTGTTATATATGGCAATAATATGTTTGCCCTTTTAATTATTTAATAATTTATATTGGAATTAGATTTTCCCTTTCCTATGAGCTACCCAGTCCAATAAATTGCACGAAGCTCTGTACTAATCCCTGGAGGTATAAACATGAGATACTCCAAATTCTATATATAAAGGAACTTTTATTTCCACATAAGAGATTGAAAACAAGTCAGATTTTCTAGAGGCAGAATTAAAAACCCAAACTTTTTGGCTGCACCAGGGTTCTGAGAATGTATATAAAAGTGATTGGTGACTGAGGCATCTTATACTGTCTTAGAAGGATACTAAGGTGAATAGGACAGAAATAGTTCTGTCAAAGGCAGAAATCATCCCTCATCTTTATGGGCCAAGAACAGTAAACCCAGAGTTCCAAAGATCACTCAGGTTTTATTTTTCATTTTCTCTGTTCACCCTTGCTTTTCCCACCAGGGATTTTACTATAAACCTTGAGCTTTTCTTGATTATAATGATAATATGTTATATATATAGTGTGTGTATGTATACACACATATATGTATTTACATTTATATATGTATATGTACACACACAAGCACGCCCCATATACATGTATGTCAGGAACTGTAAATTCATTTGATCCTCACAATAACCCTGGTAGGTAGGTGGTATTGTTGTCCCCATTTAACAGATTAGGAAACTGAGACATAAAGGTGAAATGACTTGCCTAGGAGTGCCTAGTTAGTGTGAGATGGCATTTGAATTCTTAACTTCAAGTCCAGTATTCTATCTTCTGTCATCTGCTTGACTTAAAATGAGTATAATAAAAGCTTATGGCTCTCAGGAGTTTTCCTGAAGTTCTCTCTAGGTTATTTCATTGTTACTGAGAACTGGTCTAGATATCTCAGAGAGTTTTTATTTTCTTAGGAACAAACTACAGTTACTGTCCTCTACTTCCTCAATCCCCATTACCACCAAATGTACTGTATCTTCAATGGGCCACTAAATCTAGAAGGAATCTAATCATGAATCCCAAGCAATTTTCATCAGTTATCTGCACAGGAGAGAATAACTCCTTGAGAAACGACTCTCTTTTATCACAAAATCAGTAAATGGCAGAGATTCCATCAGGTATTCTGATGACAATGTGAGAAAAAAAAGAGAGAAATACTGATATGATAGAAATATCACTGGATTTGTTCAGTGAATCCTGGCTTTTCTACTTCTTCTTTCTGTATCAATGGGCAGGCCATTTCCTCTTGTCTAGCTTCAATTTTCTCATTTGTAAAAAGAAACATGTGTGCTAGATGATCTCTGACACAACAACGTGAAATACTGGACAGAAAAGTAGGCCGAGAATCTAGAAGACCTGAGGTCAAATAAAATCTCAGATGCTTAATGCTTAATGTGGAATTTAGGAAAGTTGATTAATTTCTATTGGATTCCTTTTTTTTTTTTCTCAAATATAAAATAAGGCTAACAAATACTGTCAATTTTATGTTTTTGAGGCTATAAAGACATAATATTTTGAATATGTTTAGTACAATATTTGGTGCTTAATAAAAGTTTATTTTCCATCTCTACTATTATATGACTTTTGATTTACCTAACTAGGTTTTAATTAAATTTATCCTGTTTTCCTCTCTGTCTGTCTGTATCTCCCTGTGCATTTCTGTGTCTGTTTCTGTGTGTTTGTGTCTCTCTGTCTCTTTCCCCCATTCACTTTGTGTCTGTTTCTTTCTTGCTCTGTTTCCCTATGTGTATGTCTGTATCTTTTAATCCTAATACAGTATTTTCTTTTGCCTTTTTTCCCCCTGGAAATTTGATAGTGCTTTTCTCTTTGGCTGTACAATCACAACAGCAGAACATATAAAGTCTAAGGACTAATTGTTTTTTAAACTAGTTGTAAAATATGATCAAAACCAGCTTTACTGAAATATTTGCTTGTAACTACTCAGTAATACATTTTAAAATAGTTTTTAAGATTCTTTGTGTAACACTGATGTAAGGAATATTTTTCTGACTAATGTAATTTAAGAGCTGCAGAATTATATGAAGAATTACTATTTCTTTGTTGAGAAATATTATGAAAGCTTAAGAAGGTAATTGTTCCAAATTCTCTCATCCTACTTATTAAAAAATGTAAGTAGTTATTATAAGGCAAATTAATTTAATAATTTGTACTATAAAACCTCAGTCTTCATAAATGTGATCTTAAAGTGTAATAATATTATTTAAATGAGGAATAAAAAGCTTATTCATATAGTGATTCTATATTTCAAGTAAGATTATATTCAGTAAAATTCCCAAAACTTCCACCTATAGATTATTTAACTATATACTATACTAAATAATAGCATTGTTCATAATTAGATTTATTTGTTATTAATTAAATGCTGTTTCTGTCTAAGATTATATAATCAAATGATGAGGGAGATAAAAACTTACTTATTTCCAAATAGGGGTAGCTATGTGGCATAGTAGATAGAGCACCAGCCTTGAATTCAGGAGGACCCAAGTTCAAATCTGGTCTCAGACATTTAACACTTCCTATCTGTGTGACCCTGGGCAAGTCACTTAACCCCAGCCTCAAAAACAAAACAAAACAAAAAAAAAAAAACAACAACAACAACAACAACAACAAAAGTTTATTTCCAAATAAAAATGAAAACAAGCAAATGTAACTTGATATATAAACTGAAGGTCATTAAAATATATCTCTCTAAAGTAGGTTTGAAAGAACCAGAAGAAATCTTTGCTGGAAGCATTTAATCTCTTAATAGAAAAAGGAAAAATAAGTTCATTTTAGCATCTATTATTGGACATAAAGTGAAAATTCATGAAACTCAGACCCTTCACTTATTAATATATATATATATATATATTTATTTATATCCTAAATCATTTTAGAATTAAATATACAATCAGTGTCAAAAGGTCTGAAGTAGATTATTTAAAATTGGAAGCTAAGCTTTCCCATAGCTAAGCTAAATTGCCTATTTCCATTCCTTTTAATAAAGCTATTGACTAAAGATTATTTTAAAAATTCTGTGATGGCAAATGTTGGAGGGTACCATGAGAGAGGTCGATAGGGGTCCTTGTGAATATCACAAAAAGGAGGAAATACTGAAAAAAGAAGACAACTTATATTATATGTATTACTATTTATTCCATTACTAGTATGTGATTCCTTCTTTCCTATCTGGACATACACAAAATGGAATAGGACATACACAGGCTGCTCAAATGTCTTAATAAAACTACTTATTCAGATTTGTCAACAGACTATTAGAAATATAAAGGAGGATAAAACAAAATTTATGTTATTGTGCCTGTGACCTACTAGGGTAATATGTCGTTTGAGTTAACCCTGAAAATAAGGAATTCCATCTAGTTCATTTGGTTCATTGTCTAAGACTTGCACCTTATTGTAAACACTATTCCAGAAAAATGACATATTAGATTGATTAGATTATGGTTAGATGGATTGGACAGCATGAAAAATTTCCAAAGAAGACTGTATAATATTGTGAGATAAGAATGTGTTTGATGCTTTGGCAATAATTATTAAAATACTATAGAAAAGTGTCTACTGTGTGAATTTCCAATGTGCAGCCAATATTGAAATGCCTTCCTTTTATATATATTTTAACTAAAATTTTTTATAATACTTTTTTTCTGTATCCCTGAAACTCACTAATAGTGACAGGATTTATAACTATGTTTAGATATATTTAGTATCTAAAATTATGTATTCTACATATTTATATATGTGTATGTACATATATACATATGTGTAGATATATACATTTGCACACACACACACATACATATATATATATACAAACATATATATACACATCTCTGTCTATCAGACATTATCAGACAGAGTGTGTATGTATGTATGTATGTATAAGCATTCATTGGCTATATGCTAAAAGTTAATTATATGGTTTACCTAATATAATATGGTATCTATATTTTACTGAGAGATGCAAGAAAGTAAATAGTATCCTTAATTGTATAATACAATCATATAATTCAATATTATAATTGCATATCTTTTTATAAAATAAAAAGATAGAGATATTATAAAACCTAGAAGGCACATAAGCAAAAGAGAAACACAAGAAGTTGGAAGGAATAAAAAATAAACTATTCAAGCAAGTAAAAAAAATAGTGTTATTCAATGTCAAGTTTTTCTTAGTGAAAAACAAAAAAAATTCTTTTTTTTTTTTTTTTTTTTTTTTTTGAGGCTGGGGTTAAGTGACTTTCCCAGGCTCACACAGCTAGAAAGTGTTAAGTGTCTGAGACCAGATTTGAACTTGGGTCCTCCTGAATTCAAGGCTGTGCCACCTAGCTGCCCCCAAACAAAAAATTTCATATACACACTGTGTTTGTGTAAAGTTGATTCTGCTAGCTTTTTAAATTCTTTGAGACCCATAGCAAATCATCTTATTTGTCTGAAAGTGAAGAATGAGACAGAAAGCAGATAACAGATAAAAACAAATCCCCCATAAGTGACTAAATATATGTATATATGTATGCATTTTTAAATACATCTAATGAAGGAATTTGTTTTTCTTGACAGTATATTTTTAAACAAATGATATTTTTTGTTTTTCTCTGATGGAGAGAGAGTTGAGAGGAAACAAAAATAGAAATATATTAAAACAATAAATCATTAAAAATTATATTAGGAGTAGAGCTTCAAAAAAGAGGTGGACAAGTTGAATTATGAAAATAAAAGATGACACATTTCAAAATCCTCTGCTTATACTTATATAATATAAAACAAGCATGCTATCAAGGGACCAGCAAAAATAGTTGAAGGCATTGGATTTGTTGGCCTATTCTCCTATGGAAAATTTGTGAAATAATATGGACAAGAGACTATAGAAGGAAGATATAGTAATTGCAATTTGTCTCAATGAAGGGAGTACTTACATCATTGAATACACAAACGTACTATGTATTAAAAGTACATTTAAGTTTAGATACTAGCTACTCCTACAGCTTGTGTCTTTAATGTATATAATACATTTTATCTTAATTATGGAATAATAGATCTTAATTTTTTTTAATTTTTGTCACCAAGAGAGAACTATAAAATCTGAATGTAGATTAAAGCTTATATTTTCACTTTTTGTGTTGTTGTTTGCTTGCTTGTTTTTTTTTTTTTTTTTTCTTTCTTTCTTGTGTTTCCACCCCTTTGTTCAGCATGCCGATTGTGGAAATATGTTTATAAGAATTTTATATGCTGAGGGGCAGAGCCAAGATGGTGGAATAGTAACAAGTCTTTTCTGAGCTCTCCCCATGGATCTCACACTAGCAGCAAATGCAGCCTCTGAATTAGTTCTGGAATGACAGAACCCACACATGTTGGGGGTGTTACAAATTACTAGCAGAAGATCATTTTGAATTTCTCCAGAACAGGTCTATTTCAATTGGGCAAGGAAAGAGATGGGCCAAATGCAAGCAGGCCGAACACAGATGACCAGTGTAGGCATTTAAAAGTCTTAGAGTGCTGTGGTCTCCATGCAGAAGAATCTATCAGGAGGAATCTACAGCAGTGTTGGCTATTCTACCCTGGTTGCAAGCCAGTAAATCAGCAAACTAGTTATAAGAAATGCAACAGAAATACAAAAAGAAAATAGTAAACCCCCCAAATGCCAGGATTTCATAGGACCTTGCTGTACCCATCCTATACCAGAAGTCATCAGCACTGACCCGGCAGTCATTGCCACTTTTAGAGGAATCTTGGGCAATCTCCCCCTTGTCAAAAAAAAAAAAAAAAAAAAAAAAAAAAAACAGATCTTGACTTAAAAAAAGAGAGAGAGAAAGCAAAAAAGCAAAAAGAAATCTGGCATAGATTTTTTTTTTTTTTTTTAATGGAGAAAGAGAAGAACAGATTTCAAACCCTCAGGTTACTAAAAACAGATTGTTTCTAGATGAAGCCAAAGGGTGATATAAATTGGACCCAATCTCACAAGGCTCTCTTAGAAGAAATTTTAAAAGATCTTAAAAGACAGCTAGAAGAAAAATGGGGAAAGGAAAGGAAAACTTTACAAGAGGGTATGGAAAAGGAAACACAGAAGCTACCTGAAGAAAACTCCTTACAAAATAGATTTAGTGAAATGGTAAAAGCATACAACTCCTTACAAAATATATTTGACAAAATGGAAAAAAAAAAAATTAAAAAAAAAAAAAAAACTCCTGTACAAACAAAATTTGAGAAATGGAGGAAAAATCCATAGAACAAAACAACTCATTTAAAAATTCAATTGGCCAAATACAAAAAGAACCAAAAATAATTTAATCCTAAAGAATGAATGGGTGAAACAGCAAATCATAAACACAATCAATAATTTCATCCAAGGGAATGATAATAATGAGACAACATACAAAACTTTGTGGGATGCAGCCAAAGAGGTTATTAGAGTAAATTTTATATGTCTGTATCTCTAGATGCTTACATCCATAAAAGAAAAAGAAAAAGAAAAAAAAAAAAAAAAACAATGAATTGGGTTTGCAACTAAAAAGCTAGAAAAAAAAATTAAAACCTCCCAATTAAATACCAAACTTGAAATTCTAAAAATTAAAGGAGAAATTAATAACATTAATTAATAATTATTGAATTAATAAATAAAACTCTTTTATGAAAAAATCAACAAAATAGATAAAACATTAGCAAATTTGATTAGCAAAAAGAAAGAGGAAAATTAAATTGTTAGTTTCAAAAATGAAAAGGGAGACCTTTCTACCAATGAAGAGGAAATTAGAGCAATTATTAGGAGTTATTTTGCCCAAATTTATGTTAATAACTTTGATTACCTAAGTAAAATAGAGAAACACATACAAAAATATAGATTCCCTTGGTTAACAGAAGAGGAAATAAATCACTTAAATAGTCCCATTTTAGAAAAAGAAATTGAACAAGTTATTAATCAACTCATTAAGAAAAAGTCACCAAAGCCAGATGAATTTACTTTTGAATTCTACCAAACATCTAAAGAACAATTAACACCAATAATATACAAACTATTTTTAAAAATAGAGAAAGAAGCATTTCTACCAAATTCCTTTTATGGTACTGATACCTAAAGCAGATAGGTCAAAAACAGAGACAGAAAATTATAGACCAATTTCCCTAATGAATATTGATGCAAAAATCTTAAATAAAATATTAGCAATGGAATTACAGAAAGTTATCCCCAGGATAATATAAAATAACCAAGTAAGGTTTATATCAGAAATACAGGGCTGGTCCAATATTAGGCAAACTATTATCAGAACTGACTATATCAACTGACAGCCTAACAAAAGACATGATTATCTCAATAGATGCAGAAAAAGCATTTGATAAAATTCAACACTCATTCTTTTAAAACACTAGAGAGTATAGGAATAATGGAAGTTTTATTAAAACAATCAGAAGCATATATTTAAAACCACCAGGAAGCATCATATGTAATGGGGATATACGAACCATTCCCAGAAAAATCAGGGGTGCAACAAGATTAAACACTATCATAATTATTGTATTAGAAATATTACCTTTAGCAATAAGAGAAGAAAAAGATATTAAAGGAATTGGAATAGGTAATGAGGAAACCAAATTATCACTCTTTGCAAATGATATGATGATATATTCTCATTCTAGAAAATCAACTAAAAAACTACTAGGAATAAACCATAATTTTAGCAAACTTGCAGGATACAAAATAAATTCACATAAATCATCAACATTTTTATATATCACTAACAAAGTCCAGCAGCAAGAGATAAAAAAAAGAAATTTTATTTATAATAACTATCGATAGTATAAAATATTTGGGAATCTATCTGCCAAAGGAAAGTCAGAAATATACGAACACAGCTACAAAACACTTTCCACATAAATAAATTCAGATCTAAACAACTGAAAAATGTCAAGTGCTCTTAGATAGACCAAGCAAATACAATAAAAATGACAATACTACATAAATTTATCTACTTACTTAGTGCTATACCAATCAAACTCCTAAGAAATTATTTTACAAATCTAGAAAAAATAATAACAAAATTCATCTGGAAGAACAAAAAATCAAGAATTTCAAAGGAATTAATGAAAAAAAGATACAAATGATGGTGCCTACCTGTACCAGATCTAAAACTATATTATAAAGCACTAATCATCAATCATCAAGACCATTTGATACTGGCTAAAAAAATAGAATAGATCTAAGAAATAGATCAATGGAATAGATTAGGTTCAAAGGACAAAATAGTCAATGACTATAGTAATATAGTGTTTAATAAATCTACAGACCCCAACTTTTGGGATAAGAACTCATTATTTGAAAAAAACTAATATGGCATAAAGTAGGTATTGACCCATACCTAACACTGTATACCAGGATATGTTTGAAATAGGTTCATGATTTAGACATAAAGAGTGATATTATAGGCAATTTAGAAGAACACAGGATAGTTTACTTCTCAGATCTGTGGAGGAGGAAGAAATTTGTGACCAAAGAAGAATTGACGATCATTATTGATCACAAAATAAATAACTTTGATTTTATTAAGTTAAAGTTTCTGTATAATCAAAACTAATACAGAAAAGATTAGAAGAAGGAAACCAAAAAACTGAGAAAACATTTTTACATTCAAGGGTTCTGACAAAAGCCTCATTTCTAAAATGTATAGAGAATTAATTCAAATTTGTAAGAATTCAAGCCATTCTCCGATTGATTAGACAATTTTCAGATGAAGAAATTGAAACCATTTCTAGTCATATGAACAGGTGTTCTAAATTATTATTAATGAGAGAAATGCAAATTAAGACATCTCTGAGATACCACTACCCACCTCTCAGATTAGCTAAGATGATAGGAAAAGATAATGACTAATATTGGAGGGGGATGTGGGAAAACTGGATCAATAATACATTGTTGGTTGGAACTGTGAATGAATTCAACCATTCTGGGGAACAATTCGGAATTATGACCAAAGAGTTATCACGCTGTGGTTACCCTTTGATCCAGCAGTATTTCTACTGGGCTTATATTCCAAAGAAATCTTAACAGAGGAAAAAAGACCTGCATGTGCAAAAGTGTTTGTGGCAGCCCTTTTTTGTAGTGGCTAGAAACTAGAAATTAAATGGATACCTGTCAGTTGGAGAATGGCTGAATAAGTTATGATATATGAATGTTATGCAATATTATTGTTCTGTAAGAAAAGAGCAGTAGGATGATTTTAGAGAGGCCTGGAGAGACTTAAATGAAGTGATGCTAAGTAAAATGAGAAAAACCAAGAGATCATTGTACATGAAAACAACAAGATTATATGAAGATCAATTCTGATGGATATGGCTCTCTTCAATGATGAGATGGTTCAGAATAGTTCTAATAATCTTATAATGAAGAGAGTCATCTTCACCCAGAGAGAGGACTGGAGGAACTGAGTACAGTTCAAAACACAGGTTTTTTTACTCTTTATGTTGTTGTTTGCTTGCATTTTAATTTCTTTCTCTCTCTTTTTTTCCTGGTTTATTTGATGTTTCTTGTATAGCAAGATAGTTGTAAAATTATGTATGCATATATTGAATTTAACATATATTTCTACTAGGTTTAACACAAATTGGACTACTTGCCAACTGGGGAAGGGGATGGGAAATGGGGAGGGATAAACTGGAACAAGAGGTTTTTCAAGGATTAATGTCAAATAATTATCCATGTATGTATTTTGAAAAGTAAAAGGTTTTAATAAAGAAGAAAAAATAGTTGTTATTCTGAACTCAACAAACACCAAATAAAAATGAATAATGCCATATACAAAATAAAGTAGAGAGCACTTGAATCCATTAATAATAAAAAGAAAAGAAAAGATTCTGTGAAAGAATCTAAGTCTGTCCTCAATTACTTAAATTCCTAATCTTCATTAATTTTTGAGATTAAGGTCTCTTTAATTTGAATACCAATGAAATTAGTATTTCTTTCCTCTTTAATCAGAATGTCATGATATCTCCATTTGTGTAGGCTTGGTAGTTCCCAAAGAGTTTGCACATACATTATTTTATTAGATTTATAACCATCCTATGAGATTGATAGGACACTATTGTTCTCCCTACTTTACATATGAGTAGACTGATGCTTAGAAAGAAGAGATGATTTGCTTAAATAAGACCAGTAAATTATGACCAGCTTTAGAACCTTGCTTTTCTGACCCCATATTTCACCTGCTGCCTTACACCAACTACAAGCAATAAATGTGTGTTGAGTGAATTTTTTTTTAATTGCAGGTGTTTAACCTATATCAGATTGTTTGCTGTCTTGGTGAGGGAAGAAGAAAAGAAAGGAGAATTTGGAACAAGTGGTTTTGTTAATGTTGAACCTATATTTGTATGTATTTAGAAAAATAACATATTTAAAAAGAGAAAAAAATTAAAAAAAGAAAAATAAATTTAAAAGAAAATAATGACAGTAGGAGACAATTTTGAAGGAAATAATTTTAACATTTTTAAAATATCATTTTGACATTTTCTTCATCTCAATGCTTAAATAATAATTATTTCCAAATTTAAGAACATCATGAACTATATACAAGGTATTAGTTAACATAGTTTTCTTATTATAATTTTTTTTCTGAATTAACATAGCAATTTGTATAGTAAACATAAGAGGATAAATTAGAGAATTGTTAAATTGGTAGAATTTGTAAGACTTGGCAAATATTGAATGTGAATGGAAAAAGATCACTCAAGGAATAAAATGAATTTGTAAATCTGGGTGTTTTAAAGTGTGATCTCTATTAAAAGAGAAAAGGAACTAGTTTTAGAAAATATGTAATGAATTAAGTTGCAATTGTGTTGCAATTAGGGTGCCTTTGGAACATATACTTGGAGATGTTCTCATAAGTTATTAAAATAAGGCTGGACTAGAATTCAGAAGATAGACTACAGAAGGAGAGATAGATTTATAAATGTAATGTGTGCAGATTTCATGGTTAAACACAACAAACCTAAGGAAGTTACTATGAGATAATGATTAGAGAAAGAAAAGAACTCTCAGATCAGAAAGGTACTCTGGAAAGGATAAAGTAAAAAATACAAAAGCAGACAGAAGAAATGTAAAGACAGAAAAAGGGGGGGGGAAATGAAGAATCATAAAGAAAGCTATGGAGTAGATTATCAATACTGTAAAATTCTTTAGAGGGTCAAAAATAATGAGAAATGCAAAAATATCATCTAATATGACAATTAATAGAACATGGGCAACCCTGGAAAGAGAAGTTTTACTTAAATGGTAATTTAATTCAGAAGTCAGAGCAGAAGTTGAAAATTGAGGATGAGATGGAGAAATCTAGTGCAGATACTTTTTTGTTCCCCTCCTCAAGAACATAATAATAAAAAGAGTGGGTATGAAGTGATAGATTCCAGAAATGGGAGGATGAAGTGAATGATTCTGTTTGTTTTTAAAGATTATAGAGATTTTGTCAAGTTTATAAGAAATAGGAAAGGAGCCAATGGATAAGAATAATTTACAAATTAAAGAGAAAGCTAGCATACTTAACAGAGGATAGTTTCAATTTACTAAAAATGTAGAGCTGAAAGGAACCTCAGGGATCATTTAATTTTTAACACTTTCATTTTACCAATGAGGAAACTAAGGCCTTGAGATTTCAAGTGACTTAGCTAAAGTTCCACCCAAAAAAAAAAAAATAAATAAAATCTGAAAAGTGGTGTTCTGATTCCAAAGCTATACTTTTTTCAATCCAATACATTGATGAAAACAAACAGAATTCATGGTTTCAATAAGGTATTGGAGTCTCCCATGATAAGATGCTCATCTTCTGACTCTTGAGCAAAGGAACATTAACTGTGAAATGATTGATTAGTTACTTGTAATTACAGAGTTGGATGAAAAAAGAAACTCATAAAAAGTGATCCACTCTTGTTCAGTAATTCAGAAGACATTGATTAAGGAAAAAGTAATGAGAAGTAAAGGTGGCTTCCAAGAGGAAGTCAGGTAAGAAGATTCCATCCTAGGATAAATAAATAAATAAATAAATAAATAAATAAATAAATAAATAAATAAATAAATAAATAAATAAATAAATAAATAAATAAAATGAAAGTATTGAGCAGAGACTACCACTTGGAGTTTAACAAGACAAGTTATGGAAGATGCAGTCTACAAACTATTGTGGTTTTCTCCATTTTATTTCATATTTACAAAAGAAGGAAACATGAATGGTGGTTGTAACCCAGAACTGAATTTTAGAGAGAAATGAAAAGTGATGCTAGACAAGGAGATCAATGGTAAATGATAAGGTAAAGTAGAACTGGATAAAAATTTTGGATCAAGATTTTCAAGATAGAAGGAGGGAAGAGCAGAGATAATATAAACTGGGAAAGTGTAGTTGTAGTAGTAGAAGCAGCAGCAGGAGCAGAAGCAACAGCAGGAACAATAGCAGTATTAGCAAAATTAGTACCAGTAGTAATAGTATCAGTAGTAGTAATAGTAATACTAATAATACTGTGTAGCATTTATATAGCACTTTTAGTTTTACAAGTTATCGCATGTAGTAGTAATAATAGTAGTAGTAGTAGTAGTACTAATAGTAGTAGTAGTAGTAGTGATAAGTAATATTAAGTAGCATTTATATAGTTCTTTAAGGTTTACAAGTTGTTTCATGTAATAGTTGTAGTACTAGTAGTAGCAGCAGCAGCAACAATGAACCAGTACCAAAATACTTCAGAATGAATAAAGAATGATCTTAGTACTGGTACAGAACATCAAATAAGGTATGAATAGATCTGTCCTTTGTTTCCTTTGTCTTCATTCATACCTTTAGTTCTGGACTACTATTTAGTATCCCACGAAAGAATAAGTGGAAGAAAGTAAAGGAAATTAAATTCATGTCAATCAGATTAGATCTTTCTTTCCAGCTGAGTTAATACTTTATTCTGAAGAATGTTGAAGCTATCGGCTAAAATTAAGTTGAGAGCTTAAGTGTGGATTTAAGCTATAAACTGTCTAATCCATTATTATGAATAATTAAACATTGATTTTATGACTGTCTTGATAATATTCAGATAACTTAAGATGAAATGTGAAGGCCTCCTGATTCGCATTTCAGAATGAATTTACTTTTAATAGAAAATAATTAGTTTTGAACCTGTAATTAAATTCAAAAAATAGCAGTGAAAGTTCATGTTTCAACCCCACTGTCCCCCCTCATGTGTCTGTGAAAGTAATTTAACACTTATAAAATACTACACATATAAATCAATGAAGCTATAACGGCAGAAATAAAATTCCTTTCATATTTTTAATGGGGGGCTCCAAGAGGAGGGTCTAAATATCAGCCATTTCTTATTTTCCTGCCTAGTTTCCACTCCACTCACCACCTTTAATATCACATCATCATATAATTATGAACTGTTCAATCATTTATCAGTTAAGCCTGACTTTCTTGTGACCTCATTTTGGGGTTTTCTTGGCAGATTTCTTCACAAATTAAAAGAGTGAAGAATGATCTTCTGAATAGTGTGTTAGACTGAGAAACTAAGGAATTGAACCCTGAGGCAGGGAGAAGGCACTGATAGAGATCAGTTTAGATCCATGGTTCCACCCTTTGAGGAGCTTGTCTATTCTGAAATCCAAGTTATGTCAAACACCTGAAAGTCATTTTTGTAGAGATTTTGAGCAGTCTCACCTTTCTATGCCCTGTCAGAAATCCAAGTCATGTTCCTGATGTAACATTTTCCCTATAAAATCTATTTATGGGCCATCCCCTGGCTGCTGCCTTCTTTTAGGCCAATCTACCATGGCAGGAATTCCTACTCTTGGTGTCTTTCCCCTTCTACTTCTGCCATGCCATATGGTATATTCTCTAACTCCACCATGCTTCCCAACACTATTCTTCTCCTTATAGCTAACTAACTTTTTCAGGGTGCTAAGTCCCTTTCAGGATTTGACCTTCCAGCTAAGGGCATGCTCCCTTTCTACTGGGTAATCATGAGTTATGTGAAACATTCTGAGATTTTGCTGTACCTGGGACCATTTAAAAGGTGAGCACAAATGACTATAGTTATGTCAAACTCAGGGCACTGCTTGTTTGTTAGGTATTAACTCCAAAAAATAGGGGGTCTATTAATATCTTGACATAGGCAAAACCAAAAAAAAGCATTTTTATAATTTTATATAAACACATATACACATGCGTATATGTAGGTGTACACATATATAAATACATACACATGTACACACATATTTGTATGCATATATATGTATAGTCATAGTTAGGGGAGAAATACTTTCTGAGTTTATGTGGTGAGTAACTGCTGACATGTATGTATTTATCTTATTTATGAAGGAAAAAAAACACCTTAGATTTTATTATTATATTAAAGCAAGCATATGTTCAGGAATTAGAAAAACCTGAACAAGTAAGGGTATTCTGACAAACCTCCAATTGGCAAAATTATATCAGAGTGATAAAAAAAAAAATTCATTTACATATTACTTCCTCTTAGACAATAAAAGTTAAAGAACTGATAGAGCCATAATTCCATACTTCCTTTAAGGTCATAAAAACACAAAAAAATTTAATTAAATAGTCATAATCTCATATATTCTCTAAAGAAAGAAATCTTATCAAATTCCCTCAGCAAAAAAAGTCAGATTTCAGTTTAAATTACCCTTAGTGATTTCATAGATATTCTAATAGGGAAGAATTTACATGTTGTCAAAGAATCAGACAGATGAAATTCTTCCTCTGTGTTATATAATGAATGTTTATAGCTCTTAAGTAAAATTTTACAGCTTGTGACACAGATTTGGTTAATTGAGGTTAATGTTGATCAATGGTTACAGGAAAAATAAAAGGAAATAAAAAATGTTCTATAATCATATATATACAAATACACACACATATATATAAATATCTATATGCACACACCTATAGTTATATATATGCAAATACGTACATTGACATAACACAGAACAAACATATACCTATAAACAAATTTAAATATATACACATATATATGCACATATGTGCATACAGAAAGACACTCTTAAATCTATTAAGCTCTCTAATGAAAATTTTGTCTATTGAAAATTTTGTCTATCAATTGTGTTCTTTAAATTTATTACTAATTTCAAAATTATGTGGTCATTACAGAAGTATTTTGCTAAAGACAGAAGCAAAAATGTGTGAGTAACAATTTGGTTTTTAAAAAAGTCAGTGATAATTATTTTTCTTACAATTTTCTTCCTTTAAGATAAATAATGAATATTGAGGAAAGCAAAGGGATCTATTAAAAGGACATGTACTTCACAATAAAGAATGCTGGAAAAACATTGGCTATTATTGTCTTAATTTGACTGGAAGCAATATAAAATGATCTTATTTATCAAAAAAAAAAAAAAAAAAGTCTCTCTAGTATCTTTTTAAATCTAGTCAATTTCCATAATCTCAAATACTAGCTTTCTTATCAATAAAAACGGGACTATCACTTTGGTTCTCACAATACAATTATGGTAAAAGTGCTAAATTATAAAGCATCATGTAAATGCAAGCAATTATTCTTAATTGCAACAATGTTTATCACTATGTTCTCTTCTTGTAATGGTAGTTTAACTTTGCTTTATTCTGATTTTTTTTTATAATTAGAAAATCATTGATGATCATCAAAAATACTTTTTTTTTTTTTTCCTGGCAGCTCTAGGAACGTGATCTCAATCATTAATTTTGATGTAACCTTTAAAAATTGTCCTATGAGAATTGCACATGTTTAATATTTATTGGATTTCTTGCATTCACATTCTAGGGGAGGAAATTGGAGGAAGGGAGGAAAAAAAAAAGTTAGAACCCAAGATTTTACAAAGGTGAATATTGAAAATTATCCATGCATATGTTTGAAAATAAAAATTTTTAATTAAAAAAAATTATGTTAAAGAAAAACAAAAACTAAGACAAGTTAATAATTATCTCTTAACTAATAACACTATTATAAATCTTTAGCTTTCAAATTCATTTTAAATTTTGCTTTTCAAGATGAAAAAAACTACTGAGAGTATATCTTTTCTTTGAGATATAGAATTAAATCTTATATATTTGGAAGCTGTTTAAATATAATCCTATGAAGTTATAGAATATTAATAACATTCTAGGAAATGATGTTTGAAAACAAAGAAACTCATGTAATAGTTCTGGTGGTTTAATTGTTTTATGGAACATCCCATAAAGGCTTCTATGTGACTTATAGTCATAGACAATTGCCTAGAAAAAAAGAAAAGTTAAATGACTCATTCATGGTATTATTTTGTACCAGAGGCAGGATTTGTATCATGGTCTTCCTGACTCTAAGCCTGACTCCCTACCTGTTTCTACATACTCAAAACATAAACTCACACACAAAGTCATAATTGATCAATTCAAATGACTTATTCAAGTATTTATAGTCATCAATAATCAGTCTTTGAAAAGACTTGTTCAAATCTAATTCCTCTAAGTAATTCGCTGCTCCTTGCAGACTAATCTACTAAACATTCAAAATAAATTATAGTACTTATGGCTTAATTCAGTCTAATCTCAATTTTGGAAAGGTGTCACCTTTTCCATTTATCTTTTAAGACATAGGCCAAGGTCTACTTTCTTCAAGATAATTAAAATTAAAATATTGAGAGTTGAGGACAAAGTTAGAAACTTTTCATTTCATATCTCAGGTCTCAGGGTAAACATTTTCATTTCTGTATATACATTTGTTCTTTGGCTTAAAAGTAAAATGGAAAATTTTATCTTTGAACATGGAAGTTATTGGGAGCCCTTGGAGATTATTATAAAAGTGGGTTGGGGGAGGATCACATGTCATATCTGATACTTAGAAGAATTAATTTCATAACTAAGTGAAAGATGTGTCTGAAAGACTTAAGGTGCAAAGGTCATTAAATAAATAGCCTATTGAAGTAAGATATGTGGTATGGAAAAAAAAAAAAAGCATGAATGAAAGATATTAGCAAAATATTAATTATAGGACTTGAAAACTAGTTGTATATATAAGTGTGTGTGACTGGAGAATGATGACATCCTCAACAGTAATAGATAAATGAGGAAAATAATTAATTTAGTTTGATATATGTTAAATTAAAGATGTCTACAGAATATCAAGTTTGAAATGATCAATAGGCAACACGCCATATAAAATTTGAGGTCAGGAGAGAAACTAGACATAGAAAACTAGATGTATAATAGACATTTGTAGTGAGATGGTAATGAATCCATGGGAGCTAACAAAAACAATAAAATCGAATGAGAAGAATAAAAGGTCCAGAACAGAAGCCTAGGAACCATCATCCATTATTGGTAAATATGATCTGGAGAAAGATCTTACAAAGGAGACTGAAAGGGAATGGTCAAATAGTGAGATGTGCCATGGAAAACTGGAAAGAAAAGAATGTTATGGTAAAAATGCAGACAAATTAAAAAAAAAAGATGAAGATGGAGAAAAAAGCCATTGTATTTAACACTCATTGGAAGCATTACATAGTTCATATCTAACTAAATGACAAAATTTCAAAGCCATTGAACAAGAAGGACTTAGGAACAATTATTACTAATGGGAATTTAGGTACAGAGTGGAATTGAAATAGAATGTTAGCTAATTGAAATTGATATGTCAATAAAGATTTTTTTCAGGATGGGAGAGAAGCAATATGAACTCAGCCAAACGGAGAGACTAAAGAGAACTGAAACAAATGATAGAGGGGATGATCTGTTGAAGAATATCAGATGGTATGATATTCCTTATAGATATAGAGTGGTTTTCTTTGTCAAGGCACAAAAATAGCTGAGAGAAAATGACTTCAATTTTTTAGAAAAGTATGAAATAAAGTTCTTAGTTGAGAGGGTGGAGAAAAGTGAAACAATGGGAGACTTAAGGAGAGATGAAAAGATTAGGAAATGACACTATGCTAAGTGGAATAGAGAGTTAATTAAGGAGGTAGAAAAGAGTTGCCTAGATATAGCAGTGGTCCAGTGGAGATTATTTTATATGAATTTGTTTAATCATAATAGTTTCATGATATTTTTCCCTACCTTTATTCAGAAGGATATAGGTACTTAGGCAGTAGATGGTGAGAATAATCCAAAACTTAGACTTTGCAGGGCAATATTTGTGATAGAATTAGAAATAAAATTAGACAAGAGAACAGGATATTGTAGAGTAGAACTGGTCACCCAGGTTTCAAGATGGAAAATGTGCAGCCAATCCCAGGGAAAAAACAAAAAAAACAAAACAAAACAAACAAACAAACAAAAAAAAAAACTGAGATGATGAGTAATTTAGAGGTCATGTTGAAGACAAAGAACATGGTTAGGGGTTACAAGGAAAAGAGAGGGGTGGGATGACAATAGACAAGAAAATTTCAGAGTTCCTTAATGGAAAAAGTACATTATGGCTAACAGCAGGAACAAAGGAATTTCTGTAGGTTTGCTATTTTCTTCTCTAACTCAATTTACAGATAAGTAACCTGAGGCAAACAGGGTTAAGGGGTTTGTACAGCATCTCCCAGTTAGTAAATATCTGATGCCATATCTGAACTCAGAAAGATTTCACATGCTTTTGAAATTGTGCAGGTGTTGGTCATGTGAGCAGAGAGACTTAAGGGAGTGAGTGATATGTTTTATAGAATCTATCTCTAGGCATAAGAACTAAATGGATATCTGTAGATTGAATGATAGTGAAGTATCAAGGATGATTTCTAAGTCTATAGACTTGGATAAATGGAAAGAAATGATGCTGTAGATAGAAATGACTTGAGATTTGGTAGAATGGTGATAACATAATGCTCAAGATACCTAGAGGACATGCAGTTTGAAAAGTGAAATGGCCATAGATTACATGATACTTTAGCTCACGAGGAGTAGTTGTTTGTGCTTTGTTCTATAAGGGGATCATGATATCAGGAAGGTAATGCTAAGTAATGCAAATTAATAGTATTTAAGTGAATTAAGTAAGTGCCCCACTTTCTCCTCCAGAACCACCAGGGTTCAGTGGCAATATACAGATCAGGCCAACTATCTGACTTGAGGTGGCCCTGGATGCATTGAGTAACCTTGCCTTTAAAAGCTAAGGTCTTTAAGAGGTCTCATTTTGACTGAGATTACAGCCATTCAGTGATTAAGAGTAGGAAACATCTAAGACAAAAGAATGTCCTCTTTCATCTACTCAAAAAGTAAATAAATACACAAATAAATAAACAAAACAAAAAATATCTGAGCAGGGAAGACTCAGAGTTTCTGGCCAGAACAAAAATGATTTCTATTTACATTTACTCCTACTCAACCAGGACTCAAACAATGACTAATTCTGAAGATTAGTGTGGTACATGTTCTTGGCCTATTAATAAGAAAGAAAGAAATCTATCCAATAAATCCCAAGATATCTTGGAAAGACTCAGAAACAAACAAACAACAACAACAACAACAACAACAAAAACAACAACAACAACAACAAAAATTAAAAACCATCTTCAGATAATCCTCTATGTGGATAGAAGGAAGGGAAAGGAAGAAAGGGAATAAAATAAGAAAGAAGTGATTAGGTCCGGACTAACTAAGTGGGGTTGGCAGAGTAAGACTGAAGTACAGATAAAAATTACTCCTGGAGGCAATTAGGGAAGGGCATTAATTGGGACCATCAGAAATAACTATAGTAGGAACTATGGTCCCATCCTCTTTGGAGGTCCTGGGTAGCCCTTCCTCTCTATATGTAGTCAGAATTCTAAGTTATATCAAACCCCTGAAATTATATGTCCCCTATAAGGTTTTATTTGTTGAATCCCTTTTGCTCAGTCTGTCTTGGCATTCTACCTAGTATATCTTTCCACTCATTTCCAGCCCTACCACCTCATCACTTCCCCCCCCTCCCAGATGCATATCTTTCTCCTTCTTATAGCTCTTTTAGGGTGCTAATCTCCTCTATGGATTTAGACTGTAAGTTAAGGTCATACTTCTAACTCATGGAGTATACCCTTTCTCTTATTTAACTGTGAATTTCACTAGGGAAGAAAGGAAAAAGAGGAGGGGAGAGGAAACTGGAAAGGAAAAAGAGAGAGAGAGAGAAAGAGAAAGGGAAAAAGGGAAGAGTTTCTCAACTGATTGGTTCCAGTTGGATCCCCAGTGAGGTAACTCTCCTTATAGAGCTTGTTGTTTTTCCTTTGCTCTCAAAAAAAGGCTATGATTTCAGGAAGGTGATGACATGCAAGTGAACTAATTTTAAGTGAGGGAAAGTTGTACAAGGTCACCTGCTTCACTTTCTCCTTCAGAGTTTTCTGGGTCCAGTGGCCAAATATAGATCAGGACAATTGGAGGTGACCCTGGATACCGTGGGAGATCTTGGCTTTTTAAAGATAAGGTCTTAAAAGTTTGAGTGAGTCCACACCCATTCAGTGATCAAGGTTAAGTAGCAATTGAGGCAATGAATGTTCTCCTTTACCTAGTAAAAAAGGTCACTGGAATAGTGACAAGAGAAAGATTATACTGATCTGGGAGGCAATTCTTTTGAGAAGACAATTTAACCCCTGGAAGCTAATAGATCATCAAGAAAGAATAATTAAATATTATATAAGGTAATAAAGCTTTGGAATGAGGAGTTATTTCTCTAATTAAGAGACACCAGAAACATAACATATAAGGATTAGAGATTTTCTGACCCCATAGTCCATTTAAAGATGGAAAAACTGAGACCAAATTAGTTATCCAAAAAACACATAGTCCACAAATTCCATAGCCAGAATTCTAGCCCATTGTGCTTTTTTGTCTCTACTATATATGTTATATTTCTTTATTCCTGTACCAAGCACCTGCTTCAAGAAGTTCACAATGAATGTGTTCTTGATGAGGTTATTAGGGATACTCTATGAAGGGTGTTTTTGTTTTTGATGTAAGAAATGGTTAAGATCATAATTTTTTTTTTTTTTTAAATTCAGAGAGTGTGTCAGAAAGCAGACAAAGGGTATGATCACCTAGAAAGGAGAATGAAGCAAATTGTGTGTGTGTGTGTTTGTGTGTGTGTGTGTGTGTGTATGTGTGAGAGAGAGAGAGAGAGAGAGAGAGAGAGAGAGAGAGAGAGAGAGAGAGAGAGAGAGAAGCAAAAAGAAGCAAACAATGAAGATAATCAGCTCTACTTTTTCCTAGTAATGTTGTAATGCTCCTCCCCAAAGCACATTTTATAGTGATGGCACACCTGCCACACCTTTCATAGAGGCCTGGAGCAAAATATTTATCACTCTATTAAGTTGAAAGAATGTTGGATCATCTTTATGTAACTAGTAACTAAATTTTTTTTGAGAATTTCCCTTTTTAGCAATTTATTCACTCATATAATAAAGTGGGGAAATGAGTTGGGTAGGATGAAGCAAGATATATGAAATTACTAGGTAGTCACATATTTTGTTTGTTTATTTTCTTATTGAGCAATATATATGGATTGTATTACTGACAAGCATCAATTTTCTATTCACTGAATAGAGTGATGAGTACAGTAAGAGGTCACAGACAACTAAGCAACATTGGGAAAAGAAAAGAAAAAAAAAAAACTTTTGGTCTAGGTTTTAGCTGAATTGGTATGGATTGAATTCTATGAAGTGTTCCTGCTAATAATTCATCCCAAATATATGTTGAAGCAGATTTAGTGAGAAGTAGTCTGACATTTAACTCTTTTACAATGTATAATAGGATAAAAATAGAGAAAATTATTTCATTGGAAGATAATCTCAACTACAATTTTTATATGGAAAAGCATAGACATGGCCAAATGTTCATTTCCTTTCAGTTTTATTATGTGAAAACTGAAAATTTCAAAACAAGTGTATTTTCCCTTCTTTTTAATATTTTTTAGGTTAAACATGTCCAATTGTGTTAAACATATTTCCATAATAGTCATGGTATGAAAGAAGACTCAGAAGAAGGGAGAATCATGCGAAAGAAAAAAATAATCAACAAAAAAAATGAAAACAGTGGGCTTTGATCTTCATTCACTTTATAGTACTTTCTTTAGATGTGGTTAGCACTTTCCATCATGAATTCCTTAGAATTGTCTTGGATCACTGAAGTGTTGAGAAGAGGTAAGTCTAAATAATCATCACACAATGTTGCCATTAATGTATACAATATTGTCTTGGTTATGTTTGCTTCACTCACCATTAGTTCATGTAAGTCTTTCGCAAGATTTTCTGAAATCTACTTGCTCATCATTTTATTTAGAAAAATAGTATTCCATTACGTTCACTTAACACAACTTTTTCAGCCATTCAACAATTGATTTGCATTCCTTCAATTTCCAATTCTTTGCTATAAATATTTTTTATACATGTTTTTCCCCCATTTTATGACTTTTGCTTTGGAATATAGACCTAGTAATGGTTTTGTTAGATCAAAAGTATGTGGTTTTGTAGCTTTGTGGGCACAATTCCAAAGTGTTCTCCAGAATGGTTGCATCAGTCACATCTCCACCAAGATTACATTAGTGTTCCAATTTCCCCACATCTTCTTCAGCATTTATCATTTTCCTTTTCTTCATATTAGCCAATCTGATAGGTGTTAGGTGTTACCTTAGAATTATTTAATTTGCATTTCTCTAATCAACAGTGATTTAAAGCATTTTCTCATGTGACTGACTATAAGAAGCTTTCATCTTTATCTGAAAACTTCCTGTTAATATTTTTTGACCATTTGTCATTTGGAGAATGACTTGTCTTCTTAAAATTTTAATTTATTTCTCTCTATATAGTTTAGAAATGAGACCTTTGTCAGAAATACTGACTATAAAGATGGTCCCCAGCTTTCTGTTTTCCTTCTAATCCTGGTTATAATGGTTCTGTTTATGTAAAACCTTTTTAATTTACATTCAAAACAATCCAGTGTGCTTTTGATAATCTCATGTTTGGTAATAAATTCTTTCATTCTCCTTAAATCTGATAAGTAAACTATTCCTTGCTCTCCTAATTTGACTATGCTAACACCCATATATCTATCTAAATTATGCACCCATTTTGACCTTATTTTGGTATAGGGTATGAGATGTTGGTGCCTAATTTCTGTCAAATAATTTTATAATGTACAGGATTTTTTTGTGAAATAGTGAGCTGTTATTTCAGAAGCTAGATTCTTTAGGTTTATCAAATAGTTGATTAGTTTAATCATTGACAATTATGTCTTATATACCTAATCTATTCCATTGATTCACCACTCACTTTCTTAGCCATTCCAACTGGTTTTTAATGATTCTCATTTATAACAGTTATAACATTGTTATATAATTTATATAACAAATTTATAACATTTATAACAGCTCTACCTAGCTGGTAGAGCTAGAATATCTCCTTAGAATTGTTTTTCCATCAATTCCCTTATATTCTTGATTTTTTGTTCTTCTAGGTGAATTTCTTTATTATTTTTTCCAGTTCTATAAATTTTTTTTTCTCATAATTAAATTGGAATGACACTGTATACCATCAGCAAGAGAAAGAAAGATAAATTCAATTTAAAATCACTGTAGACCAAATAAAATACTTGGGAATCTACCTATCAAGACAAACCCAAGAAATATATGAACAATTATAAAACACTTCTCACACAAATAAAATCAGATCTAAATAATTCAGCTGTTCATAGCTAGGCCTAGCTAAAATAATAAAAATGACAATTCTGCCTAAATTGGTCTACTTGTTTAGTGCCATACCAATCAAACTGCCAAAGCATTATTTCATAGAACTAGAAAAAATAAGAAAATTCATCTGAAAGAACAAAAGCTCAAAAATATCTAGGAAATTAATGAAAAAAAAAAAAATACAAAGGATGACTTAAGCAATGCCAAAACTAAAACTATTATAAAGCAGCAATGATCAAAACTATTTGGTACTCCCTAAGAAATAATGGTAGTCAATGAAATAGATTAGAAACACACAGCACAATAATCAAGGCCTATGGCAATCTAGTATTTGATAACCCCCCCCCCCTCCCCACAAAAAAAAAAAAAAAATCAGTTTTTGGAATTAAAAACTTTCCATTTGACAAAAATTGCTGGGAACCTGGAAAATAATATGTCAGAAACTCAACATAAACCTACATCTCACACCCTATACCAAAATACAGTAAAAATAGATACATGATTTACCTATCAGATCTTTGGAGAAGGAAGCAATTTATGACCAAAAAAGATCTAGTGAACATTATGAAAAGTAAAATGGACAACTTTGATTACAGTAAATTAAAAAATATTTGCACAAACAAAACCAACAGAAACAAGATCAACAGGGAAGTACAAAACTGGGGGAAAATCTTTGTAATCATTATTTCTGATTAAGGTCTCATTTCTAAAACATGTAAAGAATCATGCCAAATTTATAAGAACAGAAGTCATTCCCCAATTGTAAATGGTCAAAGGATATGAATTGCTAATTTTCAGATGATGAAATTAAAGCCATTTATAATTACATGAAAAAATGCTCTGTATCATCATTGATTAGAGAAATGCAAATTTAAACAACACTGAGATACCACCTCACACATCTCAGATTGGCTAAGATGAAAGAAAAAGATAATGATAAATGTTGGAAGGGATGTGGGGAAACTGGGACACTAATGCATTTTTGGTGGAGTTGCAAAATGATTCAACCACTCTAGAGAACAATCTGGAACTATGCCCCAAAAGCTATAAAACTGTGCCTACCCTTTCACCTAGCAGTGCCATTACTATGTATATATTCCAAGGAAATCATAAAGGAGAGAAAATGACCCACATGTACAAAAATATTTGTAGCAACTCTTTTTGTGGTAGCAAAGAATTAGAAAAGCATTGGATGCCTATCCATCAGGGAATGACTGAATAAGCTGTGGTACATTAAAGTAATAAAATACTATTGTTGTGTAAAAAAAAAAAATGATGAACAAGCTGATTATAGGAAGGCCTGGAAAGATTTACACAAATGGATGCTGAGTGAAACCAAAAATATACTGTACACATTAATAATGCAATGATCAACTATGAAAGTCTTGGTTCTTCTCAGTAGTTCACTGATCCAATAGACTTTGGACAGAAAATTCCATCTGCTACCAGAAAAAGAACCAAGACTTAATTTTTAATCAATACATGTTATGTTCTCTCTTTTTTTTTTTCTGTTTTTTTTATCTCTCCCAAGGTTTTTCCCTTTTGCTCTGATTTTTCTCTCTGAATATAATTCACAAAGCAATATGTATTAAAAATAAATATATTAACAATAAAAAGGAAATGACATTTAAGAAGTATATTAATTGAGGTAGAATTGTCAGTTTTATATTAGCTTGTCACATCCATAGCAATTGATTTTTTTTTTTTTCCCCAATTGCTTAGATCTGACTTTGTTTATGTGAAAATTTGTAGTGAAACCTACAGTTCTTGGGTTTGATTTGTTTTGTAATCAGGAACCTATTTTTCCTGGATTTGTCTTAGGCTCTCTAATATTTTCTATCATTTGCAGTTATAGTCAATGGAAATTCTCTTTCTCTCTTTTGCTGCTGGGTTTTATTGGTAATATATAGAAATGTTAATGATTTATATAGTTTTTTTTAAAATATCTTTCAACTATGCTAAAATTGTTCATTCTTTCAAGTCATTTTTACTTGATTCTCTACGTATAACATCAGATCATTTGAAAAGAGTGAGTTTTATTTCTTTATTACCCATTTCAATTCCTTTATTTTTTTTCTTATTGATAAAGTTAACATTTCTAGTATAATATTGTATAATGATGAATAGCATTCAAATTTCACCTCTTTTCTTAATGGGATTGCTTCTAGCTTATTCCCATTATGTATAATGCTTGCTGATTGTTTTATATAGCTATTTAGCATTTTAAGGAATGCACCCTTTATTGTTATATTCTCTAGTTTTATTTTTTGTTTTTTTAATAGGAATGGATGCTATATTTTGTCAATAAAATTTTCAGCATCTTTAGGGATAAATATGGGATTTTTGTTAGATTTGTTACTCATATGGTCAATTATGTTGATAATTTTCCTAATACTGAACCAACCCTTCATTCCTAGGATAAACCACAACTTGTCTTTATTTGCTTGTATTTTATTTAAAATAAGTTTAAAAAAAATACACTGTTTTGTGGCCAGATAACAAGGTGGGATTTAACATACCTGTTTTTTACAAATATAATTTTAGATTTATTTCAAGTATAAGTATCAGTACGGTATGTGGATAAAGTCAAAAAGACATGAATTCCAGTTCTTTTACAGACACAAATGAACTATACAACCATGAGTAAATCATAATCTCTGTGTTTAAAACATTAAGTTGGCAATAAGTTATTTATCTACATAAGAAGAAGAAATTTCCAAAGCAGTGATTCCCTATAGCTTACAATAGTAAAATTTTAAATTGGCAACTTATATAAATGCATACAAAAATATATGAGTATATATAACTTAGCCATTTACACATGTATACATGATAGAATCCCATATATACACTCATATATGTACAAATAAAGCAGCTAAATGGTATAGTGGATAGAGTGCCATAACTAAGCTATGAGACTTTGGGCAAGTCACTTGATCCTATTTATCTCTTTCCTCAACTATAAAATGAACTCAACAAGGAAATATCAAACCACTTCATTATCTTTGCCAAGAAATGTCCTAATAAATAACTGAATAACAACTAGTATGTGTGTGTGCATATACACACATACATACATATCTATCTATATTTTTAACTCCTATATGTCTGTTCATGACACCACTCTCCTCCCAGTCACAATTTTTTTCATTTACTCCTCATCTACTTTCATTCCCTATATTCATTATGTTGCCAAGTCGTGTTGATTTTACCTTTGTAATATCTATTGGAGGATGAACTGGAGTGGGTATAATTGAAACAAGACAAGCCTGAAGACTTGATATAGTGTAGACATGAATTAATGAGGGTCTTTTTTCCTTTAAGACAACTTCCACTCTAGTATTTTTTTGTCCACTAGATCCTAGGTGCCAATTTGGCCACTACCACACAACAATTCTGAATGTAGCCTCTGAGACAGATTAAATTGTAACTGGAAAATGATTAAGAAAATAAACATACAGTAGACCATAAACAATTTTAACATATGATTTTCTGAGTTTGATATCACTAACCTAGATATTGTGCCCACATATATATTGTATGAAATTAGGTAGGAGATCAGACATATTCTTTCAATTTGGTCTCTTTCACTGACTTTGAAAGAATACCTCAAAAAACAACAACACACAAACCCTCCACAATATCTGTGTAGGTCAATCTGAATTAATTGGCTTTTTTTATTCTGTGATTGAACATTAGAAAATACCCCAAAGCAAACTATTTATCCAAACCTCTCTGTCTTTTCACACTATATTCATTAATCTATTATTTAATATTCATATACTAGTTTCTGTTCCATTCCTTTTCTAGTCACAAGTATAAAGGAGATTATCAGAAAATAGCATCTGAGTTGAAATTTCTATGAATGTTTTCAGATCAGAGTGACCTGATCTATTTTGCCTCTTTCCTTTAACTCCTCTTATTGGGGAAAAAAGGATAAGAGTCACATATGTCATTTTTCTAAAATAATTTGCCATCAATTCATCTATATAGGTAACTACTAAGTATTGAGGATGGAATAGAAAGTTCTTTCCTGAACTTCCACTTAAAGAGGGTTCCAAGGCAATCTCTTTATTTTCACCCAGCTGCCCTCCTTTGGATGTCATCATACGTCTACCAAAGATGTCTTTTCTCCCTAAATCTTTTTTAGCTTCCTGTTGTGTACTTTCTACCTTTATTAGAAGTTCCTTGATTTTGTACAAACAAAAATAATGCAAACAATATTAGAAGGGAAGTAACAAATAGGGAAAACATTTTTACAGTTAAACGTTCTGATAAAGGCCTCATCTCCAAAATATACAGAGAATTGACTCAAATTTATAAGAAATCAAGCCACTCTCCAATTGATAAATGGTCAAAGGATATGAACAGACAATTTTCAATTGATGAAATTGAAACTATTTCCATTCATATGAAAGAGTGATCCAAATCATTATGGATCAGAGAAATGCAAATTAAGACAACTCTGAGATACCACTACATACCTGTCAGGTTGGCTAAGATGACAGGAACAAATAATGATGAATGTTGGAGGGGATGTGGAAAAACTGTGACACTGATGCATTTTTGGTGGAATTGTGAAAGAATCCAACAATTCTGGAGAGCAATCTGGAATTATGCCCCGAAAGTTATCAAACTGTGCATACCCTTTGATCCAGCAGTGCTACTACTGGGCTTACATCCCAAAGAGATCTTAAAGAAAAGAAAAGGACCTGTATGTGGCAACCCTCTTTGTAGTGGCTAGAAACTGGAAAATGAATGGATGCCCATCAATTGGAGAATGGTTGGGTAAATTATGGTACATGAATATTATGAAATATTATTGTTCTGTAAGAAATGACCAACAGGATGAATACAGAGAGGCTTAGAGAGAATTACATCAACTGATGCTGAGTGAAACGAGCAGAACTAGGAGATCATGATACACTTCAACAATGATACTGTATGAGGATGTATTTTGATGGAAGTGGATATCTTCAACATAGAGAAGAGCAAATCCAATTCCAATTGATCAATGATGGACAGAATCAGCTACACCCAGAAAAGGAACACTGGGAAATGAGTGTAAACTGTTAGCATTTTTTTGTTTTTCTCCCCAGATTATTTTTACCTTCTGAATCCAATTTTTCCTTTGCAAAAACACTAACAACAAAATTTGGTCCCGCACATATATATTGTACCTACAATATACTATAATATATTTAATATATATGGGAATGCCTGCCATCTAGGGGAGGGAGTGGAGGGAAGGAGGGGAAAAATTCAGAACGGAAGGGAATATAAGGGATAATGTTGTAAAAAGTTACCTATGCATATGAACTGTCAAAAAATGTTATAATTATAAAATTAATAATAAAATAAAATAGACCTAAAAAAAAGAATAAGACCTTTATCAGAACACTTGGATACAAAGTTTCCCCTAGTTTTCTGCTTTTCTTCTAATCTTGTCTGAATTTGTACAACAACTTTTTAGCTTAATATAATTAAAATTATTTATTTTGCATTAAAAAAAAGAAGTTCTTTGAGTTTGTGGACTGTCTTTCTTTCTCATGATTATATCACTACAGCTTATCACAGCATATAGCATATAACAAGTATTTAATAAATGTTTTTTGATTAGATTGCTATTTTACCATACATGCAAGTTTTGTTCTTGTAAATTGTCTGCTTCACCTTGAAGCATGGATCTCTTAATTACTGTTTTGAGTAAGGAACAAAAGATACTAGAAGGGTAATCCTATAATAGCTGGTGTCACACCTTTTATAGAGTTCAAAAGTCATAAACACCTAAGAGAGGCCAAAGAAAAATAAGGAAATTATATAAAAATTCACAAATCTGACAAATTTATAAGAAATTCAACAAATATATTATAACAATTAAATGCCAGGTACCAGGCATACAGAGAAAAACACAAAACAATATTTTCCCTGAAATAACTCCTATATTCTAGTGAAGACATATAATGTGCTAGGAAAGGCATTATTTATGATATTTCATATAAGCAAAGTCTTCAAAGAGGCAGACATTCTAAGAGATAAAATTAGGGAAAAAATTTGTTCTAGACAATAGGGCTGATTCTTCAAAGGCCATACATCCAGTATATATGTCAAGCAAATCAATAGGCTAATTTGACTATAACATAGAATGAAAAAGAATATGACATTTATAGGGAAAGATAGGTTGGGATTGTTAAAGATCATGCCTAGGTGAAGCGGCAGATCCATTCTCTGAGAGACTCCAAAGCTGTGAACATCTGAAGGAGTTGCAAAGCAGCCTTTACTAACACAGGTTTTGCTTGTGGACTAGGAATAAAATAAATTTGAGAGAGAAGGAAGAGGAGAGAGGTCAGACATTGCAACTGACTCTCAGTAAGGGGGTCAGAGAATTGCCTTCTAAGTCTCCTTGTATCATCATCATCCTCTCACATGAAGAGATCTATTTTACAGGTTTGAGTTAGACCTCCAGCAGCCACTGACAGGTGCCTCCCGTATCACAACATGGGATAAGTTTGAGGATGGATTTTTGCATGAGAGAGGGACACTGCAAACACAAAACCAAACTTTATTTCCATTCATCACCCTCTGCTGATAAGGACTGATTTAACTCTAGCCCTTTCCCTCAATCTTTCCCCTTCAATAGTCAATGTTGAGAAATTCAAGTCATGGTGACCTTCAGGAGAAGTCAATGATTCAAGAAAGGAGTACATTAAACTTGAGGCTAATATTGTTTAGTTTTGTTTTTTAATAGTAACTCAGCTAATCTATAAAATTAATCCCTTCCCCTTCCCTGAAATTAAGATGTCTATTGGCTGGGATTCAGGGATATAGGGCCATTGTGTCTCCCATGTATTGTACAATTGTGATTATATCTTTAATTAAATATTCTTTTATAAAAACTAAATCTATATCTAATTATATTGTTTGATTTTTTTGGTATATATTTTGCTCATTATGAGATATTTCTCTTGTTGCTCTCATTAAATGTACTACTATTATTATTAATACATTTACCTACAAATATCTAGAAGGTATTTCATGCCAACATTGCCATTTACATTTTAGTTATTTTAGTCACTATTTAACTTAATGTTATTTATTGTATTCTTTGATTTTTTTTTTTCTTTTCATTTTTTGGAAAGGTAAGTGGGAGGAGAGTCTGTATATGTGATTTTCATTCCTAGTCCTGTGATTTTCATTTTTGGACCTGTACTCTTAGTTTGTTCACTTTAGTATCTTAGGTAGGCAACTGCTCTTAAACTTGTAATATTAGAGAGTTTCTTAGACAACAAGAGGTTAAGTGACTTGCCTGATGTCACATAAACATTGCATGTTAGAAGAAAAATTGAACCCAGGCCTTCCTGATTGGGACCAGCTCTTTGTCCAGTATCCTTCAGTCTTTCACTTCTACATTAGGCATACAAAAAAAAAAATTAGATTCCAAATGTCTCATAAAAGCTTGCCCATAATAAAACACTACACTATACTATACTATACTACATACTATACACACATACATACAAATACATATATACCCCATTTTGAGATAAAACCCAGTGGACTTTGGATCACCATGACAATCTCCTGTTATAGGAAGATATAGTTCATAGAATCTATACATGCAAAACATTGTTAAAAGATTAGATTATGGAAAAATACTGACATTTTAAGGTTCATACATCTCTGTCCAAAAATAATAACTTGCCAACTATAACTTGTCTCTCCCCACCTTATATCAAAAATCCTCTATGTGCCCTGAACAAATTCAAATTGGTCAGGTTCAGACAGCTAGCAAGATAAGGGTATCCCATTTTCAGAAGGGTAATGAGAGAGCACATCTCCCCTTCCTGTATGCATGTCACTTCTGTGAGACTAAGCTATCCCATCTGAATGGACTACTTGAATGGATTTATGTCCCTGTTCTCCTCAATACAGTGCCACCTTTACATGAATATTATTCTATGTTAATACATATGTGTTTAACTTACTTAATGGATTCCCTTTCCCCTTTTTTGCCTTCCCCCTCCTCTTCCATTCTTTTCTGTTATTTATCAAGAAAACTTAAATACTGAACTAGCCCCTATTATTATGACATATTGTTCATGACAGTTAAATTCATTAAGGTATTATTGCTCTCCCACTAGCCCTCCCACTCCAGCACATTCTCATGTCTTTGGCCCTTTCACTATTCATAAACCTGATTTCTGGACATGGATTTTCCTTTTAAACAATTGCACCTCTGGTAAGGTCTTGGGAACTGTGACATCAGTTTAGAAATAAAAGTCAAAAGGAAGCCTCTATATTCCCAAAGGAAATTCCCTTTTCCAGAAGACTGGTACCAGAAACACATACATACCCAGCAACATACCGTATTATTATTACTTTTTTTTCCAAATTGCATACTTGCTCCTAAAAAATCATTTTTTTGGAAGAAGAGTTCAACATATTGATTTTACTTTTCAGAAGTTCCACTTAAAATGATAACTTGATACCTTTTAAAAAATAAGAAAACATTAACTGATTTTCTTTTCAACCACAATAGAAAACTCTTATAGTTCTCAAGGTTTTAATTTTTCTAAAGCTTTGCGATTCTTGCAGATATATACTTCATAGTACTGATGATCACAATAAGTCACTGAAAAGCCAAAAACCCTGCATTGGCATTTTTAAAAGCATAAGGATACATTGATGTGTCAATCATCATTTGCATAAGATATAATTCATTTCATCTAATTACCAAAAGAATAGTTGTGCAATCAAATCTATTTTCTTAATCTGGAAAAATTAAAATGGAGAATGACAAGAATGAAAGCTTGTTCTACCTCATATTTTCCCTTGTAATTCCCTTGTAAAATCTTAAACTGTATACTAAGTTGTTTTGTATCACCATAATTGTTTGTTCTTTTCCACTATTATCTTGAGTTAATTAGTGTTTATAGATAGATGTTGTTGGAGTTTGTTGGTTAGTTGTTTGATTGATTTATCTCTCCAATGTAGCATATTTTTTGATATATTCAATGGCTTCTATCAGTGCTTTGATCAGCTTACTAGGAACAACACTTGACACAGAGAAGTAGAAATCCAGTCAGAGACATGTTCTCCAAACACTTTAAGCTTCCAAAGTAATGTATTATACTCGTGGTTCCCATTTTTGCCCAGACATTTTTCTGGTCATGAAACTAAATAGTAACAAAATAACAAGGTAGTCAGCAAAAAGTGTAATGTACAGAATAAACATCTCTAAGTTTTATCAATATTACTTTAATATCTAACTCATGGTTATGATTGATTAAAATTAATTTGCTAAACTAGAAAAAAATTTGAAATATCAAAAGCGATGTTGGATAGAAATAGACATAAAATCCAATATCAGAGTTTAAAAAAGATCAGTTTTACAAGTACCATATTGGGGAGACCTGGTACTTTATAGCAATTCATGAGGGGAAAAATAAATAATTTAGAGGATACATCAACAGTATGACATAATTGATTAAAATAAATGTACTCAAGTTGCAATAATAGAGTATTGTTCATAAACAGAAACATGATAATTACACTATAATAAACTACAATCAAATCATATATGTAAGTATTATGCACAATTCTGAGTGGAGCCGTTGAAAACATATATATATATATATATATATAATCAAATAGGACAATGCACAGAAATGGGATACTACGATACTGAATTGTTTAGAAACCATATTATATGAAGAATATAGAACTGGAAATATTTAGAGTAGAAAAAAAAATATTGATTGAGGATGTAAGTGCTACACCCTCTCCATATTAGTTAATGCTCCATTCATCTTTCAAATTATTCTTCCTAAAATGCAGAACTATCATGTCATTGTCCATATTCAATAAACTTCAGTGTCTTCCTATCACATAAAATTCTCTGCTTGGTGTTCAAAACTCTTCATAATTTGACCCTTTCCTACCATTGCAGTCTTCTTACATCTTGCTCATCCCCACATATTCAGTGACACTGGACTTCTTACTGTTCCTCTTATAATAAGACTCTCTATCTCCTGACTGCATTTTCACTGGCTTTTTAAAAATCTTGCTTTCCTGGAATTCTAATCTCATTTTATCTCCTTTCCTTCTTCACTTCCTAAAACTATCAGCTAAAATCTTAAACTGTACTCTAAGTTGTTTTGTATCACCATAATTGTTTGTTCTTTTCCACTATTATCTCGAGTTAATTCGTGTTTATAGATAGATGTTGTTGGAGTTTGTTGGTTAGTTGGTTGATTGATTTATCTCTCCAAATGTGACTGTGAACTTCTTGACATCAGGACTGCCTTTTACCTTTCACTGTATCCTCAGTTTTGAACCCAGTGCTTATCATAGAAAGAGTGCTTAATAAGTGATAGATAGACTATATTCAAATAGGTATAAGAATAAAAGTTATTCTCTGGAACATCAGAGAGTATAACTAGGACTGATGAATTACCTAAAATAGATTTTAGATCAATATAAGTTAATCTTTATAAAATTAGAACTGTTTAAAAATTATAATTTTCCATAGGAAGCATTTTATTATAAAAAAGAGAATTGCTGCAATAGACAGGCATTTCATCCAGTTGGTCATGAAAATTTATTTTTAATCTAATTTTTAGTATATAATCACATAATTCATCACTAAGGTAATTTAAGCTACAATTAAGCTAAATGGATTTAAGGTTATTAATTTAATCTTTATTTATTTTTTTTTACTGTAGCCAATCATGGTTAAATGACCTGATTAGGGTCACAGAGCTAATAGTTATCTGAGATAAAAGTCCAGGGCAAATGCTTTATCCTCTGTGACATTCATTTAATCATATTTTTTAAAAAGTAATCTCAGTGTTATGTGATATAATGAAAAAGAACTATAGTTCACATACCCAGAGTCTAGAGTAGAGATTAATGACCTATAAGAATGGTCTTACAGTGTGCTGATACTTTCAGTGCCTGTGTTTTCATGACTCTTATAGCTAGGATGGGCCAGGAAAATTTTTATTAATGTCATTTGACTAGAAGCAATGAGGAGATCTCTTTGTCCTAAAATAATATGTTTAAATTACAGATTTTATTTTGTTATACTCTTTTGTTATTACTTCTTCTACTTAGGATTCAAGGGTATTAATAGTCTATGGTTTAAATCATTTACCAGCTTGTTGTTTATTTATATACTATGTATTTTTAAAATTCATATGTAGCTATGGTCATCCATACAGAAAGAATGAAGAACTGTGTGATGGAGTGGGAAAAAAAATAACTTTCATGATTATTGTTTTTTAGCTCACAATCAATAAAAAGTTATAATTTATAATTGTCATCCTCACAATATAGCTCTGAGGTAGATATTGAACATATACCTATTTTAAAGCAGAGGAAACTGAATCATCATTTATCAAGTGAGCAATTTATTGATGATCACATGGCAATAATTTCTTGAAGCCAGATCTGTAATCTAACCAAGGTAAAATTGTAACAAATCTAGCATTCTTCCTACTGCATATATAGAATCTGAACAGGGAAAAAAGTAACAATTATGGAGCAGGGATGACTCTAAAAATGATGCAATATCCAGAGCAATTAAGGATTAAATGGGAAGAGATACTGGGGGAGAGGACAAGTGGAAGATTGGAGCAAGAGAGGAAGGAGGGTATTTTAAAAAAATTATAGGTCTCAATAGTCTCACCTATAAAATGAAAAAAAAAAAGTAAATGATCTCAAGATATTGATAATATTTTAAATATTAATAATAATTATTAAATTACCTAAATTTATCTAGGACAGGCAGGAGTCTGAGCATTATGGACATGTTGGTTCTGTTAAATGAGTCTTTGTAATAACTAAAATGAGGTAAATTAAGACACAAAATCCTGAGCATGACTGATTTATTAGTCAAATACAAACTTACCAATAGATAGTATCTCAATTTCCTCAGTAAAACTAAGACCCTGTATAACAGGTATAACTCCTTTATAATTTTGAGGAATACAGAATAAAGAACAGGACTTTATGGAGAACAAGTTATGATTTCTGAGAAACAAATTAAAAGATGATATGGAATCAGTCTGATCATTTGATTTCATTAGCAGCAGCTAACAAGCATAATGTGTCAAGTTAGGATATTTATTGTTTATAGGGAACATCAGAAAAAAGAACAAAAGAAATAGAAGAGTTAAGTAAAAAAAAAAAAAAAAAAAAAAAAAAGGAAAATAAAATTCATTTAAACCATTAAAGTAATTTGATTAAGGCCTGAATGGCACCCCATGGTGGATAAGAAGTCAAGTTGGAACTCACCAAGTTGGTTGTTTGTAAAACTTTGATTTAATATAAATTATGACAATGGAAAACAAAGAAATAGCATTAAAATATGCAAAAGGAAGAATCCCAATTGCAAATACACACACACACACACACACACACACACACACACACACACACACACACACACCCATAAAAGGTGAAATGCTCAATTAAGGGAAAATTCAGAAAGAAAAATCAAACTTACTATTTAAAACAAAACAAAACAAAACAAAAAAGTTTTATTTATATAAATTACTCATATTGGCCATCAAATAATTCTTTTTTCTTCACTTTGCCTCATTGCTTCACAAGTCTAAAATATAAAGTCATATCTATACAGATGTACATATATAAAATATATGTACATCTAGATCTAAATATACACATACATTTTAAGGAATTCAGAATTTTCAGATTTCAAGAGCTGTGGCTTGTGATTCAAGCCAATGATAATGGCATAAAGACATGCATGGGAACTAGACAATATACATAAATGATCAATAGAACTTTAACTGTGCTTTTCATTTGAGATGAGACTGGCCCCATTTGTACTAATTAAACTGAAGCAGAGATTGTTTTTTTCCTCAGTTATCTGATTAATCTGAAAAACTAATGCAGTAACATTATGCAACAACATATGCAGTAACATTTTCACCAACGTAAAGATTTTGCTCTAAGTAATAACACTTGACAATTTTTCTTTGAGTTGTCTTTTAATATAGAAAAATTCATCCCCAGTCCTGGTAATCTGCATAGATTTGAGAATGTTCTATAATAGCCCGAATTTATTCTTTGAGAAACCCATATGTTATTATCCATAGTTAAACTTGTTACAATTTATATGCCAATAGAAGAATGTGTGACACAAAAATGATGCAATATCCAGAGCAATTAAGGATTAAATGAGAAGAGATAAATGGATTATATATATACATAAGAGGAAACAATAAAAAAGCTTATTATGTCATTGAACATATGTCAATAATTTTGTCATTATTAATATTTTCTTAGTACATACTTATTACTTAGGGGTTTTAAAAACTGAACTAAAAGCCAATTTAAAATTAATCTTGAAGTATTATAGCTAAGATTGCTGAATTGCAATATTGAAAAGAGAAGAAATTTTAAATAGTTTCTGATTATAATCTGTAATTTTGTAATATTGACAAACATTAAGATTATATAATTCATTATTGCCTGAATAAAATCCCAAATCTAGAACACTAGATTTTACTTTCTATTCTTTTGATTTGTTTAAGTGTTTAACTCCTCCCACCCCCAAGGATAATTTGATTGTAATACAATGGATAGAAACAGTGAATTCCTAATAAACCATATTTGGGAAATTCAGTATTTAGAAACTGGCATAGCAGTTTTTATCTTCAAAACAAGACAATGTAAGTGTTTAATCATATTCAATTTTTTGTGACCCATTAGCCCATTCTGGGCAAAATAATGAAGCAAAAATAGATTTGCCATGTCCTTTTTCAGAGCATTTTACAGATGAGGAAAATGAGTCAAACAGAAAAATGACTTGTCCATGATCACATTGCTAGTATCTGAGGTCTATTTTGAACTTAGGATAAGTCTGACTCAAGGCCTGGCACTCTATCTATTGCTCTATCTATCTGCTTACCCTATTCTTTACAATTTTAGATGTTTCAGCCTTACATTTGGGGAATTATTTGTTTTACAGTTATAACTATGAGCTGATTATTGTCTCAAACTTTTATATAAAATGGGATAATGCAAATAATGAAAAGGGAAGACATACCTGAATTGTATTGATTTGACTTAGCAATTTCTATTTGTTTGATTGAATCCAAGAACCACTTAATAATACAATGAAGACCTCATTTAAGAATGGGTAGATAAGCAAAAATAGTGACAAGGTGTACATAACATGTAGATTCTTTCAATGGGAATAGAATATGCATTTGGTATACATATTAATAGTGATTATTGTGCTCTGATTCAGCTGAAATCTATTCATATGTTTCCTTGGAATTTCTTTAAGAAGACCAAGAAGCAAGTATAAGCATGAGAACTTCAGGGTATTTTTTTTAAGTTAAGAAATATTAGGATTAGATCTCTGCATTCATGTAATATTTGATGTTTCTTTATAAAATGTTTGCCACTAGTCTCATAAGCAGCCTCATGCTCTTACTTAAATTCTAATGATTATTTATCTTGCCTTTCTCATGAGATTGTGACCTCCATAAAGGTATAGATCCTATTTCATGTGTCTTTATATATACCATAGTGCTTTTATATATTCCTGAACAATATCAGGCACAAAGTAGGCAGTAATATATAATTCTCGTTTGATTGATTAGGCCACAGTGAATAATTATGCCACAGGATTAAACTCAAGGTTAATTCACTTTGAAATAATCAATATATTCCTCAAGGCAATAAATTTGTATTTGAGATCTCAAGCAAATAATGTTTAATAATTAGCACCTTATTTTTCTAAACACTAACATGTTTTCAGAAGATACTTCCAAAAGAGTAATGAGCTCAATTGATGAACTTGACAATCAAATTTAAAATTAATTATTTTTTGATTTATATATATATACCACCCTCCTTTTTCAATTTCAGTTCTTTCAAAACTTTAAAGTAAAACAATATATTAAAAAGTTTATACATTTAAAAGCAAGAACCTAAATACTTGAATTAAAAAGTGAATTGCTTTTTTTTCTTTACTGACTAATCCTATGGAAATTGCTTTTTTTTGAACAGAGGTACTTTTGTCTCTAATATTAATCTTTCAAAATAATGTAGGAGATGAAATTTAGTATCTTGTATTTTGTTTTATCCCATCTATTTTAATATTATTTGGATTAACTGGGTGCCAGCAACTTTCTTTAGTGCATATAGAAGGGGGAGGAAAGGCCAGATTGACTATTTACAGATAAAAGAGAAAGGAATATAAACTGTTTTCATTTTATCTAATAATTGACTTTCTGAATTTAAATCAAAATAATTTCAGAACTGGAAGAACCTAATATTGATTAGTATTGGCACCAGGAAAGTATAAAAGCTATGGGTATAACTTTCAGGAAATATCAGAGGATATTTCTGTCTTATAGTACTGAACTGAAACTGCAAAAAGGATTACTGTTATGCCACCTACTCCCAACCTCTAATCCCCAACTTGTCCATTCTTCTTCAATGAAGTCATTTCCAAAGTGGCTGCCTAGATATATAGCCAAGGCTTCTGAGAAAGTGTAGTACTTGCCTCTTCTCCTTTTATTCAGTCTTGTACTTGTCATGATAATCCAAACATCTCAGAAGAGAGAGAGCTGTAAATTTTCTTGCTTTATGGAAAAGAGCTCTGTAGAGAAAACAAACAGACAGAAATCCACAAGTTCACTGCCAAACCCTTTTCTAATTAATGGGAAATTCAAAATTTAGCTTATTCTTCTATTTGAATATTATAAAAAATAAACTACAATTATATATATATATATATATATACATATATATATATATATGTATATATATGGAGAGAGAGAGAGAGAGAGAGAGAGAGTTTGGTTGATCCTTATTTTGGATACAGAGAGCAACTCTCTGTATTAACTTAGAAAATATCATTTTATTTTATAATACCTGCCATTTTTCACCAGAAATTCAAATTTTAAGTAAACATTTTCTTTTCAAAACATTTTCTATTAAGTTTGTATCATCAAATCATCTCCTAATTCAAACATACAAATGTCTGGGAAAGATTACTTACCATGAGAAGGTGAACATAAAAGTAATTATAATGAAAATTATATATATATGTATATGTATACATATATGTATATATATACATATATGCATATTTATATATTTAAACTGATTCATTCTGCAAGTAGATTACTTATGTATATACATTTATATGTAAAATGTGTGTATGTACAGCTAAGTATCTAAAGCCTCATTTGAATAAATTTGCTGTAAAGACAAACTTAAAAAGCAATCTCATTTTCTAAGAAAATGTCAGGTTCAAAGTATTCAACAGTTTTATGTAGGGTCTTTCCCCACCTACCTCAACCCACAGCCCTCACTAAAGAAGCAGCAAATGATAAAGATTTCATTTTTTCAGATAATAAATTCATAGTCCCAAGGAGAAAACTGCAGACTTTTTGTAAACATTTGCTATCAGATCTTTAAAGTTTAATAAATGAAACCAAAGGGGAAAAAAAGGTGAGTAGGGTGGGAATCAATGTAAGAGAGCTTAATCTCACTTTAATTGATTCACCAAAATTATTGCTGCTTTAGACTGAATATACTAAAAATGGTAATATTTTTAGTGAGATAGGTAGATGGATAGATGGATGGATGGATTGATGAAGAATGAATGGATACTAGTGCTGTATTCTATAGTCTTACTCGTTAAGAAGAAATTGCTTTCATTTGATTTAGTTGTCCTGCTACACAAATATACATACTCCAACACTGGAATGAATCAGATCAAATAGTATACAAAATACAAATTATCAATTCTATTTCAAACTATTAATACATTAGGACTAGCCAAAATTCCAATTTATATTGCCCTGTGTCAGTATTGAAACTATTCATCCAGTTTATCAGCCAAGAGTAAAAATAATTGTTTTAACATATAATTGGGATAACAATGGCAAAAATCTCTTTGGGATCAATAGGGGAAAGAAAAAAAAAAAACAGATAAAGAGGAATTGAGAAGAAATTAAATGTTTGCATTTTCCTTCATAGGTCAAATGATCCTTCATATTACTAAGCATAACTTCAAACACATTCTAGTGCTCCTGTTCCTACACTAATGCTATGAGTATATTACTATTTTAAACATACTACTTTAAATAAAACTAAAACATCAGGGGGTGGGGCTGGGAGGGTGGGGTATGAAACATTTTTACATTGTGTTAAACCTGAGACATACAGGGTCTAATTCAGTAGGCTTCAGTGTTTGTAATATATTTAAAAAGAATGTGTGTGTGTGTGTGTGTGTGTGTTATGTGTGGGTGTGTGTATATATATATATATATATATATATATATATATATATATATATATATAAAGCTATTTAATTCATTGTCAATAAGATAAAAATCATAGTGCTACTGTTGTCAATAAACAGAGTAGTAAGATTAAAAACACTAAAATGCCCTTTTTCTCCCAATCCACTGACTCTCAAGAACAACAACAAAAATTCTGTAGGACATGCCTCTATCTGCCACCATGGAAATATTCCAAGAGTCCTCCAGGCAAGGAAATTTTTATTAATCTTCCTAAGTACCTTTGTGTACCTGTTTTGAATCAGCAAGTTTTGGCAGACTCTCAGCTGATGAATAAACATGCAACAGCCTGAGTTCTGCATATGCATTGTCTTGCAGTTTGAAATCTATAATGTAAAGAGGGAGCTGGGGGAAGGGAGTAAATAAGGGGAAGTTACCTTATTGCAGGGTGTGGACTATTGCCTGCTGGGTTTACTGGTCTTTGTTGTTAAATATAGACATCATTATAGACACATTTCCAACTTGAAAGCATTCCTCTTACAAAAACAAACAAATAAATAAATAAATTAAAATTAAATGAAAACAAAAGGTTTCCCATTACATTTGTTCTTATCTAACTTTTGGAAAATAATGTAAAACAAGTGTTCAGTTAAAGGACATACATGTTCTACTTCTTAATAATGTTGATTAATGTTGATTAATGACAATTTTAAAACATAAATTCCCAAAACTTTACTACATTATGTTCTCTATTAACATACTTTGTTTCATTAAAGCAATGTGGGGAAGTGATTTTATAATAGATTCCTAATTAGCCATCACACTTTGCATCTTGTTCAGACCACTGCTGACTGTTAACATGATCACTTTTCAGCTAAAGTCTGAGAAACAGCTACATTGTATGGCTATTGTAGATCGCTGAGTCTTGAGAGACAAACATTAAGTATATACAGTAATAAGTAAAACATTGAGAAACAATCGACAACTGATGCTGATACATTTCAACAAACCTGTCCCTTTACCCACTATGCACATTGACCTGTATGCTTAATAGAAAATAGAAATTGGCTGCTTCCAAGAAAAGAGCCCTGCCTGCCTCTGTTAGTAGTTAACATTGATGCATGTTTTACTGTACAAAATGCTATTGCTTGACTGATTCAACAACCAAAAGGGAGAAAATAGAAACGACCAAAATGTGTGTTATATGTGAAAAGAATTTGCTGTAGGGGGGAAATTCTGGTCAGATTTTCAGTTTGGCACGGTGTCAATCATGCCCAGAAATTGAATAGCCTTTTTTGCACACTGTGAACAAGATGCTTCTGTGTACATGACAACAGACAGAAGCATCTTTTTGGACTCCTGACTTGATTGAGTTGCAGATCAGAGTGAATTTTAAAAAAGGAAAATTTTAAGAAGACTTTTTTTTCAATTTAGTTTTATTTATAGTGAGCAATTCCCTTGAAAGGCACCCAAGAATAATTATTTTTGTGAACCAAAAAATATATATACAAAACTGTACAGAATAAATAGTTTATAGAAATCTAGCTATATTTTCTTGTAAAATAAAGCTGCAGAGCTCCACATTCTAAGTCCTTTGTACAACTTACCATCAGAAGTGCCTTTTGCTACTCATTTGGGGCATACTTGCATCCTTACAGATAAAATAAGAATAATATCTCTACATACACCCTATTTTTGTTTTACACCTTTAAATTGATGTCTACAATGAAATTAATTTTCTCATGAACAATCAAATCCACCAAAGAAGCCACTGCTGTGAAAGAAACCAAACTTACTTACACTAAAATATATTTACAGTGGATTCTGAGTAGCTTCAAAATTGTCCAAGATTAAGGATTGAAATTGAACATGTGATCACACAACAGATTACAGCAGCATTGAAAATGAGATTGTCCAAACTTGGATATAACCCCTATGAAGAAAAATTTAAAAATGTGTTCCTTTCCCCTGAACTTTTAGTACTTCTGTTTCTATTTTTTTTTTTCTTTTTTTGGTCATCTTTTATGATTGAGACCCTTCACAGCAGCACTGGATAGATAAATCTCACAGGTTTCAGCTTTTTTTATGCCACTGGAGTTATACATACCTAACTATATCCTTTTATATTCTATTTAGATTAATCAAATTCCAGTTTTGCATTTATTATGAGAAAAGTGCAATTATAGACAATGTTTGCCCCCTATAGTGCATATACTAAGCATTTAATCAATATGCTTTTTAAGTTTAAAACTTTATGTACAAACATATCTTAAAGTGATATATTCCAATTCTTATTGAATCATTGGGAACAGGATTTCAACATAAAATGTTTAATTCCCAAATTAAGTATGTAGGAGAATTGCCCATAAAACTTAAAAAACAAACAAACAAACAAAAAAAAAGACAAAAAAAACCCTAGAGAGCTATGATCATTTCCTTTGCATGATTAATTACATACAAGTTTTGCTTTGATTTGGGGTCCAAAACTAATACGATGGCTTCTCCCAGTGATCCCTGAGTTTCATTTTCTTTTTCTGCCCATACCCTTCCATCCCAGGACTACTGCTGTGCTTAAGTTCTGATTTATAATACACTATTTTTAAGGCACTTTTATTTACAATGTTCTGACTTTAAACAGAATCATAGCATTCCTTCCCAAACCCCCAAAGTGTAGTCTTATGTTTGCTGTTCCAGGACTTCTAAATAGTCAGGTTCAGCATGTAAGTTAGCTTTGAGCTCAAAATACTCATTTTTTGTCTTTTCCACTAACACCTTTCTCGGTCTGGAGTACATTAATGTCTCCATTAATTTTAGCTCCTCATGTGTTCCAGGATAATGCACCTCTATCTCAGGCTGGAGCTGGGCAATATTTTTCCTCAGGTACTCTGTGATCCCCAGTTGCTGAAGTTCCCGTTCTTTTTCCAGGATGTTTCTATATAAGGAACTGGCATCCTGGAAGGATAGAAATTCTGCTGACTGATCTGTAGCTTTATATTTCACATTTGAACCCGTGAGAGGTGAATTATTTTCCCTTTCTAGAAGACTCCTCTGGAGATGTTTTGAGTCATTTCCATCTTTGTCATTTTTCTCCTCCTCTTGTTCTAGATGTTTGGGGCTGAAAGATGGACTTCGGTAGACATGAACCATTGGGCTCACCATATGCTGCTCATACATTGATGCACTGGGCCGCTCAGTAGTATGATGTGTCATCTTATGACCATACATGCTATACTGAAGGTGCACAGGACTGCTGTCCCTCATTTGCTCATCAGCTTGTTTCTTTTTACACCTTCTCCTACGATGGAGGACAAGAACTACTATTCCTGCAGCACAGAACACAATGGTTATAAACACAATGAGCAGACCCAAAATTAAAACAGAAAGTGGAACTGCATCTGTGAGTGATCTTAAAATGGTATCAGCAGTATTGGTTGTAGTTGTAGGAGTGGTAACAATTATAAAACTAGAGTGGGTTGGTTGGGATGGATTATTAATTAGGCCTGGACATAAAAGTTCACTATTCAATGACTTTAAATCTTTTTTATCTAAATGCCCTGGGGATGTACAGAGAATGTCATCAGTCACTACATCTTTGCTTAGTTTTTGTATCCATTGCTGTAAACCTACTAAATCACAAGAGCAGTCCCAGGGATTATCCTCAAGCTCAATCTGGATCAACAAATCCAGTTCATCTAGGACATTACTAGCAGGCAGATGTGTAAACTGGTTTGTTTTGAGGTTTATCCTGGTCAAGGGAACTCCTGAAAAAATGTGAGGTGGTAAAGCTTGTAGTAGATTGTTATTCAAATAGAGGACCTTAAGTTTTGGCATTGTATTAAAAGTTCCAGGTAATATTTCCTTTATAGCATTGTATTCAAGGTACAGATATTCAAGATTGTGGAGTCCTAGAAATATGCCACGTTTTAATTTAGTCAAATGATTACCATTTAGATAGAGCTTTTGTAATCTGCTAAGGTTCATGAATGACCCTTCCTCAAGAATCTCAATCCGGTTGTTCCCCAAGTGAAGCAGTTCTAAAGTAGAATATTCCACCAGGTCAGATTTCATTAGGGCTTGAATAATATTGCCTGCTAAAATAAGTTTTTTAGGATTTTGTGGAGGAGGCTTTAAGTCAGATAAACTTTCAATATTTCGTTCCTGGCAATGAATTAGAAGTCCTGATGGAGAAAGGACTTTGCAATTACAAGGAACTGGACAATAAGGTCCTGGGAGTGGAGTGGATGGCTTTGTAGCATAAGATACTAAACCTGGTACTTTGGTAGGACTTTTTGTAATAGATGTTGTCTTGGTTGATATATGACCATCATTTATAGAAGAGGTCACCACTAAGTGCAATGACCCTGAAGGATCTTCATATTCTTCATGTACTGGGGGAGTAGGACAGATAGATTCCTTTTTCAGTCTACTTAGAACACTTCCTTTGACAAATGAAGGACTATTGCAAACAACATCACCAATGATAGACTGAGGAGGCATATTTTCCAACCACGTCTTTAACTGCAATAAGTCACAATTGCAGACCCATTTATTGTCTTCCAACTGAAGGTCCAATATCCTGCCAATGTGTTCCAAAAATCCAACATATGGCAAAGTTTGCAGTTGATTACCACGTAAGTCGAGATGAGTCAATGGGACAAACCGAAATATATTTGGAGGAAGAAACTCAATGGCATTATCATTTAAAATTAAGACTTTTAATCTATGGAGCTTGCTAAAGGCACTTGGTTCAATCACCGTGATGAAATTGTTATCTGCTTGAAGGAATTCCAAGTTCTCTAGGCCATGGAAAGTGTCCTCTTTCAGAATTTCTAAAGAATTATGATTAATATGTAGTTGCTTCAGAAGGCCAAGGCCATTAAATGCACCAGGTTCAATATCCACAATATTATTAAATCCAAGATGTATTAAGATGGCACTGGTAAGTCCAGAAAAGTCATTGGTGTGTAGTGTAGTCAATCCATTTTTTAATAAAAATAAATGGAAGGGTCTTGATGGTGGAACATTTATTTGGGATAATGTCTTGATACCTCTTTCCTCACAGTTTATAAGCAGTAAACCATCCTTTTCCTCACATGAGCATAGAGAATCACAAGATCCTCTAACTGGTAACAATGCAGGTGGAGGCTGTATAGAAGCTGAGGCAATCAAAGCTGAATATAGCAGATGAATCCAGAGCTTCATGTTGTTGTTCAGTGAATTCTTATTCTGCAAAATAAAAATTGAAAAAAGGGCAGTGAAGGGCATTTTCTCTTACACATTTTCAAACTCTCATTTGCTTAGTTGAACACTAAAATATTCTTTCTGTGAGAAGCTTATGAATTTACTAAATAATATGTTTCTTGTTAGGACTTTCTATTAATTCTACCACCCCAAGTTATAAAATTGATATAAAGAATTACTTTCAAAGAAACTGATATTATTTTTATATAAAACTCATCCTTTTCTTAAAGTTAACATCAATAAAATACAGATCTGAAACATACTAAAAATATAACAGAATAAAAAAAAAGATTCATGTATTTGATATGTTTGAGTTATAAATGTTTTGGGGCTATACTGATATTTTTCTATCCCAAACATGATGAGTTATAGATTAAAAAAAAAATACATAGGTCTTAGCTAGTACAGAAAGAAATGCAAAAAAAAAAAAAAATGCAGGAAAGTAATGCTTGAAAGGAGAGCTCTTTACTTCCTAATTCTGAACTTTTGATTTAATCATTAGAATTACTTTTTCAGTAGATTGATACATTGGCTAAACACAGCGTCAAGAGTACCCCAAATTTCTGCTAAAATCTACAGAGAATTGAGGGAAAAACATTTTCAAGTCACTAAGTAAAATTATTGGCAATTAGTAAAGCCATAACTTAGAGAAATGTTACCACTGACTAGCCAAAATCATAAACATATTACTGATAAACAACTTTACTTTTAGGTTTTCATGGTGCAAAGCATTATGAGATAGCATAACATTACCAGGGACCATGTGGTAGAGCTCACACTAGGTTTTACATAAGGCACAGTAAATTAAGAGGATCAAATTTCACACAGAGAAAAGTTTTTTTGATGCTTATAATGAAATCATAGGAATATTTACAATCTATCACAAAGCCTTCAAGAAGAAACAGTGAACTAAAATACAACCTGTGCTGTAGGTTACTATACTAAAGGCAGATAAACATAAGCTGCTTCTCAAATAACCTACTAGCAAATGCCAGTTGACCTCCCCAAGCATAGTTTTGAAATGGGCTAGAGGGTGCTGAATGTCATCACATAATTAACCAGCTGATGTGTTTCCTTATTAAGAGCTTAAAGACTTTTTTACAATGACCTCTGAAACTAACTGTACTCTAACAGGAGCATTTGAGAATATGATATGAGTGATTTGGTAAACTGACAATGAAAATTAACTTAGAATAACACCACCACATGCTATTTCATTAAAGGAGATCCAAGTATTTTAACAGAAACTTTTTTTTTTTTAATCTATAGATTGAAGAGGTCTTAAATCAATGTAAATTGCAATCAGGCAATACTAAGCATTAATTTGACTAATAATTCTCTTTGCTGAAATGTTATTTATAACATTATCTATAAACTAAGATGGAAAATATCACACCCACCCACACACAGAAAGTGGATGGTATTATAGTCACTAATTTATGGTGTCGTTTTTCCTTTTCTATTTTAACAATGACACATTCATATGAGAAATAGGGCATTATAATGAAAACCACACAAAATACCTTCCACCCTAGAAACACAGCTTAGGATCCAAAAATTGAATGGTAGAAATTTGATGGTAGTACAAAATATCTATTTTTTAAATACTAGCTATTTCTAATTCTATAGTTCAGAAAGGAGAGAAAAACATTTTTTTTTCCTCTTCCCCAACAAATTGTTAGAGAAGCTTTGAACTGTGAAATGTTTCTGAGACATTCAGGAACATGAGAAATATATCCAATATAGTTTCAGTTTTTGAAGCAAGCAACATGTAGTTCAGTCCACAAGTTGTGATTCACTTAAAATAACAAACAATGAACTCCCCCACCCCTTTATGTGCTATAAGAGGAAATATAATGAACCATTCTGTGAGGTTAAGGACTTTAGGAAAACAGGAGATAATTTCCAGATGTTCATTCCACATTTTCCTTTACATCTTAGGGAAATTATGTTCTGCAAAGTCTAAGTTTAAAAAAAAAAAAAAAAAAAAGGAGAGAGTCAGAGAGATCTATGAAATCCATGTGTTTTGTTTTTTTCATGTTTTCAGAAATAGTCAAATGTGAGGAACAATACAGCAAATAAGTTGTTGCTGATTAATATATATATATATATATATATATATATATATATATATATATATATATATATATATAATACTGAATCTCATCTTAAATGCCTTTCTGTTTATATCACCCACAGAGACACACAAAAATGTCTTTAAGCAGGAGATTAAATAGCAAATAAATTTGTTAATTCTTGCTCATACTGAAATCAAGAATACTTAGAAACATTTACAAGTAAAAAGCCTGCATTTAGCTCACAATATCCAACTGTACCATATAATCTACAACTATCCCAACTATTCTGCACAACCAGCTGTTTTACTAAATGTCTCCTCTTAGAATACAGGCATCTGGTACTATATTAGGAATGCCAGTGACTGAGACTAGGAAATTCAACATCACTTAAAACAAAGTTACACATAAATAACACACATGTAGCAAGTCAATTAATTAAGAAAATTAAGAGAATGATACAAAACTACTTGGAAGCCATTTGAAACATTCACCTTACCTGTACAGCAGACACTCCTCCAGACAGTCAGTTATAAAATGCACAGTTGGGAATGCAGTTTGAAATAATTCAGGCTCTTTGTTAAAAATGCAAAACACATCAAACAGATAAACAAACCCACCACTAAGTGATTTCTTCTTACATGTCACTTTTATGCAAGTCCAGACATAGCTGCAGCATTGCAAAGTTAAAACTCCAGGTCAAGAGAGAAAATGTAGAACATTTTACTGGAAATCTTTCAGGCAGAGTGAATGCTAGACCATCCTGAAGCAGTTGCCCTTTTTCCTCAATTAAAATTCACAGCATACTTCACAGCTATGCTGACTTTTTTTTGCATATAGTTAACCATTTGCAAGCTTCCGAAAGCAGTAAATAAACAAGATGTTAAACAGAGCTTGAATTGATCACTCTTGCTTTCTTAGGCTTTAGATGTAAGCTGCAGCTAGGTTCTCTTTCCTCTCTTTCTAGTCTTTCTTGTTAGCTCAGTTTGTTATTAGTCAGACTGCCAAGGGCTGGGAGGTAGGCGTAAATAAAGAGACTTCTTGGCTTTTGACTCAGCCTTTAAGCCCTTCCCCATCAGAGAGCTTTAATCTGCCAGTGTCATTTAATACAAGAGACAGCTCCACCTTGGGACTGCTCAACTCCTCCTCTTTCTGAAAATGGTCTCACCTCTTTCTCTCCTCTCCCACCCTCTTTTGCACTACTTGCATACTAAGTATAGGGTGAGTGAATTTATATGGAAAGAATTGCATACCACTTAATAAAACACTTTAAAGAATGATTTTGCTAATGAAGCAGGCATCAAATATATTTTATTATATCTTAAATTCTCTAATCTGTCACAGTTCTATAAATGTGGTGTGTGTGTGTGTGTGTGTGTGTGTGTGTGTGTGTGTGTGTATGTATGTATGTATGTATGTTCTGGAATAACAGTAAAAATATTTTTTCTATAATGTGACTTTTAGTTTTTCTTTGGTTTGATTTCAGGAATTAGATTTAAGCTTTCATCTCACAAAATTGTCTTTTAGATTGAATAACAAACACAGCTGAGAACTGGCAGACTATCTTTATGAACCGCAAAGCAGATTATCACAGGTTCTTGGCAAAAATCAGGTTGTACATTTGTTGACAATTTGACTTTTTAAAGAAATGTAACTAATTGTTGATGTATATTATCTAAGGCTGAAAACCAAAAACTAATAATCTTTATCCATAATAAAAACAGTTATATTTTAATTTGGTTGCTTTCCAAAAATAGCTTAATATTTGTGGAGCAAGGTACTTAGCATTATTTCAGGTCTTTGAATTATGACATATTTCTAAAAACATCCTTTTGGGAATTACATATAATTGAGCAATTCTATTTATAAGATCTTTTGATCACAAGAGCTAAAAGAGATGCTAAAGGCCAACTAGTTCAACCCTCTCCACTTTTTCAGGAATGTAGTTAAAATCCAGATAGCTTATCAGTTGACAAAGGTGGGGGTGGAACTAGAGGGGATGGAAAATCTTATTATTTCCCTTAAATATCCAGTTTTTCAACTGCCTATTTGTTTTTTGTTTTTTGTTTTTTTAACTTTTAAGATATATGATAGAATATATGTTCTATATTTCATTATTCCTTTCCCTACAGCTAAAGTATAATAATAATAATAGAAATTAGAATCCATTTCAGGTATCTTAGAAAGGATATATAAAGTGATTTACTAAAAATCCTATCAATCTAAATATATATCTAAATGCATAATCTGTAGTCAATATCTAGGATTTCTATCTTTAATATTACAACACATTATTATGAGCTGAAACTTTGTACTATTTTGTTTAACTCAAAGCAATGTATTTTAAAAATGATAATAGGAAAATATAAGCTTAGCAATAATGTATGGACCTGACAGTTAAGTGAAGTCCAGTTTTGTGCTCCATATTTTTAAAATCTCTTACTAAAACTTGCTCTAAAATGTATTTTCTTTTTTAAAAAATCAGCTTATTACTTTCTTTAACTGTTATAAAGTTAGTCAAGCTTCACTAATAAAACCCATCACTGTCAGCATCTCTTATTTCCCAAAAGGCCTATTTAAAACAACAACAACAACAACAACAACAACAACAACAACAACAACAAGTTATTGCTTTTTAACTTGGCACAGAGAACAAGAACTTTTGCATATCCAAAATGAGCAAATTATATCTGGTACTTAAAATGAAATAGTATATGTATAGAAATATAATTCAAACATTAAAACATGATTTTAAACTAGTGCTTTAATACATCACATGCCATTTTCTTTAGGGATAATTTTTTTAAATGCACACTACTTTCATGTTAAATAACATATAACATTTTCAATTTGTAACATGAATGAAAAATTAACAAAATGTTTGAATCCCTTATGTTATATGCAATTTAGCACAACCAGTAATTTATGATGCCATTTTGTGGAATTCCTGGCTTAACTTCCTTTATATTCTCTTAGTCATTTAGTATATGTATATATATATTGCTAATCATCTTATCAGTATGCCATAGTATTCAGAAATGACTGATTATGATTTTGATTTAGAGGAAAAATAAATAAAAGGAATTATTCATGTAATATAATAATAAATGGTCAAAACATAGGCTAAACTGGTGATTATATTTGCTCTTTTCACTATTTCTAGAAAGCTAGGAATGAAGAGAAAAGTTGTTTTTTTGTTTGTTTGTTTGTTTTTAAGAACCTTACTATCCATTTCCATCACTAACCAATCCTTGTTAGCGTAATACATTTTGTTTTTCATAAAGGAATGGAAAATTAAAACAAAGAAAGAGAGGAATAACCTAGAGAAATGGAAGAAAGAAGACTGGAAGAGGATTTTATCCACTCAAATATGGGCAAGGGGAATTAAAGTCCTCTAGAGAAGATATGAACAATTATCTTTTCACTCTCAAAGTCATCAGTAATGGTTTGACTTCCTATTCTTGTCTTTGATATAGATGTAATGCCAACTCTCTGAAATTATTCTTTTCACAGTTTTGTAGAGTATGATAATTATGCTTAAAACTATGATTTCCATGCTGAAAATTCTATTGTAAATGCATCATTTGATTAAAAAAAAAAGGGGGGGAAGACTATGAGGACTAGCCCTTTTGAATGGAAGGGTTTGGAAAGCAAAGTATTGGACAATGAAATGGATTCTGGCACAGCTCATTGAAAGCAATCTAAATAATTCTGACCTAAATTTAAAGGCCTGAAAAAAATCGTATTGTCACAGATTTAGAGGGGAGAGTGACCATAAAGGTGTTATGGTTGAATCCCTTTCTTTTAAAGATGAAGATACAGAATCCTATAGATTATAAACCACTTGCTCATTTAACTGTTAAGTGTTAGATAATATTTAACCCAACATGCCTTGACTTCAAGAATAATGCACTCTCCAAAATATCTTGAATTCTTCCACAAATGAAAACTTGTAAGTATTCATTCAATATAATGACAATTAAAACACACACACACACACACACACACACACACACACACACACACACTTCAAGCTACAAAATCATATTTCATTACTGACCAAATAATGGACACCTTTCAGTAATGGATAATGGGAAAATAGTAGTCTTCAATTTCAGTCTGTTTAAAAAAGCAATGGGCTATTAGTTTGTTTCAGTGTTCCATGATTCAGTTGTGAAGATTACAAGTCATCCCATTTCCTCCACAAAGTTTTCTTCAAAATAAATAAAACAGTCATCATGCTTGACTATACAGTTTCAGTATTTATTATGTTCCAAGTGCAATGAATACCATAGGATTAATTACTTTGTCAAACTGATCTAGTCTTGAATTAATGTTCACACTATATTTCACAAATTGAATGGAAAATGAAAAGTTCTTTCAATTATTTGGTATGTAGACTGAATCTATAAGTTACATGCTATATCCTAGGGTATATTCTATAAATATCTTTCTTCAGAATATAAATTCCCAGAAGACAAAGGTTAAGATTGTTACCTTTGTAAATCATCAAGCACAACTATGCATAGGTGAAAATATTCTTGCTCATTGAACCTATTTGTATTTATAGAATGTGAACTCCACCTAACTTAAGAGATACAAAATATATACATGCACCTTTATGTACAGAGGATCAGCTGATTAAACAGAAGACATTCTGAGAAATATATTTACCAAAGTGTGATACAACTGATTGATGAAATGATAAAAGAGCAGCATCATAACCCTTCACCCATTATTATAAAGAAAACTTTTTGGAGGGAAAAAAGGATACCATGAGATGTTTGCAACTTAAAGAAACAGAAGCCATAGATTTATTTTTTTGAATATTTGTTGCTGAAAACATTATTTTGAAGAATGTTGAGAAACAGTTATGTACCATTGATTTTTGTACCTATCAGGGTTGGAGATCAATGACTTTCCCATGATCTATTCTTGAAGTTATCAATAATGCAGATTGAATAAAAGTTTGGAAGTATTATAGGATTTTGAATAAGAGTTTCATAGTATTATAGGATTATAGTATTAAATCTTTGAGATTATACTGAGTGGTTGCTCTAGAATGAAAGAATTCAGTAAGTATAAAGACATTGAGTTCGTAGAGTATCATGAATAGATATTTCATATATTTAGAGAAAGTAGAAATGTTATAGGTAACTTTATCTAATGTCTTCTTTTTAACTCACGTGCAGAAAGTGACATGGCCAAGGCTACAGGTAGTAAGTGATAGAGCAAGGATATGTGTAAAATTATTTAATTCATTCAAAACCTGAATTATTGGAGAGAAAGAGAGATAGAGACAGAGAAAGACAGAGAGACAGAGAGACAGAGAGAGAATAGAGAGAGAACAAAGAAAGAAAAAGAGAGAGAGAGAGAGAGAGAGAGAGAGAGAGAGAGAGAGAGAGAGAGAGAGAGAGAGAGAGGTGTTTAGTTTAAAGTGGATGGATAGGTAAATATTTAGTATTAACTGGGAGGCAGTGAACATGGAAATTAAAATATGCTCATTTTCCACTTTTATCTAAGGTAGGCTCTGCAACAAAAAATCTAGTTCTGTTTTAGTGGATTTTTTCCTTTAATAAAGCTGAAGAAAAGTATCACTATTTTCAAACAGTGAATATGGGATATATAAGAATATAGGCCCTTTTTTATGGAACTGCTATTTTTAGACGATGATATATGTAGATTTTTGGGGAAGCTAGGTGGCGCAGTGGATAGAGCACCAGCCTTGAATTCAGGAGGACCCAAGTTCAAATCTGGTCTCAGCAAATACTTAACACTTCCTAGCTGTGTGACCCTGGACAAGTCACTTAACCCCAGCCTGGGGGGGGAGAAGATTTTCAATTTCATTTTTCTCCATTTACAGTTATTTAAAATATATTAAAATTATTAATTGATAATTAAGGTTATTTTTTTTTAAATTTCAAATATTTAAACCTAGGAATAAAATAGTTGGAAATAGTTGCTATGTTGTGCCATGAATACTGTGAATAGGTCACACTGAAACTTACTTTAATGTGTCTGAAATAGAAATCTCAAAGAGACAAGAATATACATTTTTTTTTTATTTAAGTACATTAAGAGATTAGAAGACACTGTTATTCCATTTGCTTGTAAATCCTTTACTTATCCTTATAAAAACTTGACCTTAATACTAAGATACTTCAATGAATTTCATCAGTGGATGTGGCATTCCTTCTAACAATGAATATCACAAAAATATGAGACATTCACTTTTAAAAATGTCTTTTTCATGTGAATACCATATTTTCAAATAGTGTTAGGAAAGTTTGTTTAAAATAATTTTATATTATATTTATTTATATAATTATAAACTTACTCCTGAATTCTGCTAGTAATAAAAATAAAATGATAGTGATTATTTTACCTTAATTTTTTATATCAAAATTCTATAATTACTAATGTTTTACATAATTAATGTGTGAATGTTGAAGTTGCCTTCCATTTTCCAAAGTAGATTAAATTCATAGTAATACATAGATAGTAGTCAGGTTCTCATCTAATGACTGCTCAATCAGTTTGAAGATGGTATGGTGACAATGATTTATACAATTGTGTTGAAAGGATCCTGTCTTTTCACACCAGAAGAATGGATAGCTTTATCATTATTCAGCAAAATATATCATTGGGCTAACAGAGATATTTTACATAAGATTATCAAAGAAAATATCTTACGTAAATATATATTAAAGATCATGACAACTTTGAGGTGAATTTCAGATGTGAATTTTTAGTGGAATTATTTTTAAACTCTCATGAATGGATCACTAAGTGGGTTCATTTTCCTCCAGAACTCTTAAAAAGATTAAACACATTTTAATTTAACCTAACAGTGTCCTGTATGTTCAAGTTGATTTGAAGCTAAAAGTGTAAAGGCAATAATTGAATATCTATTCCAAAATATTTGTGGCATCTTAGTTCCTGTTTTGGAACTTGTACTGGCCAGGTACCAACCATCTTGCCTCCTTGTTCCTATCAGTAAAGAAATTTTTCTGATAGAAATTTAGTCCAAAAATAGAACATTTCTACCCCCATGCCCCATGCAACACTCTATACTATTTAAAAGATGCTTTCATTTACTTTTTTACTTCCATTAATCTTGCACATCCTTTAATTAAAAAAAATATATATGTATATATATATATATATATATATATATATATATTTCTGATTGCCTTAAATTTCAGAGTCATTATAGGAGAAAGAAAAATAAGTTGGATTGCCAGAAGTCTAGAAATTATTATTGACTGTTTTTGCCTTACAAAAAAGTTACTTTATTTTTCTGTATCTCTATTTCTGTAGAAGATTAAATATTTTGTTATATTAAAATGGTTTAATGTAGTAGGTAAATTATATTTCCTATTACGTTCTGAGTTCAAATTCAACCTAGCTGACTAACCTTGTAACTCAGTCTACATGTGCCTCAGGCAGTTCTCTAGGATTCATCCATTAAGATAGATGTGTTAAAAATATGCATTGGAAGAATAGTTTCTACATTGGAATTCTCTATGCTTTAAAGAATGGCAGAACTGTATACTATTCATTCATGCACAGCTACCCACACAATAATGTCCTGACTATAAGGTCCCAAAAATATATATGAAGAATTAAAAATTAAATCAGTCTTCAAGATATTTCCAAAAGCTTAACCTTATCCAGGAGCAAAAAGAAAAAAAAAAAAAAAAAAAAAAAAAAAACATTTGACAAGCTTAATTAATTTGAATTCTGATATTCTGACATTAAATAAGCATTACTGCTGACTCAAATCATAATTTCAAAGATAATCTAATCTATTTAGATTACATATATATATAATATATATATATACACATGCATAAACAGACATATACATATACCTAACAGTATACACATATACAGATAATACTTACTTACCTACCTATATATATATGTATACATACAAACATGCTTGCATAGATCTAATGGCAGATTTTTAATACCAGGCTAACCTCTCTGCCAATGTGTACATATTTGTAATCAATGTACTTTTGCTCTGGGAATGAAAACTCATTTCAATATCAAGAAAAAATAATTACAGAAGAAAAGATTTACTTTTTCTTCATTTTCTATTGTGTATTGAATAGGAATATTATTTTCCACAGATAGCAAATGGATTTTCAAAACACACAGATAGTTTGTAGAGGAAAAGAAGAAATAAGTTAATTGATAAGTCATAAGCTGTGATTCAAATTATAAAATTATTTGTTTTAATTATTATTCAGCTAAGGAATTAATAACAAAAGGCAGTTGTTGAAATATTATAGTCAGCACTGGTGTACTAATGGTAACCATAAGTTGAAATATTCTTAGTGACACATTTCAGTGAATAATGTTGGCATTTTTGTTGAGAGAAAACTTGCTGAAGAAATCTAAATGTAAAATAAGTAATATTAAAATTTTTATATTAAACTTTTAAAAGTCTTCAGAAACTTAGAGTATGAACTTTTGGGGTTATGAATAATTCATTTATATTCCTATAATAGTATATTGCTTCAGAACTCAACTATCTTCAATAAATAAAAAAAAGTAGGCTTCATTTATATATACAGAAATTGCCTAAGGCTAGAAATAAATCTCTACATTTGTGCTTCACTGAACTTTTGATGATGCTATTGTTCTACTGATTTTTTTTTTTTCCTAAACAACTACTTTTTTTGGGAGGAGTGGTGTGCTAGCTTTTAATGCTTGAGACATGGACAGAAATATGTAAAGAAAAATATGCTTCTATAAAGTTAAGGATGTTTTCAGGGAGAACAATTTATAGTAGCACAGAAGCTAAAATAAAGCAAAGGTCTATTGATTGGGCAATGGCTAAGCATGCTGTAGTAATTACAGGAAACCAAACATCACTGAAATATAAGAAATAAATATAATCTTTACAGAGAAGCATCAAAAGATTTTATGAACTGATGCAAAATGAAATAGAATTTGAACCAGGAAAAAACAATAAAATTTTACAAAATAAAATGGAAACCATTACTACCATCAAAAAACAAAATTAAACCTTGTAAAATTATTATCAGCAAGATTGGCTCTAAAAAAGGTATAAGTTAAGATACTTCCCCCCCATGTTTCTTTGAAGAGATGAAAAACTAATGATGTGCTACATTACATTTAAAATCATTTTTGACATATTGATTAATTTTTCAGATTTCTTCTCCTCTTATTTTTTGGTATAAATAGCATCTCTCTGGAAGGAATTAAAAGGGGACTATATCTGGAACTGTGGGTGATATGAAAACAAAATATCAATTTTATTCTTCTCACAATCAAAAATTATCTTGGGATAATCTAAAGAACCTATGTGGCTTGATTTTAACTTTATCTAAAGAACACAAAATCGCTTAAATCTTTTCCAAAAAACTGGTCCTTTTACCATTAGTATACAATAAAAAATTGCTTTTAATTTTTATGTCTTCCAATACAATTCAAAAAGTATTTTTCTACCATATCCCTCGTAGGTTAAATAAGATTTCAAATAACAGAACATGACCCATCAAGGAGTTAATTTAATGGAGGAGAACAATTTTCAGAGAAATAAGGGCATATATAGCAGGCATACAAGATGATTACTAATGTGAGAAAACAAAACACAAAGTACTCTTATAGTATGTAAAGGGATTAGGATTTAGTCATCCAATACAGTCTTTTCTCCCTATAGACATAAATCTCATGAAAATTCGAACTTCTATCCACTTAAGGTTTATAGATTATTTCCTTCTGTAAACTGCTGAAATATTGGTAGTGTGAATACTATTGTCTTCTTTTAGAAATAAAAAGACAAATTCTAAGTGTGAAGAAACTTATTCTTCCCTATGGAAGTAGCACAATTCAGAAATAGAATCTGATCTCAGAACTTAAAATGCTTTCAGTGGTCTCCTTACAAATAAATTAAATGCATATGAATCTCACATTAAACACATCAAAATAAGGGGAAAAATATAGTGAATCAATGAAATAAAACTTTAGAGGCAGTTAGTGACATAGTGTATTCAGTTGGCGCTTCAGATACTTACAAGCTAAATGATTTGTGAAAAGTGACTTGTCCTCTGTTTTCCTCTGTTTCCTCAGATGTAAATTGGAGATAATTATAGATTATAATTAATAGGGTTTTCATGAGAATCAAATGAGATAATAATGTTTGTAAAATTACTTAGTACAATGCTTAGTATATAGTACGTGCTATAAAAATATTTATTTTCCTTCACTTACTCCTACTATATGTGTTTTAGCACCAGGATTAAATGAGCCATGTATTATCTCCTCATACATAGTGACTGAGTAATAAAGAAAGTGCTAAAAGAACTTCATTGCTTATAAACCTGTGTCAAATGATGAATGAAAATAAAAAACAAAATAAAATTTCCTAACAGACAAGTGACAAGTCAAAATAATTGTTTGATAAAATAAATTTGTGAAATCTTAGCTTGAAACAACAAAAACAAGTCTATTTCATAGGAACACTTCAATAGCAAGGGTCATGTTAGTCACTACACATTTAGAAGAAAAGAGGAAAAATACATTTATAATGTAAAACCAACCCCCAAAGCTTGTGTGCCAGCAATAAAATTTCAGAGCATTCTAAAATTCTGATTATACTGCTTGCTGACAAATTTACTACTCTTTTCCTTTTCAATTACCACCCTCTAGTGGTTTCAAAAAAGTATTTGCTTCTTAATTTGAAAATAATATTAAAAATGTTGACATCTGGTGCAAGCAAGTCTAATTATGAGATTTTGGAGTGTCATGCTTGTTACTCCTAATTGAATTGACAAATAAGTTGGGATGAGATGTGGAAAGAAATAAATAATAATTCCAAACTTTGAATATGATCAGTAATAACAGAAATACATACAAGTCTCTATTTGTGTTCACTTTTGAATTAGTTTTTTCCACTAGAAAATTATTGACATTCATAAGGAATCCCAGATTAAATCAGACAAAGAGATATAAATTCTTATTTGTTCCTGTTCAAATATTTTCAATGAAAATTAGTATATGGTCAAATTTCTAATGTAGTGAAATTAAAAATTCATATAAATGCCTAATGACATATGTTTATATCAGATCACTGAAATTGCTAATCATTTTCTGATTTCTTCAGTAAGACTCTGATATCTAAAAAGACACCTGTGACTACTGACAAATATGCTTGCTTTGAGATTGTTTATATAAGCATTTAGATTATTCACAATAAAAATATAAAAGAAAAATTGGAAGGAATTTCTGGTTATTTTCTATAGAACACCACATGTCTAATGCCCCTCATTTCCTCCATATTGATTTATGTTCCTGTTTTAAAAAATAGTTTTATTGATTTCATTAAAAATGCCTTCATAATTAACAAATATATATGTATACATGTATATATGTATATGTGTGTGTATGTGAAATTGTGTAACTCTGGGCAAACTATATTTAAACTCCAGGAATTCTAATTTAATTGTTGTTGAGAGACTCTACCATCTAATGGGGATTTCACCCCCTTCTCCCACTTCACCCTTTCCCCTCCCCCACATAGGAGTTTAAAATTGTCACTATCCTGGGTATGGAAGAGTTGTTTGTGATTTATACCCGTTAAAAGGAATGCTCACATACATGAAATCATTAATCCTTGAGCTATTGAGGTTAAAATTTAACTATAGTTAAAAATTATTAAAAGTAAAAATTTAACTATAACCACCATAAACAGACAACTTTAAATTATATTTATAGGAACTTCAATATGAAGATAAATATAGCAAAAAAAAAAAATAAAAGAAATTTTCAATTCTTCAGGCATTCAATTTCTCTGAAATAAATATCTATATTTTTTCATCCCACCTCTAGATCTTGTCCCCAAAAATTCACTGAGAAGGATTGTAATTTTTTGATAGGAAATACTATCAGTACCCAACTCCAAAATCTAACTTGTAGGGTTTTGTTTTCTTCTTCTTCCTCCTCCTCCTCCTCCTCCTCTTTCTCCTCCTCCTCCTCCTCCTCCTCCTCCTCTTCTTCTCCTTCTTCTTCTCCTTCCTCTTCCTCCTCTTCTTCTTCTCCTTCTTCCTCCTCCTCCTCTTCTTCTCCTTCCTCCTCCTCCTCTTCTTCTTCTCCTTCTTCCTCCTCCTCTTCTTCTTCTCCTTCCTCCTCCTCCTCTTCTTCTTCTTCTTCTTCTTCTTCTTCTTCCTCTCCTTCTCCTTCTTCCTCTTCTTCCTCTTCTTTCTTCTTCTTCATTTATTTGCTTGTTTTATTTTTGATTCATGTAGAACAGCTATGCAAAATGTATAGCCTGAGGCATGAGAAGGTAGCAATTAAAAGTTAATATATAAGGAAATCAGATAGCCCAGAAATGCTGTTCCTGCATTACTGGCCCCAACAAAGAAAATGATGACTTCCTTTTTTTATCAGAGTCAGAATACTACTCAGAGACAGGATCTATGGGAAGTTGGACAGATAACATAGGAACAGAAACATCAATGAAAGGGACTTCAAAAGAAATGAGATTAGCAAAAAAGAAATTAGATTGGATTGAGTAGGGAACACTGGGTAAATACCTTTGAGTAAAAATATTCTTAATAGGTCTAAACAATTATATAAAAGGTTAAATACTACAGGATTAATGTCAAGAGTCAAACAAAGGAAACTGGTGTAACCCAGGAGAATAGATGACCTCAACAGATTATCTCAAATTTTCTATTTTCTTTTCCTATTTTTGCTGGAACTCTGTCTTCCAAGAAATCAGTTGGAGTCAGGATAATCAAAAGTCTTTACTCTTGGTCAGGGGATTAGATCTAGTAATTTCTACACCACGCTCTTCTCTCCAGCACCAGGAGATCGAGTGCCTCAATTTCCTCTTCCTCCTCCTTCTCTCTTCACACACATAACTCTCTCCTCTTTGTCCCATCAATCAAGTCAGCACAGAACAGCTGGGGAGGGTCAACCTTCAATCTTGTTAATAGAGAACAGTCCAATTGGCAATTAGTGTCACGTGCTCCATTATCCAAGTGCATTTGCTCAATTCTAGCCCTTTATATATTTTAATAATCCTAACTGGACTCCAGTTAATTTCCTGAGAAACTTGCCAAATATTCACTGCCTGAATGATTTAATCAGAAAATTACTCAAAGGGTTCTATGAGTCTGAGATTTTACTAGATTCATATTAGGAATCTGACTGTGTATATACCTGGCTTGAGATATCCTGTGACACAAATGGGTCTCTTGTAGGAGGAAATAATTTTCCCCTATTAACTCTTGCTTTTTTTAAAATTGGGTTCTCATACCACTCTTCCAGGGTAGGCATAATTGTCACTAGATTAAGTCATTTTTCAAATACCAAGTTTATTTCTAAGGGAAAGATCCATGGGGCAGCCAAAGATGAATAAGGAAAACTTTTTTTTTGATGAGTCCAGATTTTGGGAATAACATAAAACAATAGGAATCAATGCAAAGTTTTATTGCAAGCAATAGGAAAGAGGAGGAAAAGAAGAAAGGAAAAGGGCAGTTGGCATACAACTCAGGCATAGTTACCAACAGGGAATATAACTTATGTAAGGATCACATAATCTTAGGGAGCACAGAGATATGGGTTTATTCAATAGAAAAAAAAATAAGTTTTCTATAGCAATAGGTGTTTCTGCTGAGGGGGGAGTATGCTCCAAAATAAATTATTGCTAGCATTTTTTCATGAGTATATTTAAAAAGCATATAGCCTCCCTTAAGGAGAGACTGTCATGTTGGCCTCAAGATCATGTAAGATTAGAACAATAAGTTTCCATGTATAGATTCTACAAGTTATAACTGTGCTTAAGGGGAAACTGTCATGATGGAGCACCATCAGTCCTAATTTTATAAAAGTACTGATTTAAATTAAACAATTTCAGACAAATTCAGATAAGATTTATAGCGTAACTTTTATTTATCTGCTTATTTCCATTTTGCTTCTATCCTTCCCTTCTACCCCATTAAACTATATGATCCTTGGGGCTACAAAGTACCCTTTTTTGGTTTGTTTCTGTTTTTGTCTTTCTTTATAGTTCCAGTGTTTACCATATAGTAAAACATTATTAAATTCTTCTTCACTAAGTGATTGATTGAAAGACTGATTGACTTTTAAAAAATTTATAGTAAAGTAGGAATTACTTGATGGGTTAAACCTGCATTAGATAGAATGGATAAGCATTAAGGATGTAGAAGAATAAAGGAATTCAAAAGGAATAATACAAGGAAAATGAAGAAAGTTGTTGAAGAAAAGGCTGTCTAATGAGACTATTCTTCCTTCAGCAACCTGCCACTGATGAGGCTTTGATAAACAAGTGATATTCTGTCCCTTAAGGGGAATTTCTTCAGACTTGAGTGCTATTGAATGGACCAAGGTATTTATCTACCTGCATACTTGTTTTCAGATAACTGAGTTCGGAGATAGATGAGATACTGGGATTGTGAGTAGCTTTTACTGGCTTTTGGGATAGACATTGTAGTACCCCCAGTTTCTTGCACTGAATCAATATGAAATATACCAGCTAACAGTATAGACACAGATATAATGAGTTTCCTCTGGAAAATTTGCCCTGATTTATGAAGGGACTTGAAATCCTGGGGTCTTGTCTACCTTTTACTGAAGCTTTGATGTCAGAAGATATCTGAAGAAGATCAGGGGGAAAAAGAAAACATTTAAGGGTATAACAATTGCAACATTAAAAAATATTGTCCTTGTTTAGATTAATGTTTTTTAGATAGGCATGATATATCTATAGTATGTAGAATGGATAAGAATAGCAATCACTAGAATTTATATAGGATTTTAAGTTTTATAAAGTTTTTTCATGTAACTATTCCCATCACACTATGATATAGGTATTATTATTTTCCCAATTTTATAGGTGAAGTAACTAAAGCACAGAGATAAGTGACTTCTCCAGGGTTATGGGGCTAGTAAGTATACAAATCAAGAGCTGAAATTATGTCTTTCTGAAATCAAATCTCACACTTTATGACCTAGAGTGCATAGCTAATAAGGAGTAGACTTCTGAATACAGGATTTCTGGGTTTTAGTTTTGCCTTTGACATATAGTAGCTATATGAGTAAGTCACTAAAACTCTCAGGGCACCCTACCCAACTTTCTACAACTTTAAATTGCATATTAATTATGGATCTACATTGGGAGAAGTTTCCTTTCCAGTAATGCTTTATGCCAATGAAACAACACATTAGGATTAAAAAAGCAGTGAGTGACGGGGAAATTGAATGACTGCTAAAAAAGGCAAAAAAAAAAAAAAAAAAAAAAAAGAAAGAAAGAAAGAAATAGACCTTAATTCAAGAGGTGGCAGATAAGCTATTCATTTGATTGGATAATCCACATAAAACCATAGGTTGATGAGAAAAATGCTATTCAACTATCATTTTATTAAGCACCTACTATAGTCCAGGCATTTTTGCTAAGTACTAGAGATAAAAAAAAAGAAGGGGATAAAATGAGGGAAATCTACACTGGCAAAATTCACAGTCTTTTTGGTTAAACTAGATAAAAAAATATGTAAAGTCAAAAATATAAACAATAAATTGGAAGTAGACTTAGAGGGAAGCCACTCAGTTAAAAGGAAGACAGAGAAAAACCTGAGACCTGAAGAAAGCCAGAAAAGATAGAAGATGAAGACGAAAAGAAGAATGTCTCAGGTATGAAGAAAAGCTATGAGTCAGAAGATGATGTACTATGTGGGAAAAACAACTAACTTGAATGCAGAATACATTAAAGAGTGATAGATATAAGAAGACTGAAAAGGTAGCAAGATAAGGAAGGGGTTTTAAAGGCAATGCACTTTAAATTTGATTCTGAAGGTAATAGCACACTATTAGAATTTATTATCTGAGGAGTTGGGGGTGATATAATTAAACTTACACTCTAGAAAGATCAGCTCTTAGAAAGCAAATTGGAGTGAGGAAAGACTCAAATCAGGGACCTACCATCAAGTATGCTATTGAATTTTTATGATAAAAAATATTCTATGATTTTTAAAAGGGAAATGAAAATCTAGAAAGTCATCAGAGTATATTGGAAAGACAGATAGACTTGAAATTCAAAGATGTCAATTCTGGCACATAAAAGCTGAGGAACTGTGAGTAAATTACTGTCCATCGACACTTCTGAGTCTTTATTTTCTCATCTATGGAATGTAATTTGCATAAAAATATTGTAGCTTATTATATTAGTGGTGAAAACTAAAATGTAAGAAACTGCATACTTTATTGTAGCACATGTAAAATGTATGGGATTACCTGTCATCGGGAGGAGGGAGTGGAGGGAGGGAGGGGATAATTTGGAAAAATGAATAAAAAAAAAAAAAAAAAAGAAACTGCATACTTCTTCCATATTGATATTAAAGTTTGCTGTCTGAACTATGCAACTAGTCTTACAGCAAGTTTTCCTGTCTCAACTTTCTCTTTCATCTTTATCAATTAATCATTAAAACTGTCAACCAACAAGAAGGGATTAAACACTTAACAATGTGCCCAGTGAAAAATACCATAAATATTTCTGGGAAAAAAAAAAGTATGCATTCATATAAAAATACACATACATTTATATGTGATATAATAAAGCACAACACAAAGTGGTATAAATTGATGTGATATTATATGGCGTAACACATATGTATACATATATACATTAGGCAATTGAAGTTAATTATTTTCATGTTTGTTTAAACTCTACAACTTCTATGAAAAATTATCTACTAAGGTTTAGAGAAGTTGGGATCAACATCAATTGAAAGAGATAAATTGTGCCTCCTTTGAGATATTATAAAACATTAAAAGAATGCACTATTACAAAAAATCAATTTTAATATCATTAGCAATTATAAATAGAATAATAATATAAACAATTTTAAATTTACCTTATTTATAAATATGAATTTAATTATATATAAAATAGACAATATTTTACAGCATTTTGTAAGAATTATAAAATCTCGTAAGAATTTAAAAAGCAATACATACTTAAATATACATATTTACATAAACCACTAGTGGCTAGGTTTCATTTTTGCAAGAACATACCTTTTTATATAAGAAAATTTCAATAGTATTCTATCCCTTACAAAACATGTTTATTTAAAAAGAAAAAATATTTCAGCTAAAAGCTTAAAGAAGATTAGAAACTAAGCAAAAACTTTTATTTAAAGCACAAATAATTCAATCCCCCAAAAAATGTGAACTTAGACAATATTCAGTTTGTAGTTCAATATCACCCTCTGCTGGTAGCAAATATGTAGTGTTTCATGAAATATCTAGTTTTTTTTTTTTTTTTTTTTAATACTAGACTATATTTAATTTCTAAAAAGACATAACAAATTAATTTGTGTGTTTCCCCTCCCTGTTATGTCTTTCTTTTTCTCAAGGGTATTTGAAAAAAAATTCAAGATATTTTAAATGATGACTAGACAAACTTTAGTAAATATATACTCGGAAATATTTTTCACATGTGCTAAAATCATGTTTATTATAATTAAATAAACTCACGATAGTCTTATTATAGATAAATGTAATTAATAATTCAGTTTTTAGCTGGCATATAATAGGTTTTTATTAAGTATTTTCTGATTATTTTGTTGATGGATTATACAATTCTGAGTAATTTCTTTCCTCAAAGATCCCAATACATAGATTTGGAAACAAAGGTATCAATCAGATAATAACTTTTCCCCCCACCAATCATCATGGTACTATGGCACTATTCTTCAGCTGCCTTTTCACTCTATTTCCATAGACTTTTTCTCCCATTGGCATATTCTTCTCTGAATTTTGGGAAAATAACTAAAGCAGCAATACTAATTCTTGAAATTTAGCTACAATAATCATCATATAAGTGCTGTATTCTCCCTTTCCCATTATCCTTTTTAATTACTTTTATGTGGTTGCCTTTCTCTATTAGAATATAAACTCTTGAGGGCATGAACTACTTTTTTAACTTCTAATTTTTACTTAGTATGTGCTGTCATTAAAATCTTAATATATATTAATATGTTCTTGTTGATCTGTCATGGTATCCTTGTAAAAGGGGAACACTTTCCTAACAATTATTATAAATATATCTTGTCCAAAATAGAAAGTAAAAGTAGGGAAATTATCTTTGAGGCCACTTCAACTTCCCAATCTCAAGAAACAGGGCACCATCATGCTATAGTGAATGGAAATATGGAGGTTGATTGTTCCCAATCTTATTTACAGCAAGCAGTAAAGAATGTCTTACTACTTTTCCTTTTGACAGATAAGCCATATATTAGGAATGGTCTACTTTTTCTCTTCCATAGAGTGTATATGCTTACTAATGAGGTATATGATTATTCATTTGGACAGGATTTTGCTGTTAAGTGGAGGAATAAAAATGGAAACAACTAATCCACATGTTCCTTGTTCAGTTGTTGTCAGTTGTGTCTAACTCTTTGTGATTCCACTTAGGATTTTCTTAGCAAAGATACTCTTTCTCCAATTCATTTTACAGATAAGGAAACTAAGGCGAACAAGGTTAAATGACTTGCCCAGGGTCACATAACTAGTCAGTATCTGAGGCCAGATACTGAGACCAGGAAGCTAAGAAATACCAACACTCTTGGCAGTGTGCCATCTAACTGTCCAGAGCCATGTATCTATCTCTATCTCTATCTTTATCTGTAACTCCACATATGGATAGAGATAGAATAATTAATATGTATGTGTGTGTGTATATATATATATATACATATATATATATATATATATATATATATATATATATATATATGTATATATATATATATGCATATATATAAATATGTATATTATATATGTGAGTATGTGTATTATATATATATATATGTCTATTTTGTATATATTTATATTTTGTATATAATACATACAAAATTCATCCATTTTCTCATTTACTAATCTATTCATTTGTTCATTTATTCATGTATTTATCCATTAATTAGTTAATGTATGCACAGAAATATATAGATTCAGATGAAAGGATCCCTCATTCCAATTACTGTAGTGACTGGCCCTTTGGGACATCAATTTAGTGTTATATGCAAAGGTAGTAGACTAAATGAGCTGTGGATATTTTGTCAAAATCCTATTGGAGCATGACTTCCGGCCAAGATGGCGGCGTGGAGGCAGACAGCTGCTTGAGCTCCTCATTTTCTCTCAGAACTTACTTCATGACAAGCCTCAGACTTAATGCTTGACCCAGAAAGAAAACCACAAATTATCACCAAGAGAAGACATCCTTGAAAGTCACCAGAAAAGGTCTGTGTTTGCTCGGGGGAGGGTCAATCAGACTGGGCGCAGACTGAGGGCAGGCAAGCTAGAGCAAGACAGGTAGCTCACACAGCTCAGACAGCAGGGGGAGGGGTATGATCTCTGCCATATCTGTGAAAAGGCTTTTACCCCAGTGTGGATACTCCATCTTGGCAGCAAGCCGGGAGCAGTGGAGAGGGTGTAAACACCGGAGGTGAAGATTAAAACCCCAGAAAGCCAGCATCTCTCAGAACCCGGCCACCCCCAACCCCCACCTGGACTGACTCAGCTCATTCTTAGAGCCTCAGAGCTCAGACTCAGTACAGTCATTGCTGTTCTGTTAGTGGCTCTCTGCAGCCCTACCCCCAGTCTGTAGAGGAAGCCCATTAATACCATCCAGCCCCATCCCCCAAAAAACAGAACAATTGTTTCTCTTGTCAGTTTGTTTCCTTTGATTCCTACTCTAACAAAATGAACAAAAAATTCAAAAGGGCTCTAACCATTGACAGCTTCTGTGTGCAGAGGGAGCAGACTTCAAATGCTGAGGAGACTGGGGAACAGACTGTCCCCAGATGTATCCCCTGGGAGGGATATAAGCTGCTCCTCAATACAAAAGAACCTCATAGAGGAAATCAAAAAGGCTCTCACAAGAGAGCTGGAAGAGAAATGGGAAAAGGAAAGGGAAGCTTGGCAAGAGAGCCTGGAGAAGTCATCCCATGCATTCAAAGACAGAGTGGATAAAGAAATCAAATCACCGAGAAACAAGATTAGTGAGCTGGAAAAGGTAAACAACTCCAAGGAAATCAGGATTAGTGAGCTGGAAAAGGTAAAAAACTCCAAGGAAAACAGGATTCGTGAGCTGGAAAAAGAAAACAGCTCTCTAAAAAAATAAAATGGATAAAATGAAAAAAAAAAATTCCATAGAAGATAAAAACTCAATTGGACAATTACAAAGAGATATAAAAAAAGTGAGTGAAGAAAATACATCATTGAAAATTAGACTGGAACAAGTAGAAATGAATGACTCAAGGAGAAACCAAGAGGTAGTCAAGCAAAACCAGAGAAATGAAACAATTGAAAAGAATGTCAAGTACCTTATCAGAAAGACAACAGACCTGGAAAAAAGATCCAGGAGGGACAATTTGAGAATAATCGGACTCCCTGAAAAATGAGAGGAAAAAAAGAGCTTGGACACCATTTTCGAGGAAATTATCAAAGAGAACTACCCAGACGTTCTGGAAACAGAGGGTAAAATAGACATTGAAAAAATTCATCGATCACCTACTGAAAGGGACCCTAAAATCAAAACGCCAAGAAATACAGTGGCCAAGTTCAAGAACCATCAGACAAAGGAAAAGATATTGGAAGCTGCTAGAAAAAAGCAATTCAGATATGGAGGATCCACAATAAGGATAACCCAGGATCTAGCAGCATCCACATTAAAAGAACGCAGGGCCTGGAACATGATATTCCGAAAGGCTAAGGAACTTGGTATGCAGCCAAGAATAACTTACCCAGCAAGAATGAGCATCATTTTCCAGGGAAGAAGATGGACATTTAACGAAATAAATGAATTCCATCTATTTTTGAGGAAAAAACGAGACCTACATAAAAGGTTTGATCTTGAAATACAGAACTCAAGAGATTTCTAAAAAGGTAAAAAGAAATCTTGAGAACTATACTTCTGCCAAAAAAATATGTAAAGAACATATGTACAATTTGTCTTAGAAACTAGAGGTGGAAAGGAAATTATATCATAAAAAAGTGTAAAGTGGTGGTACTACATCTCATGAAGAGGCAAAGGTAACCTATTATATCTGAGAGAAAGAAAGGAGGGGGATGAACATAGTGTGTATCAATAGACATATTCGAGTTATGGTTAAACTTTTTCCACTTCATTGAAAAGTGAAAGGGAAGGAGTAAGCTAAGGGGAAGGGAATACAGAAATTTCGAGGAAAAAGGGGAAAATAAGGGGAGGATCTTTAATGTGGGGGAGGGATCCTAAAAAGGGAGGGCTATGAAAAGCAAGTGGTGTTCACCAGTTTAATACTGGGTAGGGGGGTAAAAGGGAAGGAAAGGGGAAAAGCATAAGCAGGGGTTAATAGGATGGCAAGCAATATAGAAGTAGTCCTTCTAACCTAAATGTGAATGGGGCAAACTGCCTCATAAAGAGGAAGCAGTTAGTAGACTGGATTAAAAGTCAGAATCCTACTATATGTTGTTTACAGGAAACACACCTGAAACAGGGTGAGACATTCAAACTAAAAGTAAAAGGGTGGAGCAGAATCTATTATGTTTCAGGCAAAACCAAAAAAGCAGGAGTAGCCATCCTCATCTCAGATCAAGCAAAAACAAAAATTGATCTAATTAAAAGAGATAAGGAAGGGGATTATATCCTGCTAAAGGGCAGCATCAATAATGAAGCAGTATCAATATTAAACATATATGCACCAAGTGGTGCAGCATCTAAATTCTTAAAAGAGAAATTAAGAGAGCTGCAAGAGGAAATAGATAGCAAAACTATAATAGTGGGAGATCTCAACCTTGCACTCTCAGAATTAGATAAATCAAACCACAAAATAAATAAGAAAGAAGTCAAAGAGGTAAATAGAATACTAGAAAAGTTTGATATGATAGATCTTTGGCGAAAGCTAAATGGAGACAGAAAGGAATATACTTTCTTCTCAGCAGTTCATGGAACCTATACAAAAATTGATCATATACTAGGGCATAAAAACCTCAAAATCAAATGCAGTAAGGCAGAAATAGTAAATGCATCCTTTTCAGACCATAATGCAATCAAAATTACATTTAATAAAAAGCCAGGGGAAAATAGACCAAAAAATAATTGGAAACTAAATAATCTTATACTAAAGAATGATTGGGTAAAACAGCAAATCATAGACATAATTAATAACTTCACCCAAGAAAATGACAATAATGAGACATCATACCAAAATGTGTGGGATACAGTCAAAGCAGTAATAAGGGGAAGTTTTATATCTCTACAGGCCTACTTGCATAAAATAGAGAAAGAGAGGGCCAACGAATTGGGCTTACAACTAAAATTGCTAGAAAAGGAACAAATTAAAAACTCCCAGACAAACATAAAACTTGAAATTCAAAAAATAAAAGGTGAGATTAATAAAATTGAAAGTAAAAAAACTATTGAATTAAATAATGAAACTAAGAGTTGGTTTTATGAAAAAAAACAACAAAATAGACAAACCCTTAGTAAACCTGATTAAAAAAAGGAAAGAGAAAAAGCAAATTGTTAGTCTTGAAAATGAAAAGGGTGAACTCACCACTAATGAAGAGGAAATTAGAACAATAGTTAGGAGCTACTTTGCTCAACTTTATGCCGATAAATTCGATAACTTAAATGAAATGGAAGAATACCTTCAAAAATATAGCTTGCCCAGATTAACAGAGGAAGAAGTAAGTAGTCTAAATAGTCCCATCTCAGAAAAAGAAATAGACCAAGCTATTAACCACCTTCCTAAGAAAAAGTCCCCAGGACCAGATGGATTTACAGGTGAATTCTACCAAACATTTAAAGAACAACTAACTCCAATGCTATGTAAACTATTTGAAAAAATAGGGATTGAAGGAGTCCTACCAAATTCCTTCTATGACACAGACATGGTACTGATACCTAAACCAGGTAGATCGAAAACTGAGAAAGAAAACTATAGACCAATTTCCTTAATGAATATTGATGCTAAAATCTTAAATAAGATATTAGCAAATAGACTTCAGAAAATCATCCCCAGGATAATACACTATGACCAAGTGGGATTTATACCAGGAATGCAGGGCTGGTTTAATATTAGGAAAACTATTAGTATAATTGACCATATTAATAATCAAATTAATAAAAATCATATGATCATCTCAATAGATGCAGAAAAAGCATTTGATAAAATCCAACATCCATTCCTACTAAAAACGGTTGAGAGTATAGGAATAAATGGACTATTCCTTAAAATAATAAGGAGCATATATTTAAAACCTTCAGTAAACATCATATGTAATGGTGATAAGCTAGAACCTTTCCCTGTAAGATCAGGAGTGAAACAAGGTTGCCCACTATCACCATTACTATTCAATATAGTACTAGAAACTCTAGCCTCGGCAATAAGAGCCGAGAAAGAGATTCAAGGAATTAGAGTAGGAAATGAGGAAATCAAATTATCACTTTTCACAGATGACATGATGGTATACTTAGAGAATCCCAAAGACTCTGCTAAAAAGCTATTAGAAATAATTCAGAATTTTAGCAAAGTCGCAGGGTACAAAATAAATCCACATAAATCCTCAGCATTTTTATACATTACCAACACAATCCAACAACAAGAGATACAAAGAGAAATTCCATTCAAAATAACAGTCGATAGTATAAAATATTTGGGAATATATCTACCAAAGGAGAGTCAGGAATTATATGAGCAAAATTACAAAACACTTGCCACAAAAATAAAGTCAGATTTAAATAATTGGAAAGACATTCAGTGCTCTTGTATAGGCCGAGCGAATATAATAAAGATGACAATACTCCCCAAATTAATCTATTTATTTAGTGCTATACCAATCAGACTCCCAAGAAACTATTTTAATGACCTAGAAAAAATAACAACAAAATTCATATGGAAGAATAAAAGGTCGAGAATTGCAAGGGAACTAATGAAAAAAAAAAGTCAGAGGAAAGTGATCTAAGTGTACTTGATTTAAAGCTATATTATAAAACAACAGTCACCAAAACCATTTGGTATTGGCTAAGAAATAGACTAGTTGATCAGTGACATAGGTTAAGTTCACAGGGCAAGATAGTGAATAAAAATAGCAATCTAATTTTTGACAAACCCAAAGATCCCAAATTTTGGGATAAGAATTCATTATTTGACAAAAACTGCTGGGAAAACTGGAAATTAGTATGGCAGAAACTAGGCATGGACCCACATTTAACGCCACATACTAAGATTAGATCAAAATGGGTCCAAGCTTTAGGCATAAAGAACGAAATCATAAATAAATTGGAGGAACATAGGATGGTTTACCTCTCAGACTTGGGGAGAAAGAAGGAGTTTGTGTCCAAGGGAGAACTAGAGACCATTATTGATCAAAAATAGAAAATTTTGATTACACCAAATTAAAAAGTTTCTGCACAAACAAAACTAATGCAAACAAGATTAGAAGGGAAGTAACAAACTGGGAAAACATTTTTACAGTTAAAGGTTCTGATAAAGGCCTCATCTCCAAAATATACGAGAATTGACTTTAATTTATAAGAAATCAAGCCATTCTCCAATTGATAAATGGTCAAAGGATATGAACAGACAATTTTCAGATGATGAAATTAAAACTATTTCCACTCATATGAAAGAGTGTTCCAAATCACTATTGATCAGAGAAATGCAAATTAAGACAACTCTGAGATACCACTACACACCTGTCAGATTGGCCAAGATGACAGGAACAAGTAACGATGAATGTTGGAGGGGCTGTGGGAAAACTGGGACACTGATGCATTGTTGGTGGAGTTGTGAAAGAATCCAACCATTCTGGAGAGTAATCTGGAATTATGCCCAAAAATTATCAAAATGTGCATATCCTTTGACCCAGCCATACTACTACTGGGCTTATATCCCAAGGAAATACTAAAGAAGGGAAAGGAACCTGTATATGCCAAAATGTTTGTGGCTGCCCTTTTCATAGTGGCTAGAAGCTGGAAGATGAATCGATGTCCATCAATTGGAGAATGGTTGGGTAAATTATGGTATATGAATTTTATGGAATATTATTGTTCTATAAGAAATGACCAACAGGAGAAATACAGAGAGGCTTGGAGAGACTTACATCAACTGATGCTAAGTGAAACGAGCAGAACCAGAAGATCATTATACACTTCAACAATGATACTATATGAGGATGTATGCTGATGGAAGTGGATATCTTCAACATAGAGAAGAGCTAATCCAATTCCAATTTATTAATGATGGACAGAATCAGCTACATCCAGAAAAGGAACACTGGGCAATGAGTGTAAACTGTTATTTTTACCTTCTGAATCCAATTCTTCCTGTGCAACAAAAAAAATTCGGTTCTACACACATATAGTATATCTAGAATATACTGTAATATATTTAACATGTATAAGACTGCCTGCCATCTGGGGGAGGGGGTTGGGGGAGGAAGGGAAAAATCTGAATAGAAGTAAGTGCAAGGGATAATGTTTTAAAAAATTACCCATGCATATGTACTGTCAAAAAAAAGTTATAATTATAAAATAAAATAAAAATTAAATTTAAAAAATCCTATTGGTGCAATTTGTAATATTCTTCTCTAAAATATAATGTTCTCTGGGAGCAGGTTTCTTGGTGGGCTTCTGGGAGCAGCCTTCATTTTAGTTCAATAATCACCCCAAATGCAGCCAGATATTAAAGCCCAAATCCTTTATTGCCTCATTCCAAGTCTTGTCTCCTTTCCTGTGGCCCTGTTAGCTTTCTTAGAAGCCTTCTATAGTCTTGGTTCTGAGAGCTTGAGCTTTGGCTTCTGAATCTCCCCTAATGAATCCTGGTTGAGGCTCCTAGCTTATATATGCTATTTTAAAGATGTGAATCTCATGGAACTGTAGTAAGTACTAAGTACATGCACTTAACTAGAGAACTGTTAAATAACATGCTAAATAATCATTGTCTCTATCAATTCCACTGACTTAGCACCTTGTTTCAAGTTCTGGCCCATAACATAATTAATTTCATTTAATTCTTGAAACCAGATTTAATTAGTTGTCAATAATACTTAATGTCAGCTTCAATTTAGTTCAATGATGTTTTTGTTCATTTGTGGAAGAAGAAGCAAGTAATTATTTTATTATTATTAATATCAGTAGACTTTTCTGAGGACATGCTTTTTATTTGGTTTTCTTTTTCCCTCCCTGTATGGGCATGATTTCAACATTTTGTATTGGAATGACTGGACATTATAATCTCAGTCACCTGACTGACCTGAGTAATAAATTTAATTATAATTAATATTTTTATTTTTTTATTCATAAGTTTATCTTGGATGTTATTGAAATTGATTTTTATTTTTATTAATAATATATAATTTCCCCTGTTTTAAAATTGATCTGTGATTTCAGTAGAACAGGGAAGCTTCATGTTACATTCCTCCTCTACCATTGAAGCCAAGAATTTTTTTTGTTTGTTTGTTTACAACTAATAGATAGTGGCTAAGGGAATATGAGAGTTTAAGTGACTTCCTATGAACACTAGGTCTATATATAAATACATATTTATATATGTGTTCACATACACATATACGCACATACATATTTATATCAATAGTTATGTATATAGATAAATAGATATAGATGTACATACATATATCAAAAGGAAGACACAAGACTTCTTAATGTTATGGCTGCTTCTTTATGTTACACTATTGCCCACCTACCACTTTAAAAGATTCAAAAGGAAAAAAAAAAAAAAAAGATTCAAAAGGCTTTCTTCAAAACAACCCTGTGTAAGAGGAGGTAAATGGGGAGCCTAAACTTTAGAAAGGTACAATAAACTACCAGGGGTCCACAGATTGCAAATATCATTAATCAAATTCAATCTGTTCTGACATATTACAGAGAAAGATAGAGTTGGAAGGGAGCTGTATTAAAATATAATCTACAATTTCCTAAAAATTGGCCAGTGTTTACTTAAAGCACTGTGAAAAGTATCTTACTACCTTAGCAGAGTTAGTAAGAAATTCCCTTTTAGGATAGCTCTCATTGGTAAGCCCTATCTCCCTCTTTAAATCACATTTGATTTTACTTCTCTGAATTTTTCTTTTTTTCATTTCTCTTATTTATGCCGTCCAGTGTCAAACAAACAGTTTCATTCCATTTCCTATATGGTAGCCCTTCAAATGTTTCATAGAGAAATATATAGAGAGTATACAGAGAATTGGCTCTAATTTATAAGAAATCCCAGCCATTATTTACCAAATTGCCCCTTGCCTTGACATAAACATTCTAATCACCTTCGCACTTCTATCAACCATCTTAGGTGGATGAGGAGGCCTAAACCAAACCCACATACGAAAAATTTTAGCCTACTCCTCCATCGCACACATAGGCTGAAAAGTAATTATTGTTCACATCAACCCAACCATAACAATCCTCAAGCCATTCTCCAGTTGATAAATGGTGAAAGGATATGAACAGACAATTTTCAGATGATGAAATTGAAACTATTTCTACTAATATGAAAGTGTGTTCCAAATCACTATTGATCAGATAAATTAACAGTAAGACAACTCTGAGATACCACTATACACCTGTCAGATTGGCTAATATGACAGGAAAAGATAAAGACGAATGTTTGAGGGGATGTGGGAAAACAGACACTGATGCATTATTGGTGGAGTTATGAACTGATTTAACCATTCTGGAGAAAAATTCAGAACTATACTCAAAAAGTTATCAAACTGTCAAACTGTGATCCAGAAGTGTTACTACTGGGCTCATATCCTAAAGAGATATTAAAAAAGGGAAAGGGATATATGTGCAAAAATGTTTGTGAGAGCCCTTTTTGTGGTGGCTAGTAACTGGAAATTGAATGGATGCCCATCAATTGTAGAATGGCTGAATAAATTATGGTATATGAATGTTATGGAATATTATTGTTTTGTAAGAAATGATTAGCAGAATGGATACAGAGAAGCTCTGGGAGAATTACATGAACTGATGCTAAATGAAATGAGCAGAACTAGGAGATCATTATACACTTCAACAACAACCTAAACTTATATAAAATCTAAGATATAATATAATGTAATCATCAAAGACTAATTTCAAAGGACTCAACAAAAACAAACTGTTTATGTTTTATATTTAGAAATGTAAACTGTATATCTAAAATTGTCATAAGTTAATTAGATAGTTCAAAAGAAAGACTGGGGTAGAGCTGAGTATGATGAGATCAGGTATGCAAGGTTAATAGGAATGGGATAAAGAGGGAGGAGCTGTGTGTGTATGATTATAGATATGCATATGTGTGTATATATATGTATAATATATAATAAGTATGTGTATAAATATATTAACATTTAATTATGGCCTTTGTAGGGGAGGTGGTGGGGAGGAAACAGGAAAATAAATAAAGCAAAATGAGCATGGCAGTGAACAAAAGAAAGCCTACAAGGAAGCAAAGAAAAGTTGGACTTTTATGAACAAAATATGTAGTATTTATTATATAGATTTTTGAAAAAAAGAAATATAGTGTTTAATATTTAAAATCCTCTTATTGCTGTATACTCAGCAACTTTTTTCTTTTTTTCTGCTTTGTTTTTTCTCCATTTTATATGTGAGTTCACTTAAGAGCCTATAATGAAATATATATATATATATATCAGTTATCTTTGTAGAAAGACTTTCACTCCCACCCCTTTATAAGAAACTTGAACAAAATTCTTTCCACTCTTATTCTTCAGCCCATTGACAAGATTTCCCAGATAGAACATAAACTCATCAAGAGTATTTTTTGCAGTTACATTTATTTTTCAAGTAACTTACACTGTGCCTAATTTGAGTGATTATAATATTTGTAATATTTTAAAAATCATCATCCCTATCAAGTAACAAAATAAAATTTATTTCTTGACTGCTTGCTTCTTGCTAAAATCTTAAAATTTGGTAAAATAAGACTACATTTAAAATTCAAACTAGTTAGAATACAAAATGAGTAAAACATTTTAATGTAGTGATAGTAAGCATAATTTCCCATCAAATTATTTAAGGGCTTTTGGAAATTCTATAAGTTAATTAATTGCACATGAAATTTTATCCAAAATGTTGCAAGAAGTTGAATGTCTTATGAAATAGAACTATAACTCATACTAAATTACAATATCTCATACTTAATATCCTTAAATACTTAAAGCTTTTTGGAAAATCTTCTCTTATTCTTGAAAAACAATCTTATAGTGATAATATATGCACATTCCATACATGTGTAAACAATTTACAACCAGTGACAACATAGAAAGGCAAAATTATATTGAGTACCTTTTTGTTTTCTTTTTAAAAAATATTGAAAACAGGGGCAGCTAGTTGGTATAGTGGATAAAATACCAGCCTTGAAGTCAGGAGGACCTGAGTTCAAATCTGTTCTCAGACACTTAACTCTTCCAGGCTGTGTGACCCTGGGTAAATCAATTAATGCCAATTGCCTCAGCAAACAAACAAACAACAACAACAAAAAAAAAAACATTTAAAACTAAATACAAAAAAAAAAGAAAGAAAAAAGAAAGAAAGAAAAATAAAATAAAAAACAAAGCAATACCTTGCCATGTGCCTAGCAGAATAACAGGGAGAATTCAAACTACATATAAATAAGTTTGCATTTCAAGAAAACTTCTATAATAATAAAAGATTGTATTTTTGACTTTGCTTATTTGTATGTTATGCTTTTCTTTCTTCTGTGTACTTTTTAGTTATTCTTATTTCTCCCTTTCTTCCTGCCCTCAAATGCCTTAAGCAGGCTACAGTTAGGCACACACACACACACACACACACACACATATTTACATTCACATCCACAGTCACACTCACATACATACACATACATATCTATATATACAGTCTCTCTTTTGAACTCCCAAATTACTGATCTCAATCTTGAATGTATGGTATACATTTCTATGTAAAAAGCATAAATAACTTGCCCTTGTTGAATCCCTTGAAAATAATCGTTCATCTTTCATGTTGGCTCTTACATATTAAATTATGTATTGAGTTCAGGTTTGGCTAAGACAAAAGTCTTGAAAACTTGCAAGTTTGTTGAGTGTCTTTTTTTTTCCTGTTCAATATTTTGGTTGGTTTTACTGGATAAGATATTTTTTGATTTCATGTCTAGTTGTTTTGATGATTGATGTATAATATATCAGGACTTATGGTCTTTTCTTGTAGCTACCAAAAATTTTTGTACAATTCTAATTGTAGTTCCAGCATATTTGAATTGTTTTTTGTTTGTTTGTTTGTTTTGCTTTATTTCTTTTAAAATTTTCTCTTATTTGGTAGTTTCAACATTTAGCAGTAATATCTTTATGGATTTTCCTTGTAGAATTTTTCCAGGTAGTTATGGGTGTTTTTTTTTTCTTTTCTATTTTTAATTTTCCTTTGTGTTCTATTATTTCAGAACAATTTTCTTTGACAATTCCTTGTATTATTGTGTCAAGGTTCTTTTTTTTTTTTTTTTTTTTTTGGTCACATCTTTTAGATAGTTCAATTATTATTATGTTTTCTCTTCTTGATCTATTCTCCAGATCTCTTGTTTTTCTTATGTTTCATATGCTTTTCTATAATTTCATTCTTCATATTTTGTTTTATTATTTCTTGGTCTCTTACAGCTTCAGTGGCTTCCCATGGATCAATTATGATTTTCCAACAATTGTTTTCTTCTTTAAGACTTTGGATCTTCTTTTCTAGTTAGTTAACATTTTTTAAAAAAATAGTCTTCTTGCTTTTCTTGATTTTATTTATTTATTTATTCCTCAATTAGTCTTAATCTTTTAAAGTTTTTTTTTTCCATTTGTATTATAAATTCTTTCTGGAGAAGTAGCCATTTAATGCTACAGGTAACAGAGACTTTTTTTCCCCCGTTTATTTCACTGTTTTCCTGGAAGATGAACCCATTCTTCCCTATTCCCATAGTAACTTTCTGTGGTTGAGTTCTTTCTTCTTGACCTGTTTACCTTTTTCAAAATGAGAACAATCAGTGTAAGCACTTCTAACCCAGGCAGGGGTTGGTTGGGGCATGAGGGAGACTGGTGTCTCTGGCTTTTCTTCAAATCTCCCCAATAACCTAAAACCCCAACCTTAACCAAACAAAGAAATCTACTATCCTGCAAGTGCCTGTAGCAAGAAGTGTTCCTATTCTACTACTTCTGTATTCACTAATCATATATAAGTGAATAACAATAATGACAATATACCACAATTTATGGGATGCCATCAACACAATTTCTAGGGGGTATTTTATATCTCTAAATGTTTACGCCAATAAAATAAAGAAAGAAGAGATTGATACATTGGGTATGGAATGAAAAAAGCTAGAAAAATAACAAATTAAAAATTCCTAGTTAAATACCAAATTAGAAATTCTGAAACTCAAAGGAGAAATTAATAAAATTGAAAGGATGAAAACTAGAATTAATAAATAAAACTAAAAGTTGTTGTTATAAAAAATCAAAATAAATAACACTTAGTTAATTTGATTGGAAAAAGAAAGAAGAAATTAAAACCATCTATAGTCATATGAAAAATAGTCTAAATCACTACTGATTAGAGAAATGCAAATTTAAATAATTCTGAGGTATTATTTTACATCTGTCCTAATTGGGTGAAATGGCAGGAAAAATAATAATAAATGTTGGAGAGTATTTGAGAAATCTTGGTCACTACTCTATTTTTTGTTGGACTTGTGAACTAATCCAGCTATTCTGGAGAGAAATTTGGAACTGTGTCCAAAGGTATTAAGGTTGTGCATAATCTTTGATTCAGCAGTGCCACTACTGGGTTTGTATTCCAGAGATCTTAAATAAAAGAGAGAAAAAATCCCATATATGCAAAAATGCTTATAGCAATTTTTTTAATAGTAATAAAGGATTTGAAAATGAGTGGATGCCAATCAGTTTGAGAATTGCTGAAAAAGTTATGGTATACGTGTGTAATGGAATACTGTTGTTCTATAACGTGTAATGCTCTTTTTCTCTGAATCATAATCATTCTCTTGGGGACAGGTTTCTTTGGTGAGCTTCTGGAGGCAGCCTTAGTTTCAGTTCAGTTCCAAGAATCACCAAATGCAGCCTTAAGTTAAAGTCCAGATCCGTTATTGTGTCCTTCAAAATTCTGAGTCTTTTTCTGTGCGTGGTTAGCTTTCTTAGAGGCCTATCTCTCACCTTGATTCCTGAGAGCTCTCCGAATGTCTCCAGCCAGCACAAATGTGGAAATGGGAATGAATCAAACTCCGCCTCCAAGAGTGTGGGATTGTGGGTTTCTGCCTTGTGAATCTCCCTGAAATCAATCCTAGTTCTGAATCTTCCAAAGTCCTGAGAACTCTGAGAGCTTCCTGCTTATATGTTGTTTACTGAGTATACATCAATCATTTCATCACTAGGAAACCATTATTTGTTGTAGGATTAAATCAATGCTAAACTAGATTTAATCATTATCTCTTCAATTCTACTCAGTACCTTGTTTCAAATGCTGGCCCATAACAGATCAAACATACTATTTTCATTTTTTTTTGTCATTTTTTTTTCTTTCCATGGTTTTTCCCTTTTTCTTTCTTATTTTTCTTCCCAATATGATTTATATGGAAATGTCAAACACAAATGTTCATGTATAACCTAAAAATTGAATTAAATTTAAAATAATAATAAAATGTTTGATATTTTGAGTTTTTTGTGACTCTGAGATATTTATCAAATATTAAAATTGATTATCTGAATTAAAAAAAAAAAAAGAAATTGTTGACAAAGTTCTGGAGCCATCTATGACTTAATTTGTATTTACATAGCAAATCAAGTCCCCTGACTTTTCAGAGATCAGAGACAATGAGTGATTTACATAGCTGGTTTTTATAACCACTAAATTGGAAAAATGGCTGAAACTTGTTTTGAGCATAATTCTTTTGGATATGGCATTAGCTTCTCCCATACTTTCTTAATCTTACACCAGAAATCTGTTACTCTAGGTAATATCTTTTATAAGAACTTGTGTTCAATGGTTAGCAGTTAACCTCTTCCCCACCTTCCTTAGAATAGTCCATTATTTAATGGAAATTCTAGCTCAAGAGAAAAAAGAATAATTAATCTCTGGTTAGCCTTTCTGTGGCTGCCAAAAATGGGGATTCAGCCTTTGGTCAATCCCTCTTTTTGTTGGAATGGGAAACCTGTTATTTCAAAAAATCTTATAAACTTATGATTATTTTATTCTTCTAAATTGTCTATTACCAAATTATAGTCTTCTCAATCCATTCATTAAGTCTATAGATAATTCAAATTTAAGAGACTATCAATGTTTGTTTGTCTTAGTTTAGAACTAGTTCTTCCTAAAAAAAGAGAATGTAATCCTATATACAGACTGAAAATAAATTTATTTAATTTATAATAATATATATTATAGAATATATTGATAATTTTATATTTATTAATAAATAACTAATTTCTTTTTCAAAATTCATAAATATTTAGATTGTTAGAAAGAAGAAAATTTTAAGATCACTTATTTCATTTTTCACATTTTAAAAACAAACTGAATTCCAGAGAAGCAATTTGCTTAATATTATGCATCTAATTATTTATAGATGAGTAGAGTGTGAGTACACACAGAAGAGTAATTTTTTCATTCATACTATCCCATCTATCTTCTAGAACACTGATTTCCTATTCCTAAAAGAATTTGCTAATTCAAAAAATTAACTGAACAATTAAACTGAGGTTTTAATTTCATTTTTGTTTTTTTTTTATATGGTAAGGTAACCTTCACTGAGGGGAAAAAATCCAAATAAATAGAGTACTCAATAAATATAAAAGAAAAGTGGTAAATTACCTATTTCCATTAGAATAATACTATGAGTTCCCTTTATTCACTCCCAATCTAATATATATATATATATATATATATATATATATATATAATTGGGAACACATTGCCAGAGAATATAATACTTTTCCATCTGTTCTCCTATTCAATGTGAGGTTTGTCCAAAACATTATTCCAGATAGCTTCTGAAACAGTTCCCTAATTAAGGGAATATAATCATCATTGCAATAAAGCATATTTCTCCATTTGGCAGAATTCATATATATTTCCACATTGAGTGCAAATGGATAGGTCCAACTCAAATTCAAAATAAAAATGACTTCATATGATTTGTTGAATTCCAAAAATCTAATAAAACATTTTTTTCAAATTTTATGAAATAGACCAGAAGGAAAAATTTCCTTTCAATCCAAATGATGATGATGATGTAGTTTGCAAACACTGATTATAATTAAAAGAATAACAATTCTTTATTCCTAATACAATCTCATAAAAGTAATTTTTTTATTTTTCAAAATTATGAGATTTTAGGTACATGCTAATGTTGAACTTACATAAAAGGAAAACTTAATTTAAATCTTGTCTCCAACATTTAGTTGTGTGAACCTGGGAAAATAAATAACTGTTTTCAACCTCAGTTTTCCCATCTATAAAATGGAAACAGAATCAACTGTACAGAATGATTGAGTATATAATGTGAGTATAAAATGAGATAATGTATAAAATAACCTAAACTTTTTAAAGTATTACATAAATACTTTGTTGTTGTTGTTGTTGTTGTTATTATTATTATTATTTAAAAAGACAAGCTTCAGGCCTAACATTTTCCTTCTAAGTACTTTCTTCAAATCTTGCATTCTGGCTCTACTCTCAAACAACATCATTATTTCTTAAATCTTAAAATTTTACAATTTTTTGAATGGAAGAAAAGATAAATATATAGCGGTATCAACCTTCATAGTGTACATAGGAGGAAACTGAAGTTAGAAAAACTGAAAGTTACCCCATACACACATAAATTTTTCTGTCATTTTATTCTTAAAATAGTCACAGTATGAAATTAATTATTGAATAACATAGTATATGACCTGGTAACTAAATTTAGAAAAAAAAAACTTTGTTGATGTAGTGGATAGAGCACCATTCCTGAGGTCAGGAGCACCTGAGTTCAAATTCAACCTCAGACACTTAACATTGCCCGGTTGCATGATACCAATCCAATAATAATCATTATCATTTGTGAGAATTTAATAAAATTATTTCTTGAATACTAGAGTACATTAAAAAAATAAGATCTTATAGTTGCACCATATCATGAATTCTTTGTTGATTTCCATTAATATAAAACAAGAAACATTTTAAAAGAGCCTAAATGAGAAACACACATTTAAAAGGTATATATGTTATATATTTTTAAAAGCAAATCTACTACTTGGATAGAGAAATAAGAGCAAATAAATTCTATTCAGTCTTAATTGTCCTTAATTTTAATATAACTTTCCCAACTTATATTTTTTCTTTAGGCAACTTACATACTAACCTTCTTCTTACTGCAATTAATCCTAACGTAAATGAACAGATGGAAACTATGAGAACTCTTCAGCTGGACTTCCATCTCCTACTCACTTGCCTAGAGAATGGCCTCTTTGGGTTATAGACATTAAGGATTGTTTCTATTCTGTCCCTCTAGATAAGAAGAATATGAAAATTATTGCCTTTTCAGTGGCCAGCGTTAACTTAGCTGAGCCTTATAAAAGATATGAATGGATAGTTACAGGGAATGAAAAATAGCACTACTATGTGCCAAATGTATGTTGTTGCTACTGTTACTACAGTAAGAAAAGCATTTCCAAAAGTAATGTTATTACATTACCTGGATGATATATTGAGATATGCACCTGAGGAGCAAATATTAGAAGCATGTCTACAAAAGACCATAGAAACACTAAGCAACTACAAATTGTATATAGCTCCAGAAAAAAAGCAAAGACATGCACCTTTTCAATATTTAGGATATGAAGTATACCCTAAGGTACTTAAAGTACAAAAACTTTCCGTAAGAACAGAGAAACTAAACACCTTAAATGAGTTTCAGAAATTGATAGGGCATATCCAATGTATATGTTCAGTGTTAGGCGTGACCACTTATCAATTGCAACCTTAATATGACATTTTAAGGGGAGACAATGCTTTAAACTCACTACAGCAGCTTACAAAAAAAGCTCAAGAGGCTTTGAGAGAAGCTGAACTGACATTATCCAATGGGGTTGAGTCACTCAAAAACCCTTGGTTGTGGAGAGACCCAGAAAGTGGTGAATAGAAGGGACCAGATAGGTTAACTGCTTGGGGGAGAGGGTTTGCTTAGATATCTACAGATGAAAAGGAATCAGATTGGTGTTAATATGCTGCATTTGCCTTCTCCATCAGAGAGAGATGGAGCAGACCCTTGAAACGTAGGAGAAAACCCAAGAAACATTGGGTGGTTCAATCATTGGTTGTGCCCACCACTGAAAGAACCTGGCTTTTATGGCAATCAAATGGCCACTCATGGACATCAAAAATTGTTAATGAGACTGGACTTCAAAACCCTCAGAAATCATTGGATTCCCTGACACATGAAGTAACTGACAATAGATTGGTTTTGGACTGTTTCTTGGCTGCTGAAGAAGGCGGATGTGTGACTGTTGTTTACATACCCTCCTTCTAGGACTTCTGTGAATCGTTTACAACACCATATTTATTCATATTGTTTGTTACATCACTACTTGCATGTATAATTCATGTTTGCTACACCACATTGAGCCTGCCCTGACTGTGGGGAAAGTCATCACTGCTAGCCTGTGCTTTATTGCTATGTGCTTGTGTAATACCTCCTATACCGATGGGTTTGTACATACTTGTTTCTAATAACACGCTTCAGCTCAGAAACCTGCTAACAATATCTGCCTTGACTCCCAACTTCCTTTCGTGTTTTTCACCTGTCTTCCTGAGAAGTCATGTTATAGAGTATTACTGTTCTATAAGAAATGAACAGCAGGACATTTCAGAAAGGTCTGAAGAGACTTACATGAACTGATGCTGAGTGAAATGAGCAGGACAAGGAGATCATTATATACTTCAACAATACTGTATGAGGATGTATTCTGATGGATGTGGCCCTCTTTAACAATGAGATGAACCAAATCAGTTCCAATTGTGTAGTAATGAATAGAACCAGCTGCACCCCATGAAAGAACTCTGGGAAATGAGTGTGAACCACTACATAGAATTCCCAATCCCTCTATTTTTGTCTGCTTGCATTTTTTATTTCCTTCATAGATTAATTGTACATTACTTCAAAGCCCGATTCTTCTTGTGCATCAAAATAACTGTATGGATATGCATGCATCTATTGTACTTAACATATTAATTTAACATTTTTAACATGTATTGGTCTACCTGTCATCTGGGGGAGAGGGTGGAGAGAAGGAGGGGAAAAATTGGAACAAAAGGTTTTGTAATTGTCAATGCTGAAAAATTACCCATGCATATATCTTGTAAATGAAAAAGTTAAAATTTAAAAAAAATTAAAAAACAAAAAAGATTGGCACTTGCTGAATGTTTGGTGGTGAGATAATCATAGGCTAGGATTGGAGGGCTGAGACAGAGAGGTCATTCTTACTTGGCCGCAGGTTGAGGTGGAAAGAAGCAGGAGACTCTGGACTCCAGAATCCAGGATATATCTTTGTCAAGGTGCATGGCAGCTTGCCTGTCTTCTTCATTTCGTCCCCTAAAGACAAAAGACTTTGATTTATCTTTACTCTGACTGATCCTGAGGCCTTCCAGGGAGCTAGTCCGTACTTTATAAATACTCTTAAGAAGCCATACTAGATAATCTCTGACATTGCATCTAGGTAGAGGATGCTGATTCTATTTTTGCGTGTGTGTGTGTATGAGAAAAATAAACATGATCTGAATTATTTCAAATAAAATTTTCAAAGCAAAAATATAAAAGGTGGTAATTGGGGAACTCTGAGCATTTTGTCAGAAGACCAGGATTTTAACCTTGATTCTTTTATTTCCTTTTTTTTTTTTTTTTTTTTTTAATTAATGACAAGTCATTTCTCTTTCTTACACCACAGATTTTTTACTACCACACTAAAATTATAGGATTGGAGCAAACTATTTCTAAGGGTACTATTAATGCTTCATTTTATGTTCCAGAAAGTTTGAAATGAGATTAGGAAAAGATACTTGTGTCATCAAGTTCTAATATCCTTGAAATACACTGGTTAATTCTAGACTAATTAAACTTGCAAAACCTTTAAGAGCTAGCCACATTTCACAACACTAAAAATGATTACAGAGTGATTGTTAGTTACTTAGCTTTTCTTGACACTTTATGTTGTCTCCACCTTGGTTTCATAGCATTACTAGAAATCACATATTAAAGAAACAACATAAAACATCCTGATTGTGAATATGTGCAAAATGATAAAGAACTGTTATAACTCATATAATCTACTATTTTCAACCTTATAAAACATTTTCTTCACAAAAAATCAATGAGATTGATAGTATTAGCATGATCACATGATTTTGAAGATAAAAAACCTGAAGCTTGAAGAAAGTTAAATGATTTTTTCCATAACCACTCACTTGGTTATTGTTGGACATGGGATTTCATTTTTTTTCACAATAGTATTGTTTTCCAATACATGAAAAGATAGTTTTCAATAATCATTTTTGTAAGGTTTTGCATTTCAAATTTTTTTCCCTTCCTCTCTTAACTGCTCCTACCTTAATATGGAATTTGGTATGTGAAACATGTATAATATTTTAAACATATTTCCATATTTTCACCCTATAAGAAAAATAAGAACAAAAGAGGAGGAAACACTTGAGAAAGGAAAAGCAAACAAACAAAAAAAAAGAGATGAAAATCCTATGCATTGATCTGTATTTGATCTTCATAATTTTCTTCCTAGATGCAAAATGCATTTTCTACCCCAAGTCTATTGGAATTTGGACACAGAATTCCAATGCTTAACTCTAGTTCCAGAAATTATATGCTAGCAAGATATCACTCAAAAATAGATTAAATTCTGCCTAATATTAATTTACGTGTATATTTTGTTAAATATCTATTCTTTGGATATCCATAAACTATATGTGAATAATAAACATTTTTTATTTTATGATAATAGTAGGCACTAATTAAATACTTCAAATTTTGCAGAGCACTTTACAAATTCTATTTGTTTCTCACAACCCTAGGAGACAGATGCTACTATTATCCGTATTTCAGAGAAAAGATAGATGAGTTTGAATAAATTTCTCATGTTATAACTAGGAAATATCTGACAGGATCTGATCCTAGATGTTCCTGATTCCATGTTAAGTACTCTAGACATTCTTTTTTGCATAGCATCTCAATAATTAAGTTTAAAAATTAAATTATCACCAATAATTCCATGTACTGGTTATTGACATTTAGAACTTTTCCTTGAAAACAGGGCTGCCCATGATGGGTGGGAAAATGCCAAGCTGTATTTCACCTAAGTAAAAATGAAAAAAGGGATTTGGATCACCTGTTATATTTGAGTATAAAAATATGCGTATACCTTTTAGAACCTGACTGTTAAAAAATTGTACTGAACAATGTGTAGAAGTACAATATCCTTTGAGTTTCCCTAGAAGCACAGCCTTCTGTGTGAGATCTTCAAATTGTCTCTTTATTACTTCTCAAAACTCTATGTATCCCATTACTGACTCAATACTTTTAATCCTGACTGCCTCCTATGTCTGACTCTTTAGTTGAGCAGTTTATATATGTGCCATAAATGTTTAGTTTTATATAACAATACTGTTTTCAAGGGGAGAAACATTTTCTTTCTTTTTTCTATTTTTTACAAATAACATTTTTTTCAATATATATTTTATATTTCCCAAATTATATCTTTAAAAATTCAATATTTTTATAAGTTTTGAGTTTTAAATTCTATACCTTCCCTAATGTTCTTATCTCTTCTTGAGAGATTAATTAATAATGTATAGGTTATACATGTGAAATCATGTAAGATATTTCTATATTAATTATTTTATATAGAATAAAATAAAAAAGAATGAAAGTGAAAAATAACATATTTTAGTATGCATTCAGACAATATCAGTTCTTCCTCTTGAGGCAGATATTTTGTTTAGTAATTAGACCTTTGGGATTGTCTAAGGCAGGAAAACTTTTAGCCATGCCATTTCTGTAGCAAACAAGAATACTTACTACTCAATGTAATTCATCAAACTTTAAATAAAATCCTATGTTCTAAAAAATTCATGAGAAACAAAGGATATAAAAGCAAAATAAAATGGGTTTTTTAACCTCAAAGAATAGAAATACCCCACTTCTAGTTTCTATTAACCTCTGACATATGCACAACTAAGAAACTGGAAAAAGATTCCTGCTTTTTAAAGAGCATTATCATTTTCACCCTTTTTGTACAGATTCATTACTGTCTCAATATTTTGGCATATTCTGTTCCTAAAACCCTAACTAGTTTATAAAAAAGTCTACTAATCACTGTTTTTCCTGGGACATAGACAATACAGAGGTACAGAAAAGCACAATGGGAAAACTACTCAAGTGATCAGAATCTCAAGAGCTTTGTCCTTAAGAAAAGTTTTCCTGACTTCTCTTTGTTCTAACATTATAGTGAATGAACACCATGCTAGACTTGAGGTATCTCTATACATTTCATTATATTTTTTTTAAATATTAAAAAGGGGAACAAAAATAAGCAGTTTATTCTGAAAACTAAATTTGTTTCATTAAGTACACATTTAATTGCTGAATGTCTGAAACAATAGGTAAATTCAATTATGAAGAACATTTTACTTTAAAAATGTTAAATGATTTTTCCTCCTTTGATCTTATCTACTACTAGAAATTTTTTGTTTTTATTATTCATTTTATTTAAGCAGTGCCTACAAGCAAAGAGCAGGCATAGCACTTTGGTTTCTATAGTAAATAATTTAACAATGAAGCCAATTTCAGTGGCTAATGAATCTTCCTTTTTACTGAAACTTTTAAGAAATAGCTTTTTTGCATGAAAAATGAACTTCTTTCTGTGCCCTTTACTCATTTTTCAAACTGCACTATGGAAGTTCAAAACTTTACTTTAGGGTCAAAGATTTAGAGTTAGGAGAGAAATTAGAAATTACTTATCTAATACTATTCATGTATAGTAATCAGATTGGCCTTCAAGACTACACAACTATTTATTTATTCTAATTTTATTTTTAATTTATGGAATAAAACAAGCATTCCAATAAAACAATATATTAAAAAGGTGATGGCTTAGGACACTGAAAGTTTGCTAGGCACAACTTCCTATTCCTTTCAAATGAATTGAAAAATCTTATAAATATATTTATTTTCTTTTTCCTCCTTCCCTTGTCCTCCTTACCATAGAGATATCTCATTAGATACATATAGTTATATCTATGCAATTTCATTCTTCAACGGGCTACAATCTAAATCAAGGCATGGAATATGTTACCATCCTCTTTTTACACACCCATCACACTGAACAAAATATCTTGAATATAGTAAATAGAAAATATGTCAAATTTTATTGCATTTAATAATGACATGTTATATATTAATCAATAATATATTAACAATATTATTTATATCCTTGATAATATGTTAATTATATATTCATTAATCAATATTTTATTTTACAATAATGATTTATTAATAATATTGTCATCTTTAAGCTTTGAGAAGAACTTTCTTCACAGTATTTTAAGTTAGATGGTAAGTGCTTAACTTTTATTAATCTTTTAAATGTTTATGTTTAATGTATATATATATATATATTTATATATTTATATATATTTATAACATATACAAATACAAGTAAATAGATATAATATGATAGATATAATAGATATGATATTTGTTATAAGCTAATTGGCACAGTTGCTAGAACATTGGGCCTGGAGTCAGGAAGACCCATCTTCTTGAATTTGAACTCAAGGTAATGAGTTCAATGAGTAATGAATAAAGGGCTTTTTGTTGTTGTTGTTGTTGTTGTTGTTGTTTTGCCCCCAGATATTATCTAACTATTATCTGAGCAAGTAAATTAAACCTGTTTACTTTAGTTCCTTATGTATAAAATGACCTATAGAAGGAAATACCAAACCATTTCTTTGCTAAGAAAACCCTAAATGAAGATCACAAAGATCATACAATTGAAAATAATAAAATAAGATATAATATTTTATATATTATATAGATATTTATATCTATTATATACTAAACATATAGATACTATATATCTATTCAGACATTAGTACACACTATACATAGTATAAAATGTATAGTAGTCCATAAGTATATATACCAATGCAATTTACAGGATTAATCAACATGCATTTATTGAGCACCTACCCTATGCCTCAATATATTGAATGTATGTATATATGTTTGTGTGTGTGCATATATGTTGGTACATATTATTACATGCATGTATGTGATATATCTAATATACCATAGTATATTGTATTAATATATATATATATTTTATGCTGATATAGCATTATATGTATTGTTTGCATATTCATAGTGTATATATATATGTATATGTATATATATAAATATATAAAATTTCAAAATTAGTATGCAAATACAAATAATAAAGAGAGGATATTGAAATAGTCCTGGTCCTCATTAAGGTGATAGTCTAATAAGAGATAGATTTAAATAAATGAATCTATGCTCTTCAAGTATAAGTCTCTTCATCAATAAAATCAAGTGGCTCACTATTATCTCCAGGGTCAAAGATAAACTGTTCCATCTGGCATTTAAAGATTTTCACAAAGTTGCTCCAAATTACCTTTCAGGTTAATTTATACATTATTCACTTTGACATGCTCTGATAAAGTAAACTTGACCTTCTTAAGATGATATCCTTAGAGCTGGAAGAGACTTAAAGAGATTAATAATAATTTCACAATTGGATGGTTTCCAAGGAAACTGAAGGGCTTTAGGTCCTTGGCCAAAGTCATAGCTTGAATAATCATCCCAGGTGAGATTTGATCCCATATAATTTCCCCCCTGTCACCTACAATGTCCTCATTGTTCGTCCTCTTCACATATAGATTTCTATTTACTATGTCTATACTTTTGCACAGGCTGACTCACATTGTTGGAATGTCTTTTCTCCTCACCGCAACTTCTTAAAGTTCCTAGTTTTCTTTAAGGCTCACCTCAAAAAAATAATTTTCTATATGCCCTTCAGGTGCTGTGTCTCCCTATCCATCAAAAATTGTACTATGATTTTTTTGTAACAGTAGTGTTCAGTCATTTCAGTATGGTCTGACTTTATTAACCCATTTTGAGATTTTCTTGTTAAAGATAGTAGAATGATTTGTCTTTTCCTTCTCCAGTTCATTTTAAAGATGAGGAACTAAGGCAAACAAATTAGATGATTTCCCCATGGTCACCAGCTAGTAATTGTCTGAGACTTATTTGAACTCATGAAAATATATCTTCCTAATTCCAGGCCCAGTATTCTATCTACTATACCATGTAATAGATGCAAAAAATCTATAAAGTGATATAGATACAAAAATAGGTCTATATGATTTTATATTCACACACACACCAATTTATTGTTTCTGATAAAATGCAAGCTTCCTTTGATCAGGAACTGTTTCATTTTTCTTTGTCATTCTAGCACTTAACAATGTAGTTAATTAATGTAAAGTTATAAATTGATTGATAGGTGGCCTCTGAATATAAAGAAATACTTAGAATCAAGGGCTCATGATTCTAGCTGCTCTCTGTGTGAATTCTAGCAAGTCATCCAAACTTGAACACTATTCATATATTCTTATCCTATGATATTCTTATGGTCATGAAGATCTAGCTGATGCATTAAAGACATTTCTCTGGTTGCTTTTAATATTTCATAGATACCAGGAAAAAAAACTCTAAGGCTATTCATTTGCTATAGCTCACTCTTACTACAAAACCATCCATTTCTACTTTCTAACCATATAAAAAGCACATATACATGACGATCTATAACAAGCAAAAAAGTGTTTGGGATGAAACCTTTTCATGGATTAAAAATGTACAGTTGCTTTTCTAAAAAAAAAATTCCTTTAAGAAGCTGTGAACATTATGTTTCTATTTTTAATTGATTATGCTTACCTTTGGAAGCTGATAGGCTAGATAATCAAAGTAGTCAACATCCTCCAAAAGACTTTGATCAACTTAAAAAAAAAAAAAAAAGTTTTGCTCCATTTTCAGTAGAGGTGAGGTTGTGACTGCTTCATGTAATGATCACGTTACTACCCTGGATACCTTAGAATCAGCTGGAGTCCGGATAAACAAAAGTCTTTATTCTTGGTCTTTTGGGGTCACCATCAGGGGAATAGATATAGGAATCTCCAAACCTCCTTTCTCTCCACTGCCAAAGAATGATCCCACTTGTCATACTCCACCCTCCTATGACTCCTTTCATTCACTAGATAGACCCACAGATCAAGCCAGCGTAGGATGATGGGTGGGTCATTCTTCAAACTTATGCTAATAGAGTATTGTCCAATTGGTAATTAGCCTCAAGTGCTTGGACTCAGTGCAACTCAGTTTTCAGCCCTTTATATCACCTACTTTTTTTTGTTTTGTTTTGTTTTAGAACACAGGTGGTCATGCCATTCTGACTTCTCAGGGAGGTGAGACTCTCAAAAAAGAAGTGATCATGCCTTCCCTGACTTCTAGTGAAAACACGGAAAAGGAGGTGATCATGCTCGCCCTGACTTCTCAGGAAGGAAAGTGAAAGCACTAAAAAGGAGATAATCAAGTCCTCTCTGACATCTCAGGAAGAGAGATGAAAATCACCAAAGGGAAGTAGGGATTGCTACTTTGGTTTCTGGGCTGAAGGGTCTTATTAGAAACAGGTATGCACAAATCCATCAGCATGGGAGGTATTACACAAGCACATAGCAATAACAAACAGGCTATTAGTGATGACTCCCCACAGCCAGTGCAGGCTCAATGTGGTGTAACAAACATGAGTTGTACATGCAAGTAGTGATATAATAAACAATATAAATCAACATGATCTTGTAAAAGATTTCCAGAAGTCCTAGAAGGACTAAGTTAGCTCATTTCTGGATAAGAATTCCTTTTCCAACATTTCCAATATTAGCACCTAGAGTCAGTTCTCTGTATTGTGAGACTCAAGACTACCTACCTCCTGAATATCTACTTCAACAATACTTGAAATCTCTACCCTGAAATCTAGTGAGAAACTACAAGTCAGCTACTTCTTATACTTGAGAACTGAAGAAAAAAAAAATCATCCAGGGAATACAAAACAAGATCATGGAAACAAAACTGAAGTCTACATCTCTTAATATGATAAAGAGATTAATATAGAATATAATCTGTAAAAACAAAAGCACTTTTTTCCATTGAAAATGCCCTATGGTGAAGAGCTTGGAAGTTCTAGAGTGCTAAAATAGTAGGCACCTATTAGTAGGAATCATTTCAGGATAGCCCAGATTCAGGAACTCTAAGCTACCTTCTAACTATTGTGAGACACCAAAGAGGGCCCTGAGTATTCATTTCTGACTCCAGATATCCAAAGAGGTCTAATCCCAAGATGTAGAAGTCAGGGCAATAACCTAAGGGATTGAAGACAAGACCTTGCCTGGTCATTCAAATCTTGCTTATTAGGAAACATAGTCTGACCCTTGCATAAAACTTCAACTTGGAAATTAAAGGTGGAGAAATAAATATGTTAAAGATAAAAAACATCAACCAGTATTAAATCTTAAGATCCCCCTAAAGAAGAATAAAGCAGACCCATAAAAATGTATACATAAATTCAAATGAAAAAAAAATGGGTATTTCATAAGGACTATGTGAATTCCTAGAAGATTTTTAAAAATGAATAAAAGAACTGGAGGAAAGAATTGGAACTAATACATAATTTAGAAGAGAAAGTGGTAGAACTTAGCCAAGAAATGGAGTTCTTAAAAACAAGAATAGATCAAACAGGAATTAATGACTCCATGTGGCATTAAGAATTATTAGGGAAAAAAAAAACAGAAAACATTAAAAAACTCAAAAAGGGAAAGGTAAGCTATCTGATAACAACAACAAAATCTGTGATACTATGGCCAGGCTCTTGTTCATCACCCAAATTATATAAAAAAGTTATAGAATTTAAAGAAAGATGACCTTTTATTATTCCAGTAATACTTTGAGTATCATCTTTCCAATATCTAGCCTCTAATAGCATTTTATTCTAATTATGTTTGTCTTGTTTTAAATATCCTTTTTTGGGGGGAGGATAGGAGGATAATTATCATTTATAATCATAATTTTTATTAATCCTCTCTAATCTATATTGCCAACACAGAGCTCTTTTTCAAAGCATTCTTTTCAATAGCTTAGCACCTGATAATTCTCTGCCATACAGTTCCCCCCCCCCCCAGGCTGGGGTTAAGTGACTTGCCCAGGGTCACACAGCTAGGAAGTGTTAAGTGTCTGAGACCAGATTTGAACTCGGGTCCTCCTGAATTCAAGGCTGGTGCTCTATCCACTGCCCCACCTAGCTGACTCTCTGCCTTATATTTGATGAGATTATTCAGAAGCTTAGTTCAAGTAAATTCTTGGTCACTTATGAGATAAAATTTTCAACATATATTCACAGATTTAATTGGCAATATTTTGTATATGAGAAAAAGTTTATGCCTCTTTAATGTAGTTATTCTAAAAAGGAAGAGTAAAATATTTTTGACATAATTAATATATTTTAATTCTCTAGGATAATAATTAACTTAGAATTAAATTTTTCATGTTCAATTTTAAAAACCAATGACAGTTTTCTATTTAGAAATAGATTCTGAATTTTTAAAAATGTTCTCTGTCCACCAGATGGCATTGTTGAGAAATTTAATTAAATTCTGCTCCTAGATGGACAGTAAACTCAGCATTTTATACATTTATTTTTTTTTTTCATGAGTTGTCATGTATTCAATTGTGGCTTGCTTATATGCATATATATGTATATATGTATACACACACACGCACAAATATATATGCCATATGGAATTTTCCATCTTGTTATCTAAGCTTCTATATGATCTATCATTCTTGCTTAGAACTCTCCTCTGCAAACAACAGATACTTAATATTTTAAAAATTGAATTGATGTTAATAATTTCTCTATTCAAAGGATTGGAATTTGAAGGAAAAGCATGACTACTATTCTCATATATTTATATCTCATCAGAAGTATAAAATGATTATTTGCTATTGTAGTGTTCATATTTAAGAGAAATAATAAACTTTATTCAGATCTCATTCTTATTTATAAAGTATACAAGATTAAGAGTGAACTAAAGAAAGATTAGATGATTTTCTATTATCCATTTCCCCAGTCAATAATTTATTTTAAATATATTAAGTATGATATGTTGTACATCAAATATGTGTCTTTCTGACTTCAGGCCCAATGCACTATCTACTGCACTACCTAGCTGTCTCTGACTTCCATGTAAAACAGACCAAATTACACTTAATAACTGATACTTTTGTTATACTGATTAAATATTTCATTGAATTGAGTGTACTTTAAATTGTATCATAGCTCAACTTGATATAATCTAACCATTACCCAAACAAGAATTTATTTTACAGTATGCCTGTCAATTCCACCTTCATTCAGTATACCTTCGCTTCACCTCTACTGAAGAACATTCTTTATTACTACTTGCTATGTCTCCAGACAGCCATTTTCACTTTTAGGCAGCTCTAATTGAAGATTTTCTCTTAACATTGAACCAAACACTGATTCTCTTCTATTGCTCCCTCTTTTCTCAAATCAATTGGTTAAATACTTTAAACTCTATTATACAGATGAAGAAAATGAAGGTATAAAAGTTTAATCTATTAGCCCAAGATTATACAAGTAGAAAGGTGCAGTTATATAATTTAAATTCAATCTTTTTGATTGCAAAACTTCACTGTGCCATATTGCTGTCTCCTACTATACAACATTCATTTCCTTTTTTAAAAATGTATTTTATTTTTCCAAATACATGTAAAGATAGTTTTCAAAGTTATTTCTCTGAAACTGTGTTCCAAATTTTTCTTCCTCCCTTCCTTACATCTCCTTTTCAAGACAGCAGGCCATCTTATATAAGTTAACTATGTGGAATCCTTTTAAACATATTTCCCTATTAATCATATTGTACAAGAAAAATCAGACCAGAGGGACAAAACCCCATGAGAAATAAACAAACAAGCAAACAAACATAAAGATGAAAATGCTATGCTTTGATCCACATTCGGTATTTATAATTTTCTCTTTGGATGCGGAAAGCATTTTCCATTCCAAGTCTATTGGAATTGTCCTAAATCATTGCATTGTACAGCTTTCATGTTCATGAAAATTTTCAGTTTAGAATTTTAGTGGTTAATTGAAAAGCATTAATTATTTAAATTAAAAGGTCCTCATGGGTTGGAGTAGATACTTCACATTCATTTCTTTTCATATGTTAAGTTTTGTGAATGAAGTTCTTGAATTTTTTTCAATCAAATACTTAGAAAAATAATAAAATGGCTAAGTGGGCTCAATATAATCTGTTTCAAATGAGATTTCCAAATATAGCTACATGTGATAGATGTGTGATTTTTCTGTAAATTTTGCTTGCTCATTATGTTTTGTTGTTTAGCTGAAGGCAGCAGTCTGCTGATACAAAATAGCTGATTGGAACCAAAGAATTCTAGAGGCACTAATCAAAATATACCCAGGCAATGTAATAAATGAAAAAACACAAAAGGACTAATGTTTCTTTCCTTGTATAACTGTCTCTTCCCAGCTCACTCCCGCCTTCTTTTTTTAAGAGAAGTTTAGTTGTGTATGTGTGTGTGTGTATGTATGTGTATGTGTGTTGTGTTCTGATTTCTTAATGACATAGAGATTAATATAACAATTCAATTCAGTAGATTTGTTAGTGTTTGACATGGACTGCCAAGATCAAAATAAAAATACACATACACACATACTTATATGCAGAATAAAGTAAAAATTGTCTCAGAATGAACATTCCAAACCCTTTTGGGACTGCTCTGTTACACATTAGAATACAAATAGGTTATATTTGTAAGCTAATAATATTCAGTTTGTTTTTAAAACTATCCCCTTACTGAAAGGACCTGTTATTTGGCATGTCCTATACATTATATTCTACTTATTTTTATCTGCCCTTTTCTTTAAATAATTCTGGAAGAGGAAAAATGTTTCAACATTAGTTCCAACATCTTGGATTAATTTTGCTCTCTCCCAATTCCCATTTTATCTATTATTCCTTTGTTGTACCTTCTTATTTTTGAAATACTAATATATAATTGGCCCAATAAATGTCTATTTTTGTTTTCTTTTCATTTTTAGACATCTTTAAATGTATTTAAAGGAATATTCTTTTTTTTTTTCTTTTACAGAAACATTCCTCCCCCAATTTATTTCATCCATAATCTTATTATGACATTGTACTCATTTGATGCTATTTTAAAATATCTGGCATTTTCTTTTATTCTGTTTTTAGTGTTTCTACTACCTCCTCTTACCCTCAGTGCTTTAAATACTTTTATTCTTTTGTATACTGAATCACTATTCCTTCTTCAAAAAAAGGAAAGATCTTTTCTCTGTAAAGGTCCTCATAACATTAGTAGACTTTTCTAAAATTTAAAAAAAAAAAAAAAGAACACAAGTAATTCCCAGTAGAATATTATTAGCATTCTTGGATATTTTAACTTGAAAAAAGAAGAGTATGAGAATTAGCTACATAAAAGGTCAAGCGATAGCCTGACAGTGTTAATGATGCTCCAGAGAATATATTGAAAGATGTGGAAATTTCAAAGGTAAGGCATAAAAATGTATAATTATTTCACTCTAGTTTTTTATACAGAGCATGACCTACACAACCTTTGATCTTAGTTCTTTATTAGGCTCATTGTTCTAGTTATGTTATTTTGCTATATTCAGATGACAAAATGTTAATGAAACTCAGAAGGAAGACATCAAACACATAAAATGAAGCAAATTTGGTAGCTTTCTTATTGTTCTCTATTCCTAATCAAAACAAATGTGTTTTTATTAAGTTTGAATTCTATCATTATTGCAATGGATATATCATGTGAATGTATTGTCTTATGAGTAGTTAGAGGAGATAATATTTCAGAGATATGTAAAATTAAAAACAGTTAAGATTTTTATATATGGGGTTAGACAGTAAAGTGAAGCAAATGTTAAGAAGAGATGTTGGTATCTTAGAAATAGAGAAGTTTGGGAAATAAATTGTGTTAGGGGAAAATAATGAATTCATTTTTAGAAATGTTAAATTTAAGATGTCTCTTGGACATTCACTTTGAATTATCCAATAGGCAATTGGTAAAATGGGAATGAAGTTCAGGAGACTACTGAGGATTAGATACATAGATATCATAGTCGTTTGGAGAGACAGACAGACAGATATAGAGACAGAGAACCAGAGAGAAAGAAAGAGAGGAAGAGACAGAAAGAATAGAGAGAAAGAGACAGAGAGAAGAGAAAAGCAGAGAGAACAGAGAGGGACACAGAGACAGAGATGGACAGAGACATAAAGACAGAGACGGAGATTCAGATAGAAAGAGACTAAGAGAGTAAAAGGTAAAGATAAAAGAGAAAAAAGACAGAGAACAGAGACAGAGAACAAGAGAAGATAAATAAAGAAAAGTGAATTCTATCATTTTGCAACTGATATATCATGTGAAGGTGTCTTATGTGTTGATAGTTGAAGTAAGGATCCAGATATATTGGAGCAGAAACAGTAATTTACATGTATATATACATATATAAAGGATTAGAGAGTAAGATGATGAAGATAATATTAAGATGAAGTGCTAGCAAATTGTACAGAAATAGAGAAGTTTGGAAAAGAAGCGGTTTTAGAGAGGTAATAATGAATAATGTCAAATTCAAGATATAAAATGACATAACTTATGGGGTTTTGTGAGGCTTAAATGAGATAACATGAAAATTATTTTTTACAAACTAAATAATATGTAATTATTGCTTAGCATTAGTAGTATAATTGCTTAGAATTATTAATACTCACCATGCTCAAGATTTTGGTTATAGAGTCTTGTTATATGAGAAAGAAAGCCTCAGTATTAAACTAAAATTCCATTGGGATGGATTCAAGTAGTACTGGATTACAAAATACAAGTCATATTATGTACTAAGACAAGCTTCAGTCTTCATTCTTATCACTTTCTTTGGAATGTTTGCCTAGATTTATTCTCCCTTTCTTTCATATCTCTCTTCCCCCAAGAATTTATCAACAAGAGCCTCTTGTTGAAGAGAAGGAAAACTCTGATAAGAACATACGAACACAGTCCAAAATTGCTAATCTTACATTTGTGATTAAACAAAGATCATTTCAAAATCACTTCTCTATCAACCACTTTCATTTATCTTAGTTTGATTAAAGAATGATTCAGTTCCCTTTCCTTAGGAAGAGCCAAGCTAACAAGCATTTCTTTAAACCTAATTTACTGTAGATTTATTGAATGAATATTTTAGCAAGATTTAATAGATGAGTTAGAATAAGCCTAAATATATATTTTATAGAAATAAAATAACCGTAAGATTAAGCTTAGATATATGAACTCCTTACTAAAAGTCTGATTGCCCTTTTCAGATAGCTGGAGGATGGAGTTTGATTTTCAGCTTACTACAAATCCCTCTTTAAGTAAGTTACTTTAGTAAGTTTTTTCCTGTAAGTATCATAGATCCAAAGTAGAAATCCTTAAAGAACCATTAAAATAGGAAGCATCTAAAAATCAATTCAAAGAATGAAAGACATACATTTTCAGCCAATGAAATAGTGAATCTAGCTGTTATCTCACTCTAGAAACTCCCTATAACACCCCCAGCATACCCAGTAGCTGAACATTACAAATATAGGTACTTTGTATTTATAATTTTTTTTCTGTTATAAAGATAACCTATTGAAATCTGTCAAATTATCACTAATCACTGGGGGGTTTAGTTGATCTAATTTAATGGCAACTCACTGATCTTGCTATTAAATAAATTTCCTTTGGAAGTAATAAGCCTCAGAAATGCTCTTTTTTAGATATGAATTCAACAGCGGAAAACTAGAAAATTGATTTAACAAAAATAAATGCTTTGGGAGACAGGGGGTTGCTTTTGATACTGTGCAATATTTTCCCTATGTACAACCATCAATGGTTTCAGGAAAAGTTGTTAATTAATTCCCAAAGCTTTAAAGAATATTTCAATATCAGATTGAACTATATCATCTCAGATTGTGGTCATGAGCAATTTAATAAATTCATATTAACATTGTGAACCATATTATACTATTCATGGTGGAATGGCAGTTTTAAAAGTAAATTGAGATGTATTCTCAAGAAATTTCAAGGGAGGATTTTTTTAAAGGACACAGAAAGTGTTTTTATTAAAAGACAAAGAAGAAACCAAGATACAATGCCAATTGACAGTAGATAAGCATTATTTTATGTCTATATCCATATCATTTATAACTATTCCACTATCTATGTACATTTATATCTATATGCAAGATTGCTGAATGTATACATAAACACAAAAATAAAAGAAATTTTAAAAAATACCATTTTTACACACAGATGACTAAATTGTTTGATAATCTCTCTATTTTTGCAATGAAAATTCTAATTATTTTGAATATAACCCAGTGTAAGACTGTTTCTAGTATTTCAACGTGTATTTCAAAAAGATATCATCATATTTGGCCAAGGATGAAGATATTCTGAATCAATGCTATTATAAAACAAACAAATAAAAAAAACAAACAAATCTGTAAAGGGCTAGAACTGAGCAAATGCACTTGGATAAGGGAGCATATGAGTCTAATTGCCAATTGGAAGGTTCTCTATTTAACATGATTGAAGGTTGACCCTCCCCAGCTGTTCTGTGCTGACTTGATTGGTGGGACAAAGAGGGGGAAGTGAGGTGTGTGGGGGGAGTAGGAGGAGGAATTTGAGGCATTCTCTTGGGCTGGTGGGAGAGGAAGGTAGTGTGGAGATTACTAGATCGAATCCCCTGAAGGAGAGCTCAGAGAGACCAAGAATAAAGATTTTTGGTGATCCTGACTCCAACTGATTTCTGGGAAGACAAGAGTTCCAGCATAAATCATCTGTTATGTTGATATTAGGCTTGGTGGAATTAATGCCCCTACCAAAGAAACTAAAAGTATATTGTTTACAATGCTAAATGGCTCTTCCTCTTGCACAATTGCAGAAAATCCTGAAATTGTGAGAAACTCAAAGGGCTGAAGAGAGGCTCCCTAACTTCCTTTAAACATCAGTTTAGGGAACATCTCCCACTTGGAGTCTTTGTTGATTCCTTCCTATTTATTACTTCATTTTCCCTGTGAAACATTCATCTTTTTCTACATTTTTAATATATTTAATTCTACTTCTAGAATATAAACTCTCTGAGATTGAGTGGAAACTTTTTCATTTTATGTTTGTGACTTCAGGGTGCTTTTAACAGCACAGAGTTGAGATTTTAATCAATGTTTGTGGAATTTGATATGATCATATGATGGTTATAAGTAGGTTATAGAATAAGATGAGAAACACCTCTCTTTAAAAGAGCTGAACAAAATAAATCATGAAGGATATATGTAACTGGAAAGGAGATTTGTAAGTCACATACTGAAAATGAAAGTGTAATGATGGATATCACACTCTGTGTTTGTAATTCTAGCCTAACAGAGACCCTACATGACTGGAAGGCCAAGTAGATTAGATTTTGCAATCCCCCCCCCATTCAGGTTTCCTTACTACCCTTGAAGAAATGTAGAGTGTCTATGTTCTTTGAAAGTTGTTCCAACTGTTACTGGTCCTATTCTCTCAAGTATAGGGAGGTCTTTGAAACCTCAGTTCCATCATCCATTAATAGTCAGATTAACTTTTAAACAGATTTACTTAAGAAGGGATGATCACAAATATGCAAGCTTACTCTCCAATATATTGGGAGATACAACTTCTCCATCCCACTTTATTTTACCTCAATATTTTTTGGGGAAGGGTATAGAGAGAAGGGGATTATGTTCATAGTTTAAATTAGTCCCCTTAAAGTATAGTCCCAGTTTGAAGTCCAAACTCACTCTTGGGCATGCTGGCTTTCCCTAGCTTCTCAGCTGGGTTGGCTGTTTGTGCTACCTGGCCTGCCATTCTGGTTCCAAAGTTATTATAGCTTGGACTTTGCATCAAGAGGGATTATCTCATATACCTGAAAATGAGGAGAATAAATAACATATAATAGGAACAAACATCTTCAGGCCCAATTTTTGGAATGGGGCAAAAGAGTAGATAAGGGATAGAAATCCTTCTTATCTCATAGGTTCTGTGCTTGCTGAGGATAACTGAATTCTTCATCCTAGATGTATTAAATGAGTTGTTAAAAAAAAAAAAAAAAAAAAAAAGGCCACAGAAGGAATAGCAGAAGAAAAGCAATTGACTCAGTATGGCCACTTTTAAGGAAACAAAAGGGAGGATATTCCCCCCACCCCCAGAGTAGGATACACAGATCTCCATGTTACTCAAACAATATATGTTCAGGTTAGCCTGGGCAGTACTATTAATGGTATTAAATTAGTTAATACCTTTACCAGTATTTCCTCTTTCAATAATTTATGATAGATTTACACAAGAATAATATAGGATAGGGGCTCAAATCTTCACTGGTTGAAAGAGTACCTAATAGCCATAATAAGTTTTCCTAGTCAGAATAGAAGTATTTCTCTTAACATAATTTTGAATTTTATTTGCTTTTTTCTACAATCTTTTTGAAGAGTTGTTTGATGATTTATGTAAATATATATTTGACCACAAGGTGGAGCAAGTGTAGAAAAAATCCCAGTGCTCAATTAGTTTTAATATTAGACATTAGATTAGAATACTTCCCTTGAAAAATAAGGGCTTTGTAATGTTGAAGTGCAAAAATTGAGGGTAAAAGATGCCCTAACAGCAATGAGATCCCCTTAGACAGTGGCAGGCTTCGCAAAAGAGTTCACAAACCTCAATGAATAGCATGGAGATTTGTGGCAAAGAAGAGGATTTATTTACACTAAGATCTCAGAGACCGCAAGTTCCAGAGAACATACTGACCTGCAAATCAATAAGCATTTATTAGTGTATTAGTGCTAGGAAGATAGTCTGCTTAGTGGTCAAGGTCCTGTTAGGAATATAGCAAAGGTGGGTTACACTGAGAAGAAAATATATTCAGCAGTGGGCAAAATCCTGTTAGGACTTCTGCAAAGATTTGGGATTCAGTCGCCTTTTATTTAGCCTGCTGAAGCTTTTTTGGGGTTTTCCCAGGCCCCTAAACTGGGAGTAATTTAAAGGACTAATCTCCAATTCAATAGAGGGTGGTGGTTATGCCCTTGGCCAAGACCTCCAATTGAATGAGACCACTTAACTTAAGGGTGTTGTCTGGGAAAGGTGTGCTTTTCCCAGGGTTTGAGAGTCCCCCCAAAGGGGACACAGTTTACATTTGGCCCTCCCCCCAAAAGTTAAAGGGGAACAATTTACCTGAGTAACATCAAGAAAATGATTCAGTCTCTTAGAGTTCTAAAAGATCTCAGAGACCGCAAGTTCCAGAGAACATACTGACCTGCAAATCAATAAGCATTTATTAGGTACCTACTAGGTGACAGGCACTGTGTGAATCCCTGGAGAAGAAGTTTACTTACTGAGGATTCACTATACAAAATGAAATAGCATTTTCAATCTGTATCTCTCTACTACTATATTAATAATTAAATACATCATATTTTTTAATCAGAAATAACATTTTATAAAGACTAAGTATGAATTTTTTTTGATACTAAAATTAATAAAGAACTGTTACAAGTTATTTTGTAGGGAAGCCATATAGTCATATCTCATGCTTTAGGAAAACCAGTTTGGTAACAATATGATCTAGAGATTGGAAAGCAGAATGACTTGATTCAGGGACCCCAGTTTGAGGATTACTACAACAATCCAAGGCACTTTATAGAGTGAGAAATTACAAGATTAGCTAAGTGATTGCATATACAGTGAGTGAGGAAAGAGTGAGGATTCTAGAATAATGACAGGATCATTTTTTTTTGTCAGAAACAGGGTTAGGGTTTTAAGAAAAGAACAAAGATTTGTGCAACAAATTAAAATGTCCATTGTTGCTCATCCTGTAGTATTTATTCTTTCCCACTCAAAATGAGAAGGAAAACAACTCATAAAATTCTATTAGGTGGCCATGTACTTATGAGCTCTTTCAGATTCATAAATATAAGTTGATTAGAACCAAAGAGTTTTAGAAAATATACAATTTACCTTTGTTAGTTATCCACAGATATTTTTCCTATGAAAATACAAAGGATTACGGGAATTAGAATCCAATTCCCTAAGGATGTTCAAACTGTTGAAATAGGAATCTTGGCTACATTCCTAGAATTAGAAAATGCATAGGAATACAGAACCCTCTGTTGTCTGAGTAATTCTCATTTCTAACTGTACAAATTGGAATAGACTTCTGACCTCTTCTAGATGTAGCTAAAAATTGTGCATCCATCACTAATGAATCAGAGTGAGTGGATCTAATTTCTAAAGAGGAGACTTTTGTCTTATTTGAGATCTTTTATTTTTCTCTGTCCATATGAAGTGGAAAAAATTTTTCTTTTCATACAGAAAATGGGATAGTTTAATTATTACTACTACTGAAATAAGTGAATAAAATTTCTAAAATATATACCAAGAATGTGCCTGTCCCTCATTGTAAAAATATTGGAAATTTGAGACTTTCTCCTGTGTCACATAAAAACAATTCTAACAAATGATGTAATAAACTATAGCAACTTATTTTGTAAAGGCAGGTATTTGTTTTCCTTTATTATACATGTTTAAAACTAGGCTTTAAATTTTTTTTCAATAGAGTGCAGAAAGGTGGGAAGGAAAGAAGACAAAATTCTGCTGAATTAGGGAAAAATCATTTTAAAATGCGAATACAGGTTTGCTTTAGGTTTTTTTTTTTTTTTTTTTTTACTCTCTAAGGAGTTTCTCAAGCTTATCTTGTTTTCCAGTCATTATTTTTTGCAAAGACACTAAGGTATTTGTCTTTTAAATATACTTAGTGATTTTCATTTAAATTTGTCCCACATCATATTTCATAAATTTTTTTCTTATAATTAAAATGGGAAAAACACAATCTGTTCTTTGCCTTTCTTTGAATTATCCAGAAATGTTAGTTTAATTGTATTCTTTCTTGATCACCATTAAGTTCAATTGATGCCCTGATATTTAGATAGACTCTTCTCTATGTAAAAAGATGGTGACTCCTTTCCTTAATAAACATTCATAAACTGTTTCAGGCATTTTGTTAGATTCTAAATAAATGAAATAAAAATTAAACAGTTCTTCTAGAGAAGCATTAATTCTATTGCAGAAGAAACATATGCATGGTAATTTCCAACTTTAGAACGCAGGTTTAATATCAAATCCAGGCTACTTTTCAGTGACATAATGGGATATCAGAGATTACACTTGGACTAGGGACCCAGCAGGAATGGGACTGACATAGATGCATACAGAGGAGATGAGAGTATTGGATTTTGATGGTAATAGGATGGTAGATTAACACAGTCTCCACAGAATGTGGAAAGGGATGGGCACGCATAAGACAGCAGGGCAAATGCTTAGTCTCTGGCCTTGACTAATGCTTAAGTCACAGATTAATAGAGAATTAAGGCCTGGTCTGAAGCCTAATCCTGGCCTATCCATCTAGAATAAGGTATCACTACCAGCTAAGCATTATAAATTTTGGGGATTGTAGAAAAAAGGAGCGGATATCTATTTATCCACATACAAACATCCACACCCATACATGCATTCATATATATATATATATATATATGTGTGTGTGTGTGTGTGTGTGTGTGTGTGTGTGTGTATCTATATATATATGTGTGTGTATATATATATACACATGTGTATGTATATATGTATTTGTGTATTATCTATACACACATACATGCACACATATGTATATATGATCACCTCTTTAAAATCCTAGTTATCTGAAGTAAAGTAATGCCTCATTATGATTTAGTTGCTGATATGCTTGCATTCATTGATGTCATATTTGAAGAATATCCTATTTTCCAAATGGTTTCCAGTACATACAAGCATTCATGGAGTAGACATCTGCCTAAATGGTGTAGTATCACAAGAAAAGTTTCAGTGTCTTTTGAAATTTTTCATTTAATGTTTTTTATTTTAAATTCTCCTTCAGAAACTCAATGTTTTTGCACTAATATCAATTATAATGCAAATATCCTGAAAAAAATTTACAGACATTGTCAGTTATTCAGATCTTAGCACAAAGGATTTGAAATTAAGTTGGATAATAGGGGAAAAGAGAGCATTAAGATGCTGAATACTATAGAAATATCATCATTGGAAAACAGGCATTGCTGTTTAGCCACTAAGTCTTATCCCACTATAATCAAATTTCTTTGGGCAATATATGGGCATCTCATAGACCCTAATTAGAACATGTTCCACTATTACAATAGAGAAACTTCCAGTAAATGATATTTTCATATTGTTGTTTCTAAAACTTGAGTTCTCACTGATATATCAATCAGTATTTATACATTCCAAACTAAATTTATACTGGAAAAAATACATTCTCTGGGAGGATAAAAGAGAGGACACCCAGAGATAGAAGAAGACTCTGCATTGCATCAGGCTTGACGGGGCTCTCTGCAGGAAGGGAAGTCACTTCTTTGGCAAGAGTTAACAGCAACTGCCTGGAGACAACGGTTCGTTACAGGAAGAAGAATCTGTTGGAGAGATTTGAGTAGAAGACACAGCAGATCTCTTCCCAGAGAGTGAGCGTGGGATAATGCAAGGGCTTCTGGGAAGAACCACTTCAGCCAATGAGCTTGCTCCTTCTATCAAGTCAACCTGAGTTCTCACCTTGTAATTGTCCAGACAACCTGAATTCTCACCTTGTCACTGTCCAGACAACCTGAGTTCTCACCTAGTAATCCTAACAGATGGTGATCCCTGTAAAGGGCTAGAACTGAGCAATGCACTTGGATAATGAAGCACATGAGACTAATTGTCAATTGGACAGTTCCCTAATAACTTGTTTGAAGGTTGACCCTCTCCAGCTATTCTATGCTGACTTGATTGGTGGGACAAAAAGGGGGAAGTGACGTGTGTGGGAAGAGGAGGAGGAAGAGGAATTGAGATGCAGAAGCTGACTCTGTCTCTCCTGGCATTTGAGGGAGGAAGGTGTGTGTGAGGTTGCTAGGCCTAACCCCCTGACTTGGACCGTAAAAGATCAAGAATAAAGACGTTTAGTGATCCTGACTCCAGCTGATTTCTGGGAAGACAGAGTTCCAGCAGATCCCCTTTAGAGGAAAAATAATAAGCAAAGTCAAATGAATAAACAAATAAACAAAAAAAAAAACTAGTCTTTATTGTACATACACAAGGTATATCATGCTGTCCTTTGCTTTCCAAGAATTTAATTCAATAAATATTTATTATTCACTGTTTGCCAAAAGAGACATTACTTGCCCTTGAGGAGCTTGCATTTTGATGGGAGAAGACAGCATGAGAAGAAAACTGAAAAGAAGGAAGTGAGGTAACCTGAAGCAGAGGCAAGATATTCTATGGAGCTGAAAACAAGCAGAGGTATTGATGGGATATATAAAGTTATCTGAGAAGTTCTAAGCCTCTAGGAAAAAAAAAAAAAAAAAGCTTTGGCAGAAGTTTAATGCTCTATCCTTCATTCCTCCAATCAGAAGTGAGAGGCAACTGAGGAAGTTGAGAAAGTGATATCAAAAACTAAATTGATCAGCACAGTGATGAGATTTCAGATGAAATATTGCTTTTGCAATAAATAAAACACACTCTTAAGTTTTAGTGAGGTTTTTTTTTTTTTTTCTTTTCTTCACTTGGAGGCAAAGAGTTGGCTCAGCTTTAATTTAGACATCCTTACTTTGTTTGTTTTGTTTTTTGTTTTTTTTGCTTTTTATTTTTTTTTTGTTTTATTTTCTCGTAATAACATAGCAAGCTTCTACACAATTTCAGAATCACCTAGTCCTTTTTTTTTTTTTTTTGGGGGGGGGAGCATTGGTAGAGATGAGAAACTTTCAAAAGAACTACATATTTCAAACTCTGTAATGGAGAGGAATTGCTTTATCTTGCATAATCAATCTTCTTTAAGTACAATACTACAATTGAATGTGGAGCAAATTATTCCAGGAAAGTATGCAAGCAAGCGACTTAGATAAATCATTCTGTTCAGAACTATGCTAAAATAATCTGTAGCCTTCTTTTCTGCTACCTCTCATGACACTCTGTTTTGTATGTCTCTGATACATTTGTTGGACATTGTGAATTATGGCTATCTATATTTCTTTTTCAACCTACTACTAACTATAAAGTTCATGAATTTTGCATAGTTATCCCTAGTGCCTAGCATTGTATTACACACTTATTAAAGTAGGTCCTTAATAACAGTTTATTGTAAATTACAAATACATGAAAACTACATTTGTGATAAAAGGCTTCTTTTCCCTCTCATTTCTGAAGTATAAATATATTAATTAAAATGACCTTCACTGAAAATATGTTACTCATATATTTTTAATCAGTAAGTGTTGGCATAGTATTGTTTCTGCATGATTCAAAAATAAAATGGGACTTTTTTCCCCTTTGAATCCTAAAAGCAGTGTACTCTGCCAAGAGAAAAGGACAAAGCTCTTCCTGACTGCCCTTCCTGGAATCTTTCCCATAGCTGTTGGTTTTATAAGTACTTGATGATAAAAGAATTTATGGTCAATGCATGATGCTTGAAGGATTAAAAGCACTCATTTCCCTTTTTTTTCCAGGATGAAGTCTCACTTATTTTTAGACACAAAGCAAAGAAATGCTTAAACTTTAGGGCTTCATTTATATAATTAAGTCATTCCATATTTTCACTTGTTGTACATGATGAGAGTGTCCTCAAGAGTCATAGAATCACAGGATTATAGATCAAGATATTAAAGGAATTTTAGTGGTCTTCTAGTCAATACTCCTCAATTTACCAATGATGAAACTGAAATCCAGAGAAAAAATTAATCAATTCATAGTCACATTTAGTTAATAATTTTAGAGATATTTAAATGTTGCTTTTCCTAATGCCAAGTTCAACATTATTTTAATATGCTACCTTTAAAACAGTATTGATGACTTTGATGATAATAACTCACATTAATGAAAGAAAGCACGGTTTTGGTAATAGAGTACTGAACCTAAAGTTAGGAAGACTAGACTTGTAATCTTTCCTATGAAAGTTACTAGATATATAAAAATCATAGAGTTTCTTCATCCTTGGTAAAATGGGGATAATAACAAGTATAATAGCTTAGAGAATGGCTATGCAGCAGACGTGGTTAGATTCCCTAAAAAAAAAGTATATTAGGACTTAGAAATACAAAACTCTGGTAAGGAATAAAAAGAGTCACCTCTATTATTCACGCAGACTAAGAATATTCAGATGAGCTCCAAAGTCCTGAACAGAACCTGGGACTGACAGTAATAAGATAAAAGCAAACTAAAAAGGCAGAGCCATGGAACTTCTAAAGGATTTTGGATTCTCTTTAGTTTAGCAGTTGGATTTCAGAATCCAGCAAGCAAGTAATCTCAAGAATTTGGGATAGGGCCCAAAAGATGCTAATGGCCACATCCTAGCATGGATTAAAGGATTTAGAAAAAAATCCAGCTTAATAGGTTAGGAAATCTGTAGCTGGAGCCTACCCTGGAACTTTCCTCTAAGCCTAACCACAAGAACAGCTAACTAAAGCCCCTAAAATAATTTATTTTGCTTGATTCTATATATTTCTATTATTAAGAAATTTATTTTCTTTTTTTCCCAATGGATTGTAAAATAAGCGGGAGAGAAAATAGATATTTGTTTATTTTGAAAAATGGAGACATTGGTAGCAAGTTACAATAGACATGAAATGCTGCATGCACTTTCAGTTAGAGTCTCTCTATTATTAATTTTACTTAACTTTAAGTTAAGGCGAAGACAATCTATTTAAGTAAATAACCATGAACAAAAAAAAAAAAAAAAAGGTCAAATGTTGGGGGATAGAATGTGAAAGAGAAAATAAAGGATGGGTAGTTAGTGTAGTGGATAGAGTACTGGTTCTGGAGTTAGGAAGATCTTAGTTCAAATTCTGACTTAGACATTTAACACTTATTAGTTGTGGACCCTGGGCAAGTTACTTAACCCCAAATGCCTCACAAAAGAGAGAGAAGAAAATAAATATTTCTTCTTTTCTTTATTTTTCATTATGATCTACTATGATATATATGAAAAGTATCATATCACAATCAAGGAAATTATCCTCCTCACCATGAACCTGACAAATTAGCAGCCAAGTTCCACTTATTTAAGTTTTATTGGAATCCAGAAAAAATAGCCACGTGTCCTAGAGTGATATAATATGAGAGGAAAGTAGATACAGAAAAAAAAATCCACCAATTTCCCTCTCAAAGAAAATCTACATGGAAAACACATAGGAATATTATTGCTAAATTTTGAAAGCCCTAGAGCAAAGAGAAAAGTCTACAAGAAACAAATCAACAAACAAGAACAATTCAAATATGCTGGAGCTACAATTAAAATTATGCAATTATGCAAGATTTATCAGTAGTTACAATAAAAGATTGCCGGTTCTGGAATAATATATATTGGCAATCAAAAGAACTAAGCCTGTGGCCAAATAATCATCCAGTAAAATGAACAATAATATTAAATGAGAAGAAAGCAAACAAACAAACATTCAACAAACTCACAGATTTTCAGGCTTTTTTCTCAACTAAACCTGAACTCAATAAAAAATTTAACATATAGGAGCCAATAGCAAAGATTAATTAATTTCATTTTTTAACATGGAAATGTATTTAAGATTGACATCAGTAATTGAGCAGCTCAAAAGAAAGATTGGGACAGAGCTGAGTTTGATCTGACTCTAAAAAGCAAAGCTTTCTAGGAAAAGGTAAAAATAGTAATTATGTTACACAAATGAGATGCAGAGGAAAAACCAATACAGAGGCATTAGAGTGGGGAGGAGAGCTAGTAGTTCTGAAAATATGCACACATAAGGAATGGATTAAATAAGGAACAAAACATATCTACTTACCTACAAATGTACATACATAAATATATGTACATGTGCACACATACATATACATGCAGATACATATACATATATATGAGTATGTGTGTGTATACACACATATTTTAGAGATGCTATACTCTTCATAATATGTATGTATATTTATATGCATATATATGTAAATATTTATCTCCCTAAATGGATATGCATGTGTGTATCTATACATGTATGTGAGTGTGTTTATGTATATACAAAATAAAAGGAATAGCACTCTCCAAAATCTTCAAAAAAATTAAGAAAAGAGGGAATGGATAAAGTGAGGTATAGAAGGATGTGTAAATTTAAGGAAGTGGTAAAAAGTAGTAAATTATTGGGAAAAGGACAAAGAGGGAAGGAAAAGGTGGCATAAGAGTGGGATAAGGTCTGTAGATTAATGAGAAGAGGCAGGGAAAGAGTGGGAGGAGATGATAAAGGAGGGATGTTTGCATGGGGGGAGGTTAAGTAACAGCAAGGTAAGTTAAGGTGTAGAATTAAAATAGAAGAGTTAACAGGGATCAGAAATGAGACATACACACAAGAATCAGCAATACAAAAAAATTAATGCTAGTAATCATTGATTACTTAAAGAGTTAATCAAGAGAGAAATCTGCATTATATGTCAGCCATATTAATATTGTTTTAGATGCATGTGTAAATGTATATATATGTATGTATATGTGCGTATGTATGCATATAGATGTATGTATGTTTGTGTATAGATATATGTATTGGTGTGGATATGGATGTAGATAGATAGACAGACAGACAAATAGAGATAAAAATAGAAATAGATATATACTCATGCTTTATTGTAGCCTGCTTGGGAGAAGTGAGAAAAGGGATGAATGGGGAAAAAAGAATAAAGTAAAAAAAATGCACAGCAGAGAACAAAAGAATAACCTATAAGGAAGCAAAAAAAGGATGGCCAGTCATGAATTTATAATCTATTATTATTTTATATGCTTTCTTGAAATGGAAATTTATTATTATACATTTTGCATCTTCCCTGATATTCTTCTAGGCACATGACAATGTTTTGTTTTAATTTTATATTTGTCTTTTTTTCTATTCTCTTTCTTCTAACTTTGTATTTAGTTTCAAATAAGTAAATAAAAGATGATAGAAACAAGCCTCTCACATTCAAATTCTCCCCCTTTCATTCCATTTCTGTCTTTCATTTCATTTCATTTTAAATGCATTTCAGTGGCATTTGTAAATAAGGTCTTTTTGGTTCAATTCAAACCAAAATTAACACATAATTAGCTTTATTATGAAATTACTTTAAATATTTACCTTTACTATCTCTAAAACAAATTACATTTTAGACATTTTAACCAGGATGTTGAAAATATTGAGCTTTTACACTTAAAATTCCATATTACCAACTAGCTATGGGATCTTTTAAAATATTTGTCTTGTAGGCTATTGAATTTTGACATGACCAATCTCCCTTTTCTCCCAAACAAAATTCTCCCTGAGTTTTCTATCTTAATTCTAATTTGAATTTATTTTTCCAGATTTTTCCTAAATTTTCTCAGAATCAGTATTCTTCTGTCAAGAACATCACAAAAGTTTATGAGAGGTTTGCAAACTCAGAGCCATTCTTGTCTCTGAATATTATTCACTGCACATGCCCCATCTGTTTATCTTTCATAGTCATCCTCTTTCCTTTCACTTTATGATACACTATATCACATCAGATCTTGACTGAACTATTGCAATAAAGTTCTTATTGTTCTACTTGCTTCAAATCTCACCTTACTTTCATCCATTCTCTATATAACCGGCAAGAAAATAATACCTATGTAGATATTTCACCATGTCATTCTCCTGCTCACTTAATTCCCTTGAAACCTATTACTTGTAAAGTAAAATACCATCTTTCCATGACATTCAGAGTTCTTCATAAACTACTTATTTATTTTTCTATTCACATTATTGAGCTAAATGGTACGTTAGAGAGTGTTGTATTTATAATTGAGAGGTCTGAATTTGAGTCTTGACTTAGAAGTTATGTGACTCAGCAAGTTTTTCATCTCCCTTAAACCTGTTTCCCATCATCTGTAAAAGAAGGATACAAAGGTTACTTACCTTAAAATGTTGTTGGAACTATCAAATGAATTATCATCTAATTACTTTTTAAAAACAATTTTACATGAATATAACAGCAGCAGTAGCAGCAGTAGTTGTCATAATAGTGGTAGTAGATCTTATTCCCCTGCAGACACATTTTCATTAGGTAGACTGACCTTCTTGTTTTTGAAAAATATTCATTCATCTTGGAAAAATCTGTGTATTTTTAGTGTAGGTTTCTCCATATCTGTAATGCACTCCTTCACCATCACCTTTTAAAATCCTTCAAAACTTAGCAAAAAGAAAATGTTCCACTTGAACATTTTGTTGTAGAGTTTTCTAGATGCTCATGCCTCCTTTCTCCTCCACCAAAAATGAAAAACAAAACTTACCCCATGTTTATTTTGTACCTGTTTTCTACCTACTTTTATATTTTTATATGCTATTTTTTCCTATAAATTCTAAGATCCTTAAGTATAGGACTGTTTCATTAATGCCCAAGGTATCACCAGAAGCTTCCACAGTGTTTGACTTACAGTAGATATAATCTTAATTTATTGTTTCATTAATTATTATTATTATTATTATTGTTATTGTTATTATTATTATTATAATTTTTGCTATTCAGAACCTGTGGTGCAAAGGAGTGGGGGAGAAGGAAAAGAACTTTAGGGATCCTCAAAGAAAGAACAGATCAGAGTTAAATTGAAAATGTAATTGAAATGTACCATTGGATTTTAGTCTAAGTCTTTTGTTACTGCTAAAAAAGGCTGGAAGGCACATATTTACAAAAATATGTAATGGAATTAAAGATTTCTAGAAGTGTGCTGATGGTTTAAAATATACTTTTTCAATAATCAAATAATTTTATTTATTTGTTTTTTTTTTTTTTTAATAATGGAGCTTACTGGTCTTCTTTGTGCCTTGTTTGTATCCAAGACAATCACAAATTCAGTAAAGTGCAATTTTTTTTTTTTGCTTAGGCAATTGGGGTTAAGTGACTTTTTAGAGTCACAGAGGGAAGTACAACCAGTAAGTGAATCAATGGACTGCATAAGTATTGGAGAAACATTATGTTGAGAGTTGCCTTTTTGATCTCTACTTTTTTTTTCCAATTGTCTAGAGATTTTTCAAGTGGTAAGTAGTTTTTCCTTTGGATTCCAAAAGATAAAGACAAAATGGATATTCCTAGGGTACTTATTTGAGAACAAAGAGCCAAATAAATGACAGACTTTAAAGCAAGAGATACTTTAATGATGTCTGTGGCTCTCTGGTTTGAGCCTGTATGTCACAGACACAAATTCTGATGAACTGCTGCTTTCCTTTATTTACTTTCAAAGTCAGCCATATAACTGCACTCTTAGGATGAAGGAAGAGCTGGTATTTTATTTTACAATGTCACATAAAATTACTGACTAATATTACTATAGCACTGTCTGAAACTATACTTCAAGGCTGTTGCTTCTTCCTTCTTCCGTTTTATCCTTTTCAGAATGCTTCCATTTAAGGAGTGATTCAGTAGCCTACTTTGGGAAAAGTCACAGCATCTGAAATTGGAAACTGATATCAGAGATCCTTTCATTTTTTCCATTTGCTTGTTAAATAGCTGAAACTGCCCACTTCTATTGCTCTACTCCCTAGAGAAATTCATGAAGAATGTTAGGAGAAATTGTATTTCACAATGTTTGAAGTGGTGTATTCTGTTTATGTGATTTTTTACTTTGTTTCTAAGATACTTAGAGTGAATGAGCAAGGTATTAATAGAGCCATTTAAAAAAAAAAAAAGTAAAAAAAAAAAAACATAGTCCATTGAATCTTAGGATTAAGTTAATTCTAGGACAACTAAGAAATGTGGTGGCTTAATAAGAAATTTCTAAAACAATCCTAATGCTAAATTAGAATCTCTAAGTACTCTTTAAGACTGACTTTTGCCCATACCTTTTTTTTTAAGACACATTTGAAACTTCACTACAATCTAGGCATACTGAATCTTTCAGCTGTCCATTTACTCTTTGCCTACATTTGTTTCCAGCTGTGATTGTGTCATTTAGTAACCTGCAGCTTTTTTTTTTGCTTGGTATGTAAGAAAGAAGCAAGAGAGGTCAGATTTACAGTGTTACTATAAAGCTGTGAAATTTCTTGTCAGATTTACACCTTCATTTAGAAGGAACCTACAGACATCAGTTTATGTGATGTTCTAGTTTAGGGTAAAAATGTGAATAGTAAAATTGATATTTATTTTGTGTTATAGGTTTTGAAAAAAAAATCTTATAATTTGGACATCTTTCTTTACCTATCTTGGTCTGTTTCTTCCTCTGTAAAAATGTGGAAATTGAATCAAATAATTCTTGATATCCCTTTTGGCTCTAAATTTATAATCCAATCTCCTTTCTCCCTCAGAACAATCCTATTTAGTATATTCCAAAGATAATATTATCTTCTAGTTTTGAGATCATTTCCTCAATAGCCTTTACCTGATAGCAGAGACCATATCTTAAATCTTTAAAGCTTTGAGTGTCAGATCATCTGCTATGATACCCCACTCTCCTAATTAGTGACAACCTCCCCTAGAACCCTGTTTCATAATTGTATCAGCTTTGCTTAACACATTCTGGAAGAATGATCAAATTAAGCAGGTCTTTGTTCTGTTAAGACACGTGTTAATTTATGCCTTTATGGATGTATGTATGAATCTTTTCATGGCTTTGTGCAATTTTCAGCCCCAAAGTATCTTATACTACTTCCATGTGTTCCTCATTAGAATATAACCATGCCAAGAGACAAAAATGTCTTTAATTTAGTACTTATTTGAGGAAATGGAGTTTTGCTGACAATTAATGTCTTCTTTGGAGTCATACATAGGTAGAATTTAAGAAAGGAAAGATGACTTAGTTTAACTGTGGAAAGGTAAATAAAGGAAACAGCGATTTTACCTAACTAAGGGAAACAAGAATTATCATTGGTTTAGCGAAAATACATCAATATATGTTTTGATAAAGGATAACTTAAATGCAAAAGTGAACATAGAGAAGACTATGAAAAATATTATAAATACATGTTTCAAGAATAATAAATTGGAAGTCAATAGCTGATAAATTATGTAGAACTATTGCCTTGAGGTGTTTAACAACTGTTTTCAGGGGGGGGAAGTTAGGATATTCTGGTAATGTATGATATCATTAAAACAAAGAATTTATTGATTTGGGATTAATTTATGAATCAGTTCTTTCTTCATACTCAGGCAAATGAATTGTTAGACGAAGACCAAAAGCAATTCTCAAATAGAAGAAATAATAAAAATTGGAATATGAGGAGTGATAATGGTGGTGGTGATGATGATGATGATGTCACAAAGTGCAATTTAGAAAATTTCAGTTTGAAAATTTTAAACAAGTTATTAATGATGGAGAATGGATAAAATAAAAAAGCATCAATAGTGTTAATAAATAGTGTAAATAAATTGAAACAATAAGGAAGCCATAAGACCTAGAAGAACAATTTGATCTATTTGACAATAAAGGAGTTATGGCAACTAACTCTTGTTAGAATATAAAATTTCTTCTAAATAGTTATAGTAGAATTTCAGTATGTTAGGAGAATGAATGATTCTTCTGTTCTCTTTCCCACAGCCACAGACTAATTATATCAAAAATGTCAATCTAAAACATCAGCATTAAAAGAACCATATTATATAAATTTGGATTAGAAACCTGATTTTCAAAAGTTTTATTACAAATGCCATGCAAGAAACTAGAAACTGAATGTATGCCCATCAATTAGAAAATGTCTCAATAAATTATGGTATATGAATGTTATGGAATATTATTGCTCTATAAGAAACAATGAGCAGGATGGTTTCAGAGAAGCTTGGAGAGACTTACATCAACTGATGCTAAGTGAAGTGAATACAGCCAGGAGAACATTGTTCACAGCAATAACAAGAATATAAGATGATCAATTCAGACAAACATGGCTCTTTTCAACAATGAGGTGATTCAGGCCAGTTCCAATGTTCTTATGATGAAGAGAGATCCATCTGCACCCAGAGAGAGGACTGTAAGGATTGAATGTGGATCACAACATAGTATTATCCCTTTTTTGCTGTTGTGTGCTTGAACTTTGTTTTCTTCCTCATTTTTTTTCCTTTTTGATCTGATTTTTCTTGTGCAGCATCATTGTGGAAATATGTATAACATTTAACATATATTGGATTACTTGACATCTAGGGGAGGGAGTTAGAGAAAGGAAAGGAAAAAAAATGAACACAAAGTTTTACAAGAGTGAATGTTGAAAATTATCTATCTATGTTTTAAAAACAAAAAGCTTTAATAAAAAATACACTCCATGGCAAAGGGAGAGAGAGGGAAGGGAAGAGAGAGAGAGAGAGAGAGAGAGAGAGAGAGAGAGAGAGAGAGAGAGAGAGAGAGACAAAAAGAGAGAGAGAGAGAGAGAGAGATTTATTGTCATTTTTCCTGTCAGTCAAGTGAGCTCAATGCAAAATTCTAAAGTCAAAATATCTCTCAACATAAATTAAAAAAAAATAAATAGCATAATGATAATTCCCTTAGAAATATAAAAAAGATACATTTAATCAAGGCTATATTTATACTTCCTATTTGGTTATATTTTCCCCTTTCCTCTATAGAGATTGCAAACCTAAATAGTTGTAATTGTAGCAATTATTTACCCCAAAATAATTTGAAAATTAAGTGAAAATTTAACCAAAAATCACCAAGGACTTTGGGTATCAATAATGTATTATATCTTTTAGCTTCTCTTCCCTTTTCAGTTCTGCATATATTACTCACAGAAATCAAAGACACTATTTTTGCTAATACTGATAATAACATTTCTCTAACATTAATATTTGTCCAGTGACCAATGAGTGCATTTAGTAATGGACTAGCTTAAATGGTTAATCTCAACATTTTTATAAGGAAAACAAGAAAAGCAAAGAAAACTGTGGTTAAATGGAGGAAAATCACACATTTATCTTGGGGGCACAAATAAAGATTTTTGGAGGGGGGTATTTGTCTCCTGATAACATTACAGTTAAGTGTTTATAGCATACTACACCTTCATTCCTAAACCACTCAAAATGGAGGTGATTATTATCTACCTTTTGTAAAGTTAAGTTTCTTTTTTATTAGTTTTTTTATTCTGATTATGCATATATACTAACATTTTATACACATTTGTTTATGAGTCATGATGAGAGAGAAAAGTCATACAAAATGAAAAACCTCAAAAAAAAAACAGAAAAAAATGAACATATTATGTCTTTTTTTACATTCAATGTCCATAGTTTTCTTTCTGTATGCAGATAACATTTTCTATCCAAAGTATATTAGGATTGCCTTGGATCATTGAACTACCAAAAAGGACTAAGTCTTTCATAGTTGATCATTGAGAATCTTTTGTTATTATGTGCAATGTATTCCTGGTTCTGGTTGTTTTGCTCAGTATCAGTCTGTGTAAATCTTTCCAGGCCTTTCTAAAATCAGCTTGTTCATCTTTTTTTATAGAACAATAATATTCCATTACTTTCATATACCACAATTTATTCAGTCATTGATGGGCATCTCATCATATTCCAATTCTTTGACACCACAAAAAGAGCTTCTACAAACATTTTTTGCACATGTGGGTTCTTATCCCCTCCTTTATGATTTCCTTGGGATACAGATCTAGTAGTGGCACTGCTGAGTCAAAGAATTTGCATTTTTATAGTTCTTTGTATATAGTTCCAAATTGTTCTCCAGAATGGTTGGATAATTTAACAGCTCCACCAACATTGCATTAGTATCCCAGTTTTCCCATAGCTCCTTCAAAATTTACCATTATCTTTTCCTATCATCTTAGTCAATCTGAAAGGTGTGAGTTGATAACTAAGAGCTATTTTAATTTGTATTTCTCTAATCAATAGTGATTTAGGGCATTTTTTTTCAAATGACAGTAGATAGTTTTAATTTGATCATCTGGAAATTTTCTGTTAATATCCTTTGCCGATTTATCAAGTAAGCATTGACTTGTAGTTTTATAAATTTGATATAGTATATTATATAGTTTAGAAATGAGATCTTTATCAGAAACACTGGCTGTAAAATTTCCTCTTACCTTTATACTTACTTCCATTTTGATGTTATGTTAGTTTTGTGTGTGCAAAAACTTTTTAAATTTGAATGTAATAAATTTTGCATTTTATAATGTTCTTTGATTCTTCTTTGGTCATAAATTCTTCCCTTCTCCAAAGATTTAATAGGGAAATACATCTTACCCTTCATAACCCTTTATACCCAAATTATATACCTATTTTGATCTTATTGTGGTATGGGGTGTGAGGTGTTGGTCCATGCTGATATATTATTTTCCAGTTTTGCCAGCAATTTTTGTGAAATAGTGAGTTCTTATCCCAGGAGCTAGAGTTTGAGGGTTTATCAAATACTAGATTACTATAGTAATTGATTATTGTTTCATGTGTATCTGACCTATTCCACTGATCCACCACTCTATTTCTTAGTCACTATCAAATGGTTTTGATGGCTGTTTCATAGTAGAGTTTTAGGTCTGGTACTGCTAGGCCAGCATCCTTTGTATTTTTTCCAATAATTCCCTTATTATTCTTTCCCTTTTGTTCTGCCAGATGAATTTTGTTATTATCTTTTTTTCTAGATCTACAAAACAAATTTTTGGCAACTTTATTGGTTTGACACTGAAGAAGTAGACCAATTTAGATAGAATTGTTATTTTTATTATATTAGCTCGGCCTTCCAATGAGCAATTCATATTTTTCCAATTGTTTAGAACTGACTTTATGTGAATCAAGCTATGCTTCTTAAGGCAAACAAAACATTAGACATTCACGGGTAGCCATCCTTTAAAGAAATTTGTTCCACTACTTTTTCAATTTGCAAGTATTTGTTAAGTATGTTCTGTTCAAGGTCTTTTCTACTAGGTGACCCAGGAAGACAAAAAAATGTGACATGATTCCTCTTTCATAAATAATCAAGTCTTATTTTTTTTTCTTTTCTTTTTTTATCATTGGTTGTCACTGGAACAGAAGACTTAAGTCTTCTATTCTCCCAAGAATAGAGGAGACAATTTAATTTATCAAAACCGATTGTTTTTAAAGGAAAACAACCTGGGATATTATTCATTTTTTTATTTCATCATTATTCAGAATACTTTGTGTTATACTTACTCACAAGCAGTAGGGAAGAAAAAGGAAGAAACAAACCTCCATGGTGACTGGCAGCCATTCAGGAATATTTCAATTTACTGCTACATTTCCTGTTTAAGGACTTTTCTTGACACAACTTAAATAGCAGTTTGTTTTATAGTATCTAATATGCTGAGGAAGATTCTTTGGAGTCCTGAAATATTCATGTTTTGTATCCATTATAATCACTCCCCTGTGCCTACTCTGTTTTTGCAAGAACAAAATAAAAAAGTAGTTATTAGAGTATCAGCAGTATTGGGACCTTTTAAAATGAACTTTATAAAGTAGGGATTCAGAAATATTTCTTGTTTGTCAGAAGTGCATTATTTGGTGAAGAGTGCGTATGTATATGTGTATGTGTTTGATTCATGTTTATTTTAGCAATTCACATAACAGAAATGAATAATTGCAGATTCTTAGATTAATAATGATTCTCCCTGCTTTTATGTATATTTAGTTATAGGAATTAAATATACATCTACATGAAGTTTTTGAAACATATAATTCTATATTCAGATTGTTACAGGTAAATAGTCATTATAGCCAGTATTTATACAGTCTTTAAAGTTTTGCAATGAATTTTATCAATATTTTTTTTCATTCTTTTTTTATTAGAGCTTTGAATTTTTCAAAACATATACATGGATAATTTTTCAGCAATGACCCTTGCAAAATCTTGTGTTCCAAATTTTTCCCTTCTTCCCCCCATTCCTTCCCCTAGATGGAAATAAAGCAACATATGTTAAACATGTTAAAATATATATTAAATCCAGTATATGTGTACATATTTATAATTATCTTGCTGCACAAGAAAAATCAGATCAAAAAGGAAAAAGTGGAAAAAATGCAAGCAAACAACAACAAAAAGAGAGAAAATGCTATGTTGTGATCCACACTCAGTTCACACAGTCCCCTCTCTGGGTGTAGATTGTTCTCTTCATCACAAGATCATTGGAACTGGTTTGAATCCTCTCATTGTTGAAGAGAGCCACATTTATCAGGGTTGAACATCTATAATCTTATTGTTGTTATGTATAATGATGTCCTGATTCTGCTCAATTCACTTAGCATCAGTTCATGTGTGTTTCTACAGGCTTCTCTGAAATCATCTTGCTTATCATTTCTTACAGAACAATAATATTGCTTAACATTCATATACAATAACTTATTCAGCCATTCTCCAACTGATCAATATCCACTCAATTTCCAACTTCCTGCCACTACACAAAGGGATGCCACAAACATTTTTGCACATGTGGGTTCCCTTCCCTTCTTTAAGATTGGTTTGGGATATAAACCCAGTGGAAACACTGCTGGATCAAAGGGTATGCACACTTTGATGACTTTTTGAGCAGAGTTCCAAATTGCTGTCCAGAATAGCTGGTTCTATTCGCAATTCCACCAAGAATATATTAGTGTCCCAGTTTTCCCACATCCCCTCCAACAATGTTATTATTTTTTCCTGTCATCTTAGCCATTCTGAAAGTTAGTAGTGATACCTGAGAGATGTCTTAATTTCCATTTCTCTAATCAATAGTGATTTAGAACATATTTTCATATGACTAGAAATGGTTTCAATTTCTTCATCTGAAAATTATCTGTTCATATCTTTGACCATTTATCAATTGAAGAATGGCTTGAATTCTTATAAATTTGAGTCAATTCTATATATATTTTAGAAATGAGGCCTTTATCAGAATCTTTGACTATAAAAATGTTTTCCCAATTTATTGCTTCCTTTCTAATCATGTATGTTTTAGTTTTGTTTCTATAAAAAAACTTTTAAATTTAATATAATGAAATTTATCTATTATTTGGTGTTCAATTATGAGTTCCAGTTCTTCTTTGGATACAAATTCCTTACTTCTCTACAAATCTGTAAAATAAACTATCCTATATTATTCTAATTTGCTTATAATATCATTCTTTATGTATAAATCATGAACCAATTTCGACCTTATCTTGGTATATTTTGTTAGGTGTGAGACAATGCTTACTTTCTGCCATAGCATTTTATAATTTTCCTAGCAGTTTTTGTCAAATAGTGAGTTAATTTTCCAAAAGCTGGGATCTTTGGATTTGTCAAATACTAGATTGCTATAGTCATTATAAATCTAATCTATTCCACTGACCAGCTACTCTATTTCTTAGCCAGTACCTAAAGGTTTTATGACTGCTGCTTTATAATATAATTCTAGATTTGGCACAGCTAGGCCACCTTCATTGGCAATTTTTTTTTCATTAATTCCCTTGAAATTTTTGACCTTTTGTTCTTCCAGGTGAATTTTGGTATTATTTTTTTTCTAGATCTATAAAATAATTTATTGGGAGTTTAGATTGATATGGCACTAAAGAAGTAGATCAATTCAGGTAGTATTGTCATTTTTATTATATTAGCTTGGCCTACCTATTATCATTTCAAATTTTTCCAGCTGATTAGATCTGATTTTATTTGGGTAGAAAGAGTATTATAGTTGTGTTCATATAGTTCCTGACTTTCCCTTGGCAGATATATTCCCAAATATATTATACTATCAACAGTTATTTGAAATGAAATTTCTCTTTGTATCTCTTGCTGCTGAACTTTGTTGCTAATATATAAAAATGAAGATGCTATCTGTGGATTTATTTTTTTTTTATCCTGCAACTTTGCTAAAGTTGTGGGTTATTTCTAATAACTCTTTAGTTGATTCTCTAGGAATAATATCATATCATCTTCAAAGAGTGATAATTTGATTTCCTCACTACATTGAAACAGACCTCTTCTGAAGTTTTTCCAAAGTACCTTTTTTCTGGAAATATGTTGTACTCCAAATATTTGTGGATTTTGTCACTCCAAAAATCAGTTCTGAGGCTTAATCTGGTGTTGATTTGAGACAAGCTCATAGGAGGTCACAGAAAGCTGTGTTTGCTTTCTGCCATCTTGACTCCACCACAAGGCCATTGCTAAAGTATATTTTCAAAGTTCTAATTCTAAAATTCTGTGATTTTGTAAAATTGATTTGAGACTCAACTCTGGCACTAGTTATGGTCCCTCATCTGCAAAATGAGCTGAAAAAGAAAATGACTCTGGTACTCACTTTTACCAATTATTGTCAATTATTTTATTCTCACAACAATACTGGGAGATAGGCTATTATTATCTTAATTTTACAAATAAGAAATTGATCCAAAGAGAGCTTAATTGACTTGTCCATAGTTATATCACTAGCAAGCATGCAAAATACTGTTTTAAATCAGAACTTCCTGACTTCAAGTTCAGTGTTCTAACCACTGTGCCATGTAACTATTTAAAGATCTAACTAATATTTTAAAAAGTAAGATTTATAAACAAAAATTTCTCATATTCCCTGTGAAAATGAAAGTTTTTAGGATCATTGAATCTCAAATCTGGAAAGGACCTTAATAATATCATCAAATATCAACATTAAAGTGAACTTTGAAGATCATACAATCCAGTCCAGTAAATTCTCTTTTCTACATGATAAGCCTTTCAATATCTGAAAACAGCAATAGTTCTTCCAATATAATTTATTGTTTCTACATACATACTTAGTTCTTTCACTCTCTTTTCATATAGTGTCATTTTGATTCCCTTCACCCTCTTGCTCAATCTACATCAACTGAACATCAATTTATCAATGATCTTCATAAATGTGGCACCCTGAAATAAGCATAACATTTTAATGATATCTGATCAGAATAGAAAACAACTGCACTATCTCCTTCTTTATGGATATTATAATTTAGGCAACTAATTAGGTCTATGTTTGGAATCAGGACAACTTGAATTCAGATTATTATTAGCTCTGTCTCTCTGAGAAAGTCATCACAAATCTCAATTTTTTCATCTATTAAATTGGAATAATAATTGAAATTATATCACAATGATGCTTTGAGAAACAAATGATACAAATGTTTTATAAAATTTAAACTACTATTATTTTTAGCAGTCTAAGACTACTTTTTTTTCCTTTCAGTTTTGAAATATTATTTACAAGATTTAGGAGGAAGAGAGGAAAAGTGTTTTTTGCATAGTGGATAGAGAACTGGGCCTAAAGTCAGTGACATACATCTTTCTAACCTCAGACATCAAACCAGATATTTACTAGCTACGTAATCCTGGGCAACTCAATGAACCCTATTTGTTTTGGTCCCTCATATGCAAAATGAGCTGAAAAAGAAAATGGCAAACCATTCTGATATCTTTAAAAAGAAAACCCCATTAAGTATGACTGGAACATGAACAACAACAGAAAGTATAGTAGTAGTTGTAGTAGTAGTAGTAGTAGTAGTAGTAGTAGTAGTAGTAGTAGTAGTAGTAGAGTAGCAGCAAAAGAAGCAGCAGAAACAGTAGTAGTGGTGGTGGTGGTGATAGTAATAGTTATAGTAGAAGTAAAGTCATTGACTTTGGGCCCTTTGGATCACCTTTGAATCAGCATAGATTAATTATGCATGTTCTTATTGGGGCCAGATATTGCAGTTTTGCTTTTTTTTTAATATTCAAAAGATAGCAGCAACTGGGACAATAGTATTGTATTCTGAATTTCACAACTGCCACAGATGCTGTCACCTCTTGGGATTTCCTTGGTCAAGTTTTTGAACCATAGTGTTAGTGATACATGAAAGTTGTATATACCCTCACTTATATGGCTTCAAGAGAGTAAAAATACAAGTTTGAGCTTCACAGGGTCATACAGTTAGGAACTGTTAAGTACTTGAGGCTGGATTTAAACTCAGGTGCTTCTGATTCCAGAGCAAGTGTTCCATCTGCTGTTCCATCTAGTTGCTAAAAATTCTCAAACTTGAACTTGTTAAAGAGGCAAATGAATTCAATATTATTTGGGAGCTTTTTGTGTTTAGAAATTTAAAATTAAGAATTTTCATATTTGGTGATATGATTCCTCCTAGAAGATATATGGCTGATGGCATGTGCCATTGCTGTATCTCAGTCATTTACTTTTCATGACTCAATTAATAAATTCAGAGTCCAAAAGCTCTCAATCATCCGTGAGAGCATCTAATGCTGTCGTCTTGGGGTGTATGGTTTTAATTTCTCAACCTGATGAGTTGATGATGTCTGTCCCCTGGTATCCATGCCCATCTACAGATGACCCACAGATATCAAAGTAATCTTCAGTCTCTATTCTCTAATCCTTATTCAGAATAAAGGGATAAGGGGAAGAAAGAAAAATAGAAAGACTAATACATGAAATATCAAAGTTCCTGAACTAATTTTTTATTATTCCTGTCAATGAATATTGACAAGAATATTTCATTCATTTAATTCAACTCTGTTTATAATTTATGTCTTCAACATTCATTGATATATTTCCTTCTTTTCTATATACTAGTCATTTTCTGTTATTCCCTACTCCTATAGGCACCTTTATTATACAAATGTAGATCAATAAATAGTTAACTGAAAACAGCCAATATAGTCACTATGCCATTAGAGCATGTAATAGAAAAGAAAGATTCAGGGAAAATTGTGCTTAAATCTTGTTGTTTGTTTTTTTTTTTTAATTTACTGTTTATGTGACCTAAGACAAATGATTTGATCTCTAAAGGCCTCAGTAGACCTTTCATGCTACATCATTTGTATCCAAGAACAAAAAATTTAAATAGGAGACCAACTGTAATTTAATATTGTTTTCATATATATTAGTATAATAATCATATTTTTCTCCTGCTTTATTTTCATTATATAGTATAGTTCATAGTATATACATATTTATGTCTTTTTCTTTAGTGTTATTCAATCTAATTGTTTATAAATTGCATATATATACCATATTATTATGTCATATGTATATATATTATGTATTTATATATATATATATATAATGTTATTACACATATAAAACTATATTGAAATAAATTGGAGGTAAACTGAGAGAAAAGACATTAAGATTTTTTTATTTCACTTGCTTACTTAACTTTATTTTCTTGTTTGTTTATCTTACTTGCTTTTTAAACTTTATTTTCTCAGGCAGCAATGATCTGAGTTTTTGATAATATATTTTGTGATACCAAAAATTATTTGTAGAAAAACTGGAACATATCTTTGGAACAAGAGAGGACTTTAAGCCATGTCATAGTATATGAGCAAAAAAGCAACGATTAAGGAAACTGAGGATGTTCAATTTGAAAAAAGAAATTAGCTTTTTTCAATTATTTGAAATGTTGCATGGAACATATGTTGGATTTATTCTGTATGTTCTGAGAAGACTTATATAGACCTACTGGGAAGAAATTCTGAAGGGTAGGCTAGCTAAATCAATCTGGCCACATCTTACTACTTTTATAGTGGTGCAATGGATAGAGCAATGGACCTGAAATCAAGTCCAGCCTTAGGTGGATTATTACTATTACTATTAACTTATTAGCTGTGTAAGGCTAATAATTTTACCCTTTTCCCCCTCAGTTCCTCATCTGTAAAGTGAACTGGAGAAATAAATGAGAAACAGAGTCCTTGCCAATAACACCTTAGATGGGGTCATAGAGTCAGATACAATTGAAATAAATAAAAATAATAAATAAATCAGCAAGAACAAACAAGGGAACATTTAATGCAAGGAGAATTCCTGAAGATGAAAAAAAAAGCTTTGAAAATATGGGTGTCACAAAATTTTGAATAATTATGAGGACAAAGACAAGATCTTGACACTTTTCAGTAATCATAGCAACAGGGAAACAACAGCAATAACTAAAATATAGAGATTTTTTAAAATACCTAAAATTATCTTCCTAATTTTATATTAAAATAAAATAAGTAAGGTAGAGTTATTTAGACCATCTAAACCAATTTCATGGTTCTGTACTGGGATAGGAAAGGTGGCAGAAGATTGTTATAAACTGTAACCAAATGATACTAGAACCTTAATTTCACTTTAAAAGAAAAACTTCAGAAAACTAGAAAAAGTTTATAATGGTTGTCAAAATCAAGAAAATTAAATGAAGGAATTCCTATTAGATTTATCTGATGTTGTTTGACAAATAAAGTAAGAGATACACTTATTTTTCTAATTTGTTGAGTTCTTTTTAACAGAATATTTGATGACTAAAGTGCCCAAGACTCTGTAATCAGGTTAATATAGTAATGAAAGGTGGCTTAAAGACCTATTGTTCCCCCAAGCAATTCCACTGCTCTAAAATCTTCAATAATTATGAAAAGGCTGCTATGATAGGCAAAGCACCTCTTTACTGTAATGCTTTCCGGTACAGACTCAACTAAATGTCCTTGATCAAGAACCAGATTGATGTCATAAAGGTCTTTTACAGTGTGGTGACTAGAGATTAGTTTTTAATTCTAGTTTTTTTGGAGCTGTTCAAAATACTTGAACATTATCCAAAATGAATCATTAGTGCTTTTGTACAAAGCAGTTTATAATTTTTCAAGGTTTGTTAAAATTTTAACTTAATTCACTTATAAATTTAAATGTTCCAGACTAACACTCCAGGCTATTCACATTGGATGTCTTTTATTCCAAGGTTTAGAATGAGGAAAAATTCCTTACTTGGAATTTCATGAAGAGGGTTGTTTCAATATTTATCTGTAGATTCTAAATGCAAACTTATGAATTTGTCTTAGGAAAATGAGATTTTTAGTATAGTTAGTCATTAGGTGGGAATGCAAATTAACAAAATCTTGGAAGCTCATTCTGAAGGATTTAATATTGCAGCTGAGTAAGTTAAGTAAGTTATATCATCATGATAAAAACAAAATAATTGCCTTATTACTTGATTCACATTCTCCTTGCCAATTCCATAATTATTGCTTGATTTTTCCTTCATTCATTTACTTTTTACAGGAAAGGTTTAATTATAATAAAGAAAGAAAAATCTAATAAAAAATACAAAAGTTATTATATCCAAAAGTCAATGATAAAACTGGTTCTGGGTGGGGAGAGAGATCCAATATCAAATCGTGGTCAGGAAATTGCTTCAGTTCTCCTCAGTTTTCCTTTAAGAAACAAGACATTAAATGAAGCCTCTAAAAGATTCTGAATAAACAGAATCCATAAAAAATATGGAATGAAACACATTCCCAATTCAAGGTAACTTAGAAGGACCACAGAAGAGGTACATCTCACTTGAGAGAAAAGAAAAAATTGAGCTCATCTTAGAAGGTGTCCGGGTAATCTAGTGAGGGAATCTCAACCACAGCAAAGATCTGAAACCTAGACCCCTTACTACTAGTTCAAGAGGATATACAGCAGGCCAGATGTGAGGCCTTCATCTCCAATGGAAAAGCCCCCAGAACCCAGAACCCTAGAGCAAACATGATGAGGTCAACTCACCCCAGCATAGAGGGCAAGATACCAATAATTGTGATCTGATAAAAATACAGGGATGAAAAATGAATGACTTCAAATATAACTCAAGAGAATCATAAGAAAGTAAATAGGAAAGAAAACAAATGAACATGGTGTACAGTAAGTTAAACTGTTTATATCCATAAATGGGAAGATGATAGTTATAACTCTTAAGATTTGTATTTCTATTAGCACAATTAGAAGTAATATATTTAGATAGAAAGTGTAGGAATAAGTTGATTGGTATGATGATAAAAAACAATTAATTAAAGGGTGAAAAAAAGGATTATACTGGGACAAGTGTAAAGAGTTAGGCAGAGTAGAGTAAATTATATCATATGTATAGGCATGAAAGATTTTTTACATTAGTGGAAAATAAGGGAGGAAGAAAGCATTCTTTGAATATTATTCTAATTAGATTTGTTCAAAGAGAATAAACTACAAATTCAGTTAGGTAAATAAATTTACAAGGAAATAAGAAAGAATGGTGAATCTACAAGGGAAAGGATGAAAAGAGGGGGCACTGTAGAAGGGAAGACAGATTGAGGGAGATGGTGATCAGAAGCAAAACATTGATAAGAAGGGATGGAATGAAAGGAGAAAGACAGAAAAATATAAACAGGTGAGGAAAGGGTGGAGGGAAATACAAAGTAATCATAACTGAGAATGTAAATGGAATGTATTCTCTCACAAAATGAAGTAAATAGCAGAGTGGATTAAATAAACAAATAAAAAAGAATTTTATAATAAGTTGTTTATAAGAAACACATTTGAAGAAGACAGCTGAAGAAAAGAAAGCAGGGGTAACAATCCTGTCAAAAACAAAAGCAAAAATAGATATAATTAAAAGATATAAAGAAGAAAACTACATCTTGCTCAAGGTACCATAGGCAAGGAAGTGGTATAAATAGTAAACACATATTCACCAAGTGATATTATATCCAAATTCTTAAAGGAGAAACTAAGTGAATTACATGAAGAAATAAACAATAAAATTAGAGTTGTGGTGGACTTCAAATGCCCCAGTCCCTCAGATAAATCAAACCAAAGAAAAGAAAAACATTAAGGAGGTGAATGGAATTGCAGAAATATTAAATATTATAGACTTTTGGAGCAAATTGAATAGGTATAGAAAGGAATATACCCTTTTTCCAGTGGTATATGGCACATACACAAAAATTGATTGTGTATTGGGATGTAAAACCATCATAATCAAGGACAAAAAAGCAAACATATTATTAAATGCATTCTTTTCAGATTATGCTGCAATAAAAATTACATATAATGAAGGGCCATGAAAAAAGTTAAAAGTTAATTGAAAATTAAAAAAAAATTAAACCTAAAATAATAAAGAAAACCACAAATCATAGAACCAATAATTTCATCAAATTGTATGACAATAATAACCCATGTAACAAAGTTTATGGGATGCAGTTAAAGCAATACTTCAGGGAAATATTATGTCTTTAAATGCTTATACAAGTAAAATAGAGAAAAAGGAAATCAATGAATTGGGTATGCAATTAAAAAAAACTAGAAAAAGAACAAATTGAAAATCTACAATTAAACAACAAATTAGAAATTCTGAAAAATCAAAGGGGAGATTAATAAAATTGAAAGTAAGAAGACTATTAAACTAATAAATAAAATTAAGAGGTTATTTTATGGGAGAAAACAATACAAAAATAGATATTTTTTTTTATTATTTTGATTTAAAAAAAAAACAAAAAACAAAAAAGGAATCCAAATTACCAGTATCAACAATGAAAAGGGTTAGTTCACCAATAATGAGGAAATTAAAACAATAATTAGGAGTCGTTTTGCCCACTTGTATGTCAATTAATCTGAAAATATAAATGAAATAGATGAATATTTATAAAAATAAAAATTGGTCATATTAAGAGAAGAATAAATAAATACCCCCATTAAAAAAAGAAATTAAATAAGCCATCAATGAAGTCCCAAAGGAAAAAAAATTGCCAAGTAAAGATGTATTTATAAGTGAATTTTACCAAACCTTTAAAGACTAGTTAATTACAACCCTATGTAAATAATTAGGGGAAAGGAGATGATGAACGTATTTTAACAAATTCTTTTTATGACACAAATCTAGTGCTGATACCTAAATCAGAAAGAGCCAAACTAGGGGAAAATATAGATCAATTTCCCTAAGGAATATTGATGTAAAAATTTTAAATGAAATAGCAGCAAAGAAATTACAGCATTTTATCATCAGAATAATGCACTATGACAAACTGGGATTTATACCAAACTGCAAGGCATGTTTAAAAACATGCAAAAAAACCCCTTCTATAATAATTGATCATATCAGTAGCAAAACTAACAGAAATTATATGATTAGCTCAATAGAAGGGGAAAAAAATTTTGACAAAATACAGCTTCCATTTCTATTAAATATTATAATGCACAAGAATAAATGGAAATTTCATTACAATGATAAACAGAATCTATCTAAAATGAACAGTGAGCATCATCAGAAATGGAGATAGGCGAGAAGCCTTTCCAATAAGATCAGTGGTAAAACAAAGATGCCTGTTATTACCACTATTATTTAATAGGAATATTAGCTTTGGAAATAAGAGAAGAAAAAGAAATTGAAGAAATTAGGACACTCAATGAGGAAACAAAACTATCACTCTGCGATGATATGATGTATACTGAGAGAATAGTGAAGAATCAAGTAAAATAATTATTGAAAAAGTTAACAAATTTTAATAAAGTTGCAGGATATAAAATAAGACCATATAAATCATCAACATTTCTATACATAACTAACAAAGTGAAGCAATAAGAAATAGAAAGAGAAATTATATTTAAAATAACTGTAGACAATATGTAATATTTAGTAATCTACTTGCCAAAAAAATTCCAGGAACTATATGAACACAATTACAAAACAATCACACAAATAAAGTCAGAACTAAGCAATTGGAAAAAAAAAATCAATTGCTTATGGGTAGAACAAGCTAATATAAAGAAAACAAAAATTCTACTTAAATTAATCTACTTATTCAGTGCCATATCAACAAAAGAGCCAAAAAGTATTTTACAGAGGTAGAACAAATAACAAAATTCATCTGGAAGAACAAAAGTTCAAGAATATTAAATGAAATAATAAAAAGAAACACAAAGAATGGTGATATAGCTATAGTACATATAAATTTATTTTATAAAACAATAATCATCAAAACTATCTTAGTTATGGATCAATGGAATAGATTAGGCATGTAAGAGACAACAAATAGTTTAGGACCATATGGTAGTTTAATATTTGATAAATCCAAAGAGATCAGCTTTTGGAATCACTATTTGACAAAAACTGATAGAGAAATTGGAAAATAATAGGAAACAAACTAGGTATAGACCAGCATCTGACTTTTTGTACTAACACAAGGTCAAAATGCCTATACATGATTTAGATATAAAGGGTGATATCATAAATAAATTAGAAGAGCAAGGAATAGTATGCTCAGTCTATGGAGAGAAAAAATATTCTTAATCAAACAAAAGAAAGAGTAAATCATGAAATGTAAAACAGACAATTTTGATTATATGGAATTTTAAAAAGTTTTGTATGAACAAAACCAATGCAACTAAGATTAGAAAGAAATTATAAAGCTGGGAAACAATCTTTACAATATCTTTATAAAGGCATAATTTCTCAAATATGTTAAAAAAAAAAAAAAACAGAATCAAATTTATAAGAATACAAACCATTCCCCGAATGATAAATGGTCAAAAGATATAAAGTCTATTTTCAAATGATGAAATAAAATTATCTACATGCATGTGAAGAAGTGCTCCAAATCACTTTTGATTAGAGAAGTTAAAATTAACACCTCCATGAGATATCACCTCAAATTTATTAGATTGGCTATTATAACAAGAAAAGAAAATCATAAATGTTGGAAATGAACAGGGGCAATTGGAACACTAACAGTTGTTGGAGTTGTGAACTAATCCAATTATTTTAAAAAGCGGTTGGGACCTATACCCAAAGCATAACCAAACTGTGCATACCCTTTGATCTATTAGTTCTGTATTCCATTGGGATCATACCAAAAAGAAAAGGACCTACATGTACAAAAAATTTTCTAGCAGCCTATTTTATGGGGAAAAAATAATGGAAACTGAAGGATTGGCTGAAAAAGTTGTAGTATATAAATGCAATGAAATATGAATGTAATGGAATACTTTGGTGTTATAAATATTGATAAACAGGCAGATTTCAGAAAAACCTGTAAAGATGTATAAGAACTGATATAAAGTGAAATGAGGAGAACTAGGAAAACATTGTACACAATATAAGCAACATTGTATTATGATCAACTGTGAATGACTACTCTATTCAGCAAGTACAAAGTACAAGTACAAAGGAGTCAAAAAGAAAAATGTTATCCACATCTTGATAAAGAACTGATAGACAATGCAGATTGAAGCATATTTTTGTTCACTTATTTTATTCTTTTTTATGGTTTCCCTGTTTTGATCTGTGTCTTCTTTCAAAGCAACAACTAATATGGAAACACAAATCCACATATAAAAAACTGCAATTGGGGAAAAATAAAACATTATTTTAAAGTTTTTTTTTTTCTTTTTTTTTAAAATAATATCAAGGAAATAATTTAAAAATGCAATCGAAGGGGACCAAAGCATTTCAGAAATAAAACTACATCATAGGAATCATCAAGATTATTTTGTGCTGACTAAGAAATAGAGGGGATGAGTGGCATAAATTAGGTACATAAAACACAATAGCCGATGAATATGGTAATCAACTGTTTGAGATGCCCCAAAACTCTAGCTTCTGGCTAAGTTGTCATTATTTGACATAAAATGCTTAGAAAACTGGAAAATAGTATGTCATAAATTAAGCATAGACCCCCATATTATCAAACATACATCAATTAAAGGTAAAAACCGACACATGATTAAGATAAAAAGTGTGATACCATGAGAAAATTAGGAGGTAAGGCAATAGTTTACTTTTCCAATCTATAGAGAATATATATGTTGAACATATATGTATTATATATATATATGTGTGTGTGTGTGTGTGTTTGTGTGTGTGTGTAGTTATGACTAAACAAGAAACAGAGAACATCATGAAATGCAAAATAAATAATTTTAATTATATTATGTTTAAAAAGTATTTGCACAAATAAAAGCCAATTCAATCAAAATTAGAAGGAAAGCAGAAAAATGGGGAAAAACTTTTTAAAGTGTTTCTTTTGCTGAGGCAATTGGAGTTAAGCGACTTGCCCAAAGTCACACAGCTAGAATGTGTTATGTGTCTGAGGCCAAATTTGAACTCAGGTCCTCTTGACTTCAAGGCTGGTGTTCTATCTACTGTACTACTTAGCTGCCCCTTAAAAGTGTTTCTGATAAAGGCCTCATTTCTCAAATACTTGCAGAACGGAATCAAATTTAAAAGAAGATAAATCATTCCTTAATTGATCAATAGTCAAAGGATAGATATGAAGAGGTAATTTTCAGATGAAGAAATTAAAACTATTTGTAGTCATATAAAATGCTCTAGATCACTATTGATTATAGAAATTCAAATTAAAATATTTTTAAGTTACCACCTCACATGTATATGATAGAAAAGGAAAATTGTAAATATTAAAGAAAATGTGGGAAGATAATGAATTGTGAATTTATTCAATCATTCTTAAGAACAATTTGGAACTGTGTCCAAAGGATTATTAAACTGTTTATATCTTTTCATCCATCAATACTATTGTTAAGTCTGTATCCAAAAAAAGATCATAAAACTGGAAAAAGACCCAAATATACAAAATAATATTTTTTGCAATTCATTGTGTGGTTAGCAAAGAATTGAAATATCCTTTATTTGTGGAATGACTGAACAAGTAGTGGTATATGTATGTAATGGAAGGCTGTTGTTCTATATGAAATAATGAGCAAGGAGATTTCAGAAAATCCCAGAAGGACTTATATTCACTGATATTGAATGAAGTGAGAACCAGGAGAACATTGTAAACTATCACACTGTTATAGATTTAACTCCTAACTAGAAATAATTACTCTCAGCAATTCAATGATGTAAGAAAATTCCAAAACACTCATGATATAAAATGGCATTCATATCCAGAGAAGAACTAATGCAAATCAAAGCATATCATTTTCACTTTTGGGGTTATTTTTTTTTAATTTATTTTTTCCTTTTGTTCTCTTTCTTGTTTCACAACTTGGCTAATTTGGAAATATGTTTACATGATGGCACATATATATTTATAATAGATTAATTGAATTTATAATAGATTAATTGCTCTCATGTGTACGGGAAAATGGGAGGGAGAAAAATTTAGAATTTCAAATCTTATAAAAATTAGGGTTGAAAATTATTTTGAATTCTAATTGGAAAAAATAAAATGTTGTTTTTAAAAAATGGTTCAATGATCATAATAGAATTGGTTATGAATGGATTTTAAGAGAAATTGAGGTATTATGTGGACACATAAAATCTTAAAGATACAATGAGTGAACAACCAGACATGAAAAGAGAATTTCATTAGACTGCCTGAGCCCCCTATTATAAAATTCTGTTTGTTTATGTTTTCTCCTCATTCTTGCTAATGTAATATTTACCCAGGGAGGGGAGGATTACCAGGGATGTATGCATCTGTCTTTTAGAACAGGAAATGTCTCCTTGGGCTCACTTTATAGTATAGTCCCTTGTTAAAGATTATTGAAAAAAAAAAAAAAAAAAAGAGAGCTTAAAGGGTTGTCCCTATCAGTGTCTTTCACACTGCCATATCAAAGAAGATCAGTGAGAGAAAAAGGATTTACACTTCATTAAGGATATGTTTCTAAATGTTCAACAATTAAGTTCATGTTTTTTTCTTGTTCAGTTATTTTTCAGTCATGTCTGACTTTTGTGATCCCATTTGGTGTCACAATTGCAATGACATTGGATTGGTTTACCACTTTCTTCCCCAGCTTATTTTGCAGTTGAGGAACTGAAACAACCATAATTAAGTAATTTTGCCCAAAGATCACACAGCTAGTAAGTGTCTAAAGCTTGAGTTGAACTTAGGAAAATGAGTCTTTCTCCTTTTAGGCCCAGTGCTCTAGCCACTGAATCACCTCACTGTCCATTTTCAAATTTATCCGGCATTATTAACAAATTGTTCCTCTCAGTTTTTTAAGACTAGTCAAAAATAAAGCACTAAATCAATATCTGATTTGCTATTTTTGTTGTTTTCTGAGGTATAGATATTCATTTCATATTCATGGAAATTTCACAGTTCACCCTCTCAAATTGGCAAGATCTGATATTCCTGAACTCAGAATATTTCCAAGATGGAGACAACTTCCATTCTTGTTTTCTTCTAATTATCTTCTAATTGTGTAGCCCTGAACTTCAAGAGCTCTTGTTGAGTTTTGTATGATGTGGGAATGTAGAGTGCATTTATTTCTGCCACTCCAGGCTATGAAAAATACACTTAATTGAAGGTAAGAACATGTGCTTGTTAGTTGTGTTTGTAATGAGATAATTAGACCCTAGTTGCCTCATCTGCTTTGTGTTTCTTTCCCTGAAAACAGATGACTAATGCAAGAGACATATGAAAGATTTTTAAACTCAAAAAGATTGTTATTTGACAACAATAGATGCCTGTAACTCCTTGGAGGAAATGACCACTCTCATGAAAGTGAACCCTGTATGCCTGGTTGTTCAGAACATATGTACAATGAAACAAGTCTAGAGAGTAGAAATCAGTAAAGAAATAAAATGTTTGTTTATCTGTTCAAAAAATGTTTCATGTTTTATTTATTTATTTTAATTATTAGTCTTATATGTAGAATATTTAGGATAGCAATTATTATTATTTCACATTTTAAATAATTTGTCAATGAGAGATTGTATTTTAAGATGATAGTATGTATAATATGGGAAGGGACTGAGGAAAATATATAGACATATTCACATACATGAACATGTATGTATATACAAGTATGTATATGTATGTGTATATACCATATATACATATAAAACATCATAGTAATAATTATGCATATATAAATACACAATTGCAAATATGGTGTTTTCAATAAACTTCGTGATATGAAATGAAATCAATTCTGAAAGGATTGTAATTGCCTATCTCCATTGTTCTTTTATCTCTAGGTAAATAATACCTTAAAAAATGCTTGCAATGAAGTCAAGAAGCCACAGTCAAGTGATGCTTTATCAGTTTTAATTTACTAGAGCCACATGGTGAATAAACATTTATATTCATTAGTAATAAATACTAACTGCAAATATTCAGACACATTCAGACGGATGAATCCTGCTGAAGAAAATTTAATATTTAATAAGATCACTTCCAACAGTGAGAAAATTGATAACACTGAGAATCCTACCTTATTAATTTAACAACATGTTGGCCTGATTTTCCATTATTTAGGGAATGCCAGATAGGACTCCAATGAATCACCAACACTCAGAGCTCAGGTTAGGAAGAGAGAAATAGAGAGAAAAAAAGGAGGGGGAGAGAAGGAGGAGGAAAAAGAAGAGGAAAAGGGAGGAGAGAGAGAGAGAGATAGAGAGAGACAGAAAAAGAGAGAGAGAGAAGAGAGAAGAAAAAGAAAGAGATAGATGAGAGAAACAAGAGAGCAAGAGAAGAGAGAGACAGAGACAGAGAGAGGGGGGGAGGGAAGAAGAGAGGGAGACTGGAAGATAGAAGGAGGAAGAGGAGAGAGGGAGAAAGTGAGAGAAGCTGAGTTTCCTGGGTATGAAAAGTCCCTTTCACTTGATAATATGTTGGACATTCTTTGGGGGGTTTTGCTTTATGAATCATGTTAGGAGAGAAAAAAACAGAGCAAAAGGGGAAAAAAAAAACTATGGGAGAGAAAAAAAGCAGAAAAAAAGAAGTGAACATAGCATGTGTTGATATATGTCCAGGGTCCTTAGTTCTTTTTCTGGATGCAGATGGTATTTTCTGTCTAAAGTCTTTTTGGGACTTCTTTAGACCACTGAACCACTGAGAAAAACCAAGTCTTTCATAGGTGATCATCACACATTCTTGATGTTATTGTGTAAAATGTATTTCTGGTTTTGTTTATTTCATTCAGCATTAGTTCATGTAAATCTTTCCTGTTCTTTCTATAATCATCTTGTTCATCACTTTTTATAGAACAATAATATTTCCATTATCTTCATATTCCACAACTTGTTCAATCATTTCCCAATTGATGAGCATCCACTCTCTTTCCAATTCTCTGCTACCACAAAAAGAGATGCTACAAACATTTTTGCACATGTGCGTTCTTTTCCCTCTTTTATGATTTCCTTGGGATAGAGACCAAGTAATGACACTGCTAGGTCAAAGGATATGAACAGTTTTATATATAGCCTTTGGACATAGTTTATTTTCTTTTCTTTTTTTTTGCTGAGGCAATTGGAGTTAAGTGACTTGCCCAGGGTCACACAGCTAGGAAATGTTAAGTGTCTGAGATCAGATTTGAACTTAGGTCATCCTGACTTCAGGGCTGGTGCTCTGTCCACTGCACCACTTAGCTGACCTGGGCATAGTTTCATATTGCTCTCCTGAATAGGTGGATCATTTTTTTTCTAATTTTTTTTCTTTTCTTTTCTTTTCTTTTCTTTTCTTTTCTTTTCTTTTCTTTTCTTTTCTTTTCTTTTTTTTTTTTTTTTGGTTTTGCTTGACCAATTCTTGTTGTCTCATTGAGTCATTTATTTCCATTTGTTCATTCTGATTTTTAGTGAATTATTTTCTTCATTCACTTTTTAATTTCTTTTTGTATCTGAAATTTTAAATGAGTTATTTTATTTCTATGGATTTTTTTCAATTTCACAAATTATTTTTAAGGAGTTGCTTTCCTTTTCCATTTCACAAATTCTGTTTTTTATGGGGTTGTTTTCTTTTTCCATTTTGTCAACTCTAATTTTTTAAGGAGTTATATGCTTCAGTGTCACTAAGTTTATTTTGTATGAATTTTCTTCAGATAATTTCTGTGTTTTCTTTTAAAAACCTTCTTGTAAAGTTTTTATTTCCTTTCCCCATTTTTCTTTCAGCTCTCTTTTAAGATCTTTTACAATTTCTTCTACAAGAGCTTTGTGTGATTGGGTCCAGTTTATATCATCCTTTGGTGCTTCATCTGAAGACTATCTCTTTTTAGTCTCCTCAGGATTTGAAATCTGTTCTTTTTCCCCATAAAAGCTATCTATGGTTAGAGTTCTTTTTGCTTCTTTACTCATTTTTTTAAGTTGAGATCTTCTTTTAGGATAAAGGAAGTTTTCCAAATTTCCTATACAAGTGTCAGTGTTTGTACTGAGTCTGTGCTGACTCACTCCCAGTGTTGGGTGTGCATGTGAAATTCTGGCATTTTGAGTCACTATTTATTTACCTTTTGTGCTTGTGTTTGATGTTTTCTAACTTCTCTGCTAATCTAATGACTTGCAATCAGAGCAGAGTAGCCAACACTGCTGTAGATTCCTCCTTGTATATTCTCCAATGTGTGGAGCCTGCACTGCCCCAATCTTCCTTCCTGCATTAGTATCTGTGCTTGGCCTGCCTCCCTTCATGCTTAATTGAAACAGATCATTTCTGGTGATATTTGAAATTATCTTTTGCTGGTAATTTATTACATTCCCAATATTTCTGACAGTGGGTTCTGACAGTCCAGAACTAATTTAGAGGCTGGATTTTGTAGTTAGTTTGGGAAAAGGTCAGAAAGAAATGTGTGTTCTTTCCATCTTGGCTTTCCATCCACCCATTATAATTTTCAAAGAATTATTTTCATTTTTGCAACTCTATACCTCTTTTACTAGTTGGTTAACTTTTTTTTTTTCATAATCTTGTTTTTCTTGAATGCTTTTTATTTTTATTTTTACTTTTTCTTCAGTGTCTCTAATTTGATTTTTAAATTCTTTTTTGAGTTCTTTTATAAATATCATCTGGGTAGGGAGAAATTTCACATTATTCTTTGGTATAGAAACTTTTTTTTTTTTTTTTACTAAAATGCCCTCCTTTGAAGATGAATCTTGGTCTTCCCTGTTCCCTTAATATGTTTAAATGTGGGGTTATTTCATTTTTGGCCCTTAGTGTTTTTAAATAAGAGGTATTTGTGTAAGTACCTCAAACTGTGGGATGTGAGATGGTGCCTCAAGCTTTTCTTCATCTCTTCCCTCTGGCCAGAAACCCCAAAATAAGAGCTCCACTCTCCTACAAGTGCCCACAGCCAGCAACGTCCATTCCCAGCTGTTTCTATAACTCACCAGGTGCTGGTTCCTTCTTGTCTATGGTGGGATCTCAACAGCACAGCTGGGCCTGGTGATCTTAATAAGTTGAGTTATCTTCAGTCTTCCCAGACTCAGAAAGTCAGAGAGATGAAAGTCTCTGTAATTCTTGCTGAGGCTCCATCTATATCTAGCTAGCTCACAGGGTCCCTACTTGGTGTCTATGAAGCTAATGCAGAGGTGATTGTACTTCAGATAGGTTAATCCCCAGCCTGAGGTCTTTCTTTACATTTTTTTTGGGTGTATCAGGAGGATCCCCTTCTGCCCTATTTTCTTGTTTATTCATGAGTCTATGTTTTGCCTGAGGTACAAATTTCTTCTACTTGTGGGGAAATAGGGAAGAGTTTGAAATTTATCAACATATTTTGCCATCTTGCCAGAATCCTCCCTGTATAAAAACTTTTTAATTTAATACAATCAAAATTATCCAATTTGCATTTCATAATGTTCCCTAGTTATCCTTTGGCAACTAATTCCTTCATTCTCCACAGATGCGAGAGGTATTTGTTCTTCAAATTGGCTTATAGTATCACGCTTTATATCTAAATCATGAACCCTTTCAACCTTATCTTTATGTACGGTGTTAGGTAAGGGTTAATGCCTAGTTTCTGCCACACTAATTTCCAATTTTCCCAGCATTGTTTGCCAAACAGTTCTAATCCAAGAAGTTGTAGTCTTTGGGTTTATCAAATACTACATTACTACAGTCATTGACTACTGGAACTTGTAAATCTAACTTATTCCAGTGATGGACTATTCTGTTACTAAGACAGTATCAAAAATTTTTTGATGACTACTGCTTTATAATACAGATTTTGTTCTAGTATAGCTAGGCTGCCTCCATTTACATTTTCCCCATTAATTCCCTTAAAATTTATGACCCTTTATAATTCAAGATGAACTTCATAATTTTTCTAGTTCTGTAAAATAATTTTTGGGTGTTTGATTGGTATGGCACTGAATAAATTGGTTAATTTGCCTGGAATTGTCATTTTTATTTTATTAGCTCAGCATGAGCAGTTAATATTCTTCCAATTGATTCTATCTGACTATTTGTGTTAAAAGTGTTTTGTAATTGAGTTCATATAATTACATATAAATTCATATAATTAGAATTACAAATATTTTATATCATCTATATTAATTTTAAATGGAATTTGTCTTTCTTGCTGATGGTCTTTGTTAGTAATACATAGAAATGCTGATCATTTGTGTAGGTTTATTTTATATCCTGCAGCTTTGCTAAAGCTGTGAGTTGTTTTTAGTAGATTTTTGGATGATTTTCTAGGATTCTCTATATATATCATCACATCAACTACAAAGAGTGATAGTTTAATCTTCTTGTTGCCTATTGTAATTCCTTTAATTTCTTTTTCTTTTCTTATTGCTAAAGACAACATTTCTAGTACAATTATGAATAATGATGGCAGTAATGGGCATCCTTGTTCTCTCCATTCCATCCAGCTTCTCTCCATTACAAATAATACTTGATGGAGATTTAAAAATAAATCTCTTTATTATTTTAAAGACAACTCCTTTTATCCCTCTGCTCTCTAGTGGTTTTTATAGGAATGGGTGCTGCATTTTTTCAAAGGCTTTTTTTTGGCATCTCTTGATGCCATATAAGAAATCTTATATGATTTCTGTTGATTTTTTTATTGTTATGGTCAATTGTGGTGATAGTTTTCCTGATATTGAAGGACCCCTGAATTCCTGGTATAAATCTCACTTGATCATAGTATATTATCCTGCTGATAAGTTGCTGCAATCTTTTTGCTAATATTTTATTTAAAATTTTTGCATCAATATGCATTAGGGATATTGGTCTATAATTTTCTTTCTCTGTTTTGGCTCTTACTTTAATTATCAGTACCATATTTGGGTCATAGAAGGAATTTGGCCGTACTGCTTCTTTACTCATTTTTCCAAATAGTTTACATAGAATTGGAATTAATTGTTCTTTAAATATTAAATAGAATTCACTTGTGAATCGATCTAGCCCTGAAGATTTTTTTCTTAGGGAGTTCATTAATGATTTGCTTAATTTTTTTAATGGTGCTTTTCAAATATTTTATGTCCTCTTTTATTAATCTAGGCAGTTTATATTTTTGTAAATATTCTTATATTTCAGTTAAATTGTCAGATGTGCTGCCATAGAGTTGGGCAAAATAGCTCCTAAACATTGCTTTAATTTTTTTTTCCATTGTTGGTAAGTTCACCCCTTTCATTTTTAATTTGATAATTTTGGGTTTGTTTTCTTTCCTTATTCTGATCAGATTAACCAAAGGTTTATCTATTTTGTTATTATTTTAATTGTTCTCTTAGTTTTTTATTGTATTAATCTCTCCTTTGAGTTTCAAAGTTTCTAATTTGATATTTAACAGGGGGGTTAATTCGATCTTTTTTTGAGCTTTTTTATTTGCATGCCTAATTCATTGTTCACCTTTTTCTGTATTTTCATGTAGCTATTTAGAGATATAAAATTTCCCCTAAGAACGGCTTTAGCTGCATTCCATAGGTTTTGGATGTTGTCTCATTATCGTCATTCCTTATGTGAAATTTTGGATTCTTTCTGTGATTTGTTGTTTGACCCACTCATTCTTTAGAATTAGATTTTTAAATTTCCAATTGGTTTTTAGTCTATCTTTCCCTGGTCCTTTATTGAATGCAATTTTTATCGCATTGTGGTTTGTTAATCCTTCTGCATTTATTGTCAGGTTTTTTAATGCCCTAATATATGGTACTTTTAAATACTTTTAAAGCTCTTTCAAGAGGACTATTTGGTCTTGAGACCAATTCATATTCCCCTTTGAGCCTTCACATGTAGACATTTTGACATTATTATCTTCTTCTGAGCTTGTGTTTTGATTTTCTCTGTTGCCATAGTAGCTTCATTTTTGTTTCTTTCATCATTTTTAAAGTTGAAGTCTCCTTTTGTGGTACAGAATTACTGGCCTAAGTTTCTTGTGCTGGGACCAGAGTCCTGGTTGCTGTTTTTCCCAATAAAGATTTCAGGTGTTTGTATCTTCTTCACTGTGCTTAGGTGGCCTGGCCTTATTGCACCAGTTTTGCTATGATTCTAGGGCTGGTGGTTTCTTCTTTTCTATTCTCACAGCTGGCCTGCTATGTAACTAGCATGAAGAATGAGGACTGAGGGGCCTCAACTCTGATCTAAACAGTGGCTAAGAGTCTTACTTGGCTTGCCTAAAATACCATTTATTCTGAACTGTGTTCAAATTTTACCCAAGTGAGATAGACCTTTCTTAAAATCCTAAGTTATCTTAGAAAATTGTTTCAATCACACTTTTGTGAGTTCTGTCCCTTTAGAATCTTTTAAGAAGCTTAATTTAACAATGTTTTCCCAAAACTGGGGAGAGTTCAAGCAACTTCCTAGACTCTCTTTGTCATCTTGGTTCCACCCAGGAGTTTTACTTTTTAAGGATATATTTTCACCAATGTATTAGAAAATATATAAAGAAAGATTTTTTTTTCCTGTACTGATAGTTTCTATTTGAAGGTCTTATTTGTTCCCTCTTTCTTTCCCAACTCTCCTGAATTTTTCCTATTTTTTCCTCTCGCTATCTTTTGAAAAATTTTAGCCCATTAGGAAAACCCATGACTACTTATGTATCTCTTCTCATCTGTAAAATAAGGAAACATGTATTTACTAGCATGTCATATAATAAATAACTGTAATAATCTTATAAAAACTTATAATTACAATGTAAAAAAGTCTCTTTTATTTGAGAAGATCTAGTGCTATCAGGAGACAGGGTATAAATTGTACACTCTATATGTACAAACAGCTTAATGTGAATGGATACTACCAACATTTATTATTTCTGAGATGAAGGAGAGTATAAACTTTCTTCCATATATTAGAGAAATTTTAGGAAGTGTCCTAAAGCAACTAAAGTGACTTGTCAAAATCATATTACAATTAAATTTTGAATTTAAAATTTGAATGAGATTTTTTTCAAATTTAGCACTATTCCATGTTGTTGTGGATATGTGAATACTTTTTTTTTGTAAAAGTCAAAGACCATTTTCATAAGAGATTGAGAAATTTCTTGATGCACATGGGGGGCACATACCCCATGCAGACATGCAAGTCTTACTTATCTTGGTATGAAAATGACTTAGGCTTCCAGAGTTCCATGCTAGCAAATATTAAGCTTTAAATGGGGATCTTTAACTGAAAATTCTTTTACTACTTGTGGCAATCACTTTTGCTTTCATCTAAGGATTGGGAAAAGTGCATGTAGAGAAACTCATTATTAAAGTTGACTACTATGTGGTGACATCATCACCATCATTGCCATTTTCAGGCAGATCAAGTCATACTAATGAGTTGCAGAATGATTTATAAGCATTTTAATCCTCAGAGAAAAGATCACAAATATAAATTATTTATATCCGTTAAGGTGTTAAAATAATATTTTGATGATTTTTACATAATACATCATAGAAGTAGATTATATTCTGGAATGTGCTAACATTATGAAGAAATAATAATACATGTAAAACACTTAGTAATTTAAATATTATAACCAAATACTAACTTTTACTACTTAAAGCATTGTTGCAAATAACAGATTTGTTTTTCATTGTCATTAGTACAGGCAGCCAAATTGTATGTTTATGTCATCTTTATGTGATAAACACTTTATAAAAATTGTTTTATGTTTAAATATATGTTTTCTTTCTTTCCCCTAATTCAAATTCTTAGCCACACTTAGTTTCATTAGGAAAAGTAAAGTGTAAGATTATTCTGTCTTCTCTATAGAGAAGATTAAATAGCTACTGCATAAAAGCATTAAAGATGAGATTACCATGAGATTAAAAAAAAAAGCTTGACACCCCTATAACAGATTGATTCTAAATGTGACCAGGCAAGAAGTTAAAAGCAAATTCAAGATTGATTTAGTTGTACTGTGTGGTAAAAAGCCAAAAAACATGAGTAGTATTTCTCTCTTACCTTTCCTAAAATATGGATACATGTTATTTTCCAATGGATAACACACTATAGAAATCTAGACATTTCTTGACATTTAGAAAAAAAATAAGACAAAATTTTATTTGGTTAATCAGCCTAATGTGCACACATGAGAATTTCTGCACTGGAAATTCTTAGTATATGTGGTATACTGAAACTAGGAATATATGATATTTAAGCACTTTTTCAATCATGTTACTTCACATTAAGAAATATATATATATATATATATATATATTCTATTTGAAATTAATTCTACAAAGATTACTGTTATGATACAAAAATCAATATTCTTTAACCTTGATATTTCATAGCTAGGTATATTCTTCACAAAGGTCATGCCCCATATATGCATAATCATAGTCTTTTTTTGTAGAAGCAAAACAAACAAAAAATAAGTAAATAACCATCACCTGGGAACTGGCTAACAAATTTGGGTGCATGAATATTGTTACAGTGTAAGAAATAATGCCTATCAAGACTCAGGAGTTCATGGAAATACATATGCGCTGACAAAGTATAAAGTACAGGTGATTGATGTTAATGAAAAGAATAATAGTGGCTTTTGAAGAACAGTTTTAGAAATGTAGTCTTCCAGGGTTAATCCTAGAAAATTTAGAAAAGTAATGATTAGCTACTCTCCACAGAAACTGAATTTGGAAAATGAATTGTAAAATCACTAATAAAATGTAGATGACAGGAACAACAAGGAAGTATAACTAAATTATTTAAAATAGTGATAGAACTTTTCCTAGAAGTAGAAATGAGAAAACAGAACTCCTTCCATTCTTGGTAAAACTTTAAGGGACTTATGGACATTGGTATAATGTATTATATTATATTATATTATATTCTGATAGAGTTTCTGTTTCATTGGTTTTGACCAATAGCTTATCCTCCTTTTAAAGTTTTTGTTACATTGGGTGATGTAATAAGGGGGGAAAAAGAAGATGGTATTTCTGGATAAACAATAAAAGTGGTACCTAAAAAGATAACCTTCTCCCTTATGTCTGAGTCTGTTTCCTTTACTCTTATGCATTTTAGATAGTGATAATGTCTGGAATGATTTTTTTGAGTTATAGAAATACCTCTATAAGAGGTCTAGGGGTAACAAAGAAAGGCTTAGTTTTCTATTTCTATCTATCTATCTCAAACCACATCTATGGCTACTACTTTAACATCAATGCGATACACTTCAACTGGCTTTTAAAAATATAACATATGTACATATATATATATGCATATAACATATACATATATATGTTATATATATTTATAGTAAAATAAGATATAAAAGAAATAGATAGATAGATAAGATAGATAGGAGAATAGTAAAATAAAAACCATTTGTCTGCTTTTACTATATCTCTGAAACATAAACACACTCAGAATAATATATAGAAAAAGAAGAATGAAATTAAGTCTAAGGTTTATCCTCCATATTAAGTTTTTGACTCTCCAGTCTTTGCCACCATAACATAACTGTATTCTCAACCTGTCTACACTCAGAACTTGGGACCTTCTTATTTTGGAACTTTTACTATGTTGCTCCCTCCTTTTTTAATTGTTCCTTCTGAATGCCTCATTTTGAGGAGGTAACTAGACTGGTTTGCTTCATTTACTTCCCAGCTATATTTTTGACACTCCAGAATTTATTACACTAATATAGTTAATTCTTCCTTCCCTATCTACTTTTCTGCTCCTTTTTTATTTCTTGTCTTCCCCCATTATAATGTAAGCACCTTGTAGGATACACACTGTCTAAAAAACAATAACAAAAACAAAACAAAAAGCCACTGCTTTGGAATAGTACAGTACCTTGCATAAGGTTAAGTATGATTATTACTTTCTTGTTGCTTACCTGTCTACCAATAGGAATGAGACATACATGTAGAGAACACATAGAACATCAACGTCATCATCATAGCTTGTATATAGACTTTTAGATTTGGAAAATGCTTTGCAAATATTAATTCATTTTTATGCCATAAGAATTGTGAGAAAAATGGTAGGGTATTTTTATTGTCTTCATTTTACAGATGAGAAAACTGAGGCAAACAGATCAGGTGACTTTCCCAGTATCACAAAGCTAATAAGTTTCAGAGGTAGAATTTAAACTTCCATCTTCTTGATTCCAACTGAAATACTCTAGCCACTGACCTACCTAACTGTCTCAAACTGGAAATTCATTTTCCAACACAAATACAAAAGGTAAATAGTGAACTCCAAAATGCCAGAATTTCATGGGATCTGGCCATGTCCAACCAGCACCAGAAGTCAGTCAGCACTAAGCCAGAACAGCTACTGCCACTTATAGAGAAAGCCTGGACAATCTCCCTTGTTCTAAAAGCAGATCTCAACTTAAAAAAAAAAGATCAACAAAACAAAAAGAACTCAGACCATAGATAGTTTTTTTTTTTTTTTTTTTTTTTTTTTTATGGTGAAAAAGAACAGATTTCAAACTCTGAGATTGCTAAAAGCAGATAATCTCTGGATGAAGCCCCAAAAGGTGATATAAATTAGTCCTCATATCACAAGGCTCACTTGCAAGAAATTAAAAAGGATCTTAAAAGAGAACTAGGAGAAAAATGGGGAAAAGAATGAGGACATAGCAAGAGGGTTTGGAAAAGAAAACCCAGAAATTACTTGAAGAAAATTCCTCACAAAATAGATTTAGTGAATTTTTTTTAAGTATATAACACCTTACAAAATAGATTTGACTATTGGAAAATGGAAATGGAAAAAGAAAATAACTCCATGAAAAACAGAATTTGTGACATGGAAAAAAATGTAATAAACAAAACAGTTCATCTAAAAATTCATTTGGCCAGATACAAAAAGAATGAAACAAAGCAAATGAAATTAATTCACTAAAAATCCTAATTGAACAAATGGAAATGAATAACTCAATGAGATGTCAGGAATCAATGAAGCAAAACCAAAATTTAAAAAAGAAAAAAGAAAAAAATAGAAGAAAATGCAAATTCCTACTTTGGAAAATGATTTGAAAAATAGATCTAAAATAAACAATCTAAAGACTATTGGACTTCCTGAAAACTATAATAAAAAAGAACCTAGACATTATCTTACAGGTAATCATCAAAGAGAACTTCCCCAGTGTTTTAGAATCAGAAGATAAAATAGCCATTAAAAGAATTAACAAATCACCTCTTGAAAGAGACTCCAAAAGGAAAACTCCAAGAAATATTGGCGCTAAATTTCAGAACTATTAGACCAAGCTAATACTATTACAAGCAGCCAGAAAAAAAGGACTGGAATTTGATATGCCGAAAGGCAAAAGAACTTGGGATGTAGCTAATAATAATTACTATGCTAAATTGAGAATTTTCTTTCATTTAAGTAGATGGATGTTAAATCAAACAGGTAAATTTAATTTATTTGTAATAAAAGACCACAGCTGAACAAAAAAAAAAAAAAAAAAAAAAATTGACCTCCAAATACAAAATTCAAGAGAAGCATAAAAATGTAAAAAGAAAAAAAAAAAACTCCTCAAAACTATATCTCTCTTATGATTATACATAGAAGTACATGTATGATTTAATTTTATTGTTACAATATAAAAAATAGAGGTGGAAAGGGGATTGTATTGGTAAAAAGGAAGGTGGAGGTAAAATGAGGGAAATTACATCTCACAAAAAAGACAAAGAAAATCTATTATAATTGAGGGAAAGAAGGGACAAGGACAAACATTGTGTGAATCTTTCATCAGTTTGGCTCAAAGAGGGGAAAAGGAAAAGGAATGTGAGAGGCTAATAGATTGGGAAAAAAGAAATAGTAGGGGAAAGATATAGGAAAAGGAAAGAGGCTATAAAGGGGGACAGCTCCTTGAGGCAAGTGGAGCTCATAAGCAAAATACTGGGAATGAGGAAAAGGGGGAAATGAAAGAGAAAAGCATAATTTGAGGTAAATACAATTGTGAGAAATACAGAATTAGTAGTTTTAGCCTTAAATATGAATGGGGTGAACTCTCCCATAAAACAGAAGATGATAACAGACTGGACTAAGCCAGAAATCTACAATATTATTTACAAGAAACACATTTAAAGCAGAGTGATATATACAAAATAAAGATAAAAAAGGCTGGAGTAGAATCCATTATGCTTTAGGTAAAGGGGGGAAAAAAAAAGAAAAAAGCCAGGGTAGCAATTCTGATCTCATATCAAGCAAAAGCAAAAATAGATCTAATTAAAAAAAGATAAGGAAGGAAACTATATCTTTCTAAGGGTACCATAGATAATGAAGAAATATCAATGACAAACATATATGCCCTATGTGGTATAGTGTAACGATGCGGTTCCTGCAAAACAAGAGAAAGAAATTGTAAGGGTCCTTTAAATGGGCGGTGCCACAGCGCAACAGGAGATTTGAGTGGCCCAGAAGTATTCTCTGTGGATATAGGACTGCCCTGTGAGTGGGATCTTAGCCATATTGAGATAGCTTTGTAATGGGTGATGGCTCTCTCACTGGTTGGCTGTGTGTGTGACCTCACAGGCCCTTTATAAGCCCACTGCAGACAGCAGTGTCTCTCTTTGACCTAGCAATCTCATACACATCTTCCTCCCTCAAACGCCAGGAGAGACTGACCCCGCAATTGCATCTCAATTCCTTTTCCTCCTCCTACCCCTCCCACACACATCACTTCTCCCTCTTTTTCCCACCAATCAGAACAGCGGGGGAGGGTCAAACTTCAAACAAGTTAATAGGGAACTGTCCAATTGGCAATTAGTCTCATGTGCTTCATTATCCAAGTGCATTGCTCAGTTCTAGCCCTTTACATCACAGCATTCAAATTCCAAAAAGAGAAGTTTAGAGAGCTGCAAGATGAAATAAATAGCAAAACTATAATAGTGGGGCATCTCAAAATTTCTCTCTCATAACTAGATAAATTGAACCACAGAATAAATAAGAAAGAAGTTAAGGAGGTAAATAAAATACTAGAAAATTTAGGTATGATTGATTATTGGAGAAAATTGAATGGAGACATGAAGGAATACACTTTTTTCTCAGCAGTTTATGGAACGTATACAAAAATTGATCATATATAAAGGCATAAAGACCTCAAAATCAAATGGAGAAAGGCAGAAATTGTAAATGCATTTTTTCAGATCATGATGCAATAAAATTACATCCAATAAAAGGCCAGGGGAAAATAAACCAAAAATCAATTGGAAACTAAATTATCTAATTCTAAAGAGTGAATGAGTGAAACAGCAAATCATATACACAATCAATAATTTTATCCAAGAGAACGACAATAATGAGACAACATACCATTATTTGTGGGATGCAGTCAAAGTGGTAATTTTATATCTCTAGATGCGTACTTGCATAAATAGAGAAAGAGAATATCAATAACTTGTAACTAAAACTAAACTAAAAAAGCTAGGGGAAAAACAAATTAAAAACCCACAATCAAATACCATACTTGAAATTCTAAAAATAAAATTAGAACTTAATGAAAATGAAAAAAACAAACTATTGAATTAATATATAAAACAAAAAGTCAAGTTGATTTTATAAAAAAAAAAATAAATAAATAAATCTTTAGTTAATTTGATTAAAAAAGGAAAGAGGAAAATCAAATTGTTAGTCTCAGAAAGTAAAAAGGGAGAATTTTACACCAATGAAGAGGAAATTAGAGCAATAAGCAGGAGTTATTTTGCCCAATTTGATGCCAAAATGTTTGGTAAACTTAATCAAAATGGAAGAATACCTACAAAAATATAGACTGCACAGATTAACAGAAGAAGAAACAAATTATTTAAATAATTTCATTTTAGAAAATAAATAAAAGAAGCTATTAATCAACTCCCTAAGGAAAAAAAAAAATTCAGGACCAGAGGGATTCACATGTGAATTCTACCAAACATTGAAAGAACAATTAACACCAATCAATACTATACAGATTACTTTGAAAAATAGGGAAAGAAAAACTTCAGCCAAATTTCTTTTATGATACAGACATGGTACTGATAGCTAAACCAGGCAGGATGAAAACAAAGAAAGAATAGTATAAAGCAATTTCCCTAATGAATATAGGTGCAAAAATATTAAATAAAATATTAGCAACAAATTGCAGAAAGTCATCTCCAGGATGACCAAGTACAATTTATACCAGGAATGCAGGGCTGGCTCAATATTAGAATTGATATTGTTAATCTATATCAATAACCAAATTTGCCAAAATCAGATGATTATTTCAATAATTGGAGAAAAAATAATTTGATAAAATCCCACACCCATTCTTATTAAAAATACAAGAGAACATAGGATTAAATAGACTTTTCCTTAAAATAGTCAGGAGCATCTATTTAAAACCACCAGCAAGAATCATATGTAATGGGGATAAACTGGAATCATTTCCTAAAAGATCAAGGGTAAAACACAGTTGCCTGATATCACCATGACTATTCAATATTGTAAATGCTAGCTTTGGCAGTAAGAGAAAAAAAAAGAGATAAAAGAAATTAGAGTAGGGAATGAGGAAATCAAAGTATCCCTCTTTGCAGTTAATATGATGGTATACGCAGAGAACCCTAGAGAATTAACTAAAGAAACCATTAGAAACAATCCACAATTTTGTTAAGGCTGCAAGATACAAAATAAATCCACATAAATCATCAGTATTTTTATGTATCACCAACAAAGTCCAACAGCAAGAGATACATAGAGAAATTCCATTTAAAATAACTTTTCATAGTATAAAATATTTGGGAATCCATATTCTAAAGGAAAGTCAGGAACTATATGCGTAAAACTACAAAACACTTTCCACACAAATAAAATCAGATGTAAACAATTGAAAATATATCAAATGCTCTTAGATAGGTCAGGCAAATATAATAAAAATGACAATGCTGCCTAAATTAATCTATTTATTTAGTGCTATGCCAATTAAACTCCCAAGAAATTGTTTTATACACTTAGAAAAAATAATAGCAAAATCCATTTGGAAGTTCAAAAAATTAAAAAAAAAAAAAAAAAAAAGCAAATGAGGTTGGCTTAGCTGTACCAGATCTAAAATTATATTGTAAAGCAGCAGTCATCAAAACAATTTCACACTGGCTAAGAGAGTAGTGGATCAGTGGAATAGGTTAGGTTCACAGGAAAAAATAGTCAATGACTATAGAAGTTTAGTATTTGACAAAATCAAAGACCCCAGGTTTTGGAATAAAAATTCACTATTTGACAAAAACTGCTGGGAAAGTTGGAAACTAGTATTGCAGAAACTAGGCATTGCCCCACATCTCACATCATATAACAAGTTAAGGTCGAAATGGTTTATGCTCTAGACATAAAGAATGATATAATGAACAAATTAGAAGAACATAGAATAGTTTACCTCTCAGATCTGTGGAGGAGGAAGGAATTTGTGACCAAAGAATAACTAGTGGCCATGATTGATCACAAAATCGATAATTCGATAATATTAAGTTTAAAAGTTTTTGTACAAATAAAACTAATTCAGAGAAGATTAAAAGAGAAACAATAAATTGAGAAAACTTTTTTATATTCAAAGGTTCTGATAAAGGCCTCATTTCTAAAATATATAGAGAATTGACTCAAATTTATAAGAATTCAAGCCATTTTCCAATTGATAAACGGTCAAAGGATATGAGCAGACAATTTTCAGAAGAAGAATTTGAAACCATCTCTACTCATATGATAAGGTGCTCTGAATCATTATTGATCAGAGAAATGCAAATTAAGACAATTCTTAGATTCCATTACACACCTCTTACTTTGGCTAAAATGACAGAAAAATATAATGATGAATATTGGAGGGGATGTGCAAAAACTTGAATATTGATACATTGTTTGTGGACTTGTGAACAGATCCAACTTTTCTAGAGGGCAACTTGAAACTATGCTCAAAAAGTTATTAAATTACACATAACCTTTCACCCAGCATTGTTTCTATTGGACTTATTTCCCAAAGAGATCTTAAAGGCAGGATAGGGACCCAAATGTACAAAAATGTTTATGGCTGCCCTTTTTAGAGAGTCAAGAAACTGGAAACTGAATGGTTGCTCATAAATTGGAGAACTGCTGAATAAAGTATGATATATATAAAGGTTGTGGAATATTATTGTTATGTAAAAAACGATCAGCAGAATGTTTTTCAGAGAGACGTGGAGAGACTTACATGAACTGATGGTAAGTGAAATGAGCAGAACCAGGAGATCATTGTACACAGTAACAACAAGATTATACAAGGTGATCAATTCTGATGATATGGTTCTCTTCAACAATGAGGTGATGCAAACCAGTTCCAATTATTCAGTGATATAGAGAGCTATCTGCACCCAGAGAGAGGACTATGGGAACTGAATGTGGTTCATAACATTGCATTTTCACTTTTTTTTAATTATTGCTTGTTTGCATTTTATTCTTTTTTTAAAGTGGTTTAATTTGATTTTACTTGTGCAGCACAATAATTGTATAAATATACATTTTGTATATTATATATTTTGTGTTACATATTTTATGTTAAAGATATATTTCTACCATTAACATATATTGGACTACTTGCCATCTAGGGGAGGACATGAGGAAAGGGAAGGGAAATTGGAGCACAAGATGTTGCAAGGGTTAATGTTAAAGAATTGTCCATGTATATGTTTTGAAAAATAAAATGTTTTCAAGAGAGAATTTAAAAAAAAAGAAAATTAGAATGTGGTTGTGGAAGCCAGTGAAGTTATGAGAGACCAAAAATAACAAAGCAAATTATTAAGAAATAATTATTAAGAATGAAAAAATAGAACAGAATATAAAACATCTGTGATCTGTGAAAAAGATCTGGAAAACAGATCAAGAAGATAAAATATAAGAATAATTGGATTGCCAGATAGTTCTCCATATGTCAATTACTAAATTGTTATAGTCATTAGCTATTTTGTTTTTTGAACCTAACCTATTCCACTTATGAGCTAGTCTATTTCTTAGCCAGAAACAAATAGTTTTGATGACCACTGCTTTATAATATAGTTTTAGATCTGGTACAGCTAGGTCACCTTCATTTTTTTTTTTTTTTTTTTTTTTTTTGCTTTTTTTCATTAGTTTCCTTGAAATTCTTGACTTTTTGTTTTTTCATATAAATTTTGTTGTTATTTTTTTTCCTAGATCACTTAGATAGTTTCTTGGTCATTTCATTGGTATAGCACTAAATAAATAAATTAGTTTAAGTAGTACTGTCATCTTTATTATATTCACTCAAATATTTTCAAATATTCACCTAATATTTTTTTTTCTAGTTGTTTAGATCTGGCTTTAATTGTGTGGAAAGTGTTTTGTAGTTTTGCTCATATAGTTCCTGACTTTCCCTTGGCAGATAGATTCCTAAATATTTTATATTATTATTATTTTTTTATTCATTTTTCCAAATTATCCCCTCCCTCCCTCTACTCCCTCCCCCCGATGACAGGTAATCCCATACATTTTACATGTGTTACAATATAACCTAGATACAATATATGTGTGTAAATACCATTTTTCTTGTTGCACATTAATTATTAGCTTCCGAAGGTATAGGTAACCTGGGTAGATAGACAGTAGTGCTAACAATTTACATTCACTTCCTAGTGTTCCTTCTCTGGGTGTAGTTATTTCTGTCCATCATTGATCAACTGGATGTGAGTTGGATCTTCTTTATGTTGAAGATTTCCACCTCCATCAGAATACATCCTCATACAGTATTGTTGTTGAAGTATATAGTGATCTTCTGGTTCTGCTCATTTCACTCAGCAACAGTTGATTTAAGTCTCTCCAAGCCTCTCTGTATTCATCCTGCTGGTCATTTCTTACAGAGCAATAATATTCCATAACCTTCATATACCACAATTTACCCAACCATTCTCCAATTGATGGACATCCATTCATCTTCCAGTTTCCTGCTACAACAAAAAGAGCTGCCACAAATATTTTGGCACATAATTTCCGCTCTTCCTTTCCGCTCTTTAGTATTTCTTTGGGATATAATCCCAATAACAGCAATGCTGGGTCAAAGGGTATGCACAGTTTGATAACTTTTTGGGCATAGTTCCAAATTGCTCTCCAGAATGGCTGGATTCTTTCACAAATCCACCAACAATGTATCAGTGTCCTAGCTTTCCCACATCCCCTCCAACATTCATCATTATTTGTTCCTGTCATCTTAGCCAATCTGACAGGTGTGTAGTGGTATCTCAGAGTTGTCCTAATTTGCATTTCTCTTATCAGTAGTGATTTGGAACACTCTTTCATATGAGTGGAAATAGTTTTAATTTCATCATCTGAGAATTGTCTGCTCATATCCCTTGACCATTTACCAATTGGAGAATGGTTTGGTTTCCTATAAATCAGGGTCAGTTCTCTATATATTTTGGAAATGAGACCTTTGTCAGAACCTTTCCTTTTAAAAATATTTTCCCAATTTGTTACTTCCCTTCTAATCTTGTTTGCATTAGTATTATTTGTACAGAAACTTTTTAGTTTGATGTAATCAAAATCTTCTATTTTGTGATCAATAATGATCTCTAGTTCTCCTCTGGTCATAAATTCCTTCCTCCTCCACAAGTCTGAGAGGAAGATTATCCTCTGTTCCTCTAATCTATTTATTATCTCCCTCTTTATGCCTAAATCATGGACCCATTTTGATCTTATCTTGGTATATGGTGTTAAGTGTGGATCCATATCTAATTTCTGCCATACTAATCTCCAGTTTTCCCAACAGTTTTTTCCGAATAATGAATTTTTATCCCTAATGTTGGAATCTTTCGGTTTGTCAAAGATTAGATTGCTATAGATGTACCCTTTTTTGTCTTTTGTATCTAATCTGTTCCACTGATCTACCGTTCTATTTCTTAGCCAGTACCAAATGGTTTTGGTGACTGCTGCTATATAATATAGCTTTAGATCATGTACACTTAGACCACCTTCCTCTGACTTTTTTTTTCATTAGTTCCCTTGCAATTCTTGACCTTTTATTCTTCCATATGAATTTTGTTGTTATTTTTTCTAGGTCATTAAAATAGTTTCTTGGGAGTCTGATTGGTATAGCACTAAATAAATAGATTAGTTTAGGGAGTATTGTTATCTTTATTATATTTGCTCGGCCTATCCAAGAGCACTGAATGTCTTTCCAATTATTTAAATCTGACTTTATTTTTTTGGCAAGTGTTTTGTAATTTTTCTCATATAGCTCCTGATTATTCTTTGGTAGATGGATTCCCAAATACTTTATACTCTCAACATTTGTTTGGAATGGAATTTCTCTTTGTATCTCTTGCTGTTGCATTTTGTTGGTGATATATAAGAATGCTGAGAATTTATGTGGATTTATTTTGTATCCTGCCACTTTGCTAAAATTCTGAATTATTTCTAATAGCTTTTTAGCAGAGTCTTTGGGGTTCTCTAAGTATACCATCATGTCTTCTGCAAAGAGTGATAGTTTGATTTCCTCATTTCCTACTCTAATTCTTTAAATCTCTTTCTCGGCTCTTATTGCCGAGGCTAGCATTTCTAGTACTATATTGAATAGTAATGGTGATAGTGGGCAACCTTGTTTCACTCCTGATCTTACTGGGAAAGGTTGCAGTTTATTTTTTTTTTTTTTTTTTTTTTGATTTAGAAAATATTTTTATTATTATAGATAGCTTTAATTTCTTTATCAAAAAATTGTGTGTTCATATCCTTTGACCAATTCTAAATATTGAAATGCTTCATATTCTTATAAATTTGACACAGTTCTTTATATATTTTAGAAATAAGGTCTTTATCAGAAACACTGGCTTTAAAATTTTCCCCCAGTTCTGTGCTTCTCTTTTTTTTTTTTTTTATTATATATATATATATTTTATAATATTATCCCTTGTATTCATTTTTCCAATTTACCCCCCCTCCCTCTATTCCCTCCCCCCGACGACAGGCAATACCATACATTTTACATGTGTTACAATATAGTCTAGGTACAATACATGTGTGCGAATATCATTTTCTTGTTGCACAATAAACATTAGAATCCGAAGGTACATGCAACCTGGGCAGACAGATATTAGTGCTAACAATTTTCATTCCCCTCCCAGTGTTTCTTCTCTGGGTGCAGCTACCTCTGTCCATCATTGATCAACTGCAAGTGAGTTGGATCTTCTTTATGTTGAAGATTTCCACCTCCATCAGAATACATCCTCATACAGTATTGTTGTTGAAGTGTACAGTGATCTTCTGGTTCTGCTCATTTCACTCAGCATCAGTTGATTTAAGTCTCTCCAGGCCTCTCTATATTCCTCCTGCTGGTCATTTCTTACCGAGCAATAATATTCCATAACCTTCATATACCACAATTTACCCAACCATTCTCCAACTGATGGACATCCATTCATCCTCCAGTTTCTAGCTACAACAAAAAGAGCTGCCACAAACATTTTGGCACATATATGTCTCTTTCCGCTCTTTAGTATTTCTTTGGGATATAATCCCAGTAGTAGCGCTGCTGGGTCAAAGGGTATGCACAGTTTGATAACTTTTTGGGCATAATTCCAGATTGCTCTCCAGAATGGCTGGATTCTTTCACAACTCCACCAGCAATGTATTAGTGTCCCAGTTTCCCCACATCCCCTCCAACATTTGTCATTATTTGTTCCTGTCATCTTAGCCAATCTGACAGGTGTGTAGTGGTATCTCAGAGTTGTCCTAATTTGCATTTCTCTTATCAGTAGTGATTTGGAACAGTCTTTCATATGAGTGGAAATAGTTTCAATTTCATCATCTGAGAATTGTCTGTTCATATCCTTTGACCATTTATCAATTGGAGAATGGTTCGGTTTCTTATAAATTAGGGTCAGTTCTCTATATATTTTGGAAATGAGACCTTTGTCAGAACCTTTGTTTTTAAAAATATTTTCCCAATTTGTTACTTCCCTTCTAATCTTGTTTGCATTAGTATTATTTGTACAGAAACTTTTTAGTTTGATGTAATCAAAATCTTCTATTTTGTGATCAATAATGATCTCTAGTTCTCCTCTGGTCATAAATTCCTTCCTCCTCCACAAGTCTGAGAGGAAGATTATCCTCTGTTCCTCTAATCTATTTATTATCTCCCTCTTTATGCCTAAATCATGGACCCATTTTGATCTTATCTTGGTATATGGTGTTAAGTGTGGATCCATATCTAATTTCTGCCATACTAATCTCCAGTTTTCCCAACAGTTTTTTCCGAATAATGAATTTTTATCCCTAATGTTGGAATCTTTGGGTTTGTCAAATATTAGATTGCTATAGATGTACCCTTTTTTGTCCTTTGTATCTAATCTGTTCCACTGATCTACCGGTCTATTTCGTAGCCAATACCAAATGGTTTTGGTGACTGCTGCTATATAATATAGCTTTAGATCAGGTACACTTAGACCACCTTCCTCTGAGTTTTTTTTCATTAGTTCCCTTGCAATTCTTGACCTTTTATTCTTCCATATGAATTTTGTTGTTATTTTTTCTAGGTCATTTAAATAGTTTCTTGGGAGTCTGATTGGTATAGCACTAAATAAATAGATTAGTTTGGGGAGTATTGTCATCTTTATTATATTCGCTCAGCCTATCCAAGAGCACTGAATGTCTTTCCAATTATTTAAATCTGATTTTATTTTTGTGGCAAGTGTTTTGTAATTTTTCTCATATAATTCCTGACTTTTCTTTGGTAGATGGATTCCCAAATATTTTATACTCTCAACATTTGTTTGGAATGGAATTTCTCTTTGTATCTCTTGCTGTTGCATTTTGTTAGTGATATATAAAAATGCCGAGGATTTATGTGGATTTATTTTGTATCCTGCCACTTTGCTGAAATTTTGAATTATTTCTAGTAGCTTTTTAGCAGAGTCTTTGGGGTTCTCTAAGTATACCATCATGTCATCTGCAAAAAGTGATAGTTTGATTTCCTCATTTCCTACTCTAATTCCTTGAATCTCTTTCTCGGCTCTTATTGCCGAGGCTAGCGTTTCTAGTACTATATTGAATAGTAATGGTGATAGTGGGCAACCTTGTTTCACTCCTGATCTTACTGGGAAAGGTTGCAGTTTATTTCTATTGCGTATTATGCTTACTGACGGTCTTAAATATATACTCCTGATTATTCTAAGGAATAATCCATTTATTCCTATACTCTCAAGAGTTTTTAGTAGGAATGGATGTTGGATTTTGTCAAATGCTTTTTCTGCATCTATTGAGATGATCATATGGTTCTTATTAATTTGATTATTAATATGGTCAATTATATTAATAGTTTTCCTAATATTAAACCAGCCCTGCATTCCTGGAATAAATCCTACTTGATCATAGTGTATTATCTTGGAGATGATTTTCTGAAGTCTTTTTGCTAATATCTTATTTAAGATTTTAGCATCAATATTCATTAAGGAGATTGGTCTATAATTTTCTTTCTCAGTTTTAGATCTACCAGGTTTAGGTATCAGTACCATGTCTGTGTCATAAAAGGAGTTTGGTAGGACTCCTTCATCCCCTATTTTTTCAAATAATTTATATAACATTGGGGCTAATTGTTCTTTAAATGTTTGGTAGAATTCACATGTGAATCCATCTGGCCCTGGGGATTTTTTCCTGGGGAGTTGATTAATAGCTTGTTCTATTTCTTTTTCTGAAATGGGACTATTTAAGCAATTTATCTCCTCCTCTGTTAATCTAGGGAGCCTATATTTTTGGAGAAAGTCATCCATTTCACTTAAGTTATCAAATTTATTGGCATAAAGTTGGGCAAAGTAACTCCTTATTATTTCTCTAATTTCCTCTTCATTGGTGGAAAGATCCCCCTTTTCATTTGTAAGACTATCAATTTGATTTTCCTCTTTCTTTTTTTTTGATCAAATTTACCAAAGGTTTATCTATTTTATTGGCTTTTTCATAAAACCAACTCTTGGTTTTATTTATTAATTCAATAGTTTTTTTACTTTCAATTTTATTGATTTCTCCTTTTAATTTTTGTATTTCGAGTTTAATTTTTGGTTGGGGGTTTATAATTTGGTCTTTTTCTAGCCTTTTAAGTTGTAAGCCCAATTCGTTAATCTTCTCTTTCTCAATTTTCTTCAAATAAGCCTCTAAAGATATAAAATTTCCCCTTATTACCGCTTTAGCTGCATCCCAAAGATTTTGATATGATGTCTCATCATTATCATTATCTTGGGTGAAATTGTTAATTGTTTCTATAATTTGCTCTTTCACCCAGTCATTCTTTAAGATGAGATTATTCAGTTTCCAATTACTTTTTGGTCTATTTACCCCTAACTTTTTACTGAATGTAGCTTTTATTGCATTGTGATCTGAGAAGAAGGCATTTATTATTTCTGCCTTCCTACATTTAATTTTGAGATCTTTATGTCCTAATATATGGTCAATTTTTGTATAGGATCCATGAACTGCTGAGAAGAAAGTATATTCCTTCCTATTGCCATTCAGTTTTCTCCAAAGGTCTATCATACCTAGTTTTTCTAATGTTCTATTTACTTTTTTAATTTCTTTCTTGTTTGTTTTGTGGTTTGATTTGTCTAAATCTGAGAGTGCAAGGTTGAGATCTCCCACTATTATAGTTTTACTGTCTATTTCTTCTTGCAGTTCTCTTAACTTTTCCTTTAGAAAGTTAGATGCTATACCACTTGGTGCATATATGTTTAGTATTGATATGGTTTCATTATTTATGCTACCTTTCAGCAGGATATAGTTTCCTTCCTTATCTTTTTTAACGAGATCTACTTCTGCTTTTGCTTGATCTGAGATAAGGATAGCTACCCCTGCTTTTTTGGCTTTACCTGAAGCATAATAAGCTCTGTTCCAACCTTTTACCTTTACTCTGTATGTATCTCCCTGCTTTAAGTGTGTTTCCTGTAGACAACATATTGTAGGGTTCTGCTTTTTGATCCAATCTGCTATCCGTCTCCGTTTGATGGGATCGTTCATCCCATTTACATTTACATTTAAAATTACTAATTCTGTATTTCCTGCCATCGTATTATCCCCAGATTATACTTTTTTCCCTTGACCCCCCTGATCCCCCTCCCCGATATTTAATTTACAGACCCCCCTTGTGACGCGCAACCCTCCCTCTTTTTTTTTTTTTTTTTTTTTTTAGGATCTCTCCCCCCTCCCTCCAAGTCCCTTCACTTATTCTCCTTTTCCTTTCCCCTTTTCCTCTCCCCCCTTTTAATGAGGTGAGAGAAAATTCTCTGAAAAACAAATATGTTAATTATTTACTCTTTGAGCCTCTTCTGATGAGAGTAAGATTCACACAATGATTCTCCCCCTCACTAAGTTCCCTCAGATATGGTGTATTTTCTATGTCTCTTCCTGGGATGTAGTTTCCCTCTTTTTATCACTCCTTCCCCTTTTTCTGAACCGACCTCCTTCCCTTTACCACACCCCCCTTTTTTTCTTTTATATCAGTAAAATCATATTATCCTTGAGTATTTTTTATATACCCACAACAGAGTTACAGTTCTCAAGGTTTCTGTGTACCTTTTTCTGTTTCTCTTCAGTCTTGTGGATGTAGATCAAATTTTTTGTTTAAGTCTGGTTTTTTTCTTAGAAACATATAGAATTCCTCTGTTTCATTGAATGACCATCTTCTTCCATGGAAAAAGATGCTAAACTTAGCTGGGTAGTTCATTCTTGGTTGCAGTCCTTGATCTTTTGCCTTACGGAATATCAGGTTCCAGGCCCTTCTATCTTTTAATGTGGAGGCAGCCAGATCTTGGGTGACCCTTATTGTGGCACCTTGGTATTTAAATTGTTTTTTTCTAGCTGCTTGCAGGATTTTCTCCTTTGTGTGGTAATTCTGCAGCTTAGCCACAATATTCCGTGGTGTTCTTTTTTTAGGGTCTATTTCAGAAGGAGTTCGATGAATTCTTTCCACATCTACTTTCCCTTCTGTTTCTATTATCTCTGGACAGTTCTCTTTGATAATTTCCTGTAAAATAGAATCTAGGCTCTTTTTTTGGTCATAGTTTTCTGGAAGTCCAATAATCCGCAGATTATCTCTCCTAGATCTATTTTCCAGGTCTATAGATTTTCCCAGTAAGTATTTGACGTTGTTCTCCAGCTTCTCATTTTTTTTGTTTTGTTTGACTGATTCTTGGGTTCTCTGTGAATCATTCATTTCTATTTGTTCCATCCTGACTTTTAAGGAGTTATTTCTTCTTTCACAGTTTTTAGTTCTTTTTGTAAATGCCCAATTTCGTTTTTAAATGAATTATTTTGCTCTATTGAGTTTTTTTCCATTTCCCTAATTTTTTTTTTTTGAGAATTATTTTCTTTTTCCAATTCAGAAATTCTATTTTCTTGAGACTTTTTTATCTTTTCCAATTCAGAAATCCTACTTTCCTGTGTTTTTTTAACCTTTTCTAATTCACTAATTTTGTTTCCCTGCATCTCCTGTGAATTCTTTATTTTTTCCAACTCCAATTTCAGGACGTTGTTATTCTCTATCATAACTTCCCTTTCTTTTCCCCATTTTTCTTCGATCTCCCTCAATTTTTTAAGAGCTTCTTCTAGGAGAGAGTTATGTGATGGGGGGCAGGAATCGTTCCCCTTTAGGTTGTTATCTGATTCTCTGCTGTCAACTTCCTCGGGGTTGGACACCCACTCTTTCTCTGTATAGAAGGAATCTATGGTTTTTCTAGCTTTTTTGCTCATACTTAAAAAAAATCTTTTGGGGTCTGTCTCTGGGGTAGGAAATTATTTATTTACTTCTTTACCAGCTTCCTCCCAGACTGGATGGATGCAGCGGCCCCTGCGCCTGAGCTAAGATAGAGCTCTGGGAGAGAGTTCCCCACCCTCTCCCTGGGAGTGCCTCAGAGGTGATTAGCACTACTGTCCTTCGAGGGCGTAGAATAGTGAAGACAGCAAGAAGCCCAGCCTATGTGTCCGGGTGGGGAGTGAGTGTCTGCAGCAGGTGACGTAAGAAGCCCCTGCGCTCAAACTGGAAGTGTCTGCCAGAAACCGCAGTCCCTAGTTCAAAGGTTCCGCTTCTCTGGGACTTCCTGGAGCTGAGTTCCACTCCCTCCAGCTAAGCTAGGCAGTGTGTGTTGCCTTTGGCCGTATCCACCCACTTGTCAGTCTCTTAACTATTCTCAGGAGGTAGCTGAGGCCACACCCCCTGGTGCCAAGAGATCCCCTGAGTCACCCCCAGGGTCCGGGGAAAATCTAATCTGAGTTTTAAAATATTTTGGCTTTCTCTTCTGAACTGCTAAATAATTAGCAGAGAAGAGCTAACAGCCTGTGCCAGATTCCTTTACCTCAGTGGCTTCTCTGATCCCAGAGCCCCTCCCAGCGCAATGGGCGCAGTGTGCCCCTATCCCACCGTCTGTGCTGGTCTTTCTTATTCCTCCCCTGAGAACTGACCTTTCCTGTTGAAACTCCAGATTCTCTTCAGCTGGTAAGTCCTGCTTCCAGTCCTTGTGGTATCTATCAGTCCTGAGGTAATTCTGAGACTTAATTTATCTAATTGGTTGTGAGGGAGTGAGGACGTTCACTTAGTCGTGTGTTTCTTCTCCGCCATCTTGGCTCCGCCCCCTGCAGTTTATTTCTATTGCATATTATGCTTACTGACAGTCTTAAATATATGCTCCTGATTATTCTAAGGAATAATCCATTTATTCCTATACTCTCAAGAGTAATATTTTATATTATTGAGTTATTTTAAATAGAACTTATATTTGTATCTCTTGTTATTGGATTTTGGTAGTGATGTATAAAAATCCTAGTGATTTATGTTGATTTATTTTGTATCCTATACCATTACTAAAGTTGTAGATTATTCCTAATAAGTTTTTATTAGAATATCTGGGGTACATCATATCATCTCATTGCCTACTCTAATTCCTTTAATCTCTTTTTCTTTATTATTGACAAATCTAGCATTTCTAATACAATACTGAATAGTAATGGTGATAATAGGCAACCTTGTTTCACTCCTGATCTTACTAGGAATGGTTCCAGTTTATTCCTATTACATATGATGCTTACTGATGGTTTAAATAAATATTACTGACTATTTTAAGGAAAAGTCCATTTATTCCTATAATCTCTAGTGGTTTTAATAGAATGGGTATTGGATTTTATCAAATGCTTTTTCTGCATCTATTGAGATAATCATATTATTTTTGTTAATTTGGTTATTGATATAGTCAATTATGCTAAAAGTTTTCCTAATATAGAACCAGCCTGCATTCCTGGTATAAATCCTAATTGGTCAAGGTGTATTATTCTGGAGATGACTTTCTGTAATCTCCTTGCTAATATTTTATTTAAGATTTCTGTATCAATATTCATTAGGGAGATTGATCTATATTTTTTTTCCTCTATTTTCATCCTATCTGGTTGGTACCAGTACCTTGTCTGTGTCATAATAACCAAAAAAATAAAAAAAATGGTAGGACTCTTTTATTCCCTATATTTTCAAATAATTTATTATTGTATTGGGGTTAATTGTTCTTTAAATGTTTGGTAGAATTCACATGTAAATCCATCTGGTTGTAGAGATTTGTTCTTAGGGAATTAATTAGTAGCTTATTCTATTTCTTTTTCTAAAATGGGACTTTTTAAGCAATTTACTTCTTCCTTTGTTAATCTAGGCAACCTATATTTATGTAGGTATTCATCCATTTCACTTAGGTTTTCAAATTTATTGGCATAAAGTTGGACAAAATAACTTTTAATCATTGCTCTAATTTCCTCTTCATTAGTGGAAAGTTCTCCCTTTTCATTTTTAAGATTAACAATTTGATTTTCCTCCTTCCTTTTTCTAATCAAATTTACCAAAGATTTATCTATTTTGTTGGTTTTTTCATAAAACCAATTCATAGTTTTATTTATTAATTCAATGGTTTTTATTTTCAATTTTGTTAATCTCTCATTTTATTTTTAGAATTTCAAGGTTAGTATTTAATTGGGGAGTTTTAATTAGCTATTTTTCTAGCTTTTTTAGTTGCAAGCCCAATTCATTGATCTTCTCTTTCTCTATTTTATGAAAGTAAGCCTCTAGAGATATAAAAATTTTCCTTATTACTGCTTTGGCTGCCTCCCATAAATTTTGGTATGTTGTCTCATTATTGTCACTCTCTTGGATGAAATTATTAATTGTGTCTATGTTTGCTGTTTTCACCCATTCATTTTTTAGGATGAGATTATAATTTCCAATTACTTTTTGGTCTATTTTCCTCTGTCTTTTTATTGAATGATGTTTTTATTGCACCGTTATCTGAAAAAAAAATGCATTTCCTATTTCTGCCTTTCTGCATTTAATTTTGAGGTCTTTATGTCCTAATATATGGTCAATTTTTGTATAGATTCCATGAATTGCCAAGAAGAACGTGTAATCCTTTCTCTCTTCTTTCAGTTCTCTCCAAAGATCTATCACACCTAATTTTTCTAGTATTCTATTTGCCTTCTTAATTTCATTCTTTTTTATTTTGTAGTTTGATTTATCTAGTTCTGAGAGTGCAAGTTTGAGATATCCCACTCACATAGTTTTGTTATCTATTTTGTCTTGCAGCTTTCTTAACTTCTCCTTTAGGAATTTAGATGGTATACCACTTGGTGCATATATGGCTAATAATGATATTGTTTCATTATCTATCCCATTAACAAGATACAGTTTCCTTATTTATCTCTTTTAATTAGATTTTTTTTTTTTTTTTTTTTTTTTTTTGCTTTTCCTTGATCTGAGATCAGGATGGCTACCTCTGCATTTTTTTTTTTTTTACTTCACCTGAAGTATAATGGGTTCTGCTCCAGCCTTTGACTCTGTATGTATCACTCTGCTTTAAATGTGTTTCCTTTAAACAACACATTGTAGGATTCTGGCTTTTAATCCAGACTGCTATCTGCCTCCATTTTATGGGAGAATTTCCACATTCACATTTACGGTTAAAACTACTAATTCTAAATTTTCTGGCATCTTATTATCCCTAGAGTATACTTTTATCTTTCCTTTCCTACTTCCCCATTCTTCTTCTAGCTCTCTTTTAAGATCCCTCTTAATTTCTTCTAGAAGAGCCTTGTGTGATAGGAACCAGGTTATATCACCCTTTGTGGCTTCATCTGGAGACAATCTGCTTTTAGTCTCTTTAGGGTTTGAAATCTGTTGTCTTTCACTATAGAAGCTGTCTATAATTAGAGCTTGCTAAGCCTTTTTTACTCATTAAAAAAACAAACAAACAAACAAACAAAAAGTTGGCATCTGCTTCTAAGGCAAGGAGTTTCCAAGATTGTGTTGGATGTTTTATAAAGTCTAGGCTGATCTACTGGTTTGCAAGCAGACTGAGTGGCCAGCACTGTGATAGAGTACTCCTTGTAGATTCTCTGCCCCATGGAGACTTCACCCCATTTGTGGCCTGCTCAGCATGCACTAGCTTCCATCCTCTGCCTCCCTGTCTGCTCCTGGCCTTCTCCTGTGCTGGTACCCAATCAAAACAGACCTTTTCTGGCAACCTTGATTTTCTGGAATATTTTCTATGGTTGCCTTTCTAGTAGCATCTACTTTTTTTTTCTTTTTCATGAGATTCAAAATCCAGGTATATACCCATAGAAGGAGCATTCCTGGACACACTGATTTCAGAATCTAGGTTTATATCCTGAGAATATAAATTTGAGGAACTGCATTAGTTATATAGACTTGCCTTAGAATTATCTCCACATACATGATTTTGAGCATCTGACCTTGTATTGAGAAATAATGAATACCATATTTAAAAGACAGGAGAAGATTTTCAATATGGGTCCCATAGCAATGAGGATATCAGATCACTAAACACAATATGGGGAACATAAATAGAGAAATATGGCTTAATTTAGTTTTTGCCAGTTATCATCGTCATAATTTTATAAAATTTTAATTTGCATTTCCCCCCCCCTTTTTTCTTTCTCTCTTTCCCTAGTGATTAAACTTATTTCCACATTAGTCATGTTGTGAAATAAATAAATAAAAACATGAAAATAATATGTTTTCATTCTGTATTCAGACTTCATAGTTCTTTCTCTGTATATATACAAAGTTCTCCTGGTTCTGCTCACTTCATTCAGCCTTAATTCATGTAAGTCTTTTCAGGATTTTCTGAAATTGGGCTGCTTATCATTTCTTAGAGTACAACAATATTACATTACATTAATAACCTTTTTAAGTCTTTCCCCAAGTGATGAACATCCCTCAATTTCCAATTCTTTGCCACCACAAAAAGAGCTTCTATAATTACTTTTTGTACATATGAATTTTCCCTTTTCTTATAATCTTAGAAATAAATACCTAATTGTTATTAATAAGGAGTCAGTAATATTATTTTTAAAATATTCACAAAGTATAAGCATAAAATTATATGTAATTCAGGAAGTTTCTGAGTTAAGATGTTCATTTTCAGTTTTATCATGTGATTTATTTAAGTTATTTGTATACATGAATATGTGTGTATACACATATATGTATGTAACACTAATAGTCTTTAGATATATAGACATACATAACTTTTAAAAATCAACTAACTAATCCCTTTTTCCCAATGTTTTTTCTTATGTAATTTGCATTTTATAAATAAATTTATTGTTTGAAATTTCTCCAAATCAATTAAGCAACTGATTAAAAAAAAAAAAAAAACGCACTCTGATAATGAGATTTCTTCAGGAATGGCATCATTGCATTGAAATAGAATTGGCGGTTATCTCTAGACAAAAATTAACTTCAATGAAATGTAGAACTGAGTTTTAAAAATAAAAATTTTAGGATATACTATAAGATATTTAATATGTAAGGGAATGCCTGCCATCTAGGGGAGGGGGTGGAGGGAAGGAAGGGAAAAACTCGGAACAGAAGGGAGTACAAGGGATAATGTTGTAAAAAAAAAAAAAAAATTACCTATGCATATGTACTGTCAAAGAAAATGTTATAATTATAAAAATTAATTTAAATAATATTTAAATAAATAAATGAATAAATTAATTTTTAAAAATAATTTTAAAAAATTAAAATAAAATAATTTTTTTCCTCCTCAGTTGTAATTAGCTATTTCCATTTAATATAAATACTTCAAAAGGGAAAGGAAGGGAATAAGCATTTATATAGTTTTTACTACAGGAATAGTGTTAAGCATTTTTTACAAATATTAACTCATTTGCCTCTCATTACCAGTCTGAGGATGTAGATATTATTATAGTCCACATTTTCTCTCAGCTGAGAAGACTGAAGCAAATAGACATTAACTGATTTCTTCAGGGTCACATAGCTAGTAACTGTTTGAGTTCAGTTTTGAACTCAAGTTTTCCTGAATCCAAATTTAGTACAATATCCTTTGCACCCACCAACTGCCTCCATTCTAATAAAGATAAGAAAACATGATTAAGATCATACTACATAGACTTTAAATAAAATATTGGCATATTATATATGCATTTAAATGATTTCTTTTTTCTGTACTTAAATATTTTTGTTGTTCACTCATTTTCATTTTTATTTAACTGTTTGTGATTGCCACTTCAGTGTTTCTTGGTAAGGATATTAGAGAGGTTTGCCATTTTTTTCTTCTGTTCATTTTACATATGAAGAGACTAAGACAGACTGGATTAAGTGACTTGCTCAGAGTCACATAGGCTAGTAAGTTTCTGAGGCTGGATTTGAACTTATATATCTTCTTTCCTCCAGTTTTGACTCTCTTTTGACTGAACCACCTAGCTATCTAGGAAATAATTCTTACTCTCAGTCAATATAAAGTTTGAAATTCCTTCTATGCAACATCATTAATTTTGCCCAGATTAATTAATTATGCTACTTCTTTCATATTCAGTAAGATTAATAATTATACATTAAGTTTGTAATTTTTGCTTAATTTTTTCTGTGCGGAGGTTTCTTATTTATAAAGATTATCTCTCAAAAGCATACTATTGTTTTAAAAGTAATGTGTTCCTGAAAATACATTATGTGGCATCATAGATAGAGTACAGAACTTGAAGTTCAAATCCTACCTACCTGTGTGATTTTTATCAAGTTGTTAATTATTTCTGTCTGCATCAATTATCTCATCTATAAAATGAAGGTAATAATACCACCGGTCTAATATGATTGTTTTGAGGATCAGATGAACTATATAAATCCTAGCTATGAAATCATCACTATCATTGCCATTATTATGAAAAGAATATTAATTAAATATGTTGCTTATTCATGTGATCAGAATGAGGGCTTACTGATGATATTCAATGGTATTTTTAAGATTTCTAGAAATAATTACAAAAGGATCTCAATAGATGTGGTGGTTTCTTTGTGACAGACTTACAAAAGGACATACAGAGGGATCAGACAAGATGGTAAAGTATGGACATGTTGAAATTGATTAGCAGAAGACCTATTTATATGCATAGGTGAGATTATTTGCTCATCTGAATATTGAGGGGTATATATTTTGAAAACATAAATAAAATATTTTTTTCTCCCACAAAGGAGATGGAAAAAGTAGAGGCTTTGAGATGAATTGGCCTATTTTCAAATCTTTCGTCTTCTATGCGTAACTTTTGTGAACTTAAACAAGTTAGCTAATTTGTCCTTTATTCAGTTTCCTCCTTTTAAATTTTTTAAAAAGTTGATTACAGTTGATTACAAAATGTCCTTTAGATTTTCTTTTGACTTCATTACCTTGATTCTCCCATCAAGAATCTGACTCAATTGCCTCATTATATTGTGGAAGAAGTCCTAAGTCCTTAAAAACTATGTAATGGTACAATAAGTTCTGAATTAAGTTTAGGTATATTCATAACTTTGTGAACTTCACCCTAAAGAGTTCTTCAGTTGTAGAATTCTCTGAGACCATTAAGTGTTTTGCAGGAAGCCTGTATCTAAAAAATAATATTTAAATTCTTTAAATACAGACAATATATATTCTAATACCATTTTAAAGTAGGTTCTTTCATTTACTTTAAAATTGCAAAACTTTTTATGAATTGTATTTTTGTTGATTGGTTATTCAAGTTATCTTCTTATCGTGGGAAATTTTTTAATAGGGAACAAAAATGGCTATAATTAATCATACAAATATAATGTTCTGAAAAATATTAACTATATTAACTGATAAATAATTCTGAAAGTATTTAGGTTAGTGGCATCAGGTAATGAATCTACTAGCAGGTTTTATATGAAGATTACTACGTACATATTTTAAAACATAGACTTGTGAAGACATTTTATTTTGCCAAGAGTTGTTACAAAAGAGTGTCTTTAGAGGGCAGCATATAACCAGGAAAATAAAAAAAAGTTTGACTAAGTGAAATTCAGAAATGTATAGTGATGCAATATGCCTAGCATTTAATGTTTATTTTGCTTTGTGGGTAATAATAAAATAATTATTTATTTATTAATACAATAGTCAAAAGTGTTTAATAATTTCTAATTAAATTTGGTATGTGCTTAGTTGACAATTTAAAATGGATAATTTGCTTTTCAAAAGCAGAACATACAAATTTAAAGTAGTCTGTAGCTATTACAAGAAAACATGAATAAATCTATGCCTGAAGCAATGCATTTTAGCTGAATGATCAGGTCAATAAAAGGTAATTATTAACCATGTACTTGACGTGATATAAAAATCCATATTTTATTTAAAATGATGCATTAAAATTTAGAACTTTTATTAAGCTCTAAGAATACATAAAAAGAGAAAATATGGATATTTGGTAGGAAATGTGACTAGGATTACTTATTTCAAACTTTAATTTTGGTATTTGGTAGAATCTGTAAAGGCTGGAGTATGGAGATTCTATTTATAGTAATACATTCAGTAACCTTCTATTAACATGCAATTCTTGTATAATTTCATTAATTTTCTTTTGAGAAATGACAAAAAAAAAATCAACATTTAGTATATTCTTTCTTTTTATGGCACTGCACAAACCAATGGTAAGAGACAATGTTTAGCTAAATTAAGACCTCATTGAGTTTACCCATATGCTCATAGACAGCTCTAAAACACAAGGGAACATAATATGTTCCTTGAAGAGTTATAAAACAGAATGAGAGATTAAAGGTAGAAGCCCATTAACAATCTGCGGGGATTCAGGAAAGCTTCATGGTGAATATAATATTTGAATTGAGATCCTACAGATAAGCATGTATTAAAGAGGAAAATATAGTAAACAAATATTCTAAACTCATGGAAGAGCTTTATATAGAGGTATGAGAAACATATATAGGAACCAGAGAACATTTAGAACGCAGTTATTAGAGTAATTAGAGATAAGACTGGCAAGGGAGGATGATGCAAGATGATAGGAAATACTGAATAACATGACGAAAACTTTGGAATTTTTGTGGAAGACAAGTTGGGGCCAAATTTGTTAGCTGAAAGACTGCAAATTCATCTTTTTTTTTTTTTTTTTTTTTTTTACTGTAACCAGTCACATAGACCATCAGATTAGCATCTTTCTTCCCTGGAAACCATTTCTGAGAGTGCAGATTCTCCTTACTTCAGCATATGAATGCTTTGAAAGTTGAGATATTTTAAACTTCACTGTTTTTGTTGTAATGTTTGCCTTGGTCTTAGCATACTGATTGGATATTAAAGATTTAATGCAAAAAAAATTTTTTTTGAACAGAAAAGTTACATGCCTGAATCCAAAAGAATTAGAATATTCTTTCAATAGCATCAAAGATCAATTAATGTGGAAGAAAACAGAAAACTGCTATCAAAAGTTCAGGTAAATGACAATGAAAATTTGTTGTCATACTAATAATGAAATAGATAACAAAGAACTAATTTGAGGAATGTAGCAGACACCCAATTCACTGTTTAATTGGCAACTGATTTAATGAGAGTTGTGAGGTAGAAGGAAATATCAACAGTAACTCCAACATGAGGAATACAATGATGTCACATATATAAATAGTGAAATTAACAGTAATAGAAGTTTAAGGACAAAAGTTCAGGTTGGGACACAAAGGGCCACAGCTTTCTTTTTCTTCCCCCCCCCCCAAGTTCTACTAATTGGTATAGTTGATGGAATGTAAACCTGGAGTCAGAACAATCTGAATTCAAATCTAGCCTCAGATACACACTAGCTGTGTTATTCTGGGCAAGGAATTTAACCCCATTTATGTCAGTTTATTTATCTGTATCATGAGCTACAGAAGAAAATGGCAAACTACTTTAGTATTTTTTACCAAGAAAACCCTAAATAGAACCATGATGAGTTAACCACAACTCACAAATAAAACAATAAGAAATAACTTATTTTCCCCAAAGAGCATCTGCATTTTTATATATTTTCCATGATCTCTAAAGTCTCTGGAAATACAAAAAAAAAATGCTACAAATCTTTCCAAATATATATTGACCATTTTTTTTGATTCAAGTTAGTGACATATTACACTCTATGTAAGCTCACTGTTATTTATTCCATTGTCTTTTAATTATTTTAATTTATACTTTTTTGTGATTTTTGTTCTAGAAAAAAGTAATTTTTTTGTTACTACAGTTTAGTAGCATTGTAAACATGAGTAAATTTTCTGAATATAATCTCATCTTATCAGTTCCATTTCTGTTTTTGTCTCTTTCTTTCTCTGTCCCTGCATGTAAATGTACATACATATTCATCTAATAAGTTACATTTCTGTGTATATATACACAGACATATATACAAACATAGATTATATATACGTACTTCTGTGTATGTGTATATGTATATAAATATTTATTTAAGAGATTATGCAAGTATAGAAAAGAATATTAGTGAAACAGTTGTCCAGCTTAAGATAATTTAGAAGAACTTCAGGAAAGGACTGTTTCACTTGCATAAAAGCAAAGTGAATCTGAAAGTAGATGGTATACTAGCAAGTCAGTTAGAGTATCTTAAACACAACACAGATCAGAAACCAGGGCCCTTCATTCAGGCTTAGGAAGCTACTGATACTACAGACAAGCTAGGACTAGTCACGATGCCAATACAATAGATGACACTAGGTCAGGCTCGGCAATGCTCCAGGATGTAAAAGTCCAGCAAGGTAAATCAGACCTATAGCCCCTAGCACAAGAAGCTTGAGACAGTGTCCTCTATGCCACAAGAGCAGAGCTCAACTTTTAAAAATATGCAAAAAAAAACAAACAAAAAAACAAACATAAAGGAGTAACCTCACCATAGAAGGCTACTATGAAAACTCAAAGGAAGATAAAAATTTTAAAATGACTACATGAAAAATCTCAAAGGAGAATATGAATTGATTCAAGCCTAAAAGTCCTCTTTGAAGAACTCAAAAAGGATTGTTAAGCATCCTTGAGGTAGAAGAATTATGGGGGGAAAAGAGATAACAATTTGAAAAAAAGAAGCATGAAAACTGACAAAAAAATAATACCTTAAAAATTAGAATTGGCCAAATTGAAAAAATAAAAATTCCCTAAGAAAAACAACTCCTTTAAAAGTATAATTGACCATATAGAAAAGAAAGTAGAAAGGCTAATTTGGCTTAGTGGTACCAACCTAAAACTATTTATAAAGCAACAGTCATAAAAACCATTTGGTCCTATCTATGAAATAGAATGGTGGATCAGTCCAATAGATTAGAAACACTCAATACAATAAGCAAGGCCTATGGCAATCTACCTAATAACTAAACTTCCATTCTGGAAGAACTATTTGATAAAAATTGCTTGGAAAACTGGAAAATGATATGTCAAAAACTCAGCATAAACCCAAATCTCATACCCCATTCCAAAATAATGTCAAAATGTATATATGAATATCATATTAGGAGAACAAGGGATAATTTATCTGTAAGATATTTGGAGAGAGGAGTGACCAAATAGAAACTAGAAAACATTGTGAAAGGCAAATGGACAGCTTTATTTACATTAAATTAAAAAGGTTTTGCACAAACAAAAACAACAGAAACAAGATTAAAAGGGAAGTGCAAAGCTAGGAAAAAAAATCTTTATAGCCAATGTTTCTGATAAAGGTCTCATTTGTAAAATATATGAAGAATTATGTCAAATTTATAACAATTCCTCAATTTATAAATGGTCAAAGGATATGAACAGACAATTTTCAGATGATGAAATCAAAGCCATTTATATTTATATGAAAAAAGGCTCTAAATCACTGAGTTGAGAAATGCAAATTAAAACAATTTGGAGGAACACCTCACACATGAATAATGGAATATTATTGTTTGTAAATTTGATAAAAAAGCTGATTTTAGGATATTGTGAAAAGATTTACATGAACTGAAGCTGAGTCAAAGAAAGCAGTACCAGGATTACATTATACACAATAGCAGAAGAATGTGCAATGATCAATTATGAAAGAGTTACTTCTCAGTAGTTTTGTGATCAAAGCAATCCCAATACACTTTGGAGAGAAAATGTTATCTGCATCCAGAAAAAGAACTAAGGAGAATGAATGTAAATCAACACATACTATGCTCACTTCTTTTTTTTTTTTTTTTTTTTTTTTTAATCTTTCCCATGGTTTTCCCCTGTTGCTCTGATTTTTCCCTTCCAACACATTCATAGAGCAATGTGTATTAAACATAAACTTACAATAAAAAATTTAAAAAAAGAAAATTTTTTTTTTAAATTCTGAATTGAGCTTAAGGAAGTTATGAAACATCAAGTATTAAGCAAAATTTTGAAATGAAAAAAAGAAGAAAATATAAATAAGTCATTGGAAACACACACACTTGATCCAGGAGAAATAATTTAATAATTATTGGACTAACTGAAAACTATAAAAAAACAAAACAAAACAAAACAAACAAACAAACAAACAAACAAAAACCAAGTAATTATCAAGGGGAATGGCCCTGATATTCTATAACTAGAAGGTAAAAGAATCACTGAAATAATTCACCAATCACCTTCTGAGTTTTTATAATGAATAATGTAGCCAAATTCCAGAATTATCAAGTCAAAGAGACAATATTGAAAGCATTTAGAGAGAAACAATTCAAACATCAATGAACTACCAGTGAGAATATTATGCAATATTGAGTACCTTATTCATCAAAACATTGGAAGACTTGAAATGTAAAATTCTAGAAGGAAAAGAAACTAGAATTACCAAAAAAAAAAAAAAAAAAAAAAAAAAAACAAACAAACAAAAAAAAAAAACTATCCAGCAAAACTGAACATTATCTCAGGGAAAAAGATGAATATCCAATGAAATAGGGAACTTTTAAACTTTCCTGATTAAAAAAAGGTAGATGAATGGAAAATTTGATCTGCAAATAAATGAATAAACAGAAAAAAAGAAAAATAGGAAAAAAAATAAAAGAAACATTTTTTTAAAAATAAGATCAAACACCTTACACTCACACACAGGAAAAAAAGATAATTCTAAATCTTAAAGTATTTCTTTATTAGGAGAATTAAAAGGAGTATGCTAAGAAAGTGATTATAAAAAGTAAATAGGGGTGTGGATTAAATTCAGAATCCTACAGTATATTGTTTACAAGAAACACATTGGAATTTAAAAAATATAGACCAAGCAAAAAATAAAATTTTGGAGAATAATATATGAGGTTTCAATTGAATAGGAAAAAAAAAAAAGCATAAGTAGCAGACAAAGGAAATAAAAAAAAAAATCTAACAGAGAAAAGGAAGGAAGCTACATCTTACTAAAAGGTATCATAGACAAAGAAGCAATATCAACACTAAATATATATACTTCAAGTGATATAGTATCAAAACACTTAGAAGAGTAGGGGATATCAACTTCCTTCTCTCAGCACTAGATAAATCTAACTGCAAAAAGAAGTTAATGAGATGAGTGTAATTTCAGAAAAGTAAGATATGATAGAACTCTGTAGAAAACTAAAATAGAAAGGAATACACCTTTTGTTTTTTCAGCAGTATATGGCATGAACACATAAATTGACAATGTATTAGAGCATGGAAACCTTATAACCAAAGGCAGAAATATTAAATGCATCTTTTTTTTCAAATCAGGACACAAGAAAAATTACATGTAAAAAAGGGATATGGAAAGATACAAGAAAAGCTAATTATAAACCAAATAATCAAATCTTAAAGAATTAATATCTTATACAATAAATTATAGAAACACTCAATAAAAGCCTATGAGAACAATGATGCAACATAACAAAACTCATAGAATGCAGCCAAAAAAAGTTTTTAGGAAAATTTTATATCATTCAATGTTTAAATGAATAAAATAAAGAAAAAAAGAAATAAATGTATTGGAAATGTAATATTTTTGAAAGCTGAATAAAGGAACAAATTAAAAATATCTAATTAAATAACACATTAGAAATTCCAAAAATCAAAGGAGAGATTAATAAAGTTGAATTGCAAGAAAACTATCCAATTAATAAATTAAAAAAGATCTGGTATGTGGAAAAATAATAAAATAGATAAAACTTTAATTAATTTGATTTTTAAAAGAAAGAAATTAGCAAAATTCTTAGTATCAAAAATGAAAAGAGTGAATTCACCACCAATGAAGCAGAAACTAAATAAATAATTAGGAACAATTTTGCCCTTCTGTATGCTAATAAATCTGGAAATCCAAGTGAAATGGAGGAATCATTATAAAAATAAAAATTCCCCAAATTAACTGAAGAGTAAGTAATAATTGAAAGGTCCCAATTTCCCTAAAGATTATTAAAGCAAATATTTCAAATAAAGTATCATGAAGAGTTATAAAAACTTATCACAAAGATAATATTCTGTGACCACGTGGGATTTATTCTAGGAATGCAGGGATAGTTCAATATTGGGAAACTATAATCATTACTAACCATATAAACAAATAAATCAAGAAAAATAATATGATTATAAAAATAGGTATAGCACCCATTCCTATTAAAACAAAACAAAACAAAACAAAAAAAAAACAAACAAAACAATAGAGAGGATATGGGTAGATCCAAGATGGTAGAGTACTGAAAAGTCTTTATCTGAGTTCTTCCTGGCTTGCCTCAGATCAACATCAGATCAGGCCTGTGAAGGGGTTTTAGAAGGGACAGAACCCACAAATATTTGGAGTGTAAAAAATTTCCAGCAGAAGATATTTTGGAAGAACTTCAGGAAAGCTCTGTCTCAGTGGGGTAGTGGGGATGGAGCAAGGAGAGAGTTTGCAATGCAGCAAATGCACAGTGCAGAAAGAAGCAGGATAGAGAGGGTTACCTGTGCTGAAGGAATCTAGTGGGAAGCTCTTAACCAAAATATAGAAGCTTTTGCTACTGTGTCCTGGTTCAGAAACCAATGGATAAGCAGATTAGCTGTGAGACCTCAAATGCAAATACAAAAAAGCAAATAGTGAGTTCCTGAACCCCAACATAATGCAGGACTTAGCCATGATTACCCAGTACTGGAAGGGAGTGAATAGCACCAGCCCCAGGACAGTGTGAAGCTGCTTAGAGGAAGCTAGGGATAATCTCCTCTTTTTCCTAAGACAGACCTCAACCTTTAAAAATGAGCAAAAATGCAAAAATGCAAAAAAAAAAAAAAAAAAAAAAAAAAAAAAAGGAGCTCTGGCCATAGATAGCTTTTATGAAGAAAGAGAAGAACTAATGTCAAACCCTAAGGACACTGAAGGCAAAACATTTCCAGATGAAACTTTAAAGACTGCTATAAATTGTTCTCCATCTCTTTTGGAAGAATTTAAAAGAGATTTTAAAAGAGTTAGAAGAAAAATGGGGAAAGAAAATGAGAACTCTGTGAAAGGAAATACAAAATTTATCGGAAGAAAATCTCTCCTAACAGAATTTTTTTTTTCAAAATGGAAAAAATAAATTAACTCCTTCAAAGATATAATTTCTGAAATGGAAAAAAAAAAAATCCAACAAAAAATAATTTATATAAAAGTTCAATTGGCCAAATGCAAAAGGCTATAAAAAACGTTTACTGAAGAAAATAATTCACAAAATAGAATCTGACAAATTGAAAAAATTACTCAAGGAAACATCAAGAATTAGTGGGGAAAAAAAACAACTATAACATTTTTTAAAAAATAAAGAAAAACCACTGACCTGGGAAATACAAGAGAGACAATCTGAGAGCTATTGACTCTCTGAAATCCACAATGAAAATAAAAGAGCCTAGACAACATATTTCAAGAAATCATCAAAGATAACTGGCCTGATATTCTAGAACCAGATGGTAAAATAGACATTGAAAGAATTCAACGGTCACCTCCTCAAAGAGACACACAAATGAAAATTCCAAAGAATATTGTAGCTAAATTTCAGAATTATAAGATTAAGGAGATAATGCTGCAAGTAGCCAAAAAAGAAACAATTCAAATATCAAGAAGCCACAATGAGGATTACCCAGGACCTAGCAGATCCCACTTTGAAAAGATCCAAGGGCCTATAATATGATATTCTTGAGGGCAAAGGAACTTGGACTGCAGCCAAGAAACAACTATCTAGAAAAATTAAGCATTACCTTTCAGGGGAAAAGATGGGACATTCAATGAATTGGAAGATGTTCATCTATTTTTTGATGAAAAGACCAGAGATGAACAGAAAATTTGAATTTTAAATATAAAACTCAAAAGAAGAATGAGGGTAAAAAGAAAACAAAAAAAAAAAAAAATCTGTTTTTTAAAGGTTAAAATGTTAACACCCGTATAAGGGAAGGTAACATATTCAGCTCTTCAGAACTATATATTCTTTATGAGCATACTTAAAGGGTTCAGTTATAATTTGACTTTACTGTCATGATATAAAAAGGAAGCCACTGGTTTAAAAAAAAAAGTTGTACTAGAAGAAAAGAGAAGAGGAGATAACATGGGGTAAATTACATTACATGAAGTGGCAAAAAAATGATCTATTAAAGTTAAGGGAAAGAAGGGAGGAGGATGAGCATTGTGTGAACTTTAATCTGAAAAGATTGGCTCAAAGAGAAATATATTTAGTTCAAAATATAAACTTGCTTCATTCTACAGAGAACTAGGATGAGAAAGGGGAAGGGAAAGAAGGAAGTAATAGAAGGTAGAACAGAAAAAGGGGAAAGTGAAAAGAAAGGGGGAGGAAACTATAAAAAAGAAGAACAGATTGAGAGAAATAGTAGTCAGAAGCAAAACACTTGTGAGAAACCAAAAGGGGAAAGAGAAAAATTTAACATGGGGAAAATAAGATGGTGGGAAATACTGAGATAGTAACTTATTTATGTGTGAAAGGGATGAGCTCTCCCATAAAATGGAAGCATATAGAAGAATGGATAAAAACACAGAATCCTACAATATGGTGTTTACAAGAAACACATTTAAAGCAGAATTATACAGACTAAAGATAAAAGGTGGGAGCAGAATCTATTATGCTTCAGCTGAAGTAAAAAAAACAACAACAAAAACAGGGATAGCAATCCTCATCTAAGATAAATCAAAAGCAAAAATAGATCTAATTAAAAGAACTAAGGAAGAAAACTAAATCTCAGTAAAGGGCACCATATATAATAAAGTATATATAAAGTATATAATAAAATAATATTAATATTAAACATTTTTGCACCAAGTGGTAGAACATCCAAGTTCCTAGAGAATTTGAAAGCTGTCAAAGAAATAGACAGCAAAAGTATACTAGTTGTGAATCTCAACCATGCTCTATCACAATTAAATAAATAAAACCACAAAAAAAAAAAGAAAAAAAAAGAAAAAAAAGTTAAAGGTGTAAACAATTTTAGAAAAAAATAGGGATGCATTTTTTTGAAATTTATTTCTAGAAATTTTTAGAATTAATTTTCATATAAATATGAATTTAGAAAATTGAATGAAGACAAAAAGTCATAAACATTTTTATCCCATCAGCACATAGACCCTACCAAAAAAAAATTTGACCCTGTTTTAAGGCATAAAAATGTCAAAATCAAATGCAGAAAGACTGAAATAGTAAATTCATCATTTTCAGATCATGATGCAATAAAAATTACTTGTAATAAAGGGCCAGTGCAAAACAGCCTAACTATTAATTGGAAAGCAAATAATCTAATCCTAAAGAATGAATGGTGAAAGAACTAATTATAAACACAATCAATAATTTTATCCAAGAGAATAACCATAAGGAGACAACATACCAAAATTTATGAGATGCAGTCAAAACAGTTCTTAGGTTAAATTTTATAACTCTAGATGCTTACTTGCATAAAATAGAGAAGCAGAAGATCAGTGAATTGGGCATGCAACTAAAGAAGTTAGAAAAAATAATGATTTAAAAACCTGCAATTAAATACTAAATTTAAAATTCTGAAAATAAAAGGGGAATTAATAAAATTTAAAGTTATTGAATTATTGAACTAATAAACAAAAGTTAGTTTTAAGAAAAAACAACAAACTTGATAAGTAGTTAATTTGATTAGAAAAATAAAAGAAAAAAAATCAAATTGCTGATATCAAAAATGACAAAGGTAAACTTTCCATGAAATAAGAGAAAATTTGAGTAATAATTGGGAACTATTTTGCCCAACTTTATGCCAGTACATCTGATAATATAAGTGAAATGGATGAATACTTATAAACATGCAGATTGCTTAAATTAACAGAAGCAGAATTAAATTATTTAAATATCAGTTTGATATATTTTTGGGCATAGCTCCATATTGCTCTCCAGAATGTTTGGATCACTTCACGACTTCATCAACAATGTATTAGTGTCCCAATTTTCCTACATCCCCTTCAACATTCATTATTATCTTTTCCTGCCATATTAGCAATTTAAAAGGTGTATGGTGTTACTTCATAATTGTCTTAATTTGCACGTCTCTGATCAGTAATTATTTTAAGCGTTTTTTCATATGACTATAAATTGTTTTAATTTCCTCATCTGAAAATTGTTTGTTCATATCATTTGATTATTTATCATTTGGAGAACAGCTTGTATTCTTATAAATGTGAATCCATTCTCTACATATTTTATAAATGAGGTCTTTATCAAAACCCTTGTATGTAATTTTTTCCCCTCAGTTTACTGCTTCCCTTGTAATCTTATCTGCATTGTTTTGGTTTATATAAAATTTTCTTAATATAATCAAAATTTTATATTTTGCATTCCATAATATACTCTAGTTTTTCTTTGGCCACAAATTCTTTCCTTCTACACAGATCTGAGAGGTTGACTATTCTTTATTGTTCTAATTGCTTATGGTTTCACTCTATGTCTAAATTATGAACCTATTTTGACCTTATCTTGAAATAGGATGTTAGGGGATGTAGGAAAATTGGGACACTAATACACTGTTGATGAAATCGTGAAGTGATCCAAACATTCTGGAGAGCAATATGGAGCTATGCCCCAAAATATATTAAACTGTGCATACCTTTGATCCAGCAATATCTCTACTGAGCTTATATTCCAAAGAGATCATAAAAAATGGAAAAGAAACTATATGTGCAAAAATGTTTATTGCAGACCTTTTTGTAATGGCAATTAACTGGAAACAAGAGTGGATGCCCATCAGGTGGAGACTGGCTGAATAAGTTATAGTATATGAATGTTATTGGAATATTATTGCTCCATAAAAAATGATCAGCAGGATAATTTTAGAAAAGCCTGGAAAGATTCAGATCAACAGGTGCTGAATGAAATGAGTAGAACCAGGAGAATATTGTACATAGCAACAGCCAAATTATACAATGATCAATTCTGATGGATGTGACTCTTTTTCACAATGAGGTGGTTCAGGCCAGTTCTTATGATATTATGAAGAGAGCCATGTGCAACTAGAGAGAGGACTTATGGGGACTGAGTATGGATCACTAAATAATATTTTCACTTTTTTTTGTTATTTCCTTGCATCTTGTTTTCCTTCTCATTTTTTCTTTTCTTTTTTGATCTCATTGTTTTTTTTTTTTTTGTTGTTTTTTTTTTGGGTTTTTTTGTGCAGCATGATAATTGTGGATTTGGATTACTTGCCATCTAAGTGATGAGTAAGGATAAAGAGAGGGAGAAAAAAAAATTTGAAACACAGGTTTTTGCAGTGTTGAATGTTGAAAATAATCTATGCATATGTTTTGAATGTAAACAACTCTAATAAAAATAAATATGTATTAAAAAGCAGCAATCATCAAAAATATTTGATACTGGCTAAGGAATAAGAGTAATGAATGAGTGGAAGATGTCAGGTACATTAAACAGAAGTATATATTAATTTATTGATTGACAAATCAAAATATTCTTGCTTCAGGAATAAAAACTCATTATTTGATAAAGACTTGTTGGAAACTTGAAAATAGCATGGCAGAAAATAGGCATGAACTAATATCTCAAATCATATATCAAGATAGATTGGAAATGGATGCAGGATTTAGACATAAAGGGTGCCGTTATAAACAAATTAGTAAAGCAAGTAATAATTTACCTATCAGGTCTATGAAGAGGGGAAAAATTTATGATCAAACAAGAGAGAACATTATGAAATACAAAATGAATTTCTTTTGATTAAATTGAATTTAAAAGATTTTGAACAAACAAAACCAATGAAACCAAGATTAGAAGAAAAACAGAAATCTGGGAAATAATTTTATAGTCTAGTGTTTCTAATAAAAGTATAATTTCTAAAATATAGGTAGAGTTGAATCAAATTTATAAGAAAAAAGTCATTATGAAATTATAAATGGTCATAGAATATAAACAATTTTCAAATGAAATTAAAATTATATAGTCATATAAAATGTTCTAAATTACTATTGATTAGAAAATTAAAACCCTGAAGTACCATCTCACATTTATTGACACATTATTATTTATAAATAAGACAGAAAAGGAAAAAGGATAATTTTGGAGAAGATATAAGGAAATTGGAAAACCAATTTATTTTTGGAAGAGTGGTAAGCTGATCCAACCATTCCAGAGAGCAATTTGGAACTATGGCCAAAGGGTTACAAAACGTTATGTACTGATCCCATATATCTAGCAATAATGCCATTACTAAATCTGTATATCAAAGAAATAATTTAAAAAGACTCACGATGAAGATTGCCCATGTATAACCTATATCAAACAATTTGCTTTCATGGGTAGGGGAGGAGGTAAGGAAGTGAGGGCAAAAAATTGTACAACACACAATTCTATAGAAATGAATGTTTTAAACTATCTTTAGTATTTGGGAAAATAAAATACTATTGATGGAAAAAAAAACTCATGATAGAAAACTATCTACATATAAAGAAATATGAAATCTGAATATATACCAAAATATACTATTTTCACTTCTTTGTGTATTTTTCTTATGAATTTTCCCTTTTGTTTTTATTATTTTTCATAATATAACTAATGTGATAATATGTTTAACATGATTGTCTATATAACATATTTCAGCTTCCTTCTTTTCATCAGGATTAGGAAGGCAATGGATGGAGAGAGAAAAATTTGGAACTCAATTTTAGAAAAATGAAAAAACATCTTTCCATTTAAATGAAAAAATAAACTAATTGAAAAAATAGATTTAGATATAGAAATAGCTATGTATATAGAGAGTCATTTCTGCATTGTATAAATATATATTTGTGTGTGCATATCTATTAAATCATAATCACTAATATAAGCTTATACATATATGCAATCTCTATTTTTATTTCAAATACTGAAAATGGAGAGGAATACACACAAATATATATGTATACACACACATATATACAATGCTATGCTATGTAATTTTAATAAAAACATAAATATTATATGTATATATATATATATATATATATATATATATATTGCTGCACAAATTCCAGCTCTACTTTTACCATCACTCAGTAACCACTTGTATTTTGAAGTTTATTTAATGTTAATCAAGACTTTGTTACCCACTTTTGCTAATATCCAAGATACTTTCTTTTCATCTACAATTCAGTGCCTTGCTGAGGGATGTCATAGTACATATTATTCTATTGTTGAATTATCTTCAATCACGTCTGAGTCCTTGTGATCCAATTTGAGGTTTTCTTGTTACAGATAATAGAAATTTGTGTCATGTCCTTCTCCAGTTCATTATACAGATGAGGGCACTGAGGCAAGATATGTAATGCTACTTGCCTAGGGTCACACAGTCTGTAAGTATGTCTGAGGTCAAATTGGAACTCAGCAAGACGAATCTTTCTGACTCTAGCCCCAGCATTCTACACACTACACACACGGAAACTCTTTAAAATAGTCTAACCTCCCAGTTCCTCAGATTACTCATTTCTTTTGACATCCTTCTGTATTCTACTTGGTCTACATTCAGAGATGGTCATAACTTCAATTTTTCTTTCACCTACATGTATTCTTCCCTGTTCATGAACTCTGAAATTGCCATATCTGATGATAATTTGATTTCCATCTACGTGTAACTAAGTCTAGAAACCTTTACATTGTGTTGTTCATCCTTATTGTGATCTCTGATATTTACTTCCAGCCCCCACAAAAGACCATAATCCTTATAGTATCTATACTCTCTTCCCTTTCCTATCCTGATCCTTTGGTGAATTAGGGAAACTCTACATGGTCCTTTTTTTTTTTTTTTTTTTTTTTTTTTTCTCAAGTCCTTTGTTCCCATAAATTATCAATGATCTTACGTTGCTAAGTCTCAACTTTGCTTTTCTATCTACGGCCTTTCATCATATTCTTACTTTTTTGACCCTGGAGAAAATCATAAAATTCTACTGATTGAAATGCCTATAAATTAAAAACAAATGGTAAATCTCCTTGGATGGTTGAGGTTGTCCTCAATACAAACATGTTACACATGTATTGCAACAAGAGTTATAGTTCACTTTAACTGAGGGAATCATTAATGTAGATATTTAAATTGCTGACAATGCTGTGTGGGTATGTATGTGGGCATAAGTGTGGAGTAAGGATCACAGAAGGATATTTTGGTCTTGCAGGCAGGTCCTTTCAATGCTCTGTAATTAAAAAAAAAATCAAGTGGCTCCTACTCTGTTTTTGCACAGAGATAGCTCAATGTTTCTGTGTTAAAACACACAGATCAGTTTGAATAAAATTATTTTAAAGTGCATATGTTTAAACTTGAAAAACACTCAAATCAACTGCTTTTGATTTCTATGTGCTGTCAGATGGTCTATTGGATTGATTCCCCCCACCACCACATACACACAAATTTTATCTGAGTTTAAGCATTATGACAAGTTTGTCTCAAGAAATCATATAATTGCTCTTTCAGCTTTGCTCTTCTATTTCTGAACTTCAAAACCATGCCAAAGCTACTGTTTCATTTTGTACCATCCCTTGAAGCCTGGGAAATCCTCACTTTAGCATATCCAGCAAATACAGACCTTTTTCTTTTCCTGGAACATTCCTCTATAAGGTAGGCCCCACTCTAACATGAGTAAGTTTTTTCTGAGGTCTCTGTTGTATGGAGGAGCCTAAAAACATACAACTTAACTTTCTTGCCAGATATCTGTATAACATTCCAATGTCTACTTTACAGGGTCCTCATTTGAATTGTCTTTCCCAATTATAATGTAAGCTCCTCAGTGGCAGGGATAATCCTTGAGACTCATTTTGCTATTTGCTATTATTTATAACACAAACAAATAAATATTGTTTTCCTTTGTTTCTTCCTATCTTCTTTTTTTTTTCTTTCCTCTTTCTTTCCTTCCCTTTTTCTTTCTCTTGCTACTTTTTTCTCCCTCCCTCTTCTTTACTCTTTCCTTTTCTATCTCCCTCCCTTCCTCCCTCCCTCCCTTCCTCCCTCCCTCCCTTCCTCTCATTTCTTTTCTCCCTTCCTCCCTCTCTCCATTCCTCCCTCCTTTCCTCTCTTATTTCTTTTCTCCCTTTCTCCCTCCCTCCCTTCCATTCCTTCCTTCCTTCCTCCCTTCATTTCTCCCTCCCTCCCTTTCCTTTCTTCTTTCCTCCCTTTCTTCCTCCCTACCTTCCACCCTCGTTCCCTTCTTCCCTCCCTTATCTCTTATTTCTTTCCTCCCTTCCTTCCTCCCTCCCTTCTTCTTTCATTTCCTTCTTCCCTTCCTTCCTTCCTTCCTTCCTTCCTTCCTACTTTCCTTTTCCTTCCTTCCTTCCTCCCTTCTTTCCCTCCTTCTAAGTTAGTGATCAGATTTTTTAAACATTTGTTGGAGCTACTATCTAAAACTTTGCATGCAAATGTAGTATGTTACATGCTAACTCAGAAGTATATGAAATACAATATTATTAAGACATTATCTTCTCACAAGAGGCAAAACCTTTGCCTTGGTAACTACTTTCATTATTTTTTATTAAGTGACTATAAAAAAGAGATAAAGACTTTATATTTTCACAGTAACATTTTGAGTGATTTAAAGAAGCTGAAGTGTTACGATCAGATTTGAGTTTGCTATCCTAATATTTTAAAAAGGAGAGGTAACCTCATATATCATAACCATATCTTTGATAAATATCCAAAGAAATGGCTAATATAGTTTTGTAGGAGCCACTGCAATGCCATGCAATTTCCATTGGAAGAAAAGAGAGCCCTTTATTCAGGTACAACCAATTTATTTCTTGTCATGTTACTACTAAATTGGGTTCCTTATCTAGAATTGCTTATCTTTTATTTAATGTAGTGTAACATTTACAATTCTGTGCTTATTCCCTTAAAAATATTTTGATTGGAGAAAAATTATCCATTCAGGATAAGAAGTAAATAATGTTTTATAATAAAAGAAAATAAGTAAAACATTTTAAAGGAAATAATCATTTAGAAATTTTATAGTTAAATTTATTATTGATACAAATGATATGTTAATTATAAATTGTTTTAACTATTTTAAATCTAGTTATATGTAATTTTCATTTAGTTATTCATTCAAATTTAATGACTATTACAGGGTAATGTCATATGTGCAAAGAACAATTTGCCTACATGCTAAGCAACAACAGAAGCAAACATGAATAAGACACAATTCCTTACTCTAAACAAATTCATATTTTAACAGAGAAGGTGAAACCTGGATAGAATTAACTATAGTATTTATTTAAATGGTCTGGAAATTTTTCTTGAGGAAAATGACATTGTGCTGAGACTTCAGGGATGTTTAGTATTCAAGTAGGTAAAGATGAAAAGATTTTTGGCCTTCTGTGAAAGGTTAGAATTAAGTGCAACAATTTAAAATCATTGGTGTGTATTTTACAATGGCTGCTATGTTATAGTGCTGTAGAAGATTAGACTGAACCTATGCATGTTTGCTGTTCTAATGATCTGTGATTCCTGCCAAATAATTCTTTTTGTAAATATTTTTTTAGCATTTTTAAAAGTTGTTTTTTTTTTTTTTTCCTATCACATCCTGTCACCATTTATTAATTAGAAGTCATTTCATGGTACAGTAGGTAAGAAGACTACTTTTGAGTAAAAAAAAAAAATAAAAAATTTGATTTCAAATGTTAACACAGATACTGGTCAAGTAAATGATGTCTATCTTTAGTTTATTTCAACACCCTTAATTTAAAGCTTGTCAGAAATTTAAAAAAATCACACAACAATACAAAGATCTACTTGGAAGTTATCATACATTTTGCCTATTAAAACATGATACTCATACTTCAGTCCCATCCACCAATTATGAAAACAATTTTGTTGAAAATGAGTTCATAAAATTCCACATTCATTTATGCTAACCAGTTGTTCAGACTACTCAAGTATTACATTTTTATATTTTTGACAAAGAAGTTGAAAAACCCATTAAAATACTTATTTGGAAAAAATTTAAACAATTATTTTTTTTCATTTTTTAGAAATAAGAAGTACAGAAATTTCACCGATGACATGAATATCGGCAACGACAGTTTAATTAACTTGTTCTTCATGATTACTTCATACTATTAGCAGCCAATATTTTTTTATTATTATTATAGCTTTTTATTTACAAGATATATGCATGGGTAATTTTTCAGTACTGACAATTGCCAAGCCTTTTGTTTCAATTTTTCCCCTCCTTCCTCCCAACCCCCACCCCCCAGATGGCAGGTTGACCAATACATGTTACATATGTTAAATTATAAATTAAATACAATATATGTATACATGTCCAAACAGTTATGTTGATGTACAAAAAGAATTGGATTTTGAAATAGTATACAATTAGCCTATGAAGAAAACCAAAAATGCAGGTGGATAAAAATAGAGGTATTGGGAATTCTATGTAGTGGTTCATAGTCATCTCCCAGATTTTTTTCACTTGGTGTAACTGGTTCAGTTCATTACTGCTGTTGCAGCCAATATCTTAAACTTTAATACACACTTAAGTAAATGTTCAAAGACTTTGTGATATGAGCTATGGGTACTTTGTGTAAAATACATCAAGTAAATGTAGAGTGTTCCTATTACTTTGGAATAGATATGTTATGACTTTTAAGAAAAGTGGGCTCAAGTTTATATTTGAGAGGAAACTAATAAAATCCTAGTAATTTATGTGCCATTTTTAAACATTTGTTTGAATAATTATGCATTACTTCTGGCCTTGATTTTCAGTTCTCCACAAAAAAATGAGTTTTGGTACTTCCATTGAAACTTGCAAAGTTCCTTAACAGTATGTATCATTTTTTTTGTTTGTTTGTTTGATTTAAATTGTATTTTCATTGTGTTGAATTTCTTGTGACTATATATTATAGAGGAACAAAATTTTTTCACATTTTTTTCTGCAAAAGTTTTTTTTTTTTCCATCTCTAATTTTTTTTTTTTTTAAATTATCAAACATCTATAATATTGGTAGGGCCCACAAAGAAGTTTGGTGAATAGATTTCAATTTGTGGTAAGTAAAAAAATTACATCTTAATTTTGTTGACCCCTAAATTAATAATTCCTTTATTTATTTAAAATAAAATAATTTAAAATATTATTACAAAAAGTTTAAGAACTGCTCTATAATAAAATATTCATTGATGGTCAGTTTTTCCACTTTATTTCATGGCTTTGCCACATTTTTTAATGCTAGTTTTTTTTTTTTTATTTTGCTTTAAATTTCTGATTAAGATAATCAGAATTTTGATTTACTTTTGATGTTTGAATTCTTTTCCCCATGTTCCTGTTTAATTGCTTTTATTTGAGCATTATGGGGTTTGTTTTTTGCATGACAGTTTGTTTCTTTTGTGATCTCTGAAGATTTGTCTCAATAATTCTCTAAAATTACTTCAAATTTTCTCAATATGACATTATGTTAGAATGATTTCTTAATATCTTCATCTTTCTTCTTATGGATGCACTCATGACAAAAGCCATCAGCAAAGTGACTTGTATTATTGGATCCAATATAGGATCCAAAGTCTTTCAACACTTTCTAACAAATATTATAAGAATTTCATGATGGTTAAGATAAATAATAACTTTTGTAAATTATTTTGCCTTATCAGAATTGCTCTCTTATTTGGATTGTTGCCACCATACTCAAAAAGGATGCTTTTGGAATTCTGGTCCTCTACCAGAGTCATTTGATTCTGGTATTTTGTTATCCATCTCATTATTAAGTATAATTTTAGGAATTTTCAGTAAATTAAGAATAATTTTTCCTCTTTTAATTTTCAGTAATTTCTCAATTCCAACTCTTATTTTATCTGTTTTAAGTTTAAGAATGAGATTTTTGTTTTGTTTTGTTTTTGTTTTCTTGGTTTTTTAAAAAATAATTTATGAACACTGATTGGGAGGAAAAAAAGGTTTGTGAACTTGTAATAAGGATCCAATTTACAAAAGACAGAATAATTTTAAAGATTTATTTGTAATGTGTAGTAATAACATATAATTAAGATACTTTGTCTTTGGTCTATTTAATATACACTCTGGTTTTGCTAAACTAATGAGCAACATCCTATGCAATGAAGGTTTTCTAGTATGGTATTCTTTTACTTTGTCATGGACATACACTCTTGTCTCCATGATAGGAATGACTATGAGGGCATTGTATTTCATTCTATTCTGTGCCTTTGGTGGTATTTAGATGGGAATAATTTAGGTAAAATAATTATATTAATATTACTTTTTTATATTTACAAGTACATCCTTTCATTACTGAATAATAGTATTGAGGGACAATAAAATTTTTGATGTGAAGATAACAGAATATTTATCATAGAATTCTTTCCAATTTTACATTCTAAGTTATTCTAAGTTATATCTAAGTTGTTATAAAATGCTTAATTGCTGTAATTAATCAAATCAATTTGTTAATTAGATTAATTTATTAATATAAATTAATAAATGACAATAAAATAAATTAATTTTAAAAATCAATATTAAATTAAATTAATTTAAATTAATGTAATTAACACTGCATCATTTCTTTAATTTAAGAGTAAAGCCTTTATTGATCAGTAAGTCTATGTCACCTTAAAAAAAACAATTATATTAAATATAACTGAACTTTATGCATGGCTTTGGAAAAAACATACAGGTGTTTATGAATAATAAATATTGTCTATACTATGTCTGAAACAAGCTGAAGATAAACTATGTGATATTAGTCACATTCATTACACACAAAATTAAAACTACAAAGGAATGATTAACAAAAAAAAATGAAAACAATCAGGAATATTTTAAGAAACTTATAAATAATATGCTACAGGTGAATTTCTATTTTGATATTCAAAAATTTGTATTTATTTGATCAGTCATGTTAGTCATGTCTGACTGTGAGCCATTTGTGGTTTCCTTGGGTAACAGACTGTAGTGGTCTATTATTTCCTAATCCAACTCATTTTTTTTAATAGATGAGGAAACTAAGGTAAAAGAAGATTGAGTGACTTTCCCAGGTTACACAGGTAGTAAGTATTTATGCCAAGACTTGAATTTAAGAACATTAATCTTTCTAATTTTAGGTCCATCACTATATCCACACTATCAGCTAACTGCTATTATGTTTAATAATATACAAACCATTGCACTTTAGTCATTATTGTTTTGAGCTGTTGATGTTGCTATTGAACTTATGTGAGAAAAATTCTTATAATTCAATATCATTACCTATAGAATATTACTGACATTTTTCTAAACTACATAAGAAGCAAGGAGGCAGGGTAGAGCTAGGTGGTACAGCAGAGAGTATTGACTCCTAAATCATAAGAATTGCATTCAAATTTCACCTCTGTGGAATTATGCATATTAAATTATCTTTTCTAGGTTGCTATTTTACCCTCTGGTTCTATGATATCAGGGAAGTTTTTCTTGATCATTCTTGATAGGTAATGTGCAGACACTCTTTTGATCATGACTTTCAGATAGTCCAGTGATTCTTAAATTATCTCTTCTGGATCTATTTTTCCAGGTCAGTTGTTTTTCTAAAAAGTTATTTTACATTTTTCTATATGTTTTTTTACTCTTTTTCTCTTTATTTGACTAATTTTTGATGACTCTTAGAGTCATTAGCTTCCATTTCAAAAATTTTAATTTTTAAGAAATTATTTTCTTCAATTAGCACCTTCTTTTCCATGTGGTAAATTTTATTTTTAAAGGATGTTTTCTTCAATGGGTTTTTTTAAACTTAACCCATTTCATTTTTCAAAAGATTTTTGTTGTTCACTTTTTTGTGTTTCCTTTTCCAAACTGTTGACTCTTTCCTCCCCATCATTCTCCTCTGTAATTTTCTTTTCAATCCCACTTTTTTTCTATCTCTTTTACATGACTTTTAGAGTCCTTTTTGAGTTCTTCAAAGGGAACATTTTGTGCTTCAGATAAATTCATATTCCCTTCAAATTCATATTGAGACTTCACATATATGTATTTTAACAGTGTTTTCCTCTTCTGAATTGTGTTTGGCTCTTCCCTGTTGCCATAATACTTTCTATGGTAAAGTCTCTTTTTTGTTTCTTACTCATTTTTAAAAGTCTGTTTTACAAATTTTAAAGTTGATCTTTACTCTTGGGATATAGGGGTCACTGTTCCAAGCTTTTATGCTGAAAGCTCAAGACCTAATCGTTGGCTTTCCATACTTGTTTCTTGCCCATTATGTTGTGGGATGACCCTTCTTAGTTGTACCTGCTGAATTAGGGTTCCAGAGCTTCCAGTGTCCCCTTTCTACATGGACTGCATACCTCACAGCTGCCTTGTTGTGTGGTTGACATGCTAAACCATGACTGAGAGGACCTGGCTTCTGATGTATGCTGTGACTATGACTCCCCTTCCTTCTCCCCCAATTACTATGATACCATCAGTATGAGCTTCACTCCCTTTTTTTTACTTAAGTGAGACAGATATTTCCTAAAAACCTTCTAAGTTATATTAAATTGGAAAATAGTTTCGCTATATCTTTTTCTGGGTTCTGTAGTTCCAGAATTCATTTAGAAGCTTGATTTCACTTTTTTTTTTTTTTTTCCAAAGGAAACCATGGAGATTCCAGTCAACTTCTTGGTTTCTCTCTTCCAGCTTCCTCTGACACACAATCTCTCTCTCTCTCTCTCTCTCTCTCTCTCTCTCTCTCTCTCTCTCTCTCTCTCTCTCTCTCTCTCTCTCTCTCTCTCTCTTTCACTAAATGCCCTGCAAAAATAAAAGACTATATTCAATATATTTGCCTTCATCTAACTTTCATCTAAGCTTCATCTAACTAATTTTCATTTAAACTTTCTGAAGTCTAGTTTTTGACCATATCATTTTAATAAAAAAATGTTCTCCCCAAAGGAGAACAATATCTTAATTGCCAAAACTAATCGTCTTTTCTTAGTACTCATTTTTTTTTACTTCTCTACATTCCCCTAAAATAGGGTCACTATTAACAATTTCCTGCTGGATTTTTCTAATATGATTTTCATGACAAAATTTTCTCTTATTACTATTCCTATATGTGTGACTCAGTTTCCTTTGCTCCATCTTAATCCTTGCAACACACAGTAACAGAACATGCCTCCTAAAAATCTATCCAACGTACTCTTCCTTTTTTCTCTATATTATCTCATTTGGTAGTTTCATCAATTCTGTTATCAAATCAATGTTTATAATTCTCAAATCTCTAAGCAATCCATCTCTTATTTGTTTGCCTTTACTGACTGAAGTCAGACTCAAATAGGATATTTAAATGAGAAAAATTGTGAAAAGTAGCCTTTTGGGAAAGCAATATTTGTGAGAAACATAAAAACAATAACCACAACCACCACAACAAAAACAAAACAGCAGTTCTAAAAGGATCTAAGAGAAAGATAATGCTGAAAATATTTGAAAATATAATTAAGAAGAAAATTAAAATTAAAGTAAAATATCAAGCCTCTTGTATCTTCAAAAGCTAGTTGCTCTTGAATGGTATAAGAACTTTGGGAATAATAGCTTAGAAAATTCAGAATTATACGACCGTATAACATTTCTATTGCCTTTTTTGTGGTTTGTATAGAAGATATATGAGTTTTCTTTTCTACATGATAAGATAGAAATGAATTAATTCACATAAAGAATCTTTGCTTGTAGGAAAAAGACAGCCAGATGATGAGGGGAAAGATAGACTGAGTAAATAGAAAAGCTAACTATGGAGCCAGAATTCATGCTGCTTCTTGAAAGGAGCCAAGCTCAGCTGAGCCCATCTGAATGGAGTAACACAAATGGGAGCATCTGCTGAAAATTATATTGGAAGAAAATCATTGTGATTGGGAGCTAATTGGAAGAAAATAGATTCCTTTGCTATTTGGCAAAGTCAACTATAGAAATCAAAGTCTTCTCTGTTTTGTTGCTTGTTTCCACCTGCAACTTGAAGGGTAGAAGCTTCTCAAATATATGTGCATCTTTATTTTCCTGCCTTCTATGACTTGAGGAGCTAAACTCTTTTGGATCATAGAATATTCCTGCAATCTCAGGTCTAAGGGAATTCCTTTATTGAAAAATTTGAGCACTGTCTCCAACCAAAGCAAGGGAAGATATCTGGAAATTTCTTCATATTTTCTCCTTATATTCGCTGCTTTCACTAAAAAGGTTTGACACAAAATATTCCAGAAGTCCAAAACTAAGTAGTCAGTGGAATAACTCCACCCAGTAGCAGAATGAAATAACTAGAAAAGGAGAGGTTTTATCCATTATGTATATTTAAAGCACACTATATCCTTCAGTGTTGTTTCCATCCAAACGAAGAGGTCATATTTTGAAACACTCCATTCAAAATGTCTTGACTTCAATTTAGGGCAATGCTCTGTGACCAATATATATTTAACAAATACCTATTGAATAAATTGTAAAATAAAATTTTTTTCTGTTCTGCTAATAAGTACATAGAAATGCTTATGAAAAACTATTCAACCTCTGTGATGTGCACAGATTACAAAGATTTGAATATCCCTCAGCATGAACCTTTATACTGATTTGCCTCTCTGATAAATTTCTGCAAATATGTTTCCACTATTCCCCATTGTCTATGTGTACATTGGTACGGAAGTGTGACCCATATTTACATGTGAATTGTTATATTATGAATATATTTGCTTTTGCTTTATGCTTAATAAATATTCAGTGGCTAAGTGTAAATGGTGTTATCATCTTGGCTGACTAGTAGGGGTGGGAAGAAAATCCATGTTAAATTTTTTCCAATCTGAATATCTCTTGAAAACTACAATTGTGCAGAGGAAACTGTCTATTAGACATGTAAATTGTTATTTTCATAGACTTCCCAAATTCTACAGGTGCTATTAAAATATAGATATAACATTTTAAAATGCATAAACTTTGAAAATGGTTTAACAATTTTTAAATATAAAGATTGTGTATCTAGGAACAAAGGCACAAGGAGCTCTGCTTTAATGGGAGTGAATCAGTAGTGTTCATGGACAATGACACCTCAAAATCCAGGCAAAGCTTAAAATTGAATTGCCTTGTGCTATTAAGGATTCTATTCCTTCTATTATAATGGCAGTAGAAATCCTACTGGCAGAGAAAAGAATAAATAGGAAAGCTTCACTGTTTCTGAAACTGTCTAATACTATAGCAACAGCAAAAAATAAAATAAACACTCACATGTGTCATATTAACTATTTCAAGAACAATAAACCTGTCCTCGCCTCTTTTTCTGCAGTTCTTAAGCATATATTCATTGAGCTGAACTTAATTTGTTTTGGGTACATCATTTTTATCCTTGCCTCATTTCTTCAACATTCACAATTAAGCCTGAATGTTACACATGACACTTCGACACCTTCGAGGATTTGTGTTCTCTTTTAAACTGATAATCTCTCTAAAATTGCTTTGTTTATGAGAACACAGCATATGCTTTGTTTTCTCCTGGGGAAATATATAAATCAGCTAAAGTAGGCCAGAAAAATTCCATGTGAGCTTCAGGCACATATGGGAGTCATGCTGTGAATGAATATGGCCCACTGTAATTATTGCTCTACTTGCAGTATTATTTCTTAACAAGCAAAGGAAGATATTTTTTCTTTGCTTTTAAATTTCATCATATAAAATGGTGAAAATATATTTGAAAACTTCAGTATAAAAGAAAAAAAAAACTAGGGGTAATCAAATGTTGAAAATCACTTCTATTTAACAATGTTGCATGATGTTGGACATGGTGTCAGAAAGACAATGTTGATATGCATCCCACTTCTAATATATTTCAGAAACTGCATATATCACCTCACTTTTCTGATTCTTAATTTCCTTATCTGTGAAACAGGAATATAAGCATATATATGTGTGGCTCTGTATGTGATATCTATAAAATCTCATAAGATTATCATTATGTTTCAGTAAGATAATATACATAAAAGTATTTTGGAGACTTTAAATCATTATATAAAATTCAGTTGCTATTTAATGGGCTGACTTGCTCTTGGAGATAGAAAGCATTAGTGAATTTCCTGACAAGAGGATATTTTATGCAAATTACTGAATTGATCATGTAATAATGAGGAAAATAGATTAGTTCTAGTTTAAACAATTGTATAGAAAAGTATTCTTGGTCTTTTGATGATAACAAATGTATTCTGACAAAATCATCATATACAAACAAATGCACAGGAAAATAGGAAAGTAAAGCATCTTATGCATATTTATAACTCATCAGTCTTCCATTCTAAAGGATACTAATATACATCAGGTTAATAAAAATGAGAAATTTATTTGGGAGCATAAAAAAGTGAAAAATCCACCCTGGAATCAATTTCAATCAAGTAGTGCCACTTTTAATAATAGAAGTTGATCGTCATGCTAAATTTAAAAGATATTTAAGAAATTTAATAATATTACAATTTTACAGCATAATTTATCTTAAAGTATATGGTTTTAAATGACATACATATATTTTGATAGATTTCACTATCCTTTCTACAACATCTTGGAATCTAAATATAGAGGAGTCCATATAAAATCACCATAAATAACCTAGAATCTGTACTTTTTGAAAATATTTATTGTAGGAAAAGCAGTTATTGTAGCAAGAGAAGTAAAAATGAATTTTAACTGCAATGCAAATATTTGAGTTGGACTACATATTCCTAATTGAAATCTATCTTTTGAGAAATATATAACAGATGTTAGTTAGCTAAGCATCTAAAAACAGAAATTTAATCCATTACTATACTATAGATACTTTAATGGCTGTTACACTCAATTTGCAAGGTCTATACTTCCTCAGTTACATTTTTTTAAATGTAAATTTTGGGGTTTGATTAGTTTCCATATCTACCTGGTGTTATCTATTAGTAATAAGACATCAATAATTGAGTGAGATCCCCAGAACAAAACTAAGCTATCTCAGTGAGATGTAACATGATATGAAAACCAGTCTAGATAATCTTTCTTTAAAAATGGTGAAAAACAATACTTTTTAATTGATGTCATTTAATAATTCCAATGGTCCCCTATAGAATATAGACCTATAGAATAAAGACAGAAAGTTTGATACTTATTTAATTGATTTGAACACATATTATTCTCTTTAGCATTCACTTTAGAAAATGAAATAGATGATTGTCAGGCAATAGCCATTCTTTACACTGAAAATTTTCATAAAAGGTAAACTTCAAAACAATAAACAATAAATGTTAAAAAGAATGAGAATAATAAACAAGAACATTTATGTTGTGACTGAAGTAGTTCTCAGAGGTAATTTTTTAATCTCTTAAATTTATTTTGACAAAATATAAAAGAAGAAAGCTAACAATGAAAAACGTTCATAGCAAAGGAGAGGAGATATAGATATTAACAACTACTGAATTAGAATATATACCAGAATAAAAAAAATTAAAAGAAAAGGGTAAATGCCTAAAAAGTTAGCATTCCCACTATGGAAATATGCAAAAGTCATAGTAGGAAATTTTTCTTTCAATTCAGACAACAAAATATACTATAATAATAAGTGAGTAACCATAAAGAGAGATTTCTGAACTTGGAAATCAAAAACCAAACATAATATTTATAAAGAGGCAACACCAATTTTACTATCAGGGCCTTAATCTAATGGAATGAATTAAAAGATAAAACCATGCATTAAGCTGTAGGTTCATGATATGGAAATAAATCATAACTGTTGTAATGATAACAACACTGGATTGATTTCTTGAAGAATTTGGATTTCATTTCTCACTTCATCTCCTAAGTCCTTTATTTTTTTATAAATAAAATGATAGATTGGACTAAAATTATGAGCTCAATATATTTTTCTCAATTTGTCAAGCTTTCTCTTCTTTGCGCATGTAAATGTTTATGTCCTCTAGAAGGCAGTCCAATCAGGCTTGCTTAAATGTTCTATTATTTGAACATCTACTTCTAACATCTTCATTACTTTCAACGACAGGAAAGTTCAAAGTCAAGTTAGCAGAGCAATGTATTCACTTAATTTTGTAGTAATCAGGAAATTGGGAATGATGCTAATCTTTGTAGCTGTTGAACTATTGATTCATTTCCCTTAAATAGGTGGCAGCTTTTATAAAATTGGTTTTGGATGATGAAACATTAAAAACTTTAATTTCTTTGATCTGTGGCCAAAAGTATCACAGCCAGAAAAAATATTAATAATTTTGAATGAGAAAAAATGGACATTCAAGGAACTTGAAGATTTTAAGGATTATCAATCAAATAACTCAATAATAATGTAATAACTTAACAGAAAATTTAACATATAAGAGCCAATATGAAAGATCAGTTTTAAGGAACTTAAAGTGGACAAACTTTTTAACATGGACGAATTGTTTTTATATATGTAAATACATATATTATATGTATAAGATTCACATCAATAATATAGTAGCTTAAAAGAAAGATTGGCAGAGTTAAGGTCAAAAATAGTAATCATTTATACAAATGAGGTGCAGAAGAAGAAAAGATCCAGAAGCATTAGAAAGGGGAGGAGGGCTTATAGTTCTAAAAACCTACTCACATTGGGAATGGGTTCAATAGGCAACCCTAAATATATATACCCTTAAGAGTGCTGTCCAAGTGCTGTCCAAATTTTTTAAACAAATAAGGGAGAAAGGATGGGCAGATGGGGAAGCTAAGGGTGAGGGAAGAAGACAAGGAAGAAATCTTTGGGTGCAGGTAGGGTAAATAATAGCAAGGCAAATTATAGAGTAAAATTTAATTAAAGTCAGCAGGAATAGGAAAACCATATGTATGTATTTAGGTTGTGGGTGAGTGTGAGTATGCATATGTACTATCTACATATGAATACATAAATATATCTTTTCTTAACTGTAGCTTGCTTAGGAGGGGAGCGGGGGATGAAAAGGGGAAAAAATAAATAAGGTGTACAGTAGAAAACCAAAGAATAATTTATAAGGAAATAAAGAAAAATGGACATGCATGAATATAATTTCATATATATATATATATATATTCTTTCTTGATCTGGTAATTTGTTGTTATATATGTTCTACCGGTTACTTGACAATGTTCTCTTTTGTTTTGCTTTATTTTGTTTTGTATTTATTTCTTTTCTGTTTTCTTTTTTTCTTACTGTTTTTTTTAATAAAACAAATTTACAAAAAAAGGAAAACAAAACAAAAAAGAAAAATATTTTTGCTGGATGACAAATTTCACTCAGGAATATATTTTAGTATATTCAGACTTGCATACATATATAAATATTTATCATGTTTCAAAATAGTGACTACCTCCTGTCTTTTAATATAATAATGATGATTGTTAAATTACTCACAAATGAATTCCATATTTTAATGTTTCAAAAATTATCATCCTATACATAGTATTAGATGATTTTTGTGTGTGAATCAGATATGGATGCCTGCATATTAGTTATGTATGTATTTGTGTCATTGTGCATATAATTGTGGCATGTCTTTAAGAAATGAGATGAGATAGTTTTAGTGATTATACTGCTGCTTGGATACCATAAATAAATAAATATGCTGCATTGGGACCAAAGGGCATGTCTAACTATGTAAATTAAATAAAAACTTTTTTATTTTTAAAGTTTATGGGATCTTTTGGGTAGCAAGGAAAATATGACAAGAGAATATCTTTGTATTAGTGATAATGAAATAAAGTTCAAGCATTGGGAAAATTCAGTTTGTTTATTCCTTCATTTCTGATACTTTGATTTATGTATTATTTTGCCAAAAAGGTAGTAAATTTGGTCACGCTATAAATCCAGCTGAGTAGATTATCAAACTTAAATGGGTCATTAAATGTTCATGTTGCATAAATCACATCTGTTCATTATTGTACTAGGTACTTAACAAGGTTTAAATAGGCTGTATGGAAAAAGTTATCTCCTCCATCCACATTCCCCCCTAACCTTCCCATCCCTCCCATTCCCCCCCATCACCCAAAAAAAAAGACATAGCTAGGAATGTTTTTAAAAATGACATTTTTGCAAAATGGCAAAATATAATAGTATAATCACTTACTTTGCACCGACAGTTAATAATCAAGTGATATTTAATGAACTAAGCAGAATTATATTCCTTCATCTTTGCTTATCAAAATCCTTCCCATTGCTTATAGAGCTTTCAAATAGTTCTGTTGTGCACTGACAATTTAAGAAATTTGAAAGGTTTTATAGGAGGAAGAAAAGGAAACTTAGAAAAAATTATCTCACATAATCAGGATATATTAGTAGACATCTATATAAACAAAAAAAATAAAGGATAGAGATAAGGAAAGTAGCTGATATGATTCATTCTCATCTGAACTGGTTAAAAGAATCAAGAATAGACATATATGTTATTCAACAGGGAAGCACAAGAGAAGATGGACAGCTTAAAAGAAAAAATTAGTCCTAAGCAAGATAAATTCTTATTTTATAGATTTTCTGACATGGCTTAAAAATAGAATATGATGGGGTGCCCCTACATAGTAAATAAAAACAGTTTATGTTATATAAATATGATAGAATTCTATTGGAATATAAGGAACGATGAAAGAGATGTTGAGAAACATATAAGACTCTTTGAACTATTAGAGAGTGAATTGAATCCTATTAAGAAATGTGAAATGTAACTGACTGATAGAATTAAGAAATCTAATCATTGTAGTAAAGTATAGTAATTAACTACATTTTCAGAGGACTAAATACAATACATATACAAATACATACAAATATTTGTGTATGCGTATCTATCTTGCACATTTTTGTAGAGTTAGGTTCAATGTTCCATTCTATCTTGAAACCTTTAATTCTCATTTCCAAACACATTTCTCCCTCAATCTTCTGAATTTTTGCAACATCATTTTGAATATCTCTCATACTGTAATTTATAAACTCATATAGGTATACTGTAGGTATACAGATCTTTTTTCTTGCCACCTCAAATATGTGTGTAGCATGGCAACTACTCCTGCAGGTACTACAACCCCAGCTAGTGAAGATCCAGAAAGCTTTTGCTAATATCTTTGGAACTTCCAAATAATTTAACATCAGAGACTGATATGAAAAGAGGGTATCTTTGAAATTACCCAGACAGAAGCAGAAGACATTCAGGAAGATATCAAGTTTTTTTGTTTGTTTGTTATTTTTCTGATTTCCTCACTGCAAGGTGTTTCATGTGTTTTTGTTCAAAGTGGTTCATTATTCAAATACCAATTTCAATTACAATAGGCTTTGGATTCCTTTGCTATAACTAAGGAATAACACACACACGTGTGTGCCTATAAAATTACATTAGATTTCCATATATATATATATATATATATGTATATTCATTTATTATTGATGTGACCTAATGTGAAATAGAGAAAGAAATTCAATCAAATTATTTTTAAAATATATTAAGCACAATGCCAGGTACATAGAATTTCTTTGATAAGTGTTTATTGATTGAGAGTAGACACAATAAATGGTTATTTTTGGCAATTTATTGACTGATATAATGCGCAGATATGTATGGGAAGGGTTTGTGTGTATGGTACTAGATTAAAATTTTCAAACTAACTCCATGGTTGTTGAAGTACACACAAATGTGAACATGGATGCATGTATGTATATATATATATATATGCATGTATTTATTTTTACTGTGTGTTTGTATATATACATATATATGTATGCAACACAGCACATGCATATGCAAACACTGAATGTATATATGTGTATATATACTTCTCCCCAATGATATATATCAAAGATACTATAAAATCATGAAAGTATTTGTAGATGCAGACGAGATCAATTTCTTACTTTTTTATCAAAGGTTTCTAAGTATATTGTATTTCTGTGTGTATCATACTTCTTCCTCAAAATATGTGGGTGTGTTTATATGTATATTTGTGTGAATACATAAATACATATATATATATATATATATATATATATATATATATATATGCACATACACACGTAACTATAAAAAGAGGAAAAGGGGAGAAAAAGTATCATACAAGTTTCAGTCCATTTCAGATATCAAATGTATTAACAATCTTGAATTGTTCATGCTCCATTTGAGTATTTCTTATTACATTTTCTAGGAATTATTTGTTGAACCAGCAATATGATAGGAATTAATGTGGAAGAGAGGGCAAATGTTTTATTTGAAGATTCACCTTTAGTAATCATAAATGATCAGTGAGTTTATTAAAGTTCTTAAGTATTTCAAAGTCCTTCTTCAATATTCCTCTTCTTCTTGAATATATGGTGATAAAATGACTAAAATATATTTGCTATTGCCCCCAAGAGATTCCATAGATTCCATTATTTGGTTTATATAGCAACATAGCCATTGATGAGAAAAAATTCTCCACATATAAACATATTTATATTTTTTGTTTGTTCATTTTTTTGTTTTGTTTTTGTTTTTTTGGCAATAGCAAAGAATTGGAAACAAGTGGATGCCCATCAATTAGGGGAATAGCCAAACAAATCATGGCACATTAATGTAATGAAATATTGCTATGTTATAAAAATGTCAAATATGATAAATATATAGAAGCATGTTCAGATATTAATTGATGCAGAATTAAGTAAGTAGAGCCAAAAAAATAGAGGAATTAAATATTACAATATAAGTGGAAAGATCAATCATGCATATGCACACACACAATCAAAAGTGAGAGCTTCAATATTATTAAGAAAAGCAGGATTCAAATGAAGAGATATGAGAAATCTCCACATTATTCCTTTGCAAAAAGGGGACATCCACACATTTTGTCCATTGCTCATATTTTCATTTTTTCCCTGTATATTCTTCAATTATGCTGATTTCTATATTTTTGCCTTTTCTTCTTTAAGGGAAAGGATTTGGAAGAAATTATGTGATGTAAACAAAATAGACAATAAGAAAAGGTCATTAAAAAAAAGAGATTACTCTACAAAATTGATGGCTAAATGGTAGTGATATAAGTTCTTTTGTAACTAGGTAGTTATTACAGAATAAGCAGTGCATTTTGTGACCAATGATCATGAGATTAAAGTATATTTATTTATTTGAGTACTTTTATATTTTAACAATGTTGAATATCCTCTGATGATAATACCCATCTTCACCTTATCAGTCTTCATGAATTGCTATGACAACAAAACAAAACAAAATATAATAATCCTCTTTTTGTTCTTTCTCTGAAGAAGAATATATTTCTTTGATAAACTTTTGGCTTCTTTTAATTACCTATACATAGTATTTATTTTACAACTTTTGAATTAATAAAAAAAAAAAAAAAAGAAGCTTAGCCAAGCTTCTTCAAAGCCAAATATTCTAATCTTTACATGTTAAAAAAAAACAAAAAAAACAGCCATAGAAACAGAGTTATTCATTTAGAATTGAAAAAGACTTTAAAGAGCTATTAATTCACTGCACAAATGAAGAAAGTGAGACCTAGAAATTTCAATAGTACTTGCTCAAGATAACACAGCAATTGAGTAGCAGTGTTGGAATAAAAGTCATGGCATTTATCTCTAAATCTAGAGATTGTTTATTTTTACATTTTTTTCACTGCATTTCTGAGATCACACCATAGATTTTTATCACTTTGACATGAGCATCCTGAAGATGAGAAAAGGAGGATTTTAAGAAGAAATAATAACTATAGAATTTTAAGATTATTTAATGCTAACAAAATATTAGAATTATTGAGGCATTTATTGTAGTTTCTCTTCTCTCTATCAAAAACAGAAGAGATAATAAATGCTTGGTTTACCATAATTACATATTCATCCCTGAACTACTGAATGAACTAATCAGAGGAACTTTTTTTTTTTTTTTTTTTTTTTTATTATATATATATATATATATATATATATATATTTTATAATATTATCCCTTGTATTCATTTTTCCAAATTACCCCCCCTCCCTCTATTCCCTCCCCCCAACGGCAGGCAATACCATACATTTTACATGTGTTACAATATAGTCTAGGTACAATACATGTGTGCGAATATCATTTTCTTGTTGCACAATAAACATTAGAATCCGAAGGTACATGCAACCTGGGCAGACAGATATTAGTGCTAACAATTTTCATTCCCCTCCCAGTGTTTCTTCTCTGGGTGCAGCTACCTCTGTCCATCATTGATCAACTGGAAGTGAGTTGGATCTTCTTTATGTTGAAGATTTCCACTTCCATCAGAATACATCCCCATACAGTATTGTTGTTGAAGTGTACAGTGATCTTCTGGTTCTGCTCATTTCACTCAGCATCAGTTGATTTAAGTCTCTCCAGGCCTCTCTATATTCCTCCTGCTGGTCATTTCTTACCGAGCAATAATATTCCATAACCTTCATATACCACAATTTACCCAACCATTCTCCAACCGATGGACATCCATTCATCTTCCAGTTTCTAGCTACAACAAAAAGAGCTGCCACAAACATTTTGGCACATATATGTCTCTTTCCGCTCTTTAGTATTTCTTTGGGATATAATCCCAGTAGTAGCGCTGCTGGGTCAAAGGGTATGCACAGTTTGATAACTTTTTGGGCATAATTCCAGATTGCTCTCCAGAATGGCTCGATTCTTTCACAACTCCACCAGCAATGTATTAGTGTCCCAATTTCCCCACATCCCCTCCAACATTTGTCATTATTTGTTCCTGTCATCTTAGCCAATCTGACAGGTGTGTAGTGGTATCTCAGAGTGGTCTTAATTTGCATTTCTCTGATCAGTAGTGATTTGGAACACTCTTTCATGTGAGTGGATATAGTTTCAATTTCTTCCTCTGAGAATTGTCTGTTCATATCCTTTGACCATTTATCAATTGGAGAATGATTCGGTTTCTTATAAATTAGGGTCAGTTCTCTATATATTTTGGAAATGAGACCTTTGTCAGAACCTTTGTTTTTAAAAATATTTTCCCAATTTGTTACTTCCCTTCTAATCTTGTTTGCATTAGTATTATTTGTACAGAAACTTTTTAGTTTGATGTAATCAAAATCTTCTATTTTGTGATCAATAATGATCTCTAGTTCTCCTCTGGTCATAAATTCCTTCCTCCTCCACAAGTCTGAGAGGTAGATTATCCATCAGAGGAACTTTTACTTGAGATATGGAACTTTTTGATGGAGTAGAAATAACAGAATCTTAGGGGGAAAATTAATGACTTTGGATTAGCATTTGAGATAAAGAAGTGTAATATCAGAGCATTAAAATATGTACTTTAGTTTTTTTGATAGATTTCAATTTTTCAGGGAAATGTTAGACAGGATAACAATACCTCATATTTTGTAGAAGTTAATAAAAAGGGAGTTTTCAAGAATTAAACATTGAAGAGATAAATAGAATTTCAATGAGGAAGAGAAAGTGAATCTGTCTGAGGAAATCAATTATAGATGTACAAAGAATTTATTAAATAGCATATTTTAAAGGAATTTTTAATTTTCTTTTCCTTTTTTGCTTTTTTTTTGCTACAGGGCGGGGGGGGGGGGGGTAACAGAATTGAAAGGATCACACTCTTTGGATAGCCTGTCCATCATTTTAGGTCTGTTTTTTCAAATGAATACTGAATTTTGTAGATTTGAAAGCATGTAGCTAATGTAACAAAATATTTGGTTAAATTGGAGCTCATCTTTAGTTCACTTGCATTAAAAGTTTTTAAAAGGCAACTTTAAAATATCCTACAATTTGCTTAATTTCTTTGAAAAATAACAAAAAAGATTTTTAGTGAAATTTCAATTGAGGGAAAAACACACACATACACACCAACCTTATTCTCTTTGCTAAAGTAGTGTGCTCTAAAGTAGCAGTACTAATACAATATATCCTAATGAAAATAATCTGTTCTACTCTTATGAGAAGAAATATCCAATTGTTTATGAAGGTAAGCAATGTGAAAGAAAACATAAGAGACCCCTTTCTTTTTATATACAAATTATATGGACTTTTTCTTCATTTTACATACCTATTATTATTGCTTATCCAGAGGCAATCATTGGGATATTATTACAATTATATTAACTATAATTATAATCCCTATTCCTATTGCTAAATTTAGTATTTTACTATAAAAAGGAATGTGAAGTCACATACAAGCCAAATCAAAGAATGGTCATGTAATGGCCAAAATTTTGAAGGAAAATTTTGAAGGAAAAATTTGGGAGGAAAGCTATTCATGGCACAATGAGGCTGAATAGAAGTGTGCCAGACTGCAAACTCATGACAATGTTTTATCTATTCATAGTAATAAGCATTAAAAATGAACATGACTTCCGAAGGATTATCCCAGTACTGCATTCAGTACCTGGGTGGGTGGATAAACATGGCAATCAGAATTATCATTTTCACATGCTTCTAAAAAGGAACCCAGAACTTTTAAAAGTTCTGTTACCCAAGGGCAGGGGGGTATTTCAGGTCATTTTCAGGGTGTTCAGTAAAGTCCATATGCATCCCTATACTCCTATTGAATATATATATATATATATATAATTTCTTCTTTGAACTAATTCTCATGAGAGTAAAAGTCACTTTCTTGCCCTCTACTCTTCCTCTTCCTTTCCACTGTAAAAGCTTTTGCTTGCCTCTTTTTTATGGCAAATAATTTGTATCATTCGCCTCCTCCCTTTCCCTTTCTCCCAGTACATTACTCTCACTCATTAATTTCATCATTTAAAAAAATATATATATTATCCTTTCATACTTAACTCACACCTGTGCCCTCTGTCTATATATACTGCCTGTAATTGCCATAATAATGGAAAAAGTTCTAATGAGCTATAAGTATAATCTTGCAAGTTGAGATGTAAAGAGATAAACCTTATTGAGTACCTTATGGTATCTTTCCTAATTACCTTCTTATGCTTCTGGAGAGTTGTGCATTTGAAAACCAAATTTTCTATTCAGGTCTGATCTTTTCATCACAAATGTTTGAAAATCCTCTATTTCATTGAATAGCCACTTTTTCTTCTGAAGGATTATATTCAGTTTTGCTGATTAAATGATTCTTGGTTGAGTTTTAGCTCCATTGCTCTGCAGAACATCATATTTCAAGCTCTCTGATCCTTTAATGTAAAAGCTACTAAATTTTGTGTTATCCTGTGGTGCCATTTTACGTCAATTGTTTCTTTCTGGATGTTTGTGATATTTTCTCCATGACCTGGGAGTTCGAGAATTTGGCTATAATATTCCTGGAAGTTTTCATTTGGAGATACCTTATAGGATATATTCAGTGTTTTTTTGTTTGTTTGTTTGTTTGTTTTTCAATTTCTACTTTATCCTCTGGTTCTAAAGTATTAGAACTGTTTTCCTTGATAATTTCTTGGAGGACAATATCCATACTCTTTTTTTTTTTTTCTTGTTTAATTGAACACTCACTTATTTATTTATTTGTTCATTATTGAACACTATGGTTTCTGATTTGTCCTAGCCTCTGTTCCATATATCTAACTCTCTATTTTTAAAAGTTTTTTCTTTAAACTTACAACTTTTTTTTATTTTTTATTTTTATTTATTTATTTTTTTTTTATTCATTTTTCCAAATTATCCCCTCCCTCCCTCCACTCCCTCCCCCCGATGGCAGGTAATCCCATACATTTTACATGTATTAAAATATAACCTAGATACAATACATGTGTGTAAATACCATTTTCTTGTTGCACATTAATTATTAGCTTCCGAAGGTATAAGTAACCTGGCTAGATAGACAGTAGTGCTAACAATTTACATTCGCTTCCCAGTGTTCCTTCTCTGGGTGTAGTTATTTCTGTCCATCATTGATCAACTGGAAGTGAGTTGGATCTTGTTTATGTTGAAGATTTCCACTTCCATCAGAATACATCCTCATAAAGTATTGTTGTTGAAGTGTACAGTGATCTTCTGGTTCTGCTCATTTCACTCAGCATCAGTTGATTTAAGTCTCTACAGGCCTCTCTGTATTCCTCCTGCTGGTCATTTCTTACAGAGCAATAATATTCCATAACCTTCATATACCACAAATTACCCAAACATTCTCCAATTGATGGACATCCATTCAACTTCCAGTTTCTAGCTACAACAAAAAGAGCTGCCACAAACATTTTGGCACATACAGGTCCCTTTCCACTCTTTAGTATTTCTTTGGGATATAATCCCAATACCAGCAGTGCTGGGTCAAAGGGTATGCACAGTTTGACAACTTTTTGGGCATAGTTCCAAATTGCTCTCCAGAATGGCTGGATTCTTTCACAAATCCACCAGCAATGTATTAGTGTCCCAATTTCCCCACATCCCCTCCAACATTCATCATTATTTGTTCCTCTCCTCTTAGCCAATCTGACAGGTGTGTAGTGGTATCTCAGAGTTGTCCTAATTTGCATTTCTCTGATCAGTAGTGATTTGGAACACTCTTTCATATGAGTGGAAATAGTTTCAATTTCATCATCTGAGAATTGTCTGTTCATATCCCTTGACCATTTATCAACTGGAGAATGGTTCGGTTTCTTATAAATTAGAGTCAGTTCTCTATATATTTTGGAAATGAGACCTTTGTCAGAACTTTACTTTTAAAAATATTTTCCCAATTTGTTACTTCCCTTCTAATCTTGTTTGCATTAGTATTATTTGTACAAAACTTTTTAGTTTGATGTAATCAAAATCTTCTATTTTGTGATCAATAATGATCTCTAGTTCTCCTCTGGTCATAAATTCCTTTCTCCTCCACAGGTCTGAGAGGTAGACTATTCTCTGTTCCTCTAATCTATTTATTATCTCACTCTTTATGCCTAAATCATGGACCCATTTTGATCTTATCTTGGTATATGGTATTAAGTGTGGATCCATATCTAATTTCTGCCATACTAATTTCCAGTTTTCCCAACAGTTTCTTCCGAATAATTAATTTTTGTCTCTAATGTTGGTATCTTTGGGTTTGTCAAAGATTAGATTGCTATAGATGTACCCTTTTTTGTCCTTTGTATCTAATCTGTTCCACTGATCTACCAGTCTATTTCTTAGCCAGTACCAAATGGTTTTGGTGACTGCTGCTATATAATATAGCTTTAGATCAGGTAAACTTAGACTACCTTCCTCTGAGTTTTTTTTTTTTTTTTTCATTAGTTCCCTTGCAATTCTCGACCTTTTATTCTTCCATATGAATTTTGTTGTTATTTTTTCTAGGTCATTAAAATAGTTTCTTGGGGGTCTGATTGGTATAGCACTAAATAAATAGATTAATTTGGGGAATATTGTCATCTTTATTATATTCACTCAGCCTATCCAAGAGCATTGAATGTCTTTCCAATTATTTAAATCTGATTTTATTTTTGTGGCAAGTGTTTTGTAATTTTTCTCATATAATTCCTGACTATTCTTTGGTAGATAGAATCCCAAATACTTTATACTCTCAACATTTGTTTGGAATGGAATTTGTCTTTGTATCTCTTGCTGTTGCATTTTGTTGGTGATATATAAGAATGCTGAGGATTTATGTGGATTTATTTTGTATCCTGCCACTTTGCTGAAATTTTGAATTATTTCTAATAGCTTTTTAGCAGTGTCTTTGGGGTTCTCTAAGTATACCATGATGTCATCTGCAAAAAGTGATAGTTTGATTTCCTCATTGCCTACTCTAATTCCTTGAATCTCTTTCTCGGCTCTTATTGCTGAGGCTAGCATTTCTAGTACTATATTGAATAGTAATGGTGATAGTGGGCAACCTTGTTTCGCTCCTGATCTTACTGGGAAAGGTTGCAGTTTATTTCTATTGAATATTATGCTTACTGACAGTCTTAAATATATGCTCCTGATTATTCTAAGGAATAGTGCATTTATTCCTATACTCTCAAGAGTTTTTAGTAGGAATGGATGTTGGATTTTGTCAAATCCTTTTTCTGCATCTATTGAGATGATCATATGGTTCTTATTAATTTGATTATTAATATGGTCAATTATACTAATAGTTTTCCTAATATTAAACCAGCCCTGCATTCCTGGTATGAATCCTACTTGATCATAGTGTATTATCCTGGGGATGATTTTCTGAAGTCTTTTTGCTAATATCTTATTTAAGATTTTAGCATCAATATTCATTAAGGAAATTGGTCTATAATTTTCTTTCTCAGTTTTCGATCGACCTGATTTAGATATCAGTACCATGTCTGTGTCATAAAAGGACTTTGGGAGGACTCCTTCATTCCCTATTTTTTCAAATAGTTTATATAGCATTGGGGCTAATTGTTCTTTAAATGTTTGGTAGAATTCACATGTAAATCCATCTGGTCCTGGGGATTTTTTCCTGGGGAGTTGAGTAATAGCTTGTTCTATTTCTTTTTCTGAAATGGGACTATTTAAGCAATTTATTTCCTCCTCTATTAAACTAGGGAGCCTATATTTTTAGAGGAAGTCATCCATTTCACTTAAGTTATCAAATTTATTGGCATAAAGTTGGGCAAAGTAACTCCTTATTATTTCTCTAATTTCCTCTTCATTGGTCGAAAGATCCCCCTTTTCATTTGTAAGACTAACAATTTGATTTTCCTCTTTCTTTTTTCTGATCAAATTTACCAAAGTTTTATCTATTTTACTGGCTTTTTCATAAAACCAACTCTTGGTTTTATTTATTAATTCAATAGTTTTTTACTTTCAATATTATTGATTTCTCCTTTTAATTTTTGTATTTCAAGTTTAATTTTTGGTTGGGGGTTTTTAATTTGGTCTTTTTCTAGCCTTTTAGGTTGTAAGCCCAATTCGTTAATCTTCTCTTTCTCAATTTTCTTCAAATAAGCCTCTAAAGATATAAAAATTCCCCTTATTACTGCTTAAGCTGCATCCCACAGATTTTGGTATGATGTCTCATCATTGTCATTATCTTGGGTGAAATTATTGTTTCTATAATTTGCTGTTTCACCCAGTCATTCTTTAAGATGAGATTATTCAGTTTCCAATTACTTTTTGGTCTATTTATCCCTAACTTTTTACTGAATGTAGCTTTTATTGCATTGTGGTCTGAGAAGAAGGCATTTATTATTTCTGCCTTCCTACATTTAATTTTGAGATCTTTATGTCCTAATATATGGTCAATTTTTGTATAGGATCCATGAACTGCTGAGAAGAAAGTATATTCCTTTCTATTGCCATTCAGTTTTCTCCAAAGGTCTATCATAACTAATTTTTCTAATGTTCTATTTATTTTTTAAATTTCTTTCTTGTTTGTTTTGTGGTTTGATTTGTCTAAATCTGAGTGCAAAGTTGAGATCTTCCACTATTATAGTTTTACTCTCTATTTCTTCTTGCAACTCTCTTAACTTTTCCTTTAGAAAGTTAGATGCTATACCACTTGGTGCATATATGTTTAGTATCGATATGCCTTCATTATTTATGCTACCTTTCAGCAGGATATAGTTTCCTTCCTTATCTCTTTTAATTAGATCAATTTCTGCTTTTGCTTGATCTGAGATAAGGATAGCTACCCCTGCTTTTTTGGCTTTACCTGAAGCGTAATAGATTCTGCTCCAACCTTTTACCTTTACTCTATATGTATCTCCCTGCTTTAAGTGTGTTTCCTGTAAACAACATATTGTAGGGTTCTGATTTTTGATCCAGTCTGCTATCTGTCTCCGTTTGATGGGAGCATTCATCCCATTCACATTTACAGTTAAAATGACTAATTCTGTATTTCCTGCCATCATATTATCCCCAGATTATGCTTTTTCCCTTGACCCCCCTGAACCCCTTCCCCAATATTTAATTTATAGACCCCCCTTGTGACGTGCAGCCCTCCCTTTTTTTTTAGTATCCCTCTCCCCTCCCTCCACGTCCCTTCCCTTATTGTCCTTTTCCTTTTCCCTTTTCCTCTCTCCCCTTTTTAATGAGGTGGGAGAGAATTCTTTGAAAAACAAATATGACAGTTATTTACTCTTTGAGCATCTTCTGATGAGAGTAAGATTTACACAATGATTCTCTCCCTCTCTAAATTCCCTCAGATATGGTGTATTTTCTATGCCTCTTCCTGGAATGTAGTTTCCCTCTTTTTATCACTCCCTCCCCTTTTTCTGATACTATCCCCTTCCCTTTACTACACCCCTTCCTTTTTTTTTTCTTTTATGTCAGTAAAATCAAATTATCCATGCATACTTTCTATATACCCACAACAGAGATATAGTTCTCAAGGGTTCTGTGTAACTTTTTCTGTTTCTCTTCAGTCTTGTGGATGCAGATCAAATTTTTTGTTTAAGTCTGGTTTTTTTCTTAGAAACATATGGAATTCTTCTATTTCATAGAATGACCATCTTCTTCCATGGAAAAAGATGCTAAAATTAGCTGGGTAGTTTATTCTTGGTTGCAATCCTTGATCTTTTGCCTTTCGGAATATCAGGTTCCAGGCCCTTCTATCTTTTAATGTGGAGGCAGCCAGATCTTGGGTGACCCTTATTGTGGCACCTTGGTATTTACATTATTTTTTTCTAGGTGCTTGCAGGATTTTCTCCTTTGTGTGGTAATTCTGCAGCTTAGCCACAATATTCCGTGGTGTTCTTTTATTAGGGTCTATTTCAGAAGGAGTTTGATGAATTCTTTCAACATCTACTTTCCCCTCTGTTTCTATTATGTCTGGACAGTTCTCTTTGATAATTTCCTGTAAAATAGAATCTAGGCTCTTTTTTTGGTCATAGTTTTCGGGAAGTCCAATGATCCACAGATTATCTCTCCTAGATCTATTTTCCAGGTCTATAGATTTTCCCAGTAAGTATTTGACATTATTCTCCAGCTTTTCATTTTTTTTGTTTGACTGATTCTTGGGTTCTCAGTGAATCATTCATTTCTATTTGTTCCATCCTGACTTTTAAGGAGTTATTTTCTTCTTTCACAGTTTTTAGTTCTTTTTGTAAATGCCCAATTTCGTTTTTAAATGAGTTATTTTGCTCTATTGAATTTTTTTCCATTTCCCTAATTTTTTTTTGAGAATTATTTTCTTTTTCCAATTCAGAAATTCTATTTTCTTGAGACTTTTTTATCTTTTCCAATTCAGAAATCCTACTTTCATGTGATTTTTTTAACCTTTTCTAATTCACAAATTTTGTTTCCCTGCATCTCCTGTGGATTCTTTATTTTTTCCAACTCCAATTTCAGGACGTTGTTATTCTCTATCATAGCTTCCCTTTCCTTTCCCCATTTTTCTTCCAACTCTCTTAACTTTTTAATAGTCTCTTCTAGGAGAGAGTTATGTGATGGGGGGCAGGAATCATTCCTCTTTAGGTTGTTATCTGCTGACTCTCTGCTGTTAACTTCCTCAGGGTTGGATACCCGCTCTTTCTCTGTTTAGAAGGAATTTATGGTTTTTCTGGGCTTCTTACTCATACTTGAAAAATCTTTTGGGGTCTGTCCCTGGGGTAGGAAATTATTTATTTATTTCTTTACCAGCTTCCTCCCAGACTGGATGGATGCAGCGGCTCCTGTGCCTGAGCTAAGGGAGAGCTCTGGGAGAGAGTTTCCCACCCCCTCCCTGGAAGTGCCTCAGAGGTGACTAGCACTGCTGTGCCTTGAGGGTGCTGTGTTCTAGCCGTTTCCATGAGGTTTTAGATTGGACAGTAAAGGCGACACAAAGCCCGGACTATGCGACAAAATGTTTGTGGCAGCTCTTTTCGTAGTGGCTAGAAACTGGAACATGAATGGATGTCCATCAGTTGGAGAATGGTTGGGTAAATTATGGTATATGGAGGTTATGGAATATTATTGCTCTGTAAGTAATGACCAGCAGGAGGAATACAGAGGTAGCTACACCTAGAGAAGAAACACTGGGAAGTGAATGTAAATTCTTAGCACTAATATCTGTCTGCCCAGGTTCCATGTACCTTCGGAATCTAATGCTTATTGTGCAACAAGAAAATGGTATTTACACACATGTATTGTATCTAGGTTATATTGTAACACATGTAAAATGTATGGGATTGCCTGTCATCGGGGGGAGGGAGTGGAGGGAGGGGGGGATAATTTGGAAAAATGAATACAAGGGATAATATTATAAAAAATATATAATAATAAAAAAATTAAAAAAAATCTGTTCATTTCCTCAAACATATTGTAACTTCCTTGTGAGCAGAAACAAGCTCTCAGACTTCATATAACCCACCATGCTAGATGTGAAAGAGAGATGTAATGTTTAATAAAGACTATATTTGATAATCGATGGGTTAATTGATAAAAGTAGATGCTCACAAAGCAGAGCACTTAAGTTTTATCCTATCTCATATTGCCTAGAGTAGTGCTTTGAATGTATTAGGCCTTGTGTAGAGATTAGTAAATGATCTGCAGAATAAAGGGTTTAGATTAGAATATTTCTAAGGTCCCCATTAGCTCTAATTTCCCAGCCCTTTCTCATGCTGAATATGATGATCACATTAAAAAGCACAATTTTGGACTTAAAAAAAAAAATTAGAGATTAATTTCACTTCATCATACTTTGCTCAGATGCTTGGTTTCATGTGGTTTTTGAGGAAAACTGGGAAAGCTGGTGCAGTTTTCTGGGTTCCCCAATGTTGGCTCTGTTTCTAAAACTCTCTCTAATTATTTAATATGTTTTGTATAGATTTTGTTTAAACATACATCGAAACAAAAGTCTTTATTTTTTTATCAGCCTTTTGGAATAAGGAACTTCATTTGAGATAATGGATGCAAAGATATTTGTTAATATTAAAGTACTACATAAGTATTATTATTAGTATTCACTTATAATCACCTGGACTCTATTCTGATGATTTCTTTATTCCCTGAATCTTCTGCTGAGGTCAAGCAACTTTTATAGAGCAACTCAGGAATTTGGCCTTCATGGTGTGACTAACAACAGGTTCTAGGCCAAGCCACCAATTCATATCATATCACTCAGGAGTTTGCTCCCCATTGACCTCTTCACTTCTTTCTTGCAAGAGCCAATCCCTCTGAATGATCCTTTGATCTTATTTTCACTTATCCTCTCCATTATTCACAGTCTCTCATTGCAAATTTTTCAATATCTATTCTTTTTCAACTGCTTTACAAACATCCTTAAAACAAAGCTCACACTTGCTCTAATCATCCCTATTAGCCACCATCCTAGATAGATTTATTTTTCCTTTTTTCAGATGGCTAAAGCAAACCTTTTTTTTTTTTTTTTTTTAACATTTTAGAGTATTAGAATGTTTATATGATATGATGCCTACCACAATTTCTGATACATAGTAGGTGCTTATTAAGTGATGGTTGATTATGTATTAATTCCATAATTTTCCCTTCATTGTCTTAACATATGTTGAACTACTTGAATTTTTCAGAAAGTAATGTATATGCTGGTCAAATGAAACTAATTTTAGTAATTGTAACGTGCTGTTGTCTCCAGAAGCTGCCGATCACTCTCTGGGAGGAGATCTGCTGTGTCAACTCAAATCTCTTGGACAGATTCTTCTTCCTGTATAGAGCCGACTTCCCTTCCTGCAGAGAGCTGTGTCAAGCCTGGTGTAGAGCAGAGACTCACTTTTTCTTCCAGAGTTGCCCTCTTTATCCTCCCAGAAAATGGGCGTGGGATAATGCAAGGGCTTCTGGGAAGAAGTACTTCAACCAATGAGCTTGCTCCTCCTAAGCATGCAAGCTCTTCTCCAGGAAAGGCTGGAACTAGAGAATTGTCAAGTACCAACTTAGCACTTAAGAACCTAACAAGTAATCAGGAAATTGTGTTCATAAATTAATTGTAGTCTCCAGAAATCTTCAAAGCCTGTTAACTGATAATACCATTTATAGGATAGAACCCATTATCTGCTTTCTTTCAAGTTTCTCCTCCTTAATACTCATGCAAACACACACAGACATACACACTGATATTTGCTTCATGTATTTAATGATAGATTCATTAAATAATGTGCAAGTCCCTTCTTAATTCCTTATTTTTAATCATATTAGGCTATTATATCTAAAATACATGTTTGGAGGGATCAGATGTCTCAAAGTGTTTTAAGTATGATTTCATTTCCTATTAACAGCTAACGTAAAATCTTGTCATAATTTTCATATATTATTGTATCCTCAATATGATCATCTTCATCTTTTTTTTTTCTCCCTACCTTTTCTACTTTTTGTTACTAAAGAAACTCACACAATACAAAAGTCATCAGATACTACATATCTGAGCTTAAGCCACTTAAATAAATTGACTGGGCTTCCATTTCCTCAGCTCTTCTATAATTTGAGAAATAAAATATTTAGATTTTTTTCTAAGTCTAGATTCTATTATTTTTAAAGGAATGTCAATTTAGCATGAACAGAGTTGGCTTTCTTATTACACTCATTAAAGAAAATCAGATATGAAGGGGATGTGAAAATTCCCCTTCACTTAAGGAAGATAAGTAAAAAAAAAAATAAATCCATGAATTTAATTTAATTTAATATAATTCAACAAGCAATTATTAAGCACCTCCTATATTCAAGGTGCTATGTTAGGTTATGGACTTATGAAAACAAAAGCAAAGTCATTCCTGCCTCGTGAGAATTAAACATATTATAGAAATTTGGGAACAGTATTCTATTCATTAGAATATTAGAGTTCTGAAATCAAATAATTCATGGGATATGAATCATAACTAACCTTGAGAGGGAAGAATAGTCTTTGAAATTAAGCATCACTTAAAATGTCCTTTATCTAAAAAAAAAAAAAAAAAAAAATTACAGAAAATCCTAATAAATGTATACTTTCTTTTAGGGGGAAAAAAAAAAAAAAAAAAACTTACTAAGTGTTCAAATGTTTTGATTTTTTTTTTTTTTTCTTTCAAGCAACATGTGGTCAGGGATTTCTTTCAACAATTGTTTTAGCCTTGCTGCCCTAATGTGACTTCCAAAGAACTAAAAATTTTGTTTTTTTCTTGATTCCCCCATGAATTTCAAGGCACACAATGTGAGTACTGTAATCTGGTATAAAGCAATATTATATAAATGATGTTTACCTGCATATGATTTTTTTACGGCTGTTTGGAGGCTTCTGTTCTGCAGGAAACCTATTTCCCTTTTATTTCAGTATCTTTTTTCATCAAGATTAAACAAAGGCTATCACACTAACACAGCTGAAATAAAGGGATTTGTTGGGCCTCTATCACATCAGGCAGGTGATGACTATTCCTGATCTATTTCAGGGACAAACTTCAAAGTAGCCACAGGTGATTTCCTTTCTGAGCTGAATAGCACAGCAGACATTAGGTTTCCCAAGACAATAATCTCTGGCATATTATATAGTTGCTTGGTAGGGGGAAAAACCACCTTGAAAACTCAGAGAGAGAAAATGTGACTAGTGGTGAAGGAAATAAAATTCAAATGTTTTCTTGATCTTTGCAAAGGGTATTTTACTAAATATACATATATGTGAATGCAGCTATTTTATTGACATGTACTATACACATATGTATAATAGGCACATGTACATCTCTTTTTTTATACTCAATGAGTGCTCCTATGTATACATTTATATTTGGTGAGGCATATATGGGTATTTACATATGAAGTGGCTTTACTTTTAGATCTAGATAAAATATATATTTAAATATATTAGGTAAAAAATTATCTAATAAAAATATTTTTCTATACCTTTATAGTTGATTAAAGAGGCTTGTCTTTCTCACATAAAGCTTTTTTCCCTCTGACAAAATTTATGCCTGAGGATGAAAATCAACTTACTTTTTAATTGCTCTCTCTTACGTTCTAATTTATGGATAATAAAACTTGAAAATTTTCCTCAATAAAATATGATTTCTAAATAAGAGATAAGATTTTCATCTTGTTTGGGGGTTTATATATGTTTGTGCATGCACATTTGTATATGTGAACACACATGTATGAATACATATATGTATACCTATAAGCATGTATATATGTGTGTATTCCTTTTATGTCATTTTAAAAAATGATTAGGATCTCAATGAAATTTTGATGAAATTATATTTCAAGTCTACAATTATTTACTTCAGTTGGATCATGATGCTAAACACTCAAAGTTGAGACTTCATTTTCTGATTAGGTCGGTTCCCTTTGTTACCTGGCGATACTCTTTGCCTTTATCTTCTGCAATTTATGTCACAAATATACAATGAAAGCAGACATATGCAGAAGGCAGTTCAAATTCATCCACAAGATTAGATTAGATTGGTAAATTTTCAGTGTGAATATTTACACTTTAGACATTTACACTACAAATCAGGACTTTGTTTTGTTGGTTGACTGGGCTTAAGAAAGTGATGGAGAAAGTACAATACAGATTGTATTTAAAAGTACCTCTTGCACTTTTAGAAACAGAATACCTCTGAATAATGATAATAAGGGAAATTGCTAAAATTTAAAGATCAATCAGTACAAAATAATTTATATTCCTTAAAAAAAAAAATGTCATAGGGTGTAACATGCCTTCCTGGCAGTTACTATTACCAGTCTGTCCTAGGACCAACAGAGTACCTTTGACCACTGACCTTTGCAGTGTCAACTCTACCCGGCTCACCTGCTCTGAGACCTTCAAAGGTCTCTGGCCACGATCTCTTGAATCTATAGTTTAATAACCTGTAGCGCACTCAAGAACAGCCATGTGTAATCTTAAAAGCCTTTATTATACCTACTCACATAAATCCCTGACTTAATGCCCTGACTTGTTAGCTCCCTAGTGAACACCTGGTCTGAAGATCCACATGTTCACTACCAAACTCCTTACCTCTCTGGGCTATCCATCAGCTTGTCTCAGCTACCTCAGGTTAGGGAGCCAGGTTAAAGAGAGCGACTGGATGCAAGCGATGGGCTTATAAAGGGCCTGTGAGGTCACACACACACAGCCAACCAGTGAGAGAGCTGTCACCAATTATGAAAGTTTTCTCAATATGGCCAGGATCCCACCCACAGGGCAGTCCCATATCCACAGAGATTACTTCTGGGCCACTCAAATCTCCTGTTACACTGTGGCTGCCCATTTAAAGGACCCTTACAATAGGGCATTCCACAATAGGAAGTTGATTGAACAACACTCATTCAGTACAGTACATTCAATTTATCCTCAACATTTTGAAAAATTGTCCATTTTCCACTAAATAATATTAAATAGATGAATCTATACTTAATCCTCATATTATTCCAAAGTGTTTTTACCATTAAAGCTAGGTAGCAATGGAGGCAATGAATCTCTTTCACCAATCCAAAAAGAATCTAAATGAATGAATGAATGAATGAATCTGGGCCATTTTTGCATTCAGTCTGTGTCAATCAGGACCCAATGACCAAATGGGGCTTGGCCTGTGATCTATTGGTGAGCAATGAGAATCAGATTGGTTTTGGTTTAAGGCATGGTCCTTAAGAAATCTAGCCAATTAAACCCCAATATATCTTAGGAGGGTTCAGGGATGCACAAAAAGAACATCTGTAGGTAAGGATATGATATACTCTGTGAACAGAGGGAGAAAAGGAAGGAAAAAGAGAGGGAAGGAAGGTGGGAAGGAAGAAAGGAAGGAAGGAGGGAAGGAATGAAGGAAGAAAAAGGATAAAAGGAAGAAAGGAAGGAAAGAAGGATCAAAGGAAGGAAGGAAGAGAGAGAGGGAGGAAGAAATGAAGGAAGGGAAAAGGGAAGGAAGGGAGGGAAGAAGGAAAAGAAGGAGGAAGGAAACAATAATGTGTATTTTAAATATACACATACGTATTAAAGAAGAAAAAACATTTTTTCTGTGCTATAATTGGTAAAATGTATGGAAAGCAATCACTTTTAAAAGATAATATTATTTCATATAGTGAGGTATTTTTATTTGACTTTGTTTAGCTGAATGAAAAAGTTTGCATGTAACATGACCAAGCCATTATTCTGGATATGCTAATGTTTGAAGTAAATCTTTAAATCATTCATGATTGATTTAGGGGAGAAAAAAGAAATACATTTGATAAGTAGCTATATAATTGTGATTTTTTTCTCTTTCTGCTTCTCCTCTTCCTCCTCCTCCTCTTCTCCCTCTTCTCCTTCTCTTTTCCATTTTCTTGTCCTTTTTCTCTTATACCTCAAACTCTTTTTCATGCTGTAGATAGACATCTTGAAACTAGAAAACCTTTAATAATTAAATTAATTTTAAGAATTAGAGAAATTAGTTTGAAAATTGCTTCACATTACTATTTCAGATCAGTGATGAATATAACCAGCTATGACCAGATTAAAAAACACTGAGAAATGAGTGTGGACTGCTTTCATTTTTGTTTTTCTTCCCAGGTTATTTTTACCTTTCTATATCAGATTTTTCTTGTACAACAAGAGAACTGAATAAATATGTACCCATATATTTTATTTAAGATGTACTTTAAATGTTTGGCATGTATGAGACTGCCTGCCATCTATGGGAGGGGGTGGGAGGAAGGAAAGAGGGAAACATTGCAATAGAAGTGATTGCAAGGGTCAATGTTGAAAAATTACCCATGCATATGTTCTGTCAATAAAAAGCTATAATAAAAACAATAATAATTGCTTAATAAATATTTATTGGTTATCTGACTGATAAAAAATTATAGCTCATTATTACTATTACCTCTTGCCCTGTAGTAATTAGCACTTATTTTGAGATATAAAGAATTTGGGGAGAAAAATGAGGAGGAAAGCTGGGAAATAAGTAGCTAGAATATATCTGAGTCAGATTTCTCAAGATACACCTTGATTTTTGAAAGAGTCAAAGACAGAAACAATTTTGCTAGGGGTTATACATTTTCCCCAGTTTTACTATTGCTTGTAGTATCATAGTTAACCAGTAATACTTTCTGGATTTTTAAAAGTGGGATATGGTCAGCACAATCCTTTCTTTAGACCCAAATGCTGACTGTTCAGAAATATTACTCCCGTAATTGGTAGAATTATATACTCCTCAATTTAGTACTGCAGACCATGAAGAAATAAATGGATCTACACTCAATAAAAATCCGATTGTCTTCTAAAATAACTTCTATTGAAAGATTATCTATTAAAATGAAAGCAAGTGAAAAATATCTTGCTTTAGTCTATATTCAGTAAATATTAGTTCTTTCTCTGGAGATGGAGAGTATGTTTCATCATTGATCCCTTGGGATTGTCTTGGATCATTGTATTGCTGAAAAGGGCTAAGTCATTCTTTGTTCCTCATTGAATATTATTGCCATTACTTTGTACAAAAAAAAAAAAAAAAAAAAAAAAAAGAAAGATTATCTATTGTTGAGTGTCATTGCATCACTTCTAAACTTCTAATCTGATAGGTAAATTATCCCTTGTTCTCCTAATTTGCTTCAGTATCACCCTTTATACCCAAATCATGTATCTATTTTGACCTTATTTTGATATGGGGTATGAGATGTAGGTCAATGCTACATTTCTGATCTATTATTTTAGTTTTCCCAATAATTTTTTTTTTTAAATAGTGAATTCTTATCTCAGAAACTGGAGTTTGTTAGTTTAATTAAATACTAGATTACTTTAGGCATTAATTATTGTGTTATTTATATTTAACTGTTCCACTGAACCACCACTCTATCTTAGTCTTGGTTTTGATGACTGCTGCTTTATAATAAAGTTTTTGGTCTGTACTGCTAAGCCACTATTCTTTGTAATTTTTTTTTTCATTAATTCCCTTTATATTCTTGAACTTTTATTCTTCCAGGTGAATTGTTATTTTTTCTACCTCTATTAAAAATCTAATTTCTTATCTAATAACAACTTGTTTTGATGACTACTACTTTGTAGTAAAATTTGATATCTGATACTGCTTGGATGTTTCCACCACCTTTTTTTTTTTTTTTTTTTCCATTGATTCCCTTGATATGCTTGGTTTTTTGTTCCTTGATTTTGTTATTTTTTTTTCTAGATCTATAAAATTATTCTTTGTTGGTTGGTTAGAATGTCACTGAACAAGTAAATTAAATTAGTATTATCATTTTCATTATATTGTCTTGGGCTATCTATGAGCAATTAATATTTTTCTAGTTATTTAGTGCTTTCTTTTTTGTGAAAACTGTTTTGTAATTGTATTCACATAATTAATTGCTCTACCTTGACAGATAATCTCTCAAGTATTTTATATCCCCGTAATTCTTTTAAATTTAATTTCTCTATCTGCTTGCTAGATATAGAAACACATGATTTATGTGAGATTATTTTATATCTTACACTTTACTAAAATTGTTAATTATTTCAACTACTTTTAAAATTAACTCTCTAGATTTTTTCCAAGTATACAATTATATGATCTGCAGTATGTGATAGTTTTATTTTTTCACTACGTTTACTCCTTAAATTTATTTTTTTATTGTTGCAGTTGGCATTTCTAGTAGAATATAAAATAAGAGTAATGATAATGGACACCCTTACTTCATCTCTAATCTTATTAAAAGGCTTCTAGTGTTTTTCCATTACAGATAATGTTTGGTCTTGGTTTTAGATACCAATTATCATTAAAAACAAAACAAAAAACAAAAACTTCTTAAAATTAAAAGTTCTATATTTCATTAAAGATTCTCTTTTTTATCTGTAATATTATAATTCATTTATTATTAGTTTTATGATTAATACAATTAGTAACCTTTGTTATTAGTGAGAGTTCTGGTCACTATCCTTCTGGTCTAAGCTCTGGTCTTTACATAGTCAGGGCCCCTGCTTTTCTGTAACCGTCATACAATAATAGTTTTTTTTTTTTTTTCTTCCTAGAAATATAACTGGGTAATCAGGAAGGAGCTGCCAAATGCCAACAGAACCTATTCCCAGTGCTTGCATAGATGCAATAGATGGCATCTACCATCCAGTCAGGAGATTAGTGCCCTTTCCAATTTTGATACAGTTGCTGCTCCTTCTGTCACCATTGTAGGCATTGCCTTCAGGCCTCAGAGCTGGTGCTATTTCTTCCATAAACACTTGTAACCAACACCTAATCCAGAGGTCATATACAGACCTCTCTTTCAGTCCTCATATTCCATATTTCCAGTCCATCTGGGCTGGAAAAATGAAACATTGGTGTTATTTTTCTCTTTTTGATTACTCTGCTCAGAATTTGATCTGATACATTTTGTAAGTATTTTAGAATGATAGGTTGGGAGAATTCAGCAGAAATGCTTAATTCCTTCTGTCATGTTGACTCTGTCCCCAACTTTTAATATTTGAAATCTCTGTATCTGAAGGAGTGTAATGCCAGGGCTAGCTCTCTGGAAGGCCTCAGGATCAGTCAGAGTTAGGATCAAAGTTCTTGGTCTTTAGGAGGAAAAGTGAAGGACGCAGGCAAACTGCCATTAGGCTGGTCAAAAATCGATCCTGGACTCGAGTCTGGAGCCTGAAGTCTTCCCTGCTGAGCACACTGCATCAAAGAGCTTGTGGCCCTCTCACTCAGTCCTCCAATCCTTTCCTACAATTACCTCACCACATCACATTCAGCAGAAGCCAATGAAGAGGAGAGATATTACCATATCATCTAAGTATATGTTTATAGAACCATTATCTCACATTGAGTAGGTACTTAGCCTTAAGTACTCTGCTGTTCTGTATTCAGGTACACATTTTCAGAGTTCCAACCCACTACAAAGGGGTTTCTTTTTGAGGAGATGCTTTGTGGGCAGAGAGTGTATAAAATGAAATCCAATATGATCTGAAAAGTTAAGTTATTCAGTGGATGGTTAAAAATAATCTGTCCTTAGACATTAGCTATGTAATCTTGGGCAAGTAATTTAACCCTGTTTGCTTCATTTTCCTCAACCATGAGATGAGCTGGAGTAGGAAATAGCAAACCATTCCAATATCTTTACCAATGAAACCCCAAATGAGGTCAAAACAGTCATACACGACTGAAAAACGACTAAAATGAAACATGATCTACATTTAATTTTATAGCTTATGGGCATGAATTATGCTGTTTTAAGTGTGTTGTCATTAGTATTTATGGACATATCTTATTTGTGGTTGCATTCATTCCTATTGCTCACATAAAAAAAATAAGTTTAATTTCAAAGTGAGGAAATGCACGCAAGTAACAGTCCTCATGAGAAGCAGGGATGTCAAGGATAGGGTTTTTAAGGAGAAAAACAGTGATCCTTAGGTCTTGATAAAACAGTCAAGGGCAATGCATTGGCCCATGCATGCAGGCATCTTGGAGAACAATTCAGACATTCTGGGATTCAGTGGGAATAGTTTCCAAGTTATTAGTTTCAAGTCTTACAGGTTGTTGTGATGATTCAGTGGGGGTACAGAACCAGAGTTAGTGTGGGCAGGAACAGGAGGACAATATCTAGTTCACTTAACTTAGCACTTACAAGTGAAAAAATTGTTTAGAGTATAAGGAGATGTGATTGGTAATTTTCTGTTGTAATAAATAATTACTATTCCAGATCTCAGGTCATGATCTCCTCAGAAAGAGGGAAATCATAAGTTACAATTCTGGGGTTTTGCTGTGCTTGAGATCATGAGCACAAAGAACTGCTGTTATGCCAAATTCAGAATATAACCTGCTTGCTTGATCTTAGTTCTGGAAAACAGAATGTATCCTAAATCTTGATAGTAATTTTTCTCTGAGGTCTCACACACACACACACACACACACACACACACACACACACACACACACATACACACACACACATTTATATATGTGTATATATGCATATCCATAGGTGCATATATACACCTTTAATATTATAAATGCACTGCATACAGGTATATATATATATGTACTATATCGCCTTGCATAAACATACATATGTTCATACCTATTTATCTATGTCATAATTAAGGTAGGGAGAAATGCCCCCATTATGCTAGTCCTTAGTAATAAAATGCTGCTTATACAAGGAGAGTTCAAAATTGCAAGGAAAGATGACATTCTCCTCTGAAAATATTATTCTATATATACATGATTGAAATTAGGAGTTCCTTTGTTGAGTTAATTCACATTGGGGGAAACATATCTAATTAAAGAAATTACCTTTGAGATTAGCAACACATCTTTATAATTAACCTTAAATATTAACCTTTTATCAGGCAATTAATACCCTAATATGAATGGTTTTGACAATTCCTTTAATGAGAACCTGTTTTTAATGAAGCTGTGGCAGGAGGAGAGGAGTGTAAGGAAGTGAAGGGAGATTAAAAAAAAAAAAAAAAAAAAAAAAGGATGATGATACTAATTCTGGAAGGTTAAAAATACAAAGATTTCCAAAATAAATATTGAGGTAATAAAGTATTGAGGCATTAGTACAAAATACTTTACTGGAAATAATTATACTATGATAGGGGAAAAAAAAAAAAAAAACTTTGTGGCTTTGGAATAAGATTTAGATCTATTAATTTTATGATCTTAGGCAATTTGTATATAAATCCATTACATAAAGAGGTAAATAAACATTAATTAAGCATCTCTTCTGTGCTTCTCAACGTGTTAAGAACTGTGGAATAAAAATTCAAATTAAAAATAACACTCCTTGTATTCAAGAAGCTTAGAATATATTAGTGAAGGACAGCATAGAAAGGGGAAGTGAGATAGCTGGTTTAGAAGTTCCAGATGGAAAATGAGGAGAGTTATGAGAGAAAAATACTTGTGAGCACAAAAAAAAGAGAACATATAAACTTCATTTCATGCATGTCCTTTTTTTTTTCTTTTCACTTATGTTTATTTAGAATTCAGAAAGTGACAAAAAAAAAAAAAGAAAAATTTTTTAAAAAAAGGAAAATTTAAGTGCATTATATTGAATAGATATATTGTCATACCTACAAATCTTCTGGTAGCCCAAAGAGATTATAACAAATGTCTAAATTTTATAGTCATTATTTTTCACATTTTAAAAAGATTTATTGTTGTCTATACATTATAATATGCCCGATTAAGAAACTGTTCCTTTGTGAAAATTAGAAGATATCTGTAAGTGTATGATTCTATGGTCGAGTAGGTCAGAGAATTCCAAGCTCCCCAGATTTCCTTCACAAACAAAACAAGCAGGGGAAAAAAACAAATAAGAGTTTTGGCAAAACAGAGGTCCTTCTGAAAAAAAAAAAGAAAAAAGAAAAAAAAAAAAAAAAAAGGAAATCAAAGGAAAGGCTTCCAGACCAAAGTTTAGCTAGTGAGAAGTCTAAATAATTCTTAGCTAACGTCAATGAAACAGCCAGGAGGAGACTCCTAGGGCTAGCTGAGTTTAGACATACCCTTATTCTCAAACACAGGAATTTTCATCTCCCAGACAATGTGGGGAGTTGGGGTGTCTAAGTCCCAGAAGACTAAGGGAACTTTTGTGGATAAGTAATGTCTGGACCAAAGACAGGGCCCTAGGTGAGAAAAAAGCAGCACATTATTTGATGAGTACAAGAATGGGGAAGGGTAACTGCTGGTTTCAGGCAGTTAATAGAGGGTGGAGTTCTTGGTTTGGGGCTCTAAGCCACAAGGGAAAACTGTAGAGAAGCCAGAGACATTATCTCCTTATCCCAGGATCAGAGATAACTATACTAATAAGTTTTTAATTTTTAAAAAAAATTAAGAAGCAAAGGAAAGATAGGTATTGTGGGAATAGAGAAGGCCAGGGTTATTCTTTAAAAGATACTAAAGTTAAAAAAAAAAAAAAAAAAAAACAAAACAAAAAAAAAAACCTCTCTCAGTTAAAGGGTAATGTTACATTATTACCTGTCCCCCCAAAAAGTCAAATTGGAGAGATTAAGGAAAAACTAAAAATAAATAAATCAAATAAGTAAGAAAAATCCAAGAAAAACAAGAGGATGTTGAAAAGCAAATAAAAGACTTCCAGGAGTGGAGCCAAGACAGCAGAATAAAGCTAGGAAGCTGCCCAAACTCTCCAAGTTTCCTTTGAAAACAACATTAAGCCAAGCCACTGAACAGACTCTAATGCAATGAAATCACTCTTCAAATCAAGATAGATTGGAAAACCTTCAAGAAAGGTCACACTGGGTTGAAAATTATATTCCCCGCAGTTCAGAGAGACTCTGGGAAAGCTGGTGAGAGGATCTCAATCAGAGCAAATAAGCAATTAAGACCTTCAGTCCTAGCTCAACTGAGGAGCAAATCAGTGGGACAGCTTCTAATCTCAATTTAGCAGACAAACTCTGGGAAATCAGGTTGTTTCCTAAAAGGAAAAGGCTAAGCTACCCCCTTCAAACACATGGAGCTTTTATGCTCTAAGTCAAGGCTCAGAGTTTCTCAGAAAGCTTGATATGATGCCCCCCTTTCTCCCAGGGACAAAGTTCAACCATAAAAGCAGAAAAAGAGAGGACATATCAAAACAAATGGAAAAAAAAAAAAAAGAGTAAGAAACAAAAGAACCTTGACCATAGAAAGCTACTATGGTGACAAGGCAAACCCAAACACTAACTTAGACATCCATGAAGAAATGTCAGAGTGATATGAATTGGTTTCAAGCCCAAAAAGCCTTCTTGGAAGTGCTCATAAATGACTTTTAAAAGCAAATAAGACAGATAGAAGAAAAAAAAATAAGAAAGAAAATGAGAGGTATGCATGAGAGAGTCAATATCTTGGAAAAGGAAAGAAAAAAAAAATTGAGGACAGCTACTAAAAAAGGTAGAATTAATCAAAAGAAAAAAAGATCTAAACACTGAAGAAAAATCAGAACATGGCAAATGGAAGCTATGGAGACAACAAGAATCAATCAAACAAACCATAAAGAATGAAAAAATCAAAGGAAGAAAATATGAAATACCTCATTTGAAAAATACCCTACCTGGAAAATAGATCCAGAAGACACAGTTTAAAAATTAATGGCCTACCTGAACAATAAAAGATCCTGAAAAGCATTCTTCAAGAGATCATTAAGGAAAACCGCCCAAATACCGTAGAAAGAGAGGGTGAAATACTCATTGAAAGAATACAGCAATCACCTTTGGAAAGAGATCTCACAAAGAAAACCCTAAGGAACATTGTTGCAAAACTCCAGAACTATAATGTCAAGGAAAAAATACAGCAAGTTGCAGACAAAAACAATTCAAATATCAAGAACCAACACTCAGGATTACCCAGAATGTGGCAGCTTCTACAATAAAGGACTGAAAGGCCTGGAATACAATATTCTGGAAGGCAAAGGCTCTATGGCGCTTCAATGAAATGAGAATAAGGCAGAAACAAGGCATTGACCCACACATACCATTGTATACCAAGATAAAATCAAAGTTTGTTCATGTTCTAGGCATAAAGAATGAGATTAAAAAATAAATTTGAAGAACACAGGATAGTTTACCTCTCAGACCTGTGGAGGAGGAAGGAATTTGTGATCAAAGAAGGACTAGAGATCATTATTGATCACAAAATAGGAAATATTGATTTTAAGTTAAAAAAAATTTATACAAACAAAACTAATGCAAACAATATTAGAAGGGTAGCAATAAACTGGGAAAACATTTTTACACTCAAAGATTCTGATAAAGGCCTCATTTCCAAAATGTACAGAGAATTTACTTAAATTTATAAGAAATCAAGCCATTCTCCAATTGATAAATGGTCAAAGGATATGAGCGGACACTTTTCAGATGAAGAATTTGAAATCATCTTTAGTCATATGAAAAAGGTCTGAATCATTATTGATCAGAGAAATGCAAATTAAGACAACTCTGAGACACAACTATACACCTGTTAAATTGGCTAAGATGACAGGAAAAGATAATGAGGAATGTTGGTGGGGATGCAGGAAAACTAGGACACTGATACATTGTTTATGGAATTTTAAACAGATATAACTATCCTGGAGAGCAATTTGGAACTATGCTCAAAAAAGTTATCAAACTGTGCGTACCCTTTGATCTAGCAGTGCTACTGCTGGGCTTATATCCCAAAGAGATCTTAAAGGAGGGAAAGGGACCTGTATGTGCAAGAATTTTGTGGCAACCCTTTCTGTAGTCTCTAGCAATTGAATGGATGCCTATCAATTGGAGAATGGCTAAATGAATTATGGTATATGACTGTTTTGAATAATATTGTTCTGTAAGCAATGACCAGCAGGATGATTTCAGAGAGGCCAGGAGAGACTTACATGAAATGATGCTAACCAAAATGACCAGAACGAGGAAATCATTATACACTTCAATAACAATACTATATGCTGATCAATTCTGATGGACATGGCTCTTTTTAACAATGAGATGATCCAAACCAGTTGCAATTGTTCAGTAATGAAAAGAATAAGCTACATCCAGAGAGAGAACTATGGGAAATGAGTATGGACCACAACACAGCATTTCCACTCTTTCTGTTATTGTTTCCTTACATTTTTGTTTTCCTTCTCAGTTTTTGTTTTATTTTGTTTTGTTTTTTTGCCTTCTTTCTAGATTTGATCTTTCTTGAGCATCAGGATAAACTGTAATATATATATATTACACACATATATACTATATATATATATATATATATATATATATATATATATATATATATATATATATATATATATATATATATATATATATATATGTTTATATACACATATATGGAAAAAAATGTTTTGCGAGGGTCAATGTTGAAGAATTACCCATGCATATTTTTAAATAAAAAGCTATAATAATAAAAAAAGATAGCTTTAATTTCTTCATCTGAAAACTTCTGTTCATATCTTTAACAAGTTATCAATTGAAAGATGGCATTTTTTCTTATAAATTTGAGTAAATTCTATATGAATTAGAATTCTTTAGTAGAAATGAGGCCTTTATCAGAACCTTTGAATGAAAAAAAAAATCCCAGTTTTCCTCTTTCCTTTTAATCTTGGCTGCATTGTTTTATCTTGTACAAAAGCTTTTGAGTTTTTAATAATCAAAATAATCAGAGGAATTGTTTGTTTTACAAATGGAAATGTAAATCATATGTCTACGATTATCCTTATTAATTGGGTAGTCCAAAAAAAAAAGATTAGGCTATAGCTTACTATGATATAATTTTAAAGAGCAAAACCATGTAGGAAATGCTAAAAAAAAATAAATCCCAGTAATTGCATTATACAAATGTGGTGTAAGAGCAACAATCAATACAAAGAAATTACATAATGGAAAAGGGATGGTACTTCTTCTGAAATATGTGGGATGGGTGCTAGACTCATTTTCCCAAATTAACTAATCAAAGGTATCAAGAGAAAGCATTTATTTAATTCCTGCAGGGAAAATCCCAGACACACACTTGAGAGGCATCCCAGATCCCACCATGTGTGCATGGAACCTGACAAGTTTCTGGCTTGTCAGGATTTAAATAGCCAAAGTTTTTAAATGCATTTATTCATTTAAGATTTACATGCAAAATAAGAAAAAACAAAATAGAAAAAGACAGAAAAAGGAAAAAAAAAATGTCATGTGTCCAGAGGAACAACAAAGAGGATTCAAAATATGTAACAATAAATTTCCATTTCAAGAAAGCATATATAAACAATACAAGAAATCATATTTATAACTGTTCATTTTGGGGGGCAGCTAGATTACTAATAGATCACGGATGCTGGGGTCAGGAAGACCTGAGTTCAAATCTGATCTCAGATAAATAGCAAAAGACCCAAGCCTTTTCATTGGATAGACTAAAGTAAGTAACCTTGACCAAAGGTCACCAAGATTGTCCTGCTTCCTGCTTTCATGTCATTTCCTTTCACTTCCTGTAGCTTCCTATCACTCTTGTAGAATCTGACTTTTAGAGATCATGTAACTTAGACCTAGTCTCACCAACTGAAAAAACTTAATCCAATCAAGATAATTCAGAAATATTACTCACATTTAACAAAAGTTAGAGAAAAATAATATCTATTTCTCTGTTTATCTACCTATCTACCCACACACATATATGGGTATATGCACACTTACAGAAATATAGGTATTTATATTAAGTATGTATAAAAACATAACACCCTCCAATATCTATAAAGAAATAAAAGGGCAAGGGAATAAGATAAAATGGAGTGTAGAAGGATTTATAGATTAAAGATTATGATAAGGTGTATAGATTAATGGTAAAGGGATAATGAGGGAGGGAAAGATGGGAGGAGAAGATATATCCTTGGGGAAGGCAGGAGGTTAAATAATTGTTAGGCAATTTAACAGCCAGAAGTAAACTAGAAGAATTTATTCAGGATTACAAGAGATATGCACAAACATAATAATAACAATGAGGAACAGAATTTATTAGGGAAAAAAAAGTAGGAATAGTAACCCTTGATGTCAGACAAAGCTTAAAGAAGATTCAATCAAGGCAGGATTCTAAATTATGTCAGCCATATTAATAGTGTTTTAGAAGTATGTACACATGCATATGTATGTATATATGCATGTATGTGTATATGAGTGAATGTGTTTGTGTGTCTATGTATAAACATATTCATGCTTAAATGTAATTTGCTTGGTGGATTTGGCAGGTAGGAAAAGGAGAAAAAAAGAATAAAATAAAAAGTACACAGCAGAGAACAAAAGAAAACCTACAAGAAAGCAAAGATGGATAGTTCTGAATATATCTTCTATTATATATTCTTGAATTGGATATTTATTGTTATATATTTTGAATCCTCACATATATTCTGCTGTGTAAATAACAATATTTCTATTTTTCTTTTTCTCTTTTTTTAGTTTGTATTTAAATTTCAAATAAATAATTATTTAACCTTTAACAATCTTTATTCAATTTCTGAGTTTTTCCAAACTAAAATAAAGCAAAAGAGTAAAAATAAAATAAAAAAAATTAAAAGTAAAGGATTGTAATAAATGCATATAAATTATTTTTCCTCTCTGGATTCAATAAAAAAATGAAAACTTCAACAATGTACACACAATGAATTTTTACTATGTTAAAAAATAGAATTTTCAGTCAATAGATCTTGTCTACTTTGAATATTTCAATTCTGCAACTAATCTACTTATGAATTTGTGAACTGTTTGGCTGTAAGAAAGGAATAAAGGATAGGAGACAGGAAAAGCCTTTAAAAACAAATAGTATTCTCTTACCTTCTTTAACTTTGTATCATTTCACTGCTTGATTTCATGAATAACTAGACTATTTTAAGTTATTAGTACAATAAGCAAATGATTAAATCTGACACGAAACAGTTTAAACCTTATGACTAACAAAAACTTAAACTAACAAAAAAAAGTAAAGCAGATATATTTTAAACACATGAGGAAAACGAATAAATACTACAACATATTAAGAGAAATGAAACATGTAAATATATCACTAAAATTCATTCATTCTTTTCATAGTATGAAGTAAATTGAAAAGCAAATAAAAATAAATGTCATTTTAAAAATCATTCAAAGGATATTTACATTGACTTGCAGATAACTTTTGCTTTTTTTTTTTCTGTACCTTTCTGGGAGTTTGGTGATATCTTATGGATTTCATAATTGTTCCTTCTTTATTATCAATAGTAGATGACATAGTTCTTGATTTTTCTAGGGATTTAATCTTTAAGAAGGACTTATTTTCTTTCTTTGCCTTTTAAGGCAACAATTTTGGGGTTTTTATATTTGCTAGCGTCTGGGATCTTCATTGAACTCTATGGAACATTTGTCATTTTCTTTGGAGTCTCCAAAGCCAGTGGAGGTCTTTATCTTTTCACTAGGAGTTTTAGCTTGTGGTGTTTCACCTGTGAAGCTCTGAGCACTTTTGTGAAGATTCAGCTTAAGATTGGAACTAGCTGTGGAATCTTATCCTCAGGGCCAGGCTTTGCTTTTCTTTCCTTTTTTCTCTTTAGTTCATGGTCATCAAAAGCACATTCACTTGGGGCAACTAGGTGATACAACAGATTGAGTACCAGTCCTGAAGTCAGGAGGACCTGAGTTCAAATTTGACCTTAGACAACTATCACTTCCTATGTTAGGGTACTGTGTGATCCTGGACAAGTGACTTAACCCCAATTGCCTTAGCAAGAAAAATAAAAAGCACATTCATTGTTAGACCTCACAGAAATTTAGGAAGGTTAGATTATCTTGTTTTATCTTTTTATTTTGTTGTCTTGATTTACCTCCTTACTTTTCTGAGAAGAGCCTAAATGGAAAAAACATGACAAATGACTGGGAGAGAGAGATTTTTAGGTGTTGTCAGGTTTAGAAATTTTATGCACATAAATTTTAAACACATTGACAGCATCAGAAATATTTTCCACTAAGTGATCTAGTATGACCCATATATGCCATACTGAGATTTTAATGATCAATGACAATTAATGTAGTTCCTTGGACAATTCTATTGATGTAATCTAAAAAACTGTGTTAGTGAGATCTACTGGTAAGCACTTTCTTTGTCAGAAAAGCTTTCTTAAATGTGTGAGCAAAATTTATATAATCCTTTGATCAGCAAGGAAAAGGTCAAAATCATTCTCAAGGAGCTGCATGATTTTATAAGTTTTTATTGGCATTTTAATTTTGTGTAAGGTATGACCTCAGTAATGCTTGTAATCCCTTTCATTTTCAAAAGCTACTTATAGAAATTTTGACTGTTACAAAGTTAAATCAGATTTATCCTTGGTAAATAAATAAATGTTTTCTGTATCAGATCTAATCCATGTGACAAAGATATTTATTTTTTTCTTTTCCATTTGGATGAATTTTCCATAATGTCACCAACAAAAATATATTATTATTCTCATTCACAAGTAATATATTAGCATTTTGCTTGTTTTTTCTATATCTTAGCAAATCTTCTGTTGTCTTTTTCATTTTCTCATGTGAAAGAAAATGAAGTTTCATCTTCTCATGGAATAGAACACATCTCCCTCCCCTATAAGTATCCAATTGTCTAAAGGAAAAGGGATCTATGTACTTTCAAACTGTGCAATTCTTTTTAGAGCCATCATAAATCTTTTATAGATATCTACTTAAAGAAGCTTTCTTCTAAATTCTTGAACATTTCTTGTCTAAACAATGTTATATAATTGATCTGCTTTTTTCACCAATGCCACTTGTTTTCTCCTAAGATTATTTCTCTAAGCATATTAACATTAATCTAACTACTTATGATTACCATATTGCTCCATTTATCTATGGATCATTTTAAATTTTGAATCTTTGGAGATTGCACTATGCTAAGATTTTTAGTTTTATGTCAACACCAGGAATATCTTGGCATTTAATAAAAATTATTATTTTAAGTTTTAATGCTTGGGTTGGGATTTCCAAAAGCACTGTAAAATTATCTTCATTTACTCCTTGCCTCTTTCCCCTTTCTATTTAATTCTGTGGCCACTCCAATGTCCATCTGGAAGAAAATGCTTAATTTCACTAAAGATTAGTAAAAGAAAAACCATATATTTTTCCATTTAAATTCAAGTGTGGCTTGAAATCTTTCCACATTCTTCATAAATCCCCCAGCTAAGAAAACCTATTATACATTAAACCCATTTTTATAGGTTTTCCAAGGCAACTCTCTGAAATTACTGTTACAAATTAGAATTAGAGTTATAATTAATATTCCCAGTTCTCAAATTTTGAATAGCATTCATTCTATATCATATAGTGAAATCCTCCCATTGAATATCATTGACAAATAGTTTAAATTTTATTTGGTTCAAAAAATGTAACTAATGATGGAATTGTCAGGTGTTTCATAAATAAATGTTGAATTTCATGGCAAGAAATGGTTTTCAGAATGTATGTATGAAGATGATTTTCTAGTTCACAGATTTAAAAAAAAAAACATATTTTAACACATCATTTAGGACATGATTTTATACCTACCCGTATATTGCCTATCCAGATAGACACAATAGAACAAACCTTTGCAAATAGCAGTAATTCTCAGAATCCTCCTTCACAAAGAAAACATGAGACAATTATAGTATTTATCCTGTTGTCCTGGCTTGGTCATCCATACCTCATAGGAAAATAGAGAGGAACTAAAGAGTAATTTCATAAAATATCATTTGGATGCTCTAGATCTTTATAAAAACACAACAAAATAAAAATAATATCATGCAAGGTGTATTTCAGTACATCAGGGTTACCATTTTTTATTATAGTAGTTGAAAGGGTCATCATTAATATAGAATACAGATAAATGACTTCAAAAACAACCAGAGAAAGGTTGTCAGCATGTCAGATTTTTTTTTTTAATTTTGTTGAATTTGTTTCATTCACATTAATTTGACCATGACAGTTGCTTAGAATAAACAGTTACAGAAAGTATCAAGTTAGTTGACAAAACTTTTACATTGTCATATTTCTCCTAATTATATGTTCATCATGCTGAGAAAAAAAAAAAAAAAAAACAAAAACTGGGAGATGGACCATTAAATTCCTTTTTCACCAAGGCCACTATTATATTCTGTTACTCTCTATGATACTCTCAGAGCATCTGAATTCCCACTGTGAATGTCATTACACTCTGGGGAAAAGATATATTATTTTTTAAGCTGCTGCAGATGGTCCATTTTTAAATGAACCCATAGAAACATGTTTGTTTTGCCTAAAGCAATCCAAGATACACAATATAGCAAATTCTAAATTTATGTAAACTAATTTAAGTTTAATATGATGAAAAATAAAAGTCATATGTTAATTACTTAACATAATGACATAAGAACATGTTTATTGAATGTACTCAATGATATTTTTAATATAATTTTTAATGGCTAAGGACTATAGCAACTATCTTTTGGATAGATTTGGATAGATTATTACTAAATATATTTTATAAATGGATGATTCAAGATCAAAACGAAATAAATAATTTCAATGGAGTAATAAACCAAAAGTCTTTTAAAAGTGTTCCTTTTACAACAATACTATATGATGATCAATTCTGATGGACGTGGCTCTCTTAAACAATGAGAGGATCCAAATCAATTCGAACTGATCTGTAATGAACAGAACCAGGTACACCCAAAGAAAGAACACTGGGAAGTGAGAATGGACCACAACATAACATTTCCACTCTATGCCATTGTTTGTTGCATTTTGGCTTTTTCTCCTCAGATTATTTTTATCTTCTTTCTAAAGCTGATCTTTCTTGTGGAACTAGATAACTGTATAAATATGTATACATATATTGTATTTAACATATACTTTAACATATTTAACATGTATGGGACTACCTACCATCTAGGGGAGAGAGTGGAGGGAAGGAGGGAAAAAGTTGAAACAGAAGTTTTTGCAAGGATCAATGTTGAAAAATTGCTCATGCATATGTTTTGCATATAAAAAAGTATAATTAAAAAAAAGTGTTCCTTTTTCTCTTCTCTAAAACACACTCATATGACATAAATCAATGTTACTTCATGGTCTCTGATAAAGATGGAATCTTTCATATAAAGGATAATCCTTCTAAAATCTATATAAGCCTTTGATTTCAACCTTTACCTCTTATATTCTCCTTCAGATTGCTGTCTACTATTATCTTCTTTGTGATCCCCTTAACTGTTCAATATTCCTTGTCTTCTCCATCATTTCCTAATGTTAACTCACATTCTGAAGTCATCCCCAATCTTAAAACAACAACAACAATATCTTTTAATAGATCTTACTACCTTTTCTAGCTCTCATACTTTATATCATCTACTCTTCTCAGTTAAATTCCATAAAAAACCAACTTTTCTCAGTCACAACCTCCAATTTTAATAAACCTTCAACAATATGCCATGTAATCTCATCATTAAAGGTGCCTAGGTTGCACAATGCATGGAGTTCTGGACATTAATCAGGATTTAAACCTAGTATCCCACAGTATTTGCTTCCTTATTAAATCTTGGGGGGAAAATATGAACTCTTCCATTTAAGATAAAATCCAGTCTCTTCTTAAATTTCTAGTTCTTGTACTTAACATCTGTCTGTCTCAGTACCATACCTTACCATAAAATGGAGATAGTAGTAGCAACAACCTCCCATGGTTTTTGTGAGGATTAAAGAAAGATATTTTAAAGTGTTTGGTAAAACTTAAAGTGCTATATAAATGTTAGCAATTATTGCCGATGATTTTGTTATTATTATTATTCACTTGATATTACTCTCTCAAAAATAACCAAGGATATTTTAATTGTCATGTTAATGAACTTTGAATGAATGAACCACATTGTCCACCAGATCTTTCATCTTTCTTTGTAAATTAACATTGAATAATCTGTCTTGAGCTTTTGGTACCTCAAGCTCTTCTTGTTTTCCTCCTTGTTGACTGCTCCTTCTCAATATGCTTTACTTCATCTCTGTACATGTTATTCCCATTTAATTTTCCCCAAGTCACTGTCTTTGAACCTCTTGTTGTTTTTTTTGTTTTTGTTTTTGTTTTTTGACTGGGTGATTCTATTAGTCCCAAAAAAGTTCCATTGTCTTCTCTTTACAGGTAATTATTATACCTAGTCTCTCCTGAGCTTTAGTCCTGCAGCACTTTTAATCTATTGGGCATTTTGAGCTACATGGCCTATTGGTATCTCAAACTCAAAATGTCTAAAACAGAATTCATTATTTTCTCCTCAACATCCATTCCTTTTCAAAATTATCTATTTCTATTTATATCACTATCCTTCCAATCAAGCAGCTTTGCAACATCAATGTCATCTTTGACATCTTGCTCTAATCCTTTACACATATCTAATCAATATTCAATACTCATCACATTTAAAAAGATTTTATAACATATCTGAAATAAATTCACTTCTCTCCCTTCAAGTAGCCAGTTCCTTACTTCAAGTCTTTATTAACTCTCTCTAGGACAATTGCAATAGTCCTTTAATTGATTTTCCTACTTTAAATCCCTTAATACTCAGGTATCTTTCTAAGTGTTTTTTTTTTTTTTTTTTCTTGAAATGCAGGCCTGACCATGTCATTCCACTATGTAATAAACTACAATGCTTCTCTATTGCCTTGAAGGGGGAAACAAACAAACAAATCCTTTCAAGTGATCCTATAATATTTGAAAATCTTTAACCAGAACTTAGAAAAAATATGTTGAGGATTCTAAAATTAAAAGTAAAAACAAATAAACAAACAAACAAAAAAAATCCAACTATTTAATTAATAAATAAAACTAAGAATTGGTTTTATGAAAAGACTAACATAATACACAAACCTTTAGTTAATTTGATTAGAAAAAGGAAAGAGGAAAATCAAATTGTTAGGCTCAAAAATGAAAAGGGAGAACATTCCACCAATGAAAAGGAAATTAGAGCAATAATTAGGAGTTATTTTGCCCAACTTTATGCCAATAAATTTGATAACCTAAGTGATAAGGAGGAATATCTACAAAAATATAGATTGCCCAGATTAACAGAGGAGGAAGTAAATTGCTTAAATAGTCCCATTTTCTAAAAAGAAATACAAGCTAAAGCTATTAATCGACTGCCTAAGAAAAATTTCCTAGGATCAGATGAATTTACATGTGAATTTTACCAAATATTTAAAGAACAATTAACTCCAATATGATATAAAGTATTTGAAAAAATAGGTAATGAAAGACTCCTATCAAATTCCTTTTATGACACAGACACTACTGGTACCTAAACCAGGTGGGATGAAAACAGAGAAAGAAATTTATAGACCAATCTTTCTAATGAATATTGATTCAAAAATAAAATTTAAAGAGATTACAAAGAGATTACAGAAAATCATTCCTTGGATAATATATCATGACCAAGTAGAATTTGTATCAGGCATGCAAAATTAAGAAAAGCATAAGCGTAATTGACTATGTCAATAACCATTTTATCAAAAACCATATTATTATCTGACTAGATGCAGCAAAACATTTGATAAAATCCAACACCCTTTCCTATTAAATCCACTAGAAAGTATAGGATTACATGGACTTTTCCTTAATATAGTCAATAACATCTATTTAAAACACCAGCAAGCATCATGTGTAATGGGGATAACCTAGAACCAATCCCAACAAGATCAGGGTGACCCAAGGTTGCCCACTATTATCATTATTATTCAATATTGTATTAGGAGTGTTAGCTTTGTAATAAGAAGAAAAGGAGATTAAAAAAAATTGAGTAGGTAATGAAAAAACCAAATTATCACTCTTTATAGATGGTATACTTAGAAAACCTTAGAGAGAATCAACTAAAAATAGAAGTAACCCACAACTTTAGCAAAGTTTCAGGATACAAAATAAATCCACATAAATCATCAGCATTTTTATGTATCACTAACAAAATCCAAAAGCAAAAAATACAAAGAGAAATTCCATTTAAAATAATTGTCAATAGTATAAAATACTTGGGAATCTATTTGCCAAAGGAAAGTCAGGAAGTATATGAGAAAAACTACAAAACACTTTCCACAAAAATAAAGTAACATCTAAGCAACTGGAAAAATATCAAGTGCTCTTGGATAGGTCCAGTGAATATAACAAAATGACAATACTACCTAAACTAATCTATTTACTTAGTGCTATACCAATCAAACTCCCAAGAAACTAATTTACTAAAAAAAAAAAAAAAGAGAGAGAGAGAGAGAGAGAGAGAGAGAGAGACCTAACAGTACTATCTGTACTAGATCTAAAACTGTTATAAAGCAGTGCTTATCAAAATCATTTGGTACTAGGCTAACAAATAGAATAGTTGATTAATGGAATAGGTTAGGGCAAAATGGTGAATAACTATTGTAATCTAGTGTTTGATAAACCCAAAGACCCTGGTTTTGGGATAATAATTCACTATTTGACAAAAACTTCTGGGAAAATTGGAATATGGCAGAAACTAGGCATTGACTCACATGTAACATTGCATACCAAGATAAAGTCCAAATGTGTTCATAATCTAGACATAAAGAATGATATGATAAACAAATTAGAAGAACATAGGATAGTTTATCTCTCAGATCTGTGGGGGAGGAAGGAATCTGTGACCATAGAAGAACTAGAGATTATTCTTAATCACAAAATAGATAACTTTTACCATATTAAGTTAAAAAGTTTTTGTACAAACAAAACGAATGCAGACAAGATTAGAAGGGAATAAATAAACTGGGAAAACACTTTTACATTCAAAGGTTCTGATAAAGGCCTCATTTCCAAAATATATAGAGTATTGACTCAAATTTATAAAAATTCAAGCCATTCTCCATTTGATAAATGGTCAAAGGTTATGAACAGACAATATTCAGATGAAAAAATTGAAACTATTTTTAGTCATATGAAAAGGTGCTCCAAATCACTATTGATTAGAGAAATGCAAGTTAAGACAACTCTGAGATACCACTATACACCTCTCAGATTGGCTAAAATGACAGGACAAAGTAAACACACACACACACACACACACACACACACACACACACACACACACATACAAAGAAAATACCACTGAATTATTTCCCCAAAATAAAGGTATATCTTGATTTTTAATGTATAGAACTTATTATAAAAGTGGAAAGTCCATGTATTGAATAATTCCTAGCACTGACTTTCACAAAGTCAGCAGATTCACTCTTTTCCTGTGCCATTAAAGTTTAGTGGCAGAGCACCAATCAAGATGACTGGAGGCCTAGCATGTGATATATAAACTTGGTATTTTTGACATTTAAGCAGGTTCTAAGTATACCACTGTACCTGTTTTGACCACCTTTGTGACCATTACCCCAAATATCCCCTTTTGCAAAAGTCTTCACATGCTTGGTGTACCAGGGGTTCTCAAACTACGGACCGCGGGCCAGATACAGCCAGCCGGGTTATGGCAAATGGGCTGAGGGGCGGAGACAAAGTGTGAGTTTTTGTTTTTTACTATAGTCTGGCCCTCCAACAATCTGAGGGACAATGAACTGGCCCCCTATTTAAAAAGTTTGAGGACCACTAGACAGTATCCTTATTCACCAACAGATTTGAGATCTGTCTGTCAATTATCCTCCAACTGATTCAGTCCATCTGCAGAAATGGTTGATGAGTGTTACCAATGAATTATAAAAACTGCTTACACCTGCCAACCTGAGAGTTGGATGAATCAGATACATACCACAGGGGGATGAATAACCTTGAAAAAGGACCAGATATGCTGTCATACCTGAGTTGCTACTACTTATACATCCCATGTTTTCAGTATGATAAAGTATAAAGCAATAATACAAATTATTTATATTGCTGTTTCATATACTGGTAGAAATTCTAGCTATAGCAACAAGAAAAAAGAAATTGGGTGAATTTTTGTAGACAAATTTGATACACAGTCATTTCTTTATGTAGATGACACAGAATTGTGCTCAGAAAGTACTATAAAGTCAACTAAAAATGAAAGAATAGCTACAACAAAATTTTAGGATACAAGTATATGTATATAAATGATCACCATTCCTTTATATTGCCAATAAAATTAATAGAAGTAGAAAGAGAAATTCCATTTAAGATAACTACTTTTAAAATAACTTGGACCTTGTCTTTTATTGCCCTATTAAGCATAAAACTACTTAAAATAGTATTATCTACATTGTCAGATTCATTAACTAGCTATTCTGGAAAGGGAGCCTAGGGTACAACCAAAGCTCCTTATCTATTCACAACTAATAACTCTCAGGAGTTTTAAGCAATGAACAATAGAATGTTTGACTTCCTAAATCCTCTTGGTTAAGCACACAGCTTTGAGTAAGAAAGAGACTGGGAAAGATATGAATTTGTGGAAAATTTCTAGCTCAATGTAAATATTGAAAATGACTTCTATAAATTGCGTACAATCCAAATGACAGATTTTATTGGCTTTTAAAGTGTGAGTCTGTCTAAATACAGAGAACTTCAATATATCAGTACATTGGTTACCAAGTGATGGATTCTTTGATCATGATAACTTAGGAAAAAAGAAAAGAAATATACAACATAAGCCTGAGTTTTTTGTGACCTCTTCTTCTTCACCAAAAGCAATGAAATAGCTGAAAATAATTTACTAAGAGCAATTCCATTTTTATACTACCTTGCCCTTAATTGTTATTATTCTAAACATGAAATATTTATGCACTAACCATGATATTATGAAACATACTAGAAGAATTGAATCACATACATCTTGAGAAAAATTACTTTAAGAAAATTTTGATTTGCTTCTAATGGCTCCAACTTATTTTAAAAATTAAATATTCATATTTTTTAACATTACTACTGAAATGTTCTAGAATTAAAAATTGTGGAATATCAAGGTATAAAAATTATTAAAGTTATTGGTTGCCAAAGAAATAATGGAGAATGTTTTGTGAACATGAGTGGGTTGCAACACATTACCTATAAAAGAGTTTCGAAAGAGCTGCCATATAAACATGTCATCAGAAAAATACACAATTGGAAAAGGACTCTCTAGTCATAGGCTAGGAGTAAGGAATAACCAATAGAAAGTTTTCATATTCCATTGATATCCAAACAGTCAAGATAACTTGAGGTCATTTAATAGACCTCCTAATAGATAGAACCGAAATGAAATAAGAAGCCCTAACCAATGCAATAGTTAGTTATTCCATCACATACTCACATATTAAACAAGTTCATTTTTTCTCCTCTTTACAGATGTCACTGAATTCATTAGTCACAAGTACAACACTGAGCTTCAGTAATCACTGTCAATCTGAGACAAAACATCATGACATGTATCCGACAGTCCTCATTCATCCTAATTATTTAGTTCCCTCACAAATGTCAGGAATTACAGACTTTTAATTGTGAATTGGATTCATATGAACAAATAAATAACTGCAATAAAAAGTTTATTTAAGTTCATATAGAATATTTTTAATATCAGTTTTATATATATTATCCTATTATATTTGTATATATATATATATATGTACAAATATATGTAATATATAATTATATATTTACTTTCTGATATTATATTTCCTTCTCATAATTAAATGTTACTGGATTTGTGTAGAGGGCTAGAGCTCTGGAGAAGAATACTTGAAACAAGGTGTTAACTCAGTGGAATTGATGAGATGATGGCTCTCTAGTTCACATATATACTTAGTATGTAGTATGGTGATAAAATGGTTCTCTAGTTCACACATATTCAGTATCTTGTAATGATGTAATTGTACTAAGATATATAAGGGCTGAGAAGGACTAGAAATAATTCATTCCATCTTTGACCAGCCTCTCGGTGGCTGTCCTTCCTTAATCACTTCCCCACTAAAATCAAGGACTCTGGCTGATCTTGAGTATCTCTGGAAAGGTAGTCTGAACACTACAGATTTGTATTAATTAAAGAACCTAAGCATTAAATATCTCCTATACTCTATCAGTATGAGAAATTAATTACTTTCATTTATATGGAAACTGAGAATATTATTTTTTATGGCATTACTTTAAATTCTCATGTCTTTTGTATTTGAGAACATTTATATATATTTAATATAGTAATCATGGAAAAATTTATAATTATCAATTTAGATATTAAAATTATTGTTGTTATTCCTACTTTGTTTACTGCATTTATACCTGATTACCTATTTCTATTGAAATTTTCTATTTCTATTGAAAATCTGCCCTTGTCTTGCATTGCATAACATGCAAAATTTCCTAAATTATTTAGAAATTTTATAACTATTTGCTTTTTTTTTTTTAACATTGAATTAAATATATATATTACTTATTAAATGAGCATTTGGGGATTCTTGGTTTGCTTTTATTCCACCCTGACTTTGTGGTTTTCATCCTTCTTTCCTATATATAAAATCTGGTGAAATTACTTCTTCTATTTATAGCCCTTAATCCAGAGGCTTTGAGCATTTCCTGGGAAAAGGCAAGTCAATTTGCATTCTGTAACTTCACTCCAAACTGGTCTAACAGTAACACAGAAACAGCTTTAGGGCAAATCTCCATTGTTATCCTCACCAAAGGACTTTTCTTTGTTGTTTCTTGCCTCAGGACTTTCTCCTCAACAAAGTAGAGAAATGACCTAGACTGTAATCTCCATAGGGAATATTCTCCAATTGAATAGGTAATTAATTGGAGTTTCTGGGTTGCTCTATCAGCAAGTCAAAACAAAATGCATCAGCTTTCCTTAGAGGAGTTTCTGGTATACAATTTAAAGTATGTCAGCATACTTTGATGGGAGATATCTGGTAGGTAAAATTCTAAATATGAATGCCTTAGAAGTCTTGTGATATTTAATGCCCATGTCCACATATTTCATTCACTTATCTTTACAGATTAAATGTTTATATGTTTAATGTTCACCTATTTTAATTTCATGAAGTTAGTTACTCTATATGAGAACTGGATGGGTATTTATTTCATTTTCATAGTTATGAAAATTAAATTGGAGAAATGAAGCTTAAATTAGAAAATTTAAATGCACAAGATTATCAAAGAATAATCAAAGTTGAGGTTACAAAAGAATATAAACTCCTTGGTGGGGCTGGGAGTGTCTTTTGTAATTTGGGGTGGTGACCAGAGATTTGAAAATAATCTTTTGTTCCTTGCTCCAAGTTTATCTTATCTTCTTCCTTTTAGAATGTAAGTTCCTTGGGGGCAAGAACTGACTGTGTAATGAAGGGTGGATAATTTCTGTTATATCCAATTAATGAGGAATCTGAGGAGGGACTTGTGCTTCAGCATAGAAAATAAAATACTGTTTTTGGAGTTTCAAAGGTGTATTTACTAATTTAGGCATTCATGCTTGCAAAAATGTAAAATAAATCTTTCCTTTACAAAAATGTAAAATAAATCAATGAGTCAGTGAAGTTCTTGGCAAGATATTTCTTTTCTAAATGCTCTAAATTATTATTGATTAGAGAAATGCAAATTAAAACAACTCTCAGGTACCACCACCTCACACCATTCAGGAAAAGACAATGATAAATGTTGGAGGGGATGTGGGAAAACTGGGATACTAATGCATTGTTGGGGAACTATGTCCAAAGGGCTGTGGGGAATAGAGCAAGATAAGGTGAAGAACTTACAAGAATATGTGAATTCTTTTTCTTTATTTTATTTTCATTATTTCTGTGTTTCTCCTATGACCTGTATAATATTTGCAGGCCCGTATTTACTTGAGCCTTGGCCAGCTATAACCATATTTACTTAACCTGAACTGATGACATTTATCAGTATTTGACATTTATTGATATTTAGTCTATTAGACCACTATCTGCTTGATTAAGCCTGAAGGCCTGATTTTCTGTTTCCTAGAAATCAGCAGATTTTGGGGAAACAGAAACCTTCCATTCCAATCTCTCCAAACAGCAACACTCAATTAGGTGCCTTCTCCTTCCCTTCTCAATTCTCTCTTACTTGTGATATAATTTCTTGTATAAAAACTATATATCTTTACTACTTCTTTAGCCCTCCTACTGAGAACTTTCTCTTTCTTATCTTGTGATGGAATGATGGCTCATCCTCAGGAGGTTTTCAATAAACAACTTTTCTGCCTTCTACTGAGTAATCTCTGAGTAGTCATTTTGGATAAGGGTCTTCTACATCCCTCACAAACTGTGCATACCCTTTGACCCAGAAGTGCCATTACTGGGTCTTTATCCCAAGGAAATCAAAAAGGAGGGAAAAGGACCCACATGTGCAAAAATATTTGTAACAACTCTTTTTGTGGTAGCAAAAAATTAGAAAATGTATTTCCATTAACCGGGAAATGGCTGAAGAAGTTGTGGTACATGAAGATAATGGATATAATTTTTTCTATTAAAAAATGATGAACAAGATAATTATAGAAATATCTGGAAAGATTTACATGAACTGAACTGAACAAAACAAGATGAACCAGGCATACACTGTACACAATAATAGCAAGAATAGAAAGGTGATGACCAACTATGAAAGGTTTTGTTCTTCTCTGTGGTTCAGTGAGCAATCCCAATAGACTTTGTACAGAATATACCATCTGCATCCAGAAAAAAGATCTAAGGAGACTAAATGTAAATTAACACATTCTATGTTCACTTCTTTTTTCTGTGTTTTTATCTCTACCCTGGTTTTTCCTTTTGCTCTTTTTTTTTTCCTGTCCTAACATGATTCATAAAGCAACGTGTATTAAAAATAAACTTATACAATAAAGATATTTTGTTTCTTACATATTATCTAAGAAACATAATTGAGCAGTGTTTTTTCAAATTCCACTATATCCCATTAAAAATATTGTAAATGAATTCCATTATTTTTATGATTTTCAAATTTTGTTATCAGTTCTACTATGTAGGCTCAGGAAAGTCACATGACCTCACTAGTCTCCCTTTTCACCTCATCTAGAGAGGAAAAACTAGAATGTATAATAAAATACATAAAATAGATGAATGTTATAAGAATGAATCAAGAAGATTTAATCACTATCCTTTTAAATGAATTTATTCTTATCAGACTTAATGAGAGGCTCCAAAAAGAGACTTGGATTATTAATCCTCTAAAAGGGAAAGTATAAGAGATATTTGATATCTGTCTTTAAATATGTGAGATTTAGGGGGCAGCTAGGTGGCGCAGTGGATAGGGCACCAGCCTTGAATTCAGGAGGACGGGAGTTCAAATCTGGTCTCAGACATTTAACACTTCCTAGCTGTGTGACCCTGGGCAAGTCACTTAACCCCAGCATCAAAAAACAAAAAACAAAAAAATAAATATGTGAGAGTTCATTATATGGAAGATGGATAATTGTTTTTCTGGTTGTTCTCTGAGGTCAAAACCCTAAAACCCTAAACCCTAACCCTAACCCTAACCCTAACCCTAACCCTAACCCTAACCCTAACCCTAACCCTAAACCCTAACCCTAACCCTAACCCTAACCCTAACCCTAACCCTAACCCTAACCCTAACCCTAACCCTAACCCTAACCCTAACCCTAACCCTAAACTCTAACCCTAACCCTAACCCTAACCCTAACCCTAACCCTAACCCTAACCCTAACCCTAACCCTAACCCTAACCCTACACCCTAACCCTAACCCTAACCCTAACCCTAACCCTAACCCTAACCCTAACCCTAACCCTAACCCTAAACCCTAACCCTAACCCTAACCCTAACCCTAACCCTAACCCTAACCCTAACCCTAACCCTAACCCTAACCCTAACCCTAACCCTAAATTCGCGCCCTAACCCTAACCCTAAACCCTAAACCCTAAACCCTAACCCTAACCCTAACCCTAACCCTAACCCTAACCCTAACCCTAACCCTAACCCTAACCCTAAACCCTAACCCTAACCCTAACCCTAACCCTAAACTCTAACCCTAACCCTAACCCTAAACCCTAACCCTAACCCTAACCCTAACCCTAAACTCTAACCCTAACCCTAACCCTAACCGTAACCCTAACCCTAACCCTAACCCTAACCCTAACCCTAACCCTAACCCTAACCCTAACCCTAACCCTAACCCTAAACCCTAACCCTAACCCTAACCCTAACCCTAAACTCTAACCCTAACCCTAACCCTAACCCTAACCCTAACCCTAACCCTAACCCTAAACCCTAACCCTAAACCCTAACCCTAACCCTAAACCCTAACCCTAACCCTAACCCTAACCCTAACCCTAACCCTAACCCTAACCCTAACCTAACCCTAAGTTGGATGTTGCAAAGAAGAAAATGTAGGCTTCTAACCTGCATAAATCTAAACAAACTTCTTAAAGAAGAAAGAAAGAAAAAAGTATTTTTAAATGCTCAATATATGCCAGATAAGGGCAGCTAAGTGTAATGATGTTTAGAGCACTTTGATTGGAATCAGGAAGACTTGTGGCTAACACAACACAAATGGGCTAGTGGCAATTGAAAATGAAGAGACAGGTTGTTAATAATTCAACGGAACTGTTTATTGAGAGAAATCATGTTGCTTATGTATCTTAAAACCATATGTTACTATGAAAAACATTGTTCTGTAACTAACCCTGGTTTTTATTCTATTTCTATGATCTAACTCTCTGAATCATGTTGTTAATTTCTAGTGACTCAATCTTACTTAAAGTTCACAATGCCCCAGTAACTGTGCCAGGACATTATGTTTTCTCATGATTTCAAGCTTAAAGGCATCCTCTATTAATCTTAGGGGAGGGGGACATCCCAGTTACCAAAGTTTCTAGTTCATAATTAGCAAAGATTATATTAATATTCAAGTCTTCTAACTTGACCATATTGTGCTGCTTTCTTCACACAAATAATGGTTTTAAAATAAATTAGAAGTAAGTTAACAAATAATGCACTATTAACTATATGAGGTAATGCTGTCAAGACAAAATTAATTTTTTTTTGTTTCTTAAAGAAGAAATAGACCATATCACATTTGCAATTAAGATGAGAAGAGGAATATATATGTTCAATAATTTTAAATATTTTTTTCTTATAAATGAATTTTTTTCCCTTTTCATATTTTCCTCTTCTTAATGATCTCATGCAACTTTTTAATAAGTTTCTTCTCATATGAGTTTAACAGTTACTTCTGCTGCAGTTCCAATTCTTTTTTTTTTCCATCTTTGACAAAATGCCCACATGCACTGGATCTCTTAGGAAATACCTACCATGCTACCAATATTTCAAGCAAAGGGTGGGAGGGAATAGATCTAATTTGAGACAGTTGGCATAGCACAGAATTTTTAAATGCCACTAGTCTCAAAATAAATTTAAGACCTATAAAAATTCTTTATTATGTCAAGAGATGGTGTGTATATAAATGTGAGTTATATAAGGTCTTATTCAGCTCTTTTTTCCAATGCTTAAGATACTATATATTTCAAGATTCCTAGACATTTAAAAATGGTTAATTTAAATATAGGGCTTTTTTGGTTTCTTTTGGTAAGGAGAGCCTAAATATGTTATTTTATTTGTGTAGGGAACTTTTGAGGAAATTCCCTTTATGAATATAGATTATTCACTATTCTTCAATTTAGTCTTAGAAAGCTATCCTGAGGGGAGGGAGGGGTGAGACTAAGAAATGAAGTTTTATCATAGATTAAAGTTAAAAGGGATTTTAGAGACTAGAAAATCCTTCCACCCATTCTATTTTATAGTTGAGTAAATTGAGATTGAGGGAAATTAAGTAACTTGTCTGAGTTTTCAAAGTAGTAAGCATCTGAGGAAGAATTTGAATTCAAGTCCTCTGACTCCACATCTAATGTTCTTTGAACTGTGCCTCATCATACCTTTCTCTGAATGATAGTCTCTATCAGAGATTGGATTCAAACATAGATGTGTGTGTGTGTGTGTGTGTGTGTGTGTGTGTGTGTGTGTGTGTGTGTGTGTGTTTTAAGATCAGCTTTAGGGTAGTGGATGGCAACTTAATTTATGCTTATGACAAATTATTTCCAATATGTTTCTATGTATATAAAGAGTTTACCAAAATAAAACAAGAACAATTACCAATGTCCTTTTTTACCAGAGCAGGTGTTTAAATATACATGTGGACTGATTGACAAATTGTTCTCCTTAGTTTCAAAAGGAAACAGAGAATATAGAAAAAATAAATTTTTCTTTTCTTAAGTGTCCAGTAAAAGAGAGGATGAAAACAAAATCATGTGTCTTTTTTCCACTACATTAAAGGAAAGAAGTACAAGAAATGATAGCTATTCTGCAGTATGCAAAAAGCCACATTTCTTCTCATTAAACTTGCCAGTCAATAATTCTCTACCTCGTACTTGTGTGACTGATTTTTAAGCCCACGTGTGTCTTTACACTTATGTTCTGGTAGTCCAGTGGCTCTATTGATCATCAATTTGAGAATTTCTCCACCAGTACAGATCACAACTGAACCATTGCTTATTATTCAATTTTTATCTATTTCCCTATATAAATACAGCAAATTTACAAAAAAAAAACAAAGATGATCTTTAAGCTTGGGTAGGAAAAAGTAGCATTAATTATCTGGAATCTCTAATAAATTATTACTGTGGGAGATTCCATGTTACTTTCCTATTCCCTTGACTAAAATGACTGTTAGTTAAGGTGGGTGATATTTTTCATCTTCCTAGGGACTCACCCAAGGCATCGCAATATGGAAAAAAAAAATATTGCTGCCTTCAAATGATTCTGTTATGTTGGAATAATAGAGATGATAACCAGGTTGTCAAAGGTGTTTTTTGTTTGTTTGATTTTGTTTTTTTCAAGATGAGATAAGATACTTATTCAAAGGAGTACTTGGTGTTTTCTCCAAGTCCAGCACTTTGGTGACAAAGACACTACAGTATTTATTTAGTTTGAAGCCCATTTCATCCTTATACAAGTACCAGGCATTAAGTTTTCTTCAAATGCAATAGGGATGACCAAGATGTCCTACTTTGATTACATCCTAATGTAGAAGGGAATTTTGGGTGATATCAGAACAAAGTCAAAACTGTGCAGATTTATAATAGGATGTTTTATCACATCAAAAATTTTATCACACATGGAATCATAGAATAATGTATTCATAAATTTAGGAATGAAAAGTAATAAACTCTATTGATCAATGTCGACCATGCAGGAAAATGATTAAATCGTTTAAAAAATAGGATAAAATATTTATTATGTCTTGTCCCTTAAAAAATATTTCAAGACAAAGCCTGATGAACATAATTACACATGTTATGCTAACTCTTTCATAGACTTACAGGTAATAAATATCTATACTTCTAATAAAAATTCAAAGATATAATGGAGATCTCTATCAAAAAATTATCCTATTTTTAAACAAATACTGATAGAACTGTTGTGTAAAGTTGAACAGACATAACATTGATACAGAGAACATTAAAAAACATTTTAAATATGTCACCATGTGAAATACTCATAATCTTCAAAATAAATGAAACAAAAATATTTCAGAATATTACTAGTAAAATAGATGAAATTTATATGAGATCATAATGAAGTTTATATCATCCTAGAGGCAGCTAAGTGTTTCAGTCAATAAGAGAACTTGATCTGAAATCTGAATGACATGAATATATCCAACCCCAAATATTTCTTAGCTTTGTGATTCTGGTCAAGTCACTTAACCTCTATTTTCCTCACTTTTTTCAACTATAAAAAGGGAATAGTAGTGGTTGTTATCTCCAGAGTTGTGAAAATCAAATGTTGCTGGGGCCCCATGCTGAAGCCCTATACCCTAAATTAACAAACATCCTGCTTACTCAACAAAGCATGGGAACATCCTACCTCGGTCATAAAGACCCAGATATAACAATAAACCATTCTTTCTTAAATATCCTGCCATAGGATATTATAAGATCCGCCACAGATGTTTCCTAACTAGCAAAAATTCCCCTAGTCACGTAGTCACAGAATTGTTTTTTCAAACCTATACTCTGGAAACATATAAAAACCTTGTATTTCCCTCTAATAAACGAGCCTTTCTGCCTAACACAGAATCGTCTCCGCCTCTTTCTTTCTTCACCCATTCCCAGGTTGTAGCCTTACCAGCATTTTGCTTACAGGTTGGCACGGGGCTTCAGACCCCCCTAGTTCTAGACCCGCAGGTCGGGTCAAAATGTGTTAGTATTTTGGGAGTGTTTAGGAAAGTGTCTGACACATAGTATGTCCTTAATAAATATGTGTTTATTCCCTTTCCCTCTCTTTTCTATTGTCTCATTGGAATTGTACTAAGCCTGATTTCAACAAATCTCCAAAAGATTAGCTTAAATATTAAACTTATTCAACTTTAAAAAAAAATAGCAATTTTATATAATTGTATAACAGGCCATAAAATGACAAGATAAAAATTTGGAAGGATAGTGACTTGTGCAAATAACACTTGTATCTGATTTCTATCTGAAAAGAAGAAAATGATGTGATGATGATAAGGTAATGATAATGCTGATGATAATAAGAAAAGTAAGAATTACCTTTGCTCTATCCTGCCCTTTCCCATTCTGAAAGCATTTTACTGTTCTCTGAAATGCTCTGCTAGCCTAATAATCTTTGAAATTCTTTGAGTATTGCACCAGTGACGGTTTAAATTCTTTCAAGAACTAGTCTGGACAAGTTTGGAGAGATTTTCATGTTGAAAGTAGAATATTGATATTTTGTCTTAGATATCCTCCTGAATATTATTTTTTTATTTGTAGTCTGGTTGTAATGTGCAGTGAGTGCCAAAGAGTTGAGAGGGGACAGTTATTGCTAAAATTGAAAGAAGACACTTTTTGCTTCAGAAATTATGTGGAATCATTCTGGTCGACAGCAGTAGCTCAGATAACATTCTGCTATGGCTTTAGTTATGTGAAGAAAAATGGTTGCTCTTCTCCCAGAAGGCTTAGATGTTGCTACCAGATGTGGTAAAGATGGGGGGGGGGGGTGAGTAGTGGTCCATGGCAGGAGTAGTGAGGTAGTTCTAATGCTGAAAAAAAGAAAATTTTATTTTGTCAAAAGGTAAAGTTTAAATAAGCATTCATGGACCTAAAATATTGTTTATTCTTAAAGAGTGAATGATAAAAATTATGTAGTTCAGTTCTGAAATCAGGAATTCCTGAGTTTAAAACTGGCCTCAGACACTTAAGACTTCTTAGATGGATGATCTGAGCAAGTCACTTAACCCCAATTGTCTCAGCAAAATAATAAAAATAAATAAAAAAAAATTATGTGGTTACATTAAGCATTGCATGAAATATAAAAATCACAAGTGAATTATATTAAAAATTAAGTAAACCACATAATTTATTTATTTTAGTAAAAATTGGATTGTAATATTTGAATGATACCATAACAAATAAGTGATACATGGAAAAATTTACCTGTTTTGCATACAGACATATATTTAAGAATTTTCATCCATCTGTCATGGATAGAAATAAGTAAAAAATTTCCTATTTAAAGAATCTAAAATTTGTTGCTTTGTATCTGATCACATTTATCCATTATAATTTTTCATATCTTACTGATTGCCAAAAGAACCATTTTATTTCCAATTAAATATATATAGTTATTTTGTAAGAAATAGTTTTTGTTGTTTTCAGTTTGTGCATAGATCTTCAGCAGTTTATCTTCCAGGATAATTGAGTAATTTTTATTTGTCATATATAACACAAATTCCTTGGTCCTTACTTCATAAAAAAAAAAAAAAATCTCACTTTTAACCCTATTATTCTTCAAGTACCTTCAAAGCTTTTGTAGGTGTTTATCCTCTCTGTTATTTGTTCTAGACATCAAAGATTATTTTCCCTCCATTGTAAGGGGTGTTCCCCTATACCCCTGTTCCATTTAACCACTTAAAAATTAAATTAAATTTTGTAAAGATATATTTACATTAAATATAATTACAAATAAATATGGGGGGGCTTAATCTTCCCCCATATATCAACTTAATTTCTGTAAAGGAGAAAGGCATTAGCTTTATAGCTTAATTCAGACTCTATAGAGCACAGTCCCATCTTCTAAATTCAAAACTTCTTTCAGTCTCAAATCGCAGGAAACTGGATTGATCAAGGATTTGCTCATAGAACATGACCCCATCTTTAATATGAGCAAAATATGCTGTATGTTCCTGTTCAACTGTCTCCCATATCTCACATACGATTCCAAATTTCTTCGGGGAGATTTGAGAATATACTTATATTATTTCTTATGATCCCATATGAAAGTTTCCCTTGCATGAGTTCTCTAAAACAAAGTTCTCTTGACAAACGTATTTTAGCATTTGAACAACAAGGCAAATCCATGATAATTGTGGTCTCTATGATAATGTTTCAATGCTTGGCAGTTGAGAAGAAGAAAGGAACTCATTATCTAGTACCTTTTCTTGCAAGATAATCTTCAGAATATTCCTAAGAAAATTAAGGTGGAAGTCATTCAGTTTCTCAACTTGACACTTATATACCATCTATATTTCATAGATATATGGCAATGAAGTCAGCACAATGGCTCTTTAGACTTTCAGTTTGGTAGATGGCCTAAAATCTCTTTTTTCCCTTGCTTTCTTTTGGAGTCTTCCCAAACAGCTAGCTAGCTATGGTAACAAGTGATTCATCCTCATTACCTACATCATCTTTGTACATCAATGGAAAATATACTGCCAAGGTAAGTGAATTTACACACAGAATTCAAAATTTCTATATTTGCTTTAATGAATGGTTTTCCATATGTTTGGTATGGTCCTTGGCTGATGTAAAACCTTTCTTGGTATTGATTTTTAGGCCATAGTTAGCACATGATGCAGAGAATCAATCCATAATTTGTTTCTTCTCAACATCACAGGTTACACTGAATGCTCAATTATGTGAACAAAAAGTCACACATTTAACACTTTCTCCACTTTAGTCTTGGTTTGTTTCCTTTTTGAGTTAAATAATTTACTTTCAACGGGCTAGCCAAATTTGATGCCTTTTTAATCCTAGTCTAAAGAAACCAACAACACTGCTAAAAATATTATGTCAAAATCTTGAGAAAAGACACCCATCACTATTTTTCTCCATTGATGACTGGGAAAGAATGAAAACATTGTATATTATACATAACCCTTGCAAGCATTCCATCATGAAATTGCTATACAACACTGATGACTTCTACACCATATCACTAAATTTTGTTGTGATCATCAATAATCCTTTACAATTGAGAGATTTAAATGAATTGGTTAAAGAGATTACCATTATATAAAGAACTTTGCATTTCTCCTGATGTTTGTTAGACAGCAAACACCATATTGAGTGTTCTTATGGCATTTTTGAAGCCATACTGGCTTTCAGGTAGTTGACTATAATCTTCCAGGTTTCCAGGTGAAGGATCAGACTTTAAAGAGCACTTTGGCAAGAATCTTGCTAAAATTAATTGAGAGAGAGAGAGAGAGAGAGAGAGAGACAGAGAGACAGAGAGACAGAGAGACAGAGAGACAGAGACAGAGAGACAGAGAAAGAGAGAAACCAAGACAGCAACCAAGATAAAGACCAAGACAAAGACAGAGTGCCTTCTCACAGAACAACCTATTTCCATTGCCTTTACAGAGATGGACAATGGAATATCATAGTATGTGTGTGTGTGTGTGTGTGTGTGTGTGTGTGTGTGTGTGTGTGTGTGTATATATATACATATATATGTATATATATATATGTATGTATATATATCATACTTAAATCAAAGACAGTCTTTATCACATAAACTCTATAAGCAAAGTAGAAGAATTGCAATAGCTAAAAAGATGAATGAGATACACAAAATTTGGAATATCTATATTCCAGGTGTTCATATAGATGATTTATGCCCAATCTGCCATAGATCATCCCAAGTTTGTATTGATCAGCCAAAGCTGGAAAAACTCTACCTAAATTCACACATAGTGATGCCATTTTGGTTCAATTGGAGCAGAAACCACTAATGACTTCCCTCTGAGATTAATATATCCTGTTGTATATTTCCTGTTGTATATAGATATTTGCACGTTGTCTCAAGCATAAGAATAATGAGCTCCTTGAAGGTAAGTGATGTTCTTGCTTTTTTTTTTTTTAAATCCCCAATGCATACCACAGAACAAGGTAAGTACTAAGTACTTAATAAGTGCTGGTGGACTGACTAACTCTTTAAAAAGTTTTCTAAATTATTCCCTGTATTGGCAATTATTATATGATATATCTCCCTTAGACTTCACAAGGCAAATAACTGTAAAAATCATTGCAAGAAGCTTTAGAAAGACCTACATAACTGGGACCCCATTTTATTTTCTTCAGTGATATTTAATTTTACAGAATCTTGTGTTCAAAATCACTTTTATGGATGTTGGAGAAATAAAATTTAAAAAAATGATCTACATGATAGGATCATAAAGATCATTAAGGAATGATCTCAGGGAATTGTAAGGTTTGGAGAGATAGTAGAGATTTATTCCTGTGTAGAGGCAACATCCAAATCAGTTCTCATCTAATGTTACAGGTCTATAAATACTCAGAAAAAACATGTCCCAGTCCTTAGCACTCTAACTAGAAATAGCCCTGAAGTTACTTAGAGATGAAGGGAAATCTTCCCAGGTTGCCTCATTATCCAATACTAGTAGCATCAGGTAATGATCCTAGTTATAAGATAGAGGTTGTCACTGATTCTCTGAAATTATATCAGCAGCATCTAATGACTTCTCTATACTTCTTCAGGGACTTATTGATTTCACTCCAAACTTTTCACTAAATTCTCTTGAGTACGAAATATTTGTCCAAGATTGCTTCCAATTATGGTGGGTATATTGGTTTTATTTTGTGTTTTAATTAAATTATTTTCATTTGTTGATTTTAACATATTTTAAAGTTATTACAACACATATTCAAGATGATGAAATAAATTCTAATCATGCTATTAAGAATCTTTAGCTATGACATATTTATGAGCAGAAATTCTAAAGAGAATTATATATTAAGATGAAAAGTATACCTGTAGCAGAGAGTCTAATTAGCTATAGCTACCATTTGACAGGAAATATGTGAACTAGATATTGCAAGTGATTATTGAGGTATGAAATTCATATTGAAGAATCTTGGGGGAGAACAATGACTGTCTTTGAAAGAACAACTTGTGATATGTCAGTTTACTTATAATCACTTAAGATCCTCTACAAGAAAAAAAAAAAAAAAACATGATAAGACAGCATGCTGAAAAAATATTATATAAAAGCTCACATTCTCAAGTTATTGTACAATTACTCATAAAATTGGAATTTACTTTGGTAGCTGGCAATTCTATCAATCATAAAAATTAGCAGTTTTTAAAAATTGAGCTAAATAAAAATCATGAGTTATTATTATTATTATTATTATTATTATTATTATTATTATTATTATTATTATTATTATTGATATACCTAGAAACATTTTCATATTAAACTAATAAAACACTTAATGAATACCAACCCTTCTTGAAACGACATGAATAAAAGATAACATGTACTACTTCTATTTCCTATAAAAGTTAAATGATACTAAGCAATAGCTTTGATGAAGAAGAAAAAAAAAAATGGAATTTTTTCCAGACATGATTCCCTTATTAAAAAAAGGCAATACCAGTTTAGAATAAAAATTAATTTGCAAAATTAGTGTGTTGGAAGATTATAAGTCTTTAGCATGATTACACAAACTGGTAAGAAATCATTGAGGGGACAAAAGAGATTGCAAAGAGATTAACATAAGATTTAATTAAGCCAAATCATGTCAAGATCATTGAACTTCCTGTCAATCCAGCAAAACTCGAAAAGAAAAACAAGCAGGTAGAATCTATGTTTAAAAGAAAAAGAGGAAAAGGAAAAGAAAGGAAAGGAAGGGGAAAAAAAATCTAACAACTTCTTCATCAAGAAAAGTGGAGCATTGTGTTTAGCTTCTGATGTCACCATTCACATGGTACAAAATAGGAGGAGGGAATTACATATCAGTGGTAGAGTACTTGCCTGCATATTGAGAAGAAACTTTTGAATCTGGCTTATTCAGGGATTTTTAGGAGCACCCAGGTTAAGTGGATATGGTTTTGGACTTGTAATCAGGAACACATAGATTCAAATATTACTTCAGGACAATTATGAGCTTGTGACCATCAGCAAATCCATTAATTTCACTGGATATTGTTTTCTCATGCGTAAAATTAAAGGATTGTATTTGAACTTAAGGTCACATCCAACTTTAAATCTATGATCCTATTAGCCAATTTAACTCTTAATGTATGATTTTATTATCCTATGCAGTTGTAATAACATTAAAGAAGTCAAAGACAAGAAGTTAATTGTATCAGACTAAATATACATGTAGAAAATCTTGCTGGGGAAGCATAATTTTCAGGGAATAAAATAAATAAGTTCTCATTTTATTTAAAATGTGACAAGATAATGAATGACTGGAACAAATAATAGATGGCATTGCTACCAAAAACCAAACTATTGATCAATGTCATGTGAATTAGCCTATTTTCTTTTCTGAACAATAATAATATCTATCCATATTTTTATAATACCCTAATCTTTGCAAATGAGTTTATATATTTATCTCATAAACCAAAAGTATTTTTGAGAGTATACAGGATGAAATTGTATTTATATTAAATTATATTATTATTATTATATCCAAATTATATATATATATTATATATTAAAGTATATTAAATAATGATATTTCTATTTATATAAATACTAATGTAAATATTTATAGATAGATGGATAGGTAAATAGACATATAGGATATAAATGTTTATATATGTATTACTATGTCCATAGAACAAAATGTAGGATTCAGATTTCTTTTTCAATGGTAAGCAGGGGAAGAAATATTTACCCTGAACATGTTAGGGCCAATATGACATTCTTGATCAGTACAAAGAACAGAATTAACTTTGTCCTATGATCCTTTGATTATAAATATCAAATGAGATGTGAAAGATATAATGTACACTAACTTGTGTCTTTGTTATGGAATATATTTAACACATTCCAAATGGGAGGGAAGTTTTAAGGATATTGAGGTCTTTCTATATTATTATATGTATTTGCTATTGTGTTACTATTTTTTGAAGTTCTATATAATTCTGTAACTGAGTTCAAGAAAAACTCAAAGGAGAAAAAACAACCTAAAAAGTATTCAAGAATAAAATTAAGTAAATGGAGAAAATTTGTGTTCTAGAATCAAAATAATAATCTATCCAGCAATAAATATTTACTAACCTTCTATTATTTGCCAGAAACTGGTTAAAAAAAACTAAAGAAAAAACTGGGCGAGGCATACAAATCAATGTTGCCTTCATGAAGCTTACATTCTATTGATAGGAAAAAAAAAAAAAAAAAACTAATGCAAATATAATAAAATATAAAATTACATTCAAAGTAAATGTTGGGTTAAGTACTAGCATTTTGTAGAATCAGTAAAGACCTCATGTAGGTGAACTTTGACAGAATTCAAAGCTTTTAAATTCTATGAGAAAGGAATACATTTAGGTATGGAGAAATACCTAAACAAAGGCAGAGAAATGGAAATTGTCTTGTGTGAGGGATAAGCAGAAAGACAATGTGGTCAGACAAGAGAATTTATGAAGGGTTTGAAGGCTATAATGAGATTATAATGGTAGCTAATAAAAGTACAGTGTAAAGGGTTTTGAAAGACAATTTTTTTTTTTTAAAGGGAGTTTATAATTCATTGTAGAGGTAATAAAGAAATAGTAATGTGTTTAAGCAATGAAGTCAAATGATCTTTCTGACTGCTTTATTTATGGTGAATTGGAGAATTTTGAGCCAGTGAGGCCATTTAAGAAGATGTTTTAAGGAGCCAAGTGAAAAATAGTCAGGGACTGAACTAAATGAATATAGATTTGATTATTATTGAAGCAGTGTCAATTAATCAATATTTATTTTTAACCTGCTAAATATCTAACATTAAATAAAATACTCCAGGAACTGTATAAGACTCAAAAGATTTAAACAACATTGACAAATTATACATACACATTTAAATATGTGTGTGTATATATATATGTATATATATATATACATATATATGATATAAACACTTATATATAAACATATATATGCAATACACACATGTATTCATATATAATGGAAATATAGAATCTTACAGCATATACATATACATATCTTATTCATTAATGAATGAAAGTATTTTTTTAATGAGAGGAGACGTAGCAAGTATGGGTAAATGTGAAGACTTCACATAGAAAATGCTAAGAATTCTTTATTTTATTTTATTTTTTGAATTTGTTTATTATTTTTTCCTCAGTTACATTTAAAACAATTTTAACATTTATTTTTAAAACTTTAATTTTTTTTATATTATCTCCCTTATTCTCACCCTCAGCCTTCATTAAGAAAGCAAATATGAAATTATGCAAAACATTTTTGTCTTACTGTTAAAGAAAACATAAATTACCTCCACCCAAAAATCCTCATGGTAAATAATGTTCAAAAAAGAGAGAGAGATATTTTGATTTAATATGTATTCAGTAACAATCAGTTTTTTTTCTGGATATGGATAGGACTTCTCATCAGAGTCCTGCAAAGTAGTCATGGATCATTATATTGCTGAATATACCAAAGTCATTCACAGCTGATCATGCCATTACATTGTTTTTTCTTTATATGTAGTACATTTCACTTTGTTTCAGTTATATGTATGTTTCCAAGTTTTTCTGAGCACATCCTGTTCATTATTTCCCATATGACAATAATATTCCCTCATAATCTACAATTTATTCAACCATTCTCCAATTGATGGCTAACCCCTCAATTTCCTTTTTTATTTTCTTGTCTAGAAAGAGAGCTGCTATAAATACATTTTATATGTATAGATGCTTTTTTTTTTTAATTCCTTTGGGATTCATGCTTAGTAATGATATTGTTAGGTCAAAGGATATCTTAATTTTTGGCCCTTTTGGGCATAATTCAGATGTTTTGATCATTTATCAACTAGGGCATAGCTCTTATTTTATTTTATTTTTTTTTTAATAAATTGATTCTCACACACAAACTAATGCTAAATGAAGTAAGTAGAATCTGGAGAACATTGTACTTAGCAACAGTACAATTATATGATGATCAATTCTGATGGACATGGCTCTTTTAAAAAATGAGGTGATTCAGGCCACTTTCAGTGGTCTTGCAATGAAGAGAGTCATCTGCAACCAGAGAGAGGACTGTGGGTACTGAGTGTAGATCACAACACAGGATTTTTATCTTTTTAATTGTTGTTGGTTTGGAATTTGTTTTCTTTCTCATTTTTTTCCTTTTTGATACTTCCTGATTTTTCTTGTGCACCTTGAAAAATGGAGAAATATGTGTAGAAGGATTGCATATGTTTAATGTATTGGATTATTTGTTATCCAGGATAGGGAATGGGGGGAAGGAAGAAAAAAAAAAATAGAACACAAGGTTTTCCAAAGGTGAATGTTAAAAATTATTTATTCATATCTTTTGAAAATAAGTAGTTTTACCTTGAAAAATTTCTCTCAGTTCCCTTTATAGTTGAAAAATGAAGCGTTATCACAGAAATTTGTTTCAAAAATTTTTTTACAATCATTATTGATGTTTCGCCTTATTTATTCTATTGTTTCTCTCCTTTCACCCTGTGCCTCCCCAAAAGTGTTTTGCTACTGACCACTCATATGCCCTCTTTTTTTATCACTCTCTCCTACCAATTCTCCTACTTTTCTGCAGAATAAGTTACATTTCTACACCCATATAGAGTGTGAATATTATTTCCTCTATGACGTAATTCTGATGAGAGTAAGATTCATTCACTAACCTTTTCCTCCTCCTCTTCCCCTCCAGTATAAAAGCTTTTTCTTGTTTCTTTTTATGCAGATAATTTATACCATTCCACTTCTTCCTTTTCCTTTCTCCAAGTACATTGCTCTCACCCTTTAATTTCATTTTTTAAAGACATTGTCCCTTCATATTCAACTCATACCTGTGCCTTTTATCTATTATACTCCTTCTAAATGCCATAATAATTGGAAAGTTCTGATGAGTGAGTAGTAGTATCCTCCCTTGTAAGAATGTAAACAAATAAACTTTATTAAGTTCTTTGTGTTATCTCTTTCCTAATTATCTCCTTATGCTTTTCTTGAGTCATGTGTTGTTTTTTTTTTAATTAAGTTCTGGTCTTTTCATCATGAATTATAGAAAAATCTTTGTTTCATTGAATGACCACATTTTTCCCTGAAGAATTATATTCAGTTTTGCTGGGTGGATGATTTTTAGTTGTATTCCTAGTTCTACAGTTAGTAGAGCTCTAATCCTTTAATGTAAAAGCTGTTATATCTCCTGTTATCCTTACTATGGCTCTAGTTTTCTTGAATTATTTCTTTCTGTATGCTTGCAATAACTTCTCCTTGACTGGGGAGCTCTAGAATTTGGCTATAATATTCCTAAGAGTATTTATATTGAAAACTCTTTCAGGAGGTAATGGGTGAATTTTTTCAATTTCTATTTTACCCTTTTTCTAGAACATCATGACAATTTTCTTTGATAAGTTCTTGAAAGATAATGTCCAGGCTCTTTTTTTTTTTTTTTTTAATCATGATTTTCAGGTAGACCACTAATTTTAAAAATTATCTCTCCTGGATCTATTTTCCAAATCATTTTTTTTTCCAATGAGGTATTTTATTTCACTTTTTCTATTTTTCTATTTTTTTTGTTTGATTTTGGTTTATTATATCCTGATTTCTTATAAAGTCATTAGCTTCCATTTGCAAAATTCTAATTTTTAAGGAATTATTTTACTCAGTCCTTTTGTACCTCCTTTGCCAATTGGCCAATTTTGCTTTTAAAAGCATTCTTCTTGTTAAAATTTTCTATTTGCTTTTGCACCATTCCTAATTTTCTTCCTAATTTTTTCTTTATCTCTCTTACTTGATTTTCAAAATCTCTTTTGAGCCTTTCATTGGCCTAAGCCCAATTCTTATTTTTTTGGAGCTTTTTGAGGTGAGAGCTTTGAGTTTGTTATCTTCTAAGTGTGTGTTTTGATTTTCCTTGTCACCATAGTAACTTTCTATGGTTAGAATTTTTTTTTTCTGTTGTCTACTCATTTTCTTAGACTATTCATTGTATAACTATTTATTAAAGTAGGGCTCTTTTCCAGGATTTAGGTTTCACTGTCACAAGCTTCAGACGTTCTATGACACTGTTTTCATAGATCCTTCTAGGGATCTAATCACAAGCATGAATTATTATGAAAGACTAAATGGATACTTTTGATTCCATTACATGAAAAAGTTTTTGCACAAATAAAAACAACAGAGATAAAATTAAAAGGGAAGTACAAAGTTGAGAAAACATTATTACAACTAGTGTTTCTGATAAAAGTCTCATTTCTAAAATATATAAAGAACTGTATCAAATATATAAGAATACAAGTCAGTCCTCAATTAATACATAGTCAAAGAATATGAACAGATAATTTTCAGATGATGAAATTAAAGTAATCTATATTCATGCAAAAAATGCTCTAAATCTCTATTGATTAGAGACATGCAAATTAAAATAACTTGAGGTATCATATCATAAATGTTGGAGGGGATGTGTGAAATCTGGGACATTAATGCATTGTTTGTGGAGTTGTCAACGATTCTGGAGAGCAATTTGTAACTATAAAAAAGAGTTATAAAACTGTGCATACCCTTTGACCTAGCAGTACCACTTCTGGGTCTGTATCTGAAAGAAATCAAAAGGAAGAAAAAAAGCCCACAGGTACAAAAATGTTTGTAGTAGGGGCAGATAGGTGGTATAGTGGATAGAGTCCTGGGTCAGGAGGACATGAGTTCAAAGTTGATCTCAGACACTTAACACTTCCTAACTGTGATTCTGGGCAAATCAGGTAACCACAATTGCCTCAGGGGGAAAAATGTTTGTAGTAGCTCTTTTTGTGGTAGCAAAAATTAGAAAATGAAAAGATGGCCATCAATTGAGGAATGGCTGAACAAGTTGTGGTATATGAAAATAATGGAATATTATTTTTCTATAAAAATTCTAGAACAATCTGATTTTTGAAAGTCCTGGAAAGATTTATATGAATTGATGCTTAGTGAACAAGCAGAACCAGGAATATATTATACACAATAACAGCAAGAGTATGCAATGATCAACTATGAGAGACTTAGTTTTTCTCAGTGGTTCAATGAGTCAAGGCAATACCAATAGATTTTGGATGACAAATGACATCCGCATCCCAAAAAAGAATTGAATGTAAATCAACACATGGTATGTTCACTTCTTTGTGTGTGTGTGTGTGTGTGTGTGTGTGTGTGAAAGAATTTTAAAGTTCAGACTAAACAATTAACATGATTTAAAATATAGTTTAAATATGTTTCATGAGAAAAGGATTTTTTGTTTCCTGAAAAAGAGAAACCTAAAGAGTTTAAAGCTCTTTGTATATCAGATTCCCCATATATTTAACTAGACTCTGACTGAATCACTGTAATGTACACTTTGGAAAAAAAAACTTTCAAATCAATTGTATCTCCAAACCAAAGTATAGTTGTATGGTCTGGGAAAGATTTTTTTTTTTTTTTTAATATAAAATCTTGCTGAAGTTCAGCTAGATCACATTTATCAGTTTTCCTAAGCTATATGGTTTATACCTCTGTCCAAGTAGGAAATTAAACTGAGCTGACAATATTGGCTTTCCCCAAAGACAGGGTTCTTGCTTCATAGTATTTTCTCTGCCAGTTAATTGGAAATGGATTCTTTGATGATTTCTTACAGTATTTTCTTTGTATAAGTGGTAAAGTGACCAGCCTTTAATTTTTTTTCTTGTTTGCATTTTTTACTTTTTTTGAAAAATGGGCAGAATGATGATATTCTAATTTTTGGTGAAATTTTTCTTCTATGATTTAGCAAAATAATTTCTAGTACCTTTGCATTTTTCCATTTAGCAATATCATGTTGTATATCATAAAGTCAATTATTTTAATATGGTCAATGAATTTTGGGGAGAGTCAATTGCTCTATGACGATTTCACTATTTCAATTTGTTTTGTTGCTGTTATACAAAAGGAAAACAGATAAAGTGATACATAATTTATCTGGAGATTATTTTTTTTTCATAACATCAGTTACTAAAATAATAACTTTAAACAAGAAAATCAATACTATTTCCTAAGAGCACCGAGTTTCCAATATGTAGACAAAGACAAAAAAAACCCAAATGGTTTACCCAGAAGAAGTTCATTAAGACCTTCATAAGAAATTAATCATTCTTATTTTACAAACAATTCTAATAGTATTAGCAGATCTGGATTCTAGCAGACAGCCAGTTTGAATCTACAAATTTAAAAGAAGTCTTTATGGCAAACACTCTGGCATATGACAGATTGATATCCGGTAAATCATGTGGAAAGAATAGACTTAAAAATCAGACACATGGATACAATTGTTATGCTGTTAGTAATTTAATAGTATTGGAATTTTTATACCCCAAAGATTTCTGATATTTTATAATCACAAGACGTAAATTCTTCTACTTTGCTATGCAAGTCACTAGTCATCTTTGCTTCTCGGTTCCTTAACCTAAAAAGGAAGTTGTAGATGATAGCCTCTAAATTCAATTGCAAATATTAACCTATTATTCTAAAATATGAGGTAAAGATACATAATGAATCTATTGCCTATCTGCAATGTATTTATTTCTCTCCAGATGGGGATGCTTTAGAATATTATTAGTAAATTATGGAATTTCTTTCTACAATAAATTTGACCTCAAATCTAGAATAAAACCAAGAAAATCTCTTCTCTCAAAGGGTACTGTCATCCTTCATAATCTTAAAACATTAATTTAGAGGGTTAGGCAAAATCACTACTAATGATCATATATTTATTAACAGTATTAGCTAAATTGTAAATAAAAATATATATTCAAAAATCATAGAAGAAAGTTTCAATCAAGTTCATAGACAAGTTTGATTTATTTCCTCTAACATTCCCTTTTTCTAAGCTCTTTTTTACCTACGTTTGTGATTTAAACTTAGGGTAAGAATCCCCCCATAGTCAAACCCAGGGAAAACAAAGGATAGAAAAGAGCTATAATTGATTGGATTTCTGCCATTGCTCCAAATATAATGTGCTATCAGTGGCTATCCATTCTTGCCATTTACCCTTTTTATCACCATTCACCTTTCTCTGTTTGATCTCTAGTTCTCACAATATGTGAGATGTTAAACAATAATATCTTGTTTATTCCTTTCTATTTCCTCTATCTAGATTTCCAAAACTTTAATGGAAATTCCTTTGTCAAAGGCACATAAACAACCCACAGCTCCAAACATGATCTGTTCTGAATGCTTGTAAGAAGTGTTGCCCAAGATTTAACAACCTTTCTGAATTTTGGACATTTTTCAAAGTCTCTGAAACCTAGTATATGAATTACATTTGTGAATTAATACTACTATTGATTTAATTGTGAGCATGAGCCTTCAAAATTTATAATATATATGATACTCTTCAAAAAGTCTAATGATAGTGTAAATTATATTTGGAAAATAACAATAATAATTAATTTTAAAGGGAAACACAACAAAACTATCTATAATGAATAAGTTTCATTTAAGTAAAACATTAACTTACATCAAATATCTCTCTTCCTGATGATGTGTATAAATATAGCATTAATGTTGAAAGCACAGTTCAGTCATTATTTTAAACTAGAAAAGGGTTGAGGTGGTATCTTTCTATGACTGGTGTCTGTCATAATATCTTTGCACTATTATTTACCTATGATATTATGTTCCTCATCTAATATCTCATTTTTCAAATCTTTCTTTTATTATTTTATTACTATTGTCTAATTACACCTGTAAGTTGAATATGAGTTTGGAAATGAATAAACGTGATGGAATTTGACATAAATGAAGAATATGTAATGGGAAATCAAAGGATGAAACTATAAAAAGCATAATTTAAGCTTGAATACTTAAATAATAAAGGGGGTTATTTTAATATTTTAGGCAAAATGTAACACAAATTATTGTGCAAATTACCTTAGTGATATTCTATATATTTCTGTAATAAATTATGTTCTTTTGAATCAATGATGCTACTTTTCTACCCCTTTTGAAAATTTTGTATAGTTTGATAATAGATAAATAAATAAATAATTATTGCAAACCAAGAAATTCATCTAATGTGCTAGCCAAAATATTAAACTGATTGGAAGCCAGTTATGAATAGGAAGAGTTAGTCAAAAACCATATCAGATCATTTAAAGAGTTTAGTGTACCTATGAGATTTGCTCCCCCTAAATATTGCTTATTTAAGATTGTGTCAACATCATAGAAATTGATTAGTGCCTATGAGGGATTAAGATTAATGAATTTAAATAAAACCCAAAAGGTACAAATAGTAAAGTTCATGTCAGAGGAATCTTGGCACAACCTTGTTATGAAGAAAATATATGGCTTCTGCTGAAAGCTGAAAGGAAAGTAGACTTCAGAAGACGCGGGGTTAAATAAACCAGAGATCTCCACAGGGCTTGCACTTGTTCTAGAAGTGACATAGACAAGAACAAAATTAGGGAGGATCAGCAGAAGGTGTGGCAAAGATGATTTTAAAGATAGTGGAAGAAGAAAAAAAGTTACAAAATAACAATGAGACACAGCAGACTGATATATGGACAATTATGTAACTGTAACTCCTGGAAGAAAAGACAATACATTTTTAAAAGTTTTCTATTTTATGGAATTCTTCACTAAAGAAAATACTTTATTTATGTGGACTCTATTCTGAGGGAGGGGAAAAGTCTTTAAAAGTATGTTTCACCTTTAAGGTATTCTAAAATCTCAAGTGTCCATCTTGGCATAATAATTTTGAGATGTTACAAATATTCTGGTAGTGACTTCATCCTGAGCATATTCTGTTAGTATTTAATGTTGGGACTAACATTAGTGATAGTGACAATGACAGTGTTCGTGCTAGTGTTGGTCAGTACTCTTGGTTGTGTTGATGCTACTCATAATATTAGTGCTAGTGTTTGTGTTATCACTGTTGTATTTAGTATTTGTATTCATAATGAAATCAATAGAAATACTGGTACTAGTGTTGATGCATCATAGTCATGGAATTGGTGCTGATATTTATGTTAATAGTAGCTAAAGTAGGGAAGTTGCATAAGTTATCTTGATTCTCATTACAACTTTCTTTCCAATTCCTACCCTCATTCTAGAAAACACACATACCGTATGAATGTATGTATGCATACACCCACACAAGTAATCTCTCTTTCTTTCTCTCCCCGTCTTTCTCTCTCAAATGTCTTAGTCACTTATTTGTTCAATCTATTCACTTCCATTACCTACTCCTCCCCCCTACCTTAGCCATACAAGACCCTTGGTCATGACATCATCTACCAAATTACTCCCTCTATGTTGAAGAATTCCCAAATCCTCTAATCTAGCCTTTATCTTTTGACTCTTCTCCTCTCTCTCCATCATGTCTTAACTAAAGTTATTCTTCATCCTTAACATTAATTCTAATCTCTTGACTTTTCAATTTTCCCACAGACCATTGACTCTGTACTATTTTTTCTTCCTTTTCCTTTCTTGATTTCTTGGTTAGTCAATTGGATGCCACACTATCCTTTTTTGAATTTTTAGCAGTCTTGTTATTTGATTGATTCAGCAGTGTTATGACTAAGGCTTTTCTTACTATTCTTTAAGTTTATTCCTACACTAATTCTAGAGAAAAAAAATTGAGAAAGTCACACAATTATTCTGATTTGTCTATCACAAATGTATGTTACATAATCTCAAATGGCTACTTACTTTTTCCTTAACAATGCTACTATACCTGACTTATCTCTTTTCCACTTTTCAATGAACCTCTTTTAAACCTTTTCATTCACCCCTGTTCACACACTAAAGTTGTTTTACTCTTTACCAAGATTAACCTCTCTACCTACTAAAACAAAACATTGTGGTTCCTTCAAACATTGTCCCCTAAATCATCACAACTCTATCAATTATAACTGGGCAATAGATTTTGAATGTCATTAGGCTTCTCTCCTGTAACAAAATATCTAATTATATTCCAGCTGAAATTTATAAGGTAAAGAATCCAATCCTCATACAAAAACTCACTGAAATCTTACTGATCATATGGCAAGAGTAAGCTATTCCCCAGGAGATCAAAGATACCATCATTACCCATCTCTATAAAGGAAAGGAAAAAAACGGTTGTTCTATGACAATCACAGAATGTGTGGGTGGTTGTCTCTTAATCATTAAAAGAAAGATTTTTGATAGGATCCTCCTTAATTATCTGATCTTTTACCTGGGAGGTGGTCAGCTTCCTGAAGACCAATGTGTCTTCAGAAGAGATCAAGAAATGATTGATGTCATGTTTGCTGCCCAACAACTCCAGGAGAAATGCCTGGAGTAGAATAAATATCTGCACACAATATTTATCAACTTGACCAAGGATTTTGATAGTCTTAGTTGTGAGGGCTTGTGGAAGACCATGGCAAAATGTGATTGCCTAAAAAAGTTCATGAGTACGTTATGTCAGTTTTCTGATGGCATGTTTGGATAATGGATAATGTTCTCATACTTTTCCAGTCATAATTGGAGTGAAATTGGGCTGTGTGTTGCTCCTATGATTTCTAACATAATGTTTTCCACAGTATAATTAGATGCTTTTTAACAAGGATGAAAAAAGCATCAAAGTCAGCAATCACACTGAAAGTCAATTATTTAACTTGAAAAAATTACAAACCAAGACTAAAGTGGAGGGAAAGTTGGTGTATGACTTTTTCTTCACAATTGATTGTACATTCAATTCAGCTTCTGATCCCAATGTAACAAAGTATTTTCTGCTGCTTGTGCTAAAAATTAAGACCAAACAAAATAGTTTCTATATCAGCTAATACCACACCATCCATATGTGAAACAATCCATCCCAACAAAATGAGAAATTTTTAGTAAGCTCACTTACTGTGGCAGTATGTTTTCCTCTGAGCTACACATAGATAATGAGGTTGATGGACACATTGTCATAGTTAACTCCATGTTTGGGAGCCTCCATAGAAAAGTATTAGAGAGGAGAGATATTAGATTGATTACCAAACTGAAGTCTACAAAATCATTTTGCTGATATCATTGTTTTATGCCTTTGAAATTTGGACAATAAATTATTGTTATGCCAAGAAACTGAATTGTTTCCATTTGGATTGTTTAGGAAGATTTTTAAGATCACTTAGCAAGGACTAAGGTCTTTTCTCAAACTGAACTGCCAAGCATTCAACTTTACTGTGTAGAGCTCAGCTCAGCTCCAGTCACATTGTTTAAATGCCAAAAATATGTTTACCTAAAAGATTGTTTTACAGAAGAATTTATAAAAGTCAAGCACTTAAATGGAGGTCATAAGAAATGTCACAAGGACATTCTCAAGATCTCTCTGAAGAAGATTAGATTTAATTGTTAGATATGAAGGATACTAGAATGGACTATCCAGCATAGCATGTCAGTTTCAAAGAAGACAATAGATTCTATGAGCAAAGCAGAATTCCAAAAGAATTCCAAAATAAATATTTAAGTTTAAAGACATCAATATTTCAAATATTCATGTGTACTGTTTATATATAAATTACTTATTGTAGAGCCTTCTGAGATAATATTTGACTGATAAGCCACAATCAGATAGGCTGTATACTGACCCTCACTTGGTGGTGTTATTTTGGTCTTCTAAGAAAAAGAAGGGCAGCAACCAACCAAACCAATTGATTATTTTAAACTTTTCCTATTTGCTGTCTTATTCTTCCTTCACTATAAATGCACCTTGACTCACCAACCTGAAAAAATAAAACCCTTACTTGATATTCCATATATCTTAACAAGTGTCAAATATCTCTTTTGCCCTTTGTCACTGAACTCCTTGAAAAAGTCATCTATAAAAAGCCTTCCTCTTTATTTTTTTTTATTATATATATATATATATATATATTTTATAATATTATCCCTTGTATTCATTTTTCCAAATTACCCCCCCTCCCTCTATTCCCTCCCCCCGACGACAGGCAATACCATACATTTTACATGTGTTACAATATAGTCTAAGTACAATACATGTGTGTGAATATCATTTTCTTGTTGCACAATAAACATTAGAATCCGAAGGTACATGCAACCTGGGCAGACAGATTGTAGTGCTAACAATTTACATTCCCCTCCCAGTGTTTCTTCTCTGGGTGTATCTACCTCTGTCCATCATTGATCAACTGGAAGTGAGTTGGATCTTCTTTATGTTGAAGATTTCCACTTCCATCAGAATACATCCTCATACAGTATTGTTGTTGAAGTATACAGTGATCTTCTGGTTCTGCTCATTTCACTCAGCATCAGTTGATTTAAGTCTCTCCAGGCCTCTCTGTATTCCTCCTGCTGGTCATTTCTTACAGAGCAATAATATTCCATAACATTCATATACCACAATTTACCCAACCATTCTCCAACTGATGGACATCCATTCATCTTCCAGTTTCTAGCTACAACAAAAAGAGCTGCCACAAACATTTTGGCACATATATGTCTCTTTCCGCTCTTTAGTATTTCTTTGGGATATAATCCCAGTAGTAGCGCTGCTGGGTCAAAGGGTATGCACAGTTTGATAACTTTTTGGGCATAATTCCAGATTGCTCTCCAGAATGGCTGGATTCTTTCACAACTCCACCAGCAATGTATTAGTGTCCCAATTTCCCCACATCCCCTCCAACATTTGTCATTATTTGTTCCTGTCATCTTAGCCAATCTGACAGGTGTGTAGTGGTATCTCAGAGTGGTCTTAATTTGCATTTCTCTGATCAGTAGTGATTTGGAACACTCTTTCATGTGAGTGGATATAGTTTCAATTTCTTCCTCTGAGAATTGTCTGTTCATATCCTTTGACCATTTATCAATTGGAGAATGGTTTGGTTTCTTATAAATTATGGTCAGTTCTCTATATATTTTGGAAATGAGACCTTTGTCAGAACCTTTGTTTTTAAAAATATTTTCCCAATTTGTTACTTCCCTTCTAATCTTGTTTGCATTAGTATTATTTGTACAGAAACTTTTTAGTTTGATGTAATCAAAATCTTCTATTTTGTGATCAATAATGATCTCTAGTTCTCCTCTGGTCATAAATTCCTTCCTCCTCCACAAGTCTGAGAGGTAGATTATCCTCTGTTCCTCTAATCTATTTATTATCTCCCTCTTTATGCCTAAATCATGGACCCATTTTGATCTTATCTTGGTATATGGTGTTAAGTGTGGATCCATATCTAATTTCTGCCATACTAATTTCCAGTTTTCCCAACAGTTTTTTCCGAATAATGAATTTTTATCCCTAATGTTGGAATCTTTGGGTTTGTCAAAGATTAGATTGCTATAGATGTACCCTTTTTTGTCCTTTGTATCTAATCTGTTCCACTGATCTACCGGTCTATTTCTTAGCCAATACCAAATGGTTTTGGTGACTGCTGCTATATAATATAGCTTTAGATCAGGTACACTTAGACCACCTTCCTCTGAGTTTTTTTTCATTAGTTCCCTTGCAATTCTTGACCTTTTATTCTTCCATATGAATTTTGTTGTTATTTTTTCTAGGTCATTAAAATAGTTTCTTGGGAGTCTGATTGGTATAGCACTAAATAAATAGATTAGTTTGGGGAGTATTGTCATCTTTATTATATTCGCTCGGCCTATCCAAGAGCACTGAATGTCTTTCCAATTATTTAAATCTGATTTTATTTTTGTGGCAAGTGTTTTGTAATTTTTTTCATATAATTCCTGACTTTTCTTTGGTAGATGGATTCCCAAATATTTTATACTCTCAACATTTGTTTGGAATGGAATTTCTCTTTGTATCTCTTGCTGTTGCATTTTGTTAGTGATATATAAAAATGCCGAGGATTTATGTGGATTTATTTTGTATCCTGCCACTTTGCTGAAATTTTGAATTATTTCTAGTAGCTTTTTAGCAGAGTCTTTGGGGTTCTCTAAGTATACCATCATGTCATCTGCTAAAAGTGATAGTTTAATTTCCTCATTTCCTACTCTAATTCCTTGAATCTCTTTCTCGGCTCTTATTGCCGAGGCTAGCGTTTCTAGTACTATATTGAATAGTAATGGTGATAGTGGGCAACCTTGTTTCACTCCTGATCTTACTTGGAAAGGTTGCAGTTTATTTCTATTGCATATTATGCTTACTGACGGTCTTAAATATATACTCCTGATTATTCTAAGGAATAATCCATTTATTCCTATACTCTCAAGAGTTTTTAGTAGGAATGGATGTTGGATTTTGTCAAATGCTTTTTCTGCATCTATTGAGATGATCATATGGTTCTTATTAATTTGATTATTAATATGGTCAATTATATTAATAGTTTTCCTAATATTAAACCAGCCCTGCATTCCTGGAATAAATCCTACTTGATCATAGTGTATTATCTTGGAGATGATTTTCTGAAGTCTTTTTGCTAATATCTTATTTAAGATTTTAGCATCAATATTCATTAAGGAGATTGGTCTATAATTTTCTTTCTCAGTTTTAGATCTACCAGGTTTAGGTATCAGTACCATGTCTGTGTCATAAAAGGAATTTGGTAGGACTCCTTCATCCCCTATTTTTTCAAATAATTTATATAACATTGGGGCTAATTGTTCTTTAAATGTTTGGTAGAATTCACATGTGAATCCATCTGGCCCTGGGGATTTTTTCCTGGGGAGTTGATTAATAGCTTGTTCTATTTCTTTTTCTGAAATGGGACTATTTAAGCAATATATCTCCTCCTCTGTTAATCTAGGGAGCCTATATTTTTGGAGGAAGTCATCCATTTCACTTAAGTTATCAAATTTATTGGCATAAAGTTGGGCAAAGTAACTCCTTATTATTTCTCTAATTTCCTCTTCATTGGTGGAAAGATCCCCCTTTTCATTTGTAAGACTATCAATTTGATTTTCCTCTTTCTTTTTTTTGATCAAATTTACCAAAGGTTTATCTATTTTATTGGCTTTTTCATAAAACCAACTCTTGGTTTTATTTATTAATTCAATAGTTTTTTTACTTTCAATTTTATTGATTTCTCCTTTTAATTTTTGTATTTCGAGTTTAATTTTTGGTTGGGGGTTTATAATTTGGTCTTTTTCTAGCCTTTTAAGTTGTAAGCCCAATTCGTTAATCTTCTCTTTCTCAATTTTCTTCAAATAAGCCTCTAAAGATATAAAATTTCCCCTTATTACCGCTTTAGCTGCATCCCAAAGATTTTGATATGATGTCTCATCATTATCATTATCTTGGGTGAAATTGTTAATTGTTTCTATAATTTGCTCTTTCACCCAGTCATTCTTTAAGATGAGATTATTCAGTTTCCAATTACTTTTTGGTCTATTTACCCCTAACTTTTTACTGAATGTAGCTTTTATTGCATTGTGATCTGAGAAGAAGGCATTTATTATTTCTGCCTTCCTACATTTAATTTTGAGATCTTTATGTCCTAGTATATGGTCAATTTTTGTATAGGATCCATGAACTGCTGAGAAGAAAGTATATTCCTTCCTATTGCCATTCAGTTTTCTCCAAAGGTCTATCATACCTAGTTTTTCTAATGTTCTATTTATTTTTTAATTTCTTTCTTGTTTGTTTTGTGGTTTGATTTGTCTAAATCTGAGAGTGCAAGGTTGAGATCTCCCACTATTATAGTTTTACTGTCTATTTCTTCTTGCAGTTCTCTTAACTTTTCCTTTAGAAAGTTAGATGCTATACCACTTGGTGCATATATGTTTAGTATTGATATGGCTTCATTATTTATGCTACCTTTCAGCAGGATATAGTTTCCTTCCTTATCTTTTTTAACGAGATCTACTTCTGCTTTTGCTTGATCTGAGATAAGGATAGCTACCCCTGCTTTTTTGGCTTTACCTGAAGCATAATAGGGCTCTGTTCCAACCTTTTACCTTTACTCTGTATGTATCTCCCTGCTTTAAGTGTGTTTCCTGTAGGCAACATATTGTAGGGTTCTGCTTTTTGATCCAATCTACTATCCGTCTCCGTTTGATGGGATCGTTCATCCCATTTACATTTACAGTTAAAATTACTAATTCTGTATTTCCTGCCATCGTATTATCCCCAGATTATGCTTTTTTCCCTTGACCCCCCTGATCCCCCTCCCCGATATTTAATTTACAGACCCCCCTTGTGACGCGCAACCCTCCCTCTTTTTTTTTTTTTTTTTTTTTTTAGGATCCCTCCCCCCTCCCTCCAAGTCCCTTCACTTATTCTCCTTTTCCTTTTCCCTTTTCCTCTCCCCCCTTTTAATGAGGCGAGAGAAAATTCTCTGAAAAACAAATATGTTAATTATTTACTCTTTGAGCCTCTTCTGATGAGAGTAAGATTCACACAATGATTCTCCCCCTCACTAAGTTCCCTCAGATATGGTGTATTTTCTATGTCTCTTCCTGGGATGTAGTTTCCCTCTTTTTATCACTCCTTCCCTTTACTACACCCCCCTTTTTTTCTTTTATATCAGTAAAATCAAATTATCCTTGAGTATTTTTTATATACCCACAACAGAGTTACAGTTCTCAAGGGTTCTGTGTACCTTTTTCTGTTTCTCTTCAGTCTTGTGGATGTAGATCAAATTTTTTGTTTAAGTCTGGTTTTTTTCTTAGAAACATATAGAATTCCTCTGTTTCATTGAATGACCATCTTCTTCCATGGAAAAAGATGCTAAACTTAGCTGGGTAGTTCATTCTTGGTTGCAGTCCTTGATCTTTTGCCTTACGGAATATCAGGTTCCAGGCCCTTCTATCTTTTAATGTGGAGGCAGCCAGATCTTGGGTGACCCTTATTGTGGCACCTTGGTATTTAAATTGTTTTTTTCTAGCTGCTTGCAGGATTTTCTCCTTTGTGTGGTAATTCTGCAGCTTAGCCACAATATTCCGTGGTGTTCTTTTTTTAGGGTCTATTTCAGAAGGAGTTCGATGAATTCTTTCCACATCTACTTTCCCTTCTGTTTCTATTATCTCTGGACAGTTCTCTTTGATAATTTCCTGTAAAATAGAATCTAGGCTCTTTTTTTGGTCATAGTTTTCTGGAAGTCCAATAATCCGCAGATTATCTCTCCTAGATCTATTTTCCAGGTCTATAGATTTTCCCAGTAAGTATTTGACGTTGTTCTCCAGCTTCTCATTTTTTTTGTTTTGTTTGACTGATTCTTGGGTTCTCTGTGAATCATTCATTTCTATTTGTTCCATCCTGACTTTTAAGGAGTTATTTTCTTCTTTCACAGTTTTTTAGTTCTTTTTGTAAATGCCCAATTTCGTTTTTAAATGAATTATTTTGCTCTATTGAATTTTTTTCCATTTCCCTAATTTTTTTTTTTTGAGAATTATTTTCTTTTTCCAATTCAGAAATTCTATTTTCTTGAGACTTTTTTATCTTTTCCAATTCAGAAATCCTACTTTCTTGTGTTTTTTTAACCTTTTCTAATTCACTAATTTTGTTTCCCTGCATCTCCTGTGAATTCTTTATTTTTTCCAACTCCAATTTCAGGACGTTGTTATTCTCTATCATAACTTCCCTTTCTTTTCCCCATTTTTCTTCGATCTCCCTCAATTTTTTAAGAGCTTCTTCTAGGAGAGAGTTATGTGATGGGGGGCAGGAATCGTTCCCCTTTAGGTTATCTTCTGAATCTTTGCTGTTAACTTCCTCGGGGTTGGATACCCGCTCTTTCTCTGTATAGAAGGAATCTATAGTTTTTCTAGCTTTTTTGCTCATACTTAAAAAATGTTTTGGGGTCTGTCCCTGGGGTAGGAAATTATTTACTTCTTTACCAGCTTCCTCCCAGACTGGATGGATGCAGCGGCTCCTGCGCCTTAGCTAAGATAGAGCTCTGGGAGAGAGTTCCCCACCCCCTCCCTGGAGGTGCCTCAGAGGTGATTAGCACTGCTGTGCTTTGAGGGCGTAGAATAGTGAAGACTGCAGGAAGCCCAGCCTATGTGTCCGGGTGGGGAGTGAATGTCTGCAGCAGGTGACGTGAGAAGCCCCTGCGCTCAAACTGGAAGTGTCTGCCAGAAACCGCGGTCCCTAGTTCAAAGGTTCCGCTTCTCTGGGACTTCCTGGAGCTGAGTTCCACTCCCTCCAGCTAAGCTAGGCAGTGTGTGTTGCCTTGGGCTGTATCCACCCACTTGTCAGTCTCTTAACTATTCTCAGGAGGTAGCTGAGGCCACACCCCCTGGTGCCAAGAGATCAGCTGAGTCACCCCCCCCCCCCCATTGGGGAAAATCTAATCTGAGTTTTAAAATATTTTGGCTTTCTCTTCTGAACTGCTAAATAATTAGCAGAGAAGAGCTAACAGCCTGTGCCAGATTCCTTTACCTCAGTGGCTTCTCTGATCCCAGAGCCCCTCCCAGCGCAATGGGCGCAGTGTGCCCCTACCCCACCGTCTGTGCTGGTCTTTCTTATTCCTCCCCTGAGAACTGACCTTTCCTGTTGAAACTCCAGATTCTCTTCAGCTGGTAAGTCGTGCTTCCAGTCCTTGTGGTATCTATCAGTCCTGAGCTAATTTTGAGACTTAATTTATGTAATTGGTTGTGAGGGAGTGAGGAAGTTCACTGAGTCGTGTGTTTCTTCTCCGCCATCTTGGCTCCGCCCCCCCTCTTTATTTTTTACTTTCTTCTTAAGTCCTTTCAATCTGGCTTCTGATTTTTATCATTCCATCAGTTCTATTTTCTCCAAAGTTACCAATGATCTCTTAGTTGCAAATCCAATGTTTTTTCTTAATCTCCACAAAATCTCCACAATGTGAATTATCCTCTCCTCTCTGAATTTCTTCACTCTAGGTTTTCAGTACATCACTCCCTCTTAGTCCTCCTACCTGTAGCTTCACTTCTCATTCTTCTTTATGACTGTCATCCAGATTCTACTCTCTTAATAAAGGAGTCCCACAGAATTCTACCCTGGGGTTTCTTCTCCCCTCCCTCTATACAAGGGTTTTTAAAATTTTCCCACTTGGGACCCATTTTTCCCAATACAGTTTTATGTGACTCCATATATATATGTGTGTGTGTGTGTGTGTGTGTGTGTGTGTGTATATATGTGTGTATGTATAATAGGTACACAAACCAAATATTTACTGGTAATATTCTGTTACAAGACCATATATATGGTCTGCAACCTACAGATTAAGAAGCTGGAATCTATAATATTTCAGTTGGTGATTTCATCGGTTTATTTATACTTAATACCCATCTCTATACTAATGATTCTTAAGTCTATTTATCTTACCCTAACTTTTTTGATTACCTTACATATCAAAGCACTTTTCAACATCTCAAATTGGATGTACAATAGATGTCTTAAATTCAACATGTCAAAAATTGGACTTATAATATTTTACTTTAAACCTAATCTTTTTTACAAAAACTCCCATTAGTATTGAGATAAATAACATTATTTCAGTCACTTAGGCTCATAATATAAACATCATTCTTAACTATTTGCATACTCCTCTCCTTCGTGTTTAAATTCTTGAAAAGGCCTGAATTTCACCTATGTAACATCTCTGAAATACTCTTCCTTCTCTCCTCAGATACTGCAACCACAGGTGGGAGTCCTTTATTATGTCTTACCTGAACCATTTGAACAATTTTATCATGCCTGCCTCTACTGAGTCTCTACTCACTTCAATCCATTCTCTATTCAGCCACAAAAATGATTTTCCTAAAATTCAAGCTTAACCATGTCATCAACCTCCACTTTCTATTTTCTAAATTACCTTGCCTTCAATAAAGTCTAGTGACTCCTTGTTATCTCTAAAATCAAATGTAAAATCTTAGCCTTAGCCCCTGTTTATACTTCCCCAACGTGCTTTCCAACATGTACTCAAAATTTTCCTTAATGCCTGATTAGCCCCTCCCTCCTTTACTATAGTTTCTTCTAATCTTGGGGCCTGAAAAATTGCATCTACATGAAATCTAATACTAAAAGACATGGTAGGTATCCTGAGATTACATAAGTAATCTGATCAAATTTCCATAAAAGTTTGACTTAGAACTTAATATTCAGTATGTATGAAAAAACCTCTTTTTTTAAATGTATAGAAAAGGGAGTCAAATTTATAAAAATAACCATTCCCCAACTGATATATGATCAAAAGATATGAACAGTTTTCAGATAAAGTAATCAAGCTATATATATATATATATATATATATATATATATATATATATATATATATATATATATATATATCCATATGAAAAAAATGTTCTAACTCACTATTGACTGAAGAAAAGTAAATTGAAACAACTCTGAGGTACTACCTCATATTTATTAGATTAATTAATATGAAACAAAAGGAAAATGACAAATGTTAGAGAGTATGTGAGGAAATGACACATGAATGCTGATAGAGTTGTGAACTGATTCAATCATTCAGTGGAACAATTTGGAACTGTGCCCCAAGAGCTATAAAACCATAATAAGTTTTGACCTAGAAAAACCTTTATTAGGTCTGTATCCCAAAAGAGATTTACAAAAAAGGAAACATATCTATATGTATAAAAATACATAGCAGTTCTTTTTCTGAGGGCAAAAATAAAAATTGAAGGGATGCCCATCAGTTGAGAAATAGCTGAGCAAATTATGGTATGTGATTTTGAGGGAATACTTTTGTGCTCTAAGAAAAGATGAGCAATTTGCTCTCAAAAAAAAACCTGGAAAAACTTATATGAGCTGATGCAAAGTAAAAAAAAATATATATATATATATATATATGTATATATATATATATATATATATATATATATATATTTTACATATATATACATATATATATATATATATACTGCATATAAAATAATACTAATATTGCAAAATGATCAGCAGTGGATGAATTAGCTAGTATTAGCATGCAATGATTCAAGGCAACTCTTCAGAATTCAACATTTTGAGAAATCATTTTTCCATAAACTATTATTTGATATTATATGATTAGTTGGAAAGAATTATTTGTCTTAACTAAAATTTTATGAATTTTGTGCTTTCTATTAATGGCAAACATATTCCTCCCACCCTTCAAAAATGTAGTAAATGATATAAGACAGTCGTGGCATGGTGAATAGAAGAGTGGATTTGAAAATAATTGGGTACAAAGCTAGTACCAGTTTCTTACTGGTCATATAACTTCAACAATTGGTTTAATTTTTCTGCCTGAGTTTTCTTATCTCCAAATTGAGTAAACTGATATTATTCACCTCCCAGGGTTTTTCTGAGGATCAAATGAAATGGCATTTGGAAAACACCCTGCAAACCACAAGATATATCTAGATGCTTGTGTTAAGATATCCTACTTTCCTCAAGCCCTACTTATAATATGGAACAATAGAATAACACTGGAGTGTTCTCAAAATTCTAATTTAGTCTTCTCTTTATCAGACATTGAATGGATTTTTAGATGATTTCTTTACTCAACATAACTTACCCATATCATATAGTGAGGTATGCTAACGAAAAGGTTTTGATAAGTGGACATGTAGCTATATGTTCATTTAATAGCAGCTTAATTCCATTTCTAAGAGAAATGTAAGTTCTTTAAAATGTGTAGGGTAAGTGTGTATGTATATGTGTGTGTAAGTAGAAAATAAAATGCACATGTGAGAACCTTTGAAAAAGAACAAAAAATCATCATTCTCCTTCCACACAACTATATAAATTTTTGTTTTTGAGATTGTCTATTGCTTTGCTAATTTTCATAGTTCCAAAATGCTAACTTAATAGTAATTAACACATGCATTTATGTATGAATTTACATATATACTTACTCATATTGTACTAATAATATAATTTAATCATAATATTACACTTATTATTCCTTATGTAACATATACAATTCTTGATGTAGTATCATAAACTATTTTGTGTGTTTTCGCATATATGTGTAGATATGTTCATGTGTGTGTATATATACATTTTCATATATCACATGTATGTATATAAATACATACACATACATAGGAAATGCTCAGCTTTTAAAATGTTTCATCTTTATTTTTCTCAAAAATGCATTTTAAACTAAGCCTAAGAGAATCTAGATCTATAAGAAATAATACTACTCATTTCAATTTTTTTCTAATTTTCATATTTCCAAAATGCTAACTTAGTATTAATTAACAAATCTATTTATGTATGAATTTACATATATATTTACTCATATTGTACTGTGAAAGACATGAAGGGAAGCGGGATAATCAGTGAGGTCTATAACTGGAGATTGTAAGAAATTGGTTTTTAATCCCCAGAAATAATGCTAGAAATACAACTTTGTGAAAATGACCTAAAAGAATAGTAAGCTTCTTTTTTTTAGCCAATCATGAAATATGGTTCAAAGTAATAAATGATTAATTATGGGGAAGACAGCCATTAATGTAGTCACAAATACTAATTAGCTTTCTCAAATTAATTTCATTTTAGTGAGGTTATGGAATATTTATATGAAATTTTTAAAGATTATGCGTATATTTCTTTCTTTTAAAAATGAGGGCAATTTTTTTATTCCTTATTTGTTTTCAGATTTTTGAAATTCATTTTTAATTTCCTATTCTAATTCCACTGTTTTTTTTGATATAGGAAGTACTCAGCTTTTAAAATGTTTCATCTTGTTTTTCTCAAAAATGCATTTTAAACTAAGCCTGAGAGAATCTAGATCTGTAAGAAACAATAATACTCATTCCAATTTTTTTTCTTTTCATTCTATAAAGTAGCCCATAGATAAACTATGCTACACAGATGAAGCCAAAAATAAATTCAAACTAAATTATTTTGTGACTTTAAATATTGTCAGATCTGGAGTTCAAAATGAAAAATTTCCTTCCTTTTGATATTAATGTTAACAAATGATAAGCTTTCAGGTTTTTTCTAAAGGATTCTATATAATTCATAATGTGGATGAAAATCCACACACAATATATAAAATATTAGAAAATAATACCATTGCAAATGTGCAAAACATTTTTAATCTCTTCAACTACATTTCCCCCAATAATTGTAAACTAAAATTGATATACACATGGATTATATTTTCTTTTTTTCTCAAAAAATGTTGTAAATGATGAGGTATATTGGAATTTTTCCTTTGGCAAAGTGAAGAATATTTTATCTTAATTTAGACTTTAGTCCACCATCCAATAATCATTTATAAAATACATATTACTTGCCAGACATTATGCTAAACAATGGGGATAAAAGAAAAGGCTAAAGGCAGTCCCTCCTTTCAAAAAAGCTTACAATCTAATGGGAAAAAACATGCAAATATATATTTGCATATTTATATAAAAGTATATATATAACATATATATATATGTGTGTGTGTATCTATGTATAAACACACGAGAATTACATACAATCTATATAAGAGAATACATAGGAAATGATTGACAAGGGAAAGTACCAGAATTAAGAGAAATTGAGAAAGTTTAAATCACTTTAATAAAGAGACAAACAGCTGATATAACTCAAATGTTTTCCCCATATTCTTAGAATTGCAAAGCAGAGGGTGGTGGAAGTTGAAGTAGGAAAGACTTTTTACGTATTTCTCCAAGTCACAGAGTGGAAATTGGATAGTATATACAAATTTTCTTTTCAGAATATTATGATACCTCAGGAAGCATGGAGGATAAGGCAATGTCATTTCTTCACATCTTTTGTAGGTCCAGGATTTCCTCTATCTCCTTGTCAGTTTATTCATTCATCACACCTTTCTATTTTCAGAACAGGTAGTAACTAGCCTCTACTTCAATATTTGTTTTTCTACAGCCAATATAATATATTTTACCCTGGGAATATTTTGTATAACCATTTTAGAATCAAGGAGAAGAATTCCACACTGAAACAAGATCATGAACTACAAATGCACTGAAGTGGAAAAAAAATTATATATATTTCCAGATTTTCTCTCTGAAGCACAAAAACATAACAACATATCTAATGTGAGAATTGTTACTGTTCTAGTACTTCCTGATCTTGAGTCCTCTCAAAATATCCCTGGATAAGTGTGTGTGTGTGTGTGTGTGTATACACACACACACACACACACACACACACACACACATGCAAAGTGTTCAAAAACTGTAATGTGTGCATTTGTGTGAAATTTGGTCTCTTTTTCTATCTACAGGTACACATAAACACACACAAATATACACAAACATGCTCATATTTTTGAGAGTGTAAGAAATAGTGAAAGAAGATGATAATTTACTATCAGGTACTGAAGTGGAAGGACACCCTCTGCTCCTTGAGAAACATAATCTTGAAACTCTGTAGTTAGAAGTTTGTTACTAGCTCTTCACACCCTAATACAGATAGTATTTTTATACCCCCAGACATGCTGCCCTTAAAAAACCTAAGACTTTGACAACTTGATAATATAAAGAAATACTGCCTTATTGCCTGTCTGAGAATGGCACCTTTAGTGTGATAATCTTTGCCTCCTGTCTAGGATGAAATATCTTTAGTATGACAAATGTATTAGGGAACTTTTATATCTCTTTCTATAAATGTGTGTCTGAAATTGTTTGATACTGATTCCCCTGTTATGGTGGGGTTCAGTCGCTAGCTAGCAATAAATGCTTTTAAATTTACATTATTCTGGCTGTCCTGTATTTTCTCTCATCTGGACACTTCAGTACAGTTGGTAGAAGGTGGGCAGGTTGAACCATGTCTTTCAAAGGTTTTGTAGGAAGAATCAAACTTGAGGGAGAGTAATGTCACCATGGTAGATACACACATACATGAAGTGAGAGGTTTTACATGCACATTATGTGCTGTGTTATTTGTGGAAGAAATTATATTGATAGATATATAGATATGCATGTATGTATAAAACTGACCCATTTCATAGTTATAGCTCTATCTACTCCATTTTCAATTAGATTTATTAGAATTGAGAACCTGAACCTGATAATTATACATAATTATTCCCCCCCTCCATTTTTTTTTTTCTGAGGCAATTGGGGTTAAGTGACTTGCCCAGGATCACATAGCTAGGAAGTGTTAAGTATCTGAAGCCAGATTTGAATTGAGGTCCTCCCAACTTCAGGGTTGGTGCTATATCCATTGCACTAACTAGTTGCCTCTGCTATTTCTTTATTGATCTTTCCATAGCAAGTTATGTTCATTGCTAGGGAAGAGAAAGAAATATCAAAAGAGTACAAGAGTAAAGTAAAAAAAAAAAAAAAAAAAAAAAAAAAAGATCTGGCAAAAAGGAGGAGGCTACTAACAGTTTTTACTTTGGGTGATTTCTATTTAGTTTCAACATCTGTTTTAGTTGAATCAGTCACTAAATGACCATTATGTGTACAAAAGGAAAAAAAAAATCAGGAAGTGTTGTAGTGTAATTTATATCTTACAGGATAGGAAGTTACTTCTTCTTTTAATATGGAATGAACGTGTATTTTTATTGGTAGAATATTTTTAAGTCCAGTTTTCTTTTTCCCAAGTACACATTGATGAGATTCTATACTTTGACCAGTGTATGTGTTAATTCTCTCCTATCCAATCTAGTATTTCTTGATATAATAAATATTCATATGTAAATAAATAAATCCACACTGCAAATAATTCTATTGAACATATCTGTAGGTTACTACTCAATACAAACAATCTATGCTAGTTCTCTCTGAGCAATCAGAGAAATTGATTATTTGTAAAGAAGGGCTAAATATATATTCTTTTTTATATTTCATGGATATTGTGTTGTTTGCCTTCTGAAAGCTATTTATTTATCAACATTTTTATTAATGTCTATTTTTGTTTTATTAAAGTTAAGGCCAAAAAATCCCCAAAAGTCAGTGTAAGCTTTTTTCATTTGTTACTCCCCACTTAATCATATAGAATGGTTTTCTAATGAAACAGCCTGCTTCCTAAACATAAAACTGTTCACAGTAATTTCCCATATGAAGACAACTAAATTTCTATAATATATTATTTTTTCCAATTCAGTGACATAGATGAAATAGAATCCCATTAAAATTTAATGTATTACTTTACATTACATTATCTTTGATCAAAGCAATTGTGACTTAAGAAATCACAGTAGTTAATGAAGAGAATCTTAAGTTGTAGCAAAGGTCTTGAATTATGGTATCTTTATTATGTGCATCTCCTAAAATATTTTCTTATGGGGCTTACCAAAAAGATATCTTTTTTTTTTTATTTAGATTTTTTTCCCACAGTATATATGCATGAGTAATTTTTTATTATAACATTATCCCTTGTATTCATTTTTTCCAAATTATCCCCCCCTCCCTCTACTCCCTCCCCCCGATGACAGGCAATCCCATACATTTTACATGTGTTACAATATAACCTAGATACAATATATGTGTGTAAATACCATTTTCTTGTTGCACATTAAGTATTAGATTCCAAAGGTATAAGGAACCTAAGTAAATAGACAGTAGTGTTAACAATTTACATTCACTTCCCAGTGTTCCTTCTCTGGGTGTAGTTATTTCTGTCCATCACTGATCAACTGGAAGTGAGTTGGATCTTCTTTATGTTGAAGATTTCCACTTCCATCAGAATACATCTTCATACAGCATTGAAGTGTACAGCGATCTTCTGGTTCTGTTCATTTCACTCAGCATCAGTTGATGTAAGTCTCTCCAAGCCTCTCTGTATTCCTCCTGCTGGTCATTTCTTACAGAGCAATAATATTCCATAACCTTCATATACCATAATTTACCCAACCATTCTCCAATTGATGGACATCCATTCATCTTCCAGTTTCTAGCTACAACAAAAAGAGCTGCCACAAACATTTTGGCACATATAGGTCCCTTTCCGCTCTTTAGTATTTCTTTGGGATATAAGCCCAATAACAGCAATGCTGGGTCAAAGGGTATGCACAGTTTGATAACTTTTTGGGCATAGTTCCAAATTGCTCTCCAGAATGGCTGGATTCTTTCACAAATCCACCAACAATGTATCAGTGTCCCAGTTTTCCCACATCCCCTCCAACATTCATCGTTATTTGTTCCTGTCATCTTAGCCAATCTGACAGGTGTATAGTGGTATCTCAGAGTTGTCTTAATTTGCATTTCTCTGATCAGTAGTGATTTGGAACACTCTTTCATATGAGTCTATATAATTTCAATTTCATCATCTGAGAATTGTCTGTTCATATCCTTTGACCATTTATCAATTGGAGAATGGTTTGATTTCTTATAAATTAGGATCAGTTCTCTATATATTTTGGAAATGAGACCTTTGTCAGAACCTTTGTTTTTAAAAATATTTTCCCAATTTGTTACTTCCCTTCTAATCTTGTTTGCATTAGTATTGTTTGTACAGAAACTTTTTAGTTTGATGTTATCAAAATCTTCTATTTTGTAATCAATAATGATCTCTAATTCTCCTCTGGTCATAAATTCCTTCCTCCTCCACAGGTCTGAAAGGTAGACTATTTTCTGTTTCTCTAATCTATTTATTATCTCATTCTTTATGCCTAAATCATAGACCCATTTTGATCTTATCTTGGTATATGGTGTTAAGTGTGGACCTATATCTAATTTCTGCCATACTAATTTCCAGTTTTCCCAACAGTTTTTTCCAAATAATGAATTTTTATCCCTAATGTTGGTATCTTTGGATTTGTCAAAGATTAGATTGCTATAGATGTACCCTTTTTTGTCCTTTGTATTTAATCTGTTCCACTGATCTATCGGTCTATTTCTTAGCCAATACCAAATGGTTTTGGTGATTGCTGCTATATAATATAGCTTTAGATCAGGTACACCTAGACCACCTTTCTCTGACTTTTTTTTTCATTAGTTCCCTTGCAATTCTCAACCTTTTATTCTTCCATATGAATTCTGTTATTTTTTCTAGGTCATTAAAATAGTTTCTTGGGAGTCTGATTGGTATAGCACTAAATAAATAGATTAGTTTTGGGAGTATTGTCACCAAAAAGATATCTTTTTAAATTTTTCAGCTTTAAAAATGATTATTAAATGCTACTTTTAAATGTATTCATTGTATTTTCAGCAAAACATTTAATTTCTATGTCTTGTTTTTCATCCACACTAAAAGAGATGGAAATAAATGACCAGTAAAGTATATTTACTATGATTTATCTTTTAAAAGAAAAAAACATTATTAAATGCTTCTAAAGGTTAGTATTTTGAACAAAATGAACATTATAATCCTTAAATATATAATGCTTAAAATGAAAACACACTTATATTCAGTACACAGTGTTTATATATAGATTTCCCCATCTATAATTTGTCCAGTGACAATATTTGAAATGGCAGGCAGCATGTAATATGTGAATAATGCTAGGAGAGCTCATGTCAACAGCATCAATTTATTGAATCTTCTGAAAATGTTATAATGAATGGCAAGTTTTATTTTTGTTAAAGTTGGATTTCTACTTATAAGTAGGAAATAAAAATTTACATAGAATCTTTAACTTACTTGAGAAATCTCTCTGTATTCTTAGCAGTTAACATAGTGATGGTGATTATAGCAAAATGCTTAATAAATGCTTATTGATAAACTGACTCTGTTGTGACAAATAGATGACATGATTATTCAACACATTTTAACGTGAAAATAAATTTTACTATTAAATATAAATGCTAAACAGAATGGTTGAATCAGTTCAAAACTCCACAACAACGTCTTGGTGTCCCAGTTTTCCCACATCCCCTCCAACATTCATCAGTATCTTTTCCTGTCATTTTAGCCAATCTGAAAGGCTTATAGAGTTGTCTTAATTTGAATTTCTCTAATCAATAGTTATGTAGAGCATCTTTTCATATGACTAAAATGGTTTCAATTTCTTCATCTGAAAGTTGTCTGTTAATATAATTTGACCATTTATTAATTACAGAATGTTTTGAATTGTTATAAATTTGAGTCAATTCTCCATATATTTTGAAATTAGGACTTTATCTGAACCTTTGAATACATGTATACATATCAGTTTATTGCTTCCCTTCTAATCTTCTGTATTTCTTTTGTTTATACAAAACTTTTAAAACTTAATCAAAATGATCTATTTTGCATTCCATAATGTACTCCAGTTATTCTTTGGCCACAAATTCCTTCCTTCTTCACAGATCTAAGAGGTAGACTATACATTGTTCTTCAAATTTGCTTATAATACCACTCTTTTTGTCTAAATCATGAACCCATTTCGACCTTATCTTGCTATAAGATGTTAGGTATGGATCAGTGCCTAGTTTCTGCCATAGAAATTTCCAATTGTTTCAACAATTTTTATCAAATAATGAATTCTCATCCCAGAAGCTGAGGTATTTTAGTTTATCAAACCCTAAAGTACTATAATCATTAATTATTGAGTCTTGTGAATTTAACCTATTCCACAGAACAACCAAATTCTTAGCCATTGCCAAAATGATTTGATGACTGCTGTTTTATAATGTGATTTTAGGTCACCTTCATTTGCATTTCTTTTTCATTAATTCCCTTGAAATCCTTGACCTTTTGTTCTTCCAGATAAACTTTGTTTTAATTTTTTCTAGCTCTATAAATGATTTCTTGGGAGTCTGATTGGTATAGTACTAAATAAGTACATTAATTTAGGCAATATAATCATTTTTATTATATTTAGTCAGCCTACCCATGAACACTTGATATTTTCCCAATTATTTAGATCTAACTTTATTTGTATACAAAATGTTTTGTAATTGTGTTCATATAGTTTCTGACTTTCCCTCTGCAGCTAGACTTCCAAATATTTTATGTTAACAGTTATTTTAAATGGAATTTATCTTTGTATCTCTTGCTGCTAGACTTTGTTGGAAACATGAAAATACTGATGATTTATATGGATTAATTTTGTATTCTGAAAATTTTCTGAAGTTGTGAATTGTTTCTACTTTTTTAATTGATTCTATAGGATTCTTTATGTATATCATCATATCATCTGCAAAGAGTGATCATTTGGTTTCTTCATTAACTTCTCTAATTCCTTTATTATCTTTATTCTCTTATTGCCAAAGTCAACATTTCTAATACATTATTGAATAGTAATGGTGGCAGTGGGCAATTTTGTTCCTCCCCTTATTTTATTGGTAATGGTTCTAGTTTGACTCCATTACATAAGATTCTTGCTGATGGTTTTAAATAGATGCTATTAGTGATTTTAAGGACAAGTCCATTTATTCCTTTGCTCTCTAATGGTTTCAATAGGAATGGCTGTTGGATTTTGTCAAATTATTTTTATGCATCTATTGAGACAATCATGATTTTTGTTAGTTTGGTTACTGATAGAGTCAATTCTCCTTATAGTTTTCCTAATATTGAACCAGATCTGCATTTCTGGCATAAGTTCTAATTGGTCAGGTATATAACCTGGGTGTAACTTGCTATATTCTCTAAGTTAATATTTTAAGTTTTTTGCTTCAATATTCATAAAGAAAATTAGGACATAATTTTCTTTTTCTGTTTTTACCTTACCTGGTTTAGGGATCAACACCATGTTCGTGTCCTTAAAAAAATGATTCTTTCTTTATTTTTCCAAATAGTTTCATAGTTAAATGTTTGGTAGAATTCACATGTAAATCCATCTAGCCTTGGAGATTTTTTCTTTAGGGAGCTGATTAATAGCTTGTTCAATTTATTTTTTCTAAAATGGAACTATTTAAATAATTTATTTCCTCCTCTGTTAATCTGGGCAATCTGTTGGGTTTGTGTTTGACTGATTCTTGATGACTCATTTAGTCATTAATTTTCATTTGTTCAATTTTTTTTTTTTTTTAGTGAATCATTTTCTTCAGTTAACTATCTCTTTTTACTTTTTGCCAATTGAATTTTTAAATGAGCTGTGTTATTCATTGGATTTTTTCCATTTCACAAAATCTGTTTTTCAATGAGTTTTAAATAGTTATATGCTTTTTCCATTTCATAAAATCTATTTTTAAGGAGTTTTCTTCATATACTTTCTGTGTTTTCTTTTCCAAACTCTTCTGCAATATTCTCATGTCCATTATCCATTTTTCTTTTGATTCTCTTTTAAAATCTTTTTTTTAAACTTCTTGCAAAAGAACCTTATGAAATGGGGACCAACTCATACCATCTGATTTGTCTTTTGTATCTTTACAGTTTGACATCTGTTCTTCTCTATTGCCATAAAAGCTATCGATGGTCAGAATTCTTTTTGCATTTTTGTTTATTTTTTAAAAGTTGGAGATATGCTTTTAGGGCAATGGAGAGATTGTCCCAAACCTCTTCTACAGGTAATGGCATCTTTTGCTTTCCATAGGCTGGTCCTGCTGACTTTCTTCTTATGCTGAGTGAGCATGATCCAGTCTCACCTCCTTCTGGGCTTGAGAGCCTCACTGTTTTCCTTTTGTCTTTGCATTGAATGTTCATTAAATTTTTGTCTATCTTATTTTTTCCACATTTTGCCAATCCGACTTTGCATTCTTCTCTTCATTAGATTTTAATGCCTCTTTTATGATTAATTCCGTCATTTTAAGTGTTATTTTCTTCAAGTGTGTGTGTGTGTGTGTGTGTGTGTGTGTGTGTGTATGTGTGTGTAGCTGCTGACTCTTTTTCCATGATTTTCTTGTATCACTCTCATTTCTCTTTCCAATTATTGTTCTACCTCTCTCACTTGATTTTTAAAATCATTTTTTGTCTCTTCCTTAGCCTGAGACTGTCGTATTTGTCTTTGTGATTTCAGATGCAGGAATTTTGATTTATTTTGAACTTCTTCCAAGTGTGTGTTTTATTTTGGTCTTCTTCCAAGTGTATGTTTTGATCTTCCTTGTCACCATAGTAACTTTCAAAGGACACATTTTTTTTTCTTCTGTGTTTTCTCATTTTCCGATCTATTTCTTGACTATTAACCCTTTGCTAAAGTGGACTTTTCTTCTTATGTAGAAGGAGCACTCTCTTCTGCTTAGTTTTTTTTCTTTTTTCTTTGTGTAACTGGTTGCAGAAATAATTCTTTCAACCTGTAAATTTTCAGCCCTTTCAAAGTGCTATGATATAGAAAAGATGTCTTTACCACTTTCCTCTTCTGTACACTCATCTACAAGCAACTACAAGCACTTTTTGCAACACTGGAACTATGAGCAGGGTCCCTGCTCCTTTGTGGCTATAAGTCTACTGTATTAGTACTCCTTCTCACACTGGAACTAAGACTCAGAACTGTGACACAGATCCAGGTATAAGCAATGTCATAAAATCCTGATCCTGGTTCCACCAGAGAGATCCTTGATTTTTAATCTAATCTATGAACTATGGGGTCTGAAAACAGACGTTGCTGCCATTGAAAATTTGACCCCAAAGTTTGCTCCCTGTTTTCTGAGACACAGCCTGGACTGAACTGTACTTTTCAAAAGATCTTTCTTGTTGACTTTCTAAATTGTCTTGGACTGAAAAATAATTTCCTTCCGTCTTTTATGTGCATTCTGCCACTCTAGAATTTGTTTAGAGTAATTATCTAGAGAATTTGGAGAGATTTGGGGAAGAGCTCAGATGAGTCTTTTTGCCTTTTTGCCTTCATTCTGATATCTTGGGTCAAATGTCTTTTCAAAATCCAAGTACTCTTGTCTCTTGGATTATATTCTTCTGATCTAATTTAACCAGAATAAGAGGAAATAAAATTAGTCTATTGTGATTTTTTTAATTGATTGGTCATGGCTTAGATTAACCGTTATTATTATTTTTATTTTTCTGCAAGCTCAAAATCTGGCCACTGTTGTAAGGTTCCAACGCTTCATTTAATATGAGCCATAACAGTTGAGTGGTTTGTCCAAGATCATAGGTTGTGGGTAAAAAAAAAAAAAAAAAAAAGTTAAATTTAAACATTTTGATTCCATAAACATTAATCTTGTTCCCTATATTAAGTGAAATTTCTAATGCATTATTTTGTTATCATAAGCCTTTTAGAGGAACATGGCACAATACAAAGAACATTGGATTGTGAATTGAATAAATTCATTTTTCCCCAGTCTGTAACATAGTGTACTATGAAAATCTTAGAAATATATTTAGTGAGTTTCAGAATTATCCTTTAGAATGAATATAACTTATTGTACCTTCCAAAACGATTTCAAAGCCTTGGAGTGTATGGTGTTGTGTTGTCACCTATCTGGAAGTTATGATTTTTTAAAAATTTTCTTGACAAATTCCAAGACACATAATTAGAATAGTCACATAAGTTCCCAAGATGGTCCTTCACAGGCATCTGCAAAATCAATCAATAATCAACCAATTACTATTTATCAAGCTCTTAATATATGCTAGGTATAGTGCTAACTATAGAATGTAAGTACTTAATAAAAATGTTTTGAATGAATGAATTTGTTCTGATCCTCTTATTTTATAATATAGAAGACAGGTTCAGAGGGATTAAAAGACCTGTCCACAGTCACAAAATAAAAATAGGTCACAATAAGTATTATACTGATATTTTGTGGCATTTTGACCACAGATAATTCCAATATACCTCATTTTGTTAAACTATTAAGAAAAGGATTAAATGTATTACTAAAGCAGATCCCTTAAATAGTTTTAAAAAATCTTCTATAGCCAATCACAATTTAGATTCTCTATTTCGGCATTTTTAGTGCTAATTGAAACAATTAAAATAATATGTATGTGCTTCTTAAACAATTCTATTCCCTCTTAATTTTCTTTAAAGTTGAGACTATATGAATTTTGCTAAATACAATTTCTGATATTTGGAAGTACATTCCAGTGGGAAAAAAATCAATTATTTGTCTTTTAAAAAAATCAAAATTAAAAATACTGATATTTCTTGTTAAAATTCAGCATCAGTAATAACTTGAGGGTATTCCTCTCCTAGATTGGTATCTTTGGGAAGATAAATTGGCTCTTCTCTTGTGTCAATTCTTCCCTAGCCCACAGTAACTGAATAGGCATGGTCTCAGAGAAACAGTCAACTGGGAAAAACCTCAATTTAGAAAAGTCATTATATTCTGGGCCATCTAGAATGTCTTGATCTTTCCCTTGCCACTAAACTCTGATGACTCTACATCTTTTCTTTCTATAGCTTTCTACAGCTTTTGCACTTTCTTTCTCTGCCTCACTTTCTTTCTACAGCTCTACTTCACTCAAATTCAATTCAAGCACAAGTCAAGATATCTTGCTTGTTATGTCATTGGTCCTATTCAAGAATGAAGCACATAATGACAGCAACAATACGACTTCTCCTTGGTTTCCAAATTATTAAAATTTTATTCAGCCACATTTCAAAAAACATGTTTACAAGACTTTTTTGACTCTTTTGACATATCTCTACGAGTAATGGAGAAGAAAAATAGATAACTGTAGTGGCCAAGCAAGAGGATGTCCTTTCCTATCAATTAAATAAGAAAGTGTCGTCTAAGAATTGATGCACATGTTATTCATATCACATGTGTAATGACAGAGTTCTCTCTTGTTAAAACTTGTAAAAACTAAAATTTAAAGTTAAAAGAACAAAAAAGTTCAAGCATTTCTTTTAAACAAATGTTCAAATTATGTTGTAAATTTGTAGACTTTGTATTTCTGAAATTATTGAAGCAAAAAGGTTCATTAAAATTTTTGGGACAAGAAGATAGAGGCTTTTTTAAAGTCCTTATTTGTGCTAGGTAATCTAATAAGCACTGGGAATACAGTCACAACAGAAAATCCCTATACTCAAATTTCTCATATTCTAATGAAGAAAATAAAACAACCAGAAATCTGACCCTAGAACTAAGTCAGTCAATAATAATCAATGCTGATTTCATGTCCTTATAAGGAGACAGACCTTGTGATCCCAGGGCAGATAGAGAAATTATAGAAGTAATAAATGAAAGTTCAAATAAGTTGACTGGTTTACTTTGATCATCAATTTTAAAACTATATCTAATTTTATTTAAAATCAAGTAGTGGGAGCCAAGATGGAGGAGAAGATACACGCAATTTTGTGAGCTCCCTTCTTCCCTCAATACCAATTAGTTAAATCAGCCTCAAAAATAACAATGGACTGATAGAAACCACAAGGACTGGAAGCATGACTTACCAGCTGAAGAGAATCTGGAGTTTCAACAGAAAAGGTCGGTTCCAAGGGGAGGAAGAAAAAAGGCCAGCACAGACAGGGTTAGGTGCTAGCACACTGCACCGATCGAGCTGGGGAGAACTCTGGGATCAGAGAAGCCACTGAGATAGAAGAATCTGGCACAGGCTGTTAGCTCTTCTCTGCTTATAAAAACAGCAGATCAGAAGAGAAATCAAGCCACTTTGAAATATAAAACCAGATACTAGAACCACCCCAATCTGGAAGTGACCTAACAGAACTTTGCAGGGCTGTGAAAACCACCTTCTGGTGTCCTGGGCTTCACCTTGGGGTAGTTAAAACCTTGAAAAGCAGGAACACAGCCCAAGGCAACATATAATTCACATAGTGCCTGGCTTGGCTGGAGGCTGTGAAACTCAGCCACGGAAGTCCCAGGGAAGGGGAGTCTTTGAAATAGGGAACACAGTTTCTGGGCAGACTTCTTGTGTCGCCTTTACTGTTCAGTCTTTAACCTCAGGGAAGTCTCTAGGACACACAGCGGGGTCCTTCACTGGGCAACCCTCACAGTGCACAGCCGTACTAATCACCCCTGAGGCACTTCCAGGGAGGGGGAAGGGAACTCTCTCCCAGAGCTCTCACTTAGCTCAGGCACAGGAGCTGCTGCATCCATCTGGTCTGGGAGGAAGCTGGTAAAGAAATAAATAAATAATTTCTTACCCCAAGAACTGACCCCAAAAGATTTTTTTAAATATGAGTAAAAAACTAAAGAGAACCATTGATTTCTTCTACACAGAGAAAAGCGGGTATCCAGCCCCAGGGAAGTTAATAGCAGAGAGTCAGCAGATAACAGCCTAAAGGGGAACAATACCAGAAGATTTTTTTTTTTTTTTTTTTTTTTTTTGAGGCTGGGGTTAAGTGACTTGCTCAGGGTCACACAGCTAGGAAGTGTTAAGTGTCTGAGACAAGATTTGAAATCTGGTACTCCTGAATTCAAGGCTGGTGCTCTATCCACTGTGCCACCTAGCTGGCCCGATACCAGAAGATTGCTGTACACTTCAATGTTGTATGAAGATGTATTCTGATGGAAGTGGATATCTTCAAAATAAAGAACATCCAACTCATTTCCAGTTGATCAATGATGGACAGAAACAACTACACCCAGAGGAGGAACACTGGGAAGTGAATGTAAATTGTTAGCATTACTGTTTATTTACCCAGGTTACTTATACCTTTGGAATCTAATACTTAATGTTCAACAACAACAAAAAAAATGGTATTTACACACATATATTGTATCTAGGTTATATTGTAACATATGTAAAATGTATGGGATTGCCTGTCATCATGGGGAGGGAGTAGAGGGAGGGAGGGGATAATGTGGAAAAATGAATACAAGGGATAATGTTATAAAAAAATATTCATGCCCATATACTGTCAAAAAGTTTATAAATAAAATTTAAAAAAAATCAAGCAGTAAAATTTTTTTAGTTATATTATACTGTTATTAAGGCATATATGAGATTAGAATTTTCCTTTCCTTCTTTGCAAAAGTAAAAGACATGTGTAAAATACTAGATATTATATTCTTACTTTTGGTTTGTTTTTGTTTTTGTTTTGTTTTGTTTGTTTTAGTTTCACTGGACTTTTCCCCTTTCTTTTTTATTCTTTGTTATGATGAGTGTCTCTCATGGAAGAGATTATTTAGACATATATAGATAATGAAAGTTAAACAAAGTAAAAGACATAAAAGCAAATTCACATTAAAGGAAATTAGATTTATTCACAGGAAATGTTTTTTGTTTATTTTCATATTCCTCAACTGGGCCAACAATTTAATAGTTGGAAAAGATCCGATTGAACTATCATTTGTAGATTGTAAAGGACTTACAATAATTCCAAAATGTTAGATGCTACAAAATTGCTTCTTTTTAACTTGTCAAATGCTAACAATATTATAACAAGGCCACAGATACCCATAAAAGCAGAGCAGGGTTGGTCATGCAGTCATAATGAAAGATAACAAGTGATATTTATACTGTTGCATTGTTAAAGGACACGTCTATTCTGGAGAGCCTTCACAACTGTGAATCATAACATCTGGAGGAGGTGCAGGACACCCTTTGATGACACAGGTTTTGCAAACTGGGAATGAGATAAATTGGAAGCAGAAGGAAGTGGAGAGAGGTCAGACAATGCAACGGCCTCTCCGTCAGAGAGGTCAGAGAACATCAACTGCCTCTCAGTCTCCTTGTATCATCCTCTGACATTCTGCAGGTCTGGGTTGGATCTCCAGTAGCCACTGTCAGGTGACTCCCATGTATTCCAACAGCTCCCATGTATTACAACATTGCATAATTTTCAACAAAGTTGTGTGTGTGTGTGTGTGTGTGTGTGTGTGTGTGTGTGTGCGCGCGTGTGTGTGTGTATGTGTGTATGATGATGTATATGATTGAACTTCCCCATTTTTATACATACACTGTTAGGATGTGATATGAAATCTCTGGATTAGTAACTCTCTATCTTTATTAAAATTGTGAATTATTCCTCCATAAATGGCTAAAAGGTCAGGGATACTTTGCATAACATATATAACATGTTAAATCTTAATTATATAGTATAAATAACAATTAATATTTAGAAGTGATTTCTTAGGATAGTTTCAAACTTACTCGACATAATTTGTTTTATTTTTTTTTCCATAACATATTAAGAACCACTTAATTATATAATATTCACAAATGGTAGCACTAAAATAAATCTTGCCAATGATATTTCCTGTATAGTCAATAAAATTAGTATCATTATTGTCACACCATCATCACTGAAGTGTCAACATTTTTTAAACTTGTAAATCTAGGACAGTTACATAATTTTCTGCATAAATTAGCAATTAATATTCTAAAGCCCTAATTTTTAACCATAAAAATGAAATAAATTAATAAAATAAAATGAAAAGTAAAATAAATAAAAAAGCATAACCTAATGGAATCAAATTTAAGCCTACTAGAAGAAATGAAGGTAACTGTGACCTTTAGAGAAGGCAAGTCCATTGAACTTTGACTCAGACTATAATAATTTAAGGGAAAAAATACATTTTGGGGCTATTATTTAAAGATATAGCTCAAAGGGACAGAGGTTATTTGGTAAGCACATCATCATCGTTTTCAAAAACACCTACTTCATTTTAACCACTATATATTACTAAATGTAAAATAAAAAATAAAAAAAAAAATAATATAAATGTGATTTTCTTTCCAGATATATTTGAAATATATAAAATGCTTCAGTGACACCTGCTGGTTAAAAGTAAATTCAGTACAACTGGTCAGCTAATTCTCAAGACAGGTAAGTATAAGAGGAGAAGGAAGTCCTTTCCATGAAAGTTGTTCTTAAAGGCTACAAATCATTTTAAGTACAAAGAGAGATGATGTTTATCATTTAGCTCCCATTTTGTTGTGCCATATATGGAAAATGTCTTTGAAAAGTGTGTATAGAAGAATTATGAGGAAGAATATATATATATATATATATATATATATATATATATAGAGAGAGAGAGAGAGAGAGAGAGAGAGAGAGAGAAGAGTTGACATTTACTTGTAGCTATGCAAAGTTTTATAATTTATATTTGTTGTTCTAAAGAGTTATGTTTTTACTAAATAATATTTAATCCTAAATTTTTGGCTCAGTATCTTATGTTAGCAGGGAAAATTCAAAAAATCAATACACTAGAAATCCTAAAACTAGAGGTATGTTCCCTATATCGTGGCAGACATCTCACAAAAGGGAGAACCATTTTCCAAATTATTATTATTCTAAATGATCTTCCAAACAATCTTTCCTTTTAATGAATAGATCAATAGAAGACAAAAATGTGCATGGAAAATAGAAAGCAGTTTAAATAACTAATTGGAGTGCTTAATGGGAAATTTGAAAATATTTCACAAAATGTTTTCCAAATAAAAATACATTTGCATTCCTCATTGAGACATGTTAACTAATTTATTTTTTAGTTTTCTTTTAGCTCTCTCTCTTTTTTTTGTTATTTTTTATTTTTTTAATTTTATAATTATAAATGTTTTTTGACAGTACATAGACATGAGTAAAAATTTTTTTAATAACATTATCCCTTGTATTCATTTTTCCAAATTTTCCCCTCCCTCCCTCTACTCCTTCCCCTAGATGACAGGAAATCCCATACATTTTACATGTGTTACAGTATAACTTAGATACAATATATGTGTGTAAATCCAATTTTCTTGTTGCATGTTAAGTATTAGATCCCGAAAGTATAAGTAACCTGGGTAAATAGACAGTAGTGCTAACAATTTACCTTCACTTGCCAGTGTTCCTTCTCTGGGTGTAATTGTTTCTGTCCAGCATTGATCAACTGGAGGTGACTTGGATCTTCTTTTTGTTGAAGATATACACTTCCATCAGAATACATCTTCATACAGCATTGTTGTTGAAGTGTACAGCGATCTTCTGGTTCTGTTCATTTCACTCAGCATCAGTTCATGTAAGTCTCTCCAAACCTTTCTGAATTCATCCTTCTAGTCATTTCTTACAGAGCAATAATATTCCATAACCTTCATATACGATAATTTACCCAACCATTCTCCAATTGATGGACATCCATTCAACTTCCAGTTTCTAGCTACAACAAAAAGAGCTGCCACAAACATTTTGGCATATATAAGTCCCTTTCCCTTCCTCAGTATTTCTTTGGGATATAAGCCCAGGAGCAGCAATGCTGGATCAAAGGATATGCACAGTTTGTTAACTTTTTGGGTATAGTTCCAAATTGCTCTCCAGAATGGCTGGATTCTTTCACAAATCCACCAGCTATGTATTAGTGTCCCAGTTTTCCCACATCCCCTCCAACATTCATCTATATTTGTTCCTGTCATCTTAGCCAATCTGACAGCTGTGTAGTGGTATCTCAGAGTTGTCTTAACTTGCATTTCTCTGATCAGTAGTGATTTGGAACACTTTCATATGAGTGGATATAGTTTCAATTTCATCATCTGAGAATTGTCTGTTCATATCCCTTGGCCATTTATCAACTGGAGAATGGTTCGGTTTCTTATAAATTAGGATCAGTTCTCTATATATTTTGGAAATGAGACTTTTATCAGAATCTTTAACTGTAAAATTATTTTCCCAATTTGTTACTTCTCTTCTAATCTTGTTTGCATTAGTATTGTTTGTACAGAAACTTTTTAGTTTGATGTTATCAAAATCTTCTATTTTGTGATCAATAATGATCTCTAGTTCTCCTCTGGTCATAAATTCCTTCCTCCTCCACACGTCTGAGAGGTAGACTATTCTCTGTTCCTCTAAACTATTTATGATCTCATTCTTTATGCCTAAATCATAGACCCATTTTGATCTTATCTTGGTATATGGTGTTAAGTGTGGATCCATATCTAATTTCTGCCATACTAATTTCCAGTTTTCCCAACAGTTTTTTTTTTTCCAAATAATGAATTTTTATCCCTAATGTTGGTATCTTTGGGTTTGTCAAAGACTAGATTGCTATAGATGTACCCTTTTTTGTCCTTTGTATCTAATCTGTTCCACTGATCGACTGGTCTATATCTTAGCCAATACCAAATGGTTTTGGTGACTGCTGCTATACAATATAGCTTTAGATCAGGTACACCTAGACCACTTTCGATTGACTTTTTTTTTTTTTTTCATTAGTTCCCTTGCAATTCTCAACCTTTTATTCTTCCATATGAATTTTGTTGTTATTTTTATTAGGTCATTAAAATAGATTCTTGGAGTCTGATTGGTATAGCACTAAATAAATAGATTAGTTTGGGGACTATTGTCATCTTTATTATATTTGCTCAGCCTATCCAAGAGCACTGAATGTCTTTCCAATTATTTAAATCTGACTTTATTTTTTGTGGCAAGTGTTTCGTAATTTTGCTCATATAATTCCTGACTCTCCTTTGGTAGATATATTCCCAAATATTTTATACTCTCAACATTTGTTTGGGATGGAATTTCTCTTTGTATCTCTTGCTGTTGCATTTTGTTGGTGATATATAAAAATGCTGAAGATTTATGTGGATTTATTTTGTATCCTGCAACTTTGCTAAAATTCTGAATTATTTCTAATAGCTTTTTAGCAGAGTCTTTGGGGTTCTCTAAGTATACCATCATGGCATCTGCAAAGAGTGACAGTTTGATTTCCTCATTACCTACTATTATTCCTTTAATCAATTTCTCGACTCTTATTGCCAAGGCTAACAGTTCTAATACAATATTGAATAGTAATGGTGATAGTGGGCAACCTTGTTTCACTCCTGATCTTACTGGGAAAGATTCCAGTTTATCTTCATTACATATTATGCTTACTAATGGGCATAAATATATGCTCCTGATTATTTTAAGGAATAGACCCTTTATTCCTATATTCTCAAGCGTTTTTAGTAGGAATGGATTTTATGAAATGCTTTTTCTGCATCTATTGAGATGATCATATGTTTTTATTAATTTGATTATTAATATGGTCAATTATACTAATAGTTTTCCTAATATTAAATCAGCCCTGCATTCCTGGTATAAATCCTACTTGATCATAGTGTATTATCCTGGGGATGATTTTCTGAAGTCTTTTTGCTAATATCTTATTTAAGATTTTAGCATCAATATTCATTAAGGAAATTGGTCTATAATTTTCTTTCTCAGTTTTCGATCGACCTGGTTTAGGTATCAGTACCATGTCTGTGTCATAAAAGGAGTTTGGTAGGACTCCTTCATCCCCTATTTTTTTAAATAGTGATATAACATTGGGGCTAATTGTTCTTTAAATGTTTGGTAGAATTCACATGTAAATCCAACTGGTCCTGGGGATTTTTTCCTGGGGAGTTGATTAATAGCTTGTTCTATTTCTTTTTCTGAAATGGGACTATTTAAGCAATTTATCTCCTCCTCTGTTAATCTAGGGAGCCTATATTTTTGGAGGAAGTCATCCATTTCACTTAAATTATCCGATTTATTGGCATAAAGTTGGGCAAAGTAACTCATTATTTCCCCAATTTCCTCTTCATTGGTGGAAAGATCCCCCTTTTCATTTGTAAGACTAACAATTTGATTTTCCTCTTTCCTTTTTCTGATCAGATTTACCAAAGGTTTATCTATTTTACTGGCTTTTTCATCAAACGAACTCTTGGTTTTATTTATTAATTCAATAGTTTTTTGTTTTTTTTTTTTTTACTTTTAATATTATTGATTTCTCCTTTTAATTTTGTGTATTTCAAGTTTGATTTTTGGTTGGGGTTTTTAATTTGGTCTTTTTCTAGCTTTTTAAGTTGCAGGCCCAATTCATTAATCTTCTCTTTCTCTATTTTGTTCAAATAAGGCTTCACAGATATAATATTTCCCCTTATTATCACTTTAGCTACATCCCACAGATTTTGGTATGATGTCTTATCATTGTCATTATCTTGGGTGAAATTATTAATTGTTTCTATAATTTGCTGTTTCACCCAGTCATTCTTTAAGATGATATTATTCAATTTCCAATTACTTTTTTGATCTATTTACCCCTAAATTCTTTGAATGTAGTTTTTATTGCATTGTGATCTGAGAAGAAGGCATTTATTATTTCTGCCTTCCTGCATTTAATTTTAAGATCTTTATGTCCTAATATATGGTCAGTTTTTGTATAGGTTCCATGAACTGCTGAGAAGAAAGTATATTCCTTTCTATTGCCATTCAGTTTTCTCCAAAGGTCTATCATACCTAGTTTTTCTAATGTTCTATTTAATTTTTTAATTTTTTTCTTATTTGTTTTGTGGCTTGATTTGTCTAAATCTAAGAGTGCAAGGTTGAGATCTCCCACTATTATAGTTTTATTGTCTATTTCTTCTTGCAACTCTCTTAACTTCTCCTTTAGAAAGTTAGATGCTATACAACTTGGTGCATATATGTCTAGTATTGATATGGCTTCATTGTTCATGCTACCTTTAAGCAGGATATATTTTCCTTCCTTATCTCTTTTAATTAGATCAATTTCTGCTTTTGCTTGATCTGAGATAAGGATGGCAACCCTGCTTTTTTGGCTTCACCTGAAGCATAATAGATTCTGTTCCAACCTTTTACCTTTATTCTGTATGTATCTCCCTGCTTTAATTGTGTTTCCTGTAAACAACATATTGTAGGGTTGTGACTTTTGATCCAGTCTGCTATCCGTCTCTGTTTGATGGGAAAGTTCATCCCATTCACATTTACAGTTAAAATTACTAGTTCTGTATTTCCTGCCATCACATTATCCCCAGATTATGCGTTTTTCCCTTGACCCCTCTGAACCCCTTCCCCAATATTTAATTTATAGACCTCACTTGTGACACGCAGCCCTCCCTTTTTAGTATCTTTCCCCCCTCCTTCCAAGTCCCTTCCCTTTTCTTGTACCCTTCCCTTATTCTTCTTTTCCTTTTCCATTTTCCTCTCCCCCTCTTTTAATGAGGTGAGAAAGAATTCTCGGAAAAACAAATATGTCAGTTATTTAATTTTGGGGCCTACTCTGATGAGAGTAAGATTCACACAATGTTTCTCCCCATCTCTAAATTCCCTCAGATGGGTAGATTTTCTATGCCTCTTCCTGGGAGGTAGTTTCCCTCTTTTTATCACTCCTTCCCCTTTTTCTGATACTACCCCCTTCCCTTTACAACTCCCCCCCCTCTTTTTATGTATCAGTAAAATCAAATTATCCATGCAGACTTTCTATATATCCACAACAGAGATAAAGTTCTCAAGAGTTCTGTTTACCTTTTTCTGTTTCTCTTCAGTCTTGTGGATGTACATCAAATTTTTTGTTTAGGTCTGTCTTTTTTTTCTTAGAAACAAATAGAATTCCTCTGCTTCATTAAATGACTATTTTTTTCCATGGAAGAAAATACTAAGCTTAGCTGGATAGTTTATTCTTGGTTGCAATCCTTGATCTTTTGCCTTTTGGAATATCAGGTTCCAGGCCCTTCAATCTTTTAATGTGGAGGCAGCCAGATCTTGAGTGACCCTTATTGTGGCCCCTTGATATGTGAATTGTTTTTTTCTAGCTGCTTGCAATATTCTTTCCTTTGTGTGGTAGTTCTGCTGCTTAGCCAGAATGTTCCATGGAGTTCTTTTTCAAGGGTCTTTTTCAGAAGATGTTCGTTGAATTCTTTCCACGCCTATTTTCCCTTCTGTTTCTATTATCTCTGGACAGTTCTCTTTGATGATTTCCTGTAAAATAGAATCTAGGCTCTTTTTTTGATCATAGTTTTCAGGAAGTCCAATGAACCTCAGATTATCTCTCCTAGATCTATTTTCCAGATCTATAGATTTTCCCAGTAAGTATTTGACGTTATTCTCCAGCTTTTCATTTTTTGTTTTTTGTTTTGTTTGACTGATTCTTGGTTTCTCAATGAATCATTCATTTCTATTTGTTCCATCCTGAGTTTTAATGAGTTATTTTCTTCATTCACAATTTTTAGTTCTTTTTGTATATGCCCAATTGAGTTTTTAAGTGAATTATTTTGCTCTATTGAAGAGACTTTTTTATCTTTTCCAATTCAGAAATCCTACTTTCCTGTGATTTTTTAACCTTTTCTAATTCACAAATTTTGCTTCCCTGCATCTGCTGTGAATTCCTTATTTTTTCCACAAATTTCAGGATGTTGTTATTCTCTATTATAGCTTCTCTTTCCTTTCCCCATTTTTCTTCAAACTCTCTTAACTTTTTATAGTCTCTTCTAGAAGAGAGTTATGTGATGGGGGGCAGGTATCATTCCCTTTTAGGCTGTTATCTGCTGACTCTCTGCTGTTAACTTCCTTGGGGTTGGATATCTGCTCTTTCTCTGTGTAGAAGGTATCAATAGTTCTCTTCAGCTTTTTACTCATGGTTAAAAATTTGTTGGGGTAAGAAATTTATTTATTTATTTATTTACCAGCTTCCTCCCAGACTGGATGGATGTAGTGGGCTCCTGTGCCTGAGCCAAGAGAGAACTCTGGGAGAGAGTTCCCCTCCTCCTCCCTTAAAATGCCTCAGAGGTGATTAGTAAGGCTGGTCTGTGATGGTTGCCCAGTGAAGGACCCCGCTGTGTTGCCTAGCAACTGTCCTGAGGTTTAAGTCTGAACAGTAAAAGGGACACAAAGCCCAGCCAATGCGTCCTGTGGGGCGTGGATATCAGCAGCTGACTTGAAAATCCCCTGCGCTCAAACTGGAAGTGTCTGCCTGGAACTGTGATCCTTATTTCAAAGGTTCTGCTTCTCTGGGAATTTTGTGGCTGCTAGAGTTCTACTTCCTCAGACTAAGCCCGGCACTATGTGGATTAGATGTTGCCTCAGGCTGTGTCCCTGCTATTCAGGCTCTTAACTACCCCAAGGTGAAGCCCAGGACAGTAGAAGGCGGCTTCACAGCCTTGCCAAGATCTGTTAGGTCACTTCTGGATTGGGGTGCTTCTAGGATCTGGCCTTTTTATTTTAAAATGGCTTGATTTCTCTTCTGAACTGCTGTTTTATAAGCAGAGAAGAGCTAACAGCCTGTGCCAGATTCTTCTGTCTCAGTGGCTTCTCTGATCCCAGAGTTCTCCCCAGCCGGATCAGCACAGTGTGCTAGCACCTAACCATCTGTGCTGGCCTTTTTTCTTCCTCCCTGAGGAACTGACCTTTTCTGTTGAAACTCCAGATTCTCTTTGGCTGGTAAGTTGTGCTTCTAATCCTTGTGGTTTCTATCAGTCCAGCGCTATTTTTGAGGCTGATTTAACTAATTGGTAATGAGGGAAGAAGGGAGCTCACAAATTCATGTGTATCTTCTCCACCATCTTGGCTCCGCCCCCATGTTAACTAATTTTTAAAGAGACATGCAAAAAATAATAAAAACAATGTTTTTTTTTTTTTATCAGAACTAGATAAATATCACACAAGTAACATACATTTCCATATATATGCGTGTTTTACATATGTGTATATATATTTAAAATATGAATAGAAATTAAATAGTTAGAGAAGGTTTTTCCTTTGAATGCAAATATTAAATAATATGAATATATCAAGCTAAGCACAGTATCTACAAAAATTGATAATTTGATGTGCTATACTTTGATTAAAATAGATAAATCTAAAAAAGTCTGAAAAGTTGAATACATCATTTTAGATGTTAAAAAAGATAACATAATGTTGCTATTGTTGTTCTTTCTTTATTTTCAGAGACCCAATGATATCACAAGTTGATGTCTTGATTTAAATGTGAACTATATTTAAGAGATAGAGTTACATAAAGCTATCAGTCTCATTCTTCTTTACAGAGTCATCAAAGTCCAATGACAAGATATAAGGGAGAAAGAATGGCTCAGAATACAATGAGTAATCTAGACACACTAAATATTTAAACAACTTCTAAATTCTCTACAGTACCTGATTTAGTCATCTTCATGGTTGTTGGAACAAAGTATTCTAATCTAACCGTGCCATTCAGCTAGCTTATTAATGAATTTGAGGCTTGTTGATTATGTTCAACCTTGGTTTAGCTCGTTTGTCAAGATGAATTTACTCAAAATTACTTTACTTGTATTTAAGGACAAGATATATTTTAAAAATATAGTAACACATTCTTAAAGAAGAATGTTAATGGACTGGGCAAACTTTTTTATGCCAAAAATTTAAAATAAGCCAAAAGAAACATTGAAAATAAGAAAATAAAAAGATAAAATTGAAATAAGGAAACTATTATAAAACTAAGACCTATTTGTTTTAAGATTAAAAATGAATAAATAATGTGTTAACCCATTAAAAAAAGAGCAAATAAACAAAGATGAACAAAACTAATTCAAGTGTTAAAATAAAAGTATTAGAAACTTTCATTTAGCAACATAATAGAAAACTAAAAATTTAAAAGGAAAGTGATGAATAACTAGACAAAGAAAAAATTCAGTTTAATATAATAGATACTTTAAATAGTCCAGTCTCAGAAACAGAATATTATTCAAATAATTTCCCCTAAGGCACAAATATAGATGGTGAAGACAGTTCACACAATTTTACAATTCTGTCAAACACCTAAAGTGTCATTGGTATCAATGTTAAAAAGAATTCTTAATGTTAGATAAAGAAGAAATCTTACTGAATTAATTTTTTGAAACAAATATAGTCCTCATGTTAAACTAGGGCAGGACAAAAAAAAAAAAAGGAAAAGGATTTAAATCATGTTCATTATGAGTTAAAAATTTATTTTAAGTTTGTACCACCTGTCAAAAACTGTTTTAATTGCAGAGGATATACATGTATTACTTATATGAGACATTCTGTATTTAAAATTACCTTATATCCCATTGGATACTTCTCCAGTAAGAGAAATAACACATATATTTGCTTTCAACTGCAGGCACATATCAAAACTCGGTGTTTTTTAAGAGTACAACTACCAGTAAAAATGGTAAGTCCTGTAAATTCAGAAAGGAAAGCAGTAGGGAAGACAACACTATCTAGGAATCTGGAGGCTTCAGAAATAAGGCAGAAGGCAAGACATTCATATACCAAATATATATCATTTAACATGGTTTGTGTATGTTATTTTACAACTTGTAGTGGAAGACTTTCAACATGGATTTTCTCATGTCTTATGCTGACTGACAAACCAGCTCCCACCCGCAGATCCAATACATATTTTCTTTCTATCTTAGCTTCTTGTATGCCTAAACTTGTAACTCTCCCTGTTGCAATCATGGCCACTGGACAATCAAGCCACTGCATCTCCTATCTGTACTGTGAGTAGTGGCAACTGAAAACTGAGAGGAAAGAAGAAGCAGAGGAGGAAGAGACTTTAGAAGTTGAGCAGAGAGAGGTGTAGGTATCACAAGTCAGCATCTGTTGCCAACCTTTAGCATGCAATGTAACAGACTGGTATGATTCATGTGGGAAGGCATTAGAAATGTTCCTCATTAAATGATAACTTGGTAGGAAGAAGGGATGCTATGGCTATACGAAATGCATCAGAGGTTTTAGGGTTGCTGAGGTGGTCACAGAAATTGTCAAAATTGAGTTCTCTCAGGCCAGCAATATGAAAATTATTCTCCTGGTCTGCTAACTATGTTTAGAAAATAGGTCTCTGGAACTTATTCCAACTATCATTTGAAAAGTCTCTAACATATGTATTGTCTGATTATCTAGAGAGGATATTTAGAAATTTCAGGGGTGTTTATGAAGGACCAATTGAAAAGATGTCCTGCATAAGTTTCTGCCTCAACTGTTACCTTTCAAAACACTATTAGATGTGCTCTATGGGCACTTGAATTAGTATTGTTAGTTGTAGACAATTTTCACAAGATTATTTAAGGTAGTACCTGCACTTGGTTGGAAAATAGCCATATTGCTCAGTGTAAATTTCTGTGTCTGCGCCACACTCACTAGCAGTTATATCTTATATAAATACAAAAACCAGAAGAAATATTAAAATATTATTTAACATTGTAACAATATTTAAATATTCCATAATACCCATTGAATTTTATAGTAAGTATCCCAATTTTTTCTTCAGTAATAAAATTTTTGGCATAATTAATCACATACACAAAATGATGTCTTATTTCATTCAATTGAAGAAAAAATGACTGAAAAAATTTAGCACACATTTATTTTTTCCTGTCTTTTTATTTTTATTTTTCCAATAATACTTTATTTTTCAAAACACATGTAAAAATTGTTTTCAACATCCATTTTTGTAAAACTTTGTGTTCTAAATTTTTCTCTTTCCTTCCCATCTCTCCTCCCTCTCCAAGATAGTAAGCATTCTAATATAGCTTAAATATGTGCAGTACTTTCAAACATATTTTGATATTTGACATATTGTACAAGAAAAATGAGACCAAAAAGGGGAAAATATGTGAAAGAAAAACAAAGAGTAAAAGTGATCCACATCTTTATAGTTCTTTCTTTTCCATCCCAAATCTCTTGGAATTGCCTTGAATTACCACATTGTTGAGAAGAGATAAATCTATCACACTTGTGTTTTATATGCAACGTTCTCTTAGTTTTGCTCACACTTAACATCAGTTCACATAGGTCTTTTCAGGCTTTTCTGAATTCACCCAGTGCTGGATGCATTTATTCCAAAACCTGAATGTCTACTATCTTAAGACCCATTGTTATGGGACTCTCTCCTCTGTGTTGGCAATGAAGATTCAGCCCTGCATGAGTTCTGGGAGGAGTCAGATACAGATGAAAGAATCAGTCTTTCAGTTTCTTTCAAGGGATATTTTTTGATTGATTTCCTTTGGCAATAAGGCAAGATTTATATACCACTGGGATTTGGGGCCCAGGTTATATAAAAGTGTAAATGTTAATTGCTCATTGACTGAAATGATCAAAAGTATTAATGTGAAAACAATTTCTAAACAAAATTAAAATAAAATACCAAAACTTTTTGAACACAAGAGGAATTAACTAGTTTTGATGTAGTTCCAAAAATAAGATAAGAAAGAGAAAATAGTTATTAGCAGAGAGCACAGAAAATGTTTCCTATTTGTAGATGGGTTGTTAATTTGCTCCAAAAACCCCAGAGAATCAACAAAGAAACAAATGTATGGTATTAAAAACTTTAGCAAAGTTTTAAAATGCAAAATAAATTAATATGTACATATTCTATATTTATTTAAACCTGTATAGGTAAGAAATGGTTATTTTAACAAAATAAAAAATAAATATAAAAGTAGCAATAAGCACAAGGTTGAGTTCATAAAATATTCCCGATAAAAAGAGTAAAATGATAACTAGATATTCATCCATTTTAGTATTATTATTTTGTTTTATTAAAGCTTTTTTTTTTATTTTCAAAACATATACATGCTCAATATCCACCCTTGCAAAACCTTGTGTTCAAAATTTTTCCCCTCCTTTTCCCCTATCCCATCTACTAGATGGTAAATAATATATATGTGTTAAACATGTGCAATTTCATACATATTTCCATAATTATCGTGTTGCCCAAGAAATATCAAATAAAAAATGAGTAAGAAAACAAAATGCAAGCAAACAACCACAAAAAATTGAAAATACTATCTTGTGGTCCATACTCAATTCCCACAGTTCTCTAGCAAGGTGCAGATGGCTCTCTTCATCATCAGATCATTGGAACTGGCTTAAATCATTTCATTTGTTAGAAGACCCATGTCCATCAGAATTGATCATCATATAATATTGCTGTTGTCTTCTGGTTCTACTCTTCACTTAACATCAGTTCATGTAAGTCTCTTCAAGCCTCTCTAAAATCATCCTGTTGAATGTTTCTTATGGAACAATAATATTCCATAACATTTATATACCATAACTTATACAGCCATTCTCCAAATGTTGGGCATCCACTCAGTTCCAGGTTATTGCCACTACAAAAGGGTTGTCATAAACATTTTTGCACATGTGGGTCCCTTTCTCTCTCTTATGATATCTTTGGATACAGGCCCAGGAATGACACTGCCAAATTAAAGGATATGCACAGTTAGATAGCACTTTGGGCATAGTTCTGAATTGCACTCCAGAATGGTTGAATCAGTTCACAACTCCACCAACAATATATTAGTGTCCCAGTTGAATCAGTTCACAACTCTATCAACAATGTAGTAGTGTCCCAGTTTTCCCATATCTCCTCCAACATTCATCATTATGGCCAATCTGAGAGATGTGTAGTGATATCTCAGAGTTGTCTTAATTTGCATGTCTCTGATTAATAGTAATTAAGAGCATCTTTTCATCTGACTAAAAATGGTTTCAGTTTTTTCTCTGAAAATTATCTGTTCATATCCTTTGACAATTTATCAACTGGAGAATGGCTTCAATTGTTATAAATTTGAGTCAATTCTCTAAGTAATTTTAGAAATGAGTTCCTTATCAGAAACTTTGAATATAAAAAGAAAATGTCCTATTTTATTGCTTCCCTTTTAATCTTGTCTGCATTGGTTTTATTTGTATAACTTTTTTTAAACTTAATTTAATCAAAATTATCTACTTTGTACTCAATAATAAACTCCAGTTCTTCTTTGGTCACAAATTTCTTCCTTCTCCACATATCTGAGAAGCAGACTATCCTTTGTTGTAATTTGCATATAATATTACTCTTTATGTCAAAATCATGTACCCATTTCAATTTTATCTTGGTATGTAGTGTCAGATATGGGTCAATGCCTAGTTTCTGCCACACTAATTTACAATTTTTTCAGCAGTTTTTGTCAAATAGTGAGTTCTTATCTCCAAAACTGGGGTCTTTGCATTTGTCAAACACTAGATTACTATAGTCATTGACTATTTTGTCCTATGAACCTAATCTATTCCACTGATCAACTATTCTATTTCTTAAGCAGTACAAAATGGTTTTGATGCCTGCTGCATTATAATATAGTTTTATATCTGGCACAGCTAGGCCAAATCTATTTGCATTTTTCTTTTCATTAATTTTCTTGAGATTCTTGACCTTTTGTTCTTCCAGATGAACTTTGTTATTATTTTTTCTAGATATATAAGATAATTTCTTAAGAGTTTGTTTGATTGGTATGATTTAGATAGTACTGTCATTTTTATTATATTAGCTTGACTACCCAGGAGCACTTTATATTTTTTCAATTGATTAGATCTGACTTTATTTGTGTGGAAAGTGTTTTGTAATATTATATTATCTACAGTATTTTCAAATGGAATTTATCTTTGTGTCTCTTGCTGCTGAACTTTGTTGGTAATATATACAAATGTTCACAATTTATGTGGATTTGTTTTGTATACTGTGACTTTGCTAAAGTTGTAAATGGTTTCTAGTAGTTTTTTCGTTGGTTCTCTAGGATCCTCTACATACCATCATATCACTTGCAAAGAGTGACAATTTGGTTTCATTATTATCTACTCTAATCCCTTTAATCTATTTTTCTTCTCATTTCCAAAGCTAACATTTCTAATGCAATATTCAATCATAATAGTGATGGTGGGCAACCTTGTTTGACTCCACTGATCATATTGGTAATGCTTCTAGTTTGTCCCTATTTCATATGATTCTTGCTGATGGCTTTAAATAGAAGCTATTGATCATTTTAAGGAAAACTTCACTTATTTCTTGATTCTCTAGTGTTTTCAATAGGATTGAATGTTGGATTTTGTCAAATACTTTTCTGTACTTATCAAGATAATTGTATGATTTTTGTTAGTTTGCTTATTGATATAATAAAGTATGCTTATAATTTTCCTAATATTGAACCAACCCTGCATTCTGGGTATAAATCCTACTTACTCATGGTGTATCATCTTGTGGATAAGTTGTATTCTCTTTGCTAATATTTTATATAAGCTTTTATTCATTAGGGAAATTGGACTATAATTTTCTTTCTCCATTTTGACCTTACCTGGCTTAAGGTTCAGTACTATGTCTGTGTCATTAAAAATAATTTGGTAGGATTTCTTCTTTTCCTATTTTTCCAAATACTTTGCATAATATTGGAATTAATTCTTCTTGAAATGTTTGACAGAATACACATGTAAATCCAACAAGCCCTGGAGATTTTTCCTCTAGGAAATTTTGTAATAGCTTGTTCAATTTATTTTTTTTTTTCTAAAATAGGACTATTTAAGTAATTTATTTCCTCTTTTGTTAATCTGGGCAATCTGTATTTTTCTAAGTATCCATCCTTTTCACTTAGATTATTCAGATTTATTGGCAGACAACTCCTAATTATTGCTCTTATTTCCTCTGCTTTAAATGTATTTCTTGTAAACAAGATATTGTAATATTCTGGGTTTAATACAGAATTCCATTTTATGAGAGAGATCATGCCAGTCACATTCACAGTTAAAATTACTAATTCTATATTTCCTGTTGACTTATTTTCTCCATGTTATACTTTTCTCTTTCCTTCTCCCTTTCCTTCCTCCCCAGTGTTTTGCTTCTCCCTCAAGCAGCCCTCTCCTTTTATAGCTCCTCCCCCTTTATTATACCTTGTCCCTTCTAATTCTTTTTTTCCCATTTATTAGATTCCCCTTTTCTTTCCCATTTCCCTTCCTACTTCCCTATGGGATGAGACAAGATTTTCTGTAAAACTAAATATATTTTGTATTCTCTTTTTGAGCCATATATCATTGAGAATACAATTCAGATTTTCACATCCTCCTCCCATCTCTTCCTTACTTAAAATAGTCTTTTTCCCCCTTGATGAAATGTATTTTACCTCATTTTCCTTCCATTTTCCTCTTCTTTCAGTAAAATCCCCTTTTCACCTCTAGTTTCTTTTTTATATTATCACAGTTAAATTAAATTATACCTCCATCCTCTAAGTAAACCCATGACAGACACAGGCCTGAAGAATTAAATATATCATCTTCCCATATAGGGATGTAATCTTTTTAACTTCTGAAAGGAATAGTTATTTTTTGATTTTCTTGAGTTTTGTATTTGAAGATCAAATTTTCTGTTCTGCTTTTGTCTTTACAGAAATTCAGAAATATTTCTTAAGAAATAAATGAAATTCAACTATTTCATTGCATTTTCATCTTTTTTTTTTCCTGAAAGATAATGCTTAATTTTGTTGTGTAGTAGATGCTGGGCTGCAATCAAAGTTTCTTTGCCTTTCAGAATATGCCAGGTCCTTCAACCTTTATAGTGGAAACTATTTTGTCCTGGGTAATCCCGATTCTTTCTCCTTGATATTTGAATTCCTTCTTTCTGGGTGTTTGCAATATTTTCTCCTTCATCTCATAATTCTGAAATTTAACTATGATATTCCTTGGAATTTTTATTTTGGGGTGTCTTATAGAAGGTGATCAGTGAATTCTTTCAATGGTTATCTTACCTTCTGGTTCTAGGACACCAGGCCAGTTTTCCTTGATGGTTTCATGAAACATGATGTCCAGGCTCCTTTTTTTTTTTTTTTTTTTTTTTTTTTTTCATCATGTTTTTCAGGAAGTTCTGAATTTATTTCTACTCTATTTGTTTTCCAGGTCAGTTGTTTTTCCAATGAAGTATCTCATATTTTTTCCTTTTTTTTTTTTTTTTTTTGGTTGTTTTTGAATTCTTTCAAGAGAACCTTGCCCACTTATATCACCTTTTGTGGCTTCATCTGGAGATGATTTGCTTTTAGTATCCTCAGAGTTTGAAGTCTGTTCTTTGCTTTCTCCCTAAAAACTATGTTCAGAATTTGTTTTGCTGTTTTTACTCATAAAAAAATTATCTGTTACGGGCCAGAACTCTGTATTTGAAACAGGTATACATAAATTCATCAACATCTCGGGAAGTATTACATAACAAACAACATGAATCAACATGAGGAATTATACATATCCAATGTATACATCTATTGTATTTAACATAAACTTTTGCATATATAACATATATTGGACTACCTGCCATCTGGGGGGAGGTGGGGGTAAGGAGAGGAAAAGTTGGAACAGAAGGTTTTGCAAGGGTCAATGCTGAAAAATTACCCATGTATATATGTATATGTAAATAAAAAGCTATAATAAAAAAACAACCATAAAAAAATTAAAACGAGAATGATGAGAATGGTTAACTAGAAATACACACACACACACACACACACAAGTCCTAGAAATAGTCCAAAACCAATCTATTGTCCATTACTTCATGTGTCAGGGAATCCAATGTTTCCTGCAACTTTTGAAGTCCTGCAATACTCTCATCATATCTCAGAGTATCCAATGATTCCTGTGGATTTTGAAGTTCTATAACAGTCTCAGTTGAAGTCTGCTCTTATGGCGAACGGGATATTGTCCCAAGCTTCACATACAAATAATAGAGTCTGCCCTGGTCAGTACTGTTGACTTTTGATGCTGGTTGAGTGTGACTAAATCTTGTGCTATTCTGAAGTGCAGAGACTCACTATTTGCCTTTTGTATTTGTGCTAGATGTCTCTCAGCTAGTCTGCCAATTCACTCGTTTGTAACCAGAGTAGAGGAGCCAGCTCTGATGTATTTTGACTTATACCCTCTTGGTAGATTCCCTGGTTCATGGACATAACACCACCCTCAGTCTCTACTCTGAGTCTATGCTCAACTGTCTCCTCCTCCTTCTCTGTCCAATTGAAATGGATATTTTCTGAAGTTCTTCCAAAATATCATCTGAGGGAAATTTGTTACACTCCTTAAATTTGTAGGTTCTTTTACTCCAAAAGCAATTCAAAGGCTTGATTTAGTGGGATTAAGGGTCAACATGAAAAGCTCAGATAAAGACATGTCTCTTCTCTGCATTCTTGGCTCCACCCCCAGTATTAGTATTTATTTTTTAGTAATACAACTAGATTATTAATAATATATATCTGTGTGTATGCATTTGGATTTAGAAATTTAAAAGATAAGTCAATAATATAAATTATTCTATTAATCAAATTTTGCTTTTCTGCTGAATTAAATGAGCACTAAGTTCATAGTTTTAATAGATAAGGCTTAATACCCTAGTCCTGTTTTTTAAATGTGATACATCATGATGTAGTTGTAGTATATTAGTATAGAAATATGGTGAAAAGGAAATAATCTATCTCTTTTTTGGGGGGGGGGTTATTTCATAGAACCAGAACTTGTGACATGAAAATCCTGACCTATTAAACCATTTATTTCAAATTATATGCTGTCAAGAATCCCTTTACAAAACACTCCACAAGTATTCAAAGAGCCTCTATTTGAAGACTCCCAAGGAGGGGAAATATGCCATTTCTGGGTCAGACACTTTCACTTTGAGATAATTTGAAAGTTTATTTTGATTTGTTTATTTCGTTGTGTTTTGTTTTCCTGAGGATAAACCTAAAATGCTTCATTTTAATTATTACATATAAATATAGTCATTATAAAACTAAATCATTTTTCATAAAACAATATATCACCTTCCATGAAGGCTGACTCAGGGATTACTCTCACTATGCATTTATTCCTGTACCTAGTACACAATGAATGCTTAAAATATTTTTGAATGAATCACTTCTTCATCTAGTTACTTAGCCAAATTCTTTTCAAACTTATTTTTTGTCTATAAATAAAGTTAAAATGCCTCCATGCCCTTTTATAGTATGTATAAATTATTAAGAAATCAAAATTAAATACAGTTGTCCCAAAAAGCTTTGGGGAAGAGATTATATAGGACCAAATTTTGATTATAATTTGCTTAAGATCTCACATTTAACTCTTAGTATTTGACTGTATTAAATTTAAACTTAGGATTTATTTTCAATTTCATATTGAAAGTCTAATGACTCACACATATAGCCAACATTCCAAAACTTCAGTGTTTCTGTGATCTTAGCAGTGTGGCAATTTCCTCTAATAATTGCAATCCAAGTTATGTCCTTTTTCCTATGAAACTCTTTTCCATTATTTCTAACAAATACACTATCATGTATCCACTAGATATACTATACTTGATCTTATATTCTAATGCTATTGATTGTCTAGACATTATCACTCACTATTCACAATTCTCCTTTAAAACAAGTCCTACATTTCTCTAATGACATTTCTTGTTTAGTTTTTCCTAATGCAATTTGTCAGAGAGACTTTTTATGGTTATGATGTGCCTCTCTATTTCCTTTTTAGTAGTTTAAACTTAAATTCTTTGGAGACTATAGGATTTCATGACTCATAGTCACATAACATCAGTAGAATAATATTGCCATTCTGATTCAGGGACAAACCTGAATTTACTATAAGAATTATGCAATTGGCTCTTATAAAAAGTTGGTTCCATTTCAATATATGTATGAGAAGCATATTAAAGTACAAAAAATCATCAATTTTGAATTGCTTCTATTTGGGCAGTTAGATTAACAGTTTTTGAGGATTACAGATTTTCTTAGGGAAAGATTAATGTAAATAATAAAATGTCGTCCACCAAAAGAGATATACAAATTTAATTAAAATATTTATTAAGAACGAGTTACTTCATGGAAGTTGTAGGTGTTTATGAATCAAGGAGAAAAATGAAACTACCTCTATCCTCAAGAAGTTTCTATTCTGCTGAGATGGAAGGCATAGTGTTTAATTAGATAATACATATGTTGCATGTAAGAAGTAATATACAATAATTTCAAGAAGGAGGGACTAATAATGAGGGGAAAAGAAAAGATCCCATGTAGTCTTTGTTCAAACATTGATGATATGTTTTGAAGGAAAGTAGTAGTTCTCCAAGTGTTGGTAAAGAATGAATGTATTTCAAGCAAAGGGGGTATCTTAGGAAATGTGCAGAGCTAAAAAAAAATGGAATGCCCCATCCATGGGGCAACTAACTAACCAAAATGACTGCAATATTGTCCATGAATAAAAAATAAGATAAAAAGTAAATAGGGGAAGATTGAAGAGGATTTTAAGTGAAAATTAATTATATTCAATGTTCCAAAATGTTATGATACCAATAACCTTTTAAAAAAAAAGTGACATGGCAGACTGTACTAGTAGGCAGATTCTAAAATAAAAATGCATCATACTTCAAATATCATCAAATTAATTAAAGTATAATATCTACTGTGCCAAGAAACATCATTAGAAATACTTTTCATAGTGTAATTCCTAGAAGAGAACATCAAAATGCACAATCTTCTATTTTTCTGGGTTCATAAGAATTAAAATTATCCATAAACTACCTGTGGGCATTTCCACATACACCAGACTATCTTCAACATGAATAGTGTAACTTATAGAGCATTAATAAAGTGAGAAAAATGAAGTTTCTTTAAATGTCAGCATTCTTCACATTATGCTGCTCAGAGTTTCAAAGAAATGAGGAGCATTTTCCTTTCATTAGATAACAGATGGCCATCTAGAGCTTAATTTAAAAGCCCAATGGACAATAAATAGCGAAAATATGCTAAAGACCCTCTTCAGAGAACACCTGATAATGTGAATAAATTGCTGGCTTTTCACATTCAGTAATTGAATTAAAGTCTAACCTCAGCTACAAAGGAATTGGCATGGTTTGTCCTTCTTTGTTCCAAAATTACATCATGAGGCTTCTTACCAACTCTTTTCTCCCTGTACATTTTTTCTATCTGTTCATTCAGAGATGTCCTTTTTTCTTATAAATCTGCCACATAGAAAAGTTAGCCAGATTGTCCAGCTGATGCTGAATGACTTACCCAGGGTATACTGCTGAGTAATGGGATACCTGAGGTACAGAGATTATCTGTAATGGCATTCAGTTACTGCTGCTCAGTGGTGGTACAAATAGGTTTGCTGCTGTTAACACTGAAGCTAATTTGTGTATTATCAAAGCCCCAGAAACAATTTGGCCACTTGCCTTCATGGATTCCCATGCAGGCTTTGTGGAAGTAAGTGCTTTTTCTAGTATGAACTTCTCTTGCTCTGCTCCATTTTAATCAATCAATAAAATAGAAGGTCCAAGAATGATGCCAGTGGATTATAAACTAAAGGAGAATTTAATGCTTCATGAATTCCCTCCCCCCCCTTCTCTCTCCCTGGATATAACATAATAGTTTAAGGACAATCATTTTGGCTTCTTGACACAGGAAACCTTAATTAAATGATAAAACATAGTCTAGGTTATTTGTAAATACTATACTAATGCTCTAAATTTAAAGAAAAATAAGAATTGAAATATGAAGAGATCAAAAACAAGGGCTTGTCTGATTGTTAATATGAGGATTTTGGTTTAAACTTTCTTTGTCCAATCCTTTTGTTTTTCTAATGAGATTCCTCAGATTTAGTTTTTTACATTGTCTCTTTATCATTAGATAGATTCCCCCCCCCAAGTATATTAAAACTATCTAATAACTATAGCAAAAACATTTGGTCTATAAGAAAAACAGATTCATAACAACTCTGATAATTATCCACTAAATAATTTCCATTTTTTTTTTAACTTTGTCAGGAATATTTTTGGGGAAGTAGTGTTTGTGTTTCTTGTATTTCCAAGTTTAAAGCACCTTCTGCTCTGGGATGAGTATCAGTGTGTAATGGAGTACACTACCTCCCCTGGAGTTATTTTCAGTGAAACAGAATGAGCACAGCAGGAGCTGTACAATTCCGAAGCATCTTCCTATTCCTCTATGAATTTTCAGATCAAACAGGCAAGTGTTCCTTGTGGTGGACAGAAAAATTGTTGGTTTCTTAAAAAAAATAAATCTCCTTCAGAAAATACCCTGTTTCTTCTTATGCCATAGGTTTGGTTATATATAATATAAGTCAAATAATTCTCCCAGTGCAGAGAGAGCTATAGTGCATCTGTCTAGCTATTACACACAAAGCCTATAAAGTAGGTATTATCCTTGTCCCCTGACACCAGTCTTTTAAGCAATTTCATTATATAGTAATTGCAATTCTACTTCCTACATATTCTGTGCTCCAAGCAATCACCCTCCCACATACAATCTTTGTGAACTAGTATGAATGTCTGTCTTAGTCACTGGACTTAAGAAACACAAATTGCTTCCAGGCATTTGGTTTTCAACAAGAATTTATTGATTTCTCAGACAGTATATAATCATTCCCATTTATCCTGGAGACATTTTATTTCAGAAGGTATAGTCTTACATGGATACTTTACATTTAACATGATATCATGATATTTAAAATTGTTGAATGAAATTGAGATCCTGTTTTATTAACTCAGTGAGGAAATGCTTGGTATTTGATAAGTTCCCTATTTTATGAGTAGCAACATCAGACTTTATAGTTCCAATTCCTCAAAGAGAATTTCCTTGACCTCAATGAGGTAGAATTATTAATATTTGGGTACATGGATATTAGTAGAGATGCCACATGATGTAATTAACAGACTATTGGATAGCGTCACAAAGGATTGATTCAAATCTTAGCTATCACTTTTTCCCTGTTTTATTTTAGTTGTCAGCTTATGCCTCTGCACCTCCATTTTTTTTCACCTTACAATGGGGTTAACAAAATGTTTCATTATTTAGCTCTTAAGTTTGTTTTGAGTAAAGACATGAGCTTACAAAGCACCTGATATCATTAACATTGTAATCTATAATAAGTGCTGAGGAAATGAAAGAAGGAAAAACTCTCATAGTCCTTGAACTCAATGAGGTCACAATCTGATTGGAAGTGATATAAATATGACAATATGGAGATAACTACTGAGGGAAGACACTAACACTAAAAAGGAATTAAAATGATTTTTGCATAATCCTAAATATAACATCAAGCTATTGAGGAACTTTCAGTATTAAGGTTATATAATTAATCAGGTCTATGCTTTGATTATATCAATTTAGAAGTGGAAAAAGGATGGATAAGGAAATAGAGAAACTGGAAGTGAGGAGACTAATATAACCTTCTAAGGGTATTAGTAGTGTAAAAATATTTTATATCAATTTATTGTTTTTCAACAAAAATTTATAAAAAATCCTCCATTTACTTTCATTGTCACATTTTAATTCAGTAGACAACATACAAATAACCATGGATAAAGAAAATATATACAGTATAAATGAAAAGGACTCTCAGAAGAAGGGGATTAATAGTGAGGATAAAATACCTTACCAAGTAAGACTCTTTCTAGAAGGAGACACCCTAATTAAGTTTTGAAGTAAGCCAGGAATTGTTTCATTTTAACTGGTTCTTTGTTTTGGCTCTTAAACCCAGATAAGGACCCTTTAGCAGAAAATAACATAAATAAAGATAGAACCATGCACACAGATACATCAATGCTTGCATGAATTTGGATATGGAAAGTGGCTTAAATATTCATTTGGGAAAAGAGAATACCATTTTTTATGGGGCTTGAGAATAAGCCTATTTTGCACTATTTTGTTAAGCTAACTAAAAATCTCCTACTATTTTTTTGTTGTTCAGTCATTTATATATACATATCAGATTCTTCATGACCCCATTTGGAGTTTTCTTGGCAAAAATAGTGGAATGTTTAGCCATCACTTTCTCCAACTGATTTTATAAATGACAAAGCATATGCAAACAAGGTTAAGTGTTTATCCAGGGTCATACAACCAGTAAGAGTCTGAGGTTAGATTTGTATTCAGAAAGTTCAGTCTTCCTGACTCCAGAACTGACACTCTATCTACTTCACTGCCTAACTTCTGTCTTACTGCATATATTTTCAGCTTGAAGACTTATAAAGGAGAAAAAGAAACATTGTGGTAGAAATATGAACAAAATTCCGTTTTGTTTTTCTTTTTTTCCCAGAGGAACTCCTGGGTAAGACCAAAATGATACTTAAAAATTTATTAAAATAGTTGCTCAAGGTAAAACTGTGCTACCATTTATATTTAGTGTTTTATTCTTTCCCAATTATATATAAAAACAATTATCAACATTCATTTTTTAAAAGTGAGTTCCATATTCTCTTTTTCTTTCTCCACCCTCATCACTGAAAAGAAAAGCAGTTTGATATAGGTTATACATGTTATATCAACTGATGGACATCCCCTCAACTTCAGATTCTTCGCCATTATAAAAGAACTGTTATCAACATTTTTGTACATATAGGTCCTTTTATTTTTAAAAATCTCTTTTGGGATACAGACCTAGTAGTGGTACTGCAGAGTCAAAGTGTATACATAATTGTACATAGTTCCTAATTGCTCTATATAATGATTGAATAAGTTCACAATTCTACCAACAATGCATTATTAATCTCAATTTTCCTATGTCTTTTCAAATATTTATCATTTTACTTTTCTATCCCATTAGTCATTCTAATGAATATATAGCAGAACCTCAGAATTTTCTGCCATTTATAAGACTGCTATCAAGCAAACCACAAAAAGAGTGAAAATGCTACATTGTGGTCCTCACTCAGTTTCCACAGTTCTCTCTGGATGTAGATGGCTCTCTTCATCACAAGATCATTGAAACTGACAACAATCATCTCATTGTTGAAATGAACCATGTGCAGTAGAATTGATCTTCATATAATCTTGTTGTCACCCTGCACAATGATCTCCTGGTTCTGCTCATTTCTCTCAATATCAGTTCATTATGTCTCTCCAGTCATCTCTGAAATCATCTTGCTGGTTGTTTTTTATAGAACAATAGTATTCCATAACATTTATATACCATAACTTACTCATCTATTTTCCAATTGATGGGCATCCATTCAGTTTCTTGCCACTACACAAAGAACTGCCACAAACATTTTTGCATATATGGGTCTTTTCTCTCCTTTATTATCTCTTTGGGATATAAACTCAGGAGACATACTGCTGGATCAAAGGGTATGCATGGTTTGATAAATTTTTGAGCATAGTTCCAAATTGTTCTCAAGAATGGTTGGATTAGTTAATATATTTACCAGCAATTTATTAGTGTCTCAGTTTTTCCATATGTCCTCCAACATTAGTCATTATCTTTTCCTGTTATCTTAGCCAATCTGAGAGGTGTATAGTGGTATCTCAGTTATCATAATTTGCATTTCTCTGACCCATAGTTATTTAGAGGACCTTTTCATATGACTGGAAATAGTTACAATTTCTTCTGAAAATTATATGTTCATTTCCTTTGACCATTTATCAATTAGAATATGGCTTGACTTGTTATGAATTTGTGTCACTTCTCTATATATATATATTAAAATGAGGCCTTTTCGGTCGAGAATTGCAAGGGAACTAATGAAAAAAAAGTCAGAGGAAGGTGGTCTAAGTGTACCTGATCTAAAGCTATATTATATAGCAGCAGTCACCAAAACCATTTGGTACTGGCTAAGAAATAGAACGGTAGATCAGTGGAACAGATTAGATACAAAGGACAAAAAAGGGTACATCTATAGCAATCTAATTGACAAACCCAAAGATACCAACATTAGGGACAAAAATTCATTATTTGGAAGAAACTGTTGGGAAAACTGGAAATTAGTATGGCAGAAATTAGATATGGACCCACACTTAACACCATATACGAAGATAAGATCAAAATGGGTCCAGGATTTAGGCATAAAGAATGAGATCATAAATAGATTAGAGGAACAGAGAATAGTCTACCTCTCAGACCTGTGGAGGAGGAAGGAATTTATGACCAGAGTCTCCTAGAGATAATTATTGATCACAAAATAGAAGATTTTGATTACATCAAACTAAAAAGTTTCTGTACAAACAATACTAATGCAAACAAGATTAGAAGGGAAGTAACAAATTGGGAAAATATTTTTAAAAGGAAAGGTTCTGACAAAGGTCTCATTTCCAAAATATATAGAGAACTGACCCTGATTTATAGGAAACCAAACCATTCTCCAATTGATAAATGGTCAAGGGATATGAACAGACAATTCTCAGATGATGAAATTGAAACTATTTCCACTCATATGAAAGAGTGTTCCAAATCACTACTGATCAGAGAAATGCAAATTAAGACAACTCTGAGATACCACTACACACCTGTCAGATTGGCTAAGATGACAGGAACAAATAATGATGAATGTTGGAGGGGATGTGGGAAAACTGGGACACTGATACATTGTTGGTGGAGTTGTGAAAGAATCCAGCCATTCTGGAGAGCAATTTGGAACTATGCCCAAAAAGTTGTCAAACTGTGCATACCCTTTGACCCAGCATTGCTGTTATTGGGATTATATCCCAAAGAAATACTAAAGAGTGGAAAGGGACCTGTATGTGCCAAAATGTTTGTGGCAGCTCTTTTTGTTGTAGCTAGAAACTGGAAGTTGAATGGATGTCCATCAATTGGAGAATGGTTGGGTAAATTGTGGTATATGAAAGTTATGGAATATTATTGCTCTGTAAGAAATGACCAGCAGGAGGAATACAGAGAGGCTTGGAGAGACTTAAATCAACTGTTGCTGAGTGAAATGAGCAGAACCAGAAGATCACTATACACTTCAACAATAATACTGTTTGAGGATATATTCTGATGGAAGTGGAAATCTTCAACATAAAGAAGATCCAATTCATTTCCAGTTGATCAATGATGGACAGAAATAACTACACCCAGAGAAGGAACACTGGGAAGCGAATGTAAATTGTTAGCACTACTGTCTATCTAGCCAGGTTACTTATATCTTAGGAAGCTAATAATTAATGTGCAATAAGAAAATAGTATTTACACACATATACTGTATCTAGGTTATAATGTAACACATGTAAAATGTATGGGATTACCTGCCATCGGGGGGAGGGAGTGGAGGGAGAGAAGGGGATAATTTGGAAAAATGAATTTAAAAAAAATGAGGCCTTTTCTTGAATGTAAAAATGTTATTCAGTTTATTGCTTCCATTTTAATCTTTTCTGCATTGGTTTTGCTTGTACAAAACTTTTTTAACTTAATATAATCAAAATTATCTATTTTGTGTTCAATAATGAACTCTGCTCTTCTTTGACTATAGATTTCTTCCTTCTTCTCAGACCTGAAAAGGAAACGATCCTTTTTTCTTCTAATATACCGATATCACCCTTTCTGTCTAAATCATGAACCCATTTCGATCTTATCTTGGTATGTGATATTGTCAGTCAATGCCTAGTTTCTTCAATACTAGTTTCCAATTTCCCCAGAAGTTTTTGTCAAATAGTGAGTTCTTATCCCAGAAGCTGGTCCAACACTAGATTGCTATATTGACTATTTTGCCCTGTGATCCTAGCCTATTCCACTGATTGGCTACTCTATTTCTTAGCCATTATCAAAATTTCTGCTTTATAACATACTTTTAGGTCTGGCTTAGCTAAGCCAGCTTAATTTGCTTTTTTTTTTTCATTAATTCCCTTGAAATTCTTGATCTTTTGTTCTTCCAGATGAACTTTGTTATTTTTTCTAGATATGTAAAATAATATCTTGGGAGTTTTGTTGGTATGGCACTAAATAATTAGATTAATTTTGGTAATGGGGACAAACCCTTCTCAGTAAGATCAGGGGTGAGACAAGGTTGCCCTCTATACCCATTACAATTGAATATTGTATTAGAAATGTTCGGTTTAGCAATAGAAAAGAAAAAAATAAATTAAAGAATAGATGATGAGGCATTATAGGGAAGAGGAATGCTTATAGTTCTGAAAACCTACTCATATTAGGTATTGGTTAAATAGACAAAATTACATATAAACTGTGAAGGGCATAGCATCCTCTAAAATCTATAAAGAAATAAGGGGGAAGGGATGGTCAGAGAAGGTAAAGAATGGGAGAAGAAGACAAGGGAGGGATCCATGGGTGGGGGAAGTTAAGTAATGAGAAGAAGAGTTAAGGAGAAGAATAAAGTAGAAAAGTTCTCAGTTATAGAAAAGAAGAGCTATACAAACCCTGCAACAAGGATCAGGACTCAAATTTATTAAAAAAAAAAAAAAAGTACAACGAGGAATCATAAATCACAGACAAAGTCAAATTTAAAAATTCAATGAAGAGTCAACCACACTAATAATATTTTAGATTCATGTTTATAAATGAGAACATGTGTGTAGATGACATATATGTATGTTTGAGTATATGTAGATACATAAGAATGTCACCTATATTTGGAAGTATATAGATAAATGTATGTGTGTGTGTGGGGGGTCTCTGTGGATAGATGTGAATGTATATATGTGTGAGTGTGTACATAAGTATGTTCTTACATGGCCTAGCTCTACCTGATCTAAAACTATATTACAAAGCAGCAGCCATCAAAACCATTTGGCATTGGCTAAGAAACAGACTAGTTAATCAGTGGAATAAGTTAGTTCACAGGACAAAATAGTCAATAACTGTAGAAATCGAGTGTTTGACAAATCCAAAGACCCCAGCTTTTGGGATAAGAATTCCCAACTGCAGGGAAAATTGGAAATTAGAATGGTAGAAACTCGGCATTGACCCACACTTTACACTGTGCACCAAGATAAGATCAAAATGGGTTCATGATCTAGATATAAAGAATTAGATTATAAGTAAGTTTGAAGATCATGGGATAGTTTACCTCTCAGACCTGTGGAGGAGAAAGGAATTTGTGGCCAAAGAAGAATTAGGGGTCATTATTGATCACAAAATAGAAAATTTTGGTTATATTAAGTTAAAAAGCTTTTGTAAAAACTAAACTAAGGTGGACAAGATTAGAAGGGAAGCAATAAACTGGGAAAAGATTTTTACAATTAAAGGTTCTGATAAAGAACTCATTTCCAAAATATATAGAGAATTGAGTCTAATTTATAATAAATCAAGCCATTCTCCAATTGATAAATGGTTAAAGGATATGAACAATTTTTGGATGAAGAAATTGAAACTATTTCTAGTGATATAAAAAGGTGTTCCAAATCATTATTGATCAGAGAAATGCAAATTAAGACAAGTCTGAGATACCACTGTCAGACGAATGTTAGAGGGGATGTGGGAAAACAGACACTGATGCATTGTTGGTGGAATTGTTGGTGCTCAGCCATTCTGGAGAGCAATTTGGAACCATGCTCAAAAAGTTATTAGACTGTGAATATCGATTGATCTGACAGTGTTTCTACTGCACCTATGTCCCAAAGAGATCTTAAAAAAGGGAAAGGGACCTGTATGTGCAAAAATGTTTGTGACAGCCCTTTTTGTAGTGGGTAGAAACTAGAAATTTAGTGGATGCTCACTAGTTGGAGAATGGTTGAATAAATTGTAGTATACAAATGTTATGGGATATTATTTTTTTATAATAAGTGACAAGCAGGATGAATACAGAGAGGCTTGGATAGATTTACATGAACTGATGCTGAGTGAAATGAGCAGAACCAGGGGATCATTATACACAGCAACAGCAACACTACATGATGAACAATTCTGAGGGCGTGGCCCTCTTCAACAATGAGAGGATCTAAATCAGTCTGAATTGATTTGTAATGAACAGAACCAGCTACACCTACCTGGGAAATAAGTATGAACCACAACATAACATTTCCATTCTTTCTGTTATTGTTTGCTTGCATTTTTGTTTTTTCTTCTCAGGTTATTTTTACCTTCTTTCTAAATCTGATCTTTCTTATACAGAAAGATAACTGTATAAATATGTATACATATATTGTATTTAACATATACATATATACATACATATATACATTTAACATGTATGGCACTACCTGCCATCTAGGGGAGGGGGCAGGGGGAAGGAGAGGAAAAGTTTTGCAAGGGTCAATGTCGAAAAATTACCCATACATATGGTTTGTATATAAAAAGCTATTAAAAAAAAAGTTTCCAGCCAAATCCAGAAATCCAGCTAGCTTTATGGTTTCCTATTTAATGTTTGTGTGGAGGTAACCTGGAGGTATTTGCATTTCACATCAGTTAACCCCCAGCTTGGGGTCCTTCTTTGAATTTTCTTGGATTGTTTCAGGAGCATGTCTGTTCTCCCCAAATCATCTTGATTTTTCACCAATCTGTGTTTGCTCTGAGACCCAAATGTGTTCTGTTTGTGGAAAAAATCTGGAGAACTTGAAATTTACTGACCTACTCTGCCATCTTTTCAGAATTCTTTCATCCTCTCTCTAGCATTTTTAAAAATAGGAATTGGTGGTGTATTTTTTCAAATGCTTTTTCTGTGTCTATTAATAAGCCAATCATATGAGTTCTTGTTATGGTAAATGATGCCCAAAGTTTTCCTGATATTGAATCAGACTTGTATTCCTGGCATAAATCCCATTTGGTCAGTATATTATATTGTCAATAAATTGCTGTAATCCCCTTTGCTAATATTTCATTTAAGAGTTTTGCATAAATATCCATTAGAGAAATTGATCTACATTTTCTTTTTCTGTTTTGGCTCTGATTGAAATAGCAGCACAATATCATAAAAATGATTGGGTAAGACTACTTCTATAATTTAAAAAAAATAATTTATGTGGCATTGGAATTAATAGTGCTTTACATATTCAGTAGAATTTATTTGTAAATCCATTTGAAACTGGAGATAATTTTGTTAAGGAGTTCATTGATGGCTTGCTTAATTTCTTTTTCTAAAATGGGATTATATATTTCATTTCCTTTCTATTTATTTAGAGATTTTATATTTTTATAAATATATATCCATTTTAATTGGATTATCAGATATATAAGCGTACAGTTGGGCAAAATAGCTCCTAATTATTGTTTTAATTTTCTCTTAATTGGTGGCAAATTCACCTTTTTAATTTTTGGTTTTAGTAAATTGGTTTTCTTCTCTCTCTCTCTAAACAAATTAACCAAACATTTATCCATTTTATTGCATTTTTCCATAAAATTTAGCTATTAGTTTTATTTATTAGTTTTATATTTTTCTTACTTTCAGTTTCATTATTCTCTCTATTGATTTTCAAATTTCTAATTTGGTATTTAATTTGGGTTTTAAAAATTGGCTCTTTTTCTAGCTCTTTTAGTTGCATGATCTATTCTTTGATCTCCTTTTTCTCTTATTTTATTCAAGCAACCATCTAAAGATATGAAATTTCCTCTATAAGCTGCTTTGGCTACATCCAATATGTTTTGATATGTTGGCTCATTATTGTTGTTCTCTTTGATGAATATATTTAAAAGAAAATGTCTTTTTTCATACAATACTAATATTGTTATTATGATCTTTTGAAATTTTGATTCTTGGATGATTGTGGTATTCTAGTCTTCTCTATCATATATGTAATTGAGGAAATAAATTGTGATCTGTAAAGGTCTATTAACTTCCAAAACATAATTACTTCTTGTTCTATCTTATTTTGATTTGCACATATATCAATGATAAATGAATAAAAATACAGTCACTTCAATAACAGCATTACCTTTTTCTTTTGGGGGATACTTAGTAGTTAAGTAAGAAGATGGTGAATTACCCATGTATTCTCAGTACATTCCTATTATTCCTTCATGAACATTTATGGCTTTTTTTGGTAACCTGTTTATGTATAGTGTTGTATTGCATAATAATATTTATAGATATTATATTGCATTTTATCATGACAATATTAGTGTCTCCACAATATAAAAGATTTAGCTTAATTTAGCTATTTGCATTATCCTCAGAAGTCTATTGGTATAACAGTAATGAAGAATTTTGGATAAACAGTCAAAAAAACCTGTATGCCATATGGTTAAGTCAAATAAGGGTATTAAACTTCATAAAATAAAATTTCTCTATGAAACCCACACAATCTATGTTTTGGTAAGGCTATTGATAAAACATTTTAATGAATATAGTAAATATGTAAATGTATTAGCAGTATAAAGGGAGGGCTGTATTTTGGCACAAAATGGTGTCTTATGCTTGGATGATGACTTAAGCAGTTTTATGTTTAAAATGACTACAGGCTACAAAATCAAACTTTTTATGTAATCCAAATCAAATGTAAATGGTTATATATCCATCCATATAAATGGATGAAGATAAAGATTTAAAATAGCATTTCTGATCAAAAGAAATTTTATAATACCATTAAGGAATTGTATTTGAACAAAGTATGAATTTTTTCAATTTAATTGTGACAAATGTATAAAACGCCACAAGTGTAACAGTTTATCCATTAGGATTATACAATAAGTATATAAGGAATATTAATTTTTTGCCCTAGCAAGGACTATTTTTTTTTCAGCAATAATCTATTGCTTCTGAAGTTAAGAAACTTCAGGCTTGCAGAAAATGTCATAATGAGGAAATCTTACTCTGAAAACATAATAGGAAAAAGATCAATAATATCTAACATTTCTATCTTCTATTCATTTTTTACTTTTCTATTCTATCCCCTATTACTCATCTGATATGCTTCTAAGATAAGATGTTGTGAGTATCAGCAGCTTTGGGCTATGACTTTTTTCCCCACCCCCTTTTTATTTAGACTGAATCAGTAATTTCTTTTTTATTGATAATTGTCATGTTCTCTGATCAGTTTTCTTGGGGATCTCTGGGGGCAGCCTTTTTTTAAGTTCAGTAATCGCCACAAGAACAACCAGGTGTTAAAGTACAGATTCTTTATTATCTCTTTCCTGGGGTTGGGCAGCTTTCTGGAGAGCTTTTCAGACCAGCCTTGGTTTCAGTGGAGAAGTGCAGGAGGCTAGGTCAGCCACCAGGAGCCTGACTGAAGGTGAAATGAATTTCTATTTCCTTGGCTCCGAGAGCTTCTAGTATACTTGTCCTCTGTGGCTCTGGAAAATAACCCACTAAAATTATCAGTTGTAGTTTATAGTTATATACTGTCTCATCTATATCTATTAAGCACTATCAGGGCAGGAAATTTCTATTCCACTCCAATGCTATTCTAATTATCTTATTATATTCTAAGCAGACCATTTCATTATTTAATTTGTCAACAGCTGTTTAAATTTTTAAATATATATATATATATATATATATATATATATATATTTATATACATATATACATATATACACAAATATGCATTTGTTTAGAGAGAGAGAGAGAACTTTCTCAACTCTCTCAATGACTTCTAAACAATTTCCTCTCATTGAACTACCAGTGTTATTTTCTAGGATCATGCAAAATAAGTTGATCTATTTTCTATGAATGTAAAGACTTATTTAGACACAATTTAGAACTTATGTTCACCTTACTTTCTTTTTTACATCATTAACACTTAGAGTTAACTCAAGTATTCATTTGATTTGCTAGTTTAAAATCCTATTTCTGAGTTGGTCACCCTTTATTTGACTTTTCTCTTTGTATCCTACCCAAATTTACAAAACTATGTATACTGTTTACTGCTGGTTTGAGACACATATGCTAAAGGTCCCAGAGGGAAAGTATTCATATGTCTCCAAATTATTTATAGCTGTTCTTGTTTTTGATGGCATAGGACTGGAAAATAATTGGGTATCTTATTAATTGAAAAACTACTGAGTAAATTAATTTATCATATGAATGTATTAGGATAATTTTAATTTATTTCTAAAAAATGGTACACACATGAACAGAAAAGTGACTTTTAAATCTTTTTTTAGAATCATTATCAATATGCTATTCCCAAATCTTAGGATTCTATCCTAGACCTTATTCTTTTTTTCTTTATATGCCTTATCTTGATGATCTGATGAAATTTCATGGATTCAATTATCTCTTTGAAAATGAATAAAAGTTTCTGTATCTAGGCCACATGACTTTCTCAAGTTCCTATCCCTAAAGGTCTTTTGAACTTCTAGATATTTCACTGGCATTTTAAATCTAATGTGTTTAATTTATAATGTATTATATTCTTACCTTACCCTTCTATTCCCAATTTCCCTATTTCTGTTGGAATACAATTATCTTTTCAGTTATCCAGGTTCACAATCTCATTCATCTAGTTGTCTTTTTCTTTCAAATACTACACCAAACCAATTGTTAAAATCTTGACAATTCTACTTCAATAAAATCTCTGGTACAAGTTTCTAATTTCTGCTTACATAGATATCATTCTGATACATTATTATGTTTTTGGAGGGACTACTATATTAGTTCCTTAATTGGTTCCCTTGCTTCTAGTTCTTCTTTCTCATCTATTATCCAATTTGATATAAACCCAACAAAAGCTTATTAAGCAAAAACTCATGGAAACTAGCAAGATATTCCAAAATAATGTACAGAGACAAGTAAATACAAAGGAATTTGGGGACTAAATTAAAAAAAAATAGAGAGACTAAGGAAAAATATATGGATCAGAATGATATTTGAAGGGAGTTAACTATTTTAACAGAACTGAGGTAATGTAATGAACGACTATCATGGTTCAGTACAGGAAAAGATATAGAAACAGGAGAAGGAATACCATATTTGAATTTTGGTAAGTTTAGAGTATATTCTGTATGAAGGGGTGTAGATGGCCACAGATAGTGGGGGAACTCTGGGTAAGGTATAAGACCCTTCAGCCCAAAGGGAACTACTAACAATGTCTGGTTCGACTTCCCATCTCCCCTTGGGTGTATCTCAGCCTATCTGAGAAGTCAGGGGGCATGACAACCTGTGTTCTTCTTAAAGGAGAGATACTTGTAGTAAAGATACATTTACATAATAATAGCAAGGTGCTTATGTGATCCCATATGCTCAGCATCTTATAGTTGGTGCATAGCTAAATATATTTAGCACATGTGCAGTGTGTGTAATGGTGTAATAATTCTAGGATATTTAAGGCTAAAAGAACTTGAAATAAATGGAGTCCATGTTTGACTATCCACATGAGTCCCCCTCATTCACTCCTCTCTCAAAATCAAAGATTGAATACCAGTACATATCTCCCCTAAGGGCTCTTAGCCTTCCTGAGAAGTCAGAAGGCATTTACAATTTGCAGTTATAGCAGAATGATACCAAGTGGCAAGAGCCATCTACATACAATAGCAAATTGTTTATGTGGTCCAGCATGTGCAGTATATAGTCAGTGCATGTGCAGTGTAGTTATAGCTATATAAGGGCATTAGGGTATATAAGGCTGAGAGAATTTGGAATAAATGAACTCCATGTTTGACCACCTATGTGAGTTCTGCCTCTTCACTCCTCTTCTAAGACCAAGGACTCAGACTGATACCAAGATCGTCCAGAAAGCAAGTCTGGACACAACATTTGGCATTCATTGTGGGGCCTTGCAAAGCAGGGCACAAAGCTTCTCCACTGAGGTGTTCAGCAAGTTCAGTTGAGTACCCATGATCTCACATAGAATAAGTATAAAGAAAGGCAAGTGGGAAGATTCTGTAAGGGCTAATCTAGTAACTTTTGTTTTTCAGCTGAAATGGGGCAAGTGCTAAAAAAAAAAAAAAAAAAAAAAAAAAAAAAAAAAAAAGCCTCCCTCCCAAGGGAAGTATGAAAGCACGTTTATTTTGGTTAGTGTAGAAGCATGGTTTGTTGGTGACTTAGAATGAGATCATTGAGTTCTCAGATGTTCTGGAGTGCATGTCTCCTTGGCTTTGTAAAAAGGAGAATTTGGAGTCAGAGATGTGAAAGGTAGTGGGAGAACAACCAACTGAATCCAATGGGACAAAATTGGCTTGAAGGAATCCTACATATAAGAAAAAGAAAGCTTTCAGTGTGGGATGTCAAACAAGGAAGTACCAGGAGAAAAACAAGCAGAGGGTTGGTGCCATAGCCCAGAAAGTACAACATATGTGAAGGAACTAAGGAAGGTTTTTTAGTATTTTGTTGATTTATATTGTTTTGTTACTGCTCTAGGAGTTTGAAGACATGATGAGTTGGGCTGGAAGGGAAATAAGGACTGCCCTGGGAGGTTTGAGGGGCTTGGCACTTCTCTATTTCCCAGCCTAGCTTCACTTCCACCTAAGCCTCAGCATTTGCCCTTGGGGTATCCTCTGTTTCCTGATTATTCTCCCACAACTCTGCCTTCTTGGGCAGGAGGAGGAGTCGGAGAGGTGGCGACACTATGCACACCTCCTGTACAGCTTTGTCCTCCTATGTCCCAAAGCAAGGTGAAATAAGAGACATTTTACTGCAGTTGGCATTACTATTGAATATTTTGTTTGTTTAGGCAGAGCCACTGTTGAAGACCTGCCAGCTCTTACACCTATACTTATCCAATGGAAAATTGATACACCAGTGTGGGTGTGCTCTTAACCAGTGAAAAAATTCAGACCTTATTAGACATAGTACAATAGCAACCTGACGAAGGACAGCCTTCTCTAAGTCCTTGGAATTCTCCTATATTTGCTGTAAAAAAGAAATCTGAAAAATGGAAGGTGTTGACTGATTTGAGAAAAGTAAATGAACAGATGGCTACTATGGGAACTCTTCAGCCTGGACTTCTGTCTTCTACTCAGTTGCCTAGAGAATGGCCTCTTTGGGTTGTAGATATTAAGTATTGTTTCTATTCTATCCCTCCAGATAAGAAGTAATCAGTATTAACTTAGCTGAGTCTTATAAAAGATCTGAATGGACAGTTTTGCCACAGGGAATGAAAAATGGCCCTACTATGTGTCAAATGTATGTGGCTGCTGCTCTTTCTCCAGTATGAAAAACATTTCCACAAGTTATATTATTACATTATATGGATGATATCTTGGGGTATACTTCTGAGAAGCACATGTTACAAGCATGTTTACAAAAGAATATAGAAACTTTAAAGAACTACCAATTGTATATAGCCCCAGAAAAAATTCAAAGGCACACTCATTTTTAATATTTAGGATATGAAATATATCCCAAGGTACTTATGATATGAAAAATTTTCTTTAAAAACACAGAACTTGGATACCTTAAATAACTTTCAGAAATTGATAGGAGATATCCAGTGGATAAGTTAGACTTAACTACCTATCCATTACAATCATTACATGACATTTTTACAGGAAGACATTGCTTTAGACTCACCACACCAGTTTACAAAAGGAGTCCAAGAGGCTCTAAGAGGGGTTGAACTGGCTTTATACAAGAAAGAATCCTTCAAAAACCCTTGGGAATATCAGTTTTTACTATAAAAGAGGCACCCACAGCAGTCCTTCATCAAGGAAACAATGTGATTGACTGGGTGACTCTCTAAGCACAACCAGACCAAAGCCTTATTCCTTACCCAGTGCTTGTGGCTAGAATTTTATTAAAGACCATTAAACAAGAAAAAACACTTATTTTGGATAAGACATAACAAGATATACACTTTCTATACCAATGCACAAATTAATTTTCTGCTGTGAAACCATCCTAGAGTGGCAAATTTTATTGGCCACAGCTCCAAATTTTACACAAAGTTTCTCCCTTAAAGATAACCCAGATATTACATAATTGGACATGTTTTTTTTGAAGAAAAAGTTTCTTCTTAAGATCTTCTTAAAGGACAAACAATCTTTATAGATGTATCCAAACATAACATTTGTGCTGTATGTTCTCCTGACTTGGTTATAAAAATAGTAAGAAGTACCTTGCAACCCACTCAGCAGAATGAGTTGTATGCAATCATGCTAGCTCTTACTTATTATCCAGGAGATATAAATAGGTGTGATTTAAAGAACTGCAACAGCCCAAATACAATTTGTAGCCTCTAAAATATGTCAGCTTTTTAAGGAACTTCAGGAGCAAGTGAGAAAACATCCAAGTAAGTACTCCCTCTTGCATGTCTATTCTCACACAGGACTTCTAGGTTCTGTTTTTTATGGAAACTCAAAGGCAGATTGCCTTCTTACCATGTTAGCCAGTACTCCTTTATTTCAGGAATCTCATTCTAAATTTCCTCAGCCCTCTACATGCCTGTGTAGCTTGCCTTCCTTTCTATGATCCTATGCTGCTTCCAGGGAAGAAACCTTTTGGCACTGAATTCCTTATACAACTAGCATTTGCAATTATGGCTGTGTCACAAGCAATAAAGACAGACAATTGACCTGCATATACTTCTAAACATTTTATAAACTTTTGTGTACAGTATCAGATTTCACACACCACTAGCATACCCTTTAATCATCAAGGACAGGCAATAGTAGAGAGGAGAAACAGAGACATCAAAGACACTCCTTCAAAAACAAAAGAAAGGGGGAGCCACAGGTAACCCTAGAGAACTTTAAACTTGACTCTTTATACTATTTTTTTTTTTAATTTTTGATGAAGATGTACTGGCTCCAGCAGACAGGTTTCATAACCCACAAGAATGGCAGTGTCCAGTACTAGCTGCTTCAGTATCTTTAAATAATCACCAAGTGATGTGGAGAGATCCAGGAATGCAAGGGACCAGACAGATTAATTGCTTGGGGCACAGGGTTTGCTTGTGTCTCTACAGATGGAGAAGGAATCCAATGCATGTCCATAAGCGGTATCCGCCTTGTTCATTGGAGAGATATGGAAAAAAAGAAGACCCTCGAAATGAAGAAGACCTAGAAAACATTGGATGGCTCCATTTCTGACTATGTCTGCCACTGAAAAAGCATGGCAGTTAACCCTATGTTTATGGCAATTGACTTATGAATATTACCATGTCCATAAAAATAATTGCTTATGAGACTGATGTAGGACTTCAAACCCTGCAGGAGTCATTGGATTCCCTGATACATGAAGTTGTGGACAATAGATTGGCTTTGGACTATCTCTTGAGTGCTGAAGGAGGTGTATGTGTTCTTGTGAATTGATAGCTACTTTCTATACCTTCCTGTACCTTCCTATACCTGGAAGTCTTTTACAGTATCTTCTGCAATATGCTTTGATTATATAAAGGTATTGGGTATATATGGTTGAGAGAATTTTTAATAAATGGACTCCATGTTTCACCATCCACGTGAGTCCCACAAAGGACTTGGGCTGGTATCAAGATCCTTCAGAGAGATAGTCCAGACACAACAATTGAGATTCTTCAGAGATCTAGTCCAGACAGTACAAGGTGAGGTGATTTAAAATAATTCTGGAAAGTTAGATTAGAGTTATGTATGCTAATTAGAATTATCAAAAAAAAAAATCCAGGGACTTAAAAGTTTAATGCCATATCATATTTAGGGAGGTATTATTGAGCCAATATACCCCTGGTTTATCTAAGTTGAAAAAGCACAAATATTTTTACTAATTCTGATAGTTTATTTTACAATTCAACTTATAACTAGAAAAGAGATAATTTGGAAATTGTGTACCCAAATTATAAGAAATATAAACATTTAACAAGTTTATATTTTGCTAAATTTTTAAATGGAATTTCCTTGTGAATCTCTGATAGTTGCAAACCAATCATATCTCTCACATCAAATAATATATATTTTTTAATTTTGAGAATTTTTTTATTGTGCTAAAGCTACTCAGAAAATATTTATGCTTAGGTGTATCTTCTTTTTAGCATTCAAAGAAGAATCCTTTTACTTCAGACATAATTGCTACATATATCATAGACATATATGTGTATATATAATAACTTCAAGAAAAGAATTCTTTTTTATATATCAAATAATATTTTGAAATATGGATGTAATTTTCTAATCTAATTTCAATTATATGTTAGCATAATAATATTCAATATCTTTGCACATGAATTTTATTATGAGTTTGGAGTCAGGAACATGAAAGAGAAGACCATTAAATTAATATTGCTAGTTAATTTCTACTTGTTGTTCTAATCAGTGTTATAAAAATACCCTAAAATCTCTTACAGATGAGAATAAAATAGGATTAGAATTCTTCATTTTCACTTGACAAGAACTATGACTTTCAGAATAATGACTGTATGGATATGATTCTAAAGGCATCATGTTCTTGATGAGCAACTAAGTCATTTGGGTATATAAACATGGGAAAATCAAATGGATAAGTTTTTTTGGGGGGCTGGCAATAGAAAAAGGAGATCTTGGGACCTTTGGATAGATATATAAAAGAGGAAAAGAGAATAAGCACAAGATCAAAAAAGAGGTCCAAAATGTAAAATCTTAATCAGGGTATTGTGATTTGGGATAAAATACTAATGTGACTATTGCCACATTAATTTGAATGATTTTTCCTCTATTAAATCATTCAATTAATTAATTAGAATTAATTAAAGATTAATAAAAATCAATAAATGAAAGCAGAAAGGCATAAGGAACCTAGCAGTGAAATTAATCACACAGGATATTCAACTAGGGCAGTGATAGGGGGAAACACTTTTGTGAATGAGCAAATAAATAAATGCTTGAATGTCTTGACATACAGAAAGGAAAGGATCAGCAAAGGCAACAATGGAATGTTAACAGTATGAGGATCAAATATCATGCAACTTTAAAGTGGATAATGGCCAAAGAATATCACAAAGCTTCTGGCTAAATTCAGAGATGGCATGATTCCTAATACAGGAATCTGAGGAATGAGTCAGAACAGGTAGAATGAAGGCTGAGAATGTGATGTGATGCTAAAGATAGGGGTAGAAATAGGATTAAACACACACACACACACACATATACAAACACACAGACACACAGACACACACACAAACCTCTATCATATTCTGACGCTTCCTTGTTGAATAGAAATAATCCTTGATTCTCAAAAGCTATGCCAAATAAAGCAAAAATTCTGGCAGATATTTCTAGTTTTAAAAGGATTTTAGTTCAGATTTAGCAAGAGATTATATTTGCCACCAATTTTGAATCAATACCAATATATTAGTTATTTGATAAAATTATATTGTCATTGCAACTTAATTCAATGAAGAATGCAATTTTTAATTTTTTTCTCATATTTATGTGTTCCCAATTCTACTTTGGTAATAATTATGCCAATAATTCCTCAGAATTATATAGTCATTGAGACCACAAATAAACAATATTTTAACTATTGCCCCTCTCAATGTGAATTTTTATCCAGTGATTGGAAAATGATATGTAATAGCTGAATCATGTAAATTTTGATATGTAACATAAAAAGATGAAACAAAGTCATATCTAAATTAGAGGTTTACTCTAAGGTGGACCTTAGAAAGGGATTTTAAAAAGGAAACAGAGTTAGTTTTATCATAATAATCTTTCATTGAATTGCTGGTTATAAGCATTTATACAAAAATGAAAATTGCAAATATGTATATTTCTCAGAATTTCAAGGTACTTTTTACAAATATCAGATATATACTACAGAATAACATGAAATTAAATTTTAAAAGGTAAAGTTTTTAAAATGTGTTTATTTTTAACATCCACTTTCAGTTCTGAATTCTCTCTGTCTGTAGTCTCTCTCCCACCTATTGAAAAGGAAAGCAGTGAATTTTCCATCATAGATGTGATTTCATATACAACATTTCCATATTAATTATATTGCAAAAAAGTGACAAAATCATGTAATTTCCATTCAGAGTTAATAAATTCTCTCTCTGAAACATAGGTACAATTTTTCATCATGAGATCTTGCCATTGCTTTGGATCATTGCATTTATTAACCTAGCTAAATCTTCATGTTTGATAATTATAATATATAAGTTAATATGTATGATGCTCTGGTTAAGCTTACTTCACTTAGCAACAATTCACATAAGTCTCCTGAAGTTTTTGTTTTTGTTTTTCTTTATGGAACCATCTTCCTCATCATTCCTTTGCATGGTGGATTTTTTTTTCCATATTATGAGTTCTATTTTTTAATGAGTTGTATTTTGGCTAAGAATTTCCCATTAGACTTATCAGGCATGACCTCTCCACACTGGGCTGGTGTGAGACCTTGTTCCCAACTGCCCAATTGAGATAAACCTTTCCTGAAATCCTTCCAAGATATCTTTAACTGAAAAATTATCAGACTTTGAATGTTTGTGAGTTCTGTTGCTCCAAAATCCATTCTGAAGCTTGATCTAGTATTGCTTCTCAGGGAAGCTGAGGTCTTAGACAATGTCCTGTCTAGTACCTGCCATCTTGACTCCACCTTCTCATAGTTTCTTATACCATAATAATATTCCATCAGAAACATATATTCCACATTATTCAACCTTTCCCCAATTGATGGATTTTTTTCCATCCATTGAAGAGAAACATAAAAAGATAAACACGAGTGAAAAATCATAAGGAATTTATGTGAGAAAAGATACATATAATCCCTTAAAACTAGCTATATAATTTTACACTTATTACTAATTTTTATCCTTGGAATTAGCAAAGGAACCAAACTCCATTTCATCCTTTCTGCTTATGAGAGGATTAACCTTATTGAACTAGTCCATCTACACATATGACAAGGATAAGAAGTGCAGTTGAATATTGATCTCATCCTAGAATTGAACCAAAGTATTATTGAGCATGTAGGCTAATTTTTCAATGAAGAGTTATATCTGTGAAGAAATTTTCCGAGAAATCATGATTATTCTTAATATGCATTTGAGAGAGTAATAGACATTGTAGCCTAATTTTCTATAGAATACATAATAATCAAAAGGATCTGTTATTTTAGCAATGTCTATAGAATATTATAGAAATATATCACAAACCAATGTCTATTGATTAATGCTCTATGAATGATTTTTTCTAAAATACTATTCCTCTCAGTAACATATATTCCTATATATACTAATATCTATAGCTATATATAGATATAGATTATAGATATAATTATCTATCTTTCTATGAAAATATAACTACTAAAAATGTTGATGATAATCAACACTACAATGCCTACAATGTGCTAGGCATTGTGCAAAGCATGCTTTACAGACATTATCTCATTTGATTCTCACAATGACTCTGAGAGATAGCTGCTATTATTATCCCTATTTTGCTGATAAGGAAACTGAAGCAAAGAAAACTTAAATATCTTGCCAAGAACCACAGTTAGCAAGTATCTGAGGCTTGATTTGAATTCTCATCTTCCTGCTTTAAGGTCAAGAGTATTTCCCACTGTGTCAACTAGCTGTCTAAATCTTTCTTTCTATCTATCTATCTATCTATCTATCTATCTATCTATCTATCTATCTTCTTGAAAGTAGCAAAAAAAAAAAAAAAAAACTGCTGTTCTCATTAAGCTCTGCCTATGACCAGATTAATTTCATTAAATCATTCCATCTATATCTATACCTATATATCTACATCTATATGTGTAATTCTAAGTATATTGTGATTGGGAGGCTGTTCTAGGAAAGTAGTTTCATGATGAAAGTTAAGTTCTTGAAATGAAGTCATTCTCATTTCTTTCTGAATTAAGTTAAATGGAATTAAGTTAGACTGCTGCCCTCTGAGTCCAAAATTACTTGGTGGACTCTTTTACATAACGTCTCTGCAGGTATGGTTTTGAAAATATCAAGCTTTTACTTCAAATAAGATTTTTTAACTGTAGCAGCAATGAAGCAAGATGAATAATGAACAAACAGCGACTGAAATTCATGCATTATTATTTAAACTAAGAATCTGCTTGGAAACTGACAGTGAGCTACTGAATTATATAATCTTCCAAAGCTAGAAAAAAATAAAAGACAAGGTGACACAACAACCTTTATCTACTAGCAAAGGTGGGACTTACTTTGAAAGAATAAAGACTCTAAAGAATTCTTCCTAAAGCTGTTGATATACCTTAAAAAAAATCCTCAATATAAAATATTTGTTATTATCCACTATTAATGTTGGCAAATTTTGTATAATTAAGGGGTGCTAAATTAACAGACAATTTAAAACTTATTTACTTTTCTAAATGGTGTCATTACTTCCCATATTTCATTGAAAATTTATTTTCATAGGTACAAATTCAATTTTAAATACAAAAATCTACATTTGTCTTTGTATACATTTTCCTCCCCAACCTCAGCTCCCTTCAGATCTGATTTGTACAAAACCTGAATGCTATTTACAGCTACAGTCTTTTTTTTTAAGTGTGCAGTTAAAATTCTTGCCTATTTTATTTTTAAAGAAATCTTGCTATATTAGACATAACCTTTTTTCCCTAAAATCCATTTACCACCATTCTTCCAATGCTTCTTGATTAATAAACTCCTCTTCCCAAAGCAATGTCCCTGTGTGTATATGTAGAGTATTAACACAAGTTAATCTACATACAGTACTAATCTGTACTACTAGTAGTAGAATTAGTAGTAGTAGTAGAAATGGTGGTAGTGGTGTTAGTAGAAGAATTAATAGGAATAGGAATAGAAGTAGGAGTAGGAGTAGGAGTAGCTGTAAAGAGTTTAGTATAGTCAAGAGAAATCTATTTAACTCCATGATTTATTCCATCATGATAAAAAATGGTTAAATTTCTAATATTTCCAAGAAGTATTGTAGGTATCAAAAAGTATATAAATACAAATAAGATATTCTCAACCATTGTGTTCCTTAAAATATAGCAGTGGATTCAAGATTCCTTGTCACATTATTTTTTTTTTTTATTCTGCAGAAAAACCTTCTTTTATGTATTTGCATTTTCTTCTTTAGCTTTTTGCTGAACTTTTTCTATTTCATACTTAGATAATCTTATAGAATTTGTAAGCTTCAAAGGACAATGCCTTTTATATTTAATATATATATGAAAGGAATAACTTCTATTGCATGATAAAACAGACTAACGAAATGTCTATGTTTCTGATTTTCTGCACTTATATACCTTGTCAGCAAACTCATAGAAGTTAGGGCTAGCAATTTATTGACGTTCATAAGGAACAAAGCTGCACTTTTGATATTGAAAACCCCAAGAAGATCACTATATTAAAAAGCTTAGAATTTGTGACAGTTATCAGACTTCATTCTAGATAAGACTAGTTTGGGTGTACTGAACATTTGTTGCACCTACACTGAGCTAAGCCTTAGAATAGATCTTTAAAACAAAACAAAAAAAAAAGGGCACCAGAGAAATCAACAGCAAAACTCAAGAGAGTACAGAAAAGGACCAAATAGATCCTGTCATATCCTGATCCTGACAGGAGATTAGAGAAATGAAGGGAAAAAAGAAGAAAAAAAATTAAAGAAAAACTTCAACTATATAGTTTATTAAACACATTTATTTTTACACCATGAAAAATATGAAAAATGTAGAAAATCATGGAATGACTTTTAAATTTATGCAGAGTGAAGAAAACATAATCAAGGAACAGTACACATAATCACACTAATGATGCAAAGACAATGTTGAAAAACAATGATCCTAAATAAAATAAATATATTATGAATTTCATGTTTATAAGATATTTACAAATAAGTAAGCAAGATAAACTGTATCGTTTTAAAAAAATCTAAATTTAAATATATGCCTACATGTAAGTACATATGTATATGTAAATATGTGTGTATGTGGGCATATATGTAAATATAAAAATAAACATATATTAAACATTTACTATTTGCCAGACATTGTGACAAGTGCTGGAATCGATTAAAAAAAGAGTCAAAAGGCTTTAAAATCAGAAGCTTATAATCTTATGGAAGTGTAGATCAATATTCTTCTTTTTTTGCCTATATTATTTTGCAATATAATGTCACTGAGGTGCCAAAAATGACTGAATAAGGAAAGATAGATCAAAACATACTTATCTTGATGTATTTTTAAAAATGGAATGATATTGGGGGCGGAGCCAAGATGGCGGAGAAGAAACACACTACTCAGTGAACGTCCTCACTCCCTCACAACCAATTAGATAAATTAAGTCTCAAAATTAGCTCAGGACTGATAGATACCACAAGGACTGGAAGCACGACTTACCAGCTGAAGAGAATCTGGAGTTTCAACAGGAAAGGTCAGTTCTCAGGGGAGGAATAAGAAAGACCAGCACAGACGGTGGGGTAGGGGCACACTGCGCCCATTGCGCTGGGAGGGGCTCTGGGATCAGAGAAGCCACTGAGGTAAAGGAATCTGGCACAGGCTGTTAGCTCTTCTCTGCTAATTATTTAGCAGTTCAGAAGAGAAAGCCAAAATATTTTAAAACTCAGATTAGATTTCCCCCCCCACCCCCACCCTGGGGGTGACTCGGCAGACTCGGCACCAGGGGGTGTGGCCTCAGCTACCTCCTAAGAATAGTTAAGAGACTGACAAGTGGGTGGATACGGCCCAAGGCAACACACACGGCCTAGCTTAGCTGGAGGGAGTGGAACTCAGCTCCAGGAAGTCCCAGAGAAGCGGAACCTTTGAACTAGGGACTGCAGTTTCTGGCAGACACTTCCAGTTTGAGCGCAGGGGCTTCTCACGTCACCTGCTGCAGACATCCACTCCCCACCCGGACACATAGGCTGAGCTTCTTGCTGTCTTCACTATTCTACGCCCTCAAAGCACAGCAGTGCTAATCACCTCTGAGGCGCTTCCAGGGAGGGGGTGGGGAACTCTCTCCCAGAGCTCTCTCTTAGCGCGGGCACGGGGGCCGCTGCATCCATCCGGTCTGGGAGGAAGCTGGTAAAGAAGTAAATAATTTCCTACCCCAAGGAGAGACCCCAAAACATTTTTTAAGTATGAGCAAAAAAGCTAGAAAAACTATAGATTCCTTCTATACAGAGAAAGAGCGGGTACCCAACCCCGAGGAAGTTGACAGCAGAGAATCAGATAACAACCTAAAGGGGAACGATTCCTGCCCCCCATCACATAACTCTCTCCTAGAAGAAGCTCTTAAGAAACTGAGGGAGATCGAAGAAAAATGGGGCAAGGAAAGGGAAGTTATGATAGAGAATAACAACGTCCTGAAATTGGAGTTGGAAAAAATAAAGAATTCACAGGAGATGCAGGGAAACAAAATTAGTGAATTAGAAAAGGTTAAAAAAACACAGGAAAGTAGGATTTCTGAATTGGAAAAGATAAAAAAGTCTCAAGAAAATAGAATTTCTGAATTGGAAAAAGAAAATAATTCTCAAAAAAAAAAAATTAGGGAAATGGAAAAAAATTCAATAGAGCAAAATAATTCATTTAAAAACGAAATTGGGCATTTACAAAAAGAACTAAAAACTGTGAAAGAAGAAAATAACTCCTTAAAAGTCAGGATGGAACAAATAGAAATGAATGATTCACAGAGAACCCAAGAATCACTCAAACAAAACAAAAAAAATGAGAAGCTGGAGAACAACGTCAAATACTTACTGGGAAAATCTATAGACCTGGAAAATAGATCTAGGAGAGATAATCTGCGGATTATTGGACTTCCAGAAAACTATGACCAAAAAAAGAGCCTAGATTCTATTTTACAGGAAATTATCAAAGAGAACTGTCCAGAGATAATAGAAACAGAAGGGAAAGTAGATGTGGAAAGAATTCATCGAACTCCTTCTGAAATAGACCCTAAAAAAAGAACACCACGGAATATTGTGGCTAAGCTGCAGAATTACCACACAAAGGAGAAAATCCTGCAAGCAGCTAGAAAAAAACAATTTAAATACCAAGGTGCCACAATAAGGGTCACCCAAGATCTGGCTGCCTCCACATTAAAAGATAGAAGGGCCTGGAACCTGATATTCCGTAAGGCAAAAGATCAAGGACTGCAACCAAGAATGAACTACCCAGCTAAGTTTAGCATCTTTTTCCACGGAAGAAGATGGTCATTCAATGAAACAGAGGAATTCTATATGTTTCTAAGAAAAAAACCAGACTTAAACAAAAAATTTGATCTACATCCACAAGACTGAAGAGAAACAGAAAAAGGTACACAGAACCCTTGAGAACTGTAACTCTGTTGTGGGTATATAAAAAATACTCAAGGATAATTTGATTTTACTGATATAAAAGAAAAAAAGGGGGGTGTAGTAAAGGGAAGGAGGTCGGTTCAGAAAAAGGGGAAGGAGTGATAAAAAGAGGGAAACTACATCCCAGGAAGAGACATAGAAAATACACCATATCTGAGGGAACTTAGTGAGGGGGAGAATCATTGTGTGAATCTTACTCTCATCAGAAGAGGCTCAAAGAGTAAATAATTAACATATTTGTTTTTCAGAGAATTTTCTCTCACCTCATTAAAAGGGGGGAGAGGAAAAGGGAAAAGGAAAAGGGGAATAAGTGAAGGGACTTGGAGGGAGGGGGGAGGGATCCTAAAAAAAAAAAAAAAAAAAAAGAGGGAGGGTTGCGCGTCACAAGGGGGGTCTGTAAATTAAATATCGGGGAGGGGGATCAGGGGGGTCAAGGGAAAAAAGCATAATCTGGGGATAATACGATGGCAGGAAATACAGAATTAGTAATTTTAACTGTAAATGTAAATGGGATGAACGATCCCATCAAACGGAGACGGATAGTAGATTGGATCAAAAAGCAGAACCCTACAATATGTTGCCTACAGGAAACACACTTAAAGCAGGGAGATACATACAGAGTAAAGGTAAAAGGTTGGAACAGAGCCTATTATGCTTCAGGTAAAGCCAAAAAAGCAGGGGTAGCTATCCTTATCTCAGATCAAGCAAAAGCAGAAGTAGATCTCGTTAAAAAAGATAAGGAAGGAAACTATATCCTGCTGAAAGGTAGCATAAATAATGAAGCCATATCAATACTAAACATATATGCACCAAGTGGTATAGCATCTAACTTTCTAAAGGAAAAGTTAAGAGAACTGCAAGAAGAAATAGACAGTAAAACTATAATAGTGGGAGATCTCAACCTTGCACTCTCAGATTTAGACAAATCAAACCACAAAACAAACAAGAAAGAAATTAAAAAAGTAAATAGAACATTAGAAAAACTAGGTATGATAGACCTTTGGAGAAAACTGAATGGCAATAGGAAGGAATATACTTTCTTCTCAGCAGTTCATGGATCCTATACAAAAATTGACCATATACTAGGACATAAAGATCTCAAAATTAAATGTAGGAAGGCAGAAATAATAAATGCCTTCTTCTCAGATCACAATGCAATAAAAGCTACATTCAGTAAAAAGTTAGGGGTAAATAGACCAAAAAGTAATTGGAAACTGAATAATCTCATCTTAAAGAATGACTGGGTGAAAGAGCAAATTATAGAAACAATTAACAATTTCACCCAAGATAATGATAATGATGAGACATCATATCAAAATCTTTGGGATGCAGCTAAAGCGGTAATAAGGGGAAATTTTATATCTTTAGAGGCTTATTTGAAGAAAATTGAGAAAGAGAAGATTAACGAATTGGGCTTACAACTTAAAAGGCTAGAAAAAGACCAAATTATAAACCCCCAACCAAAAATTAAACTCGAAATACAAAAATTAAAAGGAGAAATCAATAAAATTGAAAGTAAAAAAACTATTGAATTAATAAATAAAACCAAGAGTTGGTTTTATGAAAAAGCCAATAAAATAGATAAACCTTTGGTAAATTTGATCAAAAAAAAGAAAGAGGAAAATCAAATTGATAGTCTTACAAATGAAAAGGGGGATCTTTCCACCAATGAAGAGGAAATTAGAGAAATAATAAGGAGTTACTTTGCCCAACTTTATGCCAATAAATTTGATAACTTAAGTGAAATGGATGACTTCCTCCAAAAATATAGGCTCCCTAGATTAACAGAGGAGGAGATAAATTGCTTAAATAGTCCCATTTCAGAAAAAGAAATAGAACAAGCTATTAATCAACTCCCCAGGAAAAAATCCCCAGGGCCAGATGGATTCACATGTGAATTCTACCAAACATTTAAAGAACAATTAGCCCCAATGTTATATAAATTATTTGAAAAAATAGGGGATGAAGGAGTCCTACCAAATTCCTTTTATGACACAGACATGGTACTGATACCTAAACCAGGTAGATCGAAAACTGAGAAAGAAAATTATAGACCAATCTCCTTAATGAATATTGATGCTAAAATCTTAAATAAGATATTAGCAAAAAGACTTCAGAAAATCATCTCCAAGATAATACACTATGATCAAGTAGGATTTATTCCAGGAATGCAGGGCTGGTTTAATATTAGGAAAACTATTAATATAATTGACCATATTAATAATCAAATTAATAAGAACCATATGATCATCTCAATAGATGCAGAAAAAGCATTTGACAAAATCCAACATCCATTCCTACTAAAAACTCTTGAGAGTATAGGAATAAATGGATTATTCCTTAGAATAATCAGGAGTATATATTTAAGACCGTCAGTAAGCATAATATGCAATAGAAATAAACTGCAACCTTTCCCAGTAAGATCAGGAGTGAAATAAGGTTGCCCACTATCACCATTACTATTCAATATAGTACTAGAAACGCTAGCCTCGGGAATAAGAGCCGAGAAAGAGATTCAAGGAATTAGAGTAGGAAATGAGGAAATTAAACTATCACTTTTTGCAGATGACATGATGGTATACTTAGAGAACCCCAAAGACTCTGCTAAAAAGCTACTAGAAATAATTCAAAATTTCAGCAAAGTGGCAGGATACAAAATAAATCCACATAAATCCTCGGCATTTTTATATATCACTAACAAAATGCAACAGCAAGAGATACAAAGAGAAATTCCATTCCAAACAAATGTTGATAGTATAAAATATTTGGGAATCCATCTACCAAAGAAAAGTCAGGAATTATATGAGAAAAATTACAAAACACTTGCCACAAAAATAAAATCAGATTTAAATAATTGGAAAGACATTCAGTGCTCTTGGATAGGCCGAGCGAATATAATAAAGATGACAATACTCCCCAAACTAATCTATTTATTTAGTGCTATACCAATCAGACTCCCAAGAAACTATTTTAATGACCTAGAAAAAATAACAACAAAATTCATATGGAAGAATAAAAGGTCAAGAATTGCAAGGGAACTAATGAAAAAAAACTCAGAGGAAGGTGGTCTAAGTGTACCTGATCTAAAGCTATATTATATAGCAGCAGTCACCAAAACCATTTGGTATTGGCTAAGAAATAGACCGGTAGATCAGTGGAACAGATTAGATACAAAGGACAAAAAAGGGTACATCTATAGCAATCTAATCTTTGACAAACCCAAAGATTCCAACATTAGGGATAAAAATTCATTATTCGGAAAAAACTGTTGGGAAAACTGGAAATTAGTATGGCAGAAATTAGATATGGATCCACACTTAACACCATATACCAAGATAAGATCAAAATGGGTCCATGATTTAGGCATAAAGAGGGAGATAATAAATAGATTAGAGGAACAGAGGATAATCTACCTCTCAGACTTGTGGAGGAGGAAGGAATTTATGACCAGAGGAGAACTAGAGATCATTATTGATCACAAAATAGAAGATTTTGATTACATCAAACTAAAAAGTTTCTGTACAAATAATACTAATCTAAACAAGATTAGAAGGGAAGTAACAAATTGGGAAAATATTTTTAAAAACAAAGGTTCTGACAAAGGTCTCATTTCCAAAATATATAGAGAACTGACCATAATTTATAAGAAACCAAACCATTCTCCAATTGATAAATGGTCAAAGGATATGAACAGACAATTCTCAGAGGAAGAAATTGAAACTATATCCACTCACATGAAAGAGTGTTCTAAATCACTACTGATCAGAGAAATGCAAATTAAGACCACTCTGAGATACCACTACACACCTGTCAGATTGGCTAAGATGACAGGAACAAATAATGACAAATGTTGGAGGGGATGTGGGGAAATTGGGACACTAATACATTGCTGGTGGAGTTGTGAAAGAATCCAGCCATTCTGGAGAGCAATCTGGAATTATGCCCAAAAAGTTATCAAACTGTGCATACCCTTTGACCCAGCAGCGCTACTACTGGGATTATATCCCAAAGAAATACTAAAGAGCGGAAAGAGACATATATGTGCCAAAATGTTTGTGGCAGCTCTTTTTGTTGTAGCTAGAAACTGGAAGATGAATGGATGTCCATCAGTTGGAGAATGGTTGGGTAAATTGTGGTATATGAAAGTTATGGAATATTATTGCTCAGTAAGAAATGACCAGCAGGAGGAATACAGAGAGGGTTGGAGAGACTTAAATCAACTGATGCTGAGTGAAATGAGCAGAACCAGAAGATCACTGTATACTTCAACAACGATACTGTATGAGGATGTATTCTGATGGAAGTGGAAATCTTCAACATAAAGAAGATCCAACTCACTTCCAGTTGATCAATGATGGACAGAAATAACTACACCCAGAGAAGGAACACTGGGAAGTGAATGTAAATTGTTAGCACTACTGTCTATGTACCCAGGTTACTTATACCTTCGGAAGCTAATAATTAATGTGCAACAAGAAAATGGTATTTGCTCACATATATTATATCTAGGTTATATTGTAACACATGTAAAATGTATGGTATTGCCTGTCGTCGGGGGGAGGGAATAAGGGAGGGGGGGTAATTTGGAAAAATGAATACAAGGGATAATATTATAAAATATATATATATATATATATATATATAAAATAAAAAAAATTAAAAAAAAAATAAAATTTAAAAAAAAAAAAAAAAAAAAAGGTAAATAGAATTCTCCATTAAATTCATCTGGACTAATAAAAAAAAAAAAAAAAAATGGAATGATATTAGAGAGTTTTTTTTTTTTTTTTTTAAGTACTGAAGTTTAAAAGATTTTTGGAGTGACCTGAATTTAAGCATCGAATTCAACTAACTGAATCATTATATTTTATCCCTGAATATTTCAGTTAGTTAATTTCCTAATTGTAGTAGAAACTTTATATTTGTATATTTTACTAAATTGGCCTAATTTAAATATAATTAATTCCTTGGGTGTTCATTTATTATTTTGCTTGAGTCTCTTCAAAATGTATTACAAGGAGCCAATTTTTATTAAGAAAGAGATCTTGTATTTGAAAATGCCACTGGAATTAAAAATAATTGCACTTTAAAATTGAATCTATCTCCATAAAATGACAAAAAAGACTCACTCCACTATTGTAATGAGTTATTAATCGATTCAGATCATTAATTTAAGATGACTTTTTAAAAAAATTCAAATAGTTTCTTAAAAGTCATCAAAAATTAAAGTAAAATCAAGATAAAATAGAATGTTATCATTAGAATTCAGGGATCACTGTTCTAATCACTGTGTAAATGACCATTATTTCAATAATATAAAAATTCATTGTTATTATTTCATATTGGCCTCTTAAATTGTTTTGTCAAATCCTGAAAACATTAACATGCCTTATCAAGTAGAAGTCAAGATGAAAAGAAATACCTGTAAAACAGTAAGAGAAGTGAAACTTAACACTTTTCAAACCATTTGATCCCTAAAATAACCTAACCCAATTACAAATAGATTAAAATTGGAATCCCCAAATACTGGCTTGTATGCTTTTGCTTTTTTTTTTTTTTTTCTTTCTCTTTGCTATATGTCATCTGCCTTGAGCTTATCCTCCTGTTAAACCAGAGGACATGTTACACCATAATAAGAAGTTATTTGCAAGAAAGGCAATTCCTTTCTATCCCAGAGTCTCAATCAACAAAATTTTAATGAGTTCCTTATTTCTTCTGAGAAAGGCTTCAGTGACCTTTCACCTTTTATATAGGACAATTCTTTTTGGATTTCTCCAAACTCAAACTTAAAAGCCCTATTAATCTTCGTAGAGTAATAAGATAATTCAATAAATTGAAGACTTTTCTTCACCTTATTAAATGTAAGTTACTGGAAAAAAATAAAACAATTCTGGTTCTTAAGGAGCTTATATTCTATTGAGGTCATACTGCAAATAGTCAAGCAATCAAATACCAAGAAATTTTAAAAGAAGGACAGAAACACATGAAAGAAGTGAACTATGTTTAAGTAAACAATCAATAACAAAAAACTTCCCATCCTGATGGGTAGAATTTGTTTATTTTATGAGTTGTAAATTCTTACATTAAAAATTCAACAATCTTCTCAAATGAGTTACTAGAGCTGGATCTATCATGCCCTTGGGAATAAAACTTAGGTGGCCTCTGAGGCCTGCTCTAAATTAAAGTGGAATTAATTTTGCTTTAAGTATAGCATTTCACAATGAATATGGAGAAATATTTGCTTTTTTTGTTGTACCACTATGACCAAAATTCCTCTGAGGACCTCAATTTTCCAAGTATAGCTTCTTCATTCATATATTATTTGCTTCACGAGAGTCTAACTTGTCTTCCATTTGAAATTACTTCCACATCAAATAAATCGATCTAAACCGCAAAGGAGGTTGATGGATTAAATTTTCCCTTATGTTTGATTCATGGAAATCTTTACTATAATTACGACTTCAACCAACAGGACATGATAAAATAAATATTGATCATAGTCTGAGTTTCATCTCAAATATTATGGTTAAATGGTATCCTGTTATAAAGATAACATATTTAAATATGTTGAGAAATTTAAAAATACTTTAAAAATTTTACCATTTTTTCCAAGAATGTGTTATTTTTCTACATACATATATTCACACCCACATACCCTCATGAATACACACACACAAATATATATATGTGTGTGTATTTCTGTAAAATATATATATATATATATGTTTATAAATTTAAAAATAGTTATTTTCTAAATTTTAACTCAATGTTATTTTTGACTACATGTAATTTTAGCTTTTAAAATAAATAGGAACATATCATAAAACAAATAGTCTCCATCATCTTAATGCTCAAGACCTTTAGAACTTGTAATTTAATTATTGACAGGTTTGTGAACAGTCACATTCACAACTTTATTAAATATAAACACATATTCTTAGATCACTTACTGTCTGTAGCTAGTATCTATATTTTCAATATTATTTCTTTATTCTAAGTAATATAAATATATATTTGTTAAAAATAAGAGTGTTGCATTTCTCATTCTCTAGCTTTCCTGATAAATTAAAAGCATTTGTTAATGTGATGTTTGATGGTAACAATTTTATTTTATTATTCCAATCTATATTTCAGAATGCATCATTGGCACATGCAAAACAGTGTAATTTGCTTGAACTGGTACAAATTACAAGATGCTGATCTAGTCTAATAAACACCTGCTTTCCTAAGCTATCAATTAATCACTAGAAACTGCTGAAATATTTAGTGTATTGCTTAGATTTTCTAAAAGGGAATATGAATATTATTATATTACTTATAATTACTATTTTATTAATTTATTACTATTAATGTACAATATATTTCACTTTATTAACTTGCTACTATTAATGCATAATAATATTATTGCATATATTGTTAAACATTTTTTCATAGCTATCATGGAATCAAAGATATGGGGGAAAAAAGCATCTATTCCTTCTGTCTCTGAAAAAAAAAGGTATTTAATCACATCTGTTTTCTTTTATATATGGCTACTTTGCTCCTTTGCTTTTCAAAATTCCTCACAGAATGATTTTTTTTTCTGTAATTTCATTAGTATAAATCTATTGGTATTCCAAAGGAAAACTCCCTCTAACCAAAGTAGATGAGTAACTGCTTAGTTACAGTGGATTTATATAAAAAAGTTAAATGATCTACCCAAAATGGTCATGATGAGTAGAAGGTTGACATCAATGAATATCAAAATAGTTCTTACTCAGAGGTTTGCTCTAGGTTCAATATGGCTATGTATCTCTGTTTTTCCTACAGACACAAACACAGACACGTGTGTGGGTATACATGTATATATATATATATATATATATATATATATATATATATATATATATATATATATATATATATGTATGTTTTAATTTGCAATTAGAATTTGATTGCAAATAATTTTAAGGATAATATTCAATTTAAAGTCCACTGAAGGCAGAACCAGAAAAAGACATTGTTTTTATTCATTTTGGTCATAAATGCATTTTAGACTTGCCTTTCTAAAAACCAGAAAATACCTTTTATAACTGAACCTTAATATTTTCTGAAATATGAGTGTACTCTTTCCACAAGTACATATTAAAATCTTTTTATGAGTTAATAGGCAACCTTTGTGAATTAGAGAGACAGAATATGTATATATAAGAATTATATTCAAGTTACCTCAGGTTTATATATGTATTGATTTTATCATACTTAGTTTTTAGGCAGTTTATAACCATCACACAAATCCAGAAGTTTTAGGATATGTTACAAAGTGTCTACACTCAGTTTTAGTTATTTCCATTGGAAATTGAAGGCTTCCAAAGATGAATTCAAAATATTTCCTTAGCAGCTAAAAGATTAGTTAATAATACTCTGCCTTTTAATTCTTAACTCGGACAGTATTTGAGTCTTCCCAGTTTTTGAGGCTAACAATTGACCATCTATTGCACTTCAGTTCTCACAGATCACTTCTATTACTTTGCTTTTTTCCCCTCTCTAAAGGAAAAGGGAAATTGAATTCAAGATCAGCTCACAGCATAAAGAATCACTTATTGGAGAAACATCATTCTACCATCTAGTTTTATATTTCTTCCTATCTCTATTTTTGTCCTTTAAAATCTCATAGTATTTCCTTTAGTTATGATACATATCCCATTATTTTCTATTCTGTACTGAGTCCTTATGCTTTTGTTCTTTTCTTTTGATCACAACTATGCATTGTCAGGTGGGCTATGTGTAACATTATCATTACATAACCTTATATAGGAAGCAACAGTTATTTGTATTTGAGAGGTAAAGGCTGCTTCCAATACTTCCTCAAACCAATAGAACCTGATGCCCATAAAGTTTTTTTTTTTTGTTTTTTGTTTTTTAATGCTAAGTATACTGTATTAATCTGCATTCATTGCAGTCAAAGTAGACACTTTATATATTTGTTGTAAGTATGAATGGACAAATGAACAAAAAAAAAAAAAAGAGAGAGCAAGTCCATTAAAGATTGGTCACAAAAGATATTGAAGGAAATAATTGTTTGGACATGTATGCATATATTGTATTTAACTTATACTTTAATATATTTAACATGTATTGGTCAACCTGTCATGTGGGGGACGGGAAGGAGGGGAAAAGTTGGAACAAAAGGTTTTGCAATTATCAATGCTGAAAATTATCTATGCAGATATCTTGTAAATAAAAAGGCTATAATAAAAAATAAAAAAATAAATAAAATGGAAAAACAAAAGATATTAAAGGACTTCAAGATTGCATCATATGATCATTGTCTGAAGGTACTAGTGATAAAATTGAAGTCTGACACAAAATGATGCAGTTGGAAACTGTACCAATTGATGAGTTTCGGCACCAAATGTTGGGGTTCAGTGCCAATTCCTGCTTTAAAATACAAGGCATTTGTGGTTGTTGTTGTTGCTGTTGCAAAGGAAGAATTGGATTCAGAAGGTAAAAATAACCTGGGAAGAAAAACAGAAAATGCAGAGTTTACATTCATTTCCCAGTGTTCCTCCTCTGGGTGTAGCTGATTCTGTCCATCATTGATCTATTGGAACTGGATTAGATCTTCTCTATGTTGAAGATATCCACTTCCATCAAAATACATCCTCATACATTATTGTTGTTGAAGTGTATAATGATCTCCTAGTTCTGCCCATTTCACTCAGCATCAGTTGATGTAAGTCTCTCCAAACCTCTCTGTATTCATCCTGCTGATCATTTCTTACAGAACAATAATATTCCATAACACTCATAACCCAACCATTCTCCAATTGATGGGCATCCATTTATTTTCCAGTTTCTAGCCACTATGAAAAGGGCTGCCACAAACATTTTGGCACATACAGGTCCTTTTCCCTTCTTTAGTATTTCCTTGGGATATAAGCCCAGTAGTAGCACTGCTGGATCAAAGGGTATGCACATTTTGATAACTTTTTGGGCAATGTATACCTGTTTCAAGGTCATGACCACCCTATGTTCTAAATCAAAAGAAAGGGGGGAATGCTAGGTTCCTTACTGGGTGGTAAGTAGGTACCTAACAATTCTCTAGTTCAGAATTCATGCCTTAAATTCACACCTTTAAAAGGAGTTTACACCTTTAAGGTAGTTAACACCTTTAAAAGAGGTTGCTCATTGGTCTGTAAGGAGTTCCCTCCCACTAGCCCATTCTCTGCGAGGATTTAAGGAGCCAGGATTCAGGAAGAACATCTGAGATTCGACTGTGGTGCTGACTGGGGACACTTGGACAAGAGCAGATTCACAAGGACTAAAGGAAAAGCCGGCTTGTGGAGATTCACAGGTAGGATTGACTTCCGGGAAACCCAGGTAAGTTTGATTCATTTCCATATCTACCACCTGTCCTTCTGTTCGTGATTGGGGAGCTGCTGGAATGGCCACGATGAAGACAAACTTAGAGGAGGAAGTGATGTCTTTGCTCTCCTCGTCTAACAGTGGCTCCCTGGGAACGTTCCAGGTTCAGCCACCATTTGGATTTGGTCAGCCCTGGCTTTTTGGCCAGAGCGCCGTGGGCTCGGGGCAGAGCACGGGATTCGCCCAGACTTCTGGGGGTACCCAGTCTTCCTCAGGATCTACGCTCGGATTTCCGGTCACCTCCAGAGCCTCCCAGGCTCCTGTCATCATGGCGCCTTCTGGAACCCCCAGTGCATCTGGATTTAGTTTCAAGACTCCCACCAACATCGGAGCTTTCCCCAGTGCTCCAGGCTTTGGGCACGGTAGCCGGGAGGCATCAGACTGTAGTTTGGGGCTATCCGAGGTCAGCTTTAAAGTTCAACCTTCAGACCAATCTTTGGAGCCGAATCGGAGCCGGAGAAGACGCAGAGCCACATCAGTCCGGGCTCTTTCACCTTCTCCCTCCCAGTTAGTGGGGGGCCTGAGGCGCTGGTCTCCTTCACATTTTCCCAGGGCTCAAGCAGCTCAGGCACCAGCCCAAGTCTTTCTTTCTCCAAATTAACTAGCAACCCTCCCTCCTCAACTTTTGCCTCTCTAAGTCAGAATGTGGAGGAAGAAAAGAAGAGCCCTAAACCAGCATTTGGGAGTTCAGGGAGCAGCTTCACGAGCTTCACCTCACCGGGCTTTGTAGGGGAGCCCTTTTCTAGGAGCAAAGCAGCGGTCAAGCTAGGAAGGGAAGATGCTGGTGGCCAGGAAGGGTCGCTATCTGGCCAGGTGAAAGGGCTGAAAAGGAAGAAAGACCAGGACCCGTCACCCAGGAGACCAGACTATGACTCTGTAGATGACATGGAGCTCTTGTCACAGGGAGATCATCCTCCAAAGAAGAGCCCTCCTCGCCTGGCTCGCCCACCGGGTGGCAGCTTGTTGGGGGGACGCTGCAGGGCATGCTGAGGAGTAACAAAGAAGGCGGCAGCCTGGGATGCAAAGAAATGAAAAAGGAAGTGGGGAGTTTAGAATCCAGTGAGACGGACCTAGGTGCTGGAGCGGGCGCAACCTCGTCCACTTTGTCTGCCCGCCTGCTGAAGGAGGAGGAAATGGATGGCAAAAGGGGCCAGAAAGTGTCCGCCAGCTGGGCTACCCCTTCCCGCCGCCGAGGGAAGAAGATCGAGCAGCCTGTCACCCAGCGAGCTCACCGCCATTCAGTGCAAGAACATCCCCAACTACCTCAAGGACAGAGTGATCCTAGAGGAGCACTTTGGCCGATTTGGGAAGTTGCAGCGCATCCATCCCCGGCGCCGACAAAAGCTCCCCACTGTGCTCTTCTCGGACTACGCATCTGCAACCCTGACTCGGAAGAAAGGGAAAGGCTTGCAGAAAGTACTCATCTTTTGGCACAAGAAAAATAAGTCCTAGGAAGAAGAACTTTAACCCAAAGGAGAAAATATCAAGTGAGGGAGAAGCTAGTCAAAGCTGGGAAGACTCTCCTTCCAGCGCTCCCAGCTGCCCAAACCCCTTTGGAGACCTGCAACTGGCCAGTAGAGCAGCCTTCTCAGGAAGAGTTCTCCAGTTAAGAAATCGAGCCATAGCAAGTCAATGCAGTTTGAGGGGGAGCCCTTTGATTGTGGGACTGAGATCCCAAGCTTAGGCAATCCGGGACTATCAGTGATCACCCTCAGCACCTTGATAAGCGCGGTGGCCGTGACTTCCGAGGACAAGTACCGCCTCCTTGACCAGAGGGATAAGATCATGAGGCAAACTCAAGTGAAGAGAACGGATATGGACAAAGCCAAAACCCTTTTTGGGACGTGCCGAGGCATGTGTCCCGAAATAGAGCGCTACATGAGAGAGACCAGGAAGCAGCTGAGCTCTTTCAAAGTGATCCCTGGCACAGATCAGGTGGACCACGCGGCAGCAATAAAGGAATACAGCCACTTCTCAGCTGACCAGGAGGAGCCTCTGCCTCATGAACTGCGTCCCTCGGAGGTGCTCGGCATGACCTTGGACTACCTGGTCACTCAGATCATGGACCAGAGGGAAGGGAGCTCGCGCGACTGGTACGACTTTGTGTGGAACAGGACCCCTGCAATCAGGAAGGACATCACCCAGCAGCATCTCTGTGACCCCCTCACAGTGTCGCTGATTGAGAAGTGCATCCGCTTCCACATCCACTGTGCGCACTCGATGTGTGAGGAGCCCATGGGCACATTCGACGCCAAGATCAACCAGGAGAATATGACCAAGTGCCTGCAGAGCCTTAAGAAAATGTACCAGGACCTGGCCAACAAGGGCGTCCTCTGTGCCAGGGAAGCGGAATTCCGAGGCTACCATGTTCTGCTCAATCTCAACAAGGGCGACTTCCTGAGAGAGGTGCAGCAGTTCTGGCCTGAGGTCCGAAACTCCCCCAAGGTGAAATTTGCAGTCAGGCTTTTGCAGTCCTGAACAGCAACAACTTTGTCAGGTTCTTCAAGCTGGTGAGCTCTGCCTCCTACCTCAACGCCTGCCTCCTGCACTGCTACTTCAATCAGATCCGGAAAGATGCATTGCGGGCTCTCAATGTGGCGTATACAGGGAGCACTCGGAGATCCACACGCTTTCCCGTGGATCACCTAGTGCCCATGTTACTGTTTAGAGATGCCGAGGAAGCCACTGACTTCTTGAGTTCCTGTGGCCTCAGTGTGTTTGATGGCTGTGTGGAGCTGAATCGGTCCCCCTTCTTGGAACCCGGGGGGCTTATCCAAGGCAAAGAAGTGCACTTTTATCACTGTATCCGTTGGAGAAGTGGTGAATGGGGGGGCCATTACCCCTAGTCCCTCATCGCTTCAACACCCAGAACAAATACGTGGGAGAGAGCACGGCCCCTGAGTCTGCTGTGAGTGGACAGAAACCCAGTGTGGAGAGTGGAGAAGGCAGGAAGATGGAAAAAGGCAGCCCTGGGACCGAAGTGCTGGCGCTGAGTGTTCCGCCGCAGCCCTAGCTCCCCCTGCCTCAGCCGCTGCTGACCCAGACCACCGGTCTGCCGCCAGCCTTCGGGGCTCCTGCCCCTGTCCTGCCATTGGCTGCCTCGTCATCTCGATTCCAGCCCGTGGGGCAGCCCGAGCTGCCTCCTCCCAAACCTCGGCCTAGCTACACTGACTGGGACCTCATGGGGGTCGTGGAAGACCTTGCCCAGGACGTCCTCAGAGGCTACTATGAAGTCGGCCAGGCCGGAGCTGCCTACGCTGCTGCAGCCTTGAGGGTTTCCAAAATGGTCATGGAGGAGCTCTTGGCCACAAGCACAGAGGACATGTTGAGGCAGACCACTGCTGACTAACTGAACAAAGAAAGAGCAAGAATTCATGAAGAACAGAAAAGAGCTGAAGAACAAAGACGGGGCCAGGAGAAAGAGCGCCCCCTGGCCAATCTGAGCCAGGTGCTGGTGGCTGAGGCGGTGGCCGAATGTGTGCGGGAAATCTCTTTCCAGGAGCTGAAGAGCGCCATGGAAACCTGAGAGTAGGGCCTGCGTGGCCCGGTGTTCTGAAGACGTCAGCGATCTTCTCTTCTCATGGATTTCTTCTTGCCAGAGGAGATTTTTCAGAGTGCCCGAGAGACCCTCCTGGAACTTCAGTGCCTCTGTAAATACTGGCAGAGGTGGAGGAAAGCCCTTGCAGCCCGGAAAAAACTCAAGAGACAGATGAGAGCATTCCCCGCAACCCCCTGCCGTGTGGACCTCAGCAACAAATTGCAGGCTTTGGCCCCCAGTGCCGAGTGTCCCATTGCTAAAGAGAACCTGACCAAAGGAGTCCTGAATCTGGGGCACTCGGGGAAAACTGGGGCTCTCCTGCACCAGGTTACAGTGGGTGAGAAACAAGACGATACATCAAATGAAGGTTCAATATTTCTACCAGCAATTGCTCAGTGAAGCCGTGTGGACCTCTCTGGACTTGCCGGCCCTCCTTGCGGAGCATTATTACCCTGGGCAGCGGGAACAGGTGTTCTGGAAGCTGGTCGTGGTGCTGCCTGACAGTGAAGAGCCTGCCTCAGGCTATTCCAGCAGGATTCTAGCCAATTGGCTGAAGGCCCATCACGCTTCCCAGGGGATCCAGACATTGATGGTCTGGGTCAACGTGTGCATTAAGGTAGCCCACGGCCTGTTGACCGACTGGGCCCTTGATGCCACGGAGACGCAGAAGGATTTTCTGGGCACCAGCCGCCTAATCTTCCTGCTGCCCGCCTCGGGCCAGAGTGTCGTGGCAGCGGAGGAGGATGTGTACTGGCTCTCGGCCCTGCTGCGGGCTCCCAAACAGCTGCTGCAGGCGAAGCCCTTCCAGCCACCGGTGCTCCTGGTGGTTCCTGTGCCCGGCCAGGAGGGGACCAGCATGAGGGACGGTCTGAGGCTTCAGGACTTGCTTTCATCCCATCTTATCTCGGATTACATGGTGTTGGAGATCCCAGCTGCTGTCAACAATCTCCAAGGCACCAACAGGGTGTCCCAGGACGTCAAGTGGCAAGTGGCTGGTGTCCCACTGCCCCAGCTCCCCAGAGCTCTGCTGCCAGACCCTGCCCCAACAAGGACGGCGTCAGCCGCGAGTTCAGAGAGCGCTTCTTCTAAGACCTCAAGGAGCAGCGTGTTGCCGGCCTGGCCTCGTAGGAGCCCAGCGCCATTATTGAGCTCTTCAACGGAGTGCTGCAGTTCCTGGCGGACGTGGCCTCCTCTGAGCAGCTGTGCCACCTGTCCGGGCCCATCATGGAGTTCGCCGAGCCGGGCGGCAACAAGCTGCTTCCTCACCTGTGGTGGAACGCTCCCGGCTACCTGGCCTGGCTGAAGAAGGTCGTTCTCTCCTTCCAGTTGTCCCCCCCCCATGGACTTCCCCGCCCCCGGTGCTCCGTGGCCTCTCATGTGCAACATGATCTCCCAGTATGTCTCCCAGATCCCGAGCTGTTGCCAGACGCAGCCCATCCTGCAGTCTCAGGTGGAGAACCTCCTGAGTCGGACGTACAGCAAGTGGAGGAACAAAGACCTGGGGGCCTTGGGCGAGATGGGCCCCTTGTGGAGGAGATTCCATGGGATGACATCATCGCTCTATGCATTAATCACAAGCTGCAGGACTGGAAGTCTCCCACTCTGCCAATCACGTCAGAGGCTCAGGGCGAAGATAGTCAGATCTGAGTCTACTTTTTCAAGAGCCACTTAAAAAGCTACGAGGTCCCCAGGGCCTGGGAACACGCCCGGCTGCAGACCCAGAAGGGGATCCAGCGGCACGGCCACGGACATTTGGGCATAAAGCCTTTGGGCTCCGCCAAGAGCCTCTCCTCATCGTGGCTCTACATTCTCTACGGCGGGACCAGGGCCCCGGAGAGCGGCCATGCCGGCCGCGTGTCCGACGCCGAGGAGCTGGCCCGCACCGCTTCGGCCGAGGAGCTGCTCCCGGAGCGCCTGGCCGCCAGCCTTCAGCTGGAGAAGGAGGAGAGCAGTAGGTTCGAAGATCAGCTGCGTCTCTGGATGTCGGGAGACGGCGAGCAGGGGCCGGACTCGAGCCCCGCCCCCGTCTACCTTCCTCAAGCTCTCCTATAGACGCCTCAAACTCTGTGGCCCGTCCTCCGAGTGTCAACGCCCAGCAGCCCCCGGGACCAGAAGGCCGAGGCCGGCTCCGGCCATGGGCGTGTCTCTGACCCACAAGCTGAGACACTTAGAAAGCCTGATTTTACAGGAGGAGCTCCTCTGGGAGCTGCACCTCTCCAACTTGTTGGACATGGTGGACATCTGACAAGCCGGCCAGTGGGGAGGGGACTCGAGGCCCAGGGGCCGTGCTCTGCGCCCACACAATAATGTTCTCTCGCCCAGTGGCTGGGACTGTGGCTGTAAATCAAGAAAATAAAGACTGGGATTGTCAAAAAACAAAAAACAAAAAACAAAAAAAAAAAACAACACCAAACAAACAAACAAACAAAACCAAAAAAAAAAAAAAAACAGACTAAAAAAGAATGAAAAATTGGATATGTTTATATTTATGATATGCAGTCTGAATGAAATGGTCAATCAAAATCTCTTACTCTCTTACTTTACATGAGTAAATTTGATATGATACATGGAAAATAAGGAGAGAAACTGAGGCTGATGAAAGTTGAGGCAGGAAAGCCTAAGGCTGCCAAAAGTAGGGAGGAAAAATGAGGAGGGGGGCTAGTTTTGGTTACAGGCATTTTTCCCATGAAAGAAGAGTAGCTACCCTCTGGGTTACCATGAGCTCCATCATCATAATTCTCACTGACATGGAACCAGTGCTTTTAATGATATTTGCACAGCACAGTTGTTTGAGCACAGGGCATGAAATAAAGACTCAAAAAAAAAAAAAAAAAAAAAAAAAAACTGCTTCTGCTACTACCTGTCTACAAGACCATGAACAAGTGCCTCAATCTCTCTAAGACTGCTTTCTTGTCCATAAAATGACGATGTTAATAGCTGTAAGGTCCATGTTGTTGGGAGGTTTAAAGGAGACAATGAATAGAAAGGGTGTTCCAAACCTCCCAGCCATATCTCTCCAAATTTACTTATAGTTGAAGGCTACAATGTGGTTTAGAAACAGTAGAATATTCTTTTTAAAGCTGGAAAACGATTCAACAGATTTGATCAAACAATGTACATTAATTAAACACTTACTATGTGGGAGATACTGTGCAAGGTGCTAGGAACAGCAATCCTACAAGTAGGAATTATTCTAAATGAAGATAACAATGTGCACATATATTGGCATATTTTCTTATTGTTCAGTCATTTTTCTGTAATTTCTGACTCTTTGTTAACCCATCTGGGGTGTTTTTGGAAAAATTACCAAAATAGTTTGGCCTTTCCTTCTCCAGCAATTTTACATGTTAGGAAACTGAGGCAGACAGGTTGAAGTGATTTATCCAGAATCACACAGCTAGTGAATATCTGAATTCAGGAAAATAAATCTTGCTGACTCCAGGTCCACTACTCTATACATTGTACCACCTACCTGTCCTATAGGTATAAGCATGATACATACCTACATACATACATACACATTAGAACCATCAGTTTAGCACCAGAAGGGAATATGAAAATCTTTTAGTTCAACTTCTTTATTTTACAGATGAAGAAACTGAGATTAGAGAGGCAAATATAACTAATAAATATTAGGAAGCAAAATCTAAACCCATGTTAGAAAGGCTTGGAGAGACTTACACCAACTGATGCTGAGTGAAATGAGCAGAACTATTACACTTCAGCAACAATATTGTATGATGATGTATTCTGATGGGAAGTGGATATCTTCAACATAGAGAAGAGCTAATCCAATTCCAACTGATCAATGGTGGACATAAATAGCTACACCCAGAGAAGGAACACTTGGAAATCAGTGTAAACTGTTTGCATTTTTTTCTTTTTCTTCCCAGATTATTTTTACCTTCTGAATCCAATTCTTTCTTTGCAACAGCAACAACAACAAAAAAAATTTGGTTGTACACACATATTTAATATGTATTGGAATGCCTGCCATCTAGGGGAGGTGGTGGAAGGAAGGAGGGAAAAATTCGGAACAGAAGTGAGTACAAGAGATAATGCTGTAAAATATCATTCATGCATATGTACTGTCAAAAATTAAATTATAAAATTGATAAAAAAAAGAAATGTATTCACACTCAATCAGTTTTTTTCTCTGGAGGTGTATAGCATTTTTCATCATAAATACTACAGAAGTATCTTGAATCATTGTAATATTGAGAAAAGCTAAGTCCCTCATGGTCATCATGCAATATTGCTAATATTGTGTATTTTTCTCTGGCTCTGCTTACTTCACTTTGCATCAGTACATTTAAGTCTTCCCAGATTTTTCTGAAAGCATCCTTTTTGCAATTTTATATATTTCAATAGTATTACATCATGATTATATATGACAACTTGTTCAACTATTCTCTAATTGATGTTATCCTCTCAATTTCAATTTTTTTACTACCACAAAAATTATCTGTGTGTGTATATTTACATACATATTATAAAGAAGTCCTTTCCCTTTTCTTTTATCTCTTTAATTTTTGGTTTTACCAAACACTATATTGCTATGCTCATTTAATAGGATTTATTGTGTACCTATTCTATTTATTCCACTTGTCCACTGCTATATTTTGTAGCAATTACCAGATTGTTTTGATGGTTACTATACAGTTTGAGATTTGGTTTGGCTTGGTAATGATTAATAATGCTATTAACCACACCATTATCTCTCCTGAAAATGACTTATGTTATATATAATCTTTGTTTCAAGATTTTTCTCATTTAATCATTCAATCAATAAACATACATTTAGTGCTTATTAATTGGAAAGTAAATCCTGGAGATACAAAATTTTAAATGTAAAATTCTTATGGAATTCATACTTTATTTTATTTTCTGTGGAACATGTAGCCAGATATGTGAAGGTGAAATATAGACAAAGTTATTTATTATAGAGAATAAAACTGGGAATAGCAGGATAAATCTTATGTAGAATCTGAGATATGGCTTGAAGGAAGCTATGGATTCTAGACTTGAAGGAGAAGAGACAGTGAATTCCAGGTAGAGAGCACAGCCTATGCAAAGGCATGGAGGTGAGAGATCATAAAGTCATGTACAAGAAAAGGAATTCTATGTAAAAGCAGGCTAGTTTGTCTGGAACATAAAATGTTCCAGTGAAGTGTAGTATAGCCTACAAAAGTAGGCAAAGGAATTAAGATTTTGAAGGGATTTAAATAACAGAGGAGTTAATAATTTATCCAATAGGCTATAGGGAGGCCCAATGACTTGTGGAATAGTTGATGGAGTATATTTTAGGAATATTTCATTAATGTGACACATTATTCAAGTCCATCTTAGTTTCTGGGAACTTCAGTATCTGGCACTACTTCTAAATTAGTGATCAACGTTCTGGGATTCTGTTTTGATTTTAATTCATTGTCTTTTTTCTGTTCTCTCCTCTGGAAGGGACTTAGGGGATATGAAATGATTTCCCTAATGATTCAGGCACCATTGTTGCATCTCTCAGAGTTAGAATACTTCTGGCTTATCTACATCTTCTGTGTTATAATACAAAGGTTCCACAGTACTACCTTCTGGAATAGACACAAACAAACAATATCCTAAGGTGGCTCTATAAGGATCATTCTTCTTTTTGTTTGATCAACTCTTCCAACTGATTTGTTAAGGATTTTTTTTTTCTGAAAAACACTGTGTCTTTTTACTAATTTGTGACTCCTTTTTTTCTTCAGGACGCCTGATCTGGGTTAGGTGAATTGCCCAACATTATAAAGCTAAGCATATATATGCTGATAATATTGTCTAGCAACAATATAACTCTTTAAGATTTGAAGAACTCTTTTCAAATATTATCCCAATTTATCTTCACAACAAACATGAAAATTAAGCAAAATTATGTTCAATATTTAGATAAGGCAATGAAGTCAGAGATAAGTGAATTTTAAAAATCTCACAAGTATACAATACCTGAATTGAATTCAAACCCTCCTGACTTCAGGACTAGTAGTCTATCTACTGCATCACCTCACTGCCCCTAAAATGTTATATTTTTATTAATGTATTTTTAGTATCACTTTCTATTTCTTTTTTTTTTTTTCATGGCAGAAAGACATGGGTCATGATTGCTGCTCTAATATTCCCTGCCCTGTCTTATTTGGAAAGATGCTCAATTGGCCAAAAAGATATGCATTTTTCCATGTGTTCTGGGGGGTCATGGTTACTGATTAATGTGCCACTGTTGTCAATATCACTCAAACTCTGTCTATTTTCAGTATTGTTTTCACTTTTTTCCAAAGCAAGGATGAATGATTTAGGATTCTGGAGATTCAAGAGGAAGGGTAAGGGAATAAAAACATATAGAAAGCTTAGTGTATGGCAAGTACTATGCTAAGCACTTTATCAATATTATCTTATTTTACTTTCAAACACTAGAGGAAGGTGCTGTTATTCGCTTATTAGCTAGGAATACAAAGCAAACAAAAGCTAAGTGACTTGTTTAAGAGTCACTCAGCTAGGATGTGTTTGAAATTAAATTTGAACATATCTTTTTTATTCCAGGCCAACCTTCTATCCACTACACAACCTAGTTACATCATTTCTACTTTACTTTGATGAAAGAAGACTTTGATCTTAGACCTAGCACAGTATTACACCTCTATAACTATGAAAAAAAAAGTATATGGACTACCTAAATGAGTAATACTCCTGGAGAACTTAAAGCTTTGGCTCTTTCCATATAGCTGATTGTGTATATTCTTATTGAGAACAATGATATGGATTATTTGAATGAAAATATATTTTCTTACTGTTCAAATTTATTTTATTGATCTTGCTTTTAGTAGATCTTTCTTGATGGCCAGCCTTAGATTACCTGCATTTCTGATAACTCACGCAGTCAAGTGGTCTTTGTGTTAGACTTTGCAAATAATGACCAGGTTTCAAATCCTGATTCTAGGTTTTTTCACAGGTTAACCAAGACACTCAGACAATAATGTGACTCTCCTAGTCTATTTAAGATAATATTTATGAAAGTGAATATCCATTTTTGATAGCTCTATTTATATGAAACAATCATTATCAAATATCTGTAGCCATTGAGCTAAAGGGAATGAAAAATATCATGGGGCTTTTATACAAATATTTTCATCTTTAATATTTGTTCCTTTTTCATTTATGTTATTTTCTTTTATGTGATCCAGCTTGGCTCCCTTTTGTATGTGTCATTTTCAAATTATGGTCAAATAGACATACTCTTTCTTGATGTCATAAGAAATATCTTGCATGATTGATTATAATATGTGTTTTCAGATGCCGTATTAGAGCATGTCTTCAAGTGAATTTTTCAGTGACTTAATATGTATCAAAAGCATGACAACAACCACCTCCCAAAAATGATAAATCTACTTCTGGCCTCAAAAAATACTATTTCTGTAATCGCAGTAGTCATTATTTACTCTTCTATGTGGCTGTTTGACATAAAGCTCACTCTGCTTGACTCCAAGAGGCAGATACTTTCAAAGTTATAGTTCCAGTGGAACCATATGGGACCATGGTCAGAGAATGAAAAAATGCTGTTGTTATAGGAGTAACAAGAATGTCTTTACTGTGTAAGCTAAGAGATATGAAGATGAAAAAAAAAAGAATCTATTGAACTTGGCAATTCTGAAGTCATTGGTTACCTTTGAGAAGACAGTTTCAGTTTAATGATGGGAGTGAGCCAAATGTCAAGGACTGGGGATAGAATAGATTATCAAGAAGTAGAAATATCAGATATAGACCAGTTAAATAAATACATTTAGTGCTTGACATAGGAATTGACATAATTGACATAAGAAGATGAAGGGAAATAATTGTTTTTAGAACTGGGGGTTCTAAGTATGTTGTTGTTGTTGTTGTTGTTGCTTAATTCAGAGGAGAATGAACTGGTGATTATGGATAAATTGAATCTGCCTAAAAGACAAGTTGAATAATGAATGAATTATTTGAAGTTGGAAAGAGGGAAGGGTATAGATTCAACTGCATAGGTAGAAAATTAAAAAAAAAAAGATTAGCTTTTAAATTAAAAAAGAGGGATGAATCTTCACTTGAGAAATAAAAAGTAAAAGGGTTGATACTGACAGAGTTTGAGAAATAGAAAAAAGGGAAAGCTGAGTGAATATTTGTTAGATGGGTCTGACCTTTTGAGGAAAATATATTAAACTACAGAATGAGAGGATTGGGTAAAATTTTGGAACATGAAAAAGGAGGCATTAAGTGACATTTGTTATGAAAAAAAGATATAAAGCTGTAAATAAAAAGATGGACTGCCTATTATCAATTAGTACTCCACTGAAGTTGTTTCCCACATATGTACTGTATTTAAGTACTTAAGACCTAGTAAGGTATAAACAAACATGATGTAAAAGGCAGTAAACCTGTAGCTCTTCCTCATTCACCTGAAAAAACAAACAAACAAACAAACATAAAATAACATCCAAAACCAATACTGGAATAGCAGAACCAGTGAATCACAAATACTAGAATAGCAGAACCAGCAAAATATGGGAATGAAGCAATCTTTTAGTACAAGAAACTTTAAGTTTGGCAAGAAAGGTCTTTTTCACTCACATATAAAGAGAGCACTATTTGGAAGTGAACTTACCAGCAAAAAGTCCCACTCTAGCAAACTAGCAAGAGATCTTGAGTCTGTGTGATGGAGCAGATAAATGCCAATAGCAGGTCCCAGCTTTGATAACTACCATACTTTCAGTATAGTCCCAGGGAAACAAGCATCCTTCAGTGGCCAGACCACCACATGGGAAATAGAGAAACATTCCAGAGAGTCTCAGCACAAACTACATACCACCACTAGGAACACAAGTTAGCACCAGGTAAGCTGTCACATCTTTATGATCTCCAGCAGCATTAGCCACTCTGCACATATCCCCCTCAAGACAACATTAGACAAGAGAGTCTCTTATAGATTTCAGAGCAACATCAGAACAAGGCAATAATAGTCTCCAGAAAGAAACACTTCAGATTTCCAGAAGGCACATTTAGCATCACGAAGGACTTGGCAACTGCAACCTTAAAAGATAGGTGGTATATTCTGGAAAGCAAAGAAGCTTTGACTACAATCAAAACCATGTACTCAGCAAAATAAATAGTAACACATGGGGGAGGGAAAAAGTCAATAAATGAAATAGGTTTTCAAGGTTTTAAGGTCCATACGTTAATTTAAAAAATGCTCAGTATAAGAGAATCTTAAAAAGGGAAAAGAAAACTTAAGGGATTCAATGGAGTTGGATTGTTTCTATTTTGATATGGGAAGATAATAGTTGTTATTTTAAAAAGTGAACCATTAACAAATGGTAAATCTAGAACGAATATACATAGACAAAGAGTATGGGTATAAGATGAATTTGAGCAAAAGACAAAGAAAAATAAGGGATAAGAATGAGGAGTACACATAGTGCAGAAGGGAGGGAGAGATACAATGGGATAAATTACTTCACTCTCTGTATGTAGATGGCTCTCTTCATCACTGAACAATTAGAACTGGTTTGAATCATCTCATTGTTGAAGGGAGCCACATCCATCAGAACTGATGTTCGTAATAGTCTTGTTGTTGCAGTGTATAATGCTTTCCTGGTTCTGCTCATTTCACTTAGCATTAGTTCATGTAAGTCACTCCAGGACTCTCAGACATCATCCTGCTGGTCGTTTCTTACAGAACAATAATATTCCATAACATTCATATACCATAATTTGCTCATACATTCTCCAATTGATGGGTATCCACTCAGGTACCAGTTCCTTGCCACTACAAAAAGGGCTGCCACAAACATTTTTGCACATGTGGATACCTTTTTCTCCTTTTAGATCTCTTTGGGATATAAGCCCAGTAGAAACACTGCTGGGTCAAAGTATATATGCACAGTTTGATAACTTTTTGAGCATAGTGACAAAATACTCTCTAGTGGGATTAAAATTAAATTTTTACATCTGGTATTATGAAAGAAGCAATAAAATAAATGTCATTGATAAATTGAAAAGAACAACAACAACCAAATATCTAGTATCAAAAATGAAAAAGGTTAAAGCAATCATTACAAAATATTTTGCCCAGTTATATTTAAATGAATTGGACAATCTGAGTGAAATCAATGAATATTTATATAAATAAAATTATTTAGATTAACAGCTCAGGAATAGAAACCCTAAATAATCCCATTTAATAAAATAAATTGAACAAACCATTAATGAATCCCATGGGAAAAATACTCAGATCCAAATGGATTCCAATTGAATTCTTTAAAAAATATTAAAAACAATTAATTCCAATATTATATAAAGTAATTGGGGAAAAAGATGGAATCCTTTCACAAACTCTTTTTATGACAGAAATATATTGTTAATACCTAAACCAGGAAGAGCTAGAACAGATAAATTAAATTATAGAGCAATTTCCCTAATAAATATTGATACAATAAATAAATAAAATGTTATCAAGATGATTACAACACTTTATCACTACAATTATACAGAATGACCAGGTGGAACTTATACCAGGAATGCAGGCTGGATCAATATTAGTTAAGTCATCAAAAAATTCAGTATATCTGTAACAAAATCAATAAAAATCATTTGATTATCTCAATAGATCTTGAAAAATCTTTTGACAAAATACAGCTCCAAAATTTATTAAATGCACTAGATAGTATAAGAATAAAGTTGAGATTCTCTTAAAATCATTAATACTATCTATCAAAAATCATCAGCAAGCATTTTAATAAGGATTAGCTAAAAAGCTTTCCAAATAAGATGAAAGGTGAAGCAAGGATGTCCACATTACCACTAGTATTTAATATAGACTAGATAGACATAACTAGAAATGTTAGTTATAGTAAAAAGAGAAGAAAAATAAATAAAAGCAATTATAACTGGCAGTGAAGAAGTAAAACTATCACTTTGTAGATTACATGATAATATACTTAAAGACCATCAACTAATAAAATATTATTTGAAATAAGTATAGTAAATTTGTAAAATATGAGATGAACCTAAATAAATCATTATCATTTCTTTAAATAATTAGCAAAGTCTAGTCATAAGAGATGTAAAGAAAAATCCCATTTAAAATAATTGTAAATAATATAAAATATTTGTCTGAATACAGGCGAAAGCATTTTTTTCATTTTCTTTTTTCGTCCCTTTTTTCCCCTTTTGATGTTTCTTCTTTCACAACAGTATCTACAATGCAAATATGCTTTACATGATATTATAAGTAAAAACTGCTTCAAACTCCCTATCATTTTGGTAGAAGGAAGTGGAGGAAGGAAGAAAAAATTGAAACTCAAAATATAATAAAATGAATGTTCTTGATAAGTAACTTTAGAAAAATACTTATACTATGAAGAAAGAAAGACTATACAACATTGTACTTCACTGCAATTAAAAAATTCTACGTTACAGATTTAGGGATATTTTTGCTTGAGACAACTTACTGTATCCTATGTCATTATCTTAATACATCACTCCAGTGAGAAATTTGGACTTGGGATTTAATGAAGTTTCTAAAACTAATTATACTGACATATCCATAATAAAAATTACCTAAACATATTTATGAATATGAGTTAATTTAAATTACAATAGTGAATAATTCTTCACAAATCAATTGGAGTAATTTGCCATTTCTTTCTTTCTTTCTTTCTTTCTTTCTTTCTTTCTTTCTTTCTTTCTTTCTTTCTTTCTTTCTTTCTTTCTTTCTTTCTTTCTTTCTTTTTCTTTCTTTCTTTTTCTTTCTTTCTTTTTAATTTTTATAATTATAACACTTTCTTTGACAGTACATATGCATAGGTAATTTTTTTTTACAACATTATCCCTTGTACTCCCTTCTGTTCCGAATTTTTCCCCTCCTTCCCTTCACCCCCTCCCCTAGATGGCAGGCATTACCATACATATTAAATATCTTATAGTATATCCTAGGTACAATATATATGTCCAGAACTGAATTTTGTTGTTGTTGTTGTTGCAAAGGAAGGATTGGATGGATTGTATTCCGAGTAATTTGCCTTTTCTATCAACAATAGATTAAAATAAAAAGAGATTAAACAATTTGGCCATGGTCACACAGCTAAAAAGAATCCAAAGCTAGATGTGAACTCAGTTTTTCCTGATTGTAGATCCAGCACCCAATCCCTTGAACCATCTGAGAAGATCATGAGAATGATAATGCTGAAAAAGAGAAAATTTTAAATGCCTCTAAAATCAGAATGTCGTCAATAAATTATTAGTTACCCATAACATAAGACACATTATTGGGAAAAATAAGAACAAGAACAACAACGACGTCACTTCATTTCTAAGTTCTTTTGATGTCTCCATACTTTCTCTATTCTTTGTATCCCTTTTCTTTCATATTTTCACCACAAGGAGATCTGCCCAATGTTTAAGGACATTCCTTTGTTTTTCATCATATCAAAGATATATCGATCATGGAACACTTAAGTTCCATTAAAGCTATCATATAGAAAAACACCAGCCTAATTCCAGCAGGTTTTGAAAAAACAAATTCACCACTTTTGAAAAACTGCTAGCATATTAAGATAATATGATTTAAAATAGCATTTATAGCAACAATGGTAGATTACAAAAAATGTCTGAAAATATTTTTTCACCTCCATAGAAGAAATTTTTTGACATCTTTTTAGTTTTGACTATAGTAAAGACATCTAACAAGTCCATATAAGAAAATTCTGACTGGAGATATAAATGGGGCATCTTTTTGATTTTAAACATAATTCTGTTTTAGGAGTCTTAAACACCTAAGATGATCTTTCTCCAGTATCATGTTAACATAAGCAATTTGTTCTCATTTTGATGAACTATGATAGGAGTAATATCTACCACATATATCAGGCAAGTTTTGTGTTTGTTTTGTTTTGTTCCTTTGTTTTATATTGCAACCATCTTTAAGACTTGATTGACTTAGAGGACTAAGGATTAGATTGCTGATGCAGGTTTTGTTGATGTTGACTAAATTTTTAAAAGATAGCTCATGAAAAGACAGGATATAATCTCTATTAGTTTTTACTGACTTGTTCATAAGGCCAACATAGTGAAATACTGCCACTTTTGTTCCTTTTTTTGCTATGATTACATAAAATTCATTTCATGAACTATTAAAGTGTCAGCTAAGATTTTATTTCATCTCAGTTTCAGACCTAAAGCAACATAATGATCTACTTAGATTCAATCTACATTGCTAGTAAAAGATTTTGATGAGAAAGTCAGGTTTTTTGAGGGGCATTATGGGCAAAAGTTGCAGTGTGTGATGGGCATGAAGAGGAAATATTGAAACATATTGATATTCATAGTGCAAATAATAGTTTGAATATTCATTTGTTCTAATATTTTCCAAGTTAGGATCCTGGAGAATTTAGTCTCTTGATTACACAGAGAAACCAAAGTACGATTTATCAGTTATGTCAACTAACATGAAGTAGTATGTATTGTCTGGATTTCTTTGTCTCTGTATGCCAGCATAAAGTCCAAAAAGTTTATAAAAAGTCATCATGTTTAATCCTATGATAACGAGAAAAATACCAGTTCTATTTACAATAATCAGAATTAGATAAGATACATGGCAAGAAATGGGAATATGTAGAATGTGTGTCATTCCCTCCCCCTCCTCTATTATTCATACTATTGGTAATAAGTGGAATGTGAAATAACTGAACAGTTTATCATGGCAGTGATTGAAGATGGGATTCAATGTAACTAATTCACCAGGAATGATTGATCACAGTCAGGTCCAAGCAGATCTATTAGAAACGGATCTGCCAAAGTCTAGATTTTCTATGCTATGACTTGATTTAAAGTTTGGAAGAAACTAATATATTTTATATGATTGATAATCTCTACTAGCAACATTAATTTAGTAGTTATAAATTTCATCTCTCATATGAATATCAAAGACTTCATGATCTCCTAAAGGAATTACTCCATTTTATATAATATTTACATTCTAAGAGACCAACTGGTAAACTGCATTAGGCAAGATGCCACAGAGATCATCTTGTCTCAACCTCAACATATATCTTGAATGGATGTTTATTTACATGTTCTCTTCTCCCTTGGAAAGTGGGTTCCTTGAGGGCAAAGATCATGATATTGCCTATTTATTTTTAAACCCAGGACATAATAAACCCTTATACAGTCAATTGATTGTATGACTAAGAGTTCCTTTGAGTGCCAGGCAAATGGGTGAATCGAGTTGATTCCTCTTGCAGCTAGCTGTTTACTTCCCTCAGAGTGATAATTTGTATTCCAAAAAAAAAAGACAGTTTCTCCAATCTTTGTTGACAGTTACTGCCAATACTCTGGTCTTTGATGTTCCTTTCTTATGGGTTTGCATAGCTCTGCCAAAGTTACCTCTAAATATTCTGTAAGTACAGTTTTATTCTACCAAAGAAAAGACATATTTAAAAATAAATATGAATAATCATTGGAGTAAGAAGGGGATTGAAAATAGATAAAGTTAGGTTTTGTTTGTTTATTAAAGTGTAAAGTAAAAAAACAACAACAACAACAAAAACTATGCTATGTCAATACCAGAATTTCCTTGGAGTGCTAAAATGCAAGGTATTGAAAATGAAGAATGAATGTAGTTGAAAAGGCAAAATTCTGGTTGGGAGGACAATACTGGATAAGAAGACCATAAAATGTAATCAAAGTATCTATCAATCAATCAATAAGCATAATACCTACTAAAATATTTGGGGCTAGAAGGAAATGTAGAATTCATCTAATCCACCTTCCACATATTTAAGATATAAAATTATGATACAAATATTAAGTAATGTACCCAAGTTAAACAAATACTAAATGGTAGAGTGAAGATTTAAATACTTAACTTCTGACTGCAAGTCAAGTTTTTTTTTTTTACTGTGCCTTAAACTCTGCATTTATTCATATTTGTTCTTTTTATTTTTTTCATCTCTCATATTCATTATTTCGTACATCACTAAATTCATTAAATTCTATACAATATTCATAGTCATATTAATTGTGCCTTTGTATCTCAAATTTCATCTGTTTATTTGTTCATCACATCATTATAGCCTCTCAAGATCTGTTTAGATTGACCTAATCAAAAGTTTGCTGTTATTCTCAGCTTTGTCATTAAGTATTTCAAAATTATGAAATGTCCTTTATACAAAACACTGCTAAAAATGTTGTCATACAAATTTTTTATTTTTACTACTGCAAGTCACTACCTATATGTTAAATATTAATATTTGGCTCCTAGCATAAAATTGGCTCTGAATCTGCCTAATTTTAAAAGTCATATTGAATTTTGTTGTTCTCTCTCTGTATTAGAGTATATAATTACTGACTGGGTCTTCTATGATTTCTTCTGAAATAACTGTACCAGAAAACTGTAGGCAGAAAAAGAACTAGTAAACAAATACCTTTAGAAAAACCATAAGAATTTTAGCAGTGGCATTTATTTACCCTGTAACCATGGACATAAGTCATTTAATAATTTCAGGCTTCAGTTTTCTCATTTATGAGATGGAGCAAATAATTTTTTTCAATATTGAATTGTAGTGAAGAAAATAAATTATAAACCTTAAAGAGCTGTAGAAATGTGAGCTATGTTGAAACATTATAAAATATCTATGAACAAAGGTATGCACATGAGATGGGAGAGAACTTAGGTAAGGTTACAAGAAGAAGAGAAAAATTTAATTGAGCCTTAAGGAACAAATAAGATTGAAATGAACTTAGATTGGAAATTCCAGTTTGAGGAATGATAGGAAGATAATATAGGGATCTAGGAAGACATAAGTGTTTTAAACTAAAGAATTGTTTTAGGAACAATAGTTAAGAACATGAAATTTGTCTTTACACACTGTGCTCTACCTATTTTGCACTTTTCTTGCCTTTGTAATAATTTTATGCTTTACAATTTTCTCTTAAGATAGTGTCTCATTTAAATAATTTATTTTATGCTTTCATGAAACTGTCAGCCACTGGGTTGTTGCCCCAGGGGAAATTTCTAATTAATATTGACCTTTCATTGTGTACTAAAACGCATTATCTTAAATTAGGAGACATTTAAACATTAGCTGAGCAAATGTGGGAGAAATTGTCATGTGTGTATGTTCATAGTATTTATGTTTATATGTATGTGTATATGCATTTAATAAGAATCCTACACAAAAGTCCTGAAACATGTCATTTTGGTGGCAGCCTGTTCTCTCTATGAGGAAGACTAGCTCTGTTAATGAGAAACAAAATTAGATTCTATAAGGGCCTAAAAAGACTCATTATAGAAGAGCAACTATCTGACTAACTAATCATCATTTTAATTTACACTTTGGCAAATATTCAAAACCATTTGAAATTGGAAAGCTCAATTGTCATAAAAAGACATGCATTTGCACTGTACTATAACCTTCACAAGTACTGGCTGATCTTTTAAACTTTTCTGATTATAAAGTCTTCTTCCTCTATAATCCCCATCTCCTATCAATTATATAACTTTCAAACTAACCTTCAAACAAACCTGCTGATTTCTTAAAAAAACAAAACAAAAACAAAAACAAAAAACTGGATACTTCCTATGGTAGATGTGAGTTGACATTTGATGATTTTGGAAGAAACATTTACATATTCTATTGTGTATTAAAAACTATGAAAAACACTTGGATTATAAAGAAAAAAATAAATTAAAAAAGAAAGAACCCTGCAAAATAGTTATTTCCCTAAAAGGATTCACATTCTATTTGGGGATTCAACATGTATATAAATAGGTACATAAAAGAAAAAATATTCCATGCAAATTATATTGAAATTAATGTTAGGTAAGAAGGGATTGATAAACAGAAGGAACCTGGAAAAACGCTATACAGAAGATGTTATGCGAGCTGATTCTTATAGGAAACCAAGGAATCAAAGAGAAGGAAAAGCATTTTAAGCATGGAACATGCTGTTATAAAGGAAAAAAGATAGAGTGTTATGTGTAAAGAACAGCACATAGGTTATATGCATTATATTTACTTGTAATTCTATACTTCTTTAGCTCAGATTTAGTCCTGAAGAATTTATTTTTAAGTACTACTGTGCTGATAATTATAGGTAAAATAAGGAGCTCTTCAAAATCAAAATATCTGAAAAAAGAAAAAAAGTCCAATTTACCATAGTCCAGAGAAAGGATGAATTATATGTAGCAATCAGAGTTTGACCTTTATTTTACCATGCCCCTTTTGCTATTCACAGGTAAACAGATTTTTTTTGTTTTTTTATGTTATCAAAAATGCAGGATTCAGCAGAAGGCTTCTCTGGTAACATAGGTTTAATATTAGAATAAAATGAGATACCAGTGGACTATCTAACAACAAAAAAGCTATTTATCCAGAGTAAGAAAAAAGCTATTTAAAGAAGAGAATGATCATTAAGATATATCTTTGAAACTCCAAGTATAACTTTAATGTGGCAGCATTGATCATGACAGTGTTCAGTGGGCAGAAGCCTTAGGTAACTGTGTTTGTTGTGATTTCTTCTGTGTTCAAGTGGCCAAGAATTTATGCCAATGACTTGAATTTTAATGTCCTAGGCAATTAACTGTCTGGGGTTGTTAAAGAACAATCTACAGGGCACTTTTAGTATCTCCTAAAGAAAATCTAGATTAACTTGAATGAAACAGGGCCTTTACACAGAGTGTGCTGATATAAATCTAACTAGCTTGCTAGAACACTTTTGAAAATTTGTTGTGTGAATATTTATATTTTAGTAAATCAACAATCACTGCTAATTATGTTTTGGTTTCTTGTTTTATTAATTGTTAGCCTTAAGATAATTTTATTTCAGATTAAACTTAAATGTATATGTGCCCATATCCGTTTTTAATAGAGCATTTCTGTATTACTCCATAACCATTGATTTTGCTCAAAGATTCAGTAGGAGATCCAGGGAAAGAAGCCATCACCAGAATGGAAATGTAGTGACTTAAAGAGACTAAGAAATAATGATGTGATCAAGTGGTATTAACTTGGATTGGATGGTCAGATTAATATCCAAAAGAAAGGGAGATTGAAGTAAGGATTAAAGATTCTTTGTTCATTCATACTGAAGGGCTATTTGTTGTCCTGACAAAAGCAAGAAAAAAATCAGTCATCTTCCTTGGTCATGTTTGTAAGATAAAATAGATTCTGCCAAAATTTATTCAAATGGAAGTCTTCTAACCACTTCGAGAGATTTTCATGGAGCAAATAAAATATAAAAAGCATTTGTTAAGCATTTAATTATTATACCAAGATCTTGTAATAAAAAGAAATGCAAAAAAGTTCCTATCCTTAAGGAGCTCACATTCTAATGTGAGAACAATTAGCAATTATTTAAGTATATAGTTAATTAGACAGAAATTATAGTTTAGGCTATTAAGGCTTAAACTTCATTAAGAATTGAGAGATTGTAAATAGAAAATATATACAAGGTAATCTTAAAGGGAAAACAGCAGTAAAATTGGAGGCTAACAAAGACAACTGGAGAAATTGTTTGAGCTAAAACTCACATTGAAGTTAAAGAAATAAAAAGATAGGGGTGAGAAGGAAAAGATGTCCATCATAGGTGATAGCTAGTGTAAAGGACAGGCAGGAAAATCAGTTTGTATACAGAGAAGAGCAAGTAGTCCATATAAATTAATCATAATATACATGGATGAGAATAACAACATGGGAAAAAAAAGGAAAGGTACAGAGCAGAGGTACAATGCTTTGAATAACAAAGATCTAGTAATAAATAGGGAGGCATTAAAATTTATTGTCCAACAGAGAAAAGGTGATCATACTTGACCTTTAGGAAAAGCTTTGAAAGCTCAGTGGAGGATGAATGAAATAAAAATAGACTAGATGTAAGAAGGTTAATTAGATAGCTCCACTCCTGGAATTTGTTCAGATAACAAGTGATGAGGGACTGTATAGAATGGCAGATATATGATTTAAGAAGATATCATTTACCAAAGATGTAGTGAATTTAGAAGCAACAGGACTTGGAAAGTAACTGGATGTATAGAATTTATGAGAATGAACATTAGAATATAAGAACAAGTTTGAGAATTGAGATGACCAGGGTGATATTTGTGCTTTTTACATTAATAAGGAAGACGAGAACAAGAGAAAGCTTTGAGAGAGAGATTATGAATTTAATGGTAGCCATGTTTAGTTTGAGATGCCTATAGGACATCCAGGTCAAAATGTCCAAAAGAAAGTTGCAAGACTATATATAAGGCTCGACACACAGACATATCAAGTAATAATTTTTGCTAAAACTTAGCAAAAACAAAATTAAAAAAAACAAAAAACAAGGCATGTTAAAGAGTTTGTGGGGAAAAAAACTTTGATATACTGCTTATGGAACTGTGTATAGGTCCAAAAATTCTGGAAAGCCATTTAAAACTCTACATTAAAAAAAAAAAAACAACGCAAAAACATTAAAATAGCCCACATCCTTTGACCACACCAAACTTCAAAGAGACCAAAGAAAGAGGAAAAGGACCTATATAAACAAAAACGTTTCTAGCAAATTTTGTAGTGATAGCAAAAACAGACAAAAATAAGAAATTAAGGGAAGCTAATGAAGTGGAGAATGAACTAATTTTGTTATATAACTGTAATTAGATACTATTTTAGTATAAGAAATGAGAGAAAAATAATTTCAAAGACATGAAAAGACTTGTATTTCAGAATTGAGTGTCAATGTTAAAGACCAATTTATGTTACAATATCAATATAATAAAAAATGAAAAATTTTATAGGTTTTTCTCAATTGGTGAACAAAATTAGAGCCAGGAGAATAACTTACTCTATAATAATAGTATGTTTTTTCTTTTTTCTTTTTTTTTTTTTTAAACTAAAGCTTTTTTTTATTTTCAAAACATATGCATAGATAATTTTCAACATTCACCCTTGCAGAACCTTGTGTTCCAACTTTGTTTTTACTCCATTTGTTACCCTCACTGCCTACCCTAGATGGCAAGTAATACAATATATGTTAAACGTTCATTTCTTCTATACATATTTCCACAATAATCATGCTGCACAAGAAAAAGCAGATCAAAAGGAAAAAAAAAATGAGAAAGAAAACAAAATACAAGCAAACTATAACAAAAAGTGAAATACTATATTGTGATCTACATCAGTCCTATAGTCCTCTCTCTGAGTGCAGATGGCTCTCTTCAAAACAAGATCATTGGATCACTTTGCTGATGAAAAGAGCAAATTTCATCATAATTGATATTGTACGATCTTGCTGTTGCTGTATACAGTGTTCTACTGGTTCTATTAACTTTACTCAGCATTAGTTCATTTAAGTCCTTTTAGGCTGCTCTGAAATCATCCTGCTGATTGTTTCTTAGAGAACATTCATATACCATAACTTATTCATGCCCATCAGTTGGAAAAATGAACCCCTGAACTCTCTAGTGTTTCTCATAAGAAGGAGTGTTGGATTTTGTCAAATGCTTTTTCTGCAATTATTGAGATAATTCTATGATTTCTATTGGTTAGTTTACTGATATAGTCAATTATACTAAAAAAAATTCCTAAAATTAAACCAGCCCTGCATTACTGGTATAAATCCTACTTAGTCATGAAATGTTATTCTGGTGATAACTTGCTGTATCTGTTTGGTAATATTTTATTTAAGGTTTTTACATCAATATTTATTAGGGGAATTGTCCTATAATTTTCTTTCTCTGTATTGATGCTACCTGGATTACATAGCAGCACCATATCTCTGTCAATAAAAACAATTTGGTAGGACTTGTTCTTTCCCTATTTTCCCAAATAGTGCGTATGGTATTGGAAATAATTGTTCTCTAAATGTTTAGCAAAATGCATGTGTAAATCCATGTGACTTTGGATATTTTTTTAAGGGGTTGATTAATAGCTTGTTCAATTGATTTTTTTTAAATGGTGGTATTTAAGTAATTTATTTTATCCTTTGTTAATCTGGGCAATCTATGTATTTGTATATATCCATTCATATCATTTAGATTATCAAACTTATTGGCATACAGTTGGGAAAATACTTTCTAATTATTCCTCTATTTTCTTCTTCATTGGTGTAAAGTTTTTTTTTTTTTTTTCTTTCATTTTGGATACTAACAATTTGATTTTCTTCTTTCATTTTTCTAATAAAATTAACTAATGGTTTATGTAATGTTTTTATTAAAACCACATCTTAGTTTTGTTTATTAATTCAATCATTTTCTTACTTTCAATTTTATTAATTTCTCCTTTTATTTTCAGTATTTCAAATTTAGTATTTAATTAGGATTTTTTAATTTGTTCTTTTTCTAGCTTTTTTAGTTGCATACCAAATTCATTGATCTTTCAATTCTCTATTTTATTCAAGTAACCATCTAAGTATAGAAAATTTCCCCTGAGAACTGCTTTGGCTGCATCCCATAATTTAGTATGTTGCTTCATTATTGTTATTCTCTTGGAGAAATTCTCAATTGTTTCTATGATTTGTTGTTTCACCCACTCATTATTTAGGATTAGATTAGTTTCCAATTAATTTTTATCTATTTTCCCCTAACCTTTTATTGCATATAATTTTTTTTTTTATTGCATCAGGGTCTGAAAAAAATAGATTTGCTATTTCTGATTTTCTGCATTTGATTTTGAGGTTTTTATTCCCTAATACTTCATAAACTTTTATATAGGTTCCATATGCTGCCTGAAAAAATATATTCCTTACTGTTTCCATTCAATTTTTCATAGTTTCTTTCTTGTTTATTTTGTCATTTGATTTATCTAATTCTGATAACTTAAGGTTGAGATCCCCAAATAGTATTGTTTTGCTGTTTATTTTTTCTTGCAGCTCTCAATTTCTCATCTAGGAACTTAGATTGTATTCAACTTGGTGTATATATTTAGTATTGATATTACTTCATTATCTATAGAAACCTTTAGTAAGATATAGTTTCCTTCCTTATCTTTTTAAAAATTAGATCTATTTTTGATTTTGTGTTATCTGAGATCAGGATTGCTAACCCTGCCTTTTTTTTTTTTTTTTTTAACTTCAGTTGAAGCATACTGATTCTACTCCAGTCTTTTACCTTTATTCTGTATATATTACTGCATTTTAAATCTGTTTCTTGTAAACAACATGTTACAGGATTCTGGCTTTTAATCCAGTCTGCCATCTGCCTCCACTTTATGGGAGAATTCATCTCATTCATATTCATACATAAAATTTAATGTTTTCCCAAGTTAAGTTTTTCTCTTTCCCCCTTTTTCCCTTCTCACCAATGTTACGCTTCCAACTACTACCTCCCCCAATCTGCCCTCCCTTTTTATAGTCCCTCCCTACTTTCTCATCCCTTTCCTCTTCTACTTCTGTTATCTTTTCTAATGTTTTCTCCTTTTCTTTCCTTTTTCTCCTTCTCCTTTATAGGTTGAGACAAGTTTCTATATTAAACTAAGTAGGTGTGATATTTTCTCTTTGAGCCAAATCTGATGAGATTAGCATTCACACAATGCTCATCCAATCCCTTCTTTCCTCAATAATAATAATAGAATTTTTTTTTGCTTCTTTATCTGATGTAATGCCCCCCATTTTACATCCCCTTCTCTCTTCTTCCAATAAAATCCCTTTTCCACCTATAACTTCTTTTTTATACATCACAGTGAAGTCAAATTATACCTATACTCTCTAAGTATACCCTTAACAAATATATAGTTATCGTGAGTTAAGCATGTTATCTTCCCATATAGGCATGTACACATTTTATCCTTTAAAAACAGGTTTTTTTGTCTTCCTTTTTTATGTTTATGCTTCTGTATATTTGAAGATCAAAATTTCTATTCAGCTCTAGTATTTTCATCAAAAATAAATGAAAACCCCCTATTTTTTTTGAATGTCTATCTTTCCCTGTGAAAGATAATGCTTACTTTTGCTGTATAGTAGATTCTTGGCTGCATTCCAAGTTTTCTTGCCCTGTAGAATATCATATTCCATATCTTTCAATCCTTTAAAGTGGAAACTGCTAGGTCTTGCATAATTCTGATTGTGGCTTTTTGGTATTTGAATTATTTCTTTTCAGAAGATAATCAATTGTTTTTTTTTTTTTTTTTTTTTTTTTTTGTTTGTTTGTTTGTTTGTTTTCAACTCCTATTTTATCCTCTGGTTCTAGAATATCAGGGCAATTTTTCTAGAGTATTCCTTGAAAGTTGTTGTTTAGATTCTTTTAATCATCATGGTTCTCAGACACTCCAATACTTCTTCCAATAAATCTTCTGGATTTATTTTCCAGTTTAGTTGTTTCTCTAATGAAGCAGTTTATATTTTTCTTCTACTTTTTCATTTTTTTCATTTTAAAAAAATTATTTGACTGATTTTTGTTGTCTCATACAGTCATTTGCTTCTTGTTCAATTCTAATTTTTAGTGAATTATTTTCTTCATTAGCTTTTTATGTCCTTTTGCATTTGGACAATTGAACATTTAAATGAGTTATTTTGTTCATTGGAATTTTTTCCATATTAGAAATTATGTCTTTCAATGCATTGATTTTGTTTCCTATTTCTAAAAAACAAAAAACAAAAATTTCTCTAAGAAGTGATTTTCTTCAAATAATTAATGTTTCACTTTCTAGAGCTTTCATTCCTTTTATGCATTTTTCTCCTCTTTTTAAAAATTCCTTTTGAATTCTTCCAAGAGAGCCTTGTGAGATGGAGACCAATTTATATCACTCTTAGAGGCTTCATCTGGAGATTTTTAGCCTTTAGTGTTCTCAGTGTTTGAGGTCTGTTATTCTCTGTCTACATAAAAACTAAACATATACACTAAATGGAATAGCATCTAAGTTCCTAAAGAAGTTAAGAGAGCTGCAAGAAGAAATGGGCAGCAAAGAGTCAGAACCCTTTGTGATTTCTTTTTTTCATCTTTAAAGGTCAAAATCTGCACTTAAGGCAAGGGAAAGATCATCCCATACTTCCTCTAATAACAACAGAGGCTTCATCCTGCCTCAAGGCTGGTACTGCTAGTTTCCTTCAAGTTCTAGGTGGGTGTGCATAAATATTTGGAGCAGCTCTTTTTGTGGTAGCAAAGAATTGGAAAATTAGTGGATGCCCATCAATTGGATAATGGCTGAATAACTTGTGTATATGAAGATAATAGAATATTTTAATTCTATAAAAAATGATGTACAAACTGATTTTTAGAGAGGTCTGAAAAGATTTACACGAACCGATGCTGAATGAAATAAGCAGAACTAGGAGTACATTGTATACAATAACAGCAAGAATGTAAGATGATAAATTATGAATGACTTGGTATTTTTCCTTAGTCTAGTGATCCAAAGCAATTCCAATAGACTGGACAGAAAATGCCATCTTTATCCAGAAAAAGAACTAAGAAGTATGAATGTAAATCAATGCATGCTATGTTCACTTCTTTTTTCTGTTCATTTCTTTGTGTGTGTTTTGTTTTGTTTTGTTTTTAATTATCTCTCCATTTTGTTCTGGTTTTTCTCTCCTGATATTATTCATAAAGTAAAGCAAATTAAATTTAAAAAGCAAATTAAATTTATCCGCTAATCCACTGGATTCTGAACTAGGAGAGAGTAGCTAATGTTGCTATATTTTGGCAACAAGACTCTCACTAGATTCCCACAGAGTGCAGAAGCCTCTCTACCCTGAGTCTTTTTGTTCTGCACTGCACTGTGTTTGCAATGGCCTACAACCTCCCCATTACCTGATTGAGACACGCCTGTTCTGATGTTTTTCCAAAATATTTTCTGCTGGAAATTTATTTCAATCCAAATATGAGTGGGTTCTGTCACTACAAAACCCTGCCAGAGGTTTGATATGCTATTGAAGCCAGAGAAGAGCTCAAAGACCTGTCTACTCTCTATCATCAAGTTTCTGTCCCATATAACAAGAGACAGAAAAATTGTAAGAAAAATAAAATGAATAATTTTGTTGAGGAAGAATACCCTTATGAAAGTTAGTCAGCATACATTTAGCAAGAACCTACATAAACAGGTATATAAAAAAGACAAAAGGCTTTTTTGTGCTTTCTAGAAGCTCACAGTATAATCAGGGAAATAACGTTTTTTTAATGTATAAACAAGTTATACACAGAACAAAATGGACATACATACAAGAGGGAAGGCACTAGTATCAAGGGGAAATGGGGAAAGGATTCTTGCCAGAAGTGGTGCTCTAAATGAGGCTTGAATGAAGTTAGGGAATCTGGGACCATAGAGAGTGGAAAGAATTCAAAGCATGGGGAAAATGCATGATTCTGCATCATCACTGAAGATTGAATTAAAGTTAGGAACTATTTGTCCAATTATGTACAAATGAAATGACAATGCAAAATAAATGATGAATATATACATCCCAGATGAGAATACTTAAATAATCATACCTTAGAAAATGAAATTGAACAAATCATAAATAAGCTCCTCAATAATTAGATAGATTAAAAAAAAAACAAAACAAAACATTTAATGAATTATTAATCTGGGAGAGCAAAAACAGAGAAAGAAAACTATAGGTCAGTTTTCCTAAAGAACATTGATTCAAAAAATTTAAATAAATTACCCAACAAGGAGATTACAACATTATATAACAAAGATTCTACAGTATATTCAAGTGGAATTTATAGTAGCATTCCCAGGCTTGTTCAATAGTAAGAAAATGACGAGCATAATTTACAATGTCAAGAAGTTTGAAAGAATACAACACATTAAATTTAACACACTAGAAAAATAGGAATAAATATAATTTTCTTAAAATGATAAATAATTTTTAAGCCAAGTGCAAGCATTATCTTTAACAGAAATAAACTAAAATTTAGAAAAGTTTTAGGAAAAAAAAAACTAGAATAATCCAGAAATTATAAATTTTCCACCAAAGATTAAGAGTAAAGCAAAGATGTTCTTTTTTCATCATTATTATTCAGGATTATTCAGGACAATAGCAATAAGATAAGAATATAAATAGCGTTGAAGTAAAAAGAATAGTCAAAGAGAAAACAAAAAGATCCAGTTTTAATTCATTTAGAGACAAGCTACTAAAAGTAATTAACATTAGCGATAGTATGATATAAAATAAATCAATATAAATAATTAATAAATGTTAACAATATAAAATACACTGTAGTCTACCTGCCAAGTTGCACAGGAAGCATGTGAGCAAAAAATCCTTTTCAAAGAAATAACATGTATATATATATATATATATTTGGAAAAATAAGTATTTACAAATAAGTCAAGCCAATATTATAAAAATGACAACCAAATTATTCTATTTGTTCAATGCCATACAAATCAAACTAGTAAAGAGTTATTTTATAAAACTAGAAAAATAATACAAAATTCATCTGGAAGGGCAAAGAATCAAGAATATCAATAAAATAAATAAATAAATAATCTATAGGCTGCTTAGTAATAACAGATCTTAAAGTCATAATCACAAAAGTAATCAGGTTCTGGATAAGAAATAGAGTAGCTGATCAATGGAATAGATTAGATTATCTATATACAAAAATAAGTGATCACTAATGTTTAATAATAATTTGATCTAATTTTTGTTGACAAGAATTCGATGTTTAACAAAAAAATTGTTGGGGACATTGAAAAGCAGACTGGCAGAACTTGGTACGCACCATTTCTCACACCATAAACCTAGATATATTAAAATGTATACAAGAATTTAGCCTTGAATGATGAAATCATTAGCAAATTTAAGAAACAAAAAAAATTATTTGTTATTTATGCATAAAGGAAGAATTTATAGTTAAATGAGAGATAGTGAGTATTCAGGGAACTAAATTGCATAATTTGATTATACTTTATTAACAATTTAGCACAAACTAAACCAAAAAATCCAAAATTAGAAGGAAATCAGAAAACACTGATAAAGGGCTCATTTCTCAAATATATAAAAAATTGGGACAAAATTATAAAAATATGCAGCATATCCCAATAGACAAATATTCCAACCATATGAATAAGCAGTTTGCAGAAATTCCAACTACCTATAGTCATTCTAATTCATTGTTGACTAAGGATATGAAAATTAAAACAATTCAGAAATATTACATCACAAACAACACATTTTAAAACATGACATGAATGGAAGATGACAAGTAATAAAGGGAATTTTGGAAAATAGACATGCTAATGCACTATTGTTGGAGTTGGGAATATGTTCAACTATTAAAGTGAACAATTTGGAACTATGCCCCAAATGGCTATAAAATTATTCACATTGTCTGTTCCAGCAATAACCTTATCAGATAGTTCTGTGTCCCAAAAAGATCAAAGACAAGGGAGCAGAATAAGCATCTAACAAATTATTAACAGTAGCATTTCTTTCATATATTTATTTATTATTTGGTTGAAAAGGAAATTGAAACTGAAAGGATACTACCCATTATGCAATGGCAAAACAAATTGTTTAATATGATTGTGATACTATTGTCCTATAAGAAATGGCAAAAAGTTTAATTTCAGAAAAGATTGGGAAAACATATAAACTATAAAAAAGTGAGTAGCACCAGAATAATGTTGCACACAGTAACAGCAATATTTCAAAGATAATGTATGTGAATATACTCTGATCAGTGCAATAAACCAAATGATTCAGGATGAAAAATGTTATTGTTATTCATCTCCAAAGAGAGAACTGATGAAGTTTTAGTACAGATTGGAGGCTGGTTTTCTATTGTTTTGTTTATTCAATTTATTTTTCTAGTTTTCTTTTTACAACAGGGCTAATATGGAAATATGTTTTATATGATTTCATCTAGATAATGTGCATGATATTGGTTACTTCCTCATTGGGTAGAAGGAAGGTTGGAGGCAGTGAGAGAACTTGAAACTAATTTTTTAAATGAATGTTTTCAAAAAGAAAACAATGAAATGAAATATAGTGGAAATAAAGATGGTTGACAACCTTCTCAAGGAGTTTAGCCACATCAAAGAAAAATGTTAGGAGAGGTAAACTGAAATGAAAGGATGAATTTAGCTTACAAACTGACAGACACTCCTCTACATACATATAACCCATAAGTATGATACGATGTAAGAATTCCTATCCTTGGATCCATGAATTTGGATTTTTAAATATTGTTTTTCTGTTTTTGAAAAAGGAAAGGAAAACTGTATTTGTAATTGAAATGTGGAAAGAACAAATTTCAAAAAGATCAGAATAAATAGATGTAGGGTGTGAGGAAATAAATTCTACACTGGAAGTTAACTTTGAATAGATGAGGAATTCTCTAGAATCAAATTCTGAAGACCCAAAGGGAAAGAATGTAAGGAGGAAAAATGTGACTTGGCTGACTGAATGTGAAAATGAGACTTATGTGATCCACAGAGTATTAACTAACCATTTTAGGTTTTTAAAAGATATGTAGAGAAGATGGAACAAGGACAGCTAGCAGCAGCTGTATGTTAAAGTCTGATTTGGTCCTATAAGTTCAGTGTCCCTAGAGTTAACACTCCAAATCAACTCAGCAAGGCAAGAAAAGAGAAGATTTTGTTTCCTCCCCACCCCCTTTCCTTTTTAACTTTTGTTGAAGGAAAAAAAAAGGCAAAAGAACTGTGCTACTTGGGCTAGATTTAATGATGATGTAAAGCATGAGCAAAAAAGCAAACCAGCTTAATCATTACTTTTTTGCTATTTTCTCAAACAAGTAAAACGGTCTCTAAATTTCAAAGGACAGAACAAAAAGAATAATAAATATTTCCTAAGAGGTTACATGGGGAAATAATAGGGACCACATTAAGTGTTTTTGAAAAATTCACCTAGATCAGATGAACTATTTCCCATTACAGAAAGAACTTTTGGAGGATATTTAGACAACAATTAATGTGGTAGGGATCAGGGAGTCTTAGTGTATTCCTCAATGTGAGTCAGCATTGTAACACAAAATTCAAAAGCTAATGTAATTTTAGGTACTTTCAGGAAAAGCATACTGGATTGTCATCCTTTTGTGTTATAATGTGATGTCTTGTATTTATTTCTGCATGCCACATTTTAGGAAGAACAAAAAAAACAAAGTATACAGAGAATAGGACAATTATAATAGAAAGAGCACTGGAAACCATGCCATAAAAAAGATCGGTTGCTGTACTTACACTGTGTACATATGTATTTACATTGTGTAAATATTGTATGTATTGTCTCTCTCTGGAGAATATTATGTTTGGTCCATATTTGGTGCTTAGTAAATGGTTGCTATAGATTGTTCAGTGGTACTAAAATTGAATATATTTAAAAAGTGATGTATAATGTACAAGGTATTAGTTACAGTATCTTCCAATATTTAGAGAACTTCCAGTTGGACATTTTGTCTGACTTTTGGAAATAGAAGGACTAATGGTCAAAATTTCAAATTAGTATGGGGGAAGTGACTGTGCATTTTCCAATATAAAGAATTCTTATTAATAGTTAATATTATCCTCTTATAATAATGAAGAGAAATTATCCATTATTAGCCATTTAAATTGATTCCCAAAGAAAAGGAAAAATGTTTTTTATTCTGTTTCTTTCTCCTTGCTACTTGGTGATGTTTTATCTGTATTTTCAATATCTTTCATAGTCAGTGCCAAAAAATAACTCCTTCTTCTAACCCCAAGGATGTAGGAGGTTTCTATATTGATCATGGTCATGCTCATAAACCATAAAAAATTAACTTATAAAATATCAAATTAATGATAAAATTATTCCAGATTTTTCCTTCCTTCCTTCCTTCCTTCCTTCCTTCCTTCCTTCCTTCCTTCCTTCCTTCCTTCCTTCCTTCCTTCCTTCCTTCCTTCCTTCCTTCCTTCCTTCCTTCCTTCCTTCCTTCCTTCTTTCCTTCTTTCCTTCTTCCTTCGTTCCCTTCTTCCCCATCACTCTCTCTTTTTTCTTTTTCTTTCTTTCTTTGTTTCTCTCTCTTTCTCTCTCCTCTCTCCCTATTCTTCTCTGTCCTTCTCTCTCTCCCTGTTTGCAAACCTCCTTAAGCTTTAAATATTTCACTTTAAAAAGAAAAGTTTGGATTAATTAGTCCATGGTCTGCTGAAGATTTGAACACTAACTTCTTCAAATGCTTCTCTATGCTTACATGCTTAATCAACATGCTTGTTCCCCTATAAAGAGGAGGTGAGTTGTGTTTTAAATATTATCAATATATATATATATATATATATATATATATATATATATATATATATATATATATATATTCATAATACATCACTTGTAAAGATAATTTAATGAAAATGATTATACAAGTCACACAAACATTATTTTATAAATATATACACTCATGTATGTATTCATACTTTAGTGTAACAAAAGGAAAACCATACTTTTAAAAATTGGACTTTAATGTTTGTCTTTGTTAGCTGTCTTTTTTTCTACTGTTTGTTGATGTTATTTTATGTTTAGCATATTACTTACAAGAGTGCATCTGATTATCCATTAACTGCAATGAAAGGCACTTCAGGAGATTTGGTTATTAGATGCTTGTAACATTTAGGCAGACAGATTTTAAAAAATGCTACTGGTAGCAGGATGTTTCCAATGCACAAATGCATAAGGAATCTTACATAACTATACCTCTTATACTTGCTCTATCTGCAGGATGTTTATTGATTTTGTAGTCTATGGAAGATCATATTTATGCAATTATTTAAATCTCTGTTTTCATTTATTAAAATCATGATCCTACTGTAAAAATTGTTGGCATAGATTTTGTAAATACTAAATCCAAAGCACAAGTTGACATGTTTTCTATTTAATAAATCAATGCCTATCAAATTAAAATTACAGTAACATTCAGTCTTATTGAAAAATGGGGAAACATAAGGAGAATAAACATTTTCAAATACTTAATAGTGGATCATGCATCTTGGAGACATCCTGTAAGTTCCATAGATACCTGTTTTCTTAGCCATTTAATGAGACAATTGTAATAGTAACAATGATAACAAGAACTAAATCTCACATTTCTATGGAATTTTAAAGATTAATAAAAGTATACAACAATTTATGATTTCTTATTTGCCTTATGTATTGCTTTGTTGAACACTTTTTTCTCCTGTGGTCATTGATAACTACTTCCACGCAAATTATATATAACTTTAATGGGCATAACATTGGGGAATTTCCATTCACTTATATTTTTTAATACTAACTAGATCCCCTAAATGGAGTGCTATTTCTTCCATATGAGAAAACAAGGTTCTTCTATGTCCCTTAAAATTAAAGTCTTATAGCTTTCTACAGCTTTCAGAAACACAGTAATTCCTACCATATTTAAATGCATAGTAGAGAAGAAGAAATTTTCAAAATTCACTGTATTATATGTGAACTATAAGTGTGGCATATTGTGCTGTATGTGTATTTATGTGTATGTATGTTTGTGTCACTTCAAAGTGATCTGTCTGCCTTTTCAGAATCTTGAATGGATTATGCTTTTTTTTATCTCCAATTATAGATGCTTTACCTTAGATGTCAAACTCTGTAGAGCAGAAAAACAAACAAACAAACAAACAAAAACCATTCTTAGTTAGTGGTTTCAGTCTCAACATATTTTTGAGTCTAATTTTTGGGGATCTTCAGTTTTGCCTTTTAATGAGGGACCTCATTTTTATTTACTGCAAGCATTCCTTATACTGCCTAATTTTAATCTTAGATTGATAGGCTGTATCTAAGGTGCATATTTTTTACAGGGTTATTTTCTAACAATCAATTGGGGTTCTAAAGGTTCATAATTAGTTTCCCAAGTATACAATACCCATTTTTAAAGTGGGAAGGGAAAACTCTCAGATAAATTTCAACTCAGTTATTATAATTTCTTCCACCTTATAAGTCAAAGCTCTGACCTCATAGTGAAGATGTTGCCCAAAAAGTCATTCTAGATTTTGAGATGCTTTACTTAAAAATGAAGAAAACAAGACGCAAAAAGGTCAAGTGAATTACAGTAGACTGCATACATAGTTATCGATTGTTATGACTTTTACTATAAATGATTGAATTTGTCTTCACTCCTACATCAAACTTAGTATTTTACTTTAGACCCTCTTTTTCTTAGTGTGTGTGTGTGTGTGTGTGTGTGTGTGTGTGTGTGTGTGTGTGTGTGTGTGTGTGTGTAGTTTAAGGGAATACAAGCAGGTATTCAGATGGCTGAGGTCTTGAAAAAAAAATAACAACTCAAGGACAAAAAAGAAAAAAAAACAAAAAAACTGGTTTTCATACACGTCCCACAGCAAACTATCCTAGGAATTCATTATCATTTTTGTCATTTCAGTTATGCAACAAAGTTTCTTGGTGTTTTCTTTGTGAAAGCTCTTTCTGGAGGTGACTGATAGATTATTTCAATGACTATTTCACTCTTGCATTCTAGTATATCAGAGCAGTTTTCCTTGATGAACTCTTGAAGAATGCTGTCCAGGCTCTTTTATTAGTCATGCCCTATTTACATCATTTTACAACATTTTAGAAGAGAGTTTCAAATTTTCAGAAATTGTCAATCAATAAGGATTTATTAAGTGCCTCCTATATGCCATGTGCTATATTAAACACTGGGATTCAAAGAAAAGCAAAAGGCAGATCACATTCTTAACTTTCTTTCTTTCTTTTTTTTTTTTTTTTTTTAATTCATTTTTTCCAAATTATCCCCTCCCTCCCTCCACTCCCTCCCCCTGATGGCAGGTAATCCCATACATTTTACATGTGTTACAATATAACCTAGATACAATATATGTGTGTAAATACCATATTCTTGTTGCACATTAATTATTAGCTTCTGAAGGTATAAGTAACCTGGCTAGATAGACAGTAGTGCTAACAATTTACATTCGCTTCCCAGTGTTCCTTCTCTGGGTGTAGTTATTTCTGTCCATCATTGATCAACTGGAAGTGAGTTGGATCTTCTTTATGTTGAAGATTTCCACTTCCATCAGAATACATCCTCATACAGTATTGTTGTTGAAGTGTATAGTGATCTTCTGGTTCTGCTCATTTCACTCAGCAACAGTTGATTTAAGTCTCTCCAAGCCTCTCTGTATTCCTCCTGCTGGTCATTTCTTACAGAGTAATAATATTCCATAACCTTCATATACCACAATTTACCCAACCATTCTCCAATTGATGGACATCCATTCATCTTCCAGTTTCTAGCTACAACAAAAAGAGCTGCCACAAACATTTTGGCACATACAGGTCCCTTTCCACTCTTTAGTATTTCTTTGGGATATAATCCCAATAACAGCAATGCTGGGTCAAAGGGTATGCACATTTTGACAACTTTTTGGGCATAGTTCCAAATTGCTCTCCTGAATGGCTGGATTCTTTCAAAACTCCACCAACAATGTATCAGTGTCCCAGTTTTCCCACATCCCCTCCAACATTCATCATTATTTGTTCCTGTCATCTTAGCCAATCTGACAGGTGGCAGATCACATTCTTAAGGAGTCTACAATCTAATCAATTGGTGATTCATAGGAACCAAAATAAGGTTTTTATTCTTAAAGTAACTTCAATTTAGTTAGAAAGTATAAAAAAGAATGTACATTATAAAAACACTTTTATTGTGAATACCAAATGTGCTAAAGAATGAAATTACTAGAAACATTTTAAGGAATTAATGATTTCCGAAGAATAGCATCATTTTGATTTTATCTCAGTTTTGAAAAATGGAGTAGGGATTTGAATTGTCAAAAATAAAAATAAATTTAAAAAATAAAAAATAAAGCAGTGGAAACAGAATAATAAAGAAATAGAGATGTATGATTTAGAGGGCTATTTTTGTTACAAAGAAAGTTTTGTAGTCTTGAGAAGATACCAAAGTTAAGCTTACTCAGACTTGATCAGCAATAACACCTTAAAGTTGATTTCCAGGCAAAATAATGACAAAATGGTAATGAGTGAGGGAAACCTAAGATTGCAGATTTCTTCTAATTCTTGCAGATAGCTCACTGCAAAAAATAAAACAAAACAAAACAAAACAAACAAACAACAACAAAAAAACAGTGACTTCTGTAATAGTGTAATCAAATGTTTTATTCAGATAACTTAATTCACCTTTAAATCAGTTTTTATTAATTTCTTCCTAAGTAAAAATAAATTTTTAAAAAATCCTATTTTCTGTCTCCAATGTTCTGCCATGGAATTGGTCATTAGATATTACAATATAAAATTAATAATTGAAGCCTAACCAATGATATATTTTTCAGAATATCTGATATTTTGGAATTAAACTTTCTTTTGATAATAACCTTGATTTGTTCTGGTCTGTGACATTGTTCTTTAACAGAGAATATGAACAATGCCCATTAATTCTTTAAAAATGATATCATGGAGCACTTTTCATTCTTGCATTTAAAATCTTTCATTCTTGATTCCAAGCTACTATTTCATATTTATTTCCTACTATTACTTTTCATATGTACTATTAATTAACCCTATTTAGCCTTTAAAATATTATTTAATATTTATTTTCTTTTTCTTCTTTTGGTACTTTATGACAGAAAGTATTCATGCCTGGAACCCTCATTCTCACCACCAAGCATCTTTAATTGTTTTTAAATTTTAGCCCAGGTTTCATCTTCTAGAGTAAATCTCTTCATTTACTTTCCACCCTCAATCTGCCATCAGTTTTAGCAGTGCTCTCCTTCCCTTCCTCTCTCCCTCTCTCTTTGTCTCTCTTTCTTTTTCTCTGTCTCTTTTTCTGTCTGTCTGTCTTTCCCCTCAAATTATTTTTCATATCCTTATTTATCTGTGGGTTGTATTATCCAAGTAAAATATCAGTTCTTTGAGTAATTTATAAAATACTGATTATTTTAAATTTGTCTTGATATTTTCAATGAACAGGAATGAGCCTTCTACATAAGAATTTGCCTAATAAATATTTATAAACTTACCATTATCCTTGACTAAATATCTTATCACCAAACTCATACAACCATTTGCCAAATCTTGATGCTTCTACGTTGGCAATATTGTTTATATCACTCATCCCTTCTCTCTACTCAAAAAAAAAATGCAATTTAATTTAAGATTTCATCTACACTTTCCCAGATTCTTGTAAAAACCCACATCATTGTTTTCCTTTGCTTCAACTTTCTCAATTCATTTAAACTCAACATGTTAAATAATTTTTCTTAAGCTTCTTATCATATGACTTGCCTATTCAACAAAATCCATGGTTTCCTATTTTTTCTTAAGGATAAATTATTACCTATTCATCATCATTTATAGCATCCTATACAACCAAGACCTAATTTATGTTACTCTTACTGAAACTTACTCTGCTTTCTCTATCATCCACTCAAAAGGGATTTTATTTCATCGTCACAAAACATTTCAGTTATTCATGTTTTTCAACAAGTCATCCCATTTCCTAGAATGTATTCTCTCCTTTTCTCCAACTCACAGACTCTAAAGGCCTAGCTCAACACCATCTCATGCATAAAAACTTATTCTGATTTTCCTTTTCAGGTTCCATTACTTTCTCCACAAATCTATATTGTGTTTACAACTATATCATATTTGTATCTATTATTGTTTAAAGAAGCAGGTCAGTGGATGGGAGTTTAGGACTTAGAGTCAGGAAGAATTCTGCTCAAATCCAATCTTAGAAATTTACTAGCTGTGTGGCCTTAGGCTACTCACTTAACCTTGTTTGCTTCAGTTTCTTTATCTGCATATTGGGAAAATAGCAATAGATATCTTCCAGAGATATTAAGAAGAACAAATAAGATAATAATTATAAAGTACCTGGAGCAATGTCAGACATATAATTGCTATGTAAATGCTATTATTATTATTATTATTATTATTATACATTATTTATGTCACATAGTAGTTGTTTAATTAATGCTTTATCAAGTTATCAATTGATAGAAATAAATTATCGATGAGGTAATAGGTAGCAATATTAAATATGTAGAAAGAGAGACATTCTAGACCATCATTCAAGACTCATTACTTAATGGTTAATGAAAGAGAAAACCTCCTGATTATGAAATACTTTATGACCAGCATTAAATATGAGCTACCAATAAGCTATTTGATAACAGAGAACTTCTTTATGCCCCCCAACATATTTAAACTACAAATGCTTGGTACACATTAAGGGTTTAACATTTTTTTAAATTAATTAACTGGCTGGCTGACTAAGTTAAGCTTTCATATAAAAAGAGATAGTCATTTGTTCTGCTTGACTCTAGTCTGAAAATTAAGAATAAAGGGTAAAAATTTCAGAAAAAAATTGCTTCAGATAAATGAAAAAGTTTTAATTATAGGATGATCCTCTGTAGGAAGTATCAAACAACAGGAAGTGTTTAAGACTAGTAGAAACTAAGGATCACTTGATAGAATATTATAAGGGTTATAATGTTCACACAATATTTTAAATTTTTATTATAGTAAGATTATTTTTATTGCACATTGCTTTATGAAGCATGTTGGGAGAGAAAAATCATAGCAAAAGGGAAAGATAAGAGTCAGAAAAAAAATTGAATATAGCATGTGTTGAGTTTTACACATTTCTCCTTAGTTTTTTTTTTTTTTTTTTTTTTTTTTTTTCCTGGATGCAGATGGCATTTTCAGTCCAAAGTCTACTGGCATAGCTTTGGATCATTGAATTATAGAGAATCAACCATTTCATAGCTCATCTTTGCACATTGCTAGGTCAAAGAGAATGCATAGTTTTATAGCCCTTTGAACATAGCTCAAATTACTCTCCAGAATATCTGGATCATTTCACAACTCCACTCATGCATTAGTGTCCTAGTTTTCCCACATGCTCTACAATAATTATCATTATCTTTTATTGCCACAGCAAGAGGTGGTATCTCAGAGTTGTTTTCATTTGTATTTCTCTAATTAATAGTGATTTACAGCATTTTTCATGTGACTATACATGGCTTTAATTACATCATTTGAAAATAGTCTATTCATATCCTTTGACCATTTATCAACTGGGTAATGAATTATATTCTTAAAAATTTCACACAGTCCTTTATATATTTTAGAAATTAGATATTTATCAGAAATATTGATTGTAAAGGTTTATTCCCAGTTTCACACTTCCCCTTTAATCTTATTGCTGTTGGTTTTGTTTATTCCAAAAAAATAAATCTAATGTGATCAAAGTTGTCCATTTTGCCTTTTATAATGTTCTCTAGTTCTTCTTTGGTAATAAATTCCTCCATTTTCCAAATATCTAATAGGTAAATTATTCCTTGTTCTTCTAATTTGTTTATGGTATCATCCTTTACACTTAACCATGTATCCGTCTTGACCTTATTTTGGTGTGAGGTGTGAGATGTAGATATATGCCAAGTTACTGCTATATTATTTTCTAGTTAGCCTAGCAATTTATGTGAAATAGTGAGTTTTTATTTCAAAAGCTATCAAAAATTGGATTGCTACAGGCCTTGATTATTGTGTTGTGTGAATATAATCTATTCTACTCATCCACTATTTTTTTTCTTAGTTTTGATGATTGTTTTGATGATTATTGCTTTATAACAGAGTTTTAGATTTAGTATTGCTAGGACACCCATGCTTTGTATTTTTAAAAATTAATTCCCTTATATTCTTGATCTTTTGTTCTTTCATATGAAATTTGCTATTATTTTTTCTAGTTCTATAAAATAATACTTTGGCAGTATAATTGGTACAGCATTGAACAAGTAGACCAATTTAGGCAGAATTGTTAGCTTCTCTACATTACAAATAATGCTTCCTGTAGATTTTAAATAGATGCGGTTTATTATTTTAATAAAAGCTCCCTTTATCTCTATGCTTTCTAGCATTTTTGATAGGAATGTGTGTTATATTTTGTCAAAAGCTGTTTATAAATCCATTGAATTTATCATATAATTTCTTTTGGTTTTATTAATATGTTCAATTATGGTAATAGTTTTCCTGATATTGAATCAGCCCTGCATTTCTGGTATAAATCCCACTTGATCATAGTGTATTATTCTACTGATAAATTGCCTTAACTTTGTTGCTAATATTTTATTTAAATTTTTTGCATCAATATTCATTAGGGAGATTACTGTAATTTTCTTTTTTTCTTTTGACCCTGCCTGGTTTACGTATCAGTGTTATGCATGTATATGCATGTATCATAAAAGGAATTTGGCAGAACTCTTCTTTATGTTTCTTTTCAAACAGTTTACATAGTATGGCAATTAATTTGTTCTTTAAATATTACTAGAGTTTATTAATTCATCTGGCCCTGGAGCTTTTTTCTGAGGGAGTTCATTACTGATTTGTTCAATTCCTTTTTTCTAGTAGGATTATTTAAATATTTTATTTCCTCTTCTGTTAGTCTGGGCAATTTATATTTTGGTAAATATTCATCTATTTAGTTACATTGTTGGAGTTACTGCAAAAAGTTCCTAATTATTGCTTTAATTTCTTTTTCGTTGGTGGTAGTTTCACCCCATTCATTTTTGATGCTGCTGATTTGGTTTGTTTTTCTTGGCTTTTTCTGTTCAAATTAATCAACAGTTTGTCTATTTTGTTGTGTGTGTGTGTTTTTTTTTTTTTTCCCATAAAACTAATCCTTAGTTTTGTTTATTACTTCAATAGTATTCCTAGTTTCTTTTCAGTTCCTTTGAGTTGCAAAATTTCTAATTTCGTATTTAATTGGGGAGTCTTTATTTGTTCTTTTTTCTAGCTTTTTTAGTTCCATGCTTAATTAACTGATCACTTCTTTCTCTTTCATTTATGTAGCTATTTAGAAACATTAAATTTCCCCTAAGAACCGACTTGGCTGCATCCCCAAGTATTAGTATGTTGTCTCATTATTGTAATTTTCTTGGATGAAATGATGGATTGTTTATGTGATTTGTTGTTTGACCCACTTATTCTTTAAAATTAGATTATTTATTTTCAACTTGGTTTTTAGTCTATCTTTTCGAGGCCCTTTATTGAATATATTTTTAATTGCATTGTGGTCTGAATTGGAAGCATTTGCTATTTCTGCCTTTTTGAATTTTATTGTGAGGTTCTTATGACCAATGAACGGTCAATTTTTAGGTAGGTGCATGTTCTATTGAGAAAAAAAGTATATTTCTTTGAGTCCCTATTCAATTTTCTCCAGAGGTCTCTCATATCTAGGTTTCCTAGGATCATATCAAATCCCAAGTTTCTTTCTTGTGTGTATGTGTGTGTGTGAGTGTGCTTAGATTTTTCTGATTCTGAGAGGGGAAGGTTGAAGTTCCCAACCAGAATAGTTTTCCGGTCTATTTATTTTAATAGTTGTCTTAAAATCTTCTGTAGGAATTTGCCTGCTCTATTCACTTTGTGCATATACCATTTGCATTGTTATTACTTCATCACTTATGGTACCCTTTATCAATACATAATTCCCATTGTTATCTCTTTTAATAAGATCTATTTTTACTTTTGCTTTATTTTATTTAAGATCAGAATTGCCACCTGTGGTTTTTTTTTGTTTTTGTTGTTGTGTTTTTGTTTTTGTTTTTACTTTAGCTGAAATGTAATAAATTCTGTTTCAGCCTTTTACCTTTAGTCTGTATGCTTTTAAGCATGTGTGGAATTTTTATTTCAGTTAATTATTTTAAGTCAAAGGGTATAGACATTATTTATTTATTTATTATTAAAGCTTTTTTATTTTCAAAACATATGCATGGATAATTTTTCACCATTGACCTTTGCATAGCCTAGTGTTTCAGATTTCCTCCTCCTCCCCACCCCTCACCTAGATGGCAAATAATCCAATATATGTTATATATGTTAAATTATATGTTATATCCAATGTGTCCACATTTATACAATTCTCTTGATGCACAAGAAAAATCAAATCCAAAAGGAAAGAAAATGAGTAAGAAAACAAAATGCAAACAAACAACAACAAATAGAATGAGAATGTTATGTTCTGATCCACATTGAGTTCTCACAGTCTTCTCTCTGGGTGTAAATGGCTCTCTTCATCACAAGATCACTGGAATTTGCATCAGTCATCTCATTGTTGGAAAGAGTCACGTTCATGAGAAGTGATCATCGTATAATATTGATGTGGCAATGTACAATGATCTCCTCTTCTGCTCATTTCACTTAGCATCAGTTCATGTAAGTCTCTCTAGATCTTTCCGAAATCATCCTCCATATCATTTCTTATAAAACAATAATATTTCAAACAATAATATACTATAATTTATTTAGCCATTCTTTAATTGATGGGCACTATGAAAAAGGCTTCCACAAACATTTTTGCATAAGTGGGTCCCTTTCCTTATTTTAAGATCTCTTTGAGATTTAGGACAAATAGAAACCCTGCTGGATCAAAGACTGCACAGTTTGATAACTTTTTGGGCATCATTCCAAATTGTTCTCCTAAATGCCTAGATCCATTCAGTTTCACCAACAATATATCAGTGTCCCAGTTTTTCCACATCTCTTCCAACATTTGTAATTATCTTTTCCTGTTATATTATTACATATTTCATATTATATTATGAGTCCCAATCTTCTTTAGACACAAATTCCTTCCTTCTCCACAGATCAGAGAGGTAAACAATCCTATATTTTTTCTAATTTGCTTATAATATCACTATGTCTAAATCATGAACTCATTTTGACCTTATCTTAGTATGTGGTGTTAAGTGTGGGTCAATGACTAGTTTCTGCAATACTAGTTTCTAATTTCCCCAGCAGTTTTTTTTTTTTTTTTTTTTTTAATCAAATAGTGAGTTCTTATACTAAAAGCTGGGGTCTTTGGGTTTGTCAAACACTAGATTACTATAGTTATTGACTATTTTGTCCTGTGAACCTACTCTATATTGATTGACTACTCTATATTTCTTAGTCAGTATAAATGTTTTGGTGTTTAGATGACCACTGCTTTATAATAAAGTTTTAGGTCTGGCACATTCTAAGCCACATTCTAAGCACATTCAGACCACAAGCTAAGCCACATTCACTGGCATTTTGTTTTCATTAATTCCCATGAAATCCTTGACCTTTTGTTCTTCCAGATGAACTTTGTTATGTTTTCTCTAGGTCTAATAATTTATTGGGAGTTCAAGTGTTATGGTACTAAATATGTAGATTAATTTAGTCAGTTTTATTATATTCACTTAGCCTATCCAGGAGTGCTTGACATTTTTCCATCTGATAACTTATGTGGATTTATTTTGTGTCCTGCAACTTTGCTAAATTTATGAATTGTTTCTAGTAGTTTTTTAGTTGGTTCTCTAGGGTTCTTTAAGTGTAGCATCATATCATCTGAAAGAATGATAATTTGGTTTTCTCATTGCCTACTCTACTTCCTCTAATCTCTTTTTCTTCTTTTATTACCAAAGCTAACATTTCTCATACAGTATTGAATAGTAATGGTGATAGTAGGCAACCTTATTTCACTCCTGACATTACTGGCAATGGTTCCAGTTTGTCTTCATTACATGTGATGCTTGCTGAAGGTTTTAAATAGATGCGACTGACCATTTTAAGGTAAAGTCCATTTATTTCTATATTCTCTGGTGTTTTTAATAGGACTGGGTGCTGGATTTTTATCAAATGCTTTTTCTGCATCTATTGAGATAATCATATAATTTTTGTTAGTTTGACTATTGACATAGTTAATTATGCTAAAATATTTTCTAATATTGAAACAGCCTTGCATTCCTAGTATAAATCCTAGTTGGTCATAATGTATCATCCTGGAGATGACTTTCTCTAATCTCATTGCTAATATTTTATTTAAGATTTTTGCATCAATATTCATTAGAGAAATTCATCTATAATTTTCTTCTTCTGTTTTCACCCTACATGATTTAGCTATCAAGACCATATCTGTGTCATAAAAGGGATTTTGTAGGACACCTCTGTACCCTATTTTTTCAAATAGTTTATATAGTATTGGAATTAATTGTTCTTTAAATATAAATCTGTCTGGCCCTGGAGATTTTTCCTTAGGGAGTTGATTAATAGCTTGTTCTATTTCTTTTTTTATAAAATAGTACTATTTAAATAATTTATTTCCCCTTCTGTTAATCTGGACAATCTATATTTTTGTAAATATTCCTCCATTTCATTTTGATTATCAAATTTATTTGCATATACTTGGGCAAAATAACTTCTAATTATTGCTCTAATTTCCTCTTCATTGGTGGAAAGTTTTCCCGTTTCTTTTTTGAGACTAACGATTTCAATTTTTTTTTATTTTTTTTTCTAATTAAATTAATTAAAGGTTTATCTATTTTGTATTTTTTTTCATAAAACAAACTATTAGTTTTAATTATTAATTCAATAATTTTCTTATTTTCAATTATTTTTATTCTCCTTTTTATTTTCAGAATTTCAAATTTGGTCTTTAATTGAGGATTTTTAATTTGTTTTTTTCTTTTTATAGCTTTTTTAGTTGCAAGTCCAATTTCTTGATCTTTTCTTTCTCTATTTTATGTTATACTCCAAATATTTGTGGATTCTCCAACTCCAAAACCAGTTTAGAGGCTTAATCTGCTGCTATCACTTTGAGAAGTCGAGGAGGTCACAGAAAGTAGTGTCTGCTCTTCCAATCTTAGCACCACCCCCACCCCTTCATACTATCTCAAATTTTGAGAGAAGTCAAAGTCCATTTAATTTGAATATTATCTGATTCTAAGGGATGGAGCCAAGATGGCAGAATAAAGTCAGGAAATTGCTCAAGATCTGTATATGTCTCTCCATATAACATGTTTTTTCTTGAGACAAGGTACTTATATACTTAGTTCACACTTTTAAAGGAGTTCACTCATTGGTTCACACATTAGACTTCATACCTTTAGAGTGCATATAAAAGGACAAGCCCACTCTCTGAGAGAAGATTCAGAGCCAGGATTTCAGAGAGGAGATTCGCAAGTCCAGGAGATTCACAAGTCTAAAGAAAAAGCCTGCTCATGGACTTCTAAGAGATTCAGAACTAGGATTTACTTCCGGGAGATTCACAAGACAGAAACCCACAATCCCACACTCTTGGAGATTCAGAATCAAGATTCATTCCCACTTCAACCTTTGTGCTAGCTGGAGACACTAGGACAAGAGCTCTCGGGAACCAAAGAGAGAGATAGGCCTCTAAGAAAGCTAACCAGGCACAGGAAAAGAGTCAGGATTTTTAAGGACACAATAAAGGAGCTGAATTTTAACTCCTGGCTGCATTTTGGGATTATGAAACTGAACTGAAACTAACGTTGCCTCCAGAAGCTCCCCAAGAAACCTCCTCACAGAGAACGATTACAATTTAGAGAAAAAGAACATTACAAAGAAGAACCAACGTGTCTTAGAGAAAAACAAACAAACAAATTTTTATTAATTTCGACAGGACAAGTTTTCTTCCTCCTCACTCCAACAGAGGAATCTTGATATATAGTTCCATTTTTAAAATAGGTTTTTCAAGGACTTTCTAGTAGTTCCGAAATTCTTATTTCAAAGATGTTCATTGATTTTTCCAAAGGATCTCATCTTATTGAAGTTGATTTTGTTAAATCATTTTTTCAGCAACCCTTTCCCAGAAGCTTAGCTAGATCCATAAGCTCGTGTAATGTCCTTAGAAAATAATTAGTTCTTTTAGAGCCTCTGTAGTTGAGACAACATCTAAATTCTAAATGACTTTACACTTAGATTCAGAAGTGGGGGCCATGATGCACTTGTCTATGACTATAATAGTAAAGTAGGTCAAAGAAAACTAGTGTTTATAGTGAGGCAAATGACAAGTCTTTGTCTCCAATTTGTTTCCAAAAAGAAAAAAAAAAATTCCTCAAGAAGACATTTAAGGTGACAAGCTCTTTTTCTTATGTATCTAAACAGTACCTTTAGGAGTTGTCTATTCAATCCATTTTTAATTGGCTTGACATTTGACTACAATATGTTTCTCCACACACAGCAGAATCAACAAAATGCATTTTACTTCCAGCTACTTTGTCTATGGCTACTTTGAGCCTTCACAGTTGGCCCTGTTAGTTATCCTGGAGTCAAGAAGAAGAATTCATAGGTGGGGTGCAAATCCAATTGTATTTTCCATGTGTGTTCTGAAATTGGTATGTCATGAAATCAGAGTTTGGGGACAAAGTAAGGAAAAATAGGGATTTTATCATGTCTACCTCCTTCCTCTTCTTATAAAATATTGGCAGCTCAACTAGCATTCTTAATGACTGATTACCCACAGCGGGGATCCTTGACTCTGTGTAGCTTTAAGCCCCCCTGAAATATTGTCTTGTCCCAAGAAATGAATTTGCTGATGCCACATATCATATCAGCATAACAGAAAAATATATCTGATACAATTGTTTATTTCTGAGATGTTGCAAAGTTATTATTATTCATTGTATAACCTCAAAATAATGAAATTTCATTGTTTTGATGCAATCATGCTAAATTAAAACTGATCCCATTATGTATGTCTTTCTCCTAAGTTTCTCTCAGTATATTTTCATGTTTACCTATAATCATCAGTATTTAGAAATTCAGGAGGAATAAGAAATGCTATACCCTTAGAAAATGTGTATTTTAGGGATAAAACAAATCTAAACCATATACTTTTATGAGAAAATAATTCAGCTTCCAAAATGGGAAAGGGAGTGAATCACACAGGGCACAAAAAAAGATATACCATACATGTTTATTGCCTAAAATAATATAATCAGCTTAAGCACTAAGAATTAATTTTTCTGATTTGAAAAATAAATTTTATTTTCACATAAAACATCACAAATGAAAGAACATTAGTTTAAATATTACAGAGAAGTCTATTTCACTGAGGTCAAACATGATAGTTACATTGTAATCAGTGACATAATTATAACTTGTATAATAAATGTCCTTGTACTCTCCCACATACACCTGAAAGATATGTAAGAAAGTTAAACTCCAGAACATTATGTCCTTGTTCTTACTAGGCTAGTACAGTACAACATGAAGTACAAGCTTAAAGGTGAGAGGAACAATAACAACAATACATCCCTGCAATATTTTTAAAGATATATGCTTAATTTATCATATTTACACTTATCATGAATAACAAGAGAAGATTCTAAAAATATAGTAATTGGAGCATTTCCAAAGAAATTATCTTCAGTGAATATACCTAATGATTTTAATATATTTTGTAAAGGTTATCTTTTTAATAGCTTCATAGTCTGATATAATGATAAATTTTGAAATTCCATGAAATTCCTTGCAGATATTTGAATTTAGTAACTTAGATGGGTGACATTTTCCACAGCAGAATATAAAGTCTTCTGTGGAAAGGAAAACATTATTTTCTTTTTGTGGCTATAGTCCCTAGCTGAATGCATTTTACAGAATCGAAACTTATATGTTTGTTAAAATCAATTGGGCTCAAATAAATCATTAGCAAAGTATTTATTAGCTTATGCAATTTGAAGGTTTTTTTTTTTTTGTTGAAATTTTCATTTTTTCCAGAAGGGAACAAAAACAAAATACTAGCCTAGGAAATGTTTCCTTTGGCTTATTGCTTTTAAATTCAGATATATGCGTACAGATTTACTTTGTCTCTAATTAACAAAGCTGTAGAATAGTAGCATTTGTAACAGGATAGGGGTGAGAAATTGCATTGAGGATGAAGATTTTCAAAAAGTTATTTGGTTTCATGTTTACTTTTATAAGATTTTTATTTTCATTTCATTTCTTCCATCCCCTCCCTCTCCAAAATGGCAAGAAATCTGATATAGGTTATATTTTTACAATATATTAAATATTTTTCCTCATTAGTCAGGTTGTAAAAGAAGAATCAGGACAAAAGAGAAAAAAACATAAGGAAGAAAGCAACAACCTACAAAAAAAAAAAAAGAAAGGAAACTAGCAAGCTTCAATCTGCATTCAGACTTCATAGTTTTTTTCATTTTCCATCACAAGATTTTTTGATATGCCTTAGATCATTGCGTCTGAGAAGAGCAAAGTTTATCAAAGCTGATCATCCACGAGATGTTGCTGTTACTGTGCACAGAGTTCTCTTAGTTCTGCTCACTTCACTTAGCAAGTAAGTTCATATGTTTCTAAAATCTGCCAGCTCATCATTTCTTATAAAATAATCAGTAATCCATTACATTCATATATGAAAAATTGTTCAGCCATTTCCAAATTGATAGGAATATGATCAATTTCCAATTCTTTGCCACCACAAAGAGACCAGCTATAAACATTTTTCTATATGTGGGTCCTTTTCCATCTTTTGTCAAGTCTTTGGGATTCAGACCTAGTAGTGGTATTTTTGGATCAAAGAAGACCAGATTGAAACCAATCATTCTGGACCTATTTAAAATAATTCTTTTATCTAATTTATATCTTTAAGTTTTTATTTATTTTAATTGTAAATGTAAAATAGCAAAATAAAAAAAAATCCATATGTACAGCACAACAAAACAAAGGCATCAAAGCAATCAATTTCCATTTCAAAAGGCCTATATAATAAATATTACAGACTATTAAGAGTTGTGCTTCTCTTTCATTCCTTCTAAATTTTCTTTTCTTTTTGCTATGCTAACTACGTTATTTTTTAACCTAAAGTAAAGGATTACTTTAATGTAACCCTTCCACCCCCTCATACTCAAGAAGGGAATGAAATTAAGTGTAGAGAATTAGATAGATAGGTAGATAGATAGATAGATCGATATGCACATGATAATTTAACATGCATATACATATATATATATGTAAAAATACCTCTATCCATATACATATAAACACATACACATTCATATACACAGATGTAAGATTGTACTATGTCTACTTTTTATGTTTCTGTGAAGGCAGATAACATCTTTCATAAGTCCAAGTCTTATATTTTTCAAAATATAGGAGCTCTTCATTTCCTACAAGACAGCAATATCCCCAACTTATACTATAACACTCCAAATATTCTAAAACTATATGTATTAATATGGTTGATATATAGAGTAATTTCTACTTTTTTTCTATTGATTAAATCTATTTTAGCTTTAACTTTTTCTGAAATAATGATTCCTACCCTTTATTTTATTTTATATGTGTGTATTTCTCACTTCCTATCCTTCCTGATTTCTCTAATTTCCTTTTACAAGCTTTCTTGCCCTCTTAACCTACCAAACTTTTGAAGATCCCTCCCTTATCTTCTCCCTCATCCCTTTATCCTTATCTTTTATATAAATTTAGAAGACCTTTTATAGCCTTCTATACACACACACACATGTGTCATATATGTGTGTATGTGTGTATAGAAGGCTATAAAAGGTCTTCTAAATTTATTACATATATGTATGTGTGTGTATAGAAGGCTATAAAAGGTCTTCTAAATTCATATATATATATATATATATATATATATGTGTGTGTGTGTATATACATATATATATATATATAAATCCCACTTATTTCCATTCTTGTTAAACTAATTACCCTTCTATTTACCCTTAATTTATTGCCTCACTCTCTTATTTCCTTATTAATCTAGAAAACTTTTATTGCCTTTTAAATGTATATGCCATTTTCTCTAAGCCAAATCTGATTTGAGTCAAGTTCCCTGGAATAATCCATCCCTTATCATTTTACCTCCTCTATCTATTCCCTTACCTTCTAATTTCTTTCCACATTTAGAACACTTCTAAATGTATCTATCAACTACTAGCCCTCTTCCCCCAGCTAATTCTTTGGAGTCAGTTCTTCCTTTCACACATCATTTGTATAAGACAATGATTCTTTTTACCTTTTTCCTATATGGTTTTGTTTTTTAGAATCACATCATACTCAGCTCTACCCCAATCTTTCTTTCATACTACCCAATTGGTAATGGCAATCTTAGATATACAGATTACATTTCCATATATAAAAAAATACAAGGTTTTCCTTATTAATTCATTTTTAATTAGTATTTCATGTTTACTTCATATTTCTCTTGGATCTTATATGCCAAATTTTCCACTAAGTGCAGGTCTTTTTGCAACAAAAATTTGAAAGTTGGGCAATTCATTGAACATCTCTTTTGTTTCTTTTCTTAAAGATTATCTTTAGATTTGGTGGGCATACTTTTGGCCATAACCTCAGTTCTTTTGTTCTTCAATATATAGTGTTCCAAGACATATACTTTTTCATGTTGCTGCTACTAGGTCTTGTGGTTTCCGTCCCCCCTCCCCCCCCGCCATGTTGCTTGTAATATTTTCTCCTTGATCTAGGGATTTAGGAGTTTGGCCATGATATTATTATAGGTTTTCTTCATAATAGCTCTTTAAATTGTGATTGGTTGATTGCTTTTTCTATATATACCCCTTACCTCCTTATTCTAAAACTTCATGCCAATTTTCTTTAATTATTTTTGTATTATTGTAGGAAACTTTTTTTTTAATCATAGTTTTCAGATAGTCCTATTATTCTGACATTTTCTCTTTATCTGTTCACTAGATAATTTGTTTTTCTCATGACTTTTCCACTTTTTATTTTTTATGTTTAGTTTTATTATTTCTTAGTCTCTTATAATTTTGCTGTGCTCCCCTGCTAAATTGTTATTTTCAAGGAGTCATTTTTGTTTTTAAAATTCTAGATCTCCTTTTCCAATTAGTTGACTTTCTTTTCTTATTTTTCTTTTACTGTTCTGTTTTTAATTTTTTTTATCACAACCTCTCTCATTTGATTTTTAAAGTCTTTTTTTGCTTCAGTATTATCTTAGAATAATGTATGTTTATTAATACTTTTTGTTATTTCCAAAGATTTAAAACACTGGATGCAATACTGAGAAAAGAAGAATCGTATCTAATTGTGTTTAATAACTTGAGAGGAAAAAATTATATATATATATATATATATATATATATATATATATATATATATATATATATATATATATATATGTATATATGTATGTATGTATGTATAGTATCAGTAACTTTGTTGTTTAAAAAGCCTTTAAGACAATACTATTACTTAAATAAGCAAAGTAATTCATTAGAATTCAAATAATTTTAAAGAGAAGAGAACCGATATTCTGGGTACTTCATCAAACTAATGACATATTAGAGTTAAAGATTTCATGAAGTTTCCTGTTATGATATTCGGAGGAAACTACTTATTCTTGTCTTAAATCAAAAACTTAAGTTTCTTGAATTTAATGGAAAGTCCAGAAGAGGGAGATGTTTACTCTCAAATAGCAATTATTACTTTTTTCTTCTATCAGAATGAATATATCTATAAAGAAAAGTAGAAATAAAAGTATATTTTTAGTTTTTACATATAAGTAATATGAATATTGTTTATGACTTAGAGTTTTGTTCTACTCAATTCTGTCTTATTTGCTGTTTCCATTTTCAGTAAATATATATTTTTTGGAGATTTTATTTTATTGAAATAAAATTTCAATAAAATGAAGGACAATTTTTAGAAAGTATATTGTTCTAAAAAATGTAATCATTTCTGTTCTAGTTTTTATTTTAATACAAAGTATTTTACATTTGAAACAATCCTTCTTTCCCATGTCTGTATTGGTGTTTTATATTTAAGGAATATCATAAATTGTTCTTACCAATTCATTGAGAAAGTTCTATTTTATTGTACAATATCTTTTTGAGACTTCATTATTTTTACCTTCACTTATTAACTAAGCAACCTGACTTCATATACCTAAAAATCCTTGTATTTTGATCTTCAGTAATATATTATTATTCTAATAAACTAAAATATCTACAGTAATTGAGTTTTTTTTTTTCAACTGCTTACATTAATAAAATGAAACCTACTATATTAAAATCAGGTTGTATTTTTATTATGAGCACAATCAATCCTTCAATACACTGCAGAATTTCTAAAGAAATAATTTCTGCTACAAAAAAGCCACTTCTTTACTGGTGATGATGGAATTAGCAGTTTTTTCAATGTTTTCTCATTCTATTCAAACTATGAAAAATTATGGATTGCTGTGTGAGTGACAACATCCTTAACAAAATCTTTTACCCATGTAGGGCAATACTACACCAAGGATCAGAAATAATCGACTGACTCCCTGTTAACATAAGAAATCTATGAAACTCAAATCAGGTGATAACTTATTCCTTAAGGTGATAATTATTGTCTATTAAGACCAAATTCCCTCTGAAGAAATAATGTGAATGGACAATGATATATATAGATATATATATATATATCAGTAGAATAAATATCTTCATGGGTTAGATTATCAATGTATCAAGTATATATTTATTTATTAAGAAATAAAGGCATTATGATATGCTGGATAGAATAGCAGACTTTGAGCCAAATATTCTGAGTTTGATTCCTGCATCACAAACTTTAGTGACAAATCACCTAATGTTATTTCAAATGTTATCTATAAAATTGAGATATTAATAGTTTTCTTACCTACTTCATACCTGATATCAAAAGTATCTTGGAAACTTCATATACTCTGTAAAAGTGAATTCATGGTCTTGTAAACAATTTTGATTTTGACTCATATTTTCAAAATTAAAACAGTAGATATTTTCTGATTTTGAATTTCTTGGTAATGCTATATCTATCTCTCTAGGTAGCATTTATTTGACTCTTACTGTTTCACTACTGCTTCCTTAGGGATCATGGCTCTGGAAACTTCTTGTTGATAAATAGCATTCAGGTATTCTTCAAAGCTTGTAGCTACTGCCAAAATTTCCCCATTTTGATACTTGTCCATGCCATTTAGAAGTGAGATAAAAAATGTCAAGAGTCAGAAACTGTGTAGGCTGCCAAGTGCAGGTGAGGGGATTATTGAATCTGTATTAAAACCTGAATTAAAGTGACATGGCATAAAGTGTAGAAGTGAATATTCTCTATATTTATCATCATTATTGTGATTTGGAATCATATTCTTTATAATTTTAAGGAGGAGAGTCAAATGGAACATTCTCTGTTGTACTTCTATATATTTTTATATCTGGGGAGCTCAATTTCTCTTGTTGGTTTGTGGAAAGACAATTGTATAAGTCAAATTAAGAAAGAAATTCCATTCTCGGCTATGCACATGTGCCTTAATGAAACAATCTAGAAATATTTATTAAGTGGTTAGTATGTCAGATTTTTACCACTTTTCTAGAGGATATAAAGGCAAAAGTGAAATAGTTCCTACCTTTTAGATGCTTATAATATATGAGAAATTTGATATATTTTTATAGGTTATATAATATATATGTCTTTGTTTCTGCATATACATATACAATAATTCTAAATTATTGCAGAAAGTAATAAAAGTGGAAAGAGAAAAATCAGAAAGACCTCAAATAGAAAAGTTCATACTCTGGAGGGAGCTGGAGATGCTTAGAGTTAAAATTGAAAAGAGTGACCATTTAAGCCTGATTGCAAAAACACAGAGATGGTAGAATAAATTATAGAAGAATAGAAGAAGTATTTCTTCTACTACATATAAGAAGAAATAAGAAGGTTTATTTGGTAGGAAGGTAGAATTTATGAATTGAAATACTGTTTAATAATCCTGGAAAACAGAGTGGAGCCAGTTTGTAATGGACTTTAAATGTCAAACATAAAATTCTACAGAGGTAAAAGGGAGCCACTGGAGCTTTCTGAGCAGTGGAGGAACATGGTCAAACATTTACTTAAGGAAAATGAATTTGGTAGCTATGAAGATGATGGAATGGTGACAGTAGAAACATTAGTCAGAAAGCCTAATTAGAATACTATTTCAATATTTAGGGGAAAATAATGAAGACCAGTTCAATCCAAATTTATCTATTAATATTTCACAGAAATTCTTAATAGATAGGAAAAAGAACAAGATTAGGGGAAATCAGATGGTGACAGTTTAAACAATTACATCTATCATTAATTATCATTTCTTATGTGTGCTTCCTCTTAAATTATACTTTTATCTAGAATATCATCTCTTTTCTCCATCTACTAAAACTATAGCCATCCTTCAAATTTCATCTTAATCCTCATCTTCACTGATCCATTTCTTTTGGGAAAAACATATACACATAAACACATTATCTATCTATCTATCTATCTATCTATCTATCTATCTATCTCTCTGTCTGTCTGTCTGTCTACCTGTCTATCTGTCTGTCTGATTATAGAGACACAAACACACATACAGAATATGTAAATGTGCTTGTGAGTGTGTGTGTGTGTATGTGTATAAAATTTACAAACTTAATGCTTCACTAGCAACTAGAGGAGGAAGAAGAGGAATTAAAACTTTCTACTTGACAATATTGAAGAAAATCCAGGAATCTCCATTTTGAATTTTTGAGGACAATAGCCCCATTCATTCTCCCCTCCATCCTACCAATAAATACACTTCTAGATAAATTGTTCTCATCTCTTCATTACACCAGGAGTTCTTTTCACCTGCTTGGATATATATTCCCTAAATCACTGATGGGTTGGAGATGCCTTGGTAATCTTCAAACTGATTTCACACATTGCCAGAACAGTTTACTAAGATGTAACTGGTATGCAGAGTACAGCTTCAACAGGGTCCAAACTGGTGGCCAAAGTCAAACAGGATAGTCTAGAGACAAGAGAGTCATAAATCAAAGAAGTTCAATTTCAAAGTGTGGGAAATAGCTTGCAAGGTAGGACATATCATAGAGCCCCAATTTTAATGGGAGGTACTTGCTTTAGTGTGGGGAGGGAGATCTCAATACTCATACCTCTGGCTACACAGTGATCTATATAGATAGCCCTGACAAGCAGGAGAAAACAGCAGCAATGTGATAAGGTTGAGTCATAGAAGGACTTGAATGACTCTGGGACTTTGCTATGGCTCAGACTATCTAGATGGCAAATGCAAAAGAATCTTATTATGCTCAACCTAATGTTCTGCTCACTTGCTGTACCTTAGCTCTGGAAAACAGGATGTCTCCTAATATTTTGAAAGAATTATAGATGAATATTGGATGAATTAGGGGGAAGCAAAGGTAGAAAACAACACTTAAGTGGGTTCAGCATCCCTTACACCAGAAGTATTAGTCCTCCCTGACTCATATACCTCATATACCCAGTAACCAATAGAGTGAAACAAGGATGCATGCTTACTTCCATGCTTTTTGTATGTTTTCAGTGATGTCAGATGCATTCAACAAGAAAAAAAAAAAGTAGCATCCAGTTCAGTTATTGCACTAGCAATAAATTATTTACCTATGAAAGTCTACAAGCAGAGACTGAAGTGGAAGGAGTGATTTTGCAGTGAAAGCTACATCATCCAATTGTGAAAGAATTGGTAGGAAACATGGAGAAAATTGTGAATACTATTGATATGTTCACTTAACTTTGTAGTATACTTTCCAGAGATTTAGGCCAAAAGGATGAGGTTAGTATAAACATTGCTAGAGCTATTGCAGTGCTTGGGAGTCTCCTGAAGGAAAGTATGGTAGAAAAGATGTATTAGCCATACTATTCTGCTCACCTCACTTTTGTTTGACTGTGAAACATAGCACCACACCAGAAAATTGAATGACTTCTATTTCAGTCATCTTATAAAGATTCTGAAGATTACTTAGCAAAAAAAGTAAGAGAAATTGAGTCCTTTTTTCTCCTCCTTTTAAAATTTTATTTTCCCCAGTTACATGGGAAAGCAATTTTTAACATGTTTTTAAAACATTGAATTCCAAATTCTGTCTATTCTTCCCTGTCCACACCTCACCTCACTAAGAAGTTATGCATGTGAAATCATGCAAGATATTTCCACAAGTCATGTAGTAAAATAAAATACAGACCAAAAAATCAAAACTTCAAGAAAAAAAAAAGATACAAATGTATGTTTCAATCTGTATTCAGATACCATCAGTTCTTTCTCTGGGGATGAATAGCATTTTTCATCATAGGTCCTTCAGAGTTATCTTAGATCATGGTATTGCTAAAAATAGTTAAATTACTGACAGATGATAATTTTATAATATCACTGTAAATTTGTGGACAGTACATTTTACTTTTCTTCAGTTTCTGGAAGTCTTTCCAGGTTTTTCTGAAAGCTGTTCATTATTTATATTAAAGTGAAAGCTGCTAGGTCCTGGGCAAACCTGATTGTGACTCCTCGAAATCTGAAATATTCCTTTATTTTCTCCTTGATTTGATAATTCTCAAATTTAGCTATGATATTTCTTGGAGTTTCCATTTTGGGGTCTCTTTCAGGAGGTTATTGGTGAATTCTTTCAATGGCTACTTTACCCTCTGGTTCTAGGATATGCAGGCAGTTTTCTATACATATACATACATATATATATATATATATATATATATATAGATCTGTTCTCTAGAGCTATCCTTTTTCTTATAAGATGTTTTACATTCTAGTCTATTTTTTTATTCTTTAGAATCTCTTTTTTTATTTCTTGGTCTTTCATAGCTTTACTGGCTTCCCCTTCCAAAATCTAATTTTCAAAGGGTTATTTTCATCCCTGGGATTTTGAGGTTTTCTTTTCTACTTGGTTAACTTTTTTTCATAATCTTATTTTCCTTGAATTTTTTTAACGTTTTCCTCAATGTGTCTCATTTGGTTTTAATATTTTTTTGAGTTCTACACATTATCTCTGGGGAGAGGAGTCATTTCACATTACTCTTTAGGGTAGAAGCTGTTTTTACTTCATTGTCATCCTCTGAAGATCCCTGTCTTCCCTGTTCTTGCAGTAAGTTTCTATGGTGGGGTTCTTTCTTCTTTGCTGGTTCATTTTTTTAAAAAAGAAGTGAATAAGCACTTCTGATTGTGGGGTGGGAGGAGAGTGCCTCTATCTTCACTTGAATTCTGCTCTGTGACCTGGAACCCCAAACCTAGAGTCCACTCTCTAATAAGTGCCATCAGCCAGCACCATCTCTGGACCACTGTCCCTGAATCACAGGTGCACTGTTTCTTTCTCACCCACTGCTTCAGCTGGGTCTCACATTCTAATTAGTTAAGGTTCATTCAGTCTTCCTAGACTGAGACCCGGACACCACATGCTGTAAATAAGGTGAAAAGTTTCTGTGGTTCCTGTAAAGGCTCTAGCCAAACTCAACTATCCCAGGACTCTCAACTTGATGTTTCTTCAGAGCTAGCCCGAAGGTGTTTTCCATTCATGGGGATTAATCCTCTTTCTGGGGTCTTTATTCTGATCTTTTCAGGTTGTACCTGGGGGACCTCTCTTCTGTCCCAAATCTTCTTGATTTTTAACCAGTCTGTGTGCACTCTGAGGTGGGAATTTGCTGTATTTGTGTAATAAACCTGAAGAGTTTGAAATTTAACAAGGTACTCCACCATCTTCCCAGAATGTTCCCATTCTTTTTCTTTTCTTATTGTTAAAGCCAACATTTCCAACACAATATTGAATAATAGTGGTGATAATATGCATCCTCTTTTCACTTCTGATTTTGTTGGCAATTCCTCTACCTTCTCTCCATAACAAATAATGCTTAGTGGTGGTTTTAGATAGAAGCTGCTTATTGTTTTAAGAAAAACAATCTTTATTACTTTGCCTCTAGTGTCTTTAATAGGAATGGGGAAAAAAGTAGCAAGAAAAAAAAAAGCATTTTAAAGTTTATTCTCTGTATCTATTGAAATTATTGTATTATTTCTGTTAGTTTCATATTTGATATGGTCGCTTATGGTGATAGTTGTCCTGATATTGATCCAGCCTTGAATTCCTGGCATAAATCTCACTTGGTCCCAGTGCATTATCTTGATGATAAGTTATTTTGATCTCTGCTAATATTTTATTGTAATTTTTTGCACGGATGCTCCTTAGAGAGAATGGTCTGTAAATTTCCTTCTCCATTTTGACTTTTCCTGATTTACATATCAGTACCATATTTGTGTCATAGAAGGAATTTTTCAGGACTCCTTTACTAAATTTTTCTCCCAAATACTTTACATTAAATTGGAATTATTCTTTAAATGTTTGGTAGAATTCACTTATAAACCCAACTGGCCCTGGAGATATTTTCTTACGTAATTCATTGATGGCTAGTTTAATATGTATTTTCTAAAATGAGATTATATAAGTAATTTATTTCATCTTCTGTTAATCTGAGCAATTTATATTATTGTAAATAGTCATTATCAATTTCTTTTGATAGCCAATTGGACCATTGTTCCAAATTGCTCTCCAGAATGGATGGATCAGTTCAACATCACCAACTCCACCAACAATTTATTAGTATCCCATTTTTTCCACATCCCCGCCAACATTCATCATTATCTTTTCCTGTCATCTTAGTCAATAAAATTTGTCTTTTAGTTGTATGCCTAATTCAGTGATCTCCTCTTTCTCTATTTTATTCATGTAAGTATTTAGAGATATAAAATATCCCCTAAGAATTGCTTTGAGAGCTTCATTGTCATTCTCTTTGATTAATTTTTTATTGCTATGATTTGCTGTTTCATCCACTTATTCTTTAGAATTAGGTTATTTAATTTTCAAATTGATTTTTAAGCTCTTTTCCCCTTAGTCTTCATTGCATGTAACTTTTATTGCATTGTGGTGTGAAAATGAAGCATTTGTTATTTCTGCCTTTCTGCATTTGATTGTGTGGCTTCTATAATACATGGTTAGTTTTTGTATAGGTGCCATGTACTACTGAGAAAAAAAGTTTTATTTCTTTCTGTCCCTATTCAATTTACTCCAGATGTTTATCATATCTAAGTTTTCTAAAATCCTGTATAACCTGCCTAGTTTCTTTCTTTCTTATTTCATTCTTAGAATTACCTAAGTCTGAGAGGGGGAAGTTTCCCCATTGGTATTGTTTTATTTTCTGTTTCTTCCTGTAACTGACAACTTTTTCTCTAAGATTTTGGATGCTGTACCACTTGATGCATATTTATTTAGCATCAATACTACTTCATTGTGTATGGTACCATTTGACAGGTAGTTTCTTTCTTTATCTGTTTTATTTAGATTTATTTTTACTTTAGTTTTATCTGAGATCAAAATTGCTACCTCTATTTTTTCAGTGAATTCTGCTCCAGCCTTCTATTCTTATTCTGTATGTATCTATTTCCAAATGTGTTTCTTGTAAACAACATATTGTAGGATTCTGTTTTTTAATCCACTTTGGTATGTGCTTTTGTTTTTTTGGGGAGAGTTTATTCTACTCAATTCACAATTATGATTACCAGCACTATATCTCCCTCCAATCTATTTTCTCCCCATGTATACTTTTGTTTTCTCTTTCCATCCTGTCCCTCTGTGGAAGTATTTTGTTTCTAAACCACCCTGTCCTTTACCTACCTTCCCTTCTATCACCCTTCTTTCTCTTACCTCTTTTTTCTAGTATTTCTGCCATCCCTTCTATCCTGCTCCTGTCTTTCCTTTTTTTCTTTCTCTTTCTTCTTCTTTATAGGGTAAAATAAATATCTATACCCAACTGAGTGATTAATTCCCTCTTTGAAGCAAAATTGATGAGATAAAGGGTCCAAAATGCTCATTCCTTTCTTTTCTTTCCCTCTATTATAATGTCTTTTGTGCCTCTTCAGATGATCTAATTTACATCATTATACTTCCTTTTTCTCTTCTCCCAATACAATTCTTTTCTACCCCTTAATGTCTTTTTCTTTGATATCATGACATCAGAGTCCATTCATAATCATATCCTCCATCCATGTATGTCCCAGTAATTCTAACTTCTCCAATAATAAACACACTTCTCATGAGTCACAGATCTCATTTTTCCATATAAAGAAGTAAATATTTAGACCTTCAAATTTTATATATCTTCCTGCTACTCATTCTATCCTTCTCTTAAGTCCTGTGTTTAAACACCAAATTTACTCATTATTTCTTTTTTATTTTTTAAATAGAAATGATTGAAAGACTCTTCATTGAAGATCCATCTCCTCCCCTGAAAGATGGTGTTTAGTTACCCTGGGTAGTTGATTCTTGGATGTAATTCCATGTCGTGGTCTTCTGTAATGTGGTATTCTAGGCTTTTCCAGCCTTTATTGAAGAAGCTGCCAGATCCTGGGTTATCCTGACTGCTGCTGTGCTATAATTGAATTGATTTTGTCTGGCGACTTGCAATGTTTTTCTTGAGATTATATTTCTGGAGTTTTGCACCAATATTCCTTGTGGTTTTTCTTGTTTGATCTCTTTCAAAGGTGATTGATGTGTTTTCTCAATGATTATTTCCCCTCTAGTTTTTGTATATCACCAGAGTTTTCTTAATGATCTCTTGAAGAATACTATCTAGGCTCCTTTTTTGGTTTTGACTTTCAGGTAGACAAGTAATTTTTTAAAATTATCTGACATGGATCTACAGATTTGTTGTTTTTCCAGTGAGGTAACTACATTTCTTCCATTTTTTTCATCCTTTTTAGTTTGTTTCACAGATTCTTGATATTTCATAGTCATTAGCTTCCATTTGCCCCATTTTAGATGGTAATGTGTTATTAATGTAAATCTTTTTTCTATTTGATCAATTCTACTTTTCAAAGTGTTTTGTTTGGTGGATTTTGTTTGCATTTGACAAATTGTATTTTTAAAAGTTTTTTTCTTCAATCAATTTTTATCCTGCCTTTTTCAAGCTCTTGATTCTTTCTTGCATAACTCTAATTTCTTTTCCTAATTTTTCTTCCATCTTTTATTTGTCTTTTAAATTTTTTTATGAGCACTTCCAAAAAGCCTCTTGGGTCTTGAGACCAATTTATATCACTCTTTGCGATTTCCTTAAGGACATCTTGTCCTCATCTTAGCTGATGTTTTGGCCTTTTCTGTCACCATAATAATGTTCCACGGTTTAAATTCTTCTGTTTCTTGATTGTTTTCTTTCTTTCTCTTCTCCCTCTCCCCCCCCCCCTCACCAAGAAAGAAAAGTGTCACCAAAAAAGTCTTTGAGAGTATTTAATGGTTCAATATCAGAGGCAAGTATAATAATTATTCAATTATATTTTGGCCCTCTTTCCCAATATTTATACCTTAGAGATCCAGAGTACTCTTAAGGATTTGTTTAGTATCTCTTTCCTCACAATCCCTACTGTTTTCAGTCCTAACATTGTTAGTAGGCCAATGATTAGAACCTCAAATCCATTTAGTTACGTCAATTATCTTTTCAAAATTGATATATACTTTGAAGATATATCAGTAAATACTAAAATCATTCTGCCCAGCACTTGGTTTCATATTTTACCTTATATCACCTCAATATCTCTCTCTCTCTCTCTCTCTTACACACTCACATACACACCCACACACACATACACACGGTTAAGGGAGAAGAGTATCTTTATAGATTCCCTACACAATGTTGACTCAATAAAATTTCTGTCCAGAAATGAAATGATTGTCTTATGAATTCTTCACTGATCTTTTTTCTAAAAATTCAATAATTGCTCCTCTGAATATCAAAGCTGAGCTGTCTATAAAATCTGGGTTAGAATACTAAAGCATTAAAACATCTCACTGAAGTGCCCTTTGGGTCCTTTGAGACTCACACATTTATGCAGGCACTACTCCCTTCAGACTGAGTAGAAAACAAACACAAAAGTCACAGCTAGCCTGAAGCACATTCTCATGGCCTTCTCTCTTACAGCATTGTCTCTTCATACATTTCATGAACCAATGACTCATTAGATAAGGCAAAGAGGATTAAAGTGGAGAGGAAATGTAAGAACTCATCAGATTTTAAAAAAATGATCTTCAGGTAAAGTTCCCACTCTTGATCACAGGGGTAGCCAAAAGGACCCAATTATTGAATATCTACACATGCACTATAATTTCTCCAAAGAACTTAACTTTGTCCTTATTAAGGCTCTCCTAGCAGCAGATTTCCTTAGTTTCTTACTTATCAAAGTTGCATCATCCAAACCAGCTAATGAAGTCCACAAATTCAAAACATCATTTAGAACTATGTTCAATAACACTAAAGAAGGCTCATTACCATCTTCCATGCTCTTGTACCCTAAGGATTTTACTTTTGCCATCTGATTTACAAAAGAACTGTTCCATGTCTGTTTTCTGCTGTATTAGAATGTAAACTTTTGGAAAGTGAGGTCTGTCTCATTTTTCCAGTTGCATTATATTTAGTTCAGTATTTTTCACCTGGTGAGTCATAATAATAAATGCTTTTCCATTTATTTATAACAAAATATAATACAATTATATATCATATTATATTTTCAAATGCATTACTAGGAAAGATCATAGAGAACATGGAGTCTAACCTTTTCATATTGCAGATAAAGCCAAGGCATATTGTGGAGCTATTCAAAAGAATCAATGATCAAACATGTCCTTAGATACCATATTCTTCACTTTTATTACTGTAGCATACTGAATGGCATTAATATTGCTTTCACAAGCAAATTGCAAGCTCTTTGTGAGTTGGAGAATATTTTCTGTTTCTTTCAGATTGCCTTACATAGTATGGTATGTATAGAATGCTTAATAAATATTTATTAATTGAGACATTTTTGAAGAATACTACATTATCATATTAATTGAATTTGTGCAGGGCCCCAGGTAAAGTAGTTATAAGTACAAAGTAAAAGGTGGCTGTTTTCTTCAAAAGATTTATAGTTTAATAATATAAGGAATATAAAATAGTAAGTATATTACAACTATGGCAAAATTCTATTTTAACATCAAGAGAAATGCAAAATGCTTCAAATGTTTAGAAAGCACAGCTTAACAAAACTTTTTTCCTAAGTGATTTTGCCCAGGTGGAAGTCATTTTTGGCTACTTTGTAAGGTTTCTGTTAGAAGAGACAAAAGGCGTCCCTTATGACCATGCTTTATAGACAACAGGCATCTAACATGGCACTGAATCCCAGTGTGTCACAGTGCAATTGCAGTGAATAACAGGTATTTAGTATGGTAGTGCATATACGTTTCAATTGCTTTTTTCCCTGAAATGCCATTTTTAAGTATGTTTCTTTAATCATCTGAAAGAAATCTATCAAGATTTGTGAGGATATGTATGCACCAGTAATTGTTGATTTCATTAGCATATTCAAAATGTGAAAGCTTAACTCTTTTGAGAGTGTAATTCAAGACCAGTGTTTGTACTCTTGGGTCTACATTTTATTGAGAAAGGAGAAAAATTCTTTACCACTTCTTACATTCTCAAGGTGATACATAATCTATACCATAAAACAACATTTCCTTGCTATTCCATTGAATCTTTTTTTCCCAAGTGCTTTCTCACAATCTTTGCTTCTCTTTGCCAGTGGGATTTAAACTGAAAGACCACTACATATTTCATCTCAGCACTATCTTTTCATTGCAAGCTGAGCCATCAGTAGTGCAAGCCAAGATAACAGCATCATGCTGATGGGTTTCTTCTGTCAGTGTAACAGCTCTTGGGATATGAATTTTTGCAGGCTGTCAAGACAGGTTGAACTCTTGAATAGATTTGAATAGATATTTTTAAAGGAATATTGCAATTGACACTATTATAGAAGTAGAATACATACTCATATTTATCATCCCATTGCTATTTCCATTCATATAATGTTGTAGAAGGCAATATGATCTTCTTCTAAGTTCTACCACATTGATTTATTTTTCTATAAAAAAGAACACTTAGCTGCCAAATTGAATATATATATAGGTAATATATTTTGCCTTAAGCCTACAGATATTCATCCCTAGTTTTATACATGTGTTTCCATTCTTCCAGACATCCTTTCTTTCATATTAATGTTAAAAGAATTAAAGTATATTTTAATGATTTACATTTTATTGAAATTTGATGGGAATATTTGAAGTTTTAAAATTCCCAAGCCTTTAATATTTAATTTTATCTCAAACTTTTAATTCAGAACATTTTAAGAGCTCAATTATAATAGAAATGTTATTCTAGTTTACCAATATAACAATTGTCACATTGATTGGTTTTACACTTTTAACAATGGGCGCATTAATTTAATTACTAACCAATACTCAATACAAAAATTGATCATGAATTATTTTCAGTTAATTTTTGTACATTCTTTTCCATTTTGCTAATTTTACTTTTAAAGGTGATGTTTTCTTTAATTTTTGTCTTTCACTTTCCAAGCTATTGACTCTCTCTTGCATATATTTCATTTCCTTTCCCCATTTTTTTACCTCTTTTATTTGACTTAAAACTCTTTATGAATTCTTCCAAGGATCTTGAGACCAATTCATATCTCACTAGCAGGTTTTGCATGTAAGTATTTTATCCCCTTCTGAGTTGGTGTTTTTGATCTTCCCTGTCATTAAAGAAGTTTTCTATGATCAATAATATTTTCTCTCCTTCTTTTCCTTCCTCCCACCTTCCCTCCTTCCTTCATCCCTTCCTTTCTTCCTTTCTTCCTTCCTCCCTTCCTTTCTCTCTTCCTCCTTTTCTTCCTCTCTACCTCTCTACCTCCCTCCCTCCCTTCTTTCCTTCTTTCCTTCCTTTCTTCTTTCTTCCCTTCCTTCCTTCCTTCCTTCCTTCCTTCCTTCCTTCCTTCCTTCCTTCCTTCCTTCCTTCCTTCCTTCCTTCCTTCCTTCCTTCCTTCCTTCCTTCCTTCCTTCCTTCCTTCCTTCCATCCTTCCTTTCTTCCTTCCTTCCTTTGTTCCTCCCTCCCTTCCTTCCTCCCCTTTTTTTTTTTTTTTTCCTGTCTATTTCGTGGTTTTAAAAATTGAGTCCTGCTCCTGGGGTATAGGGAGCACTCTCCCAACTTTCATGTGCAGCTTTAAGCTTTGAGGAGTATTGAGCTTTAGTTTTGAATGAAGAGGCCTTTTTTTATTTCGTGCTTGCTCACAATGCTGGAGTAGGCTGCTCTCGTCCTGACTGTTGTTTCCTGGTTTCCCAAGCTGCAATTTGCCTTCTGCCCTGGGACTGAAGTCTGCCCCACTGGTTTACTGTGCTACTGTCTTGTTGAGCTAAGAATGAGGAGCTTTGAAAGACCTTGCTTCTGGCTTGCCTAGACACTAACTTTGCTGGGCTGTGCTCCCTTTTTACCTGAGTAAGAATGACCTTTCTTGATGCCCTTCCATGTTATTTTGAACTGAAAATGGTTTTATTTTGTCTTATCATAGGTTTTCTTTTTCCAGAATCTTTTAAAAGGCTTGGTTTTATGTTGTTTCCAGGGGTAACTAAGGAGAGCTCAAACAACTTCCTGGCTTCCCTCTGTCATCTTGGTTCTGCCAACAAAGAGAAACTAAGAACAAAACAAAACAAAAACAAAAATTATTAGATAGTGTAAAGGAGATAACATCATACCCCCTTCAATCTCTGATAACTGTAATACCATATGAAAAAAAATGAAAGATGAAAAATAACATTTTAAGAATATATTGTCATGTACTAGCCGAAAATTATTAAAGAAACATGCATATTTCTCAGCAGTGCATAATACATTTACAGAACAACAACATTTCTTAGAACATAAAAACATCAAAAAGAAAGACTGAATGTGAAATGTTATACACACAATTTACTGGCCACAAGTCTACATAATTTATATAAAATACTGTATAATTAAAACAGTTTTAAAAATAAACCGAGATTAAAATTAATATTTAAAATTTGATGATCTAAAACTAAATTACAGACTTTATGGATAATTGATTAAAGATAACAATTAGGAGAAAACATGACAGATTTTAGGGGAAGCACAGGAATCTTTAGTGGCAAAATTTTATCTCTAAGCACCATAATGAACAACAAGAAGGACAGAAAGAATAGATTGATAAATTTAGAATACCATTTCATAACTAAAAAAGAAATTAAAATCCTACAACAAATAAAAAAGAAATTGTGGAATTCTGAAAATATAGAGATTAACAAAATTGAAAGCAATACAAAATTCTCACTTAATAAAATAAAATCATCCCATTTGGTAACAGAATATGCATAAGAATTAACTAAATAAAAGAGGCAATTAAAAAAATAGAAATATAGATTAAAATAATTGTGATAATAATGACTGTTCATTGATAGTAAATAGATAATAAATTTGGCAATACTAACTAAATTTGTGCAGTATATGCCAATCAAAACAACAGAATTATTTTATGAAACTAGAAAAAATTTATAATGCAATCCACATGGAAGGAAAATAACATTTTAAAATATAAAAGGAAAGGAAAAAGAAAGTAGGAAAAATGAGTGTCTATATATTAGATTTCAAATGCCAGTAAAATGAAATGATTCTCAAAACAATTTGCTACTGTCCAAAAACAAACAAAAGTGTCAGGTAATTTTGCAAATGAGAAGAGGATACTTACATTTTAATGGTCTATTGAATTTGATGGAAGGAAAACTATAATGGTAAAACCAATGTATAAAACAAATAAACCCCCAAAATAATAAAATAAAAATAATTTTCTTTTGTATTTGCAATAATCCCAAGGAATTAATTCATTTTACCACAAGAGGAACTATCAAGAAATACCTTTGTGGAATTTAGAGAATTGTTAAGGATGGATAGAGAATTTTGAAAGGTTATCTCAATATTGGGTTGTTAGAATTGGTATAAAACTTGAATGCCTTTTTAGAAGAAGCAATATGTAACACCATCTTGAGAAAGTGAATTGGTAGATATTCTTGGAACATAATATAAAAAACCCATTATAAAAATCTACGTAAATATTTCCTTTGGTTTTAGCAAACATCATTTCACTAATCAAAAGCAAAGACTGATATTAGGTACATGTCCCTGGATTTCTTGAATGTAACTAAAGATATTTGTTTTTGGATGGAGCCTGTTAAATGGCTGAAATTCATAAATGGAATTATAAAAATTCTCAGTGGGCGAAAACCAGATGAGTTTAGCTAGTTATATATTGGTTAAAATGACTGGATAAAATGGATTTGTTTATGGAAACAGTAGGATTTATTATGGTAGTGCAGGATTATTCTATTGCCTCCAAAATTAAAAAAAAATATATATATATATATTTTAAGTAAAGTATGCTAGATATGTTGATTGAGTTAGATTATATATAACATGAAATCATACAAAATATGTAACAGTCACTGCAGATTGGGAAAAAATTGCATCCATTTAATACCCAGAAAGACACAAAGATATAGCTATAATTATGAAACAGAAACTTGTTATCCTTAACATATTAAGTAGTGATAAATCCCCAAACTATAAATATATCCCCACCTATTACTGAGATTCAAAAAATAAACTAGACCTATTCATCATTGCAAATAGAAATGCTGTCCTGTCTGCTGCTGGTGTTATCCCCAAAATATTTTCAGTGAGACCACAGAAAATGAAATTGCATCTCGTTACATGAATTCAATCATCTAATTTGCAGTAATATGAATAATATTAAATATAAAGAATTATTATCAGGACATCAACTTATCTTCAGACAATTACCATCTAATATCCATTTTAAAAAGAACAAGTTAATGACATTAATAATGGTAAACATATAATTATCTGTCACCCTCAGCTCTGTTTCTTCATTGTTAAACCCTTGCCACTGGATTAGAGGAGAAAGTGAGGCTAGTGACTATGAACAGCCTTTATTTAAATCCAATTCACTTGTATGTCATGACATTACCTACCTTATGTCATCATTTTAGGAATAATAGAAAAAACAATTACAACAACCACCATCCAATTTCAAGTTCGTGGGAACAGTTATACAATATCTGGTCTCCAGCTCATAGTCTACTCTATCTGTCCTTATCCATTACCCTGAAATATATAAAGACATAGAGACTACCTTGTAGAGCACCTAGAATGAGTATCATAATCATTCTGCAATACTCTATTACCCCATGACAAAAAAAAAAAAGTTCTGCTACATGAAACTTTTCTCCTACATTATTTAATCATTTGTTCTCAGAATGTAACCCTCTTATAAAGGAGGAATTCTGACATTCTTTTATTTCTGCATCTAGATATTTTATTATCTGGAATAGTGAACTTGGTTTCAGGAAGATATGAATTAAGATACTACCTAAGGCACTTGCTAGAAGTGTAACCTTGGGCAAATTAAACTCCCTTTAAAATTAATCTCAAATTAAAATTAAAATATATGTATCCTCATATTTAAAAGTGGTGTAATAATAGCACCTATTAAAATTAAATTTGATTCTTTTAATTTAAATCACCATATAACTTTAACCCTCATTATTAGCTATTTAACAATCATTATTAGCTATCTTCATCAGCTAATACAACTAACATAAGAGTTTAATCAATTTTTAATTAATTTACTTATTTATTTTAATACACATAGCTTTATGAATCATGTTAGGAGGTTAATTAATTCTTATGGGTTGTTTGCATAAACAACTACTCACAACTACTTCCTTTTGTCTGAGACTTATCTTCCTCTCCTACTTTCTTTTCTACTACTCACTCCAACTTTACCTACTCCTTCCACTGTGCCTTTGACATTATTTCATAATGAGCATACTTCTCTTCATTTCATGTCCCTTCTTCTTCTACTATTTTTGTTTAGGTTCATTTAGAATTTCCCATATAATACTACATCACTGGTCATTCACTTCAATACTAATTGGAATTTATCCTTTACCTTGCATTCTAGTGAAGGAACCATGAAAGATCTTCTTCCTTCCTACCACAGCTTCAATATTCTCCCTTTGTCAGGATCCCTTAGCAATGTCTCCTCTTATTTTCATTCCATTAAAATTTACCTATCAGTCTAGTCTGTGGTACTCTTATCTATGAACCCAGGAAATTTCTTCCTATCACAAAGAATTTCAACATTTAAATCTATGCTATATCCTAAACTTGAAATTCATTAATTTCTTCAATTCAAATAACCCATACCTCTTTTCTATCTTAGCAAAATTTAGGGATGGTCACATTCTTCATTTTACCTTTACCTTTTGATGTTAAATTTGAATAATCAAAAACTCTGACATTCCTCTACTTGCCCATAACATTCTATTTCTCCCTATTACTTAAACCTGTAATAAATCTTCAGTCTGTAGCTAGAAAATCCACTCTGAAATGATCACAAAAGTCTAAATAACTTCCTTTAGATATTATTAATTAATTTTCTGCTAGTCATTTGTTAATTCCTCTGCTGCAATCCTAATAGCATCTTAGAATTGGCATTCTTCAATATATCTAGTTGGTCCTTGAATTTCAGTACAGATGTTTTACCAGCTGTTCTGGGGAAAATGGGACTAAAATAACTGTGGGAAGTCCAAAATCCTCTAACCCTCTATATTTCATCAAGAACTCTCTGTTCTCTTGAAATAGGAGGACATTGGGACAAAGAATTAGGGTCCTTTTCCCTCTCAATAGACCTTTCAAGCAATCCCTTTTCAATGGAGTCAAACATAGAAGTGTTATATGGGAGAATTTCCTAGGTTCTGTATTGGCCAGCAAAACACACAATATTAAACTAAATCTCAACTAATTTGAACATATTTATCATCTATAATTATTCAATTTATCAAATGATTTCTAAGGACTGCTAAATTGATTGAGCTTTGTTGCTTGCTTGATTGGTTATTTGCTTCATTAGAAGTGTTCAGATATCATTCAAACCTAGCTCTCCAGTCATACAAAAGTTAATCAAAAAAGTTAAAGAATCACTATATCAGTAAACATCTTCAATTTAATAGCTGAAGTTAAACAGACCAAAAACAGATTTGGAGAAAAAAATATAACTGCAGCCACAACAATGGGACTGCCTACAAGGAAATATCTTCTGCAATGTGGACAAGGACTATGAATACATTATGATGTTGCCATGCCAAATCGAATTATGAGCAAATAAAAACACTCCCCTTTTTTTATTGGAAACTGAACCTTGATAGTTTCACAGATGTAACTTTACAATGGAACTACAGCAGTTGGAATCTTGAAAAAAATAAACAGTGGAACAATTATGTTTATTTTTTATTTCTTTTATTAAAAATAAAATAAAATTCTGATTCCAATTACCCTTAGAAATATTCTAAAAAAAACCTCTAGAGAAGCTGGAATTGTAAGCCAAAGAGGTTCATGATAGGAAGAATAATGACTTTCTGAAATCATTACCTTCCTTCTGCTCACTAATTTTTTTCATTATTTTCAGTGCAGTTTTGCTTTGTTGGAAAATTTCCAACTTCACTAATCAGAATTTTCATTCTATCATCTTACTGCAAGATCCTGAAGGATTTTAGCTAGAGCCATATGCACATATAAAATTCTGAGGTTGGTGGAAATTTCCTAAATACAGAGTGTATTCATCAGAGAGATGAAGATCTTTCTGGCAATAAAACTATTGTCTTTATAACACTAGAATTAATAATGTGATCCAAATAAATATAATCATACCAAAAGAAGTCCTTGTTTAGAGGAAATAGCCAGAACTCAAAAACAAGAGGGAAAAAATGAAAAAAAAAATAGCATATTCTAAATCAAGCTGTCAGCATACTATTTACTGTATATTGTTCTATTAGCTGTAGAACATTTCCCTTCTATGTCAGCAAAGAGATGCTCTAAAGTAAACTGGCTGCACAAAATATAGAGGCATTTCTCATTTTATAGAGATGATAATCATTACTTAAAATGTAGGAGAATTTCAGGAATGGCAATGAAATCCACAACACATTACATAAATATTTTGCATGTAGCTGTCAGTAATCTGACTGCAGTCTCTTCACTCATTTATCTTTGCCAGGACAAGTGAAAATGCTTCATCTGATGGCTCATGGTTTATATCACAGATGCTGAAATTTAGCATTTTATGTAATGGCTATCATGCGACACTTTGGGCATCATTATGTATTATAAAAATGACTGAACTCTAATATGACAGATATATGAAAGTCCCAATGGGGGAGTTTTCCAACCTTCTTTGCAGTACTGTGTAGCCAGTCTAAATACAAATTTTTGAGTTGTGTCTGAATCAGTATTTGAAGGTACAGAAAGGGAAAATGACCAAATATCCATCTTGAAAAATATGTTGGCAACTGGAAATTAATTCAGAACCCATAGCAGGTTTTTCTGTGAATAGTTTCTGTTTTCCTGGGCTTCATTTGCAAAGGAAGCAATAGGATCTGCATCCAGAGTTTTGCTGAGTAATGTCTCTCATTCATTGGGAAATAATATGACAAATATGAGGGAATTATTGCATTAAGTTAAACATTATATAATGTATCAATCAGCTATTTATTCACCTAAATCTATAGATGTGAGTGAACATTAGAAATGGCAAGATTTATTCAATTTTACATTCCATGAATCCAAAGGACAAAAGGAATTAAAAGAACAGTTTTTTTTTTTTTTTTTTTCCCAATTACTTAAAGACTGTTAAAATTTCAACAGGAGAGAAATAATTTAGTATATTTGAAAGATATATATAGTTAGGAATGAGTGACAGAATTAACACAATAACATTATTGATTCAATAATAGAAACATTTATTTGACAGTAATTCATAAAAATTATGGATTTCTTTGTCAAAAAAAGTTACTTAAAATCATCATTCATGACAATGAAATGTTCCAAATTCTATAAAATCCAATTAATGCAATCCTCTAAGCAAGGAATTATCGCTTCAAAATTAAATTCTCAGCTCAAAATATTATTAGTTTGGGAAATCCCTTGGATCAATGTAATATTGTTCTATTTTTGGTGATCTTTCCAACTTTTGAAATCACATGGCTTTTTAGTGAAATTTCTATATGCCTTGCCACTTGCATAAAATTAGATAGAACTACACATTGGTTCGTTAACTATGTAGTATAGTGGATAGACCACTAAACTTGGAATTAGAACAAAAATTAAGAATAAATTATATTTCAGATTTTACTTCAGATTATTATTACCTTAATCTAATTATGTGAACTTGTAAGTCATTTAACTTTGCTCAAACTTATTTTCTGTACTTTAAAAATGGAGTGAAAGTAACATTAACATTGTAGGGTATTTAGGGAGATCAAATGATTTAATATTTTTAAGGTTGTTTTCAAACCTCAAAATGCCAAATAATGTCAGTAAATGCAAAGCCAAAGTGTCCCTATTATTGACAGAGAAGCACTTTCATAGGAGGGGGAAAAATAAACAAATAACTGGAACAAAGTGAGTTCTCATTAATTTGAAAATTACAGAATGAATTATTACATATGAATGTTATGGGATGTTATTACTCCATATGAAATACTGTACATAGGAGTTTAGGCACATATGGAAGAATGTAGATAGATGTTATAGTATTAATAATGAAATAAGTAAGCAGAACCAGTCAAATTGCCCACAGAAGCATAATAATTTGATTGAAAACACTAAATGGAAATTGAATTTCTATTAATAATTAAATCTAGGCATAACCTTAGGGCAAAAATCATTCTTCTCCTGTTTTATCTTCCCTAAAAGGAGATATTTTTTTAAACTGTACACATTGTTGATAATTCTGTCCTCCAGGAAAAGAATGACTCTAGTAGATATGATTGCTTAAAAAGGAATTGAAAAGCTTTATTATCTTGCAAGACATTTTTGTAAAGTGGGTTTGAAAAAAAAAGTACATGATAAATAGAACTGTGGCATTCATTACCTGGAGTGTGAATGTACCTAAAACACATATGTATGCTGATGGATTAAAAGGGAAATGTGGGATGTTTGGATTGTTTTGTCTATTGTGGATTTTTTGATTTCTTTGTTTTATTTTTTCTTTCTCTTGTTTTCAAATGGTTGAGAAGATGCTGATTTCAATAGGAACTAGTAGAAAACAAAAATAGAAAAGAAAAAAAAAACTGGAAGAATTCATCATTCCTTGTGAACCCCTTAATTAGGCTGCTATTTTATTTTATTTTCATTCATTTAAATTTTTAGTGACAGTCTGAATTAGTTGATTAGACATTAGTTCATTCTTTAAAAAATATTGATAAATTTTAATCATTGATTTTTAAAAGATTACTGTTAATTTTGTTTTCTTTTTTCTTCCTTCTCTCCTTCCCTTCTTCAGAGATGTTAATTAATATTATATAGGTTATCCTTGTACTCTCATATTAAAATATTTCCACATTAGTCATGTTGTTAAGGATGAGTCAAAAAAAAAGAGAAAGAAAGAAAAAAAAAAAAAGGTAAAAATTTCTGCTGCATTCAGAATCTGTAGTTCTGAATCCACAGATTTTTTTTTTTTTTTTTTTTTTTTCTGGATAAAGACAATAAAGACAGGCCTCTATTCCTTTTCCTATATTCAGATCCAAGTCACAGTTTTGCATGACAGTCTCAGGGAGGAGAGAACAACTACCACATCAAACTTACAGTTACAGTGGAACAGAGGCCTTCCTCTCAATTAAAAGGCAAAAAAGAGTGCTTATGCTCATTTACAGACCAGAGTACACAGGTCATGAGAAGAGTAAACAAATCTCTGCTTAGATATATCGACTTGGAAGAACTGAATATGAATAAATTCCTACAAAGATCTCTGAAAATAGTGGTGTAAAGTCTTTGAAGTTTGGGACACTGGACCCTCTACTTTGGAGGCAGTGCTTTAGTAAATAAGAGAGAGAAAAAAATGAGCAGAGAAAATGAGTTATACATAAGAAAATAAAAAATGCAAATAAAAAAGACAAAATTGGCTGGAGGGAAAAGAAGGTTCAGAAAAAGCTCACCAAAGAAAATAATTCATTAAATGTTAGAACTGATAAAAGTTAATAACATCATGAGAAAAAAAAATTAACATTGTTAAATAATCTCACTGGAAAAGCAACTAATCTGGAAAATAGGTGCTGAAAAAATAATTCAAAAATTATTGTACCACCTGAAATTCATGGAAGGAGAGGGGAGAGAGAGAGAGAGAGAGAGAGAGAGAGAGAGAGAGAGAGAGAGAGAGAGAGAGAGAGAGAGAGATACAGAGACACAGAGACACAGAGAGACCCAATGAGAGAATTCATAGATATAATCTTTCAAAATATTGTGAAGAAAAACTACCCTGATATTCTAGAACCAGAAAATAAACTAAAAATTGAAATAACACTAATCACCTGCTCAAAAGAGATCTCCAAATGAAAACTCATAGAAATATTATAGCCAAAATGTTGAACTCCCAAGTAAAGCAGGACATATTGCAAGGTGCAAAAAAAGTAATCCAAATACTTTGAAACCAATCAGGATTTAGCACCTTCCACATTAAAGGATCAGAGGTCTTGGGATATAATATTATGGAGAGCAAAGGAATCAGTACAATCAAGAGTCACCTATCTATCAGCAAAACTATTTCCCCCCAAAGAAAATATGTATACAATGCAAAAGAGGACTTTAAAGCATTCTTGATAAAAAGAATAGACTTGGAGAGAAAAGGTGAGTTTTAAATACAAGAATATAGAAAAGCATAAAAAAAGTAATCAAGGAAGAGAAATAGTAAGGCATTAAAAAGGTTAATCCGCTCATATTCCTACATAGGAAGACTATAGTAACAACTCATAAGAATTTTTCATTAGAGCAATTATAAAAAATATACAGAGAGACAAATGTTGTAGAGAGTGTGCAAAAATGAGAGAATAATGCAATACTGGTGAAATTTTGAACTGATTCAACCATTTTATAGAGCAAATTAGAACTATGCCAAAAAGGTTATAAAACTATACCTACTCTTTGACCTAGAAATATTACCACTAGTTATGTATTTCATAAAAGGCTTAAGGAAAAAAAATGGAAAGAATCCATCTATCTATCTATAAATATTTACACTACAAAATGTTGATAATTGAGGGAATGCTCATCAATTAGGGAATGGCTGAACAAAATGTGGCATGTGATTATGATGGAATACTATTGTGCTATAATAAATGATGAACAGGATGCTCTCTGAAAAACCTGGAAAGACTTCCATGAGCTGATATAAAGTGATACGCACCAAATTAAAAATAACAGCAATATCATGAGATGATCAGTTCTGAATGACTTGATTATTCTCAGCAATGCAATGTTCAAAGACAACTCTGAAAGTTTTTTGATTAAAAAAAATGCTATTTATCTCCAGAAAAGGAGCTAGTTGTGTTTGAATACATTGAAACATATTTTTATAAAAGAAAAGGAATAGATAGAATATTGGATCAAAAGTCATAATTTCACAACATATTGTTTACAAGAAATGCACTTGAAACTGAGACATGCAGAAAGTAAAAGCAAGGTGATAAAGCAGAATCTATTATGATTCAGTTGAAGTTTTAAAAAAAAACAGGGGTAGGAATCCTGATACAATATAAAGCAAAAGCAAAAACAGACTTCAGGAAAATGAGGTAAAGAAGAAAACTATATCTTTACTAAAAGGAATTATAGGCCTGGAAGTAATATTAATACTAAACATGCAGGCAAAAGGTGATATAGCATCCAAATTCTTTTTCCCCCATTTTTGGTAAGTTGTGTTTTTTTTTCCATTTCCATATAAAAATAGCTTTGAACAATATTCTTATAAAATTTTGTGTTTCAAATATTTTTCTCTCCCTCCCTGACATTCCCCTTCCCCAAGATGAGAACACAATCTGATAGAGTTTATACATATGCAATCATGTAAATATATTTTCACATCATGAGTAATGTGATTCAGGAATTTTGCTAACATTGTTACATTCATATATCAAGTTATTCAGCCATTTCCCAATTGATGAACATCTCCTCAACTTCCAATTCTTTGTCACCAACAAAAATAGCTGACATGAACATTTTTGTACATGAGGATCATTCATGATCCCTTTGAGATACAGATTTAATAGTGGTATTGCTAGGTGAATGGGCATATATACTTCTTTTTTATTAATTTTATAATTATAATTTTTGAGAGTACATATGCATGGGTAATTTTTTTTTACAACATTATCCCTTGTACTCACTTCTTTTCCAAATTTTCCCCTCTCTCCCTCTACCCCCTCCCCTAGATGACAGGCAATCCCATACATGTTAAATTTGTTACAGTATATTCTAGATACAATATATATGTTTAAAACCGAATTTCTTGGTGTACGATAAGAATTGGACTCAGAAGGTAAAAGTAACCTGGGTCGAAAGACAATAGTGCAAACAGTTTATACTCAATTCCCAGTGTTCCTTCTCTGGGTATAGATGATTCTGTCCATCATTGATCAACTAGAACTGAATTAGATCTTCTCTATGTTGAAGATATCCACTTCCATCAGAATACATCTTCATACAGTATTGTTGTTGAAGTGGGTGGGTAAATTATGGTATATGAATGTTATCAAATATAATAATATTTCTGTAAGAAATGACTAGCAGAATAAATACAGAGAGGCTTGGAGAGACTTACATGAACTGATGCTGAGTGAAATGAACAGAACCAGGAGATCATTATACACTTAATAATAATTGTAATTATTATTATAATGGGATAATGTTGTAAAAAATTACCCCTGCATATGTACTGTCAAAAAAGTTATAATTATAAAATTAATAAAGAAAGAAAAAAAAAGAATCAGTCGAATAATTGCCCCCCCAAAATGGAAAAAAAAAAGAAGTAAATATAAACTACCTAATTGGAAAAAGAGCTGACTTGTAAAATAGATTTAGTATAGACAATGTAAGAATTTTTGGACTTCCTGAAAAGCATGATGAAAAAAAAGAGCTTAGACATTATCTTTCAGGAAACCATCAAGGAAAACTGTCCAGATGTCCTCAAACTAGAGTGTAAAGTAGTCATTGAAATAATTCACCCATCACATCCTGAAGGAGACTCAATAGTGCTCCAAGGAACATGTTAGCTAAATTTCAGTATTATCAAATCATGGAGATACTACTGTAAGCAGCCAGAAAGAAATACATCAAATATCAAGGGGCCATGATCAGGATTACTCAAGAAACTAGGAGCTTCTAGTTTAAAAGAACAAAGGGAATTAAATCAGATATTCCAAAAAGCAAAGGAACTTGTATTAAAGTCAAGAATCAACTATCCAGCAAAATTGAGCGTCATCTCTCAGGGAAAAAGATGGCCATTTAATGAAATAGTAAATTTCATCTATTTCTGATGAAAATACCAGAGTTGAATAGAATATTTGATCTTCAAACACAGAATTCAAGAGAAGCATGAAAAGATAAAAAGGAAGAAAAAAATAGTTTTCTTTTAAAAGTTAAAAAGCTGATATCCCTATATGAAAAGACAATATTTTAAATTCTTGACATCTATATCTCTGTTGTGGGTATACTTAGAGGGAACAGGTATAATTTGATTTTGTTGTCAGAATTTAAATAAGAAAATAGAGGAGGAAAGGTGATTCTAACAGGAAAAGAGTGAATTAAAATGAGGTAAATTACATCTTGACCTATTGCATACATAAAATCCTATTGCAATTGAGGGAAAGAGAGGAGGTGATGGACTATTGTGCGAATTTTACTCTCATCAGATTTGGCTCAAAGAAATGATATCAAACACATTTAGCTTCACAGAGATATTTGTTTTACCCTATAGGGAAGTAGGAGGGGTAGGGAGAAAAGAAGAAAGGAGGGTAATAGTAGGGAGAAGAGAAGTAGAAGGTGAGAAGTATAAGAAAGGAAAATGTGCTACAAAAGGGGAAGGCTGTTTGAGTGAGGGGGCAATTGATGACAAAATACTGGGAAGGAGGGAAAAGGGAAAGGGGAGAGAAAAATATAATTGAGGGTAAACAAGATGGCAAGGGGGCAGCTAGGTGGCACAGTGGATAGAGCACCATCCCTGAATTCAGGAGGACCTGAGTTCAAATCTGGTCTCAGACATTTAACACTTCCTAGCTGTGTGACCGTGGGCAAGTCACTTAACCCCAGCCTCAGAGGGGAAAAAAAAAAAAAGAAAAAAAAAAAAAAAAAAGAAAAACCAACCAACCAACAAACAAACAAACAAAAAACAAAACAAAACAAAACAAAACAAAACAAAACAAAAAAAACCAAAAACAAAAAGAAAAACCAACCAACCAACCAACCAACAAACAAACAAACAAACAAAAACAAAAAAAAAACAAAAAAAACAAGAAGCCAGTAAATACAGAGTAAACAATTTTATCTGTGAATGGGATAAACTCTATCATAAAATGGAAATGGATAGCAGACTGGATTAAAAGCCAGTATCCTACAATTTGTTTATAAGAAACTCATTTAAAGCAGAAGGATACATTTAGGTAAAAGTAAAAAGCTGGAGAAGAATGTATTATGTTTCTGCTAAGGTAAAAAAGAAAAAAAAAAGCAAAAAAAAAAAAAAAAAGAAGAAGGGGTAGCAATCTTGATCTAAGTAAAAGAAAAAAAAAATCTAATTAAAAGATATTGAAATTACCCATGCATATGTACTGTCAAAATTTATAATCATAAAATTAATTTTAAAAGATATTGAAATAATATTAATACTAAACATATATGTACCAAATGGTACAGCACATAAATTCCTAGAGGAATTCCTAGAGCTGCAAGAAGAATGAAATAGCAAAACTCTACTAGTGGGGGATCTCATCTTTTGCTCTTAGAACTACATAAATTGAACCACAAAACAAATAAGACGTTAATAAGGCAAATACAATGTTAAAAATGTTAGGCATGATAGAACTTTGGAGAAAATTGAATGGAGACAGAAAAGAATAAACTTTATTTTTGGCAGTATATGGAACTAATACAAAAATTGACAATGTATTAGGGCATAAAACCCTCAAAATTAAATGCAGAAAGGCAGAAATAGTAAATATATTTTAATTCGGTTCATGATGAATTAAAAATTGTATTCAATAAAAAGCCAGGGGAAAATAGACCAAAAATTAATTGGAAACTAAATAATCTAATTCTAAAGTATGAGTGGGTAAAACAACAAATCATAGACACAATAAATAATTTCATCCAAAAGAATGACAACAATAAGACAATATACCAAAAATTTGTGGGATGCTATCAAAGCAGTTTTTAGAAGAAATTTTGTTTCTAGATGCTTACTTGCATAAAAAAGAGAAAGAGAAAATCAATGAATTGAGTTTGCAACTAAAAAAGCTAGAAGAATAAATTTTAAAATAGCAATTAAATTCCAAATTAGAAATTCTCAAAATAAAAGGGGAGATTAAGGAAGTTGAACCAGAAAACTATTGAATTAACAAACAAAAGTAAAAATTGGTTTTATGGGAAAAAAAACAACAAAATGATAAAGCTTTAGTTAATTTGATTAGAAAAAGGAAAATCAAATTGTTAGTTTCAAAAATGAAAAGGGAGAACTTTCCACCAATGAAGAGGAAATTAGAACAATAAATAGGAATTATTTTGCCCAACTATATGTCAATTAATTTGATAGTCTAAGTGAAATGGATGAATACATCCAAAAATATAGGTTGCCCAAGTTGAAAAAAAGAGGAAATAAATGCCATAAGTGATCCCATTTGAAAAAAAAAAAAAAAAAAAAAGAACATTTTATTAGAACAATAAATAAAACAACGCCCTAAGAAAAATTCTCCAAGACCAGATGGATTTACATGTGAATCTTACCAAATAGTTAAAGAACAATTAATGCCATTACTTTGCAAACTATTTTTAAAAAGTAGAAAAAGAAAAAAAGACTTGCCGAATTCTTTTGATGATATAGATATGATATTAATACCTAAACCCGATATGGTGAAAACAGGGAAAGAATTTGTTTGCCAATTTTCCTAATGAATATTAATCAAAAAATTTAAATAAAATATTAGCAAAGAGAATATAGAAAGTTATCTCCAGGACAATACACTATGTCCAAATAGAATTTATTCCAGGAATGTAAGGCTGGTTCAATATTAGGAAAACTATTAGCATAATTGACTATATCAATAATCAAACTAACAAGCATCATATGATTATCTCAATAGATACAGAAATAGTATTTGATAAAATCCAACACCCATTCCTCTTAAAAACACAACAGTATAAAAGAATAAATGAAGTTTTCCTTAAAATGATCAATAGCATCCATTTAAACCAATCTGCAAGCATCATATATAATGGGGATAAACTAGAACTAATACTTATAAGAATGGGGACGAAACAAGGTTGTCCACTACCACCATAACTATTCAATATTGTATTAGAAATGTTAGCTTTGGGAATAAAAGAAGAAAAGATGAAAGGAATTAGAGCAGGTAAGGAGGAAACCAAATTATTATTCTTTGCACATGATGTGATAGTATTCTTAGAGAATCAACTAAAAGACTACTAGTAATAATTCACAGCTTTAGCAAAGTTGCCTGATACAAAATAAATCCACATAAATCATCAACATTCTTATATACCACTAACAAAATCAAACAACTAGAAAAACAAAGATAAATTCTTTTTAAAATGACTATAAACTATTGGGAGTGTCCCTTCCAAGGCAAAGTTAGGCATTATATGAGCAAAATTACAAACAGTTTTCAAACAAATAATGACCTACTGAATTGAAAAAATCCAAGCAAACATAATAAAAATGGCAATACTACTTAAATTTATTTACTTATTCAGGGAAATTCCAAAAAGACTCCCAAGAAACTATTTTACAGATCTAGGAAACAATAATAACAAAGTTGATCTGGAAGGACAAAAGGTCAAGAATTTCAATGAAAAATGCAAATGAAGGAAGCCTAACTGTGACAGATCTAAAATTATATTACAAAGCAGCATTTTTCAAAAACTTTTGGTACTGGCTAAGAAAAAAAGTAGTCAATCAGTAGAATAGGTTAGATTCACAGGGCAAATCATCATTAACTATAGATTGTATTTAAGAAGCTTAAACATCCCAACTTTTGTGATTAAAAACTCACTATTTGACAAAAATTGCTGGGAAGATTGAAAACTAGTTAACAGAAACTAGGTATTGACCCACACCTAACACCATATACAAAGATATGGTCAAAATGAGTTCAGTATTTGGATTTAAAGAATGATATTATATAAGTTGTGGTATATGAATGTTATGCAATATTATTGTACTGTAAGAAATGACCAGCAGGATGATTTCAGAAAGGCCTAGAGAGACTTACATGAACTGATGCTGAGTGAAATGAGCAGGACCAGAGATCATAACTTCAACAACAATACTGTATGATGATCAATTCTGATGGACATGGCTTTCTTCAACAATGAGATGAACCAAATCTGTTCCATTTGTTCAACAATGAAGAGAACCAGCTACACCCAGGGAAGGAACTATGGGAAATGAATATGAACCACAACATAGTGTTTCCACATCCTCTGTTTTGGTCTGCCTGCATTTTTGATTTCCTTCTCAGGTTATTTTTACCTTATGTCTAAGTATTTTCTTGTACAGCAAAATAACTATGGCTATTTATACATATATTGTATTTAACATATACTTCAACATATTTAACATGTATGGGTCTTCCTGCCATGGGGGGAAGGAACGGAAAAGTTGAAAAAAGGGCTTTTGCAGGGGTCAATGCTGAAAAATTATTCATGCATATATCTTGTAATTAGAAAGCTATAATAAAAATAAATTAAAAACAGTGGTATTATAAGCAAATTAGAAAAACATATAATATTTTAACTCTCAGATCTGTAAAGAAGAAAGACATATGTGGACAAAGAAGAATTGGAGTTTATTATCGAACACAAAGTAGACAATTCTGAATATATTAAATTATTATTTTTTATTATAGCTTTTTTATTTACAAGGTAATATTTCAGCATTGACAATTGTAAAACCTTTTATTTCAACTTTTCCCCTACTACCCCCCCACCCCTTCCCCCAGATGGCAGGTTGATCAATACATGTTAAATATGTTAAAGTATAAGTTAAATACAATATATGTATACATGTCCAAACAGTTATTTTATTGTACAAAAAGAATCAGACTTTGAAATAGTGTACAATTAGCCTGTGAAGGAAATCAAAAATGCGGTGGATAAAAATAGAGGGATTAGAAATTGTATGTAGTGGTTCATAATCATCTCCTAGAGTTCTTTCCCTAGGTGTAGCTGGTTCAGTTCCTGAATATATTAAATTAAAAAGTTTTTTTTTTGTTTTTTTTTTGTATAAACAAAACTAATGCAGACAAGAGAAGCAATAAACTGGGGAAACATTTTTACATTCAAAGGTTCTAATAAAGGCCTCATTTCTAAAATATATAGAGAATAGTCTCAAATTTATAAGAATTCAAATTATTTTCCAATTGATAAAGGGTCAAAAGATATGAACAGACAATTTTCAGATGAATAAATTGAAACTATTTCTGCTCATGAAAAGGTTTTCCAAATCATTATTGATCAGAGAAATGCAAACTAAGACAACTCAGATACCACAACACATCTCTCAGATTGATTAATTTGATGAGAAAAGATAATGAGGAAAATGCTGGAGGGGGTGTGGGAAAACTGGGACACTGATACATTGTTTGTGGAGTTGTGAACTGATTCAACCATTATGAGAACAATTTGGAACTATGTCCAAAGGGCTATCAAACTGTACATATGATGCAGTAGTGTTTCTACTGAGCTTATTTCCCAAAGAGATCTTAAAAAAAGGAAAGAAATGAACATATGCAAAAATGTTTGTGATAGCCCTTTTCTTAGTGGCAAGAAACTGGAAACTATGTGGATGCATATCAGTTGTAGCATAACAATGTTATGGTATATGAATGTTATGGAATATTATTGTTTTATAAGAAACAATCAGGAGGATGATTTTAGAGAGGCCTGGAAAGACTTACATGAACTGATACTAAGTGAAATGAGCAGAACCAGGAGATCATTGTGCATGACAATGTCAATATTATATAATGATCAATTCTGATGAATGCGACTGTTTCCAACAATGAGATGATTGATGCCAGTTTTAATGATCTTGTAATGAAGAGAGGTCAATGTACATGGATGACTTCACAGCTCTTTGTGGAAAATTCCAAATTTTTAAACAAAATAATTGAATCAGTTCACAGAAAGTTTTCTACTGTTTGCTTATTTCCCCAGTCTATTACTTGATTTTCAAATTTTTGTTAAGGTACGTCTCAGGTTTGAGGAGTGTGCAATGGTACAAGATTCAGAAGTTTTATCTAGCTATTTTCAAAGATCCTTTGAAAGACCTGAAAAATTTCAGTTCTTTTTAGTGCTATAATCTAAGGTGGTCTGTGTTTGCTACTCTCCTTGTCTTTGCTTTTATCTATGAGTAACCACAAGTTCTCTTTTTTGTTCTGACATTATGAGGAACATCTCTGTTCCATAGTGGCTTCAAAGACTGATATGCTAGTGTATAAAGGTCCTGTCGTCTCTAAGTTACAATCCTTCTCTGGGAGGAGATCTCTTTTCTCTGTGAATCCTTTTCTCTGTGTGCAGGTTTCATAGGAGGCTTCAGCTAGCCTCTTCATCTTCCTGAATCCTAGCTCTGAATCTCCTCCACCTCTTGTCCTTCCCCAATCCAGACTGTTTGTCCAGGCCCAATGTCCCAATGTCTCCTTCCAGACTGCAGTCTAAACTCAATCTCCCAGTCTAGACTCCCCTAGCCCGACTATCCTCCTCTTTTATCCTAGCAGAGATTGGGCTAGTGAGAACTCCCAGGTGCTCTTGGGAACTCCTATAGCCAATGAATTTGCTTCTTTAAAGGTGTAAACTCCTTTAAATATTTAAACTCCTTTTTAGAAGTCTAAAGGTGTAAACTCCTTTTAAAGGTTTGTACTAAAGGTGTGAATTCTGAGCTAGAAAATTGTTTAGACAGTCTGAGTAATCCTAACACTAGTGCTCTTACGACCCAGTGACTACCATGCAGGATTGTGTCCTTAGAATAAGAATTGGCAAAGCAACAGTCTTGTTTCTGTGGCAGCAAAGAAACCCTGTAATCTCCCTTCTGACCAGTTCTTTGACAGTCTTAAAATCCGTGGCTTTGAGAGCTCCAGAAGCAGCCACTGCCACTGCTAAATCAATAACTCTCAAGGCCTGTTTCTTCATTGGGATCCAGACTTTGCTGGATTATGCTCTAATGTTTCAACAGATCTTTCCTATGGCCCTTCATGTAGGCCTGGAAAATGTTTCATTCACTTTTTTGTAGATTCTGCAGGTATAGAATTTGTTTCACCATTATTTAAAGAGATTTGAAAAAAATGGGGAAAAGCTTATGTGAGTCCCTGTAATCTTGATTCTGAAATCTTGACTCCACCTCTGACATTTTGTTTTTTGCCAGTGCTGGATGTCAAATACTTCTATCACTTGGTTAGAACGTTTTTAAGAGTTTCTGCAATCAGATAATCAGTATGGATAAATTGCAGCAAAACATAGTAACTCTAGATGAAGTGCAATTTAAAAAATATGCAGGAATTTATGTGAAATTTATTAGAACGATCAGTCATATTACTATAAAAACAAATGAGTAAATACCTTTGGACATAGTTCATGATAAAATATTTTTCTATTTTCCCCCTAAAGTCAAATCATTACTTTCTTCACTACAGTGTTAATAATTCTGTAAACGTCACCTGGTTTCTTAAAGCCTGTGCTAGGAGAAGGTATTTTGTGACAGTTATTACTGGGATGGAAAGTTCATGAATTTGAGTGCAATTAGACTATATCATGTGGGATCCAGTCTAAGTAATTTCATAGTTTCATCACAGGAAAGTCATTGACTCATTTTTTTTTTTCCATCTCTAACTCAGAGATGTCTTTTTTGCCATCAAGAGTGGTGTTATTTGAATTGGAAAATAATTATTTCTTATAAAGTTAATGAATTAAAAATTTAAATATCAAAGAAAGTTCTTTGACCAGAACATTAATGAATACAAGATCAATAGGATGAGAAACACAAACAGATCTCATTCTCGTCTACTCCAAACACAATATTTTATTTCAAAATTTTATTCTGATTATAAATTTGACAAATATAAATTGACATATTTTTCCATAATGCAGAAGAGAGAAAATATTTTATTAAACTATAAATCTTTGTTACTTATTTATAGCATGTATTTATTATATATTATATATTTGTTATTTTGTCTCTTATACCTATTTTTTCAACTGTATGATCAATTCATTTTAATGGTTCCAAAATTGTCCTTAATGCCTCTTTCTGCATCTATACTTTTTATACTCCATTTTGCTCATTTTCAAATGTGTTTTCTTATTTTTTCTTTAACTATGACTATCAATTCAATCATCATTCTATATATGACTTTCCTCTTGAACCCAATAAAATTAAAATTCTATTTTGTGACAAAATAGTCAAAGAGAAAAAAATAAACAAGTGAACAAAAATAAGTAAATAAATACATAGTGGCCATATGTAAAATGTATGTTTAATTCTGCACCTGTATTGTATTGCACATATTAATCACTCACTAAATGTTTGTTGAATGATAAAAGAGATATTTTTTATCAGCATATTTTTTCTAGTATCCCAACTTCCTTAATTTATAACTGACAAATTGAAACCCAGAAATACCAATAGGCCTGCTTACTACAAAAGTAGCGATTTTAAAAATTTATTTATTTTTAATACACATTGCTTTATGAAACATGTTTAGAGAGAAAAAGCAGAGCAAAAATAGAAAAAAAAAACATGGGAGAGAAAAAAAGAAAATAAGTTAACATAACATATATTGATTTACATTCAATCTCTATAGTTCTTTTTGTGGATGCAGATGAAATATTCTGTACAAAGTCTCTTGGATTGCTTTGGATCACTGAACCACAGAAAAGAACGAGTTCTTTTATAGTTGATTATCACACATTCTTGCTGTTATTGTGTGCAATGTATTCCTGGTTGTGCTAGTTTTGCTCAACATACAGTTTATGTAAATCTTTCTAGGCCTTTCTCAAATCACTTTATTTATCATTTTTATGGAATAGTAATTTTCCATTATCTTCATATACCACAACATATATAGCCATTCCCCAATTGATAGACATCTAGTTATTTTCCAATTATTTACTACCACAAAAAGAGCTGCTACAAAAATTTTAACAGATGCAGATCCTTTTTCTTTCTTTATGATGTCCTTGGAAATGACACTGTTGGGTCAAAGAGTATGCACAGTTTTATGTCCCTTTCAGCATATTTCCAGATTGCTCTCAGGAATGGTTACTCATTTCACAACTCCACAAACAATGCATTTGTGTCCCAGTTTTCCCATATCCCCTCCAACATTTATCTTTATCTTTTCCTATCTTTTTAGCCAATATGATACTTTTGAGGTGGTACCTCAGAGTTGCTTTAATTTGCATTTCTCTAATCAATAGTGATTTAGAAGATTTTTCTATATGACTATAGATGTCTTTAATTTCTTCATCTGAAAACTATGTTTCACATCCTTTGACCATTTATCAGTTGGGGAACAACTTGTATGCTGATAAACATGAACAGTTCTTTATGTATTTTAGAAATGATACTTTTATCAGACATTGGTTGTAAATTTTTTTTTTCCTCAGGTTTGTACTTACCTTTTAAATTTTGTTTCTGTTGCTTTTGCTTGTGCAAAAACTTTTTAAGTTAATGTAATCAAAGTTGTCCATTTTACCTTTCATAATGTTCTGTTGTTCTACTTTGATCATAAATTCCTCCCTTTTCCAAATATCCAACAGGAAAATTATTTCTTTTTCTCCTAATTTGTTTATGGTGTCATCCTTTATGCCCAAATCATTTAGCCATTTTAACTTTATTTTGGTATGAGATGTGAGATGCAGGTTTATGATGAGTTTCTACTCTATTATTTTCCAGTTTTCCTAGTATTTTCTCAAATAGTGAGTTCTTATTCCAGAAGCTATATTTGGGGAGCTTATCATATACTAGATTACTACAGGTCTTAATTATTGTGTCATGTGGAGCCAATCTATTCTATTAATCGACCACTCTATTTATTAGCTAGTATCAAGTGGTCATGAGGACTGTTGTTTTATAATATAGTTAGAGGTTTGGTACAGATAAACCACCATCCTTTTTTATTTTTTTTTCCTTTATTCCCTTAATATTCTTGAACTTTTCTTCTTCCAGATGAATTTTATTATTTTTTTTCTAGTTCTATAAAATATTTTTGGCAGTTTGATTGGTATAACACTGAACAATAGACCAATTTAGGGAGAATTGTCATTTTTATTATATTAACACAGACTAATTATGAACAATTTTTATTTTTCCAGTTGTTTAGATGTGATCTTATTTGTTTGAGAAATGTTTGTAATGTTCATATAGCTTTTGGTTTTGTCTTGGCAGGAAGATACTCACATATTTTATTTTGTCTGTAGTTGGAATGTCTCTATCTCTTGCTGATGGGCTTTGTCAGTAATATATAGAAATGCTGATGATTTATGTGGACTTTTTCATATCCTGGAACTTTGCTGAAGCTGTGCATTTTTTTCCAGTAGGTTTTAGATGATTTTCTAGGATTCTTTAAATATATCATCACAATATATGCAAAGAATCATCATTTTATTCTTCCATTGCCTATTCTACTTCTTTTAATATCTTTTTCTTTTCTTATTGTTAAAGCTAACATTTCTAGTACAATGTTGAATAATAGTGGTAATAATAGGCAGCCTTGTTTCACCTCTGACATTACTGGGAATATGTCTAGTTTCTCTTCATTACAAATAATGCTTCCTGATGGTAATAGATTGACACTCTTTGTGTAGGAATCCAACCATTCTGGAGAGCACTCTGGAATTATGCCCAAATTATGGAATTTGGGCATACCCTTTGATCCAACAGTGCTACTACTGGGATTATGTCTTAAATAAGTATTAAAGAAGGGAAAGGGACCTGTATGTGCCAAAATGTTTTTGCCAGTCCTTTTTGTAGTGGCTAGAAACTGGAAAATGAATGGATGCCCATCAATTGGAGAATGGTTGGGTAAATTATGGCATATGAATGCTATGGAATATTATTGTTCTATAAGAAATGACCAGCAGGATGAATATAGAGAGGTTTGGAGAAACTTACATCAACTGATGCTGAGTGAAATGAGCAGAACCAGGAGATCATTATACACTTCAACAACGATACTGTATGAAGATGTATTCTGATGGAAGAGGATATCTTCAACATAGAAAAGATCTAATTCAGTTCCAGTTGATCAATGATGGACAGAATCAGCTACACCCAGAGAAGGGACACTGGGAAATGAGTGTAAACTGTTTGCATTTTTGTTTTTCTTCCCAGGTTATTTTTACTTTCTGAATCCATTTTTTTTTTGTGCAACACAAAAAAACCATTCGGTTCTGCACACATATATTGTATCTAGGATATAGTATAACATATGCCATATAAGGGAGGAGCTGGTGGTGGGAAGGAGGGGAAAATTTGGAACAGAAGGAAATGTAAGAAATAATGTTATAAAAATACCCATGTATATATACTGTCAAAAATGTTATAATTATAAAATTAATAAAAAATAAAAATAAAAAAGATTGACACTTTATTATTTAAAGGAAAGCTTCATTTATCGTTATGTCTGCTAGTGTTTTTAATAGAAATAAGTGCTATATTTTGTCAGAAACTTTCTCTGCATGTGTTGAGATTATCATATGATTTCTATTGCTTTTGTTATTGATGTGATTGATTACAATAATGATGAGGTATAACCAAATGAGGAGGTCTAGCTAAGGGATACCTAAATAAAATTAGGTTTAATTGAGGTCTAGTGGCAGGTTTGGGGTTTAGGGAGTCAAATGGAACTCCCCTGCAACCCCTTTGAATTTGGAGCAAGGATCCAAAGTTAAATGAATTCTAGTGGAGTGGAGAGTCCCCTGTAAATTAATTGTAGGGTTTGGAAGTAAGGTTAAAGTCTGGTTAATAAAAGGCATTAGATAGAGGAAGAAATACACCAAAAGCAGAAGGACAGAGAGTCTATGATGCAAAGCATGGTTGCCTGCATGTTTCAACTCTCTACCAAGAGATGGTTCCAGCTTTGCTGTTTTATTTGCTTGAAGGGGCATATGGGTGGAGGTGGGGGTTGGGCTACCTGAGCAGATCATTAGAATGGGGGCTGGGTACAGCCCAAACTGGCTCAGATCCGGATCTCCCCTTGGAACACAAAAGGGTAGTTTTGACCAGATCTTGAAAATCAAAGGTCAGTCCCAAAGGAAGTTGGAGATCAGAAAAGGAATCTTAAAGGGGGCTATGCCTGCATCAATAAAGGTTTTTGAATATCTGTCCCTCTACTTAGCCAGGACTGAGAATGTCAGTTTCTGATTTGTTGTGATTTAGACCCTCTCACCAACTTTCCCAGAGTCTGCCTGAGCTGGGCTGAACACCCTTTTCTTCCTAGTGAGACTGCCATTTCTTTGAAGTTTTTACAGTCTATTTCAACTGGAGAGTGGTTTCATTCCACCTTCCTCTATTTCTTATATGCCACTTTATATTCTGAACTGATGATGTTTCATCAATAGACAATTTTTAAATATTTTATGAGAACAACTAAAGATATCAAACTTAGAAAACATTTTAAAGAACAGATTTTTTTTAATGCTATTCAATAATTAAATTAATCACTCTAGATACTTTTCACAATAGAATTATTCTCTTCTTGGCCAGCCATTCAGCCTGGAGAATCAGAAGTCAATTTAAATTGCTTTTAAATGATGCTTAAGAAGGCAGATTCAGAATCAATACACTTTCAGAATATGATATAATCAAATCTATTCTGATTTAAATTTTATCTGAAATAATTTTATTACCTTTTTTCTGGAGGTTGAACATTTGGGAATATTTGAAAGAGGAAAGAAAATGTCACTACAAAGAGACAAAAGTCCAATACCTACAACAATAACAAATTGTTGATAAACTACTTACTGTCAAATTTGAGTCTCAAAATTACTCTGTAAAATATGCTCTGCAAATATTGATGTCTCCATTGGACAGGTTAGTCTTTCAGGTAGAAAAACAAAGTAACTTATGCTAGTTACAAAGTTAGTAAATAATTCTGAACCTAAAATGTCTGACTTCAAAGTCAATCAGTCAATTAATCAATAAATAGATATTTGTCTATTGATATCTTGAGCCACAACTTATCATTAAGGAACAGAAAAATTAAAATGTATTGATAAAATAAATAACTAAAATGCTTCCAAAATTAATGTAACCACAATGTAATTACTGGTTTTCTTTTCAAGTCTTTGAGTATAATTCCTCCTCTCCATCTCTTGTGTTTTGTGACACTTCTGAGCATCAATTCTTTTTATATTTGTAAAAAATAAGAAAGACTCCTTCTCAATCCCTTAAGGTATTTAAAAATTTCCTGTTACCTTCTTTGTCCTTTCTAATTCTGTCTTTAAACTGTACCATTTTGGAAGGAAATATCTATTTTATGTTTATAGTTTTAGCCTCAGCACCTAAGTAGAGTACTTGAACATAATAAAGTGTTCAGTAATTGTTCAAAGACTGTTGATTCTTTCTCTTTCATTAAAATTCACATTATCAAGTGATTCCAAAGTGATATTCAAAGTGATTCCATTCTTAACCTAATGATCTTTCTTAATTAGTAGCTATTTGGTCAATCTGACCTCAAAAAATTCTCAGCTTTATGCCTCTGAGCAAGTTGCTTAACTATTCCTCTCAGTTTCCTCATCTGTAAAATTAATTAAAGAAAAAAGGTAAACCATTCTAAGTATTTTTGTGAAGAACACCTCAAAAGTCACCATGAAGTGTCAGATGGTCTAGAACAACAAAAATCACATCTATTTTGTTTCTTTTGCCTAAATTTCACCTTTCATTCTGAAAGCCTGACTAACTGGTTCTGATTGCATTTTCTCCTCAAAATGATCCCTACATAGCATTAAAAATAATCCATCTTTTTGTCACTTTTTATTCTCTGACACCCATCTCATTTTTATTTAAACAGCCTTTATTGTAGCCCTCATCACACACTGAGCAGTACCTCCACATTATAACTACTATAAAGCCCTACTTATATTTCCTCAGACCACAAAGATGTAAGTGCAGTAGAACCATGAGAGGTAGTAGCTGATATCACAGACTTTAAGGGAATGTAATCTTTAGCAAAACTTCCTAAGACAAATCATATTTTTTTTATATATTTAATGCTTTAGTCTGCTATTTTGAATTTAATATTTTTTTCTAATTTTTGCTTAATTTTGTTTTGTTAAGCAAGAAAATCTGCCTTTATGCAATTCAGAGAAAATTTTATTCTCTTGTACCACATCTTGTAATCTCTGCTCTTATCCCAGTTTGGTTAATTCTTTTAGATGTTAATAATTTTCTTCTAATCATTGGCAAAAGTCTGTCTTATCCTACAATGTACAGACAATTTGATAAATGTATCTAAAGTTTCAAAAGAAAAGAAATCAACCTAAACAGACACATTACATAACATTTGTGACAAAATTATTCCTTTATTTAGACATTTTAGAGGGGAGAGTGGATGAAAGCAGATATTTATGGCTACATATATATATATATATATATATATATATATATATATATATATATATATATATATATATATGTGTGTGTGTGTGTGTGTGTGTGTGTGTGTGTGTGTATGTGTGTGTATCGATCAGAATTCTGCTGAATTGGTTTGTATTGTACAGGTTATTTCAAGAAGCAAATGGTATCTATCATTTTATCTACTCACCTACTCTCTAATAATCTATTTTTCTATCTGTCTATCATCTATCCATCCTTCCATTGTCTTTCTGAAGAGAATAACCAGGTAAAGTGAATGGCTTGTGAAAGTGGGTAACTTTCAGACAAGGAAAAAAAAAAAAATAGAAACCTTGATAACTAAAAAAAAATAAATAAAATATTGTCCTTACAACTTATTATTACAATTTTTACAATGCAATTTACTATTTATTTACCATCTTAATTGGTCTTGGGATATCAGTTTTCTGGAAATGAATTGTCAGAAATTGAAAGAATGAATTTATTATGATGTTTAAATACACTATCACACATTCATAGATGGGAAGACTTCAGGCAAGAAGTAGAGAAAGAAACTGTCATTGCTTAAGTGAAATTTGTCTTTCTTCTTTCATTTCCTACATAAAATAAAGTCTCTAAAGTAAATTGCTTTCATAACATTTTACATATTGAATCTATACAATTAAATTAGGCTTTTGAGGGACATAATTTCTCTTCTTTAAATAGATAATATTTATTTTTCCCCAAGAGCACTTTTGGATCTGTAATTTAATTCAATGAAACAAACACACTGTTTAAGTTAAAGTAAAGAAAAATAAGGGCATCCAGCCATAGGGAAGAGACAAAACAAAGCTTTCCTATTAAGTAGATAACTTGGGATTATTTTACTGATTATTGATGTGGCATTGGGCAGAATTCAAGAGGCCCTGAACTTAAAAGTGAAAAATCAGATTTTCCAAAGTCACAAAATTATGTGTTGGAGACAGGGCTTAAATTCAGGTTCTCTAACACCAGAACTGGTATTATTCAATTACAACACACTGCTGAAAAAGAAGAGTAAAAATTAATTTCTTCCATATCTATGAAACAGATGTTATGATTATTGTCATTTACAAATGAGAAAATGGAAAAAGAGATTAAAGCACTCATTGAGGTTCACCCAACTGGTAATTCCTTGATATAGTATTTCAACCCATGTTTTCCTTACTCTAATCCAGAGATCTGTCTATTGTACCACCTATCTACTATCTCCTATTCCTACACTTTCTCAGTCAATATTCATATTGGACTTGATACTATTTGACATATTTGACAAGCTCTTCTCCCTTCCTGTCACCAACTGTTAATTCAGGTGAATTGACATTTCTTCTATCCATGGCATATGTAACTAACCAACAATAGATTATGAAGAGAGAAAAATAAAAAGAAGACTAGAGTAGACTGGGCTATGAATAGTAAGATTAAAAGACTGGTAGCATAGGACTATATTGAGGAATAGAGATTATAGAGATGCTAAAGAATAGGTTTAGGAGTAGCAAAAAATAAGAAGGGATCTAATAAGGATACATAGTAAAGCCTAATGTGCCCCAGACATAAGAAAAGTATCTTTCAGTTGACAAGGGTCAAAGGATTGAAAACCCTCTGTAAGAGACAGAAAATGTAAATGTAAGAAAAAATTAACATGATTAGTAATGTATTAGATGGTTTTTGTTTGTCCTTTGTTTTCAAAGAAGACAATGACATCATGGGTAATATCTTATTTTGAACACAAATTGGATTTAAGTTAAAGAAGAATTGTATGAAATATCAGCCTTACTATTTCTTCCTGAGTCACTGAAGTCCAGTGACAGAACAAAAATCAATGACCTAGGATGGATAATCTTCATATCTTTGACACTAGACTGACCTCTATGCACTTGTCAGAGCCTGTTTCAGCTGCCTTCAAGGCTGTTGGGACCAATTGTTCTCATTTGCTTATTTTACATGGAAAATTTTCATGCCCAGGAGGTAGACTAACTCATTAATAAGTTTGAGGCCTTTAGGCAACCCTTAACTTGGTTTACCCTATCTCTTGAGATGGTTTACCAGGTTGTGGCCACTGTGTTAGCTACAGTTTCTTGAAGCTACAGATGACAGTTGGGTAAATCAGGTGCACACCAAAAATAAATAAGAAGACTTAAAAGGGTTTGGCAAGCCCTGATGATAGAGTTATTAGTCCTCCTGAACAACAAAAGCATAAAAATTCATATTTTCAGAGAGACAGAAACAAGTTGGCAGAGAGAAGCCAGGAAGTTGTCTGAGCTCTCCCCAATTTCCATGAGAAAGAACAAATCAGGGCTCTACACAGATATGATGACATACTTAGAGAACCCCAGAGAATCAACTAAAAAGCTCTTAGAAATAATGTACAACTTTAGCAAAGTTGCACGATACAAAATAAATCCACATAAATCATCAGAATTCTTATACATCACTAACAAAATCCAATAACAAGAGATGCAAAGAGAAATCCCATTTAAATAACTGTTGATAATATAAATACTCGGGAATTTATCTGCCAAGTCTTATGGATAGATCGAGCAAATATAAAAAAAAGATGACAATACTCCCAAACTAATCTATTTATTTAGTGCTATACCAATGAAACTCCCGAGAAAATATTTTAGTGAACTAGAAAAAATAAGATCATTATAGTCCTCTTCAAGAACAAAGGATGACAACTAATCAACCAACCAATCACAGAATAAACATAAGCAGAGGTTGTATGTATAAGTTGGCTTTAATAATATAATAAAAAAAAATTAAGGGGTGAAAAAAGGTTTATATTGAGAGAAAAGGGCAGAGAAGGAGAGAGAGAGAGAGAGAGAGAGAGAGAGAGAGAGAGAGAGAGAGAGAGAGAGAGAGAGAGAGAGAGAGAGAGAGAAGCAAATGGGGTTAGGAGTATAAGATTAAAGGAAATACACAGTTAGTAAACATAACTGTCAATGTGAATGGGATAAATTCTTGCATTAAAAAAAAAGTGTATTAAAAACTAGAATCCTATAAAATCTTTTTTCCAAGAAACATATTTTAAGGATAAAGATATATATAGGCTAAAGACTAAAGGTAAAAGATTGTGGTTGAATGTATTACTTACATTTTTTTTTTTAATTATATATTTTTAATAGACATTGGCTCAAGAATCATGTTGGGGGAGAAAAATCAGAGCAAAAGGGAAAAACAATGGAAGAGATTAAAAACAAACAAACAACCAAAAAACAAACAAACAAACAAACAAAAGTGTACATAGCATGGGGGATTTATATTCAGTCTCCAAAGTTCTTTTTCAGTATTCAGTTGGCATTTTCTGCCCAAAATCTATTAGGATTGCTTTGGATCACTGAACCACTGAGAAGAACCAAATCTTTCATAATTGATCATTGCATATTCTTGCTGTTATTGGGTACAAGATTCTCTTGTTTCACTCAGCATCAGTTCACATAAATCTTTCTAAACCTTTCTAAAATCAGATTGTTCATCAATTTTTATAGAACTAGAATATTCCAATATACAGTAGCTTGTTCAGCCATTCCCCAGTTGATGGGCATTTACTCATATTCCAATTCTTTGCTACTTTTGGGGATGTGCAGGCTTTTGATGAGACAAGGCGTGGGTGCAGTAAAAGAATTTACTAAATTATAAGTAAAAGTATAAGTTTAAGTTTATTATAAATCATGGAGAGATCTCAAATAGAGCAGAACTCTTTGATAGAATTAGAGTTCTGTCTGTTCCGCCCATCTGCCCATTCTTCCAACCCTGGTATATATGATTTGAGACAATACAGAGCTTTTGGGTTTGAATAGGCTTCAGTAAGGCTATAGAAAGTTTGATTAGTGATAGTTCAATTTGTATAGAACTTAAGTGGAGGTACTTAACGTGAATTCAGTTCTATTGAAAGTTAACCTCTATAGTTCTATAGTTCAGCTCTATAGAAAACTTGGGTGGTGTCAGCTGAACTCTATAGAAAGGTAAATTAGTGGTACTTAACAGAGGTGGGGTTGGGCTGGCTTCTAGGTCAGGATAACCTGGGAAGTGACTCTTTTTAGGGTTTCCAGCCTCTGTTTCCCTTGTCAGATTCCCATCACTACCACAGAAAGATCTACTACAAACATCTTTGCAGATGTGGGTCCTTTTCCGTTCTTCATGATTTCCTTTATGATTTCCAGTAATGATGGCACTGTTGGGTCAAAAGGTATGCACAGTTTTATGATCTTTGGACATAGTTCTAAATTGCTTTCCAGAATGGTTGGGTCATTTCACAACTACAGCAACAATACATTAGTGTCCCAGTTTTTCTACATTGTCTCTACGATTTATCATTATTTTTTTCCTGCCAATTTAGCTAATCTGAGTGGTGTGAGTTATTTGAATTTTCATTTTTCTAATCAATAGTGATTCAGAGTATTTTTATATGATTATAGATGGGTTTAATTTTGTCACCTGAAAATTGTCTATTTGTATCATTTGACCATTTGTCAATGGTACAAATGACTTGTATTCTTATGAATTTGAGATTTATTTATATATTTTAGAAATGAGATCTTTATCAGGAATGCTGGCTGTAAAAATTTTTTTTCCAAGCTTTGTACTTCCTTTTATTCTTGGTCTGTTGGCTTTTTTAACTTAATGTAATCAAAATTGTCCATATTGCCTTTCCATAATGTTCTTTAGTTCTTCTTTGGCCATAAATTTCTCCCTTTCTCCAAAGATTTGATAGATAAATTATCACTTGTTCTTCTGATTTGCTTATTGCACCATCTTTTATGCTCAAAGAATGCAAATGCAAATTTTGTTATTATTTTTCTAGTTCTATAAAACAATTTTTGGCAGTGTGATAAGTATGTCACTGAACAAGTAGACCAGTTTAAGAAGAATTGTCATTTTTATTATATTTGCTCAGCCTACTGTGTGGTACGGAAATGGTGAGGGAACACCATTTAATAAAAAAAGCTGGAGAGAGCTCTAGAGAAAAGCAAAGTTTATTGTACATTCTCGCGAGAAGGGCGTCCCACTCTTCGAGTAGACTATCGAAGAGAGGAAGCGCCTCCTGTGGGCAGGACAGCACCTTTAATCCCTAACGCAAAACGCCCCCTCCCACCACTGACCCTCATCCTCATTGGCTGAGAGTCTTACATTCTAAACGCGAGATCTACCCATGAAATTGAACTTGACCAATAAGTACATAGTTGCCCATATTTGGATGAAATAGGGAGATGTCATAGGAGGGGAAGGCAATGCCCTTCAGAGTCCTTCAGGCCTACTCGAACTCTGAAGTAGATGAAGCCTTACTCGATTTTCACAACTGTCTTGAAAGATCTCACCTCATCTCATTCACTACCAATGAGTAATTGATATTTTTCCAATTGTTTAGATCTGATCTTTGTATCTGATTTTATTTATGTGGAGATGACTTAAAAAGAAAAACAAAAGGCGGAAGAGAAACCCTGATCCCAGATAAAGCAAAATAGATCAAATTAAGAGAGATAAGGAAAATACATCATGCTAAAATTACCATACACAATGAAGTAATATTGATGAGGAGTAAACTGAGGGTCTAAACCGAGATGGGTCAGTTCCTTTTCTCTCTCTCCTTCCTTCCCCAAAGTAACCAAGAGGGGGTCGGCAGCAAATGAATTTGATACTTAATGCTGTATGGAAACATAGTCTTTATTGATTAGAATGGAAACACCAGAGAGCCGGTGGGCAAAATGGCTGCAAGGTACAAGGCCAATTTTGCAAAGAATAGATATTTGAGGACTCTGTTTTATACAAGAGCACAATTATTCAGATGCAGTGATGTAAGGAGGTTCCGAAGAGTGATGTAAATAAGATAAGGATTCTCTTGTTATCTTTTGGGGAGAGACAGAAGTCTCTTCCCAAAATGGAATTTCCTGCTGGCATTTGGTCTATCTGAGCAGATTAGAATGGGGGCTGTAAAACCCTAGCCGGCTCAGATAGCCCAAACTAGTTTGACCAGATCTTGTATCAAAGATACAAGTCCCAGGGGCGGAGCCAAGATGGCGGAGAAGAAACACACGACTCAGTGAACGTCCTCACTCCCTCACAACCAATTAGATAAATTAAGTCTCAAAATTAGCTCAGGACTGATAGATACCACAAGGACTGGAAGCACGACTTACCAGCTGAAGAGAATCTGGAGTTTCAACAGGAAAGGTCAGTTCTCAGGGGAGGAATAAGAAAGACCAGCACAGACGGTGGGGTAGGGGCACACTGCGCCCATTGCGCTGGGAGGGGCTCTGGGATCAGAGAAGCCACTGAGGTAAAGGAATCTGGCACAGGCTGTTAGCTCTTCTCTGCTAATTATTTAGCAGTTCAGAAGAGAAAGCCAAAATATTTTAAAACTCAGATTAGATTCCCCCCCCCCACCCTGGGGGTGACTCAGCAGAGAATCGGCACCAGGGGGTGTGGCCTCAGCTACCTCCTGAGAATAGTTAAGAGATTGACAAGTGGGTAGATACGGCCCAAGGCAACACACACGGCCTAGCTTAGCTGGAGGGAGTGGAACTCAGCTCCAGGAAGTCCCAGAGAAGCGGAACCTTTGAACTAGGGACCGCGGTTTCTGGCAGACACTTCCAGTTTGAGCGCAGGGGCTTCTCACGTCACCTGCTGCAGACATCCACTCCCCACCCGGACACATAGGCTGGGCTTTGTGCTGTCTTTACTACTCAACGCCCTCGAGCACAGCAGTGCTAATCACCTCTGAGGCACTTCCAGGGAGGGGGTGGGGAACTCTCTCCCAGAGCTCTCTCTTAGCGCGGCGCAGGGGCCGCTGCATCCATCCGGTCTGGGAGGAAGCTGGTAAAGAAGTAAATAATTTCCTACCCCAGGGACAGACCCCAAAACATTTTTTAAGTATGAGCAAAAAAGCTAGAAAAACTATAGATTCCTTCTATACAGAGAAAGAGCGGGTACCCAACCCCGAGGAAGTTGACAGCAGAGAATCAGATAACAACCTAAAGGGGAACGATTCCTGCCCCCCATCACATAACTCTCTCCTAGAAGAAGCTCTTAAGAAATTGAGGGAGATAAAAGAAAAATGGGGCAAGGAAAGGGAAGTTATGATAGAGAATAACAACGTCCTGAAATTGGAGTTGGAAAAAAGGAGATGCAGGGAAACAAAATTAGTGAATTAGAAAAGGTTAAAAAAACACAGGAAAGTAGGATTTCTGAATTGGAAAAGATAAAAAAGTCTCAAGAAAATAGAATTTCTGAATTGGAAAAAGAAAATAATTCTCAAAAAAAAAAAAAATTAGGGAAATGGAAAAAAACTCAATAGAGCAAAATAATTCATTTAAAAACGAAATTGGGCATTTACAAAAAGAACTAAAAACTGTGAAAGAAGAAAATAACTCCTTAAAAGTCAGGATGGAACAAATAGAAATGAATGATTCACAGAGAACCCAAGAATCAGTCAAACAAAACAAAAAAAATGAGAAGCTGGAGAACAACGTCAAATACTTACTGGGAAAATCTATAGACCTGGAAAATAGATCTAGGAGAGATAATCTGCGGATTATTGGACTTCCAGAAAACTATGACCAAAAAAAGAGCCTAGATTCTATTTTACAGGAAATTATCAAAGAGAACTGTCCAGAGATAATAGAAACAGAAGGGAAAGTAGATGTGGAAAGAATTCATCGAACTCCTTCTGAAATAGACCCTAAAAAAAGAACACCACGGAATATTGTGGCTAAGCTGCAGAATTACCACACAAAGGAGAAAATCCTGCAAGCAGCTAGAAAAAAACAATTTAAATACCAAGGTGCCACAATAAGGGTCACCCAAGATCTGGCTGCCTCCACATTAAAAGATAGAAGGGCCTGGAACCTGATATTCCGTAAGGCAAAAGATCAAGGACTGCAACCAAGAATGAACTACCCAGCTAAGTTTAGCATCTTTTTCCACGGAAGAAGATGGTCATTCAATGAAACAGAGGAATTCTATATGTTTCTAAGAAAAAAACCAGACTTAAACAAAAAATTTGATCTACATCCACAAGACTGAAGAGAAACAGAAAAAGGTACACAGAACCCTTGAGAACTGTAACTCTGTTGTGGGTATATAAAAAATACTCAAGGATAATTTGATTTTACTGATATAAAAGAAAAAAAGGGGGGTGTAGTAAAGGGAAGGAGGTCGGTTCAGAAAAAGGGGAAGGAGTCATAAAAAGAGGGAAACTACATCCCAGGAAGAGACATAGAAAATACACCATATCTGAGGGAACTTAGTGAGGGGGAGAATCATTGTGTGAATCTTACTTTCATCAGAAGAGGCTCAAAGAGTAAATAATTAACATATTTGTTTTTCAGAGAATTTTCTCTCACCTCATTAAAAGGGGGGAGAGGAAAAGGGAAAAGGAAAAGGGGAATAAGTGAAGGGACTTGGAGGGAGGGGGGAGGGATCCTAAAAAAAAAAAAAAAAAAAAAAAAAAGAGGGAGGGTTGCGCGTCACAAGGGGGGTCTGTAAATTAAATATCGGGGAGGGGGATCAGGGGGGTCAAGGGAAAAAAGCATAATCTGGGGATAATACGATGGCAGGAAATACAGAATTAGTAATTTTAACTGTAAATGTAAATGGGATGAACGATCCCATCAAACGGAGACGGATAGTAGATTGGATCAAAAAGCAGAACCCTACAATATGTTGCCTACAGGAAACACACTTAAAGCAGGGAGATACATACAGAGTAAAGGTAAAAGGTTGGAACAGAGCCTATTATGCTTCAGGTAAAGCCAAAAAAGCAGGGGTAGCTATCCTTATCTCAGATCAAGCAAAAGCAGAAGTAGATCTCGTTAAAAAAGATAAGGAAGGAAACTATATCCTGCTGAAAGGTAGCATAAATAATGAAGCCATATCAATAATAAACATATATGCACCAAGTGGCATAGCATCTAACTTTCTAAAGGAAAAGTTAAGAGAACTGCAAGAAGAAATAGACAGTAAAACTATAATAGTGGGAGATCTCAACCTTGCACTCTCAGATTTAGACAAATCAAACCACAAAACAAACAAGAAAGAAATTAAAAAAGTAAATAGAACATTAGAAAAACTAGGTATGATAGACCTTTGGAGAAAACTGAATGGCAATAGGAAGGAATATACTTTCTTCTCAGCAGTTCATGGATCCTATACAAAAATTGACCATATACTAGGACATAAAGATCTCAAAATTAAATGTTGGAAGGCAGAAATAATAAATGCCTTCTTCTCAGATCACAATGCAATAAAAGCTACATTCAGTAAAAAGTTAGGGGTAAATAGACCAAAAAGTAATTGGAAACTGAATAATCTCATCTTAAAGAATGACTGGGTGAAAGAGCAAATTATAGAAACAATTAACAATTTCACCCAAGATAATGATAATGATGAGACATCATATCAAAATCTTTGGGATGCAGCTAAAGAGGTAATAAGGGGAAATTTTATATCTTTAGAGGCTTATTTGAAGAAAATTGAGAAAGAGAAGATTAACGAATTGGGCTTACAACTTAAAAGGCTAGAAAAAGACCAAATTATAAACCCCCAACCAAAAATTAAACTCGAAATACAAAAATTAAAAGGAGAAATCAATAAAATTGAAAGTAAAAAAACTATTGAATTAATAAATAAAACCAAGAGTTGGTTTTATGAAAAAGCCAATAAAATAGATAAACCTTTGGTAAATTTGATCAAAAAAAAGAAAGAGGAAAATCAAATTGATAGTCTTACAAATGAAAAGGGGGATCTTTCCACCAATGAAGAGGAAATTAGAGAAATAATAAGGAGATACTTTGCCCAACTTTATGCCAATAAATTTGATAACTTAAGTGAAATGGATGACTTCCTCCAAAAATATAGGCTCCCTAGATTAACAGAGGAGGAGATAAATTGCTTAAATAGTCCCATTTCAGAAAAAGAAATAGAACAAGCTATTAATCAACTCCCCAGGAAAAAATCCCCAGGGCCAGATGGATTCACATGTGAATTCTACCAAACATTTAAAGAACAATTAGCCCCAATGTTATATAAATTATTTGAAAAAATAGGGGATGAAGGAGTCCTACCAAATTCCTTTTATGACACAGACATGGTACTGATACCTAAACCTGGTAGATCGAAAACTGAGAAAGAAAATTATAGACCAATCTCCTTAATGAATATTGATGCTAAAATCTTAAATAAGATATTAGCAAAAAGACTTCAGAAAATCATCTCCAAGATAATACACTATGATCAAGTAGGATTTATTCCAGGAATGCAGGGCTGGTTTAATATTAGGAAAACTATTAATATAACTGACCATATTAATAATCAAATTAATAAGAACCATATGATCATCTCAATAGATGCAGAAAAAGCATTTGACAAAATCCAACATCCATTCCTACTAAAAACTCTTGAGAGTATAGGAATAAATGGATTATTCCTTAGAATAATCAGGAGTATATATTTAAGACCGTCAGTAAGCATAATATGCAATAGAAATAAACTGCAACCTTTCCCAGTAAGATCAGGAGTGAAACAAGGTTGCCCACTATCACCATTACTATTCAATATAGTACTAGAAACGCTAGCCTCGGCAATAAGAGCCGAGAAAGAGATTCAAGGAATTAGAGTAGGAAATGAGGAAATTAAACTATCACTTTTTGCAGATGACATGATGGTATACTTAGAGAACCCCAAAGACTCTGCTAAAAAGCTACTAGAAATAATTCAAAATTTCAGCAAAGTGGCAGGATACAAAATAAATCCACATAAATCCTCGGCATTTTTATATATCACTAACAAAATGCAACAGCAAGAGATACAAAGAGAAATTCCATTCCAAACAAATGTTGATAGTATAAAATATTTGGGAATCCATCTAGCAAAGAAAAGTCAGGAATTATATGAGAAAAATTACAAAACACTTGCCACAAAAATAAAATCAGATTTAAATAATTGGAAAGACATTCAGTGCTCTTGGATAGGCCGAGCGAATATAATAAAGATGACAATACTCCCCAAACTAATCTATTTATTTAGTGCTATACCAATCAGACTCCCAAGAAACTATTTTAATGACCTAGAAAAAATAACAACAAAATTCATATGGAAGAATAAAAGGTCAAGAATTGCAAGGGAACTAATGAAAAAAAACTCAGAGGAAGGTGGTCTAAGTGTACCTGATCTAAAGCTATATTATATAGCAGCAGTCACCAAAACCATTTGGTATTGGCTAAGAAATAGACCGGTAGATCAGTGGAACAGATTAGATACAAAGGACAAAAAAGGGTACATCTATAGCAATCTAATCTTTGACAAACCCAAAGATTCCAACATTAGGGATAAAAATTCATTATTCGGAAAAAACTGTTGGGAAAACTGGAAATTAGTATGGCAGAAATTAGATATGGATCCACACTTAACACCATATACCAAGATAAGATCAAAATGGGTCCATGATTTAGGCATAAAGAGGGAGATAATAAATAGATTAGAGGAACAGAGGATAATCTACCTCTCAGACTTGTGGAGGAGGAAGGAATTTATGACCAGAGGAGAACTAGAGATCATTATTGATCACAAAATAGAAGATTTTGATTACATCAAACTAAAAAGTTTCTGTACAAATAATACTAATGCAAACAAGATTAGAAGGGAAGTAACAAATTGGGAAAATATTTTTAAAAACAAAGGTTCTGACAAAGGTCCTTTCCAAAATATATAGAGAACTGACCATAATTTATAAGAAACCAAACCATTCTCCAATTGATAAATGGTCAAAGGATATGAACAGACAATTCTCAGAGGAAGAAATTGAAACTATATCCACTCACATGAAAGAGTGTTCCAAATCACTACTGATCAGAGAAATGCAAATTAAGACCACTCTGAGATACCACTACACACCTGTCAGATTGGCTAAGATGACAGGAACAAATAATGACAAATGTTGGAGGGGATGTGGGGAAATTGGGACACTAATACATTGCTGGTGGAGTTGCGAAAGAATCCAGCCATTCTGGAGAGCAATCTGGAATTATGCCCAAAAAGTTATCAAACTGTGCATACCCTTTGACCCAGCAGCGCTACTACTGGGATTATATCCCAAAGAAATACTAAAGAGCGGAAAGAGACATATATGTGCCAAAATGTTTGTGGCAGCTCTTTTTGTTGTAGCTAGAAACTGGAAGATGAATGGATGTCCATCAGTTGGAGAATGGTTGGGTAAATTGTGGTATATGAAAGTTATGGAATATTATTGCTCAGTAAGAAATGACCAGCAGGAGGAATACAGAGAGGGTTGGAGAGACTTAAATCAACTGATGCTGAGTGAAATGAGCAGAACCAGAAGATCACTGTATACTTCAACAACGATACTGTATGAGGATGTATTCTGATGGAAGTGGAAATCTTCAACATAAAGAAGATCCAACTCACTTCCAGTTGATCAATGATGGACAGAGGTAGATACACCCAGAGAAGAAACACTGGGAGGGGAATGTAAATTGTTAGCACTAATATCTGTCTGCCCAGGTTGCATGTACCTTCGGATTCTAATGTTTATTGTGCAACAAGAAAATGATATTCACACACATGTATTGTACTTAGACTATATTGTAACACATGTAAAATGTATGGTATTGCCTGTCGTCGGGGGGAGGGAATAAGGGAGGGGAGGTAATTTGGAAAAATGAATACAAGGGATAATATTATAAAATATATATATATATATATATAATAAAAAAAAATTAAAAAAAAAAAAAAAAAAAAAAAAAAAAAGATACAAGTCCCAAAGGAAGTTGGAGATCAAACAAGGAATATCAAGGGGCTACCGCCCCCAACAATATCATTACAAAACATATATGCTTCAAATAGTATAGCATCCAAATTTTTAGAGGTGAAGTTAAGTCAGTTACAGGAATAGACAATAAAACTACACTAGTAGAGTTTTCAGTTTTCCCTTCTCAAAACAAGAGAAATCTAACCAAAAAGTAAGTAAAAAGGAAGGTAAGGAGATAAATAGAATTTTAGAAAAGTTAGATATGATAGATCTCTGGAGAAAACTGAATGGGGATAGAAAAGAATATACATCTTCCCCCAACTAAATACCAAATTAGATATTCTGAAAATGAAAGGAAAAATTAATAAAATTAAAAGAAAACTATTGAACTAGTAGGAGTCTGACAAAATTCCTTTAATAACAGAAACATGGTACTAACACCTTAAACTAGAAAGAGCAAAAAAGAAAAAAAGTTATGAATCACTTTTTTCTAAATAATATTTAGAAAAAAAATGAAGTGAAATATTAGTAAAGTGATTACAGAAATTTATCATGAAGATTATACACCATGAATAGGTGGGATTTATACATGGAATGCAGGACTTGTTTACTCTTAGGAAAACTAACAGCATAATTGATTAAATCAGTAACAAAAGTAACAGAAATCATATGAGTAACTCAACAGATGCACACAAAATACAGCACCCATCCCTATTAAAACACTAGAGAGCGAAGAAATAGAGCTTTCTTGACAATGATAAATAATATCTATCTAAAACCATCAATAAGCATTATACATAAGAATAAGCTAGAAGTCTTTAAAATTAGGTCTGGAGTGGAACAAGGATTCTTGTTATAACGACTATTATTTTATATTGCCCCAGATTAATTAGCTTTAACACTAAAAGAAGAAAAAGAAATTGGAGGATTTAGAACATACAGGCCTGGGAGATACTGAATCATCAGTAATGCTGGTTATTTTCTAAGCTGAAAAGCTGCATATGGTAAGGAGGTCAAAGAGCTGGTCAGAAAAAGATCAAAGGGTTCTCTTTTCTAGCACCAAGGCAATGCTCTGTTGGTTTGTGCAGACTGGGCTGAAGTCCTGGAATTTAGGCTCCAGGTGAGAAAAGCATTTGCACATAAGAATATAGGTCCTCAGAGGAATAGACACCCTCTTCACAATTTCAGGGCAGAAAAGAATGCTTGTTGTCACTCATCAAAGAACAGGTCAAATAGGTCAGGGGTGTAGAAAATACTTCTTAGATACACTTTGGAATAACTAAAACCAACTATACAAAACCCCTGATGTTAGGATAGTGCACCCTCTACTCTAGAAACTGAGCCCTAAGTTAAGAAAAATTCAAAAATTAAACAACAGGAGGGGAGAAATGAGCAAATAACAGAAAAAATTAATTTGATCATACAAAGTTACTATGGTGACAAGGAAATGAGAACAAACACTCAGAACAAGTTAATAAAGTCTTATATTCAAAGCCTCCAAAAATATGTATTGCTCTTTGTCCATGGATGAGCTTATTAATTATTTGTAAAATGAAGTGAGGGAAGAAGAAATGAGAGTAAAGCAAGAAAATCATGAAAAAAAAATTAAACAAGTCAAAAGCTTGATAAAGGAGACAGAAATATTTAAGAAAATGTAACTTTAAAGACAGACCAAGCCAGATTATAAAACAGGTAAAAATTGTGTAGTATGGCAAATCCAATTTACAAATACTGAGAGAGCACTTAAGGCTAATTACTGATTGGACAATACTCTATTAGCATATGCTTGGAAAATGGCCCTTCCCACTATTCTGTGCTGGCTCAATCTTTTGGTGAATACAGATAATTGTAGGAGGGATTAAAAGGTAGAGTAAAACAAGACAGGATCACTTTGATGGTAGATGAGGAGAAAAGAGGTCGTGGAGATCCTGTGTTCATTCCCTTCACTCTACCTATAAAGACCAAGAATAAATACTAAGGACTTTTGCTTATCCTGACTCTGGCTGATTCTAAGGTAGCCAGGTGATAACTTGGTCTTCACAGAGAGGTTTTCAGTGAAAGTTGTAGCAAGGAAGACAGTTTTGGAAGGAAAAGATATGTGAAGGAACTGGAGGATTGATAAGAGATTAGACACAATTGTAGTCAGGTAAAGGGATTTATTTATTTATTTATTTATTTTTTAATTTTTTAATTTTTTTTTAATTTTTAAATTTTTATTCATTTTTCCAAATTATCCCCTCCCTCCCTCCACTCCCTCCCCCCATGACAGGTAATCCCATACATTTTACATGTGTTACAATATAACCTAGATACAATATATGTGTGTAAATACCACATTCTTGTTGCACATTAATTATTAGCTTCCGAAGGTATAAGTAACCTGGGTAGATAGAGAGTAGTGCTAACAATTTACATTCACTTCCCAGTGTTCCTTTTCTGGGTGTAGTTATTTCTGTCCATCATTGATCAACTGGAAGTGAGTTGGATCTTCTTTATGTTGAAGATTTCCACCTCCATCAGAATACATCCTCATACAGTATTGTTGTTGAAGTGTACAGTGATCTTCTGGTTCTGCTCATTTCACTCAGCAACAGTTGATTTAAGTCTCTCCAAGCCTCTCTGTATTCCTCCTGCTGGTCATTTCTTACAGAGCAATAATATTCCATAACCTTCATATACCACAATTTACCCAACCATTCTCCAATTGATGGACATCCATTCATCTTCCAGTTTCTAGCTACAACAAAAAGAGCTGCCACAAACATTTTGGCACATACAGGTCTCTTTCCACTCTTTAGTATTTCTTTGGAATATAATCCCAATAACATCAATGCTGGGTCAAAGGGTATGCACAGTTTGATAACTTTTTGGGCATAGTTCCAAATTAAGAGCTAGGATTCTTGATTCTCCTTCACCTTCAAAGATTCAGGTATAATTCAAGGGTAAAAGAAGAACATAGGAATGAAAATGGAAAACTAAAAATGGCTTCAGCGGCCATCTATCCCAAGTCTTTCATTTTACTGTTGAGGAACTGAGATTCAGATATTCAGTGTCATAAAGTTAGTGTCTGAGTTAGAATTTAAACCCATATCTTCTCATATAGTCAGATAATTTCTTAAGGAAAATAAGTTTCCATGAGTAAAAAATAAATAATAGAAGAACTACTATGAAGAGAAATTTTTGTTTGTAAAAAAATAGAAGTAATTACACTGAGGTGAATGTGATGATAGGATAAAAGATGAAGGAGTGGCAGCAGAGAAGGAAAGTTTCCCCCTAGCCAGGTTCAGGGAATTAGAAAATAAGAGTCTGTGCTAGCAATAGGATGATACATTATTTAATTCTTTGCAAATATTGATGGAACATTATCTCACTTCCTAGGTAAGATATTAGTTTTCTCCTTTGTCATTTTGGGATAGACTTTTAACACAGACTCTCTTCATGGCCAGAAAGACTCCATGCAAGTGGCTAATAAGTCGCTCTTCTATGATTATGTGCAAATGTCAGTTGATTTCTTCACTACTTTTTTTTTCAATGAGCTTAACTCTGCTTCAAGAACAGTTATAGACAAACTTTTTTATTATTTTTTTCAAACTTAAATTTGACTAGAGAGAAGTAATAAGAGAAGCAAAAATGGTCAAAAGGAAAATATTTCACTAGTGTTAGTCTTGGAAGTCAGTTTTAAAAGATCTGAAGGATAAGTAGAATCTGATTCTGTAATGGTTGGTAGAAAACTTTTTTGATAATTCATAGTTAACCATTGGTGGACTCACAACTGTCAGGGGAAGAAGTGTGAGAACATTCATCAAGACTTGTGGAAGAATTATGATCTGTTCAAAATTAATATATATGTGTGTATATATATATATATATATATTTTTTTTTCTGTATCATGGAACATTTGACAGTCTTATAAATTCTATGGATTCCTGAAAATAATGTTTTCAATTGCATATAATTAAACATACAAGGTCATGAAAATATATTAAGTTGAAACATACTAATTATAAACATCTATATGGACTTGCTCAAACACATTAATACATATCTTCATACAAACATATACACACACATGCACACACACACACACAACATATACAAATTCTATGGATTCCTGAAAATAATGTTTTCAATTGCATATAATTAAACATACAAGGTCATGAAAATATATTAAGTTGAAACATACTAATTATAAACATCTATATGGACTTGCTCAAACACATTAATACATATCTTCATACAAACATATACACACACATGCACACACACACACAACATATACAAATTCTATGGATTCCTGAAAATAATGTTTTCAATTGCGTATAATTAAACATACAAGGTCATGAAAATATATTAAGTTGAAACATACTAATTATAAACATCTATATGGACTTGCTCAAACACATTAATACATATCTTCATACAAACATATACATACACATGCACACACACACACAACATATACAAATACATATACATATAGACCAACTTAGGTGGTACTTGACCTAGAGTAAGAAAGATCAGAGTTAAAATCTGTTCTCATAAACTTACTAGATACCCTTTGCCAAGTCTGTTTACTTCAGGTTCCTTATCTGTAAAATTAGGATAATGTTAGCACCTGCCTCTTAAGGGTGTTGTTGAGGGCCTCTTAAGGGTGTTGTTGAGGATCAAAAGAGATAATTATAAAGAATTTAGCACTTGTTTAGAAAATAGTAAGCATATTATAAAGGTTAGCTATTATTATTAACTTATGTTCATAGTGGTGCTATTATTATACACATATACAAAAACTAACTTTATACATCCAGGTAAAATAAATCCTGGCCTGATATAAAGAATATCAGGAAACCTGTGATCTAGTTCCAACTCTGCAGCTAGTTAATTTCATAACACTTGACAATTTCCTAAAGATATCTAGTTCATTTTTTTGTCTACAAAATGCTTTGTTGAATGACTCAAAGATTTCTCCCAATTCTAAAATCTAAAATGCTCTGAGTAACTTGTCCAAAGTAAAAGTCAAGAGACAAAGGCACAAATGGCTCTCAGATCTCCTTTCTTTTAATTCAATACTCTTTTTCCTATTTCCAAAACTGTATGTCTATTTGATGAAATACATTGATATCACTATCACCATCTTATCAAATCTATATGATTCATAAGTTTCAAATATCTCTAGAGAGTTTTTGTAGTTGCATAAACTAACTCTACACCCAGGAAGAAGCATTATCTGGAAAACAAAGTTTAACATTATTTTAACTAAAATCTACTATTCTTTCTTTTACAATAAACAAAACTACCACATGACTTCATCATTGGTAATGTTCCTTACAGAAACATATGGATATAGAGATATATTATTACCTTATGAGAAACATTGAGTATAAGTAGAAGCAAGTTGAGTATAAGTAGATTACAGCAGAATGGATATGACCTACATTACAGTTTGCTTCACAAAAAATGAAAGGTTAATGTAAATGATTGATTGTAAGAATTTTAATCATGCTCTCAAAGTAAGAGGTCATTGTGCTCTCCTATTTAAAGAAAGAATACATTATCTTATCTGGGAATGCTTGGCATTTTGAAATTAAACTAGTTACTGTACAGGCTCTATTCTCTGACCTGGAAGTTGAATTCTGAATTGTTATAAACCTTGCCTAGAATTATGAAAGGGTAAGGAAATTAATCCTCTCCCCTGTTCCCAATTAGCAGCATTGAATAAAGTAGTATTATTCATTGCTCTCTTTAACTCTTATTAGGGCCTTGCTATATATATACTCTATTGAACTGGGAGGAGTAAATTTAGTTGATCATATGCAGATTGTTGACACAGTGGATTCAATTCATTTATAGAACAAGAAAATTGACATAGGCTAGTAGGCTCAGCTCAGATAGGTAATGAATATACACAAGTCCAGATTGTTGCTCCAAAGGAATTCTACTAAGCTCTCTGTTTAAACTCCCTGAACAACTCATGATCAGAACATTCCCTACCATCTGGTTTGTCCTGGAATGAGAAAATATTATTTGCCTCTCTTTTACCTGAAATGGAAAAGTGAGGTGCTTTTATCTAGCCCAGTATAAACCTACACTGTTCCCTAACATCTAGAACTTCTTGTGTTCACTAGTATTTGGCTACTTACAGGGCTGGCTTTGTTTTTCAAGACTAGAGTCAGGATCCCTGATGGTAGCAAGACATAAACATATATATGAAGCAAGTATGGAAGTCATTGTTTTTATTGTTGTTCTTGGTGGTGGTATGTTGTTTTAATTGTAAAAGAAACAATAGTGCATTTTAAATAAAATTAATAAAAAAGTTTTTGTTTATTTATTTATCTATTTATTTATTTATTTATTTTTGGTTAGTTTGTTTTATTTTGTTTTGGATTCTGCAAACAATTTCCCCCTGTTTTGTATCATTGTTTGTTTCCCTAATGATTTATATGCTCTTAGTCAAATGACTATATAATCAGTATAATGTCAATCTCTCTGTTTCTAAAGTTCTGTAAACCAATAGTTCTCAATAGTTTAGATGTTAAATCATGTGTACCCAAAAGTACATTTTTTCCAAATATGAAGAAAGTTATCTCAAATATAGTTTCCAAATGACCCTCTTCTCACTACTTCCAAATTAATCAGATATTCAATAAATGTCTTGCACAAAAAGGTTAAATGTAATCAATTTTGACATAGACTATTATAACTTTGGCATTTCACATATTAACCTGAAATCTAAAATGTTCTTTATTTCTACATTCTCATATAACTTGTTCCAAAGTTAGAAATTTAATATGTATTTGTGTGTGTTTTCATGGATCAGTTAGCTTGAAAAGATCCTATTTCTTAAGTTATATAAAGGTTGTTCTCTTTATAAAAATCAGTTTAAACTTTTTATTGATTTTTATAGTCCAACATTTGTAAGTCAGAAGTGTGAAATATATTCAGCCATTTTGACAGAGTTGAGAGAATAGAAATCACTCCCATAATATTTTTTGGCTAGGATTCTATTCTATACATGTTTTGCCAATCATTTCTGAAATGCAATGAACTACTTAGGTGATATGGCATCTGATTATTTGGACCCAATACTGCTGGCATTATTCCTAGAATTTAATAAATCTACATAGTGCCAAACAAAAGCCAGAATTCTAGCTGATGAGTTGTTTCCATTTAAAAAATGATTTTTCCCCTTCTGATTATTCATAAATGGACAGTATTCATACTAACCCCTAGCTTTACTGTTTTATTATATAGTTCTTCCCATAGGTGGTTGACTGCAGGTGTTTCCCAGGCAGGTGTTTGCCAATAGGAAATCCCTGGAATCCAATGGAAATCACAGTAGTTCCCCTAGTAGAAAAAAAAAAAAAATTAACCTGCAGGAACTTTTCTGGGAAAGGTATGCTTTAGGACATGTGTGCTATAAATGCAAATTAAATATCACATTTTCAATATATAAATCTGCATTGCAAGCAGTTCCTCCTGTATACTAGCAAAGTATTCTCTTTGAGTAAAGTTTGCAGAATCATATTTCTCAAATTGAGGGAGTTTATAGCCTCATGGAAATGATTGGATAGATAGGAGTGAGGAGAAAAGACATGACTAAGTTTATATCATGAAAAAAACTAGCTTCTGAGGTCACTTTCCAGTCTAGACCTATTATTTTATGGTTCTATGAACTGCACAGTTATTAAACATGATAGATTTTGTAAGTAGTTTTCCTACCTCACACTCACATTGTAAATTGGATGTCAGAGAACTGATTCAATTTTTTTTCTAATGCCATGGATTCAAGCTCCCATTCATAAATGTTATCCACACTAATGATCAGTGTTAGTATCATTTATTGACTCAGTGATTAAGATCCAAGTGTCATGTCACTAATTAACATCAATTTCATTTTATAAACATGTATTTACTGAGTATATATACCAAGAATAGAAGAACAAAATATCCTCCCAAAGCAGGTGTACCTTCTTTTCTAAACCAAATTGATTCTTGAAAAGAGTGGGCTCAAACTTAAAGTGTTTGTTACAAAACATTTGTCTCATCAAGTATATTCCCAATTTTACATTGCTGATAGAAGCTGCCTTTGGAAATATTTGTTTAGCTATTGAGTCTAATTCATTGCTGGACTGCATACTACATTTTATTTTTCACTGAGTTTGGCTGCTAAAAATTTCTCATGTGAAATCTAGATTCTGGACCTTCTGTAATTCACACTCCTGGCCTTCAAAGCCCACAAAAATTCAGTTAGTTCTAAAATTCCAAATAAGAAAATGAAAGAACAATTGCAAAAAAAGCAGTGAATCAAAGGAGTTATGGGTAAGGTCACAAATTGATCCAGGCAGGGATGTAGGTAATGGCAACATTAAGCTACTACTACCACTGTTACTATTGCTTTCTTCATCCATATTGTTATAACCATGCTTTCCTTGATTATAGCCAAGAAAAAGATAGATTGAATTATCACTGGAGTTTGGGTAGGGGAGTTTTATGCATGCTCTGCTCTGGCTCATCAAAGAAGTGAAGAGACATTTTTCTTTAACATTCAGAAAGTAAATAGTCATAAAATACCTATGCATCCTCTAAAATTTATGTTGAGACAAAATATGGTCATTCAATGCTCATTTACTCATTAAAATTAGGTTAATATAGCTCTTTCTGTCCAAACTTTAATTACATCATAAAGGTCTATTTCTCTATTTCATGATGGCTATGTAATATTGTGTGCTAGACAAACGGGGAAATAACATATTAACTTTTTTCCCTTTCATTCTTTAGAACTACCAAGAAGATATTGTGCTATTGTTATCTAAATGGCAGTTACGTGGCATAGTGGATAAATAGTGGCCAGAACATAAGTTAGGGAGACTCCTTTTTGTGAGTTTAAATTTGTCCTTATAGTTGTGTGGACATATTACATATTACATAAGTTCATTTGTCTCAACTCTGCATCTATAAGATGAGCCAAAGAAGGAAATGGCCAACCACTCTGGTAGGTATCTTTGCCAAGAATATCCCAAATGGAGTCATGAAAAGTTAGACACAAAACAATTGAACAACAGAAACAATATTTCAAAAATCTTGCACGTTACAAGTGCACAGAGAGATGCGACTACCTTTTTAAAAATAGCTAATATTTTTACTTTGCCAGGCAATGCAAATACTTTAGAATTATTTCATTTGATTCTCTCAAAATCCTTGGGAAATAGGTGTTATCATTATCCTCATTTTACTTTGTCTGGTGTCACACAGCTAGTGATTGTTTGCTAATTTGTTGTCATTTTTCCTAGTCTCAGACCCAACATCTAAGCATTGGTACCATATATCTGGCATTGCAACCAAGAAATACTTTTAAGATTCGAGATAGAGGTTTAAGCAAAAGACTATATGTACAAAGCATCTCCTTTGTCTCTTCATTTTAGCAGTTCTGTATTTTCCCTTTCCATTTAGTTCTCCCTTGAATTCCTATTAAATCACAATTTATCAAAATTTTCTACCCTTCAGTCTCATAGAATTACAGTCTCTCACAAGGCAAAAAAACACCAAATGATTAGTATTTCTCCTATAAACTAAAGTACATTTTACCAAAGAAAAATTAACCTGTAAGTAATATAGGTTTTGGAATCTGAATATTCCAATGTTCTTCAGTAAGTCTTCTGTTTATAGTTTTCCTCAAACATGTATAAAAAAAAACATAATTGTAGATTATCTTCTCCCCAGGAATTTTTTCAGGTGTATCCTATCACATATATTTACCAATATTTGGCTGCTTATCAATTGAGCACAATATGAAATCTTGTCCACCTCCTAAGAAATTGAATAGTTCAATAATATGTGGAAAATGGACAGTATTCTGATGTGTCATAATTGTCCCCAACAGAATCCTAGTTACCATGTTCAAATGCCATAAAGGTGTCTACTTGCCCACTCCCCATTGTCTCCACAACAGATTAATCGTGCTTCACATACCATCTTCTTTCACTTTTCCATCTGATTTATAACTATATTTCTCCACACCTAGAATTCTGAACTCAAGACTAGATATACTGAATACTCTCATACTATTCCCTTTCAGCAAACTAGCCCTGTCCACGTCTTACATCTTTATAGAGTAGTGATTGGGATACCTAGTTGAATCAAAAGAAGAAATTCTCTGTCATGATGAATTTCTTTAAAAAATTGTGATTAAAAGAGAAATACAAGCTAGTCTTATCATTTCAAATATTCCCACTATAACTCAAGATTTTTCATAACCTCCTAAGTTGGTCCTAATGTTATCTAAATATTTTTCTTCCTCTTCTCCTTTTTGGCTTTGATTAAAGCTTAATGGAAATTGATGGAGGTAAACAACAGGGAGCTCTGCTCTCTGATAAAAGCCCACATAAGCCTTGCAGTTACTATCTATTATGTGTAGGAGCCCTGTGGAGAAGGAATAAAACATATTGCCACCATATCCATCTTATAAATAACAAAATTAGGACTTAAAAGTTGAATCACACAGCATATAAATGGTGGAGATGTTCCTAGAACTCAAGTCTTCTGACCCTAAAGGCAGTGCAAATTGCAATAATCATGTTGCCATTATATATAAAGAGAAAATGCTGAGAAATCAGTGTGAAATTCAAAGAAAAATATATTAAGTCCAATTTTCTAAATAGCAAGATGGAGGCCTGATTCAAATATACTTTCTGAAGGAAAATCTACACATAGTACAAAGGGCTGAGATGCTTTGACTGCTTACTGCATGGAAACTCACCTAATCCAATACCTCTTACTGTCTCCACAATAGACATCTCATGCTTCACATCCCATCTTCTTTCATTTTTCCATCTTTCTCCACACTAGAATTCTGACCTCCAGAGTAGATATATTGAATACTCTCATATTTGCTAGAAATAATAGCCTCAGAATTTTAGTTTTCTTTCTTTATTTATTTATTGCTAGTAATGATTCTGGAGAACTGTTTGGACAAATTCTAATTGTTTTGTTCATTTATGTCCATGGTAATGATAAGAAGGGAAAGTATATTTGTTTTCTTTTTACTTATCTAATCATTTTGTCAATTGATTAGCACCCTGGTTGCTATTAATATTTTCATTCAATTATCTTATTATCCCATTGTTTTGCCAGTTTGCTTTCTTTATCATTTCTTGCCAATTTTCTTTTCCTTTTTTTTTTTTTTGTAAAGTTGTCATTGAGCACTGGCCCTATTATTTCATCTTGAACCCTTATATCACTTTAAATGTTTCCAAACACCGTTTCCCATAGGCAATATCTGCTTCTCTGTCTCTGTTTTTATCTGTCGGACTATCTCTCTTGTCCTATCCGATTCTGCTTTTTGTTTCTATATTTCTCTGTGTGTCTACGTATCTTTCTGTGTCTGTCTCTCTCTGTCCATGTCTCTATGTTTCTAAATCTGTGTCTATGTGTTCACATCTCTCTATATCTGTATCTCTCTGTATCTCTGTCTCTGTTTCTCTCTTTTTCTGTGGGTTTCTGTAACTGTCTCTCCGATACATAAGTATGAGACTTACCAATAACAATGATATATGGCAGCAAAGTTAACAAAAGAAAAAACATTAACTAGAATTTGTGTACTGAGTGAGCAGTGCAGAAAACACCCAACAGGGACATATGTGAAAGAAAACAAACTATATAATTATAAGAATGCAATCCAATGGTGTTTGGGATACCTAGCAATAAAGGCAATATCAGTAAGTAAACAGTAAAGCCTTTGAAGCTCATATTGACAAGCATATGACATAATTTCCTGGTATGATGACATAGAAAAGACACAGTAGCTCGAGCCAAGACCTCATTTGTACCCTGTCTTTAAATTAAAAGAAAAAGTTGAAGCTTATGGTTCAACAAATCTTCATGTTCTTTTTAAAAATTAATTATTTATTTATTTTTAATGATTTTTATAATTATAACATTTTTTGATAGTACATATGCATAGGTTTTTTTTTTTTTTTTTTTTTTTTTTTTTTTTTTTACATTATCCCTTGTACTCCCTTCTGTTCCGAATTTATCCCCTCCTTCCCTCCACCCCCTCCCCTAGATGGCAGTCATTCCCATACATATTAAATATCTTATAGTATATCCTAGGTACAATATATATGTGCACAACCAAATTTTGTTGTTGTTGTTGCAAAGGAAGAATTGTATTCAGAAGGTAAAAATAATCTGGGAAGAAAAACAAAAAAAAAATGCTCATAGTTTACACTTATTTCCCAGTATTCCTTTTCTGGATGTAGCAGAGTCTGTCCATCAGTGATCAATTGGAATTGGATTAGCTCCCTTTGTTGAAGATATCCACTTCCATCAGAATATATCCTCATACAGTATTGTTGTTGAAGTGTATAATTATCTCCTAGTTCTGCTCGTTTCACTCAGCATCAGTAGATCTAAGTCTCTCCAAGCCTCTCTGTATTCATCTTGCTGATCATTTCATACAGAACAATAATATTTCATAACATTCATATACCATAATTTACCCAACCATTCTCCAATTGATGGACATCCATTCATCTTCCAGTTTCTAGCCTCTAGAAAAAGGCTGCCACAAAAATTTTGGCACATACAGGTCCCTTTCCCTTCTTTAGTAGTTCCTTGGGATATAAGCCCAGTAGTAGTATGGCTGGGTCAAAGGGTATGCACTTTTGATAACTTTTTGGGTATAATTGCAGATTGCTCTCCAGAATGGTTGGATTCTTTCACAACTCCACCAACAATGCATCAGTGTCCCAGTTTTCCCACAGCCCCTCCAACATTCATCGTTATTTGTTCCTGTCACCTTAGCCAATCTGACAGATGTGTAATGATATCTCAGAGTTGTCTTAATTTGCATTTCTCTGATCAATAGTGATTTGGAACACTCTTTCATATAAGTGGAAATAGTTTTAATTTCATCATCTGAAAATTGTCTGTTCATATCCTTTGACCATTTATCAATTGGATAATGGCTTAATTTCTTATAAATTAAAGTCAATTCTCTGTATATTTTGGAAATGAGGCCTTTATCAGAACCTTTAACTGTAAAAATGTTTTCCCAATTTGTTACTTCACTTCTAATCGTGTTTGCATTAGTTTTGTTTGTGCAGAAACTTTTTAATTTGGTGTAATCAAAGTTTTCTAATTTGTGATCAATAATGGTCTCTAGTTCCCCTTTGGACAAAAATTCCTTCCACCTCCACAATTCTGAGAGGTAAACTATCCTATGTTCCTCTAATTTATTTATGATTTCATTCTTCATGCCTAAATCTTGGACCCATTTTGATCTTATCTTAGTATGTGGTGTTAAATGTGGGTCCATGCCTAGTTTCTGCCATACTAATTTCCAGTTTTCCCAGCAGTTTTTTGTTTTTTTTTTCAAATAATGAATTCATATCCCAAAAGTTGGGATCTTTGGGTTTGTCAAACACTAGATTGCTATTTTTATTCACTATCTTGCCCTGTGAACCTAACCTATTCCACTGATCAACTAGTCTATTTCTTAGCCAATACCAAATGGTTTTGGTGACTGTTGCTTCATAATATAGTTCTAGATCAGGTACAGCTAGACCACCTTCATTTATTTATTTTTTTTCATTACTTCCCTTGAAATCAACTTTTTATTCTTCCATATGAATTCTGTTTTATTTTTTCTAGGTCATTAAAACAGTTTCCTGGGAGTCTGATTTTCATAGCACTAAATAAATAGATTAGTTTAGGGAGTATTAGAAACCAATAAAAAAGAAGAATGTGAAAAGAAAGTTTGCTGATCAGCATTCAGACTCCATCTGTTATTTCTCTGAAAGTTGGGCAGTAATTTTCATAATTTTCACCAGTGAAATTATTTTGGATTATTGTATTGCTGAAAATAGCTAAGCGAAACACAGTTGATTAACATATAATATTGCTATCTCTGTGTATAATGTTCTCCTGCTTTTTCTCATTTGATTTTTACCTCAGTTCAGGCAAGTTTTTCCAGGTTTTCCTGAAATCATATTGCTTATCATTTCTCATAACACAAAAGTATTTCATCATAGTCACATATCACAAGTTGTTTGATCATTCCCTACTTTATGAGTAACTTCTCAATTTCTGATTTTGTTTTTTGCAACCACAGAAAGTAATTGCTGGCTCAAAGAGTATACAAAATTTTATAGAACTTTGGGTATAGTTCCAAATAGTTATCTAGAATAGTTGGATCATTTTACAATTCTACCAATAGGGCTTTAGAATTTCAATTTTCCCACATTCCCTGCTACATTTAATTTTTTTCTTTCATATTTGCCAGTCTCAAAGGGCTTGAGATGTTATCTCAAAATTGTTTTGTATTTGTCTAACCAGTATGTATTTAGACTGTTTTTATGTGATTATTGATACACTTTATTCCTTTGTTTGAAACTACTTATTCATACTTTGACAATTTTTCAATTGGGGAATGACTTCTTTTTAATATACATTTGACTTAGTTATCTATATATTTGAAAATTGAAACCTTTATTAAAAATTTGTTATACTTTTCCAGTTATGCTTACTGTATATTTCCTTGCATCCTATTTTCCCCTTTTTATTCATTCTTCTTTCTCTGTCTCTCTTTATGTATGTCTCTGTGTGTCTGTCTGTCTCTTTCCCTTTCTCTCCTTATCTCTCAATCTTTTCCTTTTATAAGCACACCCACTTACCGTGTACCCTTTTCTTTCTACTTTTCTATAGCATGAAGACTGTATCCAATTTTCAACATTTTTTATTTCATCTAAAAGCTCTTTTATACCTAATTTTAATGATATAACATATCATATTACAACTTTTCCTAACTTTTCTCCCAGAACATCCCTTTTTCTCATCCTTCAATTTTATTTTTTTAATCTATCATCCTATCACAGCTATTCTTATTTCTTTTCCCTTAATTTTTTAAAAAAGATGCCATATATTAGATACATATAATATGCATATAATATATATATGTATATGTATATAAATATATATATAAATATATATATATATATATATATATATATATATTTGTGTGTATGTGTATACTGTCTATATATACTCTTTTTAACTTTCCTCATAATAATAAAATTCTTAGGAATTACAATTATTGTTTTTCCATGAAGGAATGTGATAACTTCAACATTATTGAATTATTTCTGATTTATCTTTCTTATTTACCTTATTAAGCTTCACTTGAGTTTTGTATTTGAAAATTAAGTTTTCTATTTAGCTATAGTCTTTTCTTCACCATTATTCAAAAGTCCTCTATTTCATTTCAGAAGCATTATACTCAGTTTTATTATGTGATGTAAATTTTGGTTGTAATTCATTACCTTTTCTCTCCAGAATATCACATTCTAAATGTTCCCATTTATTAAGTTAGAAGTTGCTAGATATTGTGTTCCACAATATTTACATTGTTTTGTTTTGTTTGTTTGTTTGTTTGTTTTTTCCACTAGCTACTTATAGTATGTTCTATTTGACTTGAGAGTCCTGTAACTTTTATCTAGGATATTCCTAGAAATTTTCATTTTGGACTCTTTCATGAGGTAATCATTGAATGTTTTCAATTTCTCTTTTACTTGCTGATTGCAGGGAAATTTATTTTGGTAATTTTTTGAACTATAATATTTAACTTCTTTATATGATCATGATTTCAAGTAGTCTAATAACTCTTAAATCACTCAATACATTTCTCAAATCAGTTATTTTACCAATTTAAGTATTTCACATTTTTCTTTTATTTTTTATTGTTTTATTTAATTCTTTTGATTTTGTTTTATTATTTCTTTTTTTTTTTTTTTTTCAGGTTTCTTTCTTTTTTTATTAAAGCATTTTATTTTTCTTTTTTTTTTTTTTTAATTTTTTTTTATTATATATATATATATATATATATATTTTATAATATTATCCCTTGTATTCATTTTTCCAAATTACCCCCCCTCCCTTATTCCCTCCCCCCGACGACAGGCAATACCATACATTTTACATGTGTTACAATATAGTCTAAGTACAATACATGTGTGTGAATATCATTTTCTTGTTGCACAATAAACATTAGAATCCGAAGGTACATGCAACCTGGGCAGACAGATATTAGTGCTAACAATTTACATTCCCCTCCCAGTGTTTCTTCTCTGGGTGTATCTACCTCTGTCCATCATTGATCAACTGGAAGTGAGTTGGATCTTCTTTATGTTGAAGATTTCCACTTCCATCAGAATACATCCTCATACAGTATCGTTGTTGAAGTATACAGTGATCTTCTGGTTCTGCTCATTTCACTCAGCATCAGTTGATTTAAGTCTCTCCAACCCTCTCTGTATTCCTCCTGCTGGTCATTTCTTACTGAGCAATAATATTCCATAACTTTCATATACCACAATTTACCCAACCATTCTCCAACTGATGGACATCCATTCATCTTCCAGTTTCTAGCTACAACAAAAAGAGCTGCCACAAACATTTTGGCACATATATGTCTCTTTCCGCTCTTTAGTATTTCTTTGGGATATAATCCCAGTAGTAGCGCTGCTGGGTCAAAGGGTATGCACAGTTTGATAACTTTTTGGGCATAATTCCAGATTGCTCTCCAGAATGGCTGGATTCTTTCACACTCTGAGAATTGTCTGTTCATATCCTTTGACCATTTATCAATTGGAGAATGGTTTGGTTTCTTATAAATTATGGTCAGTTCTCTATATATTTTGGAAATGAGACCTTTGTCAGAACCTTTGTTTTTAAAAATATTTTCCCAATTTGTTACTTCCCTTCTAATCTTGTTTGCATTAGTATTATTTGTACAGAAACTTTTTAGTTTGATGTAATCAAAATCTTCTATTTTGTGATCAATAATGATCTCTAGTTCTCCTCTGGTCATAAATTCCTTCCTCCTCCACAAGTCTGAGAGGTAGATTATCCTCTGTTCCTCTAATCTATTTATTATCTCCCTCTTTATGCCTAAATCATGGACCCATTTTGATCTTATCTTGGTATATGGTGTTAAGTGTGGATCCATATCTAATTTCTGCCATACTAATTTCCAGTTTTCCCAACAGTTTTTTCCGAATAATGAATTTTTATCCCTAATGTTGGAATCTTTGGGTTTGTCAAAGATTAGATTGCTATAGATGTACCCTTTTTTGTCCTTTGTATCTAATCTGTTCCACTGATCTACCGGTCTATTTTGTAGCCAATACCAAATGGTTTTGGTGACTGCTGCTATATAATATAGCTTTAGATCAGGTACACTTAGACCACCTTCCTCTGAGTTTTTTTTCATTAGTTCCCTTGCAATTCTTGACCTTTTATTCTTCCATATGAATTTTGTTGTTATTTTTTCTAGGTCATTAAAATAGTTTCTTGGGAGTCTGATTGGTATAGCACTAAATAAATAGATTAGTTTGGGGAGTATTGTCATCTTTATTATATTCGCTCGGCCTATCCAAGAGCACTGAATGTCTTTCCAATTATTTAAATCTGATTTTATTTTTGTGGCAAGTGTTTTGTAATTTTTCTCATATAATTCCTGACTTTTCTTTGGTAGATGGATTCCCAAATATTTTATACTCTCAACATTTGTTTGGAATGGAATTTCTCTTTGTATCTCTTGCTGTTGCATTTTGTTAGTGATATATAAAAATGCCGAGGATTTATGTGGATTTATTTTGTATCCTGCCACTTTGCTGAAATTTTGAATTATTTCTAGTAGCTTTTTAGCAGAGTCTTTGGGGTTCTCTAAGTATACCATCATGTCATCTGCAAAAAGTGATAGTTTAATTTCCTCATTTCCTACTCTAATTCCTTGAATCTCTTTCTCGGCTCTTATTGCCGAGGCTAGCGTTTCTAGTACTATATTGAATAGTAATGGTGATAGTGGGCAACCTTGTTTCACTCCTGATCTTACTGGGAAAGGTTGCAGTTTATTTCTATTGCATATTATGCTTACTGACGGTCTTAAATATATACTCCTGATTATTCTAAGGAATAATCCATTTATTCCTATACTCTCAAGAGTTTTTAGTAGGAATGGATGTTGGATTTTGTCAAATGCTTTTTCTGCATCTATTGAGATGATCATATGGTTCTTATTAATTTGATTATTAATATGGTCAATTATATTAATAGTTTTCCTAATATTAAACCAGCCCTGCATTCCTGGAATAAATCCTACTTGATCATAGTGTATTATCTTGGAGATGATTTTCTGAAGTCTTTTTGCTAATATCTTATTTAAGATTTTAGCATCAATATTCATTAAGGAGATTGGTCTATAATTTTCTTTCTCAGTTTTCGATCTACCAGGTTTAGGTATCAGTACCATGTCTGTGTCATAAAAGGAATTTGGTAGGACTCCTTCATCCCCTATTTTTTCAAATAATTTATATAACATTGGGGCTAATTGTTCTTTAAATGTTTGGTAGAATTCACATGTGAATCCATCTGGCCCTGGGGATTTTTTCCTGGGGAGTTGATTAATAGCTTGTTCTATTTCTTTTTCTGAAATGGGACTATTTAAGCAATTTATCTCCTCCTCTGTTAATCTAGGGAGCCTATATTTTTGGAGGAAGTCATCCATTTCACTTAAGTTATCAAATTTATTGGCATAAAGTTGGGCAAAGTAACTCCTTATTATTTCTCTAATTTCCTCTTCATTGGTGGAAAGATCCCCCTTTTCATTTGTAAGACTATCAATTTGATTTTCCTCTTTCTTTTTTTTGATCAAATTTACCAAAGGTTTATCTATTTTATTGGCTTTTTCATAAAACCAACTCTTGGTTTTATTTATTAATTCAATAGTTTTTTTACTTTCAATTTTATTGATTTCTCCTTTTAATTTTTGTATTTCGAGTTTAATTTTTGGTTGGGGGTTTATAATTTGGTCTTTTTCTAGCCTTTTAAGTTGTAAGCCCAATTCGTTAATCTTCTCTTTCTCAATTTTCTTCAAATAAGCCTCTAAAGATATAAAATTTCCCCTTATTACCGCTTTAGCTGCATCCCAAAGATTTTGATATGATGTCTCATCATTATCATTATCTTGGGTGAAATTGTTAATTGTTTCTATAATTTGCTCTTTCACCCAGTCATTCTTTAAGATGAGATTATTCAGTTTCCAATTACTTTTTGGTCTATTTACCCCTAACTTTTTACTGAATGTAGCTTTTATTGCATTGTGATCTGAGAAGAAGGCATTTATTATTTCTGCCTTCCAACATTTAATTTTGAGATCTTTATGTCCTAGTATATGGTCAATTTTTGTATAGGATCCATGAACTGCTGAGAAGAAAGTATATTCCTTCCTATTGCCATTCAGTTTTCTCCAAAGGTCTATCATACCTAGTTTTTCTAATGTTCTATTTACTTTTTTAATTTCTTTCTTGTTTGTTTTGTGGTTTGATTTGTCTAAATCTGAGAGTGCAAGGTTGAGATCTCCCACTATTATAGTTTTACTGTCTATTTCTTCTTGCAGTTCTCTTAACTTTTCCTTTAGAAAGTTAGATGCTATACCACTTGGTGCATATATGTTTAGTATTGATATGGCTTCATTATTTATGCTACCTTTCAGCAGGATATAGTTTCCTTCCTTATCTTTTTTAACGAGATCTACTTCTGCTTTTGCTTGATCTGAGATAAGGATAGCTACCCCTGCTTTTTTGGCTTTACCTGAAGCATAATAGGCTCTGTTCCAACCTTTTACCTTTACTCTGTATGTATCTCCCTGCTTTAAGTGTGTTTCCTGTAGGCAACATATTGTAGGGTTCTGCTTTTTGATCCAATCTACTATCCGTCTCCGTTTGATGGGATCGTTCATCCCATTTACATTTACAGTTAAAATTACTAATTCTGTATTTCCTGCCATCGTATTATCCCCAGATTATGCTTTTTTCCCTTGACCCCCCTGATCCCCCTCCCCGATATTTAATTTACAGACCCCCCTTGTGATGCGCAACCCTCCCTCTTTTTTTTTTTTTTTTTTTTTTTTGGATCCCTCCCCCCTCCCTCCAAGTCCCTTCACTTATTCCCCTTTTCCTTTTCCCTTTTCCTCTCCCCCCTTTTAATGAGGTGAGAGAAAATTCTCTGAAAAACAAATATGTTAATTATTTACTCTTTGAGCCTCTTCTGATGAGAGTAAGATTCACACAATGATTCTCCCCCTCACTAAGTTCCCTCAATTATGGTGTATTTTCTATGTCTCTTCCTGGGATGTAGTTTCCCTCTTTTTATCACTCCTTCCCCTTTTTCTGAACCGACCTCCTTCCCTTTACTACACCCCCCTTTTTTTCTTTTATATCAGTAAAATCAAATTATCCTTGAGTATTTTTTATATACCCACAACAGAGTTACAGTTCTCAAGGGTTCTGTGTACCTTTTTCTGTTTCTCTTCAGTCTTGTGGATGTAGATCAAATTTTTTGTTTAAGTCTGGTTTTTTTCTTAGAAACATATAGAATTCCTCTGTTTCATTGAATGACCATCTTCTTCCGTGGAAAAAGATGCTAAACTTAGCTGGGTAGTTCATTCTTGGTTGCAGTCCTTGATCTTTTGCCTTACGGAATATCAGGTTCCAGGCCCTTCTATCTTTTAATGTGGAGGCAGCCAGATCTTGGGTGACCCTTATTGTGGCACCTTGGTATTTAAATTGTTTTTTTCTAGCTGCTTGCAGGATTTTCTCCTTTGTGTGGTAATTCTGCAGCTTAGCCACAATATTCCGTGGTGTTCTTTTTTTAGGGTCTATTTCAGAAGGAGTTCGATGAATTCTTTCCACATCTACTTTCCCTTCTGTTTCTATTATCTCTGGACAATTCTCTTTGATAATTTCCTGTAAAATAGAATCTAGGCTCTTTTTTTGGTCATAGTTTTCTGGAAGTCCAATAATCCGCAGATTATCTCTCCTAGATCTATTTTCCAGGTCTATAGATTTTCCCAGTAAGTATTTGACGTTGTTCTCCAGCTTCTCATTTTTTTTGTTTTGTTTGACTGATTCTTGGGTTCTCTGTGAATCATTCATTTCTATTTGTTCCATCCTGACTTTTAAGGAGTTATTTTCTTCTTTCACAGTTTTTAGTTCTTTTTGTAAATGCCCAATTTCGTTTTTAAATGACTTATTTTGCTCTATTGAATTTTTTTCCATTTCCCTAATTTTTTTTTTTTGAGAATTATTTTCTTTTTCCAATTCAGAAATTCTATTTTCTTGAGACTTTTTTATCTTTTCCAATTCAGAAATCCTACTTTCCTGTGTTTTTTTAACCTTTTCTAATTCACTAATTTTGTTTCCCTGCATCTCCTGTGAATTCTTTATTTTTTCCAACTCCAATTTCAGGACGTTGTTATTCTCTATCATAACTTCCCTTTCCTTGCCCCATTTTTCTTCGATCTCCCTCAATTCCTTAAGAGCTTCTTCTAGGAGAGAGTTATGTGATGGGGGGCAGGAATCGTTCCCCTTTAGGTTGTTATCTTCTGAATCTTTGCTGTCAACTTCCTCGGGGTTGGATACCCGCTCTTTCTCTGTATAGAAGGAATCTATAGTTTTTCTAGCTTTTTTGCTCATACTTAAAAAATGTTTTGGGGTCTGTCCCTGGGGTAGGAAATTATTTACTTCTTTACCAGCTTCCTCCCAGACTGGATGGATGCAGCGGCCCCTGCGCCGCGCTAAGAGAGAGCTCTGGGAGAGAGTTCCCCACCCCCTCCCTGGAAGTGCCTCAGAGGTGATTAGCACTGCTGTGCTTTGAGGGCGTAGAATAGTGAAGACAGCAAGAAGCTCAGCCTATGTGTCCGGGTGGGGAGTGGATGTCTGCAGCAGGTGACGTGAGAAGCCCCTGCGCTCAAACTGGAAGTGTCTGCCAGAAACTGCGGTCCCTAGTTCAAAGGTTCCGCTTCTCTGGGACTTCCTGGAGCTGAGTTCCACTCCCTCCAGCTAAGCTAGGCCGTGTGTGTTGCCTTGGGCCGTATCCACCCACTTGTCAGTCTCTTAACTATTCTCAGGTGGTAGCTGAGGCCACACCCCCTGGTGCCTAGTCTGCCGAGTCACCCCCAGGGTGGGGGGGGTGGGAAATCTAATCTGAGTTTTAAAATATTTTGGCTTTCTCTTCTGAACTGCTAAATAATTAGCAGAGAAGAGCTAACAGCCTGTGCCAGATTCCTTTACCTCAGTGGCTTCTCTGATCCCAGAGCCCCTCCCAGCGCAATGGGCGCAGTGTGCCCCTACCACACCGTCTGTGCTGGTCTTTCTTATTCCTCCCCTGAGAACTGACCTTTCCTGTTGAAACTCCAGATTCTCTTCAGCTGGTAAGTCGTGCTTCCAGTCCTTGTGGTATCTATCAGTCCTGAGCTAATTTTGAGACTTAATTTATCTAATTGGTTGTGAGGGAGTGAGGACGTTCACTGAGTAGTGTGTTTCTTCTCCGCCATCTTGGCTCCCTGAGCTTGTTTTATTATTTCTTAATGCCATAAGATCAGTTCTTTCATATGGCCAATTAGGAAGTGTTTTCTTCAATGAGGTTTTTGATCTATTTTTATATTTGTCATTTGTTCAATTTTTCTTTGTCATGATTTCTTCTCATCAGCAAATTTTTGCCATTCTTTCACCATCTCTTTTACTTTTTTTTTTTTTTTTTTTCTGAGGCAATTGGGATTGAGTGACTTGCCTAGGGTCACACAGCTAGAAAACATTATGTGTCTGTGGCCAGATTTGAACTCTGATCCTCTTGACTTCAGGACTGGTGCTCTTTCCAATGCATCATCTAGCTGCCCCTCTTTTATTATGTTTAAGGTATAATTTTTTTCAACAATTTTTGAGCTTCCTTTACCAAACTGCTGCCTTTTTACATGATTTTCTCACACTCTCCTTTATTTCCCCATTTTCTACCTTTTCTTCTTCTATTTGATTTTTAACATCATTTTTGCTACTGAAAATAATTCACATTCATAAGCTTTGAGATGTATGTAGCTGTTTTGATATTGTGTCTTCTTCGGAGTTTTCCTATCATCATATTAACTTTCCAGATTTTCCCTAACATCATGGTAAATTTCTAGATTTTCCCTATCATCATACTAACTTTCTATGGCCAGGTTCTTTTACTTGTTCTTGATTTTGTTTCTTCATTTTCCCAACCTAATTCTTGACTTTAACTTTATGTTCCAGTTTTGTAACATTTCCCCCAACATTTATCCTTATTGTTTTCTGTCATGTTATCCAATCTTAAGAGGTGTGAGGTGGTACTTTAGAATTATTTTAATTTACATTTCTCTAATCAATAGTGCTTTAAAGCATTTTTTTCATATGACTACATATGGTTTTAATTTCTGTCATAAGAAAGCTGTCTATTCTTATCCTTTGACCCTTTATCAATTGGGGAATGACCTGTATTATAAATTTCACACTATTCTTTCTATGTTACAGAAATGAGACCTTTATCAGAAACACTGACTGCAAAGGTCTTTTTTTTCCCCCCAGGAAAGATGTCTCACTTCAGCCTTGAAGCCTTACTTCAGGTTTGGCAGTATATCCATTTTGCCACTTAGGTGCACCTCAGGAATTTACAAGCAATGAAATTCTTTATGACAGCCATGTTATACAGCATAAAAAGTACTTAAAGTATAGTCATATAAGTTGTGTTCCAATTAGCCAGCTATGTAGTACAGTTGATAAAAAGCTGAACCTATAATCAGAAAGGTCTGAATTTAAATCAATATTCACCTTTTAAATGTGTAGCCCTGGGCAAATGACTTTAATTCAGTCTGTCTCAATTTCTTCATCTATAAAATAAGGATAATAGACAGCACCTGCTTCTCAGACTGCTGTGGTTAAATAGAGATTTTATATACAGGCATTATCTATCTATCTATCTATCTATCTATCTATCTATCTATCTATCTATCTATCTATCTATCTTACTTCTTTTAAACATTAAAGCACTAAATGATGCTAGCTACTATTATTAGACATTTTCCATAAAATATGAGAGCACTAAAACACTTCTAAGTTATCTTTTATACTTCAGATTTGTAGTCATATAATAAAACAAACATGCAAAAATGTAATTTCAGTTTAAAATAAGCTTTTAAAAAAACCAATTTTAAACTAAGTTAAAAATCCATACTTTCTAAATTTTCTTAATAGAGACTTATTTTAAAATGTTATGTTTAATATCAGCTAATCTTAGAAATGTAATTTTAACATGGCTTGTCAGGACTTGAAAAATAACAAACAAATGTAGATGATATATTTAATATTTATAAGAACTTACCTCTACCCTCCAGGCTTAAGAAAAGGACATTTATGGGAGTTCTTTGATAAGAGAGTGTCATTAATCATACTGTTTATTTTATAGTCTTTATTTACATTGAAGTTAGAGAGGACATAATTTACAGACTTCTGTAACCTTGACTTTGGGTATATTCAGAACTATTTTAGAGTTGCAGCAATGTCATTAATAGTTTTTAAGTGTATAATACTGGAGCTCAGAATTCCAAATGAGACAGTGGCATTCCACACAGCCTACTGAAAAGGTGCTACCATCAGTAAATCATTAACAAAAGGCATTATGTTCTGTCTGGGAACAAATAGCTTGAGAATAGTAATGTTTTAAATTCTCACAAGCTCAGCACTGAGGTACAAAATGTTTTATCTGGTATTATGATTTATTTGGTTCCTTTTCATAGTAAATCATTTCTTTAATTGACTTAGACACATACATATTTTTACATACAACCACATACAAATACACACATACAATACACACAGGCATACAGACACCAACATGGTCAAATATTAAGATATAGATAGATAGTTCAATAGATATAGCTAGATATATCCAAGGCAGAATCTATACATAGGTTCTGTCTTATTCTGTGTATATGTATATGTATATGTGTACATCTATGTATCTATGTATCTATCTATATATGGAGAGAGATCTAGAGCAAGAGAGAGAGAGAGAGAGAGAGAGAGAAAGAGAGAGAGAGCTTCATAGTGATTATAGGCTTTTAAGTAAAGCTGTCAACATGTATATTTATCAGATTATTGAGACCTTTTACAATTATTTTCTAATGGGATATAGGAAGACAGTCCTCTTCAAAAAAGAAAAGAAATGAACAACCAAAAAAAATGACTATTTAAAATATATTGTTTTTTAATGATAGCTTCCCCAAGGAAAATAAAAATTCAAATTATATTCCACATTATAAAATAACTACACATTTTTTTTTAAAGTATGATAAAGATTATTTCATTATTTGCCATTGCTATGTTTATCTCCACATACTGACTGTGTACTTCTCTTTAAGAATGGGGTGACCAAACAAATATTTTGTCAAAGACCAAGCCTACTTGTGAGTAGGAAGAATTATTGCTTTATTGCCTAAATCAGTTTTTCTCTTTTTTACAAAATTATAAATTCACAAATTTTACAAATTTGAAATTTTTGGGGAATATTTTTATGCAGACTGTCTGATAGTAAATGAGTCAAATTCCTACCTGTTCCACTTCTTTGGTGCTAGAGTAGGAGAGAAAAAGTGATAAAGGGGTTTTCTTTGTTTTGATTTGACTTTGGTTTTGGTTTGTTTTTCCCTTTCCTATTTTCAACTTTTCTTGTTTGGAGGGATTCATTCCCAAGTGTTAGACTGATTTTGGTACCATTTTATATCTAGCTTAAGTTATTTATAGGAAATGAACTTCAGAAGATTAATTCCATAATCATAATTATTACTGTCAAAAATAAATAAATTACTAAGAAATTATGTGAATATGACATAGAGATGGGAATCAAGGGAATTAACAGTGACCTCCTCTTCCTAGCAATTTGCTCCCTAAAGTTGACTACCCCTCAAAGTTATTGAGACATCTAAACAAATATCAAAGCGAATACTATAAATAAGTACGTATAAAACCACGAAGTTCTTTTGTTTTCTTTTTACCATGGAGTTAATGTGGCATAGTATATACAAATTTGATGTCAAAATAAGGGACATTAAAGTTCAAACACTTCTCAGATAAACTAGCTGAATGAGTGTGAATAATTTACTTCATTTCTTAATATCCTTTGTGACTCTAAGATAATAATTTACATTCAGACAAGTTGCTGAAGAAAGCGTTCATACTAAAAATTCCTCCATAAAAATGAAATCACAGAGCTCCCCTCATACCCACATACCCCAAAAGAGATGAATAAATATTTTACGTTACAAATAAACTTATAAATAAGTTACAAGCTGATAAACTAGAGGGCACTCATAAAATACTCTTCTAGAGAAAAGCATAAAAGAATTAAGCAGGACATAATAGCTAGTACATTATTATTCTAAAGGCATTATAGTGATAAAGGCATCATCATATTAGAATAGACACAGCTGAATAAGAAGAATTTAGAAAGGCAAAGGCAAATGCAATAAATTCCATATATAAAGAGAATAGAAATAAATGCAATGGGGCACAAAAAGGAGGGATTGAGGTCCAACAGTAGTGTTTAGTACTGTCTCCAAATAAACAGTCATCAAATTCAGCAAATAAGAATTCAGTTCAACACACAATTTTTAAACCTCAAGTAGAGATGAAAAGTTATGTTAAATGATAAAGATATAAAAATACTTTTGGAAAGCCTCTATATCTCACTGGAATAAAAGGTAATGACAATAGAATTTTGAAGATTCACATCTTTCTTCCTAAAGCTTAATCCTTTTTCAAGAGGAATGTTATGGTTTTGTTTTTATGTAACCACTCTACAGGTCCCTGGAATGGAGAATAGCACTTATTGTAAAGGGGAGGAAATTTAAAATGGAGAGTTATACATTTAAGGTCTTTTTTTTAATTAATTTTAATTAACATTGATTTTTCTCTATCTCTTACCTCCCACAAATTAGGAAAAAGAAAGAAAACAAAACAAATCATAACAATTTTCTTAAAAGACATATGAATAATCAATCCAAAAAAAGAATAGCATGGGTTCATTTGGGACTACTAAATCCCTTAAATTGTTTATTTTATTTTTTCATGGATGAAATACAAAATCTAATATGCATTGTGATTCTGTGGCATAAGTGCATGACCATCCATATAATGGAAGGCCTTGATTTGGATGCTAAGAAGTTTGAATTTTAGTATGCAATAAGAAATTCTGAAAGTTTTTGAGGTATTGCACAGTTGGACTTTAGAAAGACTATTATTGCTAGAGTGAAGAATGAAGAAGATTAAGAAAAAAAAAAGATTTGGAGAAGAGGAAATAACTAGTTAGGAGACTTCATAATTCAAGAAGGTTGCTTACCAGTGTTACTATAATGAAGGAAGGTTAAAATATAGAACTTAGCAAGGGATTGACAGATGGTTGTCTCTTAGAATTAGTTGATTTGATTTATCAGTTGATAAGGTGAAAACTCAAATACATTTAGGCAATAATGAATGATGTCAATTAGTACAAAAGAGAACATGAAAAAAAGAAAGATAAAAATGGAGAATAGGGCTTTGGATATGGTGATTTGAAGGCCATTAGTGACAAGTCTATAGAGTAGTGGGAGGACAACTAAGAAATCCGGTGGTTAAGGAAAGATTGAGAGACAAAAAAGATAGATAAAACAAGTCTAGATTCTGTTGAGTTTTACAGTGAAAAAACAAATGAGTGTAGTTAAGTAAAAAGTTCAAAGGTCTATTATAGCTGGCCTAAATTAAATAAAGTCTTGAAGTAATCAGTAAATTCTGGAGGAAGATGTAAGGTTTAATGTTCCTAAAGGTTGGTAAAAATACATACCTATATATAAACATATACATTTATACACTCACATATATGTGTGTGTGTTTGTGTGTGTTATGCATATATACATATATACATCTAAATATGATCAAATAAGATTTTATATATATATATTTAAAATTATATATTTATACATACACACACACACACATATGTATATGTGTGTGTGTGTATGTATATATGCCATCAACCTCATGAGATAGATATTAGTGTAGCTATTTTATATCATTTTATAGAGGAAGAAAAATGATATTTATTTAAGCTCACAAAACTGATGTGATAAAAGAGGCATTCCATCTTATGTCTTCTGACTCCAAGTTCAGTGACTCTTTCCAAAAGAGCATGAAGTCCCAGATCCAAGACAGGAAAAGGGATGTGGAAGAATTTGAGGATCAGATACTGGAGTTTGATTATTTAAAGTAACCAGGATATCATTGTCATAGAAAACTCCCAGGTGAGAGAGTTCCCTCTACTGTGGTTGGTCAATCATTTGCCATTCAATCATTTTCAGTGCTGTGTCAATTGTTGTGATTCCATTTGGGGTTTTCTTGACAAAGTTAGTGGAGTATCTTTGTCATTTCTTTCTCCAACTCCTTTTAGAGATGAGGGAATAGAGAGAAGCAGGATTAAGTGACTTGCCCAAAATTATAAAACTAATATCTGAGACCAAATTTGTAATCAAGAAGACTAATCTTCCTGAGTCAAGTTCTAGTATTGTATATTAAAACTTCTTATACTATGGGTTGTGACCAGTGTGTGTGTGTGTATGTGTGTGTGTGTGTGTGTGTGTGTGTGTGTGTGTGTGTGTGTGTGTGTGTGTGTGTTTGAGGAGAGGGGATGATTTCAACCTAAGTATTCATGTCCTTGGATATATCACTCTTTCCAAGAGTGTATACTGCCTCAATGTATGGGAACCTTGCAAAATAACAGATAATAATTTTAAAGGTTATTCTAAAGCTAGAAGAATATCTCATTTTAAATTTAACGTCTTTGAATCAGTGAAGGAATACATGTCTTCTTATTGTGTAATACAAGGTATATTTAGTATAATGGTATCTTTTTTCCCACTATTTTACTGTGATTTTCTTTTTTTTTTTTTTTAAGACAAGGTGAGGATACTATTGTTTTACAGAATTTACTTTTCATAAGGAGAAAATTATATATTTTAACATTTCAAGGGGTGAAATTATATGTTAATTGGCAAAAAGACAAATTTAGTTAAAATACATTTTCACCCAATTTCTATTTTTTTCCCTTGTAAATAAAAAATGCACTAAAAAAGTTGAGTCAGCTGGTCTTTAAAAAGTATTCTTAAATTGGGGTCCTTTTTAAATGGCTATAATTAACAATATAGAAAGAGTGGTAGCTTCAAAATTCAGTAGACTTCAATTAAAGTTTAAGTCCAATTCTTATTAAGTATGCAACCTGTGCCTGGCAAGTCACTTTATTACTATGTGTCTCAATTTTCTAATCCATTAGCAAAATGGCTAGAAGAGATGAACCACTTTACAAAGATATTCTGATGACAAAAGCTTGAAAATGTTATACATATAAGTTGTCTTAATATGACTAGCACTGTTATTGGTCCTTCTTTTTCAAAGAGGGACAAGGACATAAAAGTAATTTCTTGACTTGCAAGTGAAATGGGTTTAAATAAATTTGCGCTATTTTGCCACTAAACACTACTGCTGCTGCTGCTACTGTAGTTGCTGCTGCTATATTTATCTCTCGGGCTTTCAAAAGAACCTTCTATGTCTTTCCTCTCCCTTCTTCTCTGAAGTGAACTGACAAGCAAAAAGTCCTGCTGCTTCTGTAACCATGGTCCCATGGAAGCCTAGCCATAGAATATTATGATTTTGAACATCAATCTCAGTAGCACTTTTGGTTTTTACAACTTTTTATTTCTGTCTTGTTTTAAAGAATTTTGCAAAGTTAATGTAAACAGAGAAAAGTAATTTTAAGGGGATGTAAATGTAATAGTCATTCCATTTTAAGTAGAATTCTCAAAATTTTTTTCTTTGACTCAGTATTCCTCATTTTATTAAAAACAAGCATTTAACCTAAATATAGTATAAAATATGTATTTTATTTTTTTTTTTTTACTACTTTTAGTGATCTTTTATCCATTCTTTCATGGTAAATGATGCAATAAATACAAAAGTATAAAATCTGTATTTGGATGGAATGTTTCTTAAATTATTGGAAGGATATTATGGATAGAGAGATAGATATTACAAAAAATGCCCCTCTTCTTGATTGCTAACTAAAGTGACTTCTTAGATTATTCTGAAAGCTCTGTCTACAGGACTGAGCATCTTTATAGCTTTATATTGTCTGTAGTTTTATACAGTGCACAAAGTTTCATGTTATACATATATAAGTTTCATGTTATATATATATACATACATATATATATATATATAGTCTTAAAATTAAGAAGAATGAACAAAAGGGAAGGACAGATATTCCTGGGTCCCAGCATTTTTTGTTTATTTTAATTTCTGAAACATGAGATTTTAGGTACATCAAGCCAGAATGAAGGCGGGAAAGACAGGTAAATTTTAAATTATTAAAATTCATATTTTCCTTTATATGGATTTGTACATAAAATCATCATCAATTAAAATATTATATAAAGGGATATAAAATTTTTTAAATAAATTTATAGGAATAAAGACTGAACTCTGATTATTTTTTGCTATAGGATATTCCTGGGTGAAGATATTCCTATACATGTGAAAGGTAGAGCTTAACCAAAGGTGTTCCTAATTATAAAGAAAACTGTATTAACATAATTATAATAATCTTCATCACCCTTAGAGTTCATTTTATGGCTTTCACATTGTTGATAATTCACATATTCAAATAAGTGAAGCTTTTACTCTTCAACTTTCCCTTCAGAATTAATTATGGTTCACTAGCTGTAAACCTGTTTTCTAGTACATAAAGTAATTAGTCAAAGCAGGAGGAGATCACTAATACCACACATGGCACAACATTGTAATTATTAATGTGTTTTTATGTACTTTGCAGTTCAACAACACCTTTTTATAGCTGTTTCACATGGGATATGTCCTACAATCTGGTCCTCTTTTCATGGTTGTATATTATCATCTGAAAGAAAAGAAAAGGCATAATTTTTGGTTTAAAGGGAGACCATTAAAACTACCTATTCTTTCTGTTTTGGGTTTGAATTCTCTACTAAACCTAGACAGTAATGAAGCCTAAATTTATTTAAATCCAAAAATTATAAATTTGACATTTGAGAATTTGATATTTATAAAGCTCAAACTTCAATGAGGTAATGACATTCATTTAAAAAAACTATATATAAAAGTGACCTATGATTGATATAATCCAATTCTTTCTTTTTGCAGATAAATAAAAAGCACAAGGAGATTAAATTATCTGCCCAAGTTCATACATCACACAAGTATGTGTGTAGTAGAACTAGTAGGTGGAATGGTAGGATTTTAACTTAGATTATAGTCAGCACTCTCTGTAATCTAATTTGTTGTCTTCCTTTTCTCTGTTGAAAATTTAAGAGCAATTTTTCCCTTAGCCTTTTTACAATCTATCAATATTTAAAGTAAAGTCAGAGGGACAAAATAGATTAATTAGAAAAATAATAAAGCAAAAATGTTTTCACATACAAAGGATATAAACTAGGGAGTCTAAGAAGTAATGTTAATGACCTCAGATAATACATGTTTTATTTAAAAGATGATGGCATGACCTAAAAAGGGAAAAAATAGAAATATTGAATTTGTCCATACATACATCTATTTTGGAATGGTTTTGCAAGTGTATTATCAATCAAAACTAAAATTGAATGGAAAATTGAATTGTACCATATTTTAGAATATTATGCAGTACTTTTAATTATACTAAAATGTTTATGTTGCAAGGATATTATATAGAAGACTAACATTAGCTCAGTGATGTTAAGTGGAAGCGAATGAAAACACAGTATGTTGTCAAAAGAAATAAAACAGCGTGCGACCTAAAAGAGAGTGGAAAGATATGTAGTAGTAATTTAAGGGAAAGAGCAAGAGAGATCTACAATGATATTTATATTTAAAAAGCAAAAGAAGATTTCCAGAGCTTTAAATAGGTTCTTTTTTTAAAAAATAAATTAATATAATTCATCATCATAGAGAAGAATTAAATCAAGTTTGACAGGTGAGTGGAGTGATCACTCACCTTCAAAATTTGTTCAGTATCTTCTCAGGTAACCAACTAATTTTACAAATTAGGAAATTGAGAAGATACGCACACATATGTATGTATGTATGTATGTAGTTATGTATATGCAATATGTCTACAATTCTTTCTTACTATCATTAAGGCAGGGAGTGAAAGTATTTTTCCTTCTTTCCAAATCCCCCATCCAGGATATGATTACTTTAATCCTTCAAAAGTATGTTTAATGATCCTTTTATTTGTTTACACACATATACATGTGTATATAATTGATACACATATAGCATGTGCATATACATACTTCTTTCTCTTCACCTCAATTATATATATATATATTATATTAATTTATATTTAAAATATATATATATATGCATGTGTGTATGAATCCATATATATACATATATATTAGAGAAGCAAAGAAAAAAGGCCAACACTTAATATCCTCCTACTTAAATTCAATAGGGGTAATTTCTAGAGCTATACAGAGTCAAATCATTCTACATATCTGCTTCAGATATTGGAAGTATTGTCCATCTTTCTTAACCTACTTCACTTTTCAATTGCAAAGATATTCACTTAATCATAGAAATAGTGCAAGGATTTTTATCAAGCTTATATATGCCTCTGAATTTTAAAATTTACTATTTTTCCTCTTTTGAAAACTAGAAAAAGAAATCCCCCTTTCAGTTTACTGGCACCTTTCCTAATCCCCATGACTTCTCAGACATGGTGATGACTGTTTCTTAATCAAATTTACAAGTACTGTCAGTGTATGAGAATGAAATTTAACTCTAGGGGAAGATGGAAAGCTGATTACTTTTTTAGATGAAACAAAAGTAAGATAAACTAGTAAGATCTAAAAAGAATTTAACCAGCTAAAATATTTGGTCAAATATAATAAAATGAAACTTAATGATGAAAAGAGTAAACTACCTATATTGGGCTTCTGAAAAAAATTAGCTTTAAATACATATACACAAAGTGGAAAAGATACAAATAATAGAAATTTATTTGAAAACTGAATTGAGATTTTTAACAGACTGAAAATTTGACATGAGCCTATACTGTGATATGGCAGACAAAAACACTAATGCAATTTTAGGTTACATAACAGATACATAGTGTCAAGAAAGATAGGTAGCCCTTCTCTCTGCCAAAGTAACATTTAGATTATTGACTTCAGTTCAAGGGGACATATTTTAGGACATATATAGATAGTCTGGATATCATCCAATTTTTTCAGAGGACAATCAGAATGGTGAACATCTTCAGGAATATGAATATATAGCATGGAAAAGGGTAATATAAGTTTTTTAAAGACTGTCACATAAAAGATGTGACCTGTTCTATTTGGACCCATTTGTTTAATAATATATTTTATAGAAAAATGACAAATAGGCTTAATTCAGCAGTAAACAAGCACTATAAAGGTAAATATTGTATTAGCTTTTCAAACTCAGAATCTTCCATTATTCTTCTTAAGGGTCTATTTTTAGTGGTCTGGATGTAAACAATGGAAAAATGTTTAATTATAGAAAAGCTATATTCAAATATATAGATTGCATTGTAAAATGTGTTATTTTTTAATATATTTTTCCCCTTATATTTTAAGCTTTGTGTCAACAAAGATTTTATTTCATTTCTTAGCTAACATTATAGTGATTGACATCTGGTGGTTGTTAAAGGTATATAACTAATTGATTAAAGTCAGTTTTCTAAAATTATCTACAATAAACATTTGAATCATACAATTGATCGTTTGTAGATATAATTCACTTGACTTTAACTAAAATAGTCAATTTCTTGAGACCACAGGTAGTTGTATTAGTTGTTCATATAACGCTTTTGTTCACAATTCATCAATCCCTAACAAGTAAACTGTGAAACAATCTTATTATATTTAAATAGGTGCTATAGGTTATTTTAAATATTTCTTTTCCAAATTTTCTATATCAAAGAAGATCAGCTATATTTATCTATAAATGTTTTTACTATTTAGTTTAGAAGGAACATAAGATTAAATTTAAAGTTATAGCACAGGTTTGGCCTGAAATTTCAAGGAACAGCTGTAGTCACATTGCTCTAACTAAATAAATTGATAAACTCCATAATTCATCAATAATAATTAGAAAAAATAGGGGGCATATTCAATCATAGGAGGTTCATATAAGACTACTTATATATTCTACTTCATATGCATTCTTTAGGTTGCATCTTTGTCTGGTTCACAAATATGAACTCATGTGCAACTGTTGCCAAGGAGATAGTTCTATAAAAATACAGTCCACTAAGGTTAACTTAATAGTTATTGGGGAATGAATATGTACTTTCAAATTTGGGGGAGCCACATGGTGTAATGCATAGAGCACTGCATCTATAATCAGGAAGGTGAGCCTTCCTGAATTAGAAGATGACCTCAGAAAATTACAATCTCTGTTAACCTAATTTGTCTTCATTTCCTTACTTGTAAAATGAGCCAGAAAAGGAAATAGAATCCAATAAGGTATCTTTGCCCAGAAAACCTTAAATGAGGTCATGAAGAGTCAGATATGAGTGAACAACTTTTATATTTATACAAAAGTAGGCTATAGAAGAGCTCAAAAGGGATTTTAAAAAACAAGTCAAAGAGACAGACGAAAAATTAGGAAGAGATCTAATAGCAATACAAAAGGAAATACAAAAAGCTAATAATAAGAAGAATGCCTTAAAAAGCAAAATTGGCCAAATGGGAAATGAGATACAAAAATTCATTGAGGTAAATAATTCATTAAAATTTTGAATTGAGCTAATGGAAGCTATATACTTTTTGAGGAATTAAAATACAGTAAATTAAAAAAAAAACAAATTAAAATTAATTTACTAAATGTGAAATATCTCATGGGGGAAAAAAAAAAGCTGACCTGGAAAATAGATCCAGGAGAGCTAATTTAAAAATCTTCGAACTAACAGAGAGTCATGATCAAAACAAGAGCTTGACCTTCATTTTTCAAGAAATTATCAATGACAATTGTTCTGACATTCTAGAAACTGAGAGTAAAAACTGAAATGGAAAGAATCCACTTATCTCCTCTTGAAAGATACTCCCAAATAAAAACTGCAAGCAATAGTATAGACAAATTAAGGTCAGGATAGCATAAGATTTAGCCTTTTCTACATTGAAGGACCAGAGGGCTTGGAATATGATATTCTGAAGAGGAATGGGACCTCAGATTACAACTGAAAATCCCCTACTCAGCAAAATTGAGCATAATCCTTCAGGGGAAAAGGTGGATTTTCAAGTATTCCTGATGAAAAAAACAGAGCTGAATGGAAAACATGATTTTAAAATACAGAACTCAGATGAAGCACAAGGGGATAATTAGGAAAGTGATACATCATAAAGGATTTAATAAGGTTTATCTCTTTCCATTCTTAGATGGGATAATGATTCTTGTAACTCATTAGAACTTTGTCTTTATTATGACAGTTAGAAAGATTTTATAAACAAAAGTCACAGGTGTGAATTCAATATGAAGGGAAAATATTTTAAAAATGAAATTAAGTGGTGAAAGAAGAATGCACTGGGAGTAAGAGAAAGGTAGAAATGGAATAGTGTAAATTATCTGCCATAAAAGAAGGGAAGAAAAATATTTTACAGTGGCGAAGAAGAGTGGAGAAGGGGAATAAGTAAACCTTACTCTCATCAGAATAGGCTCAGAAGAAATCCAATACATAATCCATATGGGTATAGAAATCTATCTTACTCAAGAGGAAAATGGGATATGGGAAAGGTGATACAGAAATAAAAAAAGGGGCATTTTGGGGGAGGGAGCAATCAGTAATAAAACACTTAAGGATGGACAGGGTGAGAGGAAAGAGAGTAAAATAAATAGGGGGAAATAAAGTTAACAAGAGTAAATGTAAAAAGAGTTTTGAAGCAAGTTCCTTTGATAAGTCCTCGTTTCTCAAACATAAAGGGAATTAAGTCAAATATATAATATATATGTATATGCATATGTGTGTGTGTGTATATATATATATATATGTGTGTGTGTGTGTGTATATATATACACACATATGCATATCCTTTGACCCAATGATACCATTACTATACATGAATCCCAAGAGAGATTTTACAAAAAAAAAAAAAAAAAAAAAAAAAAAAAAAGGAAACTGAGGGGAAATTGGGGATTGGCTTAATAAATTAGATTTTGTGATTATGATAGGAATTGTGTCTGAACACAAATTGAAGCTTTTTTTTTTCTTTCTCTTTCTCCTGTTCTCTCTTTCTCTCTTCATCTTTATCTTGAAAGGTTTTTTTTTTTTTTTTTTTTTTTTTTTTTTTTTTTTTGGGTGGGGAGGAAATCTTTGTTTTCTCTCATAACATGACTTTTAAGGAAATGTTTTAAATTTAACTGGGGGAAATATTAAATAAATAGATTTTTAAAAATATATTTATACTGAACTATACAAATGAAGTTTAAGATATTTAAAAATTTTGCAAATAACTGTCAGGTTTATCACACACTAATTATATTTAAATATTCAAATTATGTATGGGTCAGACCAAGTTAAATACAGAGGTTAGTAGAATTTAAAGTCCAATGATATGCTTAAGGATGCCTATTGATCACTCTATCCCTATATCCTCATCACCCTTTTCTTTCCAGAAGAAGATGTTAGTTTAACTGATCTACACTTGCTATTTTCCTATATACTTCATTCAGAATTAAAATATTGAATGCCTCCCCCTGACCAAAGTTTTTTTTCAAATAATTACTTATATTTCTGCATATTAGTTGCATTATTCTTTCTGGAATATAGTTGCACTATATTAAATCTTACTTTTGTTGTTCAATTGTGGCTGATGCTTTATGACCCAAAAGTTTTTCAAAAGAAACTGGAGTGGTTTGCCATTTCCTGCTTCAGTGGATTAAAGCAAAAAGAAAATATTCTTGAAAACCAAAGGAGGTAACATCACATAGCTTCTTTTCATATCTTCTCTTTCACAGGAAAACAATTGGGCTGATTTATAAAGCATGAAGTTTGTGAAGGAAAAAAAAAAAAGCTAATATAGGCTCACATAATCTCTAGGCTTCACTTGCTAGCTAAGTTATTGATTTATATATTAACTGCTAATGATGCAGATGATGATAGTTTAATTGAATTCCTAAAGTAGTGCAAGGTTTGAGGGTAACTATTATACAATGCATTTCTGACTTGAACTGTTCCCTGTAGCTCCAATGTGGGCCACAGAAAATCATAGGGAAAGGATATTATATAAGGGTCAGTGAATTTATATTCACACACTAAGAATGAGGAATTGACTTTTTGTACTTTTATTTACTGCCAACAAAATACATAATGTGAATCAAAATAATTTTGAAAATAGCACATTATCTGTAGAAGGGATAATGTCTTGCAATATTTCTATTGATAATTTCTAAACAAATATAGATGCAATCATTTTAAATAAAATACATGCAGTTTTGTAATCCTTATTGAATTTATAATATATTTTAGAATTAATTTCTGAATATACATAGTATTTTGTTATTGTTTAGTTGTCAGTTGTCTAAATTTTGTCTGGCTCTTCATGATCTGATTTGGGATTTTTTTTTTTTTTTTCTTTTTCTTTTTCTTTTTTTTTTTTTTTTTTTTTTTTTTTGGCAAATATACTGGAGTAGCTTGGCATTTTCTTCTCTAACTCATTTAACAGTCAAAGACACTGAGGCATAGGATTAGGTGATTTGCCCAGGATCACAGAGTTAGTGAGTGTCTGAGGTCACATTTGAATTCAGGAAGTAGAATCTTCCTGACTCTAGACCAAATACTCTGTCCACTGTACCACCTAGTTACTCCATATTAAATCTTACATTTGTTGTTCAGTTGTGGTTGATGCTTTGTGAACCAGTATGGACTTCTTTTCGCAAAGAAATGGGAATGGTTTTCCATTCCCCTCTCCAGAGGATTGAAGCAAAAATAAGTAAGCAAGCAAACATCAACAAACCATCTAATGTGCCCAGGGCTGAATTTGAACTCAGATATTTCTGATTGCAGGCCCAATGCTTTATTCTCTTAGCCACTTGCAATAATTATAATTTAGGTCTATTTTACATTTTTAAAAAAGTTTCTTCATAATAAAAATATTTGGAATCTTTTTCTTAAATTCTTTTTTTATACATTTTGTAGTAAAATATTTCACTTAATATATATTACTCATGAAAAACTCAGAGGAATAGGAAGCAAAGTGTTATGGTTCAAAGGTATGTATGATATTATACTAAAAACCACAGAAACAAAAGTAATTGATGTACAGTTTATTCCTATATATGTCAATAATTAGTTGTGTGACTTTAGGCAACACATTTAAAATCTCTGGAATTTAGTTTATTCATTAATAAATATGAGTTTAGATTAAAGGATTTCTAAAGTTCCTTCAAGATCTAATACACTGTGATTCATTGATCTGCAATGAAATTAACTTCTTATACATAAGAGAACTGATTAATCATTTATTATGATTATCTCTACTCATTAATTTTTCATCTTAAAATCCATTGATAGAATGCCTAGTCTTTCCTCGTTGTTCCAGTCTCATAAGATAGAACCTTTATGCTTTCTAAGACCTTCCATTTATCTCAATCCTTCCAATGACCTCAAGAAATTTACCCTTTTAATTAATTCCCCTTTTCATAGCAGTTTTTTTCACTTATTCATGATCTGCTCTATTAATTAACTCTATTTTCCCCTAAAGCCAGAAAAAGTAAAATCTATCTTCTTTCATTATTTCCAAATTTTTAAATTCCACTCACTTAATACCTCCCAATTTAGATCCTGACACCATTTTCTAATGCCACCAGTGCACTTCTTTTTTTTTTTTCTTTCTGATATTTTATTCCCTCTTTCTTTTTTCTATGTTCTTTTTTGCCACTCAGATAAATTATTCAAAAATGTTTCATTTGTCTCCCCACCCCCTCAAACCCTTTTTATTTATTTATTTTTTAATTTCCTTTTACTGGACATTTTTTTCAAAAAGGTTTTTGTTGTTGTTTTGCTTTTTTTTTTTGTCTTCATCTTCTCATTTGTCTTGTAGTCTATTCTGAATTTTATTTTATTTTCACAACTACACACTTCCTTTATTTTCCATATCTTTCTATATATTATAAGTGTCTTTCTACATCATACATGGGGCTAAGTCTTCTTTTTTAAAAAAATATTCATTTAAGACAAATACAAAAAAAGGTGGAGGGAACATTGTCATGTACAGAGCAGAACAAAAGAGAAGAATCAAAATATAAAGCAATAAATTTCCATTTCAAAAAAGCCTATATAAGAACATATCAGTTTCAGAACTGTTCTTCTTTTCTTTGCTTCCTCATAGATTTTCTTTTGTTCTCTACTGTGCACATTTTACTTTATTTTTTCTTACCCCTACCCATTTTCCCCTAAGAAAGCTCAAATTAAGTATGGATACATACAATGTGTTCATTTATATAGATATACAGATACAGATACATATCTATAATCATACATATATATGAACATATATATTCATATGTATCTATATTAGCCTGCACTGTTTGCCTTCTGTTGCTCTGAAGGTGGATAAAACCTTCCTACATAAATTCAAGTATTTTAATATTTTTGTCCATCAGTTCATCATTTTATATACCAGAGCAATATTCCAAGTTTATACTGTTTAGTTATTTTAAATAGTCTACAACAATATTAATATGGCTGACTTAACATAATTCCCTATTTTTCTCTTTTGTTTAAATTTATTTTAGTTTTATTATTGTCCAAGATTATGATTACTAACACTGGAATTTTTGCATAATGAATTATACTTCTCATCTTTATTATTATGGTTGTATATATCTTTTGTTTCCTATTTGTCCAGACTCTTCTGCTTCACTTCTGACCACTACTTTGTCCTTACTTAACCTAAACCTCCCCTCAAAGGATCTTTCCCTTATCCCATTCCCATTAATCTAGATACCTTATCACATTCCTTTTAATCTACATATGGTTCTGTAATCTCACCCACCTTTATCTTATTGACTCATTTTATTTCTTTATGAATTTAAAAATCTTTGATTCCCTCCTAAATTATCCTTGACATGATCTGAGTAGGATTCCTTTTAAAAGCCCATTCCCTATCCTCAAGCCTCTCCCTATCTTCTTACCCCAGGATTTCATCCTGAATTTAAAAGATTTTCATATTCTTCTAAATAGATATTTATTCTTCTCTTTTCTCCACTCCTTATGAAAGTAGTATTCCAAAACTGTCAGCTCTTCTTCCCCATGTAATATCTCTGTATTTCCTACATGGTTTTGCTTTCAATTTTTTTTCAAACTATTCAATTGCTATTGATATTCTTAGAAATACTGTTTATATTTTTCTATGTATAAAACATAAACAACTTGTTCTTATTGAATCTTTTGGAATTAGTCTTTGATGCTTACTTTATGATTATCTTGGCTTTTGTATGTCAATTTTTTTTATTATAGCTTTTTATTTACAAGATATATGCATAGGTAATTTTTCAGCATTGACAATTGCAAAACCTTTTGTTCCAACTTTTCCTCTCCTTTCCCTTACCCATTCCTCCAGATGGCAGGTTGACCAATACATGTTATATATGTTAAAGTATAAGTTAAATACAATATATGTATACATGTCCAAACAGTTATTTTGCTGTACAAAACAAAAAAAAAAATCGGGCTTTGAAATAGTGTATAATTAGCCTGTGAAAGAAATAAAAAATGCAGGTGGACAAAAATAGAAGGATTGGAAATTCTATGTAGTGGTTCATAGTCATTTCCCAGAGTTCTTTCTTTGGGTGTAGCTGGTTCAGTTCATTCCTGCTCTATTGGAACTGATTTTGTTCATCTCATTGTTGAATTGGCCACATCCATCAGAATTGATCATCATATAGTATAGTTATTGAAACATGTAATGATCTCTTGATCCTGCTCATTTCACTCAGCATCAGTTCATATAACTCTCTCCAGGTCTTTCTGAAATCATCCTGCTGGTCATTTCTTACAGAACAATAATATTCCATAACATTTATATGCCACAATTTATTCAGCCATTCTCCAATTGATGGGCAGCCAATTAGTTTCCAGTTTCTAGCCACTACAAAAAGGGCTGCCACAAACATTCTTGCACATATGGATCCCTTTCCCTTCTTTAAAATCTCTTTGGGATACAAACCCAGTAATAACACTGCTGGATCAAAGGGTATGCACAGTTTGAAAACTTTATTTATTTTTTATTTTTTTATTTTTTGTTTTTTATTTTTTTATTTTTTATTTTGAAAAAAATTTGAGCATAGTTCCAAATTACTCTCCAGAATGGCTGGATGTATTCACAGTTCCACCAACAATGTATTAGTGTCCCAGTTTTCCCACATCCCCTCCAACATTCATCATTATTTGTTCCTGTCATTTTAGCCAATCTGACAGGTGTGTAGTGGTATCTCAGAGTTGTCTTAATTTTCATTTCTCTGATTAATAATGTCTATGTCAAATTTTGTAACAAGTTTGGGGTCTTTTTGCAACAAATTCTGAAATTCTAGCAATTCATTGAAGCAACATTTTTGTTTATTTTTTAATCTTTCAGGATTATGCTTATTATTAATTTTTTTTTTGTATATGGTTTTTTAGCAGCTATACAGGGCCAAGTGTACTTGAAACAAGTCATCTTACAATAAGGTGTTAACTCAGTGGAATTAATATAATGACACTCTAGTTTACATGTACTTAGTACTTGGTATAGTTCTACAAATTGACACTTATTCTATAAGATGTACTTATAATAGAATACATAAGAGCTAACAGGTCTGGGAAGGAAGACAAGACTCTGAGATAGAGAAGACAGAGGACTGGAGGCTAGGAGACAGACTCCAAGTTAAAGACCCTCTTGGTGACTGTCCTGTCTCCACATATCTGTGTTCTTCCCCTGGGGCCAAGATAGCTTTCAGGGGGACCTTCAGAGGGGCCTTGGTTTTAGTGGAGAAGTGGAGAAGACAGGAGATGGAATGTCTCTTTTCCAGTCCTTGTTGGCTCTTATTTAACTTATTATAATTACATCATTACAGCATACTGATTATGTGTGAAGTTAAAGAACCATTATATGACCATGCTAAGTACTAAGTGTATATGTAAATTAGATAATCATTGTCTCATTTATTCCTCTGAGTTAACACCTTGTTTCAAGTATACTTCTTCAGGGTTCTGGCTCTCAACAAGTAGCATCCCCGGTTTTTTTGCTCTTCAACATTATAATGTTCCAAAACCTGTAGTTTTTTTTTTTTTTTTTTTTTTTTTTTTTTTTTTTTTAATGTAGCTGCTGCTAGGTCTTGTGTGATTCTAATTGTATTATATTACTTTACTTTAATATTTTAATTATCATAGTATTTTATTTTTTTATAATATTTTCTATTTGACCTAGGGGCTTCTGAATTTTACTATGCTGTTCTTGTAGGTTTTAGTGGTGATTGATGGATTTTTACTAGTTGTGCTTGCCCCCTTTTTTTTTCCTATTTCACAACAATTTTCTTCAATTCTTGTATGATTCTATTAAGATTCTTTTTTTGTTTGTTTGTTTGCTTATAGGTTTCAGATAATCTCATTCTTATGTTTTCTCTTCTTGATTTGTTCTCAAGATCAGTTGTTTTTATGTTTATATTTTCTTTTTTTTTTTGCTCTTTATATATATATATTTTTAAAATTATTTCTTTTATTTCTTATAATTTATCTTACCTTATTCTACTTTTCAGAGTTGTTTTCATTGTTAAGTTTTTTGAGCTCCTTTCTAGTTGATCTTCTTTTCATAATTTCATATATATATATAGGCACTTCTAGTCCTGGAGTGTAGAAGATGGTGCCTTTAGCCTGAACACCTCCTTCAGTTATCCTGTCTGGCCTATAACTAACACCAAGGACTTGCCCCCCTCTAAGTGCCACGTCCAGCAGAGACCCAACTACTCCTGCCCTCACCAGGCATGTGTTGGTTCCATTTTGCCCAGGATTAAATCTTAGCAGCACAATTAACCTTTATCAGCAGAGCTGCCTTAAACTTCCTGGATTCAGATGCCTGACTGACTGAAAATTTATATCATTGAGGCCAGGCTCCTTTTCAACCCATCTAGTCTCAGGCTTCATTACTTGGTTTCAGTGGAACTCTCCAGGAAATGTTTACACTTAGGATAGGCAAAACCTCTGTTCCTGTATCTTTCTTGAGATCTTTTCTGTTTGTTCTCGGCGTACCACTGCTCTGTCCCAACTCTTCTTAATTTTTTCATCTGAACATTCATGCTGAGGTGATATTTTGTCATGTTTGTGAGGAAGATTTGAGAGCTTATAATTTTCTGACCTACTCTCTCATCTTCTCAGAATCTTCTTTCAGGATTAATGTTTCTTAAACACTAGTTTTGATCTCAATCTTATATTGAATTTTTGGTTTGTTCTACTTAAATAAATATTATTAAATATCTATTTCCCTGTATTTAGCACAAAATACAATAGAATTTAAGTTCTTCATATTCTGAAGTATCATTTCTTGAAGTAAAGCAGTATGATACAAGGAGTGATATAAGGTAGAATTTGTTCTGTCCCAAGCCATAGGGGCTGGCTGCTGGCTTTTACCCTAGTGCTGATTATTTGTTCCAGCCTATTCCTTCATCACTGGGGGTGTTTTGTGCTTTTTCGAATTTCATAAACCCTAACACTATTTATAGAACAAACTTGATATTTCAGACATGGTAGTCTTTCAATGAAAAACATTTGCTTCAGAAGAGATTCATTAAGTTACCTCGTCTTTTATTTCATAAAGACAGACCATTTTGCATGGCAATTAGTTTTAGAGGCAACCCTGCTATAATTCTAGAGTGGTGTGACATCTCTCTCATTTCTTCAGTATCTCTATCAAGGCTCAGATCAAGTGATAACTCCATCAAGGACCTTTTCTGATTTTCACAGCTCTTAACACTCTCCTTAACTGGGATACTAGATAGATTTTACCAGCATTCAAAATTACTTTGTAGTTATGCATATGTAGGGATATAAAGGTGCATATGAATACATATAAACATAAATATTTCTACAGATAAAAGGCTGTACATAAAGTCAAGAAGATTAAATCTAAGTTCTGTCTCAGAAACTTACTAGCTATGTGACTGTAGACAAGTCATTCGATGCTTCACTCAATTTTTTGTCATGAAAAGATAATAACAACACTGATATTATAGGCACAGTTGTGAGCAACAAATGAAATGGCATCTAAAACATTTTACACACTATTGCTGTTGTCCTTCATCCTTCATACTTCAAGAATATGGAGTCAAGATACTATGTGTTCATCTCTCCTTGTCAGTTCATTATGAATTAAATTGGCTTTGGGCATAAACAATCTATTTGAATATTTGCAACAGAGTTATCTCTAGATTTGTATATCTTATATCTTTGGGAGAAGACCTCAGTGTTTTGCATTTGACAACTCATTTTGCCAGATAATCTTCAGAATCTTCCTAAAATAATTCCCATGGAAGAAGTTCTGTTTTCTGGCACTGATAAATTGAATAGGTTTCACAGCCATATAACAATGAAATCAGCACATTGCCTCTGTAGATCTTTAGGTTGGTATGCAGCCTAATACCTCTTTTTTAAAAATGCTTTCTTTTTGAGTCTGCCAAGCACAGAGTTAATTCCGACAAGGTGTGCATCAACCTCATCATCTATTAGGACACTCCTAAAAAAGTATACTGCCAAAGTAAGAGAACTTATCCACAACATTGGAATTTTATGCATTTGCTGTAAGCAATGATTCCACATATGGAAGGTATGGTACTGCTGGTGAAAATCCTCTGTTTCTTGTCAGGCCAAAATAAGCACAAGCAGAGGATTGGTTCATTTACATGCTTTCTAGCCACAGAGGATGCAACTAATGTACAATCATCTACAAAACAAACAAGCAAAAAAAAAAACAAAAAAAAAACATACAAACTCTTCCCTCATTCTAATTTTTGCTTGTAGACTTTCATGTTGAAGTTTACAAATTTTAAAGTGCTAAATAAATGCTAGCAATTATTTTAATTCTCATGCATGTATGTTACATATATATATATATATATATTTATATATATTGCATATAAAAGTCTTGGCAGAGGGTAAATCATTTTGATAGTGTTTCGACAACTTAAAAATAATTACTTTTTCCATTTACATTTTAATCACTGGTGATTTAACTTCCATTTAATTCAATAGCCACCTATTAAGCACCTACAACATACCAGACATTATAAGAATGAAAGCAAAAAAAAAAAAAAAAAAAAAAAAAAAGTAAAGAATGAAGAGAGGAAGAGGAAGAAGGAAGGTTGAAAGAAGGAAGAAAACAATGGAAGAATGAAAAAGATAAAGAACAAAGGAAGAAAGGAACATGGGAAAGAAGGAGGAAAGAGAAAAGAGAGGAAGAAAGATGACTAGATAAGAAAGCAAAGTGGATAGTAAAGAATGATTAAACTAGTAAATTGTCCACATAAAAGTACATGATTTTTACATAACAAAGTTTTAGTGAAGTAGAGAGAACAAACTCTTCTAGTTTTGATTTATAAATGGGCAAGTGGATAACCAGCTAGGTGAAATCTGTGATTGAGTATGTCCAACTTTTTACAGTTTTGGTACTGCAAAATTGCAAATGATGCTTCAAAATGATTTCATCTCATGTAAAAAAATAAAATTACAGTCTTTTTGAAATATTTTCTCCTTGTAATCATGTAGAAAATAGATAATGGTTATGCAAATGGACAGATAAACTGTGTCCCATGAGAAAACATTCAATTTTTTCTCCAGATTATTATGAAAACACCTACCAGTCAGTTTCAAAGTGTCTGCTTCAAAAAATATAATGCATGGTAATGGATCCAGTTTTTCAATACCTCATTTTCACACTTCAAATTTCACTGGAGAATCTATATATAATTAGAACTTCATATAAAGTAGGTTGTTCTGATACAGTTATACTTCTTCAGAATATTTTCATGGGTGGAGAGGCTTTTAATCAGTAACAAGGAAATGTAATGAAATGCTTTCCTCATATAATGAGCTTTTAGCTAGGAATTTTAAATATGAATGTCTAACAGGAATAAATATTAAATGGAATAGTTGAAAAATGAATGAAAAAATTCAATATTCTAGAGTTTGGTCCAAATTCTTTACATTAGACTTCCTCAAGGGTTCTCAGGGGCCATCTCAATCCAACAAAATAGAAAACTTATCAAGAAAAATGACATTTTGCTCAATGTGCTGTTCCGTGCTATTAGAAGATGATTTAAATCCAAGTCAATGCTAAGGATGCAAACACATAAGATAATATTGTCTGACTAAAGAGATGAATAGAGGACTTTGGAAAGATGGAAGTGTATGTCAGAAAAATCCAAGTAGTACAGATTTCACTCACAAACAAAACACAATTATGCCTCAAGTCAAACATAGACTGAAAAACAAATAAGACTTGGGGCAGAACAGGGGCTTTCCTGAGACAACCCAAAAAAGATTTATGAAAAGACCCCCAGAACAGAGATATAACCTGTATAAAGAATAAAGTATTTACTTTAAACACCTCCTGGTTTTCTCCACTGAAACAAGTGGAGAGCCCTAAGGCTAGCTGGATTTAGAGATAAACTCAGCTCAAACTTCAGAAACTTTCTCCACCTAGACATTGTAGGGAATTGGGGTGTGAGTCCAGGAAGACAGAAGGAACCTTTGCTGATAATGGCTCTCAGGTTGAGCTTGGCTGCTGAGATACAGCCATAGGCAAGAAGGAACCAGCAGACTCAATGAGTACAAAAGCAATGAGACAGTCAATTATAAGAGGGTGGAGTTCTTGATTTTTAGTTCCAAGTCAGAGAGAACTGAAGTTAAGTCAGAGGTACTGTTCCTCTCCCCCCCAATCCCTAGGACTAGAGATGTATTCTATTAGTACTTGTAATGCAATAGGAGGCTATATTAATAAGTTCTTATTTAAAGAAGAAGAAAGAAAAGGAGAAAGAAGAAGAGGAGGAGGAGGAGGGAGAAATGGAGGAGAAGGAAGAGACAAAGGAGACAAAAACCCAACCATAGAAAGATATTTTTGGAATAAGGAATATGTAGGAAAGACCATCTAGAAAGAAGGAAATTTCAGTTGAAAAAAAAAAGCCTTTCCTACCCCAAAGAGTAATATCAAACAGTTACCTGTACAAAAAGCATTTATAGGAAAAAAAATAACATTAAACATCAACTTAGAGAGAATGAGGGGGGAAATATCCAAGAAAAACAAGATTTTGAAAAGAAAGTCAACTAATGAGAAAGAAAAAAAGATTCAAAGTATTAAAGAAGGAAACGACTCTTTTAAAATTATAGTTGGGTGAGGGGAAACAACTGAAGGACTAAGAAATAGCAAAACAGAAATATAAAGAATCATAAAGAGAATGTGAAGCATCTTAGAAAAACAATAATTTGGAGAACTGATCAAGAAGAGAAAACATAAAAATAACTGGGCTACCTGAAAATTTGTTACCAAAAACAAACAAACAAAAAACTTTGACACAATAAAGAAAATAAATAACCACATAAAATTGTCCTGAAGTGATACAGCAAAAAGAAAAAATAGAAATAGAAAAAGTATCAACTGAACACGACTTCAAAGAGATCCTACAAGGAAAACGTAGGGACATTATGCTCTCATATCAAAGAGAAAATTTGAAAGGATCAAAAAAATAAAGATAAAACCACAACAAAATAAAAATCCAATTCAAATATGCTGGAGATAATTAGAAATGTACAGGATCTATCAGAAGCTACAATAAAAGACTGCAGGTCCTGGAATAATATACATAGACAATCAAAAACATAAAGTTATGGCTGAAAATATTATACAAAGCAAAATTAAGTATAATATTGATTTTTAAAAAGGGCATTCTCTCAGATTTTTATGAATTTGTATCAACCAAAAGTGAACTCAATAGAAAATAAAACATATAAAAACCAACCTCAAATACTTATTTTTGAATCCTCCCAGATATCCTGCTGGGTACATGAGAATTTTTTCTTCCTTTTTCTGTCTTTTTTATTTTTCTTATTTTGCGCTTAAGTTTAAAATATTTTTTAAAAGAGAGACAGACTAATTGAGGAGAGACAGAAACACACATGTGTTGACTTGACAGAAATTAAATGACAAAGACATATATGTATATACAGTGGAGCAAATGCAGATACACAGAAAAATAATCAGAGAAAGGCACAGAAAGACAGAAGTAAAACTGATTTTTAAAAAGTGATAAAAATCCCAGTGGTCTAAGCTGAACCAAAAAATCCTTTCTTTGAAGAAATCTTTGAAAGTAAATGTGGTCCCAAGAATGAGGCAGTTTAAGAATTATTAAGGAACTGACCTCAGAACCTAATCCATTCAGGAATCCTTGCTTTAACAATTAGTGTCCTATATACATGAATTATTTCACTAATACATCAACTCTATTACAAAAGTTCTTTTGGAGGTTGGTAATGTGAACTTAAAAGATCCTTTTATTTGCTTTTTCATAGATTTCAGTGAAGCAATATAAATGATATCCATTGTAGTCCTATGGAATTTATTCTATAAATATTCTATAAATTATGGATTCTGAGAAGGCACATACACAAATACACACACACACACTGCTAAGGATTGCAATCTGAAAGGTTATTTGGCAAAACTTGACTATAAAACAATACAAGTTAGCTTTTTAAAAAAAAATTAAAGATCTCTAAAATTTAATGAATTTTTCTCGAAACTACTTGGTTTTTATAAAAATTGAAAGAGCTACAGTAAAATTTTATGACCTCTAAATAAGTTTGCAGAATTTCCAATAAAAGAGAAATAATAGTTATTATGTGTCTTTGTATTTCTTTCATGCTAAGCCTATCTTTTACCAATGATCTTCAAGAGATAAAGTTTTTAGTCTAAGCATTTTTCCATGGTGGCACAAAGCACTTTGCTTCTTTCTTATTATTGGAGTCTCACAGACAATATTGAAGAATAAATAAATGAAAAATTTGAATTTTTCAATTCCTAAGGACATTTGTTTTGGTAAAATTATACAAAATAAGCAAAAGAAATTATTTTAGCCAGACTGTAGCCAATTCAAGAAGCTATAGATGCTTAATGACCCCATTTGACTAAGATAAATAAAAATAACATTATTTATATTATATTATATTATATTTCCATTTATCTTATTTACACTTAGCAATCATATTTTGGTCTAGCTTGGTTCCACTTAAGTTTAGGATCCCATGAAACAAGTTTGACAATTCTTCCTAGAATACCATATAAGTGAGTGTATAGTGAATTTGCGAGACTAATAATATCTTTTATTTTTTCAAAGAATTTGAGGCTTTGACTTAATCACTTCTAATATAGATGTTACTTTTTGAAATTGATGTGAAAGACTTCTTTCCTATTCTTTTTTGTAATTAAAAAAAAAAAGCTTTTCTAATTTCCTGTAAAATACTTTAGTTGGTCTGTAATTATTTTATTCTTTTGGAATACATCCCAAGAATAGTTCCTGAATGGCACTTTGTAATTCATCTCAATTTTCTCATATTTCATATTTCATTTGGATGTAGTATTAGCTGTTCTTCTTAATATAGAAAAAATCATTGGAGAAAAGCATCTGACTATTTTTTTTTTTTATGTGTAACAACCAATTTATAGATCTTACTTCTCAGAAATGTTATGCTATCTGCTTCTTTAAATATAGTCTCAAAGAAATGGAGCCAAAGTAGCTAAGTAAAGGTAAAAATTGGCTGAACTGTCCCTCAAACTCCTCCATTTTATCTTTAATTAATGACTCAACAAATTCTAGAGTGACAGAACTCACAAAAAAATTGAGGGAAACAATTTTGCAGTCACATAACTTAGAAGGTCACAGGAACATTCTGTCACAACAGTGTGAGAGTGGAGCATATTTCACCACAGGCTCCATTAAGAACTCACAATCTTAGCAAACAAGGGCCTGGATTTCAAAATTAACAACAGCAGCAGCCACTTCCAGATATATCAGTGTGCAGACATTAAGGGAATGAAACAATTTGATCAAAAAGAGATTATAGGGGTCTCTTTACTAGCTCTGAGGCAGGACTCTTTTGCTTTGCCTATATTCATATCTGGGTCACAGTCCTGGATGGCAGTCCCAGGATGAGGAGTACTAGCCCACCAGAGCTTATGCACATAGTGGAGCAGGGACACTCTTCACAATTCCACGACAGAAAATAGTGCTTAGGGTCACTCACAGACCAAAGTATAGCCTAGGAGAGTGGTAAATACCTCTCCTTATGTCACACCATTTTAAAAGGACTGAAAACTTTTTAAGTCCTAAGAAGTATCTCTGAAAACAAAAACCCTGAAGCTTGAAATAATACACACTCCACTTATGAAGTAGAATCCAACTTTAAGAGAATTCAGAGTCAAATAAAAGACTGGGAAAATGAACAACTGATGACTTGTTGAAATTCTGAAATGATCCAACCATTTGGGAAAGCAATTTGGAACTATGATCAAAGGCTATCAAACTGTGCATACCCTTTGAATCAGCTTGGACATTATTGGGTCCGTATTCCAAAGAAATCATAAAAGAGTAGAAAGGATACACATGTGTGATGCTGTTTTTGGTGGCAAAGAATTAGAAAATGAGTAAATGACCATATATTGTGGAGTGACTCAATAAGTAATGGTATATGAAAGTAATGGTGTATTAAAAATGTTCTACTACACATTCTATTCTATTAAATTTATGAATAAGTTGATTTTAGAAAGGCTTGGAACAATTTACATAAGCTGATACTAAGCGAAACAAGCAGAACCAGGAATATATTCTATACAGTAACAGAAGATTTTGCAATGATTAACTATGACAGATTGGGTTTCCCTCAGTGGTTCAGTAATGCAAAGCAATCCCAACAAACTTTAAATAGAAAATGCTATCTGCATCAAAATAGAGAACTAAGGAGACTGAATATAAATGAATACATGCTATATTCACTTTTTTTCTTTTTCTTGCTTTTTTTTCCTCTTGTGGTTTTTTTTTTTTTTACTTTTGTCTAAATGTACACATATAACCAAAATTAGTCTTTCTTATGTATAACTGGGAAAACAAAAATTAAAAAAAGAACTGATGGAAACATAATACAGATAGATGATTTACATATCATAATGTATATTTTTCCACTTTTTTCTATATTTTTTTTATTTTTGAGCTTATTCTCCTTTCACAACTAAGACTAATATTGAAATATGTTTTCTATAATAGCACTATATAAACGATATTGAACTGTCTATCATTTTTTTCAAGAGGATAAAGGAAGGGAGAGAATTTAAAACTAAAAATCTATAACTTAAAAGTTTTAAAAACTAATTTAATATTTAATATATTAACTGAATAAAAATATAGGCTAAGTAAATGAACATAAAAAGAATAAAAGAAAATAATATAAAAATAAAAACTAAAAAAAGGGAAAAGATATGCCTATCATACTCAATTGAATATGGAAAAATTAATGCATGATATCAAATATCTTCCATGTATTTAATCCCTTAAGGTTTACATAAAGATTTCTTTAAAATCATGTTGCAGAATGATAAAATTAATATTACCTCCTCCATTTCACAAATGATGAAATTGAGCTTGAGACTAAATTGTTTGTAATTACACAATTAGCTTATCAACTGACTATTTCTTTTAATCCTTCTCATTAATTAAGATTTTTTTTCATTGAAGGAAAAAATGTAACTTAATTAAAGCTAAATATTACTAAATATTCAATCACATACATTTTATTTTTTAAAGAAAGTTTATGTAATATTGGTTGAACATTATTATAATTATGTGGCTTCAGAACTATTTAAAATATGAGTTGCAACTGGTTCTTTGTCAAGTTGGTATTTGTTTTCACATTATTGCTCTCATTTTTCTTATATCTTATTTTTCTGTATTCAATTTTGAAAGGATGCAATAATCGAAAATACTTAAAAATTTCTGAGATATGCAACATGATTAATCAATAAAAGATCTATAATGATGGTTCTGAAATTAATGACTTACACCAATTAATAATAGGAACAATCTGCATAGTGCTTAAATTTTATAAAGCACTTCTCAAATGCTATCTCATTTGTTCTTCACAATAATTCTAGAGATAAGTTTTATTATCATTTTATAGATGAAGAAACTGAGTGAGAGGTTAATTGACTGTCTTAGAGTTGTAGAGATGGTATGTTCTTAAGACAAATTTGAATTCTATTCCTGCTGACTCCAGACTAAGTACAATATATACTCCTTAGTTTGGCTATCTAAATAATTTCTTCAGATGAAGAAGGAATCAAAGCACAGATAACCCTAGAGAACTCCTAAATTTAGTTCTCTATACCATTAATTTTCTAATTTTTGACAAAGATGCACTGGCTCTGGCAGACAGGTTTTATAACCTACCAGAAGGACAGTGTCCAGTGCGAGCAGCTCCACTGTCCTTAGATAATCACCAGGTGATGTGGAGATACCCAGAAAGTGGTGAATGGAAGGGACCAGATAGGTTAACTGCCTGGGAGAGAGGGTTTGCTTGTATTTTAACAGACAGAAGGAAATTGATGAAGAAGGAAACAGATGGGTGGCAACAAGCACCTGGAGAGAGACAGAAAAAGAGGAAAACCTCAAAACAAAGAAGATCTAAGAAACATCTCACACTGAAAGAACATGGCTAATAAAAAGACTGTTAAAGAACTTTAAAACCAGCAGGAATCATTGGATTTCCTAACACAAGATGAGACTAATGGACAATGGACTTATGGACATTTATAAATTCTCAATTTATGATTATTTGATCATGTTATTTGTTACATACTTCTAGTATATGTTATGCTACTATGTTACTATGTTACTATGTGTTTATGTAATCCGTGTAATTATGTGTAATGCCTCCCATATTGATGAATTTATGTTTCAAGGTCATGACCACCCTATACTCTAAATCAAAAGAAAGGGGGAGATGTTAGGATTACAAGGTGAGAACTCAGGTTGTCTGGACAATTACAAGGTAAGAACTCAGGTTGACTTGACAGTTCTCTGGCTCTGACCTTTGGTTCAGGCCTTTAAAGGGAGTTTACACCTTAAGAATTCTAAGAGGAGCAAGTTCATTGGTGGAAGTATTCCCCCACGCCCCATTGAATTCTCACATGCCTATTCTCTGAGAGGATAAAAGAAGGGCAGCATTGGGTCTGAGAGAATCTACTCTGGCATAGAGTTGTGATGCCAGGCAGGCTGAAAGGAGACCAGTTTGATTTGGGGAAGGACATGAGCTGGAGGAGATTCAGAGCTCCCAAGAAACCTGCACACAGAGGAAAAGATTTTACAGATCTCCTCCCAGAGAAGGATTATAATTGAGCAGATGACCAGACCCTCACAATTCAAGAACTTTACACAAGAGCTATTTTTTTTTTTGATTCCTAAAGATGTAACTTATCTGGGGCTAATAATGGGTTTATCAAGGCAACTGAATTCTTTTTTACTAAATCCATACATCTTGCACAGCATTTCTCCATTTGGCATTTTTGCACTCTTAACCAGTATCAAAGTCATTTTCTTTTGCAGGAAAAAGCACCCTCAAAACTCAAAATGAAGCTATTGTTCCTTCTTCCTCTGTTGACAGTAATACCTTTTTTGGATTTTTCTTCCCCCAGCTCTTAGGGTAATTTAAAAATCTTGGCTTTCATTCTAAGCAATGAAGAATACAAAATTGGTAATCAATTTGGGGTATTTCAGAATCATTAGGAATCGACCTAAAACTTATTGAAAATATGCATCAATTATTCAAAAGTCATGAATTTATTAGTTGGAACAGTCATTCTCTAATGCATATTACACTCCGTGTAAGTCTCCTTTTACTGTCTTTCTGATTTATGTAACAAAAAATAAATCATTTTTTCTTAGTCAACCCTTTGGTGATAAATCTCACTAATATAACTAGAGGAAGATGTAAAGCATTTTCAACTTTGTATGTCCTGTAAAAAAACATGCCCAGCTGGTATGGCCTTTGAAAAGATTGAGTGGTAATCACATTTCAATGTCATGGGAATATTTTTTTTTGGTTTTTGTTTGTTTGTTTGTTTTTAACTAGAAGGATATTATACATACCCTTGCAAACTCAAATATTTTTTGCATAAAAAAACAAATATGAAAATAGAAAAATTAGGTCCAAGTAATTAGAATATTTCCATTGAAATTGAGTTACAAAGATTATTGTGCTAACAATTATCACATATGCTAATACTGATATTTTCATCTTTTTGTTTGACTAAGATGCTGGAATATCATTCCTTGACTCTGTTTCTCATGATTATCTTGATTGTAAAACCTGTCTGAAATTAGCCTTAATGGACAATGGAACTAATCAACAATTAAGCTCTCTTTTAATGACTGCCATAAAGCTGGACAGATGTTAACATTAATTGATCCTCAGTGTGTTATTAGAAGCACTCAACTATTAATATGTTGTGAGCGTCTATGCTTTAGTAAGCTGACAATATTAAGGAGAATTAAATGAAGAAAATCTATCCACCCCAACTGATTAAAACAAGTTTAGATTTTCATGAAATTTGGAGAGGTGAAATCCAAATTCAGTAATACTGTTGAGGCATTTGAGTAGAATTTGTTAACAGATTAAAAATATAATTTTTTCTCTTGAGTAAAAAAAAATATTTTGTCTAAAAGTATGCCAAAGCTAGGTGGCACAGTGGAGAGAGAACCAGCCTTGAATTCAGGAGGACCCGAGTTCAAATTTGGTATCAGACACTTAACACTTCTTAGTTGTGTGACCCTGGGAAAGTCACTTAACCCCAGCCTTAGAAACAAAAAAACAAAAACCAAAAAATAAAAAATAAAAGTATGCCAAAACTATAGGAAAATATTTGAGTTTTATTTTATTTTGTTTTCTTGAAATACAAACATCTTTTTGAAATAGTTATCTCAGGATGTTTAGCCAGATACTTTTGTTCAAGTAATTATTTTAAGTTCTCTTTGGATTTTTGCCCAGCACAGTAAATGCCTAACGCTCAATCAGACACAAATGGTTAATCCAATTTTTTTCTTCCTGGTGACTGAATCTGATTGAAAAATGGCAATCAACAAATGCGCCTGGCATTTAGCTCAAATCAGTCTGAAAGTAATAGATGTAATGCACCTTGGATCCTTTATTTTGTTATGTGAGTAAAGAGATACAGGTATTCTCTACTACTCAAGGTTACAGCTTTTGAGCATTTGATCTTAAAAAATTTCAGGAATGGAAGGGCAAAAGGAAAGTAGAAGGAAGTTATCCTTTGATTATAAACATTCTACTGAAAATCTTTTCTGAACTTTCAGACAAAAGATTGAAAACTTTCTGATCTAGGAGATATTTTCAGAGTTAGTGGTAGTACAATTTTTACAAATTTGGAGAAACTTCCAAATAATGATTAAAAATTTAAATAGGAAGTAAGGGAGATTGCATTTCAGAAGGGCTTAAAAAAAAAAAAAAAAGTAGCAGTCTGAAGGAAGGAGGCAAAAATTAAGCTCTTCTCTGATTTCCCAAAATTAGGAAGTACTCTGGAGGTGAAGTATTGACCTGTGATTATTCATTCTCTTAATATTTTTAGAATTTGGAACTCTCACTATAGATCTGGTGAAAGGGGGTTACATTGCCTGCACATTGCCAGGTTTTATGCATGCAGGCATGCATGTATGTATATATGCATGCATATATACATATATGTAAATGTATGTGTATATAGACACATAGGTGTATGTATGTATACATTTGCATACATGTATGTATATGTCTTTCTTTTGCAATTTTATCTGCCTTTATTTTAAGCATTTAATAGCATTATTCCTACAAGGACTTTGTAGCCTTCAATGTATTGCTATTAGGAACAAAGACATAAATGTGTTTAAGAAGTCTGACCTCAGGGATTCTGTTTTAATAGTGAAAGGCTTCTGTTAAAAGAAAATTAAATAGCACAGTGAACCCAGGGATATTTGAGAATTTTTAGAGTGGAGACATTTGAGTGGAATTGTCAATTTCTGGATATAGTTTATGAAATGATCACCTGTACTAAATAAAAAGTCCATGCAAAAGGCTAAGGAGATAATTATTTGGATTATTTAGATATAAAAATAAAAGAATCTAGTGGAAAAAGGACATTACATTTTTTGATGTGATATATTGATATTGATCGAGGATTACAGGTAGTTGATAAAAGGTATTTGTGATAGAATTGTATTTTCATTCTTATATTCCTTTGCCTTTATTATTAAAGATGACTTGGACATTTATAAATGTAAACTTTAGAATCCAATGACAGGAAGAGAGCCTGAAAAATCATCTCTTCATCATAGGATATGACACCACTATAGAAAATGGAATTTCGCAACTACAAGACTAGCAGGGACATCAGTCATGCTTTTATTTGCTGATATTAAATCACCCAGAAAAAAAAAAAAAGTCAGAATCTTTGATAAAATTCTCTAGAAAGTACCTCTCATGTCTATCTATCTGATTATGGACCATGCAAATTATTTACTATTTTAATTCATTTATTTGTTTTATGTTTGTGAAATATATTTTCTCCCTTTCATTACTCCCATGAACTTAAAAAAAAAAAAAAAAAAAAAAAAAAACCCTACCTACTGACAACCAAATACTTTTGAAAAGAAATAATGGGGACTTGTGGGTGCACAGACAAGATGGAGAGATAACACACATTTCTCTCTAACCTTCTGTAAAGCCCTCATACTAATTATGACATCTAGCCTATGTATTAGGCTGGAACAGCAGAACCCTCAAATATTAGGAGTGCAATAAATTATTAGCATAAGAAAATTTTGAAGATTTCCAGAAAAGGTCTGTTTCAATTGAAAATAGGAGGGAGTCATCAAAGCACAAGCTACTGAGCACAAACACAGAGTCCTGGAGCAGTACAATCATGGGTGGTGCAGACTCTGTATGGCAGAGAATCTACGGGGAAGAAACAGACCAGAAAAGATCTGTTTCAATCAGAAACAGGAAAGAGACAGCCTAACACAAACAGCTAACTACAAACAGCATAGATTGCTGGGATGGTGCAGACTCCACTGGCAGTGTGGACTCCATGGGGCAGAGATCTAGAAGGAAGAATCTACAGGAATCTATAGCAGTGTTAGTCACTCTGCCTTGGCTGCAAGCCAGTACATCAGCAAAGAAGTTATAAAACACTTAATATAAACACAAAAGATAAAGAGTGGACCCTGAAAAGCCAGATTATCATGGGACCTGGACATGCCCACCCAGCATCTGGAGTGCATTAGCACTGATTGAGCATAATTGCTGCTGCTGGGGAAATCTACCCTGCCCTAAAGGCAAACTTTAACTTTTTTTTTTTTTTTTTTTTTTTTTTTTTAATGAGTAAAAAAGTAAAGTGGATTCTGACAATAGACAGCTTCTATGGTGAAAGAGAGGAACAGATTTCAAACCCTGGAGACTAAAGACAGATTGTCTCCTGATAAAGTTATAAAAGGCAATATAACCTCATCCCCATCACACAAGGCTCTCCTAGAAGAACTTAAAAAGGATCTTAAAAGAGAGCTAGAAGAAAAATGGGGAAAGAAAATGAAAACTTTTCAAGAGGGTTTGTAATAGGCAATAGAAACTATCTGAAGAAAACTCACAACAAAATAGATTTAGTTAAATGGGGAAAAAACATTAAACTTTTTAAAAGCTTTAACATTTTAATGTTAATTGAACTCATTAAAAGATAGATTTCATAAAAAGGAAAAAGAAAGTAATTCCCAGAAGAAAAGAATTTTTGAAACAAAAAAAGAAAATAACTCCTTAAAAACCAGAATTTGTGAAGTGAAAAAAAAATCTCTAGAACAAAACAAGCCATTTAAAAATTCAACTGGACAAATAAAAAAAGAAGTAAAAAAAGTTAATGAAGAAAATAATTCATTAAAATTCCTGTTTGAACAAATGAATGACTCAACTGAGACAACAAGAATCAGTCAAACAAAACGAAACAAAACAAAACAAAAAAAAAAAAAAAAAAAAAAAAGAAAAAAGAAAAAAAAAAAAAAACCCTAAAATACTAAATGGAAAACAACCATCCTGGAAAATAGATCTAGGAGAGAAAATCTAAGGATTATTGGACTTCCTGAAATACATGATGAAAAAAAAAAAAGAGCCTAGACACTAACTTTCAGGAAATCATCAAAGAGAACTGCACACATCATAGAATCAGAAGGTAAAATGGCCATTAAAATAATTCACCAAATGCCTTATGAAAGAGACCCCCCCCCCCAAACTGAAACCTCAAGGAATATCATGGCTAAACTTGTGAACCAAACCAAGTATAATATATTACAAGCCACCAGAAAAAAATAATTCAAATATCAAGGAGCCACAAAAAGGATTACTCAGGAACTAGCAACTTACACTTTAAAGGATCAAAGGGCCTGGAATCTGATATTCTGAAAGGCCAAGGAAATTGGAATGCAGCCAAGAATAAATTATTATACTAAACTGAGCATTTTGTTTCAGGGAAGAAGATGTACATTCAATGAAACTAATAAATTCCATTTATTTTTGATGAAAAGAGCAGAGCTAAACAAACAAAAAAAAAAAATGATCCTCAAATATAGAATTAAAGAGAAGCATAAAAAGGTAAAAAAACAAACAAAAAAGCTCTTGAGAACTGTATTTCCATTATAGTTATACATTGAGAATACAGGTATGATCCAATTTTACTGATATATATATATATATATATATATATAACATATATTTATATATTATATATATAAAACTAGAGATGGGAAGGGGATTATAACAGAAAAAAAGGGGAAAGTGGAGATGAAATAAGGGAAATTACATCTCAAGAAGAGGCAAAGAAAACATATAATTGAGGGAAAGAAGGGAGGGTGATGAATATTGTGTGAATCTTACTCTCATCAGAATTGGCCTAAAGAAAGAATATTAGATATATTTGGTTTAACTGAGAAACATCTCTCATTTTATAGAAAACTGGGAGGGGAAAGGAGAAAGGGAAGGGGTAGGTTAAACAGAAGGAAAAATATTAGGAAAAAAAGCATAAGAAAGGGGGAGGGTCTTTAAAAAAGTAGGACTGCTTCAGGCAAGTAGTGCTCATAAGTTTAATACTTGGGAGGAGGGACTGCATTAAAAGCCAGAATCTCAACCTTGCTCTCTCAAAAGTAGATAAATCAAGCCACAGAATAAATAAGGAAGAAGTTAAAGAGATAAATAGATTATTTGAAGAATTAGATATGATAGATCATTGGAGAAAATTGAATGGAGGCAGAAAGGAGTAGAATTTCTTCTCAGCTGTTCATGGAACCTATATAAAAATTGATATATATTAGGACATAAAGACCTCAAAATGAAATGCAGAAAAGCAGAAATAGTAAATGTATCTTTGTCATATCACAATGCAATAAATATTAGTTCAATAAAGGGCCAGGGGAAAACAGACCAAAAATAAATTTGAAACTAAATACTCTCATCCTAAAGAAAGAATGGGTGTAACAGCAAATTATAGACACAATCAATAATTTCATCCAAGAAAATGACAATAATTAAACAACCCACCAAAATTTGTGGGATGCAACCAAAGAGTTAATAAGAGGGAGTTTTTATATCTCTACATGCTTAGTTGTATAAAATAGAGAAAGAAAAGATCAATCAATTGAGCTTGCACCTAAAAAGCTAGAAAAAGACAAAATTAACAATCCTCAATCAAATACCAATCTTGGAATCCTAAAAATAAAAGGAGAGATTAATAAAACTGAAACTTAAAAAAACTATTGAATTAATAAATAAAAATAAGAGTAGGTGTTACGAAAAAAACAAAATACATAAATCTTTAGCTAATTTGATTAGAAAAATAAAGAAGAAAATCAAATTGTTAGTCTCAAAAATGAAAAGGGAGAACTATCCAATAATGAAGAGGAAACTAGAGCAATTATCAGGAGTTCCTTTGCCTAACTTTATGCCAATAAATTTGACAACCTAAGTGAAACAGAGAAATATGTACAAAAGATAGAGATTGCCCAGATTAACAGGAGAGGAAATAAATTACATAAATAGTCCCATTTTAGAAAAAAGAAATATAACAGGTCATTAATTAATTCCCTAAGAAAAAAATTCCTCAAGACCAGATGGATTTATATGTGAATTCTACCAAATATATAAAGAACAATCAACTCCAATACTATGTAAACTGTTTGGAAAAAAAAAAAAAAAGGAATAAAGGATTCCTACTTAATTCCTTTTATGACACAGAAATGATATTGATATCTAAACTAGGGAGGATGAAAACAGAAAAAGAAAATTATAGGCCTATCTCCCCAATGAATATGCATCCAAAAATCTTAAATAAAATCTTAGTAAAGAGATTACAGATAATTATCCCCAGGATAATACACTATGACCAAGTAGGATTCATACCAGGAATGCAGGGCAGGTTCAATATTAGGAAAATTATTAGCATAATTAAACTATATCAATAACCAAATTAATAAAAATATGGTTATCTCAATAGATGCAGAAAAAAGCATTTGATAAAATCAAATACCCATTCTTAATAAAAACACTAGAGACTATAGAAATAAATGGACTTTTCCTTAAAATAGTAGCATCGGCATCAAAAAGCATCATATGTGCTTGGTGTAAATTAGAACCATTCCCAATAAGATCAGGAGTGAAAATAGATTATCCCCTATCCCCTATCCCCATTGCTATTCAATATTGTACCAGAAATGCTAGCCTGGCAATAAGAGAAGAAAAAGAGATTAAAGTAATTAGAGTAGGTAATGAGGAAACCAAATTATCACTCTTTGCACATGATATGATGGTATACTTAGAGAACCCCAGAGATTCTACTGAAAAGTTATTAGAAATAATCCACAACTTTAGCAAACTTGCAGGATACAAAATAAATCCACATAAATCATCAGCATTTTTATTATATCACTAACAAAATCCAACAGCAAGAGATACAAAGATAAATTCCATTTAAAATAACTGATGATAATATAAAATATTTATCTGCCAAGAGAAAGTCAGGCAGTATATAAGAAAAAAAAATTACAAAACATGTTCTACAAAAATAAAGTCAGATTTAAACAAATGGAAAAATATCATGTGCTCATGGATAAGTCAAGCGAATAATACAAAAATGGCAATGTATTTGTTTAGTGTTATATCAATTAAACTCCCAATAAACTATTTTACTGAACTAGAATAAATAACAACAAAATTCATCTGAAAGATTAAAAAGGTCAAGAATTTCAAAGGAATTAATTAAGAGAAAAGCAAATTAAGGTAGCCTAGCTTTACCAGATCTAAAACTATATTATAAAGCAGTGGTCATCAAAACCATTTGGTACTGGCTAAGAAATAGACTAGTTGATCAGTGGAATACTTTAGGTTCACAGAACAAAATAGCATTGACTATAACAATCTAACATTTGACAAACTGAAAAGGCGCACCTTTTGGAATAAAAATTCACTATTTGACAATAGAAAATGCTGGGAAAATTGAAGACTAGTATGGCAGAAATTAGGCATAGACCCACACTTAGCACGGTACAACAAGATAAGGTCAAAATGGATTCATGACTTAAATATAAAGAATGATACTATAAACAAATTAGAAGAACAAAGGATAGTTTACCTTTCAGATTTGTGGAGGAGAAAGGAATTTGTGACCAAAGAAGAACTAGAGATCATTATTGATCATAACATGGATAATTTTGATTATATTAAGAAGTTTTTGCACAAACAAAAATAATATAGATAAGATTAGAAGGTAATCAGTAAGCTAGGACAATATTTTTACATCAAATTTATAATACTTCAAGTCTTTCTCCAACTGATCAATGGTCAAAGGATATGAACAATTTTTAGATGAAGAAATTGAAATTGTAGTCATATGCAAAGGTGCTCCAAATCACTATTGATAAGAGAAATACACTACACACCTCTCAGATTGGTTAAGATTTCAGGAAAAGATAATGATGAATACTGGAGGAGATGTGGGAAAACTGAGACACTGAGATATATAGCTGGTGGAAATGTGAATGGATCCAACCATTCTGGTGAGCAATTTAAAACTATGCTGAAAAAAGTTATCAAACTCTGCCTACTCTTTGATTTAGCAGTTACTACTGGGTTTATAAAGGAGGGAAAGGGACCTATCTGTGAAAAAATATTTGTGACAGCCCTCTTAGTAGTGGCAAGAGACTGGAAACTGAGTGGATGTACATCAATTGGAGGATGGCTGAATATATTATGGTATATGAATGCTATGGAATATAATTATTCTATAAGAAACAGCCAGTAGGATGATTTCAGAGAGGCTTGGAGAGACCTACATGAATTGATACTAAATGAAATAAGCAGAACTAGGAAATTGTTTTACATGGCAACAAGAAGACTATAAAATAATCAATTCTGATTTATGTGGCTCTCTTCAACATTGAGATGGTCCAGGCCAGTTCCAATGATCTTGGGAGGAAGAGAGCCATCTACACCCAGAGAGAGGACTGTGGGAACTGATTGTGAAACACAACATAGCGTTTTCACTGTCTCTGTTCTTATTTCCTTGCACTTTGTTTTCTTTCTCACTTTTTCTTTTTCTTCCTTCTTGCTCTGATTTTTCTTGTGCAACAAGATAACTATATATAACTATACATATATATATATATATATATATATATATATATATATATATATATATATATATATATATATATATATATATATATATATATATATATATATATATATATATATATATATATATATATATAGGATCTAACGTATATTTCAACATATTTAACATGTATTGGACTACCTGCCAGCTATGGGAGAGGGTAAGGGGAAGGAGGGGAAAATTGGAGCAAAAAATTATGTAATGGTCAATGTTGGAAAAATTACTCATGCATATGCTTTGTATATAAAAAGCTTTAATATGGGATTCAATTATGAGAATAAACACTCAAGTGTATATATCACATTTTGTGCACATATATATATATACACATGTAATATACACATACATGTGCACATACATGTTTTATTATTAAAATATAAACAATTTTAAGTACTTGAAAAAATTCAGAACTTCTATTAGTAGTCTTAATTTTTCTAAGTTTCTCGGTCAATATCCACAGATTATAGATTCCAAACTCTTTCCTAAAATCTGACTCTTAACTTACATGAACTGATGCTAAGTGAAGTGAGTAAAATAAAAAGAACATTGTACACAGTAACAAGATCATATGATGATCAACCCTGATGGATATAACTCTTTTCAGCAATGAGGTGATCCAAGAGATTCCAATAGCCTTGTGATGGAGAGAGCCACATCGAGAAATAGAATTGTAGGAACTGAATATAGATCATAACATCGTATTTTCACCTTTGGTTTTGCTGTTTCCTATACTTTTGTTTTTTTTTTCTCATTTTTTTTCTTTTTGATTTGATTTTCTTTGTGCAGCATGATAAATTTAGAAATATCTATATCTATCTATATCTATCTATATATCTGCCATATAAATATAGATAGATAGATATTGATATATATATATATATGAAGTGCATATGGATAACATGTTAGATTACTTGTTGTCTAGGGAAGGAGGTGAGGGAAGGTAGAAAAAAATTGGAACACAAGGTTTTACAACAGTAAATGGTGAAAGCTGTCTTTGAATGTATCTTGAAAAGAAAAAAGATATCACTTAAAAAGAAAATTATCTTCAAATGGATTCCACAACATAATAATAATAGACTAATATTTGGAGATAATCTCATACTACCTGGATCTGCTATTTTTCTTTTTAATGAGTAATCAGTAAGGAAGGGTCTTCATGTCTGGTTATACATTGCTCATAGTAATAGTATTGGTATTGTAGGTTAAGTAAAAGTGATATAGGGGAAGGAGGAAGGATAACTCATCTCGCTCTCTTCAATAAACAAAGCAAATTAAAGATAAAAAAGAAGTACCTAGTTTTCTTCATTTTCTTTATCACTACTTTAATTATAGGTGATTGAATCATTATGCATCAAATTGCCAAAGATGGCAGAGAACTTTTGTTATCCTGAAGCATATTAAATGCAAAATTAAATTAATATGAAATACTGATTCTTGGTTTAAGTGTACTTTTATTTACTCTTATTCACATTCCTTATCCCCAGTCTCATCATCACTACTATAACATCATAATTTTTGTCAAACACTGTGATTTCACTGGAATTAAGAACTCTTAATACAGAAATTGCATCTATTTTTCAGGAATTCCTTTGTGACTTACAATTATAGAAGTTAAATTACTCTATCACCTCAAAGGTAGGATGTCTCATTTTCAGAACCTGGACCCAATTTGCTGAACTCCAAACCTCCTATTGTCTACAGCATATGTTCTTTCAATTCATGAATTTAAGGGATAGAATAATTTTGGTTTTGATGATAATAATTACAATACCTAAAATGTTCTAAGATACAATCCTCTTGTTATTAATATATCTCCTCTCTTAGTATACTACTGAGAATAATAAAACAAGAAATTATCAGCTCTGACATATAATTAATTCTTTGATACATTGATGAGTATTTTATTTGTATAGAATAGCATCAACTCCCAATATACTTTTTGAGAGAAATGGAAAATATATTAGCACAATATTTTTATTTTAATTTGTATTTTTAAAAGTAGGTAATTATAAATGATGAGAGAAATTAATCGATTTAGAGCAGGAAATGACCTTTAAGGTTATAAATCTCCTTGTTCTCATTTCATAGACAAGGAAACTAAATACAGCTTGTAATTATATGAAGCACAATTAAAACTCAGATAAACCTGACCCTGAATCCAATACTTTAACAACTAAGCCACCGGATTTAAATATAGGTTAAATTTAATATTGGATGAATTTTAAAATAAGAGCAGCTAGGTTGCACTATATATAATGTGCTGGCCCTGGAATCAGAAAAAAAGCCTTAACAACCCCAAAGTAACATTTGTATTATTTTGCAATAAACAATTTTAAATATTATGACCAAATGGAAATTGTTGTTTGTCCTTCATTTTCATACCAGTGATTCTTGGTGTGATGTCTTGATTGCTATGTGAATTGGATAGAAGTGAAACAATTATACAAAATTGTCAGTCTCTTTCTCTCTTCCACAGTGAGTGAAGTATATTGGCAGGACAATTTCAAGACAACTGACAACAGCCCATGTTTCAATGGATATCCTTGGTATCTTTGATGTCTGACCAATCTCTGAGAACTCCACAGTGCCTGATTCAATGACATTATTGATCATTGAAACAATGATCAGTTAAGACATTAATTCTCATTTATCCATTCAGCTGACAGAAAGGGAGGGTGGATGAAGAGACATAGCTGGGGTAGACACACTGCCAATTCACCAATAAATTTGAGGCCCATTGGTTACAGTCAATGACAGGTAGAGCTCAGTACCAGGTGGCCACCAAAGGTGGATGAGCAGTCCAGAAAAGAGCTTGACAAACCCTCACACCAGAGGTACTACAACTCCTCATATGCCCCATGGCCACTGGAAATAGGTAATTGATCTATACTACTATAATCCAATTCTTATTTTAGACAACATTGGAGTGTTCTCAAAATGATAGCTTTGAAATTCTATGTACTACATATGCAGGAGGAGAGGAGGCTTCTGATGGCTGAAAGAACTCTGAGGCTATAACTGATTATGATGTCTATGAAGGCAACTGAACTTCTGAGTGATAGAAATAATCCAGAGAGTTTTGTAAAAGCCTAGAAGCAGAAGTTGATTGACATGGGGAATGAACCAAAATGTTTTTCCCCCCTACTGGTTAGCAAAAGCCCTCATAGTTGTAGACATGGAAATTAATGGCCTCTTTGACATATCTTTGATTTTTAGTGATGAACAAATACCCACATATTTATGTATGTATTCAGACATAGTATATATTTTATCAAATATTATCAATATAAAATAGCTATAATTTATTTAGTGCTTTAAGGTTTGTTTAGTGTTTTACAAACATTATCTCATTTTATCCTCACAATAAACATGGGAGGTAAATATAATTACCCCTGTTTTATAGTTGAGAAAACTGAGGCTGAAAGATATTAA